>NC_133157.1:214267250-215602250 GCF_040802235.1 Manis javanica
CTAAAGTCCCTTGTGTGTGTGTGTGTGTGTGTGTATGTGTGTGTAGGAACAAGCATACTAACAGGCATTAGGGTCTGTGCCAAGACTTGAGAATAAAGAGATGAATAAAAAGAGTTCCTGGTATCATGAAACTCATGCTGAGAGGGAAGATAGACATGAAACAGAAAGATGAAAAAGTGTGTAATTTCACAGGAAAAATTCAGGCAAATAGGGGCTAGAGAGCAAGGGGACAGGGCAGGAGGACTCCTTTAACACAGGGGTACCACGGGGAGGCATCCGGAAAGGCGGCTGGCATTGTGTGTGTGCACGGTGTTCTCAGGTCCCAAGATTCACGGCCCAGTAAAATCACAGAAAAAATGGATGGGCAGACAGAGGGCTGACAAGTTTAATTTGGCAATTAGAAAATACATAAACACATTAAAGAATCCAAACTGCCAGATCCCATCACTGTGAATTCATAAAGGAAAGTATAATGTCAAGAGAAGTTTATATATTTAACTTCATGAAAAACTACACTGAACTGACATTTCTCATTTTGCTGCAGATTGGCAAATGCTTGATCAGAGACTGGCACTGGGCGAGCATTAGTTTGCCAATAGGTGTTCTGTGTTCAGAGGAGGGACTGCAATTATGTCCTAGCAGGTTAGTGGTAGTAATAGCACTGGTAGGCATAGGAACAGCAGATATTTATGGAGCTCTTGTAATGCTGTGCGTGCTGTGCTGAAAGTGCTTCCTGTATATACGGAACGGAATCCTGGCAGCAACCCTGTAAGCTAGCTGTGTGGCTGGGTGCAAGACCTTTTTACTAGAGGAGAAATTGGGACTTTGAGAGGTATAGGAAATTCCTAAAGACACCCAGCTAATACACAGGAGAACAAGATGCTAAAGCCAATCCAAGCCAGAACCAGTCTCATTTAACAAAGGAGGGGCTTGAGTTGGGGCTTAGCTAAGTGCAGTGAAGAGATACAAACCCATTTTGGCATTGTGTTCGACCTATAGCTCTTTGTAGATTTGGAGTAAGCCATACGTTCCTGATCATTCTGCTGCAGGGGAATCTGTTGTTCAGTCTTTCCAGTGCCCATTCCACCATTTCTAGTGACAGCACCCTCGTTTTCACCTTGGGGAACACCACTATCGTTTTGATGGGACTATCACTCGCGGTGCCCCACTACCCCCGGCCAAGGAGTGGGCAGGCCTCATGAGGGAGGCTGGTCAGAGTCTTGCATCAGAATTTGACTCCTGAGCACAGTAAGGGAGATGCTGAAACACATGGAGGTGGCGCATCTCAGTTTGAATGCCCTCTCTGAAGAAGAGGCTGTTCGCCATTCCTTCCTTCCTGCATTCAAGGATCTGCTTTAATCCCTGGCTGCTCATTTTTAGCTCTTTGTTTTTCTGTTTATTTCTTACACTCATCTTCAATCCTCCTAATACATTTCTTTTTGTACTTAAGTTAATCAGACAGAGTCTGTCTGTTGCTTGCAACCAGGTGGCAGAGCCTGGCGATTAGAAACCCAGGCTCTTAAACCGTCAACCTCTGGTCTTATCCCAACTCTGCTATTTACCAAGTGTGTGACATTGGATGAGCTGCTTAATCTCTCTAAGTATGTTTTCTTACCTATGAAATGGGGATAATAGGGTTTTGAAAAAAATGAGCCACTGCATGTAATTTGCTTAGCAGAGTGCCTGGATTTAATCATGCAATTTGCTTAGCAGAGTGCCTTTCCTTATCAACTCCTTAGTAAATATTAGCTGCTCTGATTTGTCTTGGCAAACCAAAGAGAAGTATGTTCTCCCCATCTCAAACCAGGACCAGATAGTTTGTACAACACTAAATATAGATATCAGGGGGAAAAAACCACAAGAATGGAATTTTACAAAATCAGAGCCAAGGATAAAGTGAAAACACACCAAAGCAGAATAAGGAGGACTTATTGAACTAGAGATTTTACACATTTAAGAGCATTAAGAACTCAGAAAATCATATGATTCAATATCTTGATCTCAAGTATTTAAAAGATTCTGATATCCAGTTTACAGTTGAGGTAACTGTTAACCTTTCATTCAGTGTATATTTATTGAATGCCCACCACAGTCCGGCTTTGTGCTAGTTCTTGGGATACAGGAGGGAAAGATAAAGCCAAGAGTAGAATCCAAGTTGTATCCAGAGACACAAGGATGCGTGAATGCTGTTAACATATATGAATACTGGATGGCCAATCAGGAAATCTTATTTTTAGTTTGGGATCTGGTACTAACGATCTGCATCATTTAAGGTAACACTAGCCACAGAAGCAAGCAATATCTCCAGCTTTTCAGTGGTTTAGCATAAAGTTGGTTTCTTGTGCACAGTGTGGGTATTTATGGTTCAGAGTGTGTGTTTTTCATCTGGTTAATCAGTGGTGCTTGCTTTCTCCACGTCGTGGCATCACCATCCTCAAGGACCTCCAGATCCTCTGTGAGAGGACAGCTGCTTCTTACCTAAGACGCTTAAGGAGGCTGAAATGTCGGGAAGCACACGCATCACTTGCCCGGCCAGCCCATTGATGTGGTTGCGTGGCTTGAGATGCAAAAGCACTGAGAAATGTGCAGCCCCTTCCCAGCAACACTCCGATGTGAAGGGGAGTGGAAACTGTTGCTGAAGACTGAGCTCTCCCCACCCCTCTGAAGACAGAGTTCTCTGGGCTTCAGTTCTCTGATACTAAAATGAGGGCTTTGACCTCATGATGACACATTCTATGATTCTACAAGTCTCTGAGAATTAAGAAATTGTAGGTCTTTATTTGACTTACCAAATTTATAGTTCTTTTTACCATGAATGTAGACAGACACACACACACACACACACACACATTTGAAAGCTCTATGCGAATCATATACATCAGTTTGGTCATTCTTTGTAGCCTTTACCTAGAAAAGCTGTATGTGCCTTAGTTCTGTAGGATGCACACCATACCTTGAAAGAAAGATATCTTAATTTTTTATGCATTAGTATATGTTGGGGGATGTGTAAATTTTGTTGTATCTAAGGAAATTCCAGCCTTATTAATACTGAGGGACTGAAGATTCAGATGTTTTCTATCATTAAAATTGTAACTTTAATTCTGAGGTTAATTTTTCCCCTTTCTTCTACTTCCTATCCTCATTCTCTTTTCCTCCTCTTGTTTCTTCTCTTCTTCTTTATTTTCTCCAGTAGCTGAAGAGAGACCTGAATTAACGGGTTTTGTGAAGATCAGTTCACACAATGTAAATCAAGAGAAGATGTGGATTTTAGTTGTGGGTCTTCCACTGTGAAAATGAACCTGCGTTTCATATAATGTCAAATATCTAGCAAAGAATTTAAAGAGAACTTAAATCTTATTTCCAAAATCTACTTCTGACATTTATCTATGTTTGTCCTTTTATGAACTGGAACTGAACACTTTGGTTTTTACTACTGTTTTTTGTGTTCTGTGGACTTGACCTCTGTATCCTGCCAATATGTTCAACCACAGTTTGTATAAACCTTGCATTGCCCCCCGTCTTAGTCCACATCAAACTTGAATGAAAAATCATGATGGTGAGCAGTTATTTTCTCCTATGGCAGCTGGTTCATTCAGTTATTGACCCAAAGGTTTAAGAAAGAGCTGCCAGTACTACCTCTGAGTCCTTATGTCTCTACCTCTATCACTACCCTATCTCTATCTTTATCTATCTCTGCTTATCTATACCTATCTATCAATTGTCTAGGATTGTTTCACAAACTAATGCACTATGACTTGGTAAAATGTGCAAACCAATTTCCTTTCCATCTCACAGCCATGCCTACCAGGTACAAAATGCTGTAGACACTAGGCAGTTAAGCAGTAATATGTCATTTCTCTTTCCAGTAGTGGAGACAGACATCAAGTAGTTAAGTTGCGGTACCAAGAAGTTAAGTAACATCCAAGATCATGTTGCTTGGAAGTCAAATTCAAGACTTCAGAGTCTGCAATTAATGACTACTCTCTACTGGCATTTATTCTATTGAGACAGAAATGGTGAGAAGCAGGCTGCCTCAGCAGGCAGGGGCACAGTGAGTGAAGTCCTCCGATGGTATCACACAAACATCTAATCTTTGGAGGGCTTCTGAGTCCAGTCACCCACTGCTTTTATTTAATAGATGAAGTGACTGAGGTCAAAGGGCAGGTCACCCATCTAGACACTAGAATTCAGTTCTCCTGATCCTCAAGGTAGTGCATGCTCCATTATTCCAGAATCATGACACAGGAGGTAAGAGATTCTACCAAATTTTAGGTTTTATTTATTAGCTCTTCACCTTCTTTGGAACACATGACAATGTGGGTTTCAGTCTCAATCTGTTTATATCCCCACTCAGATCTCTGTTTCCTTCCCTGGGCAGAATCATTCATTCATTCAGTTTTTACTGAATAGCTGTCAGCCTCATCCTGGGCCCAGGACAGCGGGTGGGGAGGTTCTAGCCTGGAGTTGACAGGGCTGGCTTGGTGGCTTACCAGCTATTTGATCATGGGAGAATGAGCTAGTTTATCTTGTGTTTCTCCCACTTCTAAAATGGGCTGAGAATACTCATCCGCTAGGAGTGTTGTAATAATAAAATGAGTTATATATGGGAAGAGCTTAGAACAGTGACTGATGAGTATAAAGAATACAATCCTTTTTTGAGGAAGTTATAATCTAATAGAGGAAGCTGACATTAAAGATATTTACCACACTAAGGTATGAGTGTTGTGTTAGAGGGAAGCCCAGGGTCCTGGGAGATCATACCGGGCAGCCACTTTACCCAGGCTGCAGGACAGGGGGCTCCACTGTGAAAATGAACCAAATCCTGGGGAAGGCATTCTGGAGTGCGAAGGCCTGCAGGTGAGAAGAGAATGACATTTTCTGAGCACAGTTAAACCTACAGGCAGAGTAATGAGTAGGGGAAAGGGCAGGGGCTGGATGAAGCAGGAGAAACACATACAGGTTAGATCACATGAGGCCTTATGGGTCATGTTAAGGAGTTCAAACTTGGTCTTCAAGCCAAGACAAATTATCTACAAAATCATTCTAGACAACTGTTGTGAAGGGAGCATGGGAAAAAGAATCAAGATCCACTGAATGCAGGCTATGCCCTATGTACTTGGTCTCAAAGTTCTCTAACTTAATCTTCTTGACAGCCCTACATAGGAAGTATTATTACAGACAAGTAAACTGAGGCTCAGAAAAATCAGCTTCCAGGAGGTTATGTAACTGATGGCAGAGCTGTAATGTGTTTAATTACGCCAGACTGTGGACATTTCTTCTGTCCTGCAAAATAAATTAGCCTTTGAAAAAACGTAAAAGTGGAATGAATAGAACTGAAAAAGCAAAACAAAACAAAACCTTGTGATATGGAGGAGTTATGTTCCATGGAATCCAAAAACAGAATTGGAATTTTTAATTATGAAGTAATTATTTAAAACCTTCAAGTTATTTTGAACATCAAATGCAAATACTAGAAATCATGCTCTTATGTAATTTCTTATTTCAAAAACCTTATTTTTTAACCTTATTTAAAGTGACATTTGGTAAGTGGAAGAAATTTATTTAAAATGTAGGAGAATGACTGGCTAATGGTGATTCTGCAAGAGACTGGTTAAGGAATTCAGCATCAGACTGCAAGGGTGTCTTCAGTAGGATTTTATAAGATTTCTTGAAACACTTCTCAGATGAGACTTGAGTAGAGGAAGGACCGTTCCGCCTCCTGACAAGGGAATACAAAGCACTCTCATCCCTGAGAACTGCTCTTTGGTTCCAGGAACCTCCCTGACTTTGGAATTCTGAAGGGTTTTTGGTGCCAATTTTCATAAGTCCCATACTTTCAAAAATCTCTTCATATCTTTCAATAAAGCTCATCCTTCAATACAGATCAGATCAACTGTTTCTAGAATTTCCTATATATTCTTTGCTTTGGTACTTGTTCTTCACAATTGAACACACAGATGACCAGCTCAGTCCACAGAGCATTCCGATACATCTCCAAGTTCCTCGCTTTCAGCACACCAAGTGGTTTTTAGCTTTGTCTCAATTATTGAACTGTTAGTGTCAGCGCTTCCACTTTTCCATCCCCCCCAATATCTTTATAAGACATTAGGACAAATTGCAGTAAAACGTTGAAATAATTGCATAAACATGGCTGCAAAAGCCAGTGATGAGGCTGGTTTAAGGGTGTCAATGTGAAAAGCGAATGTGTGGAAATCAAGAATTGCTTTAATGAATGTATTCAGCACATGAGCTGTCTAGGGTGACTTCCCTAGAAACAGATTCTAACACATGGACTTGTATAAAAGTAATTTATTAGGAATTGTTCCTGGGAAAACCTGCAGGGGATTGGGGGTGTGGATGGAATAGGGAAGGCAGGAAACCAGTCAAGTTTACAACACACTTACCCAGGATGCAATGAAGAAAATAAGCAAAAAAGATACCAGAAAGGCGAAAGGAACCTTGCTCGCTGCAACAGGTGAGCACTGCAGACAGTGCAGGTCACGTCTCAGAGCTGTCCTGAGGAGCGGAAAGGGCACTGGAGTGTCTATACTCACCGCCCTGCTCCTCGGTCACAGCTGTGCAAATTACCAGGCTTCTGTTCTCTGTGTTTGGGTGCAGGCAGCTCCAGCTGGGCTCCAGTAGTGTGGGGACAGCCCTCCGAAAAGAGAAGCAAGTGCTGGAGGTTGGGAGAGAGAGCCCTGGGGCAGAGTGATGCATAAAAATGGTTAAGGGATCCAAACGGATGTGGATGGGACCCTCTGTAATGCACTGTCATAGGAGGCGATGGAGCAGAGGACACACATTGGCTCTACCCGCTGTCGTGGAGCTTACATTTGGGTAGGAGTCAGGATTGTTATATGTGCAGTGAAAATCATAGGCAAGGGGCTGATGTGGAAAATAATAAATCTACTATATGTAGATCATTAGTAAAGGATTCTCTTTGGAGGTGACTTTTACACTATGGCCTGAATGATGAAAGGAATAAACCATTCGACAAGTCAGGAGGGGGACATTTTCCATGCATAGGGCACACATATGCAGAGTCCCTGAGGTGAGAAAGAGAGAGGTGTGTTCCACAAACTGACAGAAGATCGGAGAGGCTGGGGCCCAGGGCCTGGAGGGGAAGGGGTCTTTCAGTTATCTCTTGCTGCCCCTCAAACCAGCCCCAAACCTAGTGGCTTAAAACACAAGTCCTACAAGGATAGTCATTCTGGCGACTGAAGTGGGACTGCAAGGTCAAAGAGGACCTCACCTTGGCAGCTGCTATTGGTTCTTAGATGGGCCACGTCTCTCACAGGCTAGTTTGGGGTCCTTCACATAGAGGCAGCATCTGAGAAAGCGGGGCAGAGCTACAAGGCCCCTTGAGACCTTGTTTCCGGAGGCACACAGGATCATTCCCACCCGATCTTACTGGTCCAAGCTAATCACAAGACCAGATGAGATTCAAGAGGTCAGGAAAATGACTTCACGTCAGTGGGAGGCACTGGAAAGTATCTGTAGCCATTAAATAAAAAATCTCCCACAGCAAGAGGCTATGGTTTGGTATGTGCCAGGGGTCAGATTAATCAGGTCATTGTGGACCATGGTAAGGTGTTTGGATCTGGGTCCAGTAACCAGTATCCATAGTCATCCCTGATCAAGGTCTTAACCAACATAGAAGAAGCTAAATATATAACATGAGTAGAAATAAAATTTGTCCTTTATTTCATAGGATGTGGTTCATATCTGTGGACAGGTATAATAGGGAACCACAGTGTTAGGCAGAATTACCCACCCAGTCACCAGCCAGGCTCTTCAATAACCAGGTGCATAGTCTTGAGCAAAATGCTTAACTTCCTCGTGTAACTGAGAATAAAATGAAACCATGCTTGCTAAGTGTTTAGTCCAGCTCATGGCAGGGAATGTGTGTGCAATAAAGTTTGCAATTATTAATAAAGGCTAGTAGCTCTGGGTGACTGATTTTTACATACAGTCCGCAGAGGATGGCATACTCTCTGTTTTCTTCTCTTATCCCTTTTTGGAGAGAGCACCCACATTCCTCCTTTTCTCAAAACTTCTCTTTCCTTTTCCCCCAACCTTTTTGGTATTTGCCTACATAGCTCCTACAGCATAAGAATGACAGGAACAGCAGCAGAGAAGAAAGTTGCAGACCTTGACAATGAATAGACCTTCAGGGTTTATTATATTAGTGAAATCTCAAGTGACTTTCAATAGCAATAACCAACAAATCTCTTTTATGCCATTGTGATGTAAAAGCTATGCGCACTGGTTCTTGGTGTCATCTAGTCTGACTGTTTCTAAGGAGACAGACAATTAAATATTTCCTTTCAGGAAGCCTCCGTTAAAACACACATATGCATGTAAGTGCAGGCTCTCACACTCACACATCTAAACAGCTAATTGTTTCTGTCTTTAGCACTTTGTCTAGAGTCGCAGGCAATTCCATAATTTATCCACAAAGTCCATAATTTATTGGATGTCACTGTTCATACAGAAAGCATGGTCATTATCACAGACATATTTATGGACCTGGTTAACACTAAGTATTAAAAACGTTATTGGAGATTTAAATCTAAGCAAGTGACTTCCACCCAGCACCCAGGGATATGCAGTTTGCTGGCCCCACTACTAGAGTGAGCTTGTCAGATATGGAAAGATTATTACATGGTTGAATGAAAAGGAAACAGGATAGCAGAAATAGCCTCCATCTCTAAAGAGCAATGGCCTATGAAACAGCTACAGGGAGCGGAGGAAATGAAGTTTCTCAGTTGAAAATAAGAATGAGAGAGAAAGCATATAAAGAGAGGCAGGTGGCAGACCTAGGCATGGAGAGACTCCTCCAGCACTTCTGGAATTCAGCTTCCCTTGGACACTTGCACCATTTGCATCTCATGCTTAATATCCTCGAACTAATTCCTGTGAGAATAATTGCTTACTTTAAAGTATCCTTTTATATTGTACAGAATACCTTCACATTATTTGATTTGATGTTCAAAGTCTCATTAGTTTGGCCCTATTTGAAGCTCCAGCTTGCGTATAAAGACCCTGAGACTCTGAATAGGTAAATGACTGGCCTCTGCCATGTGCCTGCTAACAGGCAAAGCTCGGACTCCATTTCAGAGCATCCAACTCAAGACCTGGTGTACTTCTTACTAAGCCAAAGTGCCTGGACATCAATTCTTCCCCTTCAACCACAGATCATATGTTCCTTGGTGGAAGATCTGTGTCTTACACTTTCATTGGTGTTCTTGGGAGAATCTTGCATCCTCTGAGCTCTGGTGGGAACTCAATATATGTTGATTAATGGAAAGTTTTGTTGGCTTGAGTATAAAAGGACCCCCTTTCCTGCTTTCCTCCTTCTAGCTCTACAGTTTTTGATACCCTCATCTTTATCTTAGAAAATCTCTTCTTAAAAAGCGAGGTCGTAGCTCATGTTGTGGCAGGGCCATTATTCACTTCCAGGTAGGCTGGGTGCAAAGCCCCTGCTTTCACCACTTTGTTCATGCTGTATGCTCTTACTCAAGTCACTAAACCTCTCTGAGCTGCAGAGCTGTTCATTCTTTAACTTGTGGCCACTTCGTTTATCTCAAAGATTGTTGTTGTAAGGTTGACATCCAATTATAATCTAGCCCCTTAGGAAAATCCCAGGAATGTAGTGGGCACTGCACTCAATGGTAGCCTACTCTAATTGTTGACATTGTTTGCCCCTAGCTTTGGGCTTCTTCAGAAACCCACTTGTTTGGGAAATTCACAAAATGATGTGTTGTGGGTAAAATTGTAACATTTCCAGAATATCTCTCCTGGGTTTGGTACATCTGCATACCAATAGGCATTCAGAGGTGGAAACAAGTATGGCTTTAGTGCATTTGCATCATTCCTCAGGGGTAGAGAGAAATTCATCTCCATATCAGTGGGTAATTACCTGGGCAAAGGAGGGCTTATCTGTACCTGAGAGGTGAGGGGGAGGGCCGGGTTTGCTTCTGCTGGAGCAGGAAAGAGAGAAGGTCCTGGACTGGAGATTGTGAGCAATAAATGGATTTTAATCTTTATTTCTCCCTTTGACTGATTTTGGTTTTTAGAGGTATTTTGCCCTGTGTTTCCTCTCCGTGGACTTACATGTGTCAAACAGCTTCCTTCCTGGACTCTCTCTCTTTAGACCATTTCTGCTTTCACCTGTCTTGTCCATGCCCATTTGATCATGTCAAGGCATGAGCATGTTGCTCAGAATTCACATCTTTCCTCACTTCTCATTTTTGGTCACTGTCTTCTACCTTTCTGCTGGCCAGACAACACTTAGAGCTAGTTAGGCCACAATTTTTATCATCCAAGCCATGACATTTTTGAGACTGAAAGGAAAATCCAGATTGTGGAGCAAACCAGATCATGTGATCACCCTACCCATAATCCTTATAGGACTTGGAACTCAGAGATTGGCTCCTTTAGATTTCCCTATTGATGCCTTGTGGGAAGCACATGTCAATCCAAATGATGCCTTGCAGTTACAAAATATTTTTTAAGTCAATAAATAAATAAATAAAATGAAAAAAACCCCCAGCACAAAACAGGATTTCTAGCCATTCCCTCTGGAAGGTCTTACATCACTGAATTGAGCCTTTATATTCAAAATCTGTTGTCCTTTATAGCCCAGGTGGGCTGCTGTGTACAGCTTTAATGATTACTCAAGTTCTAAAATATGTACATGCTCTTTGGTAAGTGGCTGCTGGCCTGAGCACCCCACATGCCCACCCCACACCCCTAGGTGCTCTCACCACTCCTAGACATCTTGCTATCTAGCAGCTAAAGAACTGATACCCTTCCCAGCCCAACACAGTTACACAAAGTGTACATCGTAATTGGTTGATGCCCATGCCAGTAAGCCCCTCAAAACTTAGTTTCACAAGCACTGCCATTGGCCTCTCCAGGTTCTTGGGAGATCAGGCCTGTTACCCCACCAGGGCTCCTGCTAGCCCCGGGTGGGTGACACCAGGAGGGGAGTTCTGTTGCCCAACCTGCCAATCAGTGGGCAACAGCTCTCACACACCATCCTTCATCCCACTGGGCTCCTTGTCCAAAGGATGCCCAGATATCAGCAGAGAAAATGGTCCCTGTTGTATGTTTGTTACTCTGCTAGAAAAATACTCCTCTATACCTTCTTAAACAACATTCTTCAGTCCCAGTTTTGCAATTAACCTGCCATGGAATTTCATACCAGTCTTTGCACATTCCTTGGATTTCAGTTTCCCCAATATTTTCCTTAGCTCATAGGGCTGTTATAAAAATTAGAAGACAAAATAGGCACCAAAGTGATTGGCAAGCGGTTGTCATGTGTATTTAAGATGTTAATGTAACCACTGCAATTTTTACCACTCAGTACTCCTCATGATCCGATACTTCTCTGTTTTCAGCCGGTACTCCTACCACAATGTGCATCTCATAGCATCTTGGAATGTCAAAGCACTAAAAGAAGTTACAGATCTTCTAGTCTAAAGGTGGAAAGCTGCCAGATATTTAGATGAGACCCAATATTTTTTAATCACCCAGAGTTTTATCTCAATTTTTTTTAGTCAGCATTTAAAAATGAATACTCTTTTTTTTATATGACAATACGTATTTTGGGCATCTTTTACCGAAAATGGCCTAGGTTGTGCACAAATTGTGCAGAGCAGATATCAGCAAGAGCTGAGTACACATGGACCTCAGTGCACTGGCTCTCCCCCCACAGCGCCCCACAGGCCCCCCATTTCCTGGCGTCACATGGCTTCTCAGGACAGGTATGTTGTAGGTATTGAGCTGACATCCTTGCTTCTGCTTTTTCTTCCCCAACTAAGTTTGACTTCTCATATACTGATGAGGAAACTGAGACCTTTAGTCTACTTGCCCTTTTATGTTATGCATCCTTATTTACTCCATTGCATCTCGTTAGTTTTCTGGGCCCAAATCTATATTTTCAACCACCTAAGAGAGACCATATCTTATTTTATTTCACTTCCTCGAATTTTATCTTATTTTAATCTGAGTCAACTCTATTAAGAACAATTTGAAATAAAACACTGACAGACTTTTCTGCCTCCTCTTCTACCTTAGCCTGTCTTCTTAGCAAAAGGCTTTTAACCACTCTTGAAATCAGGCTGTCAGGCCTATGTAAAAATAGTATTAGTACAGCGGACAGTCGATTCTACTATATTGCTGCAATTGGTGATTGCCAGAGTACTTACATATTCATGATCTCATCTGATCTGCAAAAGACCTGTAAGATAGGGCACCCAGATAGCTTGTACTGCCTTAATACAAACCAATATAAAGGAAGGCATCAAATACCAAAGCTTTATTCAAATGTTATGCATTTTATTTCAACTTATAAGAGCAGGAAATAAGGAAGAGAGACCAAAGAGGTGAGCCAAAAGTTAAGACAAAGAGTTGGGAGCAGAACCAGGTCTCCTGTTTTTGTCTAGAACCCTGGAAATACAGACAGAGTCAGAAAGAGCCTTAAGAATAACTGATTCCAAATTCTTCTCATGATGCCAGCAGAACCTGAAGCCCTGAGGAAGGGAAGTTACTGCCTCACCTTTCCGTTTCAGATGAAAGAAGTAAGTTTAGAATAGGGAATTTCTAGAACTTTGCCAAGAGTTCTTTCTGGTTCTCAAACCAATTTCTAAAACGCACACTGAGATTTTTGTGTGAGAAAATGTGAAGGAAAAAGAAAGAGCTGAAACTAGTAAATTTTTGAAAGGCTAAGGCCATCGGTCTTTCTCAATGCATTTTAATGATGCATTGATTAATGCACAGCAGTTTTTCTCTGTTGCTGAAATCTGGGTTTTTTTTTTAAGTGAATCAATAAGCATTTGTGTATTCTGAGTTTCCACCTTCCTCTGTCCTTCCTTTGTTTTCTAAACCTCTTATTCTCTCTTTATCCAGATATTTTCTTAGATTTTCTGGCTGACTTCATCTCTGCAGTGAGGTGTGGGGGAAAGTATACAGACCTGGAATGAGAGGGGGTTGGATTTAAACACCTTACTAGCTTCTTACAGGATGTGTCCAATCGGACAAATCACTCATCTTTGGCATGCTGACTTTTCCGGAAGTATCACTCTTACCTTAATAATTGCAGTCCCCTTTTTGTTTGTGGGTTGATATATACTCACTGATCCACTCTTCATGCCTTCTTTGCCTAGTTTCAGTATTTGTATGACGTGACTATCTGAGCAGGTTACCCCCAATGTTTAGGGGACGCAAATAGAAGTGGAATGGTTCTACAATTCATAAGCTGTGTAAAATAAACACTTTTTAAAACCTCACTGAGCCTCCTTCATTCACTCGTTCATGCCTGTAATGTGGCAAGCAGTGTGCTGGGCAGAGGGGATACAGCACAAGATAGCAGGTTTCTTGAAGCTTGCATTCTAGAAAGGGAAGATAGACAAACACGCTAGGAAAATACCAGAATGCCATGAGCATTATACAGATATGATGGAGTGTGTTCTCCTGATATTCTTCCACTGGGTCTTGTACATTGTTTCCAGTTTTCTCTGGTGCCTTCTAATTATTTGTTTCTGCATTTATTTCCTCCACTAGAATCTGAGCTTATGAAGAGAAGAAATCCTGTCATTTTATATCTGAATTCCCAATTCCTATATGGTGTTGGATGTAGTGAATGTACTCAGTAAAAGCTTATTAACATTTTGAATGCTAACTTCATCTTTGGCTTCATCTTATTTTTCCCTATTCTTCTTTCCTTTCTTCCTGATTTTTTAATATATCTTTAAAAAATGCATGCATTTTTGTAAACTACTGTAAATCTGTCTGGAATGAGATGAGTTTGTATAAGTAAATAGTAAATAAATAAATACATATATAAAACACCTAAAGGGTGTTCATTGGATAAATGAATAAGTTCACAAGCATGTAAACCTCTATTAGACAAAGCATTTCAACTTTTCTTCAGCTAACACTAATGTAGGATTTACAACATGAGGCAGTAAAAATAGTTGAGTGAGGTCTTCTGTCAGATGACTTTGATGACAAAGTTTCCAACTTCTAATAGTTCTGTGACCTCAGGAAAGTAGTTTGTCTTTGCTTAGTCTCAGTGTTATCATCTAAAAAGTTGAGTTAATGATGCGTGCTTCTTTCAGCTCCTCAAAGGATTAGATGCGGTTATGATGTAGAGAACTCTGCATACAATAGGAGTAATTCACCTCTTTTGAGAGAGCTACCTTGTACAGGTGCTTTCTGTTTATTAAAGTCTGAGAAACAGAATGGTGATAATCCTACCAGATTGTCATAAGCAATCCAGTGTTCTTACTCATTTACTCTAGACATGTAGGGTCACAGACTAGGCACCCAAGAAAAGGTGGCCACTGAAAGTAGTAAGTGTATTATCTTTTATTGCATTATCTCTTTGGCAATATTGAGCAAACCACAGAAAAGCATTTTATGAGATGGAAGCAAAGACCGGGCACCCCTGATAAAAGGCAAAAGTAGTATAAACTTGTGCCATTGTTTGCCAGGGACTGTCTCTGTTTGGTCTAATTGTTCCAGTGTAAGAGAACCCCCTTTCACAGCAATGTCCTGATTTATGTAGTCACCGTATTCTAAGTGATTCACATCCACAGCCAAGTGTGCACAGGAGGCAGAGAAAGGGGGAGAGAAAGAATGAGAAGCACCTTCTGTGGACATGTCTTCTCCCCATGAACATAGCCTCAAAAGAGGCTCTGATTTATGGCAGTTGGAGGCATGGAAGATTTGTCACCTTAGATTTTGAGGGTCTAATTATTTATACGCTAAAACTATGTTTCACCTCTAAGTAATGATAGAGGGATGGTATGTGAAGTATCGTGTTAATGGGAGGGCTACAAAAATCAATGGCAGGATTGGAGACAGGAGCCATTTAATCTCATTTCTGCAGCTCGAGATGCCAGCACATTCGTCTTTCTCAAGAGTGTGCACACAACTCTATTAGGTTCTCGGCGTGCCATAATTCTACTGTAATTGCAATAGCATTATAAATTATTGTCATGACACCATGGAATGAGTGTGCCAGAGCTCTAGTTCATGGCTCTGTGTTTTCTCTATGTGTGACCATTTATTTCTGGAGATGGTACAAGAAGCTGTGAGCATAAATATGCCTGCATCCTCATGCCACATAATTAGTCTGTTGTCTGCTTGTCTGATCAACTTTGAAAGATCCTGCAATGAACTGAGAGCAGGTAGCTCTGTGTTCTGCACTTTACTTTACTACTAACTAGCTATGTGACCTTGTGAAAATCGTGTTCCCTTCTTCACCTTTTTGGTATGTAAACTAAGTGCATTGAATTGAATCAGAGATTTCCATTTTCTTGCCTCCTCCTTTTCTGGGCCCTTTTTGCATACGACATGCATTATTAAAAAGAGAAAAGTTTGCCTATGTACAATGCAAAATCAATGCAATCACAGGGTTATGCAAACAGCATGTATGTTGGTATCTGGAGGGAAAGTACTTTTCTCCAGTTTTGATTATTTGGGTAATAGATGGAGACAGAAAGCACACATGTCTTTCTTTTTATCAGAAGTAGTTGAGCCTTTTCTTTGGGTTTCCAAAATGCTTGTTCTGGCTTATTTTCCCTGTCGTGAGGTTTGGTGCCATGCCTGGGTAGACATGCAGTTACTGTCAAGAAAGTTCCTCTGATATCTTTTCCTCCTTGTGTCCATCTCCATACACATCTCCCTACAGAAATCAGTTCATATCACTTCTCTAATTCAAACTCAACATCTCTGTGTTTTAGAGGCTCCTGGGAGGACCTCCAACAGCACAGCCAACCCCTGGTTTCTTTTACCTTCCATGGTTAACTCCTGAGACTGCAGGCATGCTTGGGATTCAACTTCCCTATCTTTTGAAACTAGTTTAGAAACAGAGCTGTCTTGTGTCCCTCATCAGCTCCTGACTATGTTCCCTCTTCCCATTCCTCTATTCCTCTTTTCTGGTAGTACAAGAGAAATTCTAGAAGCCTACAGTTAGGCAGGTACAAATCAGAGAATGAAAAACTCTACTTCAAAGTAGCCCCTCCTTATTGTTTGTACAACAATGTCGAAGTCTTCCTCCCTTGACTTTGAGGAAGGGTGACATACCTTCTCATCATCATCATTATACTTCCCAAAGACAATCTCCTTCTATTTGAGTCTCCTCTTTGTATTGACAGTGTTGGGGTGGCAGGGAGTAGAGAGGCTTGTTTTTGGAGGGGCCAATTGTCTAAACTTTTAAGTCGGCATAAACTTTTGAGACTGTGGCAAGCCCCAACCACTAGTGGTTACCTTAATGTAAAGCATTTAGCTCTTTTGGTGCTATGTTAAGTAGTAGCTAACTTAGCACAGCACCCAGAATGATGCTTTAAAATAAAATAGAAATCAGTTCAGTTCATATCACTTCTGTGCTACGAACTCTTCAACATCTCGTCTCACTCAGAGAGAAAGAGAAAATCCTTAAAATGATATGCAAAGCCATATATACACTGGCCTCTGCTACCTCTCTGTTTCAATTTCCTCCCACTCCCTCCATCTTCCTGCAGTCTGGCCATTCGGGAAGCCATACAGTTTCTGAACAGCCAAGACATTTCTGCCCCAAGGCTTTGAATACTGCCTGGGATATTTGAAAGTTTCTCTCCTTCACCTCCTCTAGGTCTCTGCCCAAATGTAACCTCAGCTGGGAGGCCTTTCCTGACTACCCTAACCAACTAGCAAGTCTTCCTTTCTTTGGCATGCTCTATCTCTGTGCTGTGTTTTATTCTTCTCCACTTACTAACGTTTAATATACAGTATATTCTCATTTGTTTATTTCCCATTTCCCCTTTAAAATAAAAGTTCACTAGATCAGAAATTTCTGTCTGCTTTCTTTATTGTCACATACTCAGTACCCAGAGCAGTACCTGACATATAAAGGCATTCATTAAGTATTTGCTGAATACATCTGAATGCATAAATGGTTAAATCAAACCTGTTGAATCAAACCTGTTACTTTTCCCTCCTTCCTCTACCTTTTATCTCTATCTTGTTCTCTTTTATTCTATGCTTTTAAAAAAATGTACAAGCAATAATCATGTTGTCCAACCACTTTTAAATAAATATATAAAATGCTATGTGGTGAAGTCTTCCTTCAAATCTTATGACTCTTACCCAAATTTCTTTATACGTATACAAGCATTATATGTATGTTGGCTCTTCTTTGCCCTTTTTCTAGTGCTATGGATTTCTCAGATTTTTAAAAATTCTTCCTTTTCTTTTCTTCCTCCCTCCCTCTGTCCCTTTCTTTCTCTTCCTTTCATTTCCTTTCTTTGTTTTACTTTTTTTTTTTGCTTTCCTTATTTTTATCCTTTATGACTCCTGTTCAATTTTCTTTAATACCTATTTCCTTAATTTTCCTTCCAATTTTATCTCTTTGTGTATGTAAGATGGCTTTGCTTCTTCTACATCTCTCCTCAACTATGTCAGCTCATCTTTAGTCTCTCCCTGTTGTCTTGTTTTATCTTTCCAAGCCACTGTATTTCTGCTTGTGGTCTTCTTTAAGAACAGCAATTGCTCTGTTAATGTGTTTTGATTCATAACATGATTGTTCACAGTTTTCTTCTGATGAGAAATCTTCATTTCATGGTAGATTTCGCTTCTTTTTCTATTTGTCAATAAAATATGTGAGTGATTTTCCTGTTCCTGTTTTATTACTCATCTCTTAATGAAATGAGATTTTTGAGACCAGCTCTTTTCAGCAGATTTCTATGGGTAGGAGAATAGCTTCAAAGGTTTCACACCCCAGAGGCTCTCTCCATATCTGTTGTTAGAATAAGCCTGCAATATTGCTGATGTGTGTGATTCTTTGTCAGTGGAGTTTTCTATGCCTCTTCCCCAGAGATGCTCACTTAGTTCTTTTACCTGTTGTCAGTTATCTTACCTGGGTGAGAGCTTGTGTATCTTAAGTCCTGAACCTCACATTTAGGAAGTGTATTTTTGCTGATGCTTCCTGAGATTTGATAGGCTCTTTCTCATCTTTTATTCCTGTTTCCCTTCTACCAATTTCAGTTTTGGTTAGTCTTTTATGGATAATTTGGACTTTATAGATCATAGGGGCCCCAATGTCAGCTCTGCCTTTTATTGGGAATGCAGGTGGCAGGGTTTAAAGCATTGTTCTTAAAATGTTAAAACATGATTTCATGGAAAAGAAGAGAAAAAATGCTGCCATCCCATTATGTTCACATGGGAAATTCTTGTTTCTTGTTTTTGACTACTTTGATTCTCATTAGAATTGTCTAGAGAACTGACTGGTTAAATTTCCTAATTTTTTACACACTGAGCTTTCTTAAATAGGGCGTTTGGGAGCTTTTATTCCAGGAGTGGGGATAGATTGTCTGTGAAGTCAATCACCTTTTCTCATTCAGTCTCCTACAAAAGAGTTGCTTAGGGATCAGAGTGTAAAAGCTATGAAAATGAAATTTACATCCAAAAGAAATTCATTTGCTTTTGGGAGAAGTGCTGGATTTCACAAATCCTCTTGGTTTATAAAAGGCAATGTTTATTATGATCATATAACCTTACACCAGAGCTGGGAAGAACCACAGATGCATCTTGCATAACACATTACTTGAGAAATTATCTATCTAGAGCCTAGAAAGAACTTGTTCTATGGCTTCAAGGACAGAGAGTTGACTTAGAATATCATACATCAAAGTAAGTTGGAGAGCATGGGAAAGTGGAATTCTGGAACACTATCAAGACTACATATTCTATCGAACAGGGTGACTGTGTTATAAATATGTGTTGCTCACATAGCTGTGATCCTCTCTCTTGGTCTTATGCTTGTTAAAGTCAAAAGCACCAACCTGAGTGAGGTATTAATTCTACTGGGAGGAGCTCCACATGTCTTGGCTGTTTAGAAACTGTATGGCTTCCCGAATGGCCAGACTGCAGGAAGATAGAGGGAGTGGGAGGAAATTGAAACAGAGAGGTAGCAGAGGCCAGTTATTTATGGCTTTGTATATCATTTTAAGGATTTTCTCTTTCTCTCTGAGACGAGATGTTGAAGAGTTCGTAGCACAGAAGTGATATGAACTGAACTGATTTCTATTTTATTTTAAAGCATCATTCTGGGTGCTGTGCTAAGTTAGCTACTACTTAACATAGCACCAAAAGAGCTAAATGCTTTACATTAAGGTAACCACTAGTGGTTGGGGCTTGCCACAGTCTCAAAAGTTTATGCCGAGTTAAAAGTTTAGACAATTGACCCCTTCAAAAACAAGCCTCTCTACTCCCTGCCACCCCAACACTGTCAATACAAAGAGGAGACTCAAATAGGAGATTATCTTTGGGAAGTATAGTGGTTATGATGAGAAGGTATGTCACCCTTCCTCTATGCTTCTCAAATTCCTGCCCTAGTGTATTAATCTCTTAAATCTTTTTACCTTGGGGCCACCCAGAGGAATACAGATTTGATTTGTCTCTGGGCCTGGAGGGTAAGAAAAGCTCCTTAGGCTTTTGTGTAGACTGTGTGTCTCAAGCCATGTCTCCAGTGCAGCTAACCACAGAATTTGTAACTGCAGTCTTAAGTGAAAGCCCACCTAATCAGCTTAAAGTGGCACTTGATTTCTTATTTGTCATTTTCTCTTGTACATGTATCTCCCTCAGGGACTTTATAAGAGGAAGGGGTGGCTGAACTTTGGCAGGGTGAGGTATTTATAAGTCATATTAACACCATCTACAATGTCCCCAATTTTACCATAATCAAGAGCAGAAATTGTCATTCCATTTCAGCTGTCTGTTCTTTTCCTCACTTAACAAAGCTAATTGAGAAGTAGCTATCTTATTGCCTATGTGTACAAATACAGTTTAGCAGGGCACTAGGAGAAATTATCTTCAACTTTAATTGCAGCCATGTAACTACTTAAGCAGAATCATATGTTTATCATTTCCCAGTATTCTTTAAGTGTTGGTTCAATGTGTGCTGCAGATGTTTTTTAAGATGTATTGTAAATTGGTCAGGCTGACTTTGGGACTGCTTAAATTATGACTATGTTAACAGTGCAAGTAAATAGGCCACAGTGGGAATGAGCAGAGAGCAGAGCTGATGAGTTCACAGTGGATCCTCTCTTTGGTAAACAAATTGACACCTGCTCTTCTTTGAACATTATTGGAGCCGATTCCTTTCCCCTTCTTCTGTGCCTGGGTAAAACTGGGGTTTCTTGCTTTAAGAAAGAAAACCCTGAATTAAGCTTAACTTTTGATAAGAAAGGAAAGAAAATTCTAGGCAGAGAAGTACAAACACAAGAGTGCAAGTAAATGGAAGGAAATTTTCAGGATTATCAAATGGTTCTGTGTGGCTGGAGGTTCAGAGCAGGGACAGGAAATAGGGAGACAGAGGGGAGGGATGAGAGAAGATGCTAGAGAGGGAAGCAAGGGCTTTGAAAGACTGGTCTGTCACTTTAGGGATCATGGACACTATTATATGGACAATGGGACAACATTACATGATTTTACATGTGGGAGTGATATGATCAAGTTTATATTTTAGAAAATTCACGCTACCTGCAATTTGGAAATGGATTTAGGGAGGCCAGAATGGACAAATGGTTAATTTTGAAGCTTTTGTGGTAGAAGATGACAACATTGATAGGAACAGCATGGCTGACCCTGTGCTAAGCACTGTCATACATTATGTGACTTACTTCCCATCACAACTCTGAGGTAGAGAATGTAAGTTCCTCGTTTTTATGGATGAGGGCATAGAGGTCACAGAAACAGGCACACTGGGATTCCACCCTGGAGGTCCTACTCTAGAAGTTGAATATATTCTGCAGTGCAAAACATTGAGCATCTGAAACAAGCCAGTCCTGTAGATCACAGATCATAGATTATCAGATTAAAAATGTACCTATTCATTGGATTCTTTTATTTCATCTATGGACTCTTCCCAAATTTATGAGCTTGAAGCATATCATTTTTTTTTTTTTTACAAGGATAGTGTAGAGATAAATGCGACTTACTTGGTGCTAAAACTTTTCTCATCTGTCCCTGGGAGGTTTCCTGTGGGGCTATAAAGAAGGTGAAAATTTAATCCAATATTTATAAAGTTTTTCAAATGAGTTATTCCTTTTATTTTTGTAGACTTATGGAGAGTATTGTCCCAGAAGTGCTCTGAAATCCTTGAAGGCAAATGTAAGTGAAGCAAATTATGCTTAATAGTAGGGCTGACATTCCACAAATAAATGAAATTTGACCTGTTTTCCATTTCCATCAAAAAAAAAGCAGTGCCCTGTGCTAGATCTATTATCTAAAAATAAGTCTCCTACATGTTAGGTTCAGAAAGAGACACACTTTAGATTATGAAATTGGAATACCAGTTAGGCATCCAATTACATAAAAATTGGATTTTTTAAACCTTTCAAAAACTCTAAGTTTATGCTTTAAGATGAAAATAAGGAATGGATTAATTTCCCAAAACATCTTTAAATAAATTTAGTAGCTCTTTTCCCTCCTTCTCTTTCTCCCTCCCTCCCCTCATCCCCTCCCTACTTCTAACCTGCCTTCCCCCTCTCCCCTTCTCTTTTTAATTAAGCATTAACCAAAAGCCAGGGAAATCCATTTGAAGGAAAAATGAGCTCTTCTTTCTTCCTCCTTACATTGTCAAACCTGCACATCGTTGACAGAATGTTGATTTAGAATTACACTAATTGACAGTGAAAGACTTCATATAATCCTGTTTATATGACCTCCAATAATGTTGAAAGATCAAATAAAAAAACCTGCCCTGGCAATTTTCAAAAGCCATCATAGACTATAACAGAAGTGATTTAGATGAATGAACTTCCAGTTTCCACAAAATGTGAATTTGCATTTTACACAAAACCCACTTCATCAGTCACCAGGTCTGCTCCAAAAGGCCGACTTCCCATGGGGACCAAGTGCCTGCTTTTCTTTATAGGCACATTCAAAAAACCCTTACTCACTGTTCTTAATAAACTGCAAATACTGGTAATTTCTCCAGAAGAATTATCACCAGGTTTTTTTGTGTCCTTGCTCCAGAGGGACATTGGTTTTCAATATCTGTGCCAAGGTCCATCAATAACATAATCAGCAATAGCTCTTGATTTTAGCAAGGGTCATTATAACCATTTAACATGAGATATTAAGAGAAAGGATAAAATAGACAAAGAATGGACTAAAAAAATACATAACACAATTTGAGAGCATTCATTCTTTCCTAAAGGCACATCTTTTTTCATTTTGTTAAAAAATAGTGACTTAACTATTCCTTATGTAACCTTCAACATACTATGTTTTCTTTATAACCCTCAACATTTTTTTCTCATCTACTCTTGAAATATGGTTTTGAGGGACAGCAAGAACCCAATGTGTCATCAGTTAAGAAGTACTCTGTCCACCAGGGACTGGGATCTGGTCAGCAGGGCACAAGCATTGCTAAGAATGAACAGCAAAATATGTGAGTTTGAGAAGAACGGAGGCTGGTGATGTGCATGGCAGAGGAGGGTTGTCTTGACAGTGTTGCCAGCAATGTGAACAAACCTAGAATTTGAGCCATTCAGATCTCTGGAGCAAGAGCATTCCTGGGAGAATGTGATCTCCCTGAGGTGGGAGTGGGCATGTTTGGAATAATAGTCACCTCACACTCTTATAGGGCTAATCTCAGGATAGCATGTGGCAACAGATGTGATAGTACCTAGAACAATGTCTGGAGCTGAGTAATCACTTAACAAAAGACTGTTTGAACTCCCCTCCATTGCTGATTTTTGATGAATTAAAATGCTATGGTCATAGCTCGATTATGAGGACCACAGTTGAATTTTTCAGTGATTCACAACTGAAGGCTTCAGAATCTGATGGTGTCTCTCCTCAGAGTTGAATTGTGCCATCAGTGTATTGTGAAAAGAAGTCTAATTATAAGAAACTGTAGCGTGTGTAGATTCTGAATAAAGTGAAATTATGCCATTTATAATAGCTGTCATTTAATGAGTGTTAATTAGTCAGAATAAGCAACAATAGCTACTATGACAACTCTCCAAAATATAGCTTAACACAAAAAATGTTTCTTGTCTCTCACAGAATTCAGTGCTTTGTTCGTCAGGTGACTGTCTTCCACACGGTGACTCAAGGATCCAGCCCCTTGATACTCTGTGATGCTGTTGTCTTCAATGTACAATTATTGTAGAAAGAGAGCAGAAAGTGTTGCATATGGGACTCTGGGAGCAAACACATCACTTCTGGCTACATTCCACCCAGAACTAGTCAATGGTCCTGCCCAGGTACAAAGAGCCTGGAAAACATTGTTGGCCTCAATATCCAGAAGGAGGCAAAATATTTGATGAACACATGGGCACACAACTTCTGTGCACAAACTTTGTAATCATTATCTCAATTATATCTACAAGATAGGTGCTATTATTCCCACTTACTTCCTGTGAAGAAACCTATAAAAGTCATAGATCTGGTGAATCTCACACAGAGATTCCATCCCAAGTCTGTATGATGACCAGATGTCCTTAACCACTATCTTATAAGCAATGACAAGGTATAGTATTACAAAAAGGATGAACAGAGTGGAACCTGGTTACCTGGGGCGTCTCTATGGTGTCTTTTAATAGCTTGGTAAATTGAAAAGTCACTCCAGATCTTTGCATGTTGGCTTCCTCATAAGAAATGGGGCTATTCAATTACTAAGTTCTCTTCTAGCTCTAAATTCATTTAATTTTATTGCTTTTACACTTTTATAAGTATGCTATTGGAGAATTACTTCTATGTCCCTTTCAATGGTCCTTACAGGGGTCACAGGGTATTGGGAGGCATGCTCTGCTGGAATCATATCCATCTGGAATACTCAGAACCTTCTTAGTTCCCTCTATCTCCATTCCTCTTGAAGAATTTTCCATCTGTTAGCAGACCCCACTGTCAAAGAGCAGCTGATTCCTGTTGGTTTAGGAAAGTGTCCAGCATGGCTTGTGTTCAATAGCCCCTGGTCCCTTTTCCAGAGCACCCTGGGAATGGAACCTGCCAAATGGCTTTCACCCTAAACTCGGCATGAAATGCGTCTGTCTGGGCTTCAGAGCAGCTTAGCTAATAAAGCAGGAGATGTCTGAGGAAAAGCGGATATTTGTGCTGCTCAGGAGCTCTGTGTGCCAAGAGCCTGCCCCTACTGGCTCCCCTGGGGATGCTGAGGTTTCACAGGTTTAAAGTCAAGACTACAAATATGGCCAACAGCCAGCTTCCTGAAAAGGGGATGAAAGTCCCCATCAGAATTCCTGCCCCTTCCCGTTTCTGGTTGGAGCAGAACCTGCATTTTTTTTTTTTTTTTGCCAGAAACAGGAGGCTGTTTTCTGTTCACAGAAATGGAGAACAGTGGCAAGAAATGATGTCAAACTTGATAAAATGTTACAAGGACAAGATGATGATTTTTGCAGGCTTGAGATGGGAAATCTGGGCCTGAGATGAATAAGGAATTTCCAGAATATTCTTTTTAAACATTTTCAGAATAAGTCACATGCCATGGGTGATAAGGGGGAGGGGACACATAATCACAGCCAGCTGGGAAAGCACTGGCAGCTCACAATTTTTCTGTAAGCCCTACAGTGATCTAACCCACTCATTCATTCTCTTGAGCACCTCTGCCGTATCAGACACTGTAGTTGGCATAAAACAGCCCCCCACGTGGCCTGTCCACTTCTATTCTTGATCCTGCTAAGTTCTCAATCCATCTTCTTCCCATACAGAAGTCAGAGGGCCCTATAAAAAACATTAATCAAATAATACCTCTTCTCCGCTAACTGTATTTTAATAGCTTCCCACTGCATTCAGAATAACCGAAACTCTTTACTGTGGCCTGCAGAGTCTAGCCTGATCTGGCCTGGCCCCGTGTCTCTTCTGTACTTACTTACCTCTTTCCTGTGTCCTGGTTTCCTTCCTCCTTTCCATCACACTGGCCTCCGGTTCCTCACATACATCCAGCTCTTGCTAGGCCTCCTGTGGAATTGTTCCTGGCCCAGTTCTTTGTGGGCCTCCATCTTCCTTTTCCTTTAGGTCTTAGCTTGCATTCTACCTCCTCTGAGAGCCCTTTCCTGTTCATCCAAAGTTGGTAGACACTCCCCTTTATTCTCTACTGCCTCACCCATTTGTTTTCCTTCACAGAAGTTATCTCAATCTGTAATATTTTGCTTCTTTATTTGTTTGCTTTTTCATTCATTGACTGTCTCCCCTACTAGAATGTGCACAGTTTTTTTTTGAACTAGTAAATAGGGCAACAAAAAAGACCTAGATAAATCCCTGTTTGTAAGACTGCTGACTTAGTGGGAGAGAGAGATGTTCCAGACATGACCCCAGTAGGTGTGATAATGGCTATGTCAGAGAGGAGCACGGCACAAAGAGAGAAGTCTATATGAGCCTCCCAGACCAGGTCAAGGGAGGTTTCACCAATAAGGTGAATTCTGAGCTGGACCTTGAACTTGACCTTGAAGTGGTTTGCGGATGGGGAATATGGGATAGAGCTTTTCAGCATTTTGAATAAAGAAGGGATCTTTTTTGGCAGTTGAGGTACAGTGTGTATAAGATGAAGGAGGGAGACATGAATTCCTAGGGAGCTGTGGCCAGATCTGAGAGAGTTTAGGAAGACGGAAGGAGGATAAAGTGTCAACCACCACAAATGCCTTAAGTCCAGTGAAAATATATATCCCTCCCATGCTGACTCTCAGCAAGAGTGCGATGCTTCTGTTAAGAAGCATCTCCTTGCTGTGCTTTTGAGGGGGAAGAATCCATTCAACTACAGTTGATTTCCTGCCCCCAATATTGTCCCCAGTTATATCCTTCTCTTGACTTCAAGACTATCTGTTTGGCTTGGATACCTGGGAGCAGCGTGGAAGCACAGGATGAGAGTGACATGACATTACTATTTTCTTCTTCATTAATGTCTTTCAAATATCTCTTTAGAAGAATCAAATTATCACTATTGTTTGATTCAGGGCCGTTTAAAGTGACAGGAGGGCAGATATGTCGTTAGGTGGGAAGGACCTCATCTGTTGTCACAGAATGGGCTGGAATAAGTTGCAAGTACAAAGGCTTGTGGGAGCTGCAGTGGGAACGTGGAGCTGCTGATGCAAGATTTTCAGGGCCAGACGCAGTAAGTAGGTTCTCATGAACATGTACCGAAATAGGAAACTGGAAGGTCCAAAAGGCAGTCATAGGATTTTGCTTGGGATTGTTCCCTGTAAGCACTAATGGGTATAATTCTGCTTTTTATTAAAGCCACTTAGTCAAACCAGTTGTTTTTTTCAATTGCAAATAGAGAGACCAGTTAGGGAGTGAGTATAGCACAGTAATTTGGGGGTGAATTTGGGTCAGACAAACCTGGGTCGGCTTCTTGGTTCTGTCCCACTTCCAAATTATATAATTTTGGTCACATTACACAACCTCTCTGAGCTTGGGTTTCTCCTCTGTACAACTGAAGTAATAATTCTCATCACAGAGGATTATTTAAAATGTTAAAGGGACGATGCATGCAGGATGCTGATTACCATGTCTGCAATATAGTACTCATCAATACAGGCTAGTATATTATTTTATTGCTATCATTATGATTATTATTTGTTATTCCTGCTATCATTAGAGTGATTTCTTCATGTTTGCTGGACTATAAACTAGGCAGTCAGAATTTGTATCTATTTTCTTTTTATCTTTCATAGCAGCACAATAACTAGCACATAAATAGCCCTTGATAAATATTTATGGAATGATTTCTAATTATTAATACATGATTTTGATTTATTAATAACTTCTTAATAATTTCAATCATCATTAAATTATTTGTTCAAGAAACATGTGACTAAATTCTTTCTTCCTCCTGTACTCTTTTTCCAGCTAACCCTACAGAAGAAGGAAGACACAAGCAAGCACTATTTTGACAGAACTAAGAAGAGGGGCTCCGGAGCCAGGCAGGGCTGGGATAGAATACTTGCTATATGGCTTCTGAGACTCAGGTTTGTCATCTATGAAGAGCTAATAGTCACAGTGATGATAGTTCTGACAATAGAACCTCAAGGTTCGTGGTGCCAGGCATTTATCTACATTATTTGATTGATCTCACAACCACAGCAGGAGGGAGGTGTTATGGTCACATGTTCAGCAGCCTTCTCGGCCACTAATGAGGATGGAGCCCAAGGAGGTGAGTGAAGCTAGAGGTCATACAAGAGGTCCGGAGGCAATTTGCTCCCTCTGTTTCTCCCTCCTCCACACCACCGGGCACTGAGATGCAGACAGTCTCCAGCTGGTCATACAGCTGGTAAAGGGGTGTGTTGGCTTCTGAGTCCAACCAGTTAGTTCTTAAGCCCATGCCCTTCCAGCTGGACCCAGAGGCACATGGAAACAGTTTTGGCATTTACAGGACACCCTCCCTCCATCTCAGCTCAAAGCCATCTTCACTGAGCTGTAAGGGGTCAAGCGGAATGAGTTATCCAGTTACATGCCCACTCCTAGGGACACCTTCCAGGTTACAGAGAGAAATGCCTTATTCGACCAGGACATAAAGCCTTGCTGAGACCAGCAGGCCTTATGCTCACACCTGTGGAAGCCCTGTGCCATTCGCTCCTGAAGAGCCAGCATTGTCTGCCGCAGCTCCTCAGTGGGCGGCAGCACACTGCGGAGTCAGTCTGAGGTTTCCTTGAAGCTGCCTTGTGTCTCTTTGAATGGCTGACAGCACACCGCTGCCACATTGCTGAGAAGGCTGGAGTTGAATCACCCTTGACACAAGCTTCTTTTGTGTGTGCTGCCAAGTGCCAGAGAGGCCCTCTGCTTTGCTGATGCAAGGAACAGCAAGCTTCCTTCGCTGCCCTGATGTCACCCTGCCAGTTGGCTCTGTTCACAGTTCAGCCAAACAGGTCAGCCTGGAGCAGGTGGGGCAGAAAGACTGACAGAGACAGAGGTGGGGGCAGTGGGGAGAGAGAAGTAGGCAAGGAGAGACTAGGCTCTGCCACGAAACCTGAGCCCTCTGGGTGACGGAGCTGGCACAGGCGGGCAGAGTGAAGACATCTCATGTGGGATCAACCTCTGCGCCTTCTGAGCTTGCTGTTGCCACCCGTGAACCCTGCCTCGAGGAAGTCTGACTCCTTATCCTCAGCCTTTGTTTCTGCACCTGTAAAATAATGGCCAATATTGCCTAACTCAGAAGACTGAAGGGGGACTAACTCACCTAATATGAAAGAGAAACTACCCCCACCCTGACCGCAGCTCCAGACTGTGGGACTGTCCTGTTCGCCACTTTCACAGGTCACTAAATACCTCCTGCCTTCATTCTAATGATGTCATTAATTGTGCCTACTAGTTAATATCTGTCACCCTACTGCAGCAGGAGCTCTACACCTGCAAGGACAGTGTGCGGCTTGTCCCCACTCCCGTATGGCTGTCTAGCTGAGTGTCTGGCAGAAAGGGGAGGTGCTAAATTAATATTTGCTGAACGATTAAACTGCGAGTTGTCTGAACAAATTCCTACCGAGTTGCCACCCATCCTTTGCATTGTTTTGTCTCTCTCTCAATCATACTGATCAGAGATATAGAGTAACGCCTGTGAAGGACAAATCCAATTTTTCCTGCCTTTCCTGAAAGCCCTGCTCTTCCCTTTACCTGAGCTCTCCAACCTCGATCCCTGGTCTTTCCACTTTGAAATCCATCCTCTTTTCATCCCTGATATATCTGGGGTCAGGACACTGCTGCGCCTATAAGAGCACCTCTGTCTTCTCACACAAGGCCCTGAAGGGTCCTCTCCTCCATGAAAATCATCTTCCTGCTTGTCTTTGGAGACCCTGCACGTGTTTCCCTCCTCTGTGAAGCCTTCCTTGACTGGTCACCCATGCTTCCAGGTAGAATCAGCCACTCCCTCGTTTGCGTTTCCAGCTCTGTTCTGACCTTTACTTCCTAAATGCCAGTTGCATATGCATCTCTCCCCACCAAGGGATGTAAATTCAGAAAGGGACAGGGTGTGGTGAGGATAGTAGGCTGTTGGAAATGGGGCAGTGAGGCAAAAGTCATAATGGCACCTGGCAAAAAGAAGAAGGGGGCAAGGGCAAGTGTGGCCCAGAAGCGGTGGTGGCCCTAACTGAGGACGAATGCAGGGCATGCATCCGTCAGGGCACCTGCAGCCGCGGCAGCTGCCGACATGCCTGGAAACAGACCGCACACCAGGTGACAGTGTGTGCACCCAGTTCGCGTGTCCAAACCTGGCACACAGCCCAGAGTCCGACGTGGATCCAAATTAGGCTCGCCTTCCCTCTATAAGCAAGCAACAGGGCAGGCCACAGAGGTGCCCATGAATTTTGAGCAGATCAATGCTTTCCGTGCCGTTGATGGCCTAGCTCAGCCCAGGGATGGAGCCAGCAGATCCCTTGCTGAATCAGTGGTTCCTCGGTGTGCCGGAGGTGTGTGATGGCACCTTTGCCTCTGACTTCAGGAAACTGGTGATTTGGCCCAGGATGCCTATCTAGATTCTGAATATTTTGAAATAGAAAATAGAAATCAAGGGCATGGTAGGCTTTGCAGTCAGACAAATCTGGGTTTTTCCTACTGAGTGACTATGGGAAATCATTTAACTCTCTGAGCCTCAGTTTATGTGTCTATAAAATGAAATGATTATAGTGCCCACCTTATGCCCTACTGAGGATTAGATACACTATACTATAAAGCAGTGTTTAGTGCTTACCATAGAGCAGCAGTTCTCAGCTGGGGGCCATTTGGTCCTCCAAGGGACGTTTGGCAATCTTAGGAGACATTTTTGATGGTCACAACTAGGGCCACTGGCATGAGGAAGTGGAGATGCTGCTCAGCATTCTATAGGTTACAGGACAGCACCCTCCCCCCAATAAGGAGTCATCCAGTCCAAACAGCGCTAAGGTTGAGAAAATCTCCCTTTGAAAAAGCTTGGCCATCTGGAGGCCGTAAAAATGGTAGCTATTAAAATGTAATTATTATCTCTTTCCACTTACATTTATGGGATATACATTTAGCAAATCTGGAAGGCGCTGTGGCACATTAAGAAGGGTTATACTTTTTTGGCACTCCCCCTTTGAGAGCTGGGATCTCTGTCGCCTCCCTTTGAACATAGACAGACCCTGTAACTGCTTTGAAAACAACTTATGGTGTTCGTGATGGTATATGCCTGCTTGTGAAACTAGCAGCTTTTCCTTCCTGCCTCTTAGAAACATTGGGAATCCTGAAATATAATGTAGGAAGACTGACTTCTGCAGATTGCCATACTGGAATGTCCAAGGCAGGTAAGCCTGTGGTGAAGGCCAGGCTTTCTCTACAAGCTATAGTGAAATGGTTATTGTTTTAAGCTACAGTGTGTCGGGGTAATCTGTTTTGCACCAATATACAGCCAAACATAAGGATCAGGTGTCCTTTGGTATTTTATAATATGTTGATAAGAAAAGGCCCTAGAAATTAAAAAGAAAAATGCAAAACCAAATATTTCTAAATATGTTCATTAAATGGAAACCACTGGACTGACCTTGAAGATCACTGGATTTGAATCATGAAGATCAAAAGTCTTACCACCTGAATGACTTTGGGACATTTTCTTAAACTCTTAAGTATCAGGGTCTTTAACAGCATATGTGAATAATAATGCCTATGACATGGAATTATTCTGAATATTTGATGGGGAAGAATATATGAAGATGCCTAATATAGTTATTGTCATAAAACAGGTGCTTGCTAATGTTTGTTGGACTTTAATGTTTGTAGAAGTTAGGATGGAAAAGATTAGCAAGAACTGTGTTATGGGGAATAATTCATGGGAGTCATGAATTTTGAGGAAAATCAAAAATATTATTATTTCAAACGGCTTCCTGAAATAAAATAGATAACTTTTTGACTTGCCATTGTTTATAGGTGGGATGGAGATGAGCTCTATACATGGTTGTCCGGCAAGTGGCTTCAGGTGATTATCCTAAGAATCCAGTTGAGCATGTGTCAGAAGCACTCTGAGAAAGAACTCTGTTAACTTGCATATTGGACTTCAGTCACAGAGAGTCATGAAGAGAGGGTAACTGGGAAATGCAAAAGAAACTAAATCTCAAAGACAAACTATTGGTTTCCTGGAGGAAGGCCTCTTATACGTAAGTAGCAAAGCCCAGTATGCGGGATTTAGGAACTCCACCCAACGCTGCAGGGGAGTGGGCCTTGGTGCTGGCTTCTGTGCCGTGACTATACTGTTTAAGACGCTGGTGGCAAATCACGCTCAGAGTCTGAGCAATGCTGCGGTGGGATCCCTTTTGAAAAGGAGAACATAAATGTGAAAAGAGAAGGAAAATGAGCCCGCAGCCTGGAGCAGAGGGTGAGCAGCGTTGTCTGATAGGAAGCAGCAGGGCCGTGTGTACATGGAGCATGGAGGCCTGAGGTGATCATTGAGAATGGCCTCCCCAGAAGAATTAGACAGCTGGAAGTCCATCTTAGGAACTCCCAGGGAGCCAAAACTCAAGGGAGAGGGACCCCTGAAGGTAGTGATAATGTCATGAACTTAACAAAATGAACGCAACGGAGGCAGCAAAATTTAGGTTTAAATTTGAGTCCATTGGTTAATGTAGCCTGGAGATATTTGGTTTACAAGCCATAATGACAAAGTAAGCCTGAATTGTGCATCTCTTTACCTTGCAGGACTTCCATTTGCATAGTCAAAATCTGTCAAAAGGAGTGGTTTGAAAGGGACTCTTCAGAGAACTCATGCTCTTTCCACTCTCCCAACACTCCAGCTGCACGGTTTGTATATTTTATTTCTCTAATGGTAATAACTTGTCTGTGAAATGGGGCAGGTGGTGGCTCCATGGGTCTCCACAAAGTTCTAGAATAGGTCATGAAACTGTCACCAAGCAAGACACAATCATTGTAGGGACACAGATAGAACACACCAACCAAGTCGTAGCTCCATGAAAGGTGGCTCTGCCCCTAGCTGGTTTTATGCCCTGCCTCATGCATTCCTCAGAGAGGAGCTCCTTGCCCTGACTGCGCCTGTACTTGAGCCTCTGCTCCTCTCTCCCCACCTGGCAGGCAGCCCTCACCTTCATGCTTCACTTGGATGCTCATACCATTTCTCTTCTCCCACAGGAGCAAGGGGCAGTGTGTTTTAGGGATCAAACGTAGGCTTTGTAACAAACAAACTTTCTTAGTGCAATGATTGAACTACTCTGTGACTTGAGGGGGTCTGTAAATCTTTCTGAACCTCGCTCCTTCCATCTGAGGAATAGTGATCACGAAGCAGCCTTTCCTGCAGGCATGCTGAGGAGATGGGTGTTAAGTGCGCCATTTGGATGTTCTTTCCATGATTGCCTCATTATCTGCTCATCAGTCCAAACCAGAATGGTCTTGTTTAGAGCTAAACACATCCATAGAAGTCAACTGTCCATTGCACTTGAAGTTATACCCTTCGGTTGATGAATTGTGTTAGGTTACCTCAGGGCTAAGAAACTTCAAGATTTTGAGGAGCATAAATAAGAAAGATGAATATGAACCACGATGGTTGGATTACATGGTCTTTCTCGATACCTACCAGGGACTGCCAAATGGGAGTGAAAATAAGAGTACAGGGAGCTCTTTATTTCTTTCCAAAGCATCATTATCTGATATGAGCCTTAAAACTACTCTTTGAAGTAGGAACAGAAGAGATGATTATTGTTAGCCTCAGATCACAGGTGAGGGCACTAAGCCTCAGACAAGTCCTGTGTTTAGCATCTGCTTAACACAGAAACTTTGAGGCATAACTTTTGCTAGTATGTAGTCCATTTGTCTTTGTCTCCTGATTTTTATTGTATTGACACAAGTATAGGGTTGGAGGACAGGGCTGATATTTTCTAAAATGATAAATATGTTCCATGGAAACAAAAATGTTTCCATGTAATCCTTATAACAACTTCAAAGAAGCGATTGCCGTCTCCATTTTATTGACAATAGACATGAGGCTCGGTGAGACTGAGGAACTGTACCCAGTGATGCAACAGGTAAGTGGTAAAGTTGGCATCTGAATTCAGCTCTTCTGATTCAAAATAAATGGGCCTCCTCTGTGTCCAATATTTCATGGCAACAGAGTGTTATTGCATATATAAAATAACCTCCCAGAAAGAATTCTCTCCACTAAAATGACAAGTCTCCTCCTCTGCAGAAAGAGGTTTCACTTACTGGCAAGTTACATATCCACTGGCATTTTTCTGTTAACTTAGTTCTTGCCAAAAAAAAATTGTACTCTCAGCAATTTTGCCACAAGAATGGAAGTGACACCTATGACCAAAGGGTCCATGATTCACACAGCACCCTGACTCCCTCATTCCTCACTGCCCCTCTTGCCGGCAATGCTCTTCTTTCCACCAGTCCTTTCAGAATATTTTCTGATTGTGTCTGTGCAGAGCAAGCCCATCAGCCTAGTTACAACCAGTTGCACTAGCTTCACCAGAAGAAAAAAAAGCTTGTCTATTTCAATGTCATATAAAAAAAATTGATTGCTGCTGTTATTAACTGAAGACATTTCTCCCTGTAATCCACAGAGTATTCTTTGGCATAGTTTTAAGCAGTACATAAGTAAGTAACAGTTGAAGAAGACACCTTAGCAAGGGAGCAAGTGACTGTTCTAAATTCCAGCCATGTGTCTGAGATGACTTGTTGAGGTGGCACACATGTAGGGACTCTAGAGAGAAGGTCTTCTCACAAAAGGAGAATTTTCTAAGTAACAGTAAGTTTGGAAGTTGTTCTTTTTCTGCCTACAGCCATGGAAATGTACAAAATATTATTTTGTAGGCTCAAGCAAACAACAACAATAACAGACTATTTACTGAGTCTATAATATTTATAAGATTCTGAGTTTGGGCTGTCTGTACATGCCTTCCTCTTTAATTCCACAATTCTTTTCTGAAGATTAGACGGGTGAAGTGATTTGATTAAGGTCTCACAGTTAAAAAATGGGGAGAGCCTGGAATCTATACTAAAACTTCCTGCTCTAAGTCTAGTGCACTTTTTGCTACACAAAGTGGGTTCACTGACACTCAGAGCAAGTCTGCAGAGCTGTTATGCAGAAAGTACTGGCAGCACCTGTTAGCACTGGAGGACGATAATATCCCGGGCACCTGTCAGAGTAGCGCAGGCCAGGGTGCTGAGTAATTCAAAATAGTAAGAACTGGAACAACAAAAATAAAGTCTGTTTAGTTTAAGGCAAATGATCTTTGAGCTTAGTGACTGAATGCACAGTTTTAAGCAATATGGTTACAGACAGGCAGCCTGAGGAGTCTTGCAATAAGCTCTCATGGGAGCAAGTGAAGCTTCATCTGTGGACACAGGCTGAGCCTGGTGTGGCAAAGAAACCAATCAAAGGAGGAACACAGAATCAGGGAACAGCAGAAGGGGAAGGGGACCCAGAATAAAGACAAAAAGGAATGATCTCAGCAATTTCTTGCTGAAGTTTTTAGCAATGCCAAGTGAGAAGGGCTGAGAGAGGTAAGGCTATGGCAGACTTCATTTACTCATTTAATGGCTGTTCTTTAGCACTGACTTTATGCCAGACTCCACAGATACCAAATAAACAAACAACTTAAAGTCTTTGTCCTTAATACATGCAATGTCCAGGTGTGTATTTGAAGTATAATTATATGCATGTAAGTATTGGGGTTTTAATTTATGTAAAACTTCATACAATTTTACATAATATGTGTATATATGGATATACTTATGTATATAATGTATGTGTAAGCATTATGTATATAAGTGTGTGTGTGTGTGTGTGTGTGTGTGTGTGTGAGAGAGGAGGTGGTGATTTCTCTTAGTCAACCCTTCAGTTAGGCTTTTTAAGCCCTGAGTTGGAGAATCCACTGAGTCACTGCCTCGGGTAGGAACCTGAATCGCATGGATTCAACCTTCACATTAACTCAACTCATTGGTGACAAGAGTGGGTCAGCAGCAGTCTCTCCCCATAGACAGTTATTATTTGGATATGTCATCCCTTACATGGTCATTTGACAGAGCGGGTCATCAGCCCATCTGAGGTTGTTTGGTTCAGCTGGTTAAAGATTAATGGTGAGACCAGATTGGAGTTTTCAGGACCTGGGCGGGCCTGCAGCCCTATCACTTGTTTGATAAGGACAGCAGGGTTCAGGGTAAGGGAATGTGAGCGGATCCCAACAACAATTGATTTTTGGTCTTGAAAGACATCGCAGCACCGCAGCACAGAATATTCCAAAATTCTGGCGTCAGATAATTGTGAGTTCAAGCCTGGTTCAGCTTCTTCCTTGTTTAGCGATCTTTAGTAAATTAATTTTTTCCTAGCTCACTATTCTAACCAATGGCAAGTGAATAACAATATTCATTTATCTGGCATGGTAGTGGACAGTAAATTAGCTTATATGCCTAAAGCATATGGTAATTATCTCACTCATAGGAGTTATTAATGAGAGGTTTCTCTCCTCTATGTAACCATCCATCCATCCATCCATCCATCAATCCATCCATCCATCCATCCATTCACCTCACAGTTATGTGTGGTCAGGCAAGGTTCAATCTGCTGTGTTTTCCAGATGACCTTGAAGCAATGGACAAGGAAGTTTCTAGTTGACACATTAATACTATGATTATTGATCCATAGTTTGACAATGGTAAGTGCAAGATGGGTAATGACTGGATAAAATTGTATTTATTTTTGAGAATTTATTTGCTTAGCATTTTGAAATTAAACAGAGCACCTATAACATGTATTATTAATACATCACATATTTTGAACTTAATGGAATTCACAAGAGCATTTATAAGAACTGTGTGCACCTTCCAGGCTCATTATATTTTTAAAAATCAGCTTATAATTTCTAAAACCTTGTTAACTTATAACTATTTATTGATCTCTCAAGGATTTGATCATTAGTCTCATTAAGTGTTGCCTCAGGAAAGAATAATATTGTTAATTGTGATCACAGTGAAATATGTTAAAAGTATAGAAGATAGATTAAATTATTATTAGCAACAATTGAGGCCATTTGGAATGCATGTACAATTGGTTACAATTGCTCTTCATTGACCAGCCCTATTTCTGGACTCCTGTTGTACCTATAGTATAGCCACCATTCACATACAAATGACCATATGTTCTTCTCTAGTTATATCTTTAAATTTTTATATATGTAAACATTCAGTTCATTAAGTAAGATATTGAATGCCTACCTCATTGTTTCCTTTATTTGTTCATACACTCTTTCATTCAACTTCTAATAGGAATTTGATCTATTACAAGTATTAAATTTAGGCTCTGGGGACACAATGTAAGACATAATCTTCATCTTAAAGAAGTTCATAATACCATGTGAAAGGGTGGGGAGGCTGTATAAACATTCAAGCCATGATAATATGGTTGGCATAGGCAAGTACTATGAGCCAGGGATCATTTTGGAGGTCCACATAACCCAGCATTAACCTGGGGTCTGGGAAGGTTTCCTAGAGGAAATGACACTTAAGCTAAAAATTTTTAGACTATCACCAGATGAAATTGGGGATTAACATTTTAGGTAGAAGAATAGCATACACAAATACCTAGAAGCAGAAGAAATAGCAGCATTTTGAGAAACAAAGGCAGTTCAGTGTGGATTTATTAGACATTGGGCTAGAAAGATGAATAAGGCAATTCTTTCTCTTGGGGATTGTTCTGTCTGCTATAAAGAAACAAAATATATCAGAGGATCAGAGGAGAATGTGTTAACCTAGTGTATTAATACATGCAAACCCCTAAGAAAGTGAAGGAGAGAGTAAGTACCTCAGTCTGCCTGGCAGTATCAGGGGAGGCTTCACAGAGGAGGTGACTTCTTTCCTTTGTCTGATCAGAAGCTTCCTGAAGGTAAGAACCCTGTCTTTTTAAAACTACCTGTTTTGCCTAACACAGTAACAGGTGCCTAATAAGTGCTGGATAAATCCCTGGTTTAATGTTATTTGTCACACTGACCCCTGGGAGGCTGGAGTAATGGCTGGTAGGTTAGAATGTGGGGCGAGGTGCTGATAGGTCATGCTAACACAAGGATGCCGCCATGTCGCATGACTGTGGCTCCTGCCGTGGGGCTACATAGTTTCTATTAATTCACATTTACATCTTCATTGTCCAGCCTTGTTGTTGGATGTTGATTCAACACTCGTGAATGTGAAGATTAATCGCTCATGGTCTTGCCCTTCACAAAGTTGAGTATAGAGCTGGGAAACAGTGTAAATTTATTATTAGGTCAGTGTGATATGAGAAATGCTCCAAAACAGCAGAAGGCACTAAGAACCACAGAAAGAGAAGGATGACCTTTGGCCTTTGGGGGCTGGGTGATTGTCCTTGGTTTCTAGGTCCTTCTCCTTAGTTGCCCACCCAGTGTCACATCTTCCACTAACCTCAGTGTGGCTGACTCCTGAATCTATTTCTCCAGCATGGCCTTTTCCCAAAACTTCATCCGTATATATCTAATTCCTGTGTGACATCTCCACCTCATGTCCTGCTGACAGCTCTAACTCAATTTCTTCAATGCTGAGTTCATCTTTTCCCTACAAAGCCTGTTGATCATCCTGTTCCCTCTTTTATTAATACTTCCCTGCTAAACCCAGTATGCAGGCTCTAAAGCTCAATGCCGTTTGATTCAACACTTAGAATTTAACTCTTTCTAGGGATTCTTCCTCTGTGAGAGCACCCGTAGCATTTTCTCTCATTCCTACCGCTGTTACCTTCTTCATTCACATCCTCATTTCTTCTCTCATGGAAGTAGCATACTTTCAGCCATAAGAAAAACCACATGGCATTTATAAAGAAAAAGGAGACCTCTGAAGTTTATCTCTGGATGGAAACTTTCCAGGGGAGAAGGGAGATTCTGGACTAAGACTCTAGACCTTGGTTGCTATTGGAATTGCCAGAGAGTTTGGGAAACACTGATGCCTGAGTTCTACTATTGGAGAGTCCAATTTAATTGATCTGGGGTGTGGCTGGGGACATTGAGGGCTTTAAAAACCTCTCTAGGTATGATTCAAATGTGAAGTTAAGCTTGAGACCCACCCAGCTACACTAAGACTCAATTCTCTGTTCTTTGATTGACATTCCCACCACCACTAGTTTTATTGGAAGAGTGGGCAAAACTCTTGTACATCGACACAGGATGAATTTCCAAAGACTTTAAAAAACATTAAACAGAAAGGAAATAAATACATGAAACACAAAAACACAGTTCTTATACTGAGAACGTCTGCTTTCTCCAGTCTGACAGATAAATATGTCAATATAGCACAATAACTATAGCATCTGTATAAAAAATAATATTAAACAGAGGCCTGGGAACAAGTTTTCTCATACTTATTTTTTATGCTTCTTATTGTTCTCCACTTTAATCAGTCTCAAGCATTACTGCCAAAACTAATTTTCCTGAAAAACAGTTCTGAAAATATCCATCCCTTTCTCAAAATCTAATACTTCCTCATTACTTACAGGAAAAAAATATTAAAAGTTCTTTCCCAATTTGACCTACAATTCACTGTTCCAACTTTATTTACTATGATTCTCTTTCATGCATTCCTGACTTCAGGGCTTTGCTTATGCTGTTCTGTATCATTGGTTCCTTCTAATGCCACATACATAAAGTCCCCTCATCCTTAAAGATTCTAGTCACACATCTTCTCCACAAAGCTTTTCATGACTATTTTGGCAGGAAGTCATTTTTCTATCCTCTTAAATAGTATAGTCTTATTTATAACTTGAGTCTATAAAGATAATTTATTATTAATAAAAAACTTTTCATATTAAGATTTGTTGGTTTATAAAATTAATTATTTTAACCATTCAAGATTCATGGAGTGCCTCCTGTATGGGCTTCATGCTAGAGGTATACATAGACCACAGCTGACGTGGTTCCTGTCCATAGTGAGAGGCTGAATAGGGAACAGGAACTTTAATTGGGCAAGGGATAGTATTATTTGTGATTATGTCTAGAAATTTTAGTGAAAAAAGCAAATGAGTGTCAGAGTAAATTTCCACACTCTAATAAGAAAGTGAATCATCTCTCTAAATGAAACAAATAGTTGAGAAATGATGATTAGGATATTAATTTTAAAAGATGGCCTTAGAAGTAAGTAAGCGCTGAAAGTAAGGTTCTGGTTTTGGTGAAACTATCTTGGAGGAGATGGGCCAGTGGGCGTCAGTCTTTTGCTACTGGCAACAGAAGGTTTTGGGAAGCCGGGGAATCTGAGAAGATTTAGCTTTGGTCATAACCAGGCTTTCTGTAGTACTTGACTGGATGATACAATTTTTTGGGTCTTGCTAAGACTAGCAGTTGGTGTGAACCCACTATCTGCCAGGTTGTGGACTAAGTGAAATCACTAGTGGGTAAAATTGCAATATTTCCAGAATCTCTCACTTGGCCTTAGTGCATCTCTATATCAATAGATGTTTCCAAGGGGTGAAGAGATGTAGTCCATCTCCATATCAGTAGGTAATTACAAGGGCAAGCAAGGGCATATCTGGATCAGAGAGCAGACGTGGATGGCTGCTGGTGAGCAATAAACAGGTTTCTCCCACTTTATTTCTCCCTTTTACAGATTTTGGTTTCAGAAGTATTTTTCCCCAGGATTTTCCCCTGGAGTTACATCTGGAAGTAGTCGGCAGGATTTTTGAACCTGAAATCTGTCTACATGGGTGCAATCCTTGGATGGGATGCCGCTAGAGATGGTGGGGAGAGGCCCCAGTGATTGCAGCTGTAGAGGGTGCAGCCCTGTGGGGCTTCCAACTGGGGAGCCCCTAGTGGGGAATTGGTCTAGGATAAAGCACCTCCTAGAGGGATGGGGCCTTCCCCAGAACTGGGGAAGGGTGGAGACACTGGGAGCTGTGGAATTACCCTCTGTGAGATAGAAGACTTCTTAGAAGCTCTGAGTGGCTGTGTAGCAGTCGGGATTGTGGAATGTCTTTTTCTTGAGATAGTGGAAAGGGTTGTCAAGGAGAGAGAGGGGGTTATTGAGGAGAGAGAGACTTTGGCAAGAGAGAGACATACTTCAGCATATCTTGGAGGAGTTGGGTGATGACATTTGGGATGCCCTTAAGAAAGGGAGATGGTTATTGAGAAGATAGGTCATGCTCTTGGAAGGTAAGTTAGCAATGAGGGAAGAGACAGCTAGAGGCCATGGGGGAGGGGAAGAAAGAGCGGTGCCTTCAGCCCCAGAGATGGTGGAGGACATGCTGGCAGGGGATGAAGAGGACGAGCCAAGGGCTGATCTTTTACCAAGGCCACCGCCTGAGCACCAGCCTCTCCTGTATTGAAGGTCTGCCCAGTTGTAACTAAGAAAATAAAAACACAACAACCACAGGCTCCTCAGAGGGAGGAGCTACACCCTCCCCAGGTTGTGAAGCACCCAATGCTCTGCCCCTATACCCTGGATGAGCTGGTGGACATGAGAATTCAGTTTTGGCAGAGGCTGTGGGAACCTCTGCCTACATGCCTTTTGTGTCTCTGGGATATGGGGTTGGAAAACATTGTTATGTCAGCTTCTGAATCGGGTGAACTGACTTCCCTGATGACTCCACCCTTCCCTCCAGCAGCTGTTGCAAAGTGCCCGTCACACCTCAGGGAATTGGGAGCTTCTGGATTGGCTGACAGCAGCCATCAGGGCAGTTTGGCCTAATAAGGGTGACTTACCATATTTACCCACTTGCTGGAAAATGTATGCAGAGCTCCAGCAGGTGTTATAGGAACTGGGCATCAAAAATATCGTCTGTAGTATGGACCCCCAGGGCCCTGATGAACAGTTGTTCACTGTAGGAATGAGATATCTAGTGCTCCATACAGCTCCCCATCTCTCTTTGGGTCCCTGGTGACTATTCTTGCCCCCCACATATGACGACCCATAAGTGAGGTTACTCGTGCTTTAGCAGGTCTGGGGGAGGTTGAAACTATTAGAGCATGGGAGGAAGTATGGGCTACGACTGAAAGGAGAGGTGCAAAGGGCCCCATGAAGGTCTCAAGGACCCAGATGTGGGTTGATTTGATAAAGGCAGGTGTAGTGAAAGAAAAACTTGATGGGAAAACCAGTATGTTCTTGTTAGAACTGTGGCACCAATTAAAGCCAGACAGCAGTTCCAGCTGCTGAGGCCTCTTCCTGTGTATTACTGAGGTAACAGCAGAGTGGCCCCCTAAAATCACAGTTGTGCACCCAAAATGTCCAGGAGGTAAGAACATCTTATGGGAAAGTTTTGTTTTATCTTTATGGCCAGTGCATGTACCTCCCATAGCCCTATCTATTGATCCATCTGTAACTCCCACAGGGAGAGGGGAGAAAGTCTGGTATACTAGACCAGGACGAGACCCCATTCCTGCCACTGTCCTATCACAAGACCACTGTCTTGCATGCATCCTACTGATGGACAAGATTTGCCTATGCTGGTGTCATTAAAACATGTATCTTATCACCCTTAAGGTTATTGTCTTCTATAGTCCCTGTGGCCTGGACCTGCCCCCTGGGTGCAGCGGCCATGAGATGATTGCTTTGAACTCTCTACCTGTTCAGCTACTGACTACCTGTGGAATAGGCAAGCTATGGACTTAAACTGCATATACTTTGAACCTAGATGAATCCTCCTGCTTGAGGATTATCATGGTTTTATTGCTGTTGGTATTGTATGTTGTTAGTCTGGTGACAATGCTCCAGTTTTCTCACATAGCAGCCATTGTGGAAGATGGGGAATGAGTAGATTGTGAGGTGAGATTTCTGGAGGGATAAACTGTGGGTAAAATTGCAATATTTCCAGAATCTCTCACCTGGCCTTAATGTATCTCCATATCAATAGGTGTTTCCAAGGGGTGGAGAGAAGTAGTCCATCTCCATATAAATAGATAATTACAAGGGCAAGCAAGGGTGTATCTGGATAGGAGGGGTTGGGTGGGGTTCCTTTTATCTGCAGCCGGGTTCCAAGAGCAGAAGTGGATGACTGCCTGTAAGCAATAAAGGTGTTTCTCCCACTTTATTTCTCCCTTTGACTGATTTTGGTTTCAAAGGTAATTTTGCCCTGGGATTTTCCCCCTGAAGTTACACATGGTATCTGTTACTGGTTGCATACACTGTGTAGGAACTTGTTAGGCAATGAGGGGTCCCATGGCTTGTGACCAGAGATGGGTGATCAGGGTGGGGAGGAAGGTGCACTACTATTTCCCTGCTTTGTCCACTAAACCAAATTATAAGTTTCTCTCTTACTTTCAAAAGCTTAATACTGAGCCCTCATTGTAATGAGCCTTTGTAGCAGGTATGCACACCTCAGGGAATTGGGAGCTTCTGAAACAAAATTTTCAGAGAATTTCTTAGAAGGATTGTCCATGTTCTTAATTTTTTATCTTAATTTCCCTAGATAATTTCAAGGAGCAACCAGACCTTTCCAAGGATTTTATCACTTTCCATTTTAATCATAGTCATTTAAATTGTGCTTTTATCACTCCATACTAGGCTGTAAGTCTCTTAGAGGGAAGATCAAATTATCTTGATGTTCTTTAAAATGCCCACTGCCATTTTTAGTATGTGACAAGTGTTTGACAGCCATTATTTTAGTCAACAAGTGAAGGAACTATGAGTGTATTAGTTTTCTAAATCTGTTGTAACAAAGTACCATAGACTAGGTGGCTTAAAGAATAGAAATGCATTGTTTCACAGTTCTCAAGGCTGGAAGTCCAAAATCAAGGCTCTGCAGCATATTCTTCCTGAGTTTCTGTTTCAAGCCTCTTTCTCTGTCTCCTGGATGGTTATCTTCTCTCTGTTTCTCTTCAAATCATCTTCCCTCTATGTGCTCTCTGTGTTCAAATTTCCGTATTTTATGAGGCACGAGTTATACTGGACTAGCCCCCACCCTAATGACCACACATGATGATCTCTGGAAAGGCCCTGTCACCAAAAAATGTCACATTCTGAGGTACTGGGGTTAGGAATTGAACCTATGAATTCTTCAGGGGACATAATTCAACTCATAACAGTGAGTAAATTCTCTGAAACTCCATATATTCTTCTACTTTTACCATGTATCAGAAATATGTGAGAGCAATCCTGCTCAGTAGAACTTTCTGTGATGAGGAAAATATTTCTACCCAAGCTCCTCAAAATAGTAGTCACTAGCCACATGGGTCTATTGAGCACTAGAAATGTGGTTACCGAGGCTGAGGAGTTTAATTTGAAATTTAACTTGATTTAAATTAAATTAATTTAAATTTAAATAGCCTCATATGACTAGTGATTACCACACTGAGGACACAAGTCTAAAAAGACTGGGAGGTTTAGACTAATTATTCATTTGTATGTCTGTGATTTGAAGTATCTATATCCTATGTGATTTTAGATTTGCTTGGTGTTTAATACCAGAGATAAGTGAGGAATAAGTACATTTCAAAGAGATCAGAATGAAGCACGGCAGAAAATAAAGGTTGTAAAGCTGCAAGTGTGTAAGGGCCAAGTGGAAATAAACAGATGCAACGGCTTAAGTAGAACTGGAAAGCTAATTCTATTAGATGGCAGCAATTAGATTCCGGTCCAGCTAAATGTTGCCATGAGGGATGATAGTCCTAGTATTGTTGTATCTTCTGATTTTCTATAAAAAGCTGGAAATCTATGTTTTCATATGAAATCTTATAGTTAGTATTACAACTGAATTGAATATTCTCCAGGCAGTCTCAGTCTGGTTAAAATAAATACCAATACAACATCCTGTTGGCTTGATATAATCTTGAGTCTCCCTTGATATAACCTTGATGTTCTGTGACCTTTGTTTTGAAACAAAAATTTCAGAGAATTTCTTAGAAGGATTGTCCATGTTCTTATTAATGAAATGTAATAGGACTCTTGGAAAATGTCAAGTATTAGATAATGCTCCTGAACAGTGAGTTCTTTTTGCACAATCCAATTTAGGGAGAACCAAATGATGGGCATTCGAAATGAATGTATTTTGAATTTCAGGATCAGTTCAATTCTAGAAGCTTCCAAAACTTGTGCTGTGATAGTCCCAGGACTAGCAGATGTGTTCCTGTCTCTGATCTTTTCCCTTCAACCCAATTTAGGGACCAAAAGGAGAAGCTGATGCAAGGGAGATTGGTAATTGCCAGCTTTGCAGATGCTCAGCTTTGTCTTTGACACATAGGAACTCTTTACAAAGACAGAGTGATAAGTATAGTAAGTTCTTTATCTCCTATCAAGACATTTGTTTTTCCTTTAATATTTTTTTCTCATAAAATTAGTTTTTCAACCATTTAGCATTCACTAAGCACCTGCTTTGCACCATGTCATGGACAACATGCTGGGGATAGTGCAAAGGCCAGGGCAGACATGGCCCCTGCCTACAGCAAGGTTCAAAACTGAGCAGGGCTAAGTGGATTTTAGCAAACAGTCCTCAAGGCATTAATTCCACTTATAAGAAGTGCTACAAAATGGAGGTATGGGGTGTCATGAGATTCTGCATTGGGGAGTCTTATGGTCTTCTAGAGGAGTGTATGGGAACGTAAGAGTGAGCACAGAAAAGGAGGAAGGTAGGAGCAGGGCAGGGTATGTGTAGTCCTGGGGAAGGAGATGAGCTTGGCACTGTCCAGGAACTGAAAGCATGTGCCTGTGGCTGGCAGGTAGTTGAAGGTAAGGAGGAGAGGTCACAAGATGGGGCTGGTCAGGTTGTCTGGCTGTTTGCAGCTCATGTTCAAAGACAGTGGTCTAAGATTCACTCTATGCCAAAATTCAGTAGGCTCAAGAAAGACACCCTATAGAGGCTGTGGGGGAAGAACTGTCCTTATACAGCTAAACAACCTGAGAGTTAGAGCTGGTCCTCAGTAAAAGTTTAACTTCAGGGCAAAGCTTGCACCCAAGTGCAAACATCGTCTTTGGACAGTTTAATTCTCATTGTGCTGATTTTCAATGGGGACAGTTTTGTCCTCCCCCACACCCCCATGAATATTTGGTCATGTCTGTAGATGTATTTTATTGTCATCATTTAGTGGGAAGGTGCTACTGTCGTCTAGTGGGCAGAGGCCAGGGGTGCTGCTGACAGCCTATAATGCACAGGACACCCTCCAACAGAGTTATCAGCTCCAAAACATCAATAACACCAAGGTTGTGAAACCACAGGTTAAAGTGAACATCAAAGGAAGCTGTAATTAGTGGAGTTGGGAGATAAACAGGAGCAACAGCAGGTAGAAGTGACAAATGTGGGGACAGAGCAACACCTGTAGTTTTATGGTTAAGTTTGCAAACATGAAATTGTATTAAAATATAAAAATTAGGTTTTGGCTATTTGTTTCTTCCCAGTCTACCTACTGCCAATGGCATCTCCCAAAATGTCTGGCCTCGGCCAGTCAGCCTTATTTGCCTTAATAATACTGATCGTAATTTTGTCTGTTCTGCATCAAAATAAGTTTTTTAAATATTGACAAAATAAGTAAATGAACATCCATTATTTCCAGAAAATGAAGTTTTGTGTAATTACAATAACTATTGAGTTACTAATTTGTGCAAAGTCACATTCTATACTTTGACCTAATCCTTACAAAAGCCCTGCAAAGGAATTATTAACTATAATTCACAGAGGAAGAAACAGAGGCATGGGGATGATAGACACCTCTCCCCAAAGGTCAAACGATAAGTGAATCTGTTTGGTACCACTATCAGTCCTCTGTCATTGCTCTGAAAGTGATTTTGCATTGAGAAAAATTTTATTTCCCTCCATGCATCAATTCAAATCAGGTATGGCTGCGTATATGAAAAACCCCCAAATAGTGAACCAATACATAACGTTTTCATTTCAATGCAAATAAATGAAGTCCAAGGTAGACAGAGTGAATCCAAGGATAACAGAGGTCCAGACTCCTTCTAATCCCCCTAACCTTCCTTAGCACCTGGTTTCCATTCTCAAGGCTGCCTCACGGTCCATCATATCAGCTGGAGCTCCAACCATCCGTCACAGCAGTCAGAAAGAATGAGGAAGGGGTAAGGAGGAGCAACAGATCTCACCTCCTCCTTGATTCAGCTCATGTTTGTGTAGCTTCCTGGGGATTTCCACCTAAAGGCTTTGCCTTACATGTTGCTGACCACTCCTCTGGAAAGGAGCCTAGGAACTGTGACTTTGTTAGCTAGAGTATTACTGTTATCAGGGAAGAAGGAGGGATGCACACCAAAAAGGCAAGCAGCCATCTCTGTCAGACCACAGCACCAGGCAGCACACTTGAAGCAAACTTCAGAGGTTTCTCAAGTGGTTGGAAAATTCCAATAGAAACAGCAGTCTGACAATTTAGTTGCCATGAGTTGAATGTGTTCGGGCCACGAAGCCTTTAAGGCTCTACTCTGCTCTAAAGAAACACCATCTTTTCATAGATTTTGAAACAAAGAGCCTTTCATTCCTTTCTGTCCTGTCCACCTCTTCTCTCCAACTTGGACCTGTTCTCCTTCCATGATTCTCCAGTGCGATGCACCTTTCCATCTCTTCTATGTCCTTGATCTCTTGCTTCCGGCCTTCTGCTTTGGTCTCTTTTCCACCTGGGGAGATCCTACAGAGGCTGGCACAGGTGGCTGTCATACCCACGCCACACCATCTTCATTCACTTGGTCTCCTTCGCCCTTCCTCTCTGCTACTTTGTGGAAAACCTGACTTTTGTCCTTCTGAAAACTATCTTTCCTGACAGTCTCCACTCCAACGACTGCAGTTTAAGGTTTAAGGCTGTGGGGAGGCAGTCTCCACACTACTTCATGAACCTGCCTCCTCTAATCTCATTCGCTTATTCATTCTTTATTCATTTCCATGTTGATTGAACATCTACTATATTCCAGCCCATTGATAGTCCCAGGAAGTTCTCCATGGGATACAGCAGACATATTTCCTTTCTTGGGGTGCTCTCTTTCTACTGGAGGAATCACATGCCAATCATAGGCCATCACTCATCCCTAGTTACCCATTTTAATAAGAACTGTTAGATAAGGGGTGATCTGAGGATGTCATACAGGAGCTGCCTAGGCAGGAGGAGCCAGATAAGGCCTCTGAAAAAGGTAGCATTTAAGAAGAAATCAGAAGGATGAATGGCAGTTAGCCAAGCAAAGATGAAGAAGAGTTCCAGAAGACAGGACAGTGTACACAGACCACCTCAGGTGGGAAACCTGCCAATGGAGAGTGACTTGCTACTCTGTGCTACACACTATTCTTAGATCATGAGTAGAGTCTTTGATCTCAAGGAACTTCTCTCTCTATATATTTTTTTAAGGGTCTTCAAAACACTTTATTAGGCAATGATTTTTTTTTTTGAGAGGGCATCTCTCATATTCAAGGAACTTCTATTTGAGTGAGCTGCACTGAGAATAAACACAAAAGATACTTTCTGGTACTGATCAATATTATGGAGAAAAAACACATTCGGTTGGAAGAGGGTATGTGTGAATAATGGGGAGAAGGTCAGTGTCACCCAAGAGTGCTGAGCAAGGGGGAGGGGGAAGGAAGATGTGTCCAGTGAGGGAGGGAGTAGCCAGGTCACCGTGTGAGCAATGGTAAGGCTATGGAGAAGCACTAGGGAACCTTTGAGCTTTTTCCAGTAGGAAGATGACATGCTATGATTCACATTTTGGAAAGATCACTGAGATCTGGAGAGTGAGCAATGTGGCAAGTGGAATAAGTGGAATGCAAGACCACGGACTGGATGAGGTCCCTAGGGATGAAGGCCAGAGGTCCAGCCATGAGCTTAGAGAGAACCTGCTTTACTCCATGACCTGGGCAAGTTACTTAATCTCTCTAAGCCTCGCTTTCCCACCATAAAATGATGAGACACCAAGTTTCCATAGAAACCTGACAGATCATATGACATGACACTTTATGGTCTCAACAATTGTGCAATATCTTGAATCTTTCTTAAGTTAAAAGTGAGAAATGTGCTGGTGATCCACTTACATTTGGGAGTTACAAAACATTTTGCAAAAAATCTCAAAGCAGCTTTCTAGAGCTTCACAACCTCCAGAAACCCTTGCTCTGTGGTGGATGAGGAGCGAGATAAAGAATTTCTTCAGGAAGAGTCCCCTTAAAGGGTTCATAAAGTCAGTTACCTTTTTTTTTTTTTTTGAGAGGGCATCTCTCATATTTATTGATCAAATGGTTGTTAACAACAATAAAATTCAGTATAGGGGGGTCAATGCTCAATGTACAATCATTAATCCATCTCAAGCCTAATTCTCGTCAGTCTCCAATCTTCTGAAGCATAACGAACAAGTTCTTACATGGTGAACGAATTCTTACACAGTGAATAAATTCTTACATGGTGAAGGTCAGTTACCTTTTTGATCCTCTAAATCTGATTGGCCAACACGGGCTGGGACACCCCTTTAGCTCCCCATCCTTAGCTTTGGCCCCTGGCCCTATCATTCTGTCTTGGCTTGGGATTCTTGGTCTAGCCTACAATGACCTCCTGCCTTGAACAACCCATAAAACCCAATGAGCAAGCAATGTGAAAGAAATAAACTGCACTGCATAAAAGCTGTATATGCTCTCTACTTGGCCAAAATTCATTTTTTAACACTTGAAAGAAATATATAAGATTCATCCTCTCTATGAAAGAAAATGGGTTCTAGGCGATCAAAACAAGTTATAAAAACTGCTGGGCTCTTGTTCCCATAAAAAAAGCACCTGGAGTGGTAATGAGGCATTGTTAAATAAAGGAGGGATGATTAGAAGATCGTGGTGACATTAAAAACTCATTGCCAAGGCAATTTTTTTCTCCATTGGAACAAGACTATCCTTGAGGGTTCTTTTTTTTCCTTGCTGGACCCCAAAGAACATTCCATAACTCAAGGTTCTTACGTGAAATTATATTCTGTCCATGGAGTCAAAGCAGTAAAAAGTTGCAAGCAGAAGAGACAGATTTTTCACTTCATAAAAGAAAGAGAGCTCTATGAGACTGCTAGAAATATTTCTCCTCTCTGTTGGGTTGTTCATAGTCAGATTGAGACACAGGTTGAAACTCATGGAATACAGGGACTTCTATGATCTAAAGCATTGCTCAAGGAACTAGACTAGGCCGGTTTAGATAGATGGGTCTGCATAGGAAAGTAGAAGTTGTTTACCAAACAAAACCTGGATTGTATGAAGAATAAATGAGATAATGCAGGAATCAAAGCTAGATTAAGCTATGATTGATGATAATTGAAGTTTAGTACAGGGAAAAATTACTAGGCTGTGTCGAAGTGTTCATATTTCTATAAATCTTGCTCTAAATTGTGATGTATCATCTATGTATTCTAGTAATGAACAGACAAATAATTTATTGTCATTCCTTTAATACAAAGATTTATTTTGTAGGGAAACAATCAGAGATTGGCTCGTGTGCTTATCTATGCTACTTCCTTCTGTTGAGTCTTACCTTTGAGGTTGGGAAATCTGACTAAAACACCACAATTCATCTGCTGGCAGTTTTCCAGCTTGAGTCTTGGGAAAATACAGTATGTTTCATCCAGATAGGTCATGTAAACCTAAAACCTATTAACCATTATAGCTATCTTGAGCGATAGAAAACAGTAGGTTAGAGCAGTACTGCTCAAAGTATGGTCTATGGACAGATGCTGATGAGAAAATTACAGAAATTGAAAGTAAGCATTTAAACTTCTACAGCCAATTTGATGTTGCCCTGATACCTAAACTAGTCACACAAAATGAAACCATGTATCTTCTGTGATGGCCTGAAAACTGAAGAACAAAACAAACTACCCAAACAAACAAATGAAACAACTGGTCCTTCCTCACTGGAGTATAAAAAGCACCAAGTTAAAGAAATCAACACAAGTTCCTTAGGCACTTTCCTTCTGACACTTGGACTTGGCTGATGAGACAGGTCACCTACTTGCCTGAGTTGGAGTTATCTGACCTCCACTTGGGGACCTGCTCTAGACTCTCAAAACAAGTCCTTTTCTCAAGAATTGGGAAAGGAGTAGAAGCTTAGAAGCCCAAGCTCAACACTTATCCTTCTAATAGCTGTTTATTGATTACCATGTGCCAGCTACTGTAGGTTCTAAGGTTATAAATCTAAATATAAAACTGTCCCTTAATCAAAGGGCTTAAAGTCCAGTTGGAAAGACCAATAAACAAATGATTACAATAGAACTTGATTAAGTCAATAAACCTTTGTTCTCTCCTTTCTTCCCTCCCTTCTTATCTTCCAGAAATAGTTATTGATCACTATTTTAAACACCATGCTTTACACTGAAGAACAAGTGCTAAAAAAAGATGCTACCTTCCTTCCCTGTGGGGATTTCAGCATTCTCAGAAAGACAGCTGTAAACTAAATAACCACACAGTATAATTAATTGATTTATTCAATGAGCAGCGGTTACTGAAAGCTAAACTAAAGAGAATAGTGAAAACATGTGCTAGAAAGACCTAAATTTGACCTAACAGACAGTGAGGATGGGTGAGTCAAGTGGGGAAGGTATCCCTGCAGGTGGAATTTTTGAGCTGAGCTGTAAAGGGTGAGTGGGAGTTAACCCAGTGAAGAGGACACACAGCGTCGTAGGCAGAGTGGCAGCATGTGCAAAGGTCCTGCGGCAGGAAGGAAGCCAGTGGAGCTCAGGTGCTATGAGAGAAGGCTTGTATTGCCTTTTTTTCTTCCCCATAAAACAGGATGTTCAAATAATTGGATTTATACCTGCCTCCTTATCCAGGAGATCCTATGTATTCTAGTAATGAACAGATAATGTTCATGCCTTGCATTCACAAATGGAAGCTCTTTCTTTCTTCTAGGTACTTCCCTCCTCCCAGTCCAAGGCTGAGATCTCAGTGATGAATTTTCTTACCTCATTCTTGATCATTGGACTAAAACCACCCATCCAGAGAGGCACCACCTCCTCTGCCCTATGTTTGCTTTGGCCAAACAACGCTCCTGGTCGGTTGTCTCTAATACTAACTGATGCTGACTGCTTACCTAGCCTCCCATCTAGTACACCGCTCCCCACCCCCGAGAGCTCTGCTGAATGAAGTAAGACTCCTCTTATTGCTGCAAGAAGTACAGCTCACCTCCTTGGCATTTTCCCTAACTTATGAGTTTATTTAAAGCAACGGGAACTTTTCTGGTCTCCCTATCACCCTTCGTCACTTCTCTGTTAAAATCTTGTCTGTATAGTGTGTTCCCATAAAATATGGGGCAGCAAGAAAAGAGTAGACTTTGGGGCTAGATCAACTAGAATTTAAATACAACTCTGATATTGGCTACCTGTGTGACCCTGGAAAAGCAAGCAACCCTCTCTGAGCTTCAGTGTCTGGCCTAGCAGAGAGGCTTACAAAATGCTTATCCTCCGGGCTTGAGGGTATGAACTGTGGCTTTGTATTTAAAGTACCTAATTCTTTTCTCACTGAGTCATTCTTTTTAGTTATCTAGTTTGTATTTTAAAGTCTATTTGATCATGACGAAAACTAACTCAGAGAGCTGAGGGGATTAAGAGGTACAAACTTCCTGTTATAAAATAAACTTGTTACAGAGATGAAAGTACAGCATCAGAAGTATAGTCAATAATATTGTAATAACTTTGTGTGATGCAGATGGTAACTACACTTATTGTGATGAGCATTACATAATGTACATAAATGTTGAATCAGTAGGTAGTATACCTGAAGCTAATATAATGTCAACCATACTTCAATAAAACATTCAAAAACAACAACCAAAAACTAGCTCAGATAGAAAAGACACTGCAGCCACACACCAGACAAATGAGTAGAAACTCACATTGTTGATTACAATCTCAGCCTTCCTCACAGAGGAATCTGACACAGTCACACGTTGTGTTTTCATTAATATTCATTTAGCCACCATACTATCACAGAAGCCAGTCTATCTCCAAGAACTTCTCTTTAACTTTTTTTTATGAGCTTATTAATGGGATTGGGAAGATGTGTATCATTGAATGAGACATTCTCCCTCCCTCTGAAAAGCACGACATTCATAAATTACGGAGGTCATACGTTTGCTTCTGGCCAACGGGGTCATCTGGCAGGCTCTGGTGAGATGACTTGTGATCCTACATCCTGCACTACAGTGAAGTCTGGGAAGTGAGGCAGAGAGAAAGGAAGATGAGCAGAGATGGGCAGGGAACCAGTGGGGTGGGGGAGAGAAAGCAGAGGCAGAGCTGACCCTGATACGGGGAGATTAACTCCATGTGATGTGATAACATGAGCCCACGTTATGGGGAACGAGGGTTGGGGGATCAGACAGAGCAACAATTAAGGGTCTCTGGATCAGGGGCTTCCAGACTGACAGGCAGGATGCAGGGTTTCAATTGAGCTGAGAAGTATGGAGAGCCTCCTGAACCCCTGTCGCTGTGTGAAGGTATAGGGGTTCAAAAGGCATAATCCCTGACCTAGAAGAACTGATGATCTATGGAGGAGAGGGACTTTGGACTTTCAGTGAAATTTCAGAACAATGGGTTAAGTGTTATAATGGAAATATGTTCTATGAGCCTTGACAATGAAGAGGTAAAGCCTTTCTGGAAAGGTCAGGAATGGTATTGCAGAGAAAGTGCCTGTCTGAGGTCAGTTCACTAGGAGCAGAGGAGATGGGCATTTATGTAGGATGCACCCCAAAGGAGCCAAGCAGTAAGCAAAGCAGCATAGGGCAGGGGAAGCACCCATGCAAATTGTACCACCGAGGTTGTCCCACCTGAGGCAAGAGGCCCGAGCTTTTCTTTCCCCTCATCAACTCGTCATTCGCCCTGGGAGTGGTGAGCATGTGGTCACATCCTGGGCATTTCTGGGGGAGGTGGCTCCTGAAAGCCAAGGGAGATGGGAGCTATGAGGGGTTAGCATTAGCAGCCAGTACCTGCAGCCACTGGCAGATGGGTACATCAATGCTGTGCATGGAGATGGAAGTTACTCACTGCACCTCGTAGGGTGACATGTGAAGGGGCTCCTTTGTCACAAAGGACAGTAGAATATCCCAGCCTTCAGTGAAGGAGAAAAATCATGTGCAAATGCCAAAAAGAGTTGGCAGGATTGGTTTTCCTTAGAGTGCCAGCAGTTGGGTGTAGGGGAGATGGAGTATGGGCGAGATGGTGGGAGAGGAGGCTGAGAAGATGGTTGCTAATGATCTGGGTTTGGTAGTGAAATAAATCTGGGTCTGAATTCTGATAAGCTGCTTATTGATTATGTGATGCTGTGCAAGATACATTACTTTCTTAGCCTCAGTTTCCTCATCGTTGAGTGAGTGTGATAAGACTACCTGTCAGGATTGTTGTGTGAATGAAATGAGATAATGAAAGTAAACCACCAAGCACAGGACCTGGGACATCTTACCTCTCAGCAAATGGTAGTCACTCAGTTTTAAAGCTGTTTTGAAGATCTTGAATTTTATTCCTGGGAGTTTGGGTTTTATCCAGGAACAAGAACGATGGTGATAATAATAATAAGAACATGACCCCAATCACAGGAACAGCCGAAAGAGTTAAGAGATTAAATGGTGAACCAAGGGTTGTCTTTAAAAAAGTGGGGAATTTGCACGTCTGCACTTGAGAAAGATACTTTGGGTAGCCCTACGGAGAAAGGATTGGTGATAAGAAGAGAGAATGGGCAGGAGAACCAGCCGAGAGGCTGTCTCCATAATCTAGGCAAGAAACAATAAACGTTTGAGTTTTAGTCAAAAGTGTGGGCCACAGAGGAGCGCAGACCAGAGCACAGCCGGTGAAGCCCCCCAGTAACAGAGCTCACACTGCACGCTTGGGGCTCTGCCACACTCAGATGAGCCACTCCCACTGCTCAGAGTACCAGCTCAGTCCAGTGGCATCCTGCTCTGGGTAAGGCCTTTTATTAGTGGAAACTGGGCTTTGTGAAGTGCAGGGGGCAGGATGATTTCAGTGATGCTTGTGGGCTTCCTCTGTCACGTTTATTAAGTTTCTCTATACTCTAATTCATGAATAAAGGGACAGAGGGACAAGGACATATTTTATTCTCATCCTTATCTGGAAGAGTTTTTTGATGAAACTCATTGAGCTTAATGAAATCACTGCTTCTGCTGAAAGCCCATCTCTGTGTATATATATTGACCTTGCTTACAGTCCCCGATGAAAACAGGGAAACATGCTGCATGAAGTTGGTCTTATAAGAACCCTCTACTGTGGTCCTGCCAAGAGGAAATCAATAGTCATATCTCAATAGATTCATACAAATATAAATGTCTTATTTAACTTAGCTCAATTTCCACCTGTCCTCAGAAATAAGATGTTTAGAAGAAAGCTCATTACCTCTAGGTTATACTGATTCGATTTAATGGTGTGTCATCTCTTCCAGCTCTAAGATTCTGACTCTGACTTCCCAAATTATGTTTATAATAAAGAGAAGTTAATAGTTCTAGCATTTACTGAGTCATTACTCTCTGACAGGCACTGTGTTGACCATTTACATATGGTATCTTATTTAGACTTCATGGTAACTATATGCAGTATCTACTATTATAATCCCCATTTTACACATGGGGATACTCAGGATGATGACATCAAACAGAAAGGGAGGGAGGGGACGGAGATGAGGAGTCCAGTATTCCTGGTTCCGAACTGTCAATTCTGATTTCTGTCCCTTGCCACCTCTTCTTCACTCATTTTTAATGATATTAATCTTCTGACATTCAGGACAAACCACCCATCTGGTTATGTAACAGATACCCCTTTAAAGCCCTGGCTTCGGGTGATCACAGTGAGCTATCACAGTGCTTGCCCTTCCCATGGCATGATCCCTCACCAGCCTGCACTATCCTCTGCTTGTCTAGCAGATGGGACTCATGACCCCAATCACAGTGACATTCTGAATGGTGGGATCTGTTTCTGGCTTTTGTTTTCACCTCACACTGTCCATCAATAAGTTGATGCCGCAAGGACTCAGAAAGAGACATTTTTCTATTGAATTTAATTTTTCTGTAGCTTTACAGATTTACTTGTACTTTCCTCACTATTAAATGTAGAGACTGGATAAATTCCAAGGATTTATCATAGAGGAATGCTTGGCCTATTGAGAAATGGCTACAGACATTTGGGAGAATAGCATCACATATCACATAGTAGGTGTATATGTAGACTTGTATATAAGTAAGATATTTAGATGTATGTTCCTTGGTTAGTATAAATGTACATTTATGTTGTAATTCAAACACCATGTAATGAGTTGAGCTGAGCACTTCGCCAGGAGCTGTCATGCAGGAGTAACTAGACACAGTATTGTCTTTACATAGTTTATCATCTAGTAGGAGAAAGAATAAGTAGTCACCTATATGTACCTTTTTAGAATTTACATTTGGCATATTTGCATATCATCACATGCATTTTGATAGATGAATATGAACATATCTGGATGTGTAAAACATATAACATACTTTATTTACTCATTCAACAACAATTACTGAGTATTGCTGCAGTACAAGACAATCCTTAGAAATGACATATTCTCCTGTTCCTAGGGCAAGAGGCTTTTTTAGTATAGATGCTGTCAGAATAAATATAGAAAGACATGCATTATTTCCCAAGACTGAACTTCCATGCATCTTATTTGCATCATAGCTCCAAGCGGCTACTAAATAAGTGACTTCAGGCACATTATTTAGCCTCTATTTAATATCACCTGTAAAATAGAAGTGATAATGATACTCAACCTCTTAGAGTTTCTGTAAGTACTGAAAAATATATTGTATATTAAAGGCTTAGCTCAGGCACATCAGAATCCCTACCAGCTATTCAAAATGTGCAAAGTTGGATTTGGGGGAGAGGAGTAGATGCCTACCAGTAATCACTGTCTGATGGTTTTCTGCTTCAGAACTTTTATAGACAACGTCTGGGTTTTCATGTCATTCTCACTCAGGAGGGGTGCAGAGCACCAGTAAATGGGATTTGGAAAGGTTCTATCTGTTCTATGTCACCACGGAGCTACTATTCACCTATTAGCTCAAAGCCAGAGCTCCAAGTGGGTGAAAAAATCTGTTTCCAGGGAGCTAGAAATTTCCTTTTCTCTAAGCACTTTCTGCATTAGGCTTTCAGAGCTAAAGTCAAGGCAAGATGCTAAGGAGGGTCCTGGATGACAGGTAAGTGGAGTGACAACAACTTCCAGAGCATGGATGGGGTAAATGCGCTTATCTGGGTCATTGGCCTGTTGGTTTCTGAGACATGATATGAAAAATGAACAACCAGAATTTTCTAGTTGAGCTTAGATAATAAATCAACTGCTTGCTACAACCAGAGAGGTGAATTGAGTTCACTCTAGTGAAAGTTTTAAATCTTGACATTCACATGTATGCTTTCTTTCCTGCTGTCCAAAGGTATCTACCTCTGTGTGCCTCTCTTAATGCAATTCCAACTTTATAGGTAGTAGATGTGTGTGTGTGTGTGTGTGTGTGTGTGTGTGTGTGTGTGTCTTAGCTCCCAACAGTTCCTTAGAAGGAAGTCCTGTCCATCTCTATGTTCTATTGCTTATAACACAGGACTGGCACACAGCAGGCATTCAATACAATTTTGTTGTTATTATTGTTGAGTTAAAGAAAGTGCTACTGTTTGACCTACAGTAGCACTATGTTGCCTAGAAGAAAGTTGATGACCTCAGTGCGGAGTTCATATTTCCTCCTGGATTAGGAATGGGAGGGTCACACCTTGGACACTCAGCCACCTCCTGTCCTGACTCCTGTGAATCTCCTCTATGAGCTTCCCCCATCTCATGCACCTGGTTCACAGCCCCCTCTAGGCCATTTTTTTAGACTTGTCAACTCAAGGATGCAATCTCTGACCTCCATCCCCACTATCTAGCTGTATTTCAAATTTGGGGGGAAATCCATACCCTATGTTATGCTCATCATGATTTTTTAGCTCACATTGATCAACTCTCTTCTGAACTTCAACTACTTAACATCTGTCCGTATCTCATGTTTCAGCACTTTTTAATACAGGCCATTTTCTTCCAATTTATTCATATGTGAAATTATATCTACCCATCTAGATTGTAGCCTTCCTGAGGGCCAGAACCAATAATTATTTTTTCTAGAACTTTCCTCTACCTTCTCTAATAGCACCTATCATAGTATCAGGCATGGAGAAGCACAGTAATTATACATTTACCATAGATTTCTTCTTGTGTAGAAATAAGATGGTGAAGATAGATAGATAGAGAGACATTTCCTGGAAAAGAAGATATCCTATTTCCTGTGCCAAGTAGTTTTCTTGTTAATAGTATTTTACTCTTGAAGCTCCCTCCTCAAGAATGGAGTACCTATTATGACTGTCTGCATAAATAATATATGCTAAAATGCTTCTCTGTGCCACAAATATTGACCTTGTTTAATAATTGATGATGGACTCCCTTACTAGCCTGGAACCATGCTGACACAGGTTTGCGCCCTTGCCAAAGGCTTGTATTTATAGTTTGTTTTCTTAGCCTGATATTTACCTGAATTTCCTTACAGAAAACTGCTTTTTCCCCTGTGGCTCTATATGATCCTAGAAACTGAATTCAGTTGAGTATTGAAAGTATGTGGCGATGAAAGGGAGGAATGTCATGCCATCATTATAAAGGAAGCTATGCTCTTTTTTCCTTTAACTGACATGCCTGATATGACCCTCTTTTTGTCATAATTTTTCAAAACCTTATGTTTCCCAAAAAATAACATGAAACAATAGGATTTAGTGCACTGTTACTAAGTACCAGGTTCTCTTTTAAATACTTTAGTAGTATTGTCTCATTTAATTCTCAAAAGAATTCCATGAGGGAAGAATTGTGATTACTTCTATCTTACAGATGAGAAAACTGGGGTACAGAATGCTAAGTAATGTGTTAAACACACCTAGTAAGTGCAATGTGATTCCAACACGAACAGTCTGACTCAAAGCCTTTTGCTCTAAATCGCAATGGCAAACTGACTCCCTCCTTCTATGCCCACATAGTGGGAAATAGCTGTTTTTGCTTTCTAGTCATCTCTTCTTATGGTAACAGCACTTCATTTTCCCCTTAGAAACCATCACTTCTACCCTTTTTGTCCACACTTGGTTCATAGTGACTGATTAAATCATGGGACTTTGATGTCACTCAAATATGACATTGATTGCAAAAATGATCTCAATTTCCACCCCTTCCTTGTATCCATACCCTTCACAATGTGTCTTTAAAACCCTTCCAAATAGGTTCCTCCCAACGCTTTCAATATGGAAAGGTCTTGTGACTTAGTGTAGCCAACAGAATGCAGCAGAAGTGGTGCTTTAATCTGACATCTAGACCTCAAGCTATCCTGTGAATTTCCACCCTTTCTGTTAGAAACATGCCACTGCCTGGAGGAAAGTTTGAGCTAAGCTGCTGGTGGTTGAGGGGCGCATGGAGGAGAGCCTGGTTGTTGTACTAGAGTTACTTTAGAACTGCCAGCCTGCCCTCCCACCACTGACTTCAGATCCATCAAAGAGCTCAGCTGAGACTGACAGAACACAAAACCCCATCTGTAGAATCATGATCAAGAATGAATTATTGTTGACATAAAAAGATGAGTTTTAGGGTGATTTGTTATGAAGTAATAGTCAGCTAATACATCTGCCCAGCAGAGACCTTCTGAAATTGTTGCTATAGCTATTAAGAAAGAAATGATATCTTTTTACTGATATTGCTCAGTTATTTGGATTTAACCTGAAATTATCCGTGGTCCTTTCTGTGTGAGAAGAGATTGTTTGAAAAAGTGCCAGTGCAGGAGAAATAGATATGAAGATTAATGAAACACATTTCTGATAACACTCTTTGATCACTGAGAGCCACCAATACCTGAAGCCAGTGTATCCTTGAGTTTTCTTGTAACATAGCTAATAAATTTCCCCTTTTTCACTTCAGGTAGTTTGGTTTGGCTCTCTGTTCCGTATAAACAAAACAGTTTTGATTAATATGATCACTGTAGACTTCACTATAGCTAATGATGAACATCATCAAATCCCTTACTTTTCTCTGTCCTTTTGTCACACATATTCTCCATCTGAGAATACCGTGTTCATATCTTTATTCACACATTTATCATTTGTTGCCTAAGCTTTGCTTCAAAATTTTATGAAAAGAAAGTCAAGGAGTAAAAATGAGGCTAATTAGCAAAAACCAGAATGGAGGTTACTAAGAATAGAGTAGGAGGAATGCTACACTTTGGAATCACACAGATATGAGCTGAAGTCAGTCATCAATTCATTCATTGTACAGGTGGGGGTTGCGTACTCCATATCCCTATGCTAAGTATAGGACTGTGCTAGGTCTTGGGAATATAAAGGAGAAGGCAGACAATTTCCTGCTCCCAAAAAGCTTATTTTTTAGGGGAGAAGCCAGGTACACACAATAAATGCATAAGTGAATGTGCAAGATAATTTCAGACAAGGAAACATTTTAGCTTCAATAGAGCAAGGTAGTACGAAGAAAGTGACTCGTGGAATTGGAGTGACGGTGAGGGTCCTGGAGACCTCTCTAGGAAATTATACTGATCAGAGACCTGGAAAATGAGAAGCAGCCAGTTTGGAATAATCTGAGGAAGGGGCATTTCAGGCAGAGGTAAGTGTACTACAAAAGTCTGAGGGAAGCCCAAGAGTATGTTTTCAGGACAATGGAAAAAATGTAGTAGAGTGAGGTGAGTGTGGGAGGGCACGGCAAGATATGAGGTTCAGAAAGTTGTCCAGAGGCCATGGTTATGAGTTGGATTTTATTCTGAGTGTGAAGGAAAGCTGTTGAGAGTTTTTAGTAAGGGGATGGCAGGGTAAATTTTACAGTTTTAAAATACAGAAGCTATATGAACAGTAGATTATAGGATGAAGAGTAGTCACAGAGAGACCTGTTAAAAGGCTTTATGGCACTTCAAGCAAGATGATTTTGGACACTTACAGTACACAAAAAGTAATGGAAATGAAGAAAATTAGAAAGATTCAGGGCTACCACACAATGGAAAGAAGAGACCAAGAATTGTCAACATAGCCTTGTTACACACACACACACACACACACACACACACACACACACACACACAACTAAATCTTACTGATAATCATATTTAGTTTAGATCCAAATAAAGTCACTTAAATTTAAAAAATTGAGCATCTGTTTCATACTTCTATTATACTTCTGCATTTCAAGGTGTAATAAATTCATAATAAATATCCAAGACACACTCAGACTCATATACATATATACATTTAGCTTTATAAAATTAGAATCACCATGCTATACATCTAATTTTTTTTAACATGAATTTTTTTGGGGGGGCATCATTAGTATACAATTACATGAGCAAAACTGTGGTGACTAGATTCCCCCCATTATCAAGTCCCTACCACATACCCCATTACAGTCACTGTCCATCAGTGTAAGATGCTATAGAGTCACTACTTGTCTTCTCTGTGTATATATCTAATTTAGTCTGCTTTTCCACTTGATATCAAATGTAGTCATTCAGTAAATACTTATTGAATGCTTATTATCTGCCAAGTACTTTTCTAGGAAATGGGGATTAAAGCAGGGTACAAATGAAACAAAAATTATTATGACACTCATTGAGCATACACTCCAGCTTGGAGAGACAAAAATAAACATAATAAATAAAATATATTGATTTCAGATATTGATAGGAGCTAAGGGGAAATATAAGAGAATGTTGAGGGGGGATGGCATTCTTAGACATGGAAGCCATGGTCTATTTTCATTAATTTAAATAGTTAACCAATTATTTTAATGATTCCTCAATATCCATTATGTTAACTAAACTTTATAAACCCTACTTTTTGTGACAGCATATATTCCTTGTACTTGATATGCCTATTGCATTTGGATATTTTGACTGTTTTTAGATCTCTCTATTATACATTATTATACATACTTCTCTACAGACACCTAGGTTTCTTGTATCCCTTCAGAATGAACTTACTTAAGGTTCATTGAAACCTGTACCAAGCTACCTTCCACAAAGGAGTTACAATCTGTAGTCTGAACATCAGTGTTTGAGGATGCCTTATTGCTAAACACTCACTTGGGGCTCTTTCTTCATGAGACTACAGAAGCAGGAAAACACTTTCAACTCCAGTGGGCCTTACCACACATTTGTTTTTAAACTAGGGAAGCTTACCAGACTAAATGAGCTCATTATGAGCATTTTAAAAGGAAAAAATAGGACCCAGAGGAAAGAAGTGACTTGGCTAGATCATCAGAGAATCAGTGACAAAATCTGTACTACGTTCCATATTATCTCACTCCAAGACTGTTTTTACGCCTTCATTCAAACATTCTCATCAAGTAGAAAAACCTGAAAGTGTTCAAGGGAATTTCCTATGAGAAGCAAACTTACTTTTTATATAACACGTCAAGGTCTATGTACAATGGTGCTTCTTACCCTTTTCTGCCATAATCTTACTTAATGTGGAATGATCCAGGCAGTGCTCTAGTGCTCAGCACCAAGGACAGCTCCAGCAAACTTGTGGTTCATGCTCTTCAGACTATGAAGCTTATATCCTGAATAATTTAGTATTATCTCTTTTTGAGGAAGAACTTTCTAAGCTTTAAGAGATCTGAAATATTAGCATTAGTCCTGACCCTTTAGAACAGAGTAACAGATTTCACAGAGACTGCTAACTGTTCACACACATCAGGGCGGGCCATGAACTGGATTTGAGCTAATGGAATATGAGCAGATGTGATGTGGACCACCTCCAAGACTGGGACATAAAACCTTGTGTGTACATTATTCTAAGCTCATTTCCACCTGGGTGGTGACACTCAGAAGAGACTTGAAGGCTGCATGTGGGACAATGCAGAACCATCACAAACCTGGGTCCAAAAGCAGCTGAGTGGGGAAGAGTCACTGACCTAGGTATCTCACCCTGGGCATGAGAAAGAAAGAAAAATCTTGTTCTGTAAGCTTTTGAATTCTGGAGTTCTTTTTAGTACAGTAGTTGACTAAGTTGACCCTTCCCTGCTCTAATATGGTCCTTCCTTTCATCAACACAAAAGCTTTCTGCATTTGTTTGAAATTTGCTAGAGTTGCTCTTCACAATTGATTCTATATTCCTTAAACCCCTTCTTCTTATATGCAGCTCTTTTCCTTCCTACACGTTTATGTGTGTGAAAAAGACCACCACCTCATTTGGTCTCTTTCTTTTTTATTTTTTTAATCACGGTGGGCCAACAGTCCCCATGATCAACTTACATTGTGATTGCAAATTATTGTGTCCTTTTATCCCTTTGTCCTGCTTCCGGCACCAGCCCCAATCCCTCCCCGTTCATAACCACCAGCCTCTTCTCAGTGTCTATGAGTCTACTGCTCTTTTGTTCCTTCTGTTTTGCTTTGTTTTTCCACAAATAAGTGAAATCATATGGTATTTGTTGTTTGGCCTTTTTCATCTCTCCCTCATACACTCACCATCACACGTATCTTAAAATTTGTTATCTTTTACTTATTTCTTCTGCCAGAAGAGATACTTTATACCCATGCTCTCAATTCTGCCTCCTCTCACTCCTCCCAAGAGAACTTGTTGTAAAAATTATCTGCTATTTTTATTAGAGCATCAATCTCTCATTTACGTTACACTGAACCCTTCTTCCTACCACAATGTTTTGCTTTGCATGATCAAATCAATCTTTTCCCTTCTCTTTTTCTTCCCTCTTTCTTCACTTCTATCTTTGTCTCCATCTTTTGTCCATTCCCTACCAAACTATGAGAAAAGTCAACTCACACCTACTGTGTTGACTTTCACTACAGATTCTCTTCCTTTCTCTTGAGATCGGTTGTGTTCCATGCTTTCTCAGGCTGGAATTGCTTTTACAGTCACATTACCAGTGCTTGATCAGGTCTACTCTCCTTCATTTCTCTACCTCTTTGACATTGTTTTTCACTTTTCCCTATTGAAATCTTTCCTTTGGTCTTTAAACTAATGGTACCTTTCAGTTTTTCTACATATTTTTATTTCTTCTTGGCTGATTATTCTTCCTCTGGCTTTATGCTAAACACATACACTTTCTAAGGACCAGCACCCATGAATGTCCTCTCTTTCCAAGACTATAACCAAGACACTCTGGTCATATTGAAGTAATTGCTGCACTTCAGAATTGCACAAATTCTGTGACATTGCTGTTATTTTCTCTTGCCTTAATTTTCAAACTATTTACTACAATCATACCCCTTCTCTCAGTTACTAATCAAAGGTTACATCCTCTGTGAAGCTTTCTCTGAACCACTCAAATGAAAATCCTGTCTCTACCTGAAACCTTTTTACATTTCACTTATACCTCTACTGTGAAATATTTTATAATGTGGTTATTTCAATAGAACTAGACACATAGTTAGCCCTCACTAAGTATCTTCTTCTTGAAAGGATGAATAATAGAATAAAATAAAGATCCAAAGATACTTTTTTCCTGGATAATTTTGTGGAACTGCAACGAAATAGCACATTCACTATCTGTGACCATCAGGATCCTGAGTATAAATTGCAGTTTATCTTCATGAGGCCTCATGCATCAAGCTCTGGGTGTGTTCTGTGCCATTTTCCCTTTTTTGGAGAATGATGAATCAGACTCATCATGGTATTCAATTAATTTCACACAGCTGACTCCTGAGGGAGTTTGTACCCAATGTCCTCCAACTGATGATCAATCATACTCTCGTGGTCGGTACCCAAGGCAACAGGCAGCAGGCCTGTGACATGCTCCAGGTTGTTGAACAGAATGTGTCCCCATCCAAGCAGGAAAGGTTCCGGTGACCTTTGATGGCATTTGAGAGAAGTCATTTGCTCTGGCTTTTCTGAGGCCATATTGATCTCTGCCCAGGATTCAATTTTAGACAAACAGGCGACATAATTTATGTAAACTGGGCAGGTAATTAAACTCTCCTCCCAGGCAAAAAGGTCAGAGCAGAATATTTCAAGTTTCATTTCTAAGTGGGAAGCAGTTAGCTAAAAAAAGAGAAAGAAACCTCACTGCGATTGTCATGTTGCCAACTGTTACCCTATGAATTATATGACCCAGATTATCTTCCTAAGAATAGGTCTCAGTTCTCTTTGCTGAAGGAGCTATAAAAGGCAAGAATACTCATTAGGCACCAGGTTTGCATATTCAAAGCGACTGAGAGCTGCTGGTGCTAGATTGTGATGAAACATTCAATAAGTTTTTCAGAATGATTTCTAAACAATATCAGATTTAAATGAAAGTTGCAAGTACAGCATAAAGAATTTCTTTTTCTTTCACCTGAACTATTTGAAAGTAATTTGCTAACATGATGGACACTTCAACCTCAAATAATTCAGTGTTCATTTTCTGTAAACAAGAACATTCTCCTGTATAATCAGAAAACAACTAAAATCAGAAATTAACATTGAAATATTACTACCATCTAATCCTCAGATCCAGTTTAAATTTCTCTAAGTATCCTAATAATAGCAAAAGGATGCTGCAGTGTTGTATTTAGATGTTGTATCTCTTTAGTTTCCTTCTGTGTGGAAAATTCCTCAGACTTACTTTGACTTTCATGACCTTGATATTCTTAAAGAGTACAGGCCAGGTATTTTGTAGAACTTCCCCTGATTTGGGTTTGCCTACTGTTTGTTCACTATTAGTTTTTTGATACGCACCTTTGGTGGGAATATCACTGAAATGATGCTGTGTCTTTCTTGTTCCCTCTCAGGTCACACATGATTGTCACTTGTCCCATTACTGGTGATATTTGACCACTCAATTAAGTGAATTCTTCTGGGCCTCTCCATTGTGAAATTATTCATTTTCCCTTTCTGGTTAATAAGTGTTGTGAAGGGAAATATTATGTATGAAACTATGTAAATATCTCATTACTCATTAACCTTTCAATTTATTCAGTGATATATTTATGTCAGTATAGACATTGGATTCTTCAGTACATTTCCTACACTTTAGGGCTCTGATAAACCATGCCTGATGCTGATACCATCAACCTCTGCCTATGTGCATGGTCCCCTTACCCTGCTCAGGCTCCAAACCCTGTGCTAGCCCCCCCTTGCTCTGCCCTTCCACCCAACCACCTTTCTTAGCCCCATTGAATCACATTGCATTGAATTATTTGGGAAGGGAGCAGGAAAAACAAACAGTTTTATACATTTTAGAGATTATTATTTTTTAACCTTAATGTTAAAGTGAATGTAACTTTTTTTTCAGTTAAAAAATTCTGGGATATTCATTAGAGCTCAATCCTCAAGAAACTAGAATATTCTGGCATACATTTCTATTTTCCAAAATAATTCTTACTTTTTTATTATCTCCTGGTCTAATAAAAGCATCTGGTTTCCATAATCTTCCTAGGTAAGTGGAATTTTCTGCTATTATGATATTAACATTTGTAAAATCAGTGTTCCCAGCAGAAAACAGATGGCACATGAAAATCAGGATAAGTTAAGAAGAGTCTAATAAAGGAATTACCTATATTTAGGTGAGGTAAAAATATCTACAAGGGATCATGCCAGATCTTCAAGGTAGTAACCACAGAGAAGTATCTCCATCATTGGCTTGTATCTTTGGCCGTATCTCACAATCCTGTGGTTCTGTCACTTATACCCAGGTCCCAGCAAGGTTACGTTGTGCTTGCTCCCTTCTGAGTTAGCCCTTGAGTATCTGATCTTATCTACACTAAACCTTTCCAAGTTATTTTCTGATACAAGGCTCCCTTTTCGTATAGAGTGACTTCCTGCCAGTCTTATCCTGTACCTTCCCCTGATCTTTGATTTCCTCTATTCAGTCTTCCAATTTCTAGTTCTCCTTATATTAAAACAAATAAGTAAGAGAAGGAAAAGAAAGGAAAACAGCAGTGGAAGTTCTGAGAAACTGTTCTCTCTTTCTTGAGTCAGTCTGTTTATCAAGGTCATTATCTCCCTGTAGACTTAAGCAAACAACATTCTGTCTTGAAAATCAGAGTTTGATGGTGATGTGTTTCCTCTGAGCATCCCTGGGGAGAGAAGAGCTGCACAGCAGTCAGGATCATAGAAGGGTCATTATGAATCAATACATGTTTACTTAACATTTCGTATAGATTCTCTCACAATATGCATATACTTGAAGAGAGGTATTATTATCTCTATTTTACAGATGAGGAAACTGGGGCTCAAAAAAGCCACATACTTTGCCTGAAGACATAGAGCTTGTCAGTGGCAGGTCTGGAATTCAAACCTAGCCTTGTCTGACTCTAAATAAATTCTTTTTTCACCATAGCTTCCTGTTGTCCCATTTCCCATAAATACAGGACATGATATGATAAGCTGTAATATACTCACAAGATAAATGCTCTCATAGTTTCTAATACAGACCTCAAAATAATAGTTTATTGTGAAAACTCTGATCTTTTTGTATCTGTGCATACAAACGAATCACATTTTATTGTCACAGTCCTTTTTTTTGACATCTTAACTGATTTCAGCTGTTTAAAATGTAGAGCAGTTAAGGTCACACATAAACTGTTTTCCAAGTTACAGATAGACTTGGAGTCAAATTAAATAATTGTGAAACATATCCTCCATATGCTAACTCAGTGGTCCACAGAGAGGAGATGGCATTATAGCAAGCATTGGAGAATTGGTGGCCACCATTGAGGCACATCGCTGAGATAACTGTTCAAATTTGGTGTTCAGTTATGAGGGGTGAAGTCAACTGTATCCTCCAGCTATGGTGGCTATGATAGCCATGGTACGGCTGCAGTCTTTGTGTGACAGCACGATTTCTGGGGTGTTAGGACATGGCCATTTTTGCTCAATAGTGGAGGGTGTGGGTGTGGGGAGAGCTCCCCTAACAGGTGGTCTTTGCTCTGAAGCTCTGTATGGAGCTGGCTGAAACTTTGTCAGATCTGCACTGCCGTCCGTGGCCCTTCTGCCCTCTCCTGCATCCTCCTCTTTTTATCTTTCTTAGGTTTGCCTCCCACCCCCCATCCCACAAACCTCTTGTGCTTGTGACAGCATCTCATTCCTGGGGAGCTCTGAGCACAGAACTACGAAAGAGAACTTAACAATTTCCAGGTTCCCAATAACAAATATTGCTTCGTTTATTGAGCATATATATGTTTCAGGAATTGTTCTAAGTCCTGGGGTCAGCAAGATGGAGGGGACCTAGTACCTGCCCTCAAGGCTCTCATATTCTAACAAAGAAGATCAATGTGTACTCATGAAATAATTATAATGTAAGAAACAGAGTAATGGAGTTAGGCTCGAACTACAGTGATAAGCTGAAGAATGAATACCCAATGCTCTTTGGGACGAATAATTAGAAAATTTTGCCAAGAATTCAGTGTTAAAATTTTGAATTTGCCTTATTTTGCTACATGGTGTTCCTTTATTGTTTATACAGTGAAGAATTTCTTATTCATATTAATTTCATTTTTAAGATCTTAAGCTTTTTATTTACTAGAAGTTTAGACACTGAGATACAAAATTGAGACAATTCACAGATGAATAACTCACTCTTGTAGGACGATATTCAATGGGCTCATTAAAATCCTAATATGTGGATAATGCTTTATGGAATGCAGTGGAACTGGGATTGGAACACAAATCTTCTGGGAAAATGTACTGATTTTGTCACCTGAGTTCAGTCCAAGTGACCTGTACCTTCTGTACCCTAGTTTTCTCATTGAAATTAGATGCTGAACAGTCATATTACCCAGTTGTTAAGTTGCCCACAAAGTGTTTTGTTCATAAGGGAATAACACCCACATGAATAATATTAAGCCATAGCCAATCAGATCATGTTTTAAATGTATTTCCCCAATGACAGACTCATGAAAAGAAGTTTAAAAACCATCAATTATATTTATCCTGAGAAAATGTATTGATTGATAGGAACACTTGTTACCCCCTGAGAAAAGAAAATAGGTTTGTTTGTGACTATATTTCAAGAGAAAGGTGACAGTAGAAGAGTGGCAGAAGTATTTGTATCTTGAGACGAGTGACATGGTGGTCAGTCCAGAAACACAATAATGATATCCTAATAAAAAAGATTTTGCAGAGGTTTTTCACTTCAAACAATTAATGTTTTATTTTGGAATAACTGTAAATTTACAGAAATGTTGCAAAGATACTACAGAGTTCCATATGCTCCCTTATCTGATTCCCCTGATATTAATATTTGAGATTTACATGGTATATTTGTCAGAATCTGTAAACTACTATTAGCTTAATTCCAGACTCCTTTTCCCCAAAAATGTCCTTCTCCCAGGATCCATCTACCCAGGTAACTACATTGTATTTAGTTGCCCTGTGTCCTTAGTCTTCTCTGTGTCCTCAGTCTTCCCTTGTTTATTGTGAGCATGGCAGTCGTGGCCATGACCGTACTGGCCAAGTATTTTGTAGGAAATCCTTCAACTTGCATTAGACTGAACTTTTCCTCATTATTAGATTTGGGTGGTGGGTCTTGGACAAACATAACACAGATGTGAAATGCCCTTCGTAAACATCGACATGCCACCGCTGAAATGTCCACCACAGTCAATCATTTATGGTGGTGTTTTGCCTAATTTCTCCACTACAAGTTACTACTTTCCCCTTTCTACTCTATTCTTTGGATGCAAGTCACTATGGCCCAATCCACAATGGGGGAAGAGGCAGTTAGCAATTAAACTTCATTTCCTGGAGACAGGGTAGTGTTTACTTAGCCACTCACTTTTAAATATTTTCCGTATTTGCTATTTTAGAACCACAAAGACACAAGTCAAGGATATCAAACAGGACCCTGTGGTCGGGACTGTAGTCTATAGGGACCTGACATGGGGACCTAAGTGAGCCTGGCCTACTTCCTACCCTCAGAGATCCAGGTCCTCTAAGCCTGTGTCTGTGGGGCCACCGGAGCCCTACAGACTATCTTCCTTGGCTGGGGGAATCCCACTGCACTCCTGATACAAAGGAGAGAAGGTCATTTGAGTCAGATGCCTTATGGACCTGTGCTGTGAGGATACACAGGGACTCTGTGAGAGTCAGGTCTCGAGTTTTCCATCACTGGAATTCCTGGCTATGCCAGGGATGGCAAGGTGAAGGATCTCCTTGAGGTCTGGCTTCACAGGAAAAGGCAACTGTGTTTTGGAGTAAGTAGACCTTGGCATAGCTATGAGCATCACAGAAGTCCTCGTGGGGGCTGCTCCGCCCCGACAAGTCCCAGAGCCACAGAACCATCCCAGGTTGCCTGGATGGGGAGTCACTCCCACACACCAGCCCCCAGGCGTCAGGCCTTCTTGGCCCCTCAGTAGGGCCTGCCTTCATCCACCAGGAACAGCTTTTCCCAGCACTGTGCCATTGATGAGGTCATTTGAATGGCAGTTATTGTCACTTGACCCTTCTGTCCTCATGCCTGTCTGGTAATCATAACAAAACAAAAACAAAACAAAAGATATCAAAGTAGAACTGGGAGCATGTTGCAAGACTTGAAAGGTTTGAGAATAAGAACCATAATATGTTAGACTAAAGGCTTTCACTCACTGGGGGTAACTTCATTTCCTAGGCTCTGTGCCATGTACTTATTTTCTCTAATTTTAACCACACCCTGCATGTTTCTAATTATCTGTGGATGTGCAGACTCAGGGAGGTTTAGGCATTTGGGCCGTGGCCATATAGGTAATGGCATAAACAAGGGTCAAACGTGAGACTGTTCAGTTTGATCCACCATTCTGCCTTATAGTATCTGAAGATATGAAGAGTCAGTATGATAGCAGTGAGTCAGGAATTCAGAAAGCCCAGCCAGATCGGGATGGAGGAAGGTTGAAATAAGGTACTGAAAACTAGAGTAAGCAAAGGGTTGAGCTCAAGTAGTCAATTTAGGCTAGAAGCAATGGCTTATCTAGGAGGAAAGTTAAGGCAGGCCACGCCTGGTGCTCCCTTCTCCATGTCCCATTGTTCTAAGTGCATAGGCCTATCACAGCACTTACCATGTTCAAAGCCATGTCTGTTTCTCTAACATAAGCCCATGCGTGCTAGAGCAGCAACGTCCATGCCCTGCAGCTCTCCACAGCCTGCTACAGCGAAGCAGGGTGACTGCTTCCTCACTGCTCAAGCAACGTTTGCTATACAAATGTGTAAATAATTATACATGAAAGTCCCTGATATTGGAGTTTCTAGTCATGTGTTCTAATTACATCAAATCATTTCTTTTTTTTTTTTTTAGATAAGTATTTTTTATTGAAGGGTAGTTGACACACAGTATTACATTAGTTTCAGGTGTACAGCACAGTGATTTAACATTTATAATATACATGATAATTCTAGGTACCAGCTATCACCGTACCAAGTTGTTACAATATTTTGACTATATTCCTTATGCTATACATTACATCCCGGTTACTTCTTTATTTTACAATTGGAAGTGTGTACTTTTTTTTTTTTTTTGTGAGGGCATCTCTCCTATTTATTAATCAAATGGTTGTTAACCACAATAAAATTCTGTATAGGGGGGTCAATGCTCATGCACAACCATTAATCCACTCCAAGGCTAATTTTCGTCAGTCTCCAATCTTCTGAAGCATAACGAACAAGTTCTTACATGGAGAACAAATTCTTACATAGTGAATAAGTTACATGGTGAACATTACAAGGGCAGTCATCACAGAGGCTTTGGATTTTGATCATGCATTATGAACTATAAACAGTCAGTTCAAATATGAATATTCATATGATTTTTATACTTGTCAAATCATTTCTTTAAAAGAGATTTCACATCGAGTGTTTTTCACAGTGAACTGACATTAAGGTCATATAAGAGGGAACACTCTGCCTTGTCTGTACGAGTTCTTTTGCAAATCCACAGTGCTGCAGTGGAGCCACCAGTAAACAAGAGACCTCAGCTGGTGTGGATGACTGCAAGTTAGGAAGGATTTGCCACTGGGAGAGTCCATGACAGCTTTATCATCTTGCTACGCATCAAATGGGTTGCACTGTGGTTATCACTTCCAAAAACCGTTCCCTCCTCACTAACCACTCCACTAGCCCCTTTTCCTATTAATTTAACCTTCTTACCAGAGACTGTGCTTCAGATATTTGGTTGTAATATAACTTTGGACTTTCAGACTGAAATCTACACAGATTCATAATACTCTGTTCAAAACGTTTCATTAACCTTGATGTAATTATTGGACATTATTCTATTCCCAACACTGGTATTCTTAAGTAGTTCAAATGCATTTAATTTATTTTTGTTTGTCTTAAACCTGTTGATAGAATATTTTTTTGATCTGAAATTGGAATTTCAGAAACAGTAATGATAATCACATGCGTGTGTAGAAGACTATATTTTACAAAGAACTATCATATATGTCAAGTCCCAGGGGTAAGGACAGTTGTAGTAACAATCTGTGTGCATTAAGAGATTCGAATGAATTCATTACCAAAGTCCTTTGATCTATATAAGGATATGTAATTATACTTTTTTATACAAACATATTTTGATGATAGTGATTATGAGGCCTTTTTGAACATTCTCAATATGCTAAGGGATGGGAAAAATGTATCCCTGATGGAACTCATTCCTGAAAATAATTTTTTTCTGTAGTGGTTGTCACATACCCCAGCTGTCCAGTCATCTCTGGGAGGTGCCAATGCAGTGTCAGCCTGGCAGGCTGTGGATCGGAGGTTCTGGCAGGTGCCACGCGGAATGCGTGGAGATAAAGGCCGAAACCAAGGGGTCACTGTTAAGTACATTCAAGGGAAATTCAGATACATTACAAAAAAAACTTTCATGCTTTGGGGACCAAGTCACCTGGAGTGACTAGAATGATCACTAGTGCAGAATCAATGGAAGTGGAGGCCAAGATGAGAGGAATCTGTAGGTGGTTAGAGCGTCTGGGAGCAATTCCAGGGTGAGAATGCAAATGAGCATGACAGCATTTTCTCCTGTGCTTCTGGCTTCTGCTTTGGACTCTCCAGGAATATTTAAAGCCCTCGTTCTCAGCCTGGCTTCACATTAGAACTGCCTGAGTTGTTTTGTGAATATATGGATGCCTGAGCTCCATCTCCTAAGGCTCCATCAAATGGTCTAGGATTGGCCTAGGCATGGGGATTTTTGAAATTTCCTCCAGGGACTCGATCAATTCAGAACCACTGATGAAAAAGAGGTAACTTTTGAAATACAGCACTTCTGGATTCTGTCTGCTGTTTCATAAACACCCAGATGTTTTGGGTGGCTCTTTGTGGACAGCGGGTAGTGAATGAAGCCAGTATATTCTGCTGAATCGGTGCCCACGTGGTGGGTGCACTGGCAGTGAAGACCTCTTTGGTCCTTGTGGTATTAATGACTTCTGGTGGGACAAATTCTTAGCATGGAGCTCCGTAGGGGCAGGAGACCTTTCATTCAGGCAGAGTCTGGTTAGGGAGCAGATGGTGCAGTCAAATCGGGTACTTCAAGGGAAGTTTAAATACATATTTACAAGCGTGTTAGGTGGCTGTATGGAAACCCCAAAGAATAATGACCACCAGGGGAGAGTTGAGCACTCCTGAGCCTACAAGGGAAAGGGGAGGAGCAGGTTCTGGGGACCCGACAGGAGGGGGCTTTGGCTCCAGGTTGAAGGGGCACTTAGCCCTCATCTACCCCGAAGAGGTGGAGTCAGGGGAGTAAGGTCCCTGCGCACAGTCTCCACCTTCTCTCCAATCTCCGGCTGATGCTCCATGGCTCAAACCCAGCCAGAATCCAGAAGGCAAGAAAACCTTTCAATACAGTCCACACAGGTCTACCTTACAGGATACAGATAAGGGACCATGTGAGGAAAGGGGCCGAGTGAATCTGGAAGAGCAGCTGGGAGATAGCTGCACAGGGACTTTTCTTTTCATTTACACCATCCCTTCCCCTAAGTACCTATGGTGGTTGCCACCTGTACTATGCTCAGCAAGAACTGTGTAAATAGTAATTATTCACAAATGAGGTTACAAGAGATAGAGAAGTGACAGTGACATTTATCGGACACCTTCCATGTGTCGGGGTCCTTTTAGTTTTATTGATTCTCCCAAGAACTGGGTGAAATGAGTTATTATTATTGCCATTTACAGTTCAGAAAACAGCAAGTCGAGGAGGCTGAATAAGTTAATGCAGGGACACATGGCCTGTAAGGACAGAGCAGCAATTCCAGCCCAGGCCCAACTGGCTTCGGATCCAGGCTCTTTCCCGAGCACTGGGCAGCTGTCTTACTCCAAACAAAAGTGTTAAGTCATAACCACAAGAAACCTTGAGCAGCGTCTTCCCTCTGATGAGGAAGATATAAACACTCATTCCATTCATTTTGTCAGGTCCCAGAGCTCCCGAAGTTCAGGTCTTGTTTCTGTCTTCACAGCATTAGTAACCTCATGTATATTACAATCATCTGTGGCAATGTTACCATACAAATGGCCCAAGCTTTAAAATAAAAGCCATAATTCATCATTAATTCATTTATTTTCCATTTATTTATTCACTCAACAGTGCCTGGCATTGTTCTAGGCCTGGACAGTGCAACTGTAAATAATCTAAAGTCCCTGATTGCATAGAACTTACTTCATTGTGAGAACAACCAACCACATACGCAAGAAAAATGATGGGTAGTGGTGAGTGTTATGCAGAGAACTAAGAGAGATGATGTGGTAAAGAATGATGGGTTGCTATGTCAATTTGGGTGGCCGGGAAGGGCTCTTTTGAGGGGTTTATATCTAGTTGAAATCTTCATGGTCTGAAGGAACCAGTTCTGAAAAATAAGGGCCGTAGGATTTCCCACAGGGGGAGCAGCTAGTGGAAAATCTCTAGGGCAGGAATTCTAGGAAACAAAAGAAGGCTGGAGAAGCCTCAGGAAGCACGGTGAGCGAAGAGAACAGCTGCGAAATACAAAATGGGAAAAGTGCGCAGGGGCACGATCACACCGGGCTTAGTAACCCAACCAAGGATGATGAGAAGCCTCTGTAAGGCTTGGACCAGAGAAGTGGGGGATTGGACCTATGGCTTTGAGGCATTATGCTAGCTGCTGTCTTGATGACAGGTCACAGAGGGAGGGAGGGATCTTCAAGCTGCCTTAGAGAACTATTGCAGGAATGGTGGAGGGGTGCCGAGGGTTGGCCTGGGTGGTGATCGTGGAGGTGGGGGGAAGAGGATAGACTCCGTCTGTGATTCACAGGTAGATGGGCTAAAAGGGACTTGCTGATTTCTCAGATGTGAGCTACAGGAAACAGTGATTAAGGATAAATCATTGAGATGAGAAAGATTAGGGAAGGAGTCAGTTGGAAGGAGAAACTGAGGTTGGAAGTCTGGGATGTTGCTTTAGCCGCGTTCATTTTGAAATGCCTGTTAGAAGCCTGTGGACCTGACACACTGGTAGTCTGGTAGTTGTCTGCAGATGACCTGCAAGGTCAAGGCTGGAGACGCACTTAGGGGTTTACTGGCCCAGAGACCACATGAAAGCCGTAGGACTGGATGAGATCACCTAGAAAGAGGGAGCACAGAGAGAAAAGCCAGAGTCTTGGACAGAACCCTGAGGCATTCTAACACTTTGAAGGCAAGCAGAAGGTGAGCCGGCCGTGCATGATGACGAGTCACTTTTATGATATGTATTAAGACCCTGCCATTTCAGGACAGAGAAGATGCTATAATTGTAAAGGGAATTAATCATCAAAATCAAATTCACAAACATGGATGCATCCTTCCCTGCCCAGCACAGCACTGTGAGAGCTATAAGGGGGAATATAACTCCCTTCTCATTTTCATAACAGCAGTTTATACTTGTAAGTACATGATAGTTTACAAGACATTTTAGAGTATATCAGTTTCTTTTAATGGGCTCCAGTGTGTGGGAGTGAGGTGCTATTATCCTTTATTTCTCATTTGAGAGAGGTTTCATGACTCTCCTCTGTTCTCACTACAGATAAGAAGGGCAGCAGAAATGCGAATAGAGCCTCTGGTGCCAGTTTCTTCCCATCCTGCTGTCCTTTCCGCCAGTGCCAATTCTTTGATTCTTCCTTTGAACTAGCTTCATGGATGGCATGCAGTGTAGATGAATGGCACTACAGATGGCACACTTTCTAGCTCTATCACAAACAAAGTGGACATCTGAGATCTGCCTTTCTAAGGCTCAGTTAGCTATGCTGTTCTCATATAGGCACCTGGCTACCATTTTGCTGCGCCTCAGACTGCAGTGAATATTACCTTTGCAGTAGAGGGGCTTTGGTTCAATTTCTCTTCCAGCCATTCATTGGATGTGTATATCCCATAGGTCACTTAACTTCTTGAGCCTCTGTTCCCACGTGGATAATATGAAGATTATGCCAATCCATAAAGGGTATTTATTGATACTGTTGTCTTGCAACCATTCTTTCCCCCCATTCCATTCTTATGGCAACAAATCACTTTTGCTTTGATTGCCCCAAGCGACTTTGACCTTGATTCTTGGGCTCTGGATGAACTTGTCTCTAACCTTCCCCCCAGGGTACACCTGATGCCCCAGGTTAAGGCTAAGCCAAGTAGTACCAAACCAGGACACTCATCTCTCAGGCTTTGATGATTGGCTTAATGCTGGTCACATGATCTAAATTAGGCCAATCAGGACCAATACAATTTAATGCTGGTGTATCTTTTCTGAGCTGATGGGAAAGATTCTCTTCTCTGCTGGACTGGGTGCTATGTTTGTACATTTGAGCTAATAATGGTAGTCACCAAAAGAACCCCAAAACGCAGTCTATCTAAAAAATGCAAGCTGAGAAAAAAATTCTGGGGATATCACTTGAGCCCGTGGCTGAGCCGTGTCTGAGGTCCCTGGATTCTACACTGGACTTGATTCAGGTTAATAAATCCTCTTTCTTGTTTGAGCTAGTCCAAACTGGGTTTTCTGTCACTCCTAAGCATAAGAATTTAAATTCATAAAATCACCTTAAGGGCTTTGTAGTGAGGGTAAAATTAATAATTACGAAAAGCACTAATCCAAAGGAGACTCAATAAATAGAAGCAATTACTGTGATTTCATCTTCAGTTTCCTTTAAATGCTATACTCTCTCCATGATAACGATTGGAGTGGTCTTAAAAATTGAAAGCTATAAAGGATCTAAGTAGAACCAGGTGCTGCAGGTTTGTGTATATTTTCAAAAAGTTCAGAGCATTGAGTTAAAATGCCAGTTACTCTGACGCAAGCTGAATATTCATCATCAGAAGGGCATACACAGAGAACAGACACACACACAAACGCCTGAGACTCTATAAACATTCATCCTCATATCCAGCCAATATATAGGTCTCCCTAGGGTGAATAAGAAAAGAACAAAACTTGGCATATACTAGCAGATTAATTCAGTGGAGTGTCCAAAGTAGATTATGTTAATTCCAAGAGTAATTTTTAATATTTGTAATGTAATATATTGCTTGATAAGATTGTGAAAGCTTTTGACAGCTTATTAGCTGGTGCCATTAAAACCAAATGTCAACTTTATCAACTGCTGTCAGGGAAATTAGCAATGAAACAGTCTCCCAGGGATGGAGGTTCAATTTGTGTTGGATAATGATATGGATAATCACTTGGATTTATATAGCACCTTTTCTCTAAAGGGTTTAGAGAGTTTATATACATCTATTCTCTCAATACCCCTGATAGAAAGAAGGGACCAAGTTTATTGGCCCTATGTGGCTTGTGGTCACTTTACAGCTTTGAGTTTGTGAAGCCAGCGCTCACAATAGGGTTTACATCCCACCTAGTTGCTTTGCCTGCATTTATGAGATCATGCCATTAGGTGTGGAGAGATGCCCACATAGAAAATAATAGAAAAAAAGTGGAGTGCTTTTCCACTTCATTATACCTGAACATTAAATTTGAACTATCATTAAGAACAGTTAATCACAGAGTAACTAATGGCCATGTTTGTAAAATAAATGTACATCTAGAACACATTTTGAAGAAATGGAAAGCAGAGACATAGACTATTAAAACTGGATGAGATCTTAGAGAAAATCAAATTTAGTGCCCTTAGTCAAGCATTACAAAATTTGGTGACTATTTTTGTGTATCCTCCCAAGCACCCCCATTCATCTTTCTGGTTATGGCATTCCAATTTTCCTTTGAGAAATCTCAGGGGTTTACAACTAGACTTGTTTTTCTAGTTATATACAAGTCTATAGTGGGTGGACTACAGGCTCTGCTGCATGTGTTCTTACTTAGGGTGCCAGGCTGAGCAGCAGTCATCGTGCAAACTATTTGTGATTCTTTATAGTAGAGGAACAGAAAGAGACAGAGAGGGAGAGGCACAGAGGTTGAGGCAGATAGTGCAGAGGATTTGAAAGCTTCTACTTGAAAGGAGAATAAATTACTTGGAATAAGTTTTTAAATCTCTAGGTATTAATGCATAAAACCCTAGAATTTCAGGAGTCCATTCAATTTTAAATCTCTATAGCCATGAAACAGTCCCTGGACACAAAGGTACCTAAGGAGTGTTATTGACCTATGTCTTTAACTGTCCACATCATTAGTAAGAGACTCTCTCTGGCTACTGAGTTACCGATTTTCCAGCTGTCCTTTGCAATCCCCCTACCTAAATCACTCAGTTTTCTCTATGGCCTAGTGAAATAAAGAAGATTCTCTTTGTATCCCCACATCTCAATAAAAAGAAGTGAGGTAGCTCTAGAGCAGCATTTCATACTGGACTCAGCATGGAATCCTCAATTACCTTTTCCCAAATCAGAAAGGCATAATCTTCCTCTTTTCAACAGAGACGTGTCTCTATTTCCCTCAGGTATTTGCCTGAAGTTTGAGATACGGTGCTGAAATCTGCTCATATATGAAGAGGCAATTCCCTTCTAATTCATGTCCTGGATTCTATGCTAGATAAGAAAATTTCCTTTTGTAGTTTCAAATCCCATGCTGTTTGTGGCATAACTTTAAGAGGCATTTAAACACTGGATCAGAGGGAAAATAATCTCTCATGGAAAATTTGTGAATAATCTTTATGCAACATTTGGCCATTTCCTAAAGAGAGAGGCAGCGGAGATGAAGAATTAGCAGGATGTAATCTTTCAGCAGATTGTTAATGCTTTGTGGAGTTTGCATATAGAAACTAACCAGTAATTGTCATGATCTGCCAATGAAAACTTGATTGAAGATGGAAACTAAGGGGAAGGAATAGGAACCCATTTTAATTTTAAGTCAATTTTGTCAGAGATTGGCTAGATGCCTACCTACCCTGCTTCTGTTTCAGAATACTCAGAAGATAGACTTCCCATCCTCCCTCACAGTCAAATTGGGGCCAGGTGACTGCTTTCTGGACAAGGGAATGTGAACAGAATTGGTGTACACTATTTCGGAACTTGACCATAAAACTCCCTGACTAATCACCCATTCTTTATCCCCTCCAATGTTGATGGTAGAAGTCATATTTTTTTTTTAAACGGTGGCATTACAAGTTGCAAGTAGCTGGGATCACTCGGTCATTGTTCAAAGGAAAGCTACCCAGGACAGCTGCAGATCTCCATAGACCCATGCATGAGTAAGAAAGAAGCCTATGTGTTAAGCCACCATGTTTTTATTTTTTTATAGCTAGTGTGACTTTTTTCTCTACAACATCAGGTCATATAGAAACTGTCAAGTGTTTCACAGCAATTGCTACCCCGGATTGAGATGACATTTGTGTACCAAAAAGGGCACTTAAGTCTGACTAAGTGGTCAGAAAAGTCTTTCTAGATAAGGTGACAGGTGAAAGTTTTTATAGAAGGAGAAGCTAAACAGGGTATGTCATGCAAAAGGTGTGGCATGTAGGAGGACTTACCAGCATCAGCTAGCACAAAAGAATTTGGGGAATTGCTAGTTGACCTATGTGAAGAGAGAATGCATTGTCTCTTTTCCTATATAGGGATGTAATGATGCTGGTAAGGAAATGACTATCACTCCTTTTTTGCAAATAAGGAAATAGAGACATTTAAAAGAGCAGCAGGCTAACATATGATGGAGCCAGAGCCTGGACCCATGTGTAGAAGATTCGTGATGAAGGGAGTGTCTGAGACATCACAAGCAGTAAGGCTCCTACAGTCTTTACCGCTGGTACAGAGTATTTTCTGTTACTCTCTATCCCAGGGACAAGCTGTTCCTTCTTTTCAGACTATTTTCTTGAGATTTCACCCTACGAAGAGTGAGCAAGCTCTTTTACATCTAGGTTAGAGTCTGTATTGGTTTCCTATTGCTGCTATAACAAGCTACCACAAACTTAGTAACTTATAACAACAGAAATTTATTATCATATAGTTCTTGAGGTCAGAAGTTCAACCCAAGTGTTGTTGTTCTAAAATCAAGGTATCGGTGGGTAGAGCTAGTCCTTCCTTGAGGCTCTATGGGAGAATCTGTTTCCTTGCCTTTTCCCACTTCCAAAGGTTACCCACATTCTTTGACTCATTACCTTATTTCCTCCATGATCAAAGTCAGCGATGTTGCGTCTCCCTGACCGTCCTTCCATGACCACATCGCTCATTGACTACAGCTGGGAAAGGTTCTCTTACAATTCCATATGACTAGATTGGATCTATCTAGATAACTCAGGATAATCTTTCCTTTTTAAGGTTCTGGGAATAAAGCATCTTTGGGAATGGGTGGACATCATTCTGCCTACCACAGAGGCTAAAAGTCAGTGTTTCTGATTTGTGTATAGAATCAACATTGCCCTGGAAGTCCTTAGTAAGCACGAGATTAGATCATTTTAGTAATGGACATACTAATTCTCAGTGGGGTCCGCCACCCAGTTTTCACTCTACTGTTGCCACAGAGTCATTTCTTCAGTTGGGTACTGGACAAAGCCATTGGTTGGTACTAGGGGCCATAATGTTTGAAAAAAATAAGTATTTCCAAACATTAGAATTACACAGAGTGTGTTGAGGAATTCTCATGAGATGAGACACCTTTGCAAATGGAGCTCACCAAGTCAGGCAGCCTCCTGACTCATGCTCCGTCTAGTGTTCGTGTGGCACAGTGGGTAGAACTATCAGCACTCTTTCAATTATCATATCTCTCTGCCTGATATGCAAGTATGGTGTATCTTCACTGAATAAGCATCGTTTTCACCCTGTAAATAACAGTACGCAAATTGGAGATGGAAGGGGAAAAATATGGCAGGGATATGGAATCCTTCCATAAAGTGGCTGAAGCTACTTCCTTCTTTCATCTCAAAAACCCTGAGTAAAGCTTTCACCTTTGCTTCTAATTCTTGAGATGAATTCTTTCCTATCCAGCAGTGTTTCTTCTTTCTACCCTCTTTCCAAATACTTCCTTTAGGAACAGTGAGTTCATATCACTCCTGCAAGTTAGAATCTAGAGTCAGTGTTAAAATGAAATTGTGTATATAATCAAAATTAATCTGAGAAATTCTAAAAGAGCAAGAGTTCGATCCCTTGAGCCCCGACATTGACTCAAGCTGTGACAGTTTCTTCATAGTCTGCCATCCACAGCTACTCTACTCATCTCCCAAAACATAGTATTTCTTTCCTGGGCACCCAAATGCCCTATATAGTAGTCCCAGTGACTAACCTAGGGACTAGTCTTGCTAAGTACACCCCTGATCCAAAAACAGTTCATTTACAGTTTTACCTACTTTCTCAAAACAAATCTTCCACATTTCTTCATTACTGTCCTCATGATTCATGTTTAGTTAAAAAAGTCCTCTTCCCATAAACAATAGGTATCAGAAGACTAATTCTAAGGAAGGAGTTGAGATTGTCTCAAGAATTTTTCATTTATGTTAAATGCAATTTTTAGAGGTGTTCATGTGAATATGTGCCACTGTTTCAAAACATAGTAATCCATGTAGGTATAAGCACTATCTATCTGGCTATCTTGGGTCATAAGAAAGGCTGGAGAATGAGAGTGGGATTTCAGGATCCTTGCTGCATATCACAAATAGAAAATATGATGTTGGGAATAGGACAGGCTTAAATTTAATGCATCTTTAGTTAGACTTAATTTCATTCAATAGTAGTATTTGAGTATAGGATTCTTTTGAGCTGGGGACATATTCACATCACCATAACACACTGCCTGGATTCCAGGGGAATCATAATTTTTTAAGTCCACCACATGGATTTCTATGAGCTGAGAACTTCTGATCTAGTCTACCTTAACACCTGGGCTGGGATTTGTTTCAGAACTCTAGGTTGCAATCTCTAAGAATACTTTCCCAAGATTCTAAAACTTGTGAATATTAAATTCTGAGAACACAGGACTGGTTACATAATAATTCAACCAAAAATGCAATCCACATACCTTTTACTTGAATAAGTGAAAAAAATCTCATAAACCCTCTTTTGATATCCTCATAGATGAAACTTTAACAAAGTGTTGCCCAGGATGACATTATCAACAGATGAATTGTGGAATGAGTAGAGTGGTCATACTTAAAGAATACTAATGGTGGCTTCATGTCACAGAAGAGAAATGTCTGAATGGAGATAGAAGACTATTGGTCTATTTAATATTGTTTTCAGTTACTTAGGAGATGCCACAGAAGGGATGCATATGGAATATAAGATTATACAATCCAAAATGACTTCAACAAATTAAAATGTTGGAAGAAACCAATGAGGCAAATTTGAAAATTTAAGCCCAGCATCTAGGATGATGACACAAATGACATTAATGGAAATGTATTGAATAGGTCACACTCTTCCACATTGGCTAAACCATTTCTGAGGATATTGTTGGTAATTCTGTCTAAAAGACATCAATGAATTGGAACAAGTACAAATGTGAACATCCAGGATGGTTAGTGATCTGGGGTTAAGGTGGAGTTGGTCTAGAAATCATGAAGGTTGGCTTTCAGAAATGAGGAGACTTTTCCAAGAAAGAATACTAAGGAGAGAGAAATCTGCTCTTAAATACTTGCAGAACATCTATGTTCTGGATGGCTCCTGATGGTGAACCTCCAGCTTATGCATGGAAGGAGAAAGGGCATAGTTTTCATCTGTATTAAGGGAATAAGTCTACACTAGGTCCTTCACTATGTACTAACCTCTCTGGTTGCCTAGTAGGCTTTCATTATAGTTTACATGTACTTAATGGATAACCATTGACCAGGTTTGCTAAGAAATAATGTTAACTCTCCGTGGGTAGTTAGATTGAGGATCTCTAAAGTCCTTTGGTCTTTACAACCGTAATGGTTTGTATCTGTGATTTATCATAAGCCTTAAAACTTTAGTCAAGAAAAATAGACTTGTATTTTATGTTTCTTATAGTTGATAAATGATAAGTTAATATGATTTTAGTAACTGTTGTTCTGTGGTCTTAGTATAGGACATATTAGCCTTATTGAGAATGAAGTATTTATTTCTAATTAAATAACTATTATTTGTTGAATGCTTATATATACCAGATGTTTGCATAGCACCTATGAGTAGACATGATATTGCTTTTGATGTATAGGACTTAAATAATAGGGCCAACTGTGTACAAGTACATAGTAGGGTTAATATTCAAAACTGGGTGCTTAACCAATCTGCCAGGTTGATGCCTCTTAAATTTTTTCTGGGACCCAGATTTCCTGAGCTTATAACATGTTGGGCTTCGCATACATAGTCTTCAGGAGTCTCTATTGTTGTCCATTTATTGTGGGTCTTTTTCAGGGTTTGATTCCTTTAAACTTCAATAGGACCAATATAAATACCTGCCCTTGACGAACATTTGAAAAGCAAACATCAATGAGAAACATATAAAACCCTTTAGTGGGCTCTCAGGAGTTTTCCTAAGTGGATCAGAGGAAGCTGAGACACGGACATCTAGCTGACCATTAGCACACACTTTGAAAAGACTCACAGATGTGAAGCTTTATAAAGTAGATTTGCATTTGTTAAAGGTCGCTCTCCACCGAGTATTTGCACTTATGTCTAAGATAGAAGAAGGCCCTCTGCTTCATTCCTCCAATTTGTCTGTTCCATGATCAATATCATAGTCTAGACTAAGACAACTACAGAATCTTACTGCTGCTTAATTTCCCATAAGATCAACTGGACTTCCTGAAACATCTGGGGTGGGCAGCAGAGGGAAATGCACGGTAGTGACAAATATCTTTATACCACATTAAGATGCACAATTAACAGAGCTGAGTGCTTCCTGTTATTTGTAATGCTATTCTACTGGGATCTCCCAGCAAATGTTTATGTCTTATTTACCAAATAAAGGAAATGCTGCAAGAGTGAGTCACAGAGCCCTGCATTTGAGGAAAAGTCAATGATGCACTTGGCATTTCACCCTCTAGCAACGGTCTAGAAGCGTCCCGCTCCTGCCAGCCTTCCTAGGTCTGGTATAGCCTCCTCCATCTGAAGACTCTGTTCAGACCCAGCCTGGAGCACCAAAGTCATCTTCCTTCCAGGGGCATAAAAGTCCCCAGGTAAGTCCCTCTAGGGGTATAGAACACTATGTTCCTCTTGCTGCGAATCCCACCCTAGCTTCTTTCATAAGGCCCAGGTATGGGGCCTCTGCCTTGCCTGATACCATTCTCTAATATATGCCTTGGTTTTAGGCACTTAGTTCTCTTCTTTTTCCTGTGTCTGAATCTTTGTGTCTTTGAAGACTAGATCCTGGAGGCCTCACTTCTAGCTGCATATGGCTATTTCTTCCATTTAACAAAAAATATTGAATGCCAATATGACCTAAGGTGCTGGAAACAGTGATGAACAAGACATTTTCTGATCTCAGGGAGCTTATAATCTAATGGAAGGGAACAAATTAAAAATATAGATTAAATAAAGATAAACAAGATGGTTATGATAGACCTCTTTTAAGGGAATAGAGTTTAATAGACACCTGATAAGCCAAGGGTACAAATGTGCCAATGATAGCAAGTTTTCAAGGTGAAAGACAGTGAAAACAAAATGAATGAGGAAGTCTATGCTTAATGTGTTTGAGAAAATACATAAGGCCAGTGGGGCATAAATAGGGGCAGAATGAGGCATGAGATGCAGCCTGATTCAGTAAGTCTTGGGTAAATCTAATTCCTCTTATACATTGACCTATAAGCCTTTGTGAAGTCTGCACCCTTTACTGTTTTATGACCTCTAAAAATAACCTTGATTATAAGATTAACCTCATCGGGGTCTGGCAAGTTTTTTTTCCCCCTCCATCTACACCCAATAGTCTGCTCTCAGCATGTCATCCATTTATTAAGACTGAGTTGATTAAACTCCCTGGGTTTTGCCCAAGGTCATACAACTGGGAAACAGGACAGGCCACTTGCAAATTCAGTTTGAGTTTCAATCCCAGCTCCATTATTTTCAATGTTACTAGAGTAACTACTTTACCTTTGTTAGTATGAAATAGAGATGTATCATTGGCAGCTGAGAAGAGTGAGTTAAAATATGCTAAGTAACTATAATGGGTCCTTGCATATAGATGGTACTCATACGTTCACTATAATTAATAATATATCAGATGTATCTGTTGGTTCAGTTGACTATTTGACATCTACACTTGGTCACATATCTTAAACTCAACTTACTATCTCCTCTCTCTTCTTATATCTACTCTTTATTCAATATTGTCTATCTCAAAAACTGGTACCACCATCCATTCATTTGTCAAGAGTGACTCAACCTTCTCCCTCAATTCCCATACCCAGTCAGTCACTAAGCTCGCATGTGTCATCTAGAGTGAATGGTTCATCCTGGTTTGTGCAAAACTGTACCAATTTTAACACTGACAGTTCCCTGTCCTTCCTATGTCTAACTGCTAAACATTTCTCAAATAATTTTTCTTTTCCCCAATCCTAAGCCAATCTACCATTTTTCTCTCATCTGGATACTGCCATAACTTTCCAACTGGCCTCCCAACTTTACTTTCAGCATCTCCATTTGACAATCTACCATGGCCAGATTAATCCTTTAAATCAGACAAAAATCTGATTCTGTCATTCACTTCACATAAAATACTAGAAAGGCTTCCCATTGCCCTTATGATAAAACCCTAGATCCTTAGGTGGTTCATACTTCTCTACCTGGTCTGGGTCCCATCTACCTTTCAAAACTCTACCTTACCACCAACATACCTTCTTGCCTTCCCCCTAAATACTATACTCCAGACACCCTGGGCTCCTTTTCTTTCTCTGAATTAACTAAGTTGTTAAGGTTCTCTGTACTTTCCCATATGCTGTCAGCCATTCTGAGTTCAGCCTTCTGTCCATCTAGTTAACTTAAAATTCCTACTTAAACAGCCCTTTCTTGGTGGAATAGTTTCAGAATCTCTAGGTTAGTTTCCATAAATTATCTTATATCATTTTAAAGCAGCCTATATCTTTCAACAACTTTTTAGTTACATCTTGAGTATCTTCTTCTCTGGCTAAATTTTCAAACCCATGAGGTTGAGCATCATAAGTATCCTCAATGGTATCTTCAGCCCCTAGCAGTGCCTGGTGTGCGGTAAACATTCAACTAATTGTCCTTAAATGAATAGATGAGTGAATTAGTAAAACTGCTGACAGAACTATTGTTTATGTTTTGCCAGTTGTGTATTATTCAACTCCAGGAACTACCCTCCATCTTGTAGTCACTGTTGAATTGTATGCTTTTTATGACACTTATATGGCAAGTAAGTGCCTTGAGGAAGGAGTCCTGTACCCACAACGCATAGGCTAAATTAGGCTATTGTAACAAACAACTCCTACATTTCTGTGGCTTAACCAAAAGTTTATTTCCTGCTCATCTACAATAAATTGCAGGTCCAGAGTCACTCTCCAAAGTAGCAGTCCTCCATTCTTTGGGATCCTAGGATGGTTTGATTTTTGTTGCTGCCATTTGATGCTCCCATAATATTGAGTCACACAAAGCATATCCTGGAGGGTCTTGTGTTAAAATTTAATTAGGGTGACCTGGAGGAGACACAGAGATCTTTTCTTCAGAACCATAAGCCAGAGTGGTCACATGGCCCTGCCCATGATAAGTGGGGTGGGAAGGTGTAATTCTTCCAGTGTTCATAGAAAGAGGGGGAAACTGGGAATGAATGAACACTCAGTATCTCTAACATAGATATTTTAATATAAATTGTACAAATTTGCCCTTTGGGCTAGTGCTCTGAAGACTTAAGCCACTGCTATGTCTACATGATAATTTTCTTGGGGTCAGGAAAGACATCTGAACCTGGCATAGGTATGTAGGGGGACATGGCATTCTAGGCAATGGGTACCCACAGGGATATCAAAGTTGGGGGAAGCCTCAAAGGGAGTAAGTAACATTTTACCAGGTGGCAGCAGGCTAGAGCTTTGTAGGAGGCTGGTCTGGGGGTTTTCTATAGTAAGTGAAGGCATGGTATATTTGACGAAAAGATCATTGGACTTGGTATCATTGAACTGGGATCAAATGTTTAGCTCCACTGATTGGCTGTAGGGCCTTAGTTGCTTAATAACCTTGAGCTTGTTCCACATCTGTAAAAAGAGGGAATCTTATACCTGCCCTGTCATCTTTCACAGGCTCCTTCGGTGAATCACAAGATGAAGTGTTTTCATAAAGAGTGGACTCTTTGTTATAGTAAGTTGAATAGATGTGAAAGCACTATGTAAACTTTAAAATACTATATAAAAATATAATGCAGCATTATTATTACAAAAGTTATTAAGGAAAATGAAAATGAATACAGAGCACAAGAGAGGATTATAGTGTTTCCCTCTTGAGTATTCACCTGAGTGTGTCTCCCTTGATTTGTATTCCGGGAAGGAATAATGTGAAGGCCTGTGTGTTTAAGACATATTGGCTCCATTCTGCATTTGCATATTATGGATTGCCCCTAACATGCATTGAGTGAAAATCTTTATGAAAAAAATGGTGCTGTTGTAGCAGAATACACCATGGTCGCTTTTATCACCCTTTCTTAGGTTCAGCCTTTTCGCCTTGAGCTAGGAGGAAAAAAAAAAGAGTAAATATTTCAAGTAAATGGCTTAAAATTGCCATATTAAAAAAAAAAGTAATGTCTGGACCTTGTTTAGTCCTGAGATGCATAAACCAACTGTAAAATGATGCCTTCTAGATAATTAGAGAAATCTGAATATAGACTGTACATAAGGTGAAATTAAGTGATTGCTGTTGGTTCTGTTAGGCACATTACTGTCATGGTGTTAGGGAAACTATATAAACAAAACATGACCTTATCATTCAGAAATTCATACTGAAGCATTTACACATGAAATGACATGGCATCTGGGATTTCCTTCAAACTAATCCAGCAAGCAAAAAAATAAACAAACAAAATTAGGACAGACACTGAGAGGTGAGAGGTAATGTTGGCAGAATTATGATTATTATTGAAGCTGAGGGATAGATGCAAGGAAATTTGTTGAAGTTCTTTTTTTTTTTAAAGAAACTTGTTATATTAAAAGAACTTCAAAAATTTCCATGTAAGAGGATGAAGTCATTCCTGGGGAAGTAGAGAGTTTCTAGAAAACCTTTGTGAACAATGAATACTTTCAGAAAATTATCGTAAGCAACTTATGCCAAGAAGGGGATTGCTGTATGTCACTCTGGAACCCAGTCCTTTTGTATGACTAAGAGATAAAATCCAAACATGTGATCACAGCAGAAGTGATGTATTAGAAAAATGCAGTTGGTTCTAATTCTTAGAAGTGATGAGAAACAGACAGTTGGCCCTTAATCACTAAAAATGATCTGAAAGTCAAGCTTTGCTCTCTGCCGATCCTCTTTCTCTCCTATACTGGCCCCCATTAATGATGCTTGAATGCTCTGTCATGTTGTAGCTCTGTTTATTTAAATATGTGTGAGTATGAGCATTTGTATGATTGGACCACAAATATCCCTTTGTCTGGGGATGCAGACAAATGGTTCATCCAAAGCTGTACAGAAATCTAAAGGTTCTAGCAATGGCAAAGAACTGGAAAAGATATTAGTGATAATCACCTGACTCATTCATTTATTGGTTCATTTATTTTTTGAACCAAATTTGAGTGTTTATATACAGTGCCTGGCACTGTACTAGGCACTGGAACTCAAATGGTGAATTCCTCATGGAGTTCATAGTTTAATGAACCAGGGGCTGTAAGTCTTGTCATAAATGAAGAAATGGAGGACCAAAGAAGGCAAATGATGACACTGTGCGTGTGTGTGTGTGTGTGTGTGTGTGTGTGTCTGAAATTACACACTGGGAAAAAACAGATATTCACACCACAACCACAAAAAATCAAAAACAAAAACAAAACTATTATGATCTATACATGCACACAGTCTTATAACCAGGCTAAGCTGCTTTTTCATTCCCTAGATGTGTCAGCCAATTTGATGTCCTCATATCTACTTCTCTGCCTGACTTGGCTTCCCTCTTTCCTAGTCAAGAAGGCTAGCTCCTCTTTCTTCTTCAGAACCTAGAGTACATGTCACCATCACTCAACCTTGCTGGGATGTTCCTGCCCTGCTACACAGAGAAATCACACAGTGTGCTCTCACAGCACTCTGTTCAGACGTGTGACGTAACACTTGAGACCTGGGTGGGCATTTTGTTGTTCCGCGTCTGGCTTCCCTGGGGAACTCTGAAACTCTCGAGGCAGGGTCTCTATCTCATGCATCATTGTATCAGCAGTGCTTAAAACAGTGCCTGATTCATAGTAGATGATCAACAGGTGTATACTAAATAAACGAATGGGTGAATTAATGAATCGTGTTAAATAAATGAATGGATTAAAAAATATCAGATGAGCCTCTTTGCCATAAAGGGTTAGGCTCCCAAGAGTAGCATACAGGCATTCCTTCAGCCAAAGTCATAAGGTTTCTAAGTTGGAGGAGGTCTTAAAGTTCATCCACTTCCAGCCCATATTTTAGCTTTGGAGTACATACTATGATGGACTGGGCTTTCCTGGTTGGCAGAGTGAATTGCCTTGCTATGCTTTGATTACTCTAATGATTGTGTGTTAATAGATTCCGGAGAAAATAGGAGAGCCAGTAGGTATGAGAGGGAGGGGCAGGGAATAGCAGAGACAAAGTTAAACATTTACAAAGGGGCTTATCTGCCTCGAGAAAATGGTCACATAGTGTCCTAATGACCTCCCTATTTAATACTGCAGGCCCCTCCCCAGATTCCTCATTCCCTTACCCCGCTTTACTCTTTAAGTTTTTCCGTGGCAGTTATAAACTTCTAACATACAATACAACTCATTTTCTGATCATGCCCATTGTTTAGTACCGTCTAGCTCCTGATTTGGTATTCCTTTCTCCACATACACTTACCTCTCACAGGTTTATTATATTCATAGCAAGTACTCAGTTTTTGGAGGCCGTATAGCATGATGCTTCAGAGAGGTGCTTATCAAGCCATCTGCGGTGAAGGACTTGTTACATTTCTACTCCATCATGTGGATCTAGGTGGGATCCTGTTGTGCATAAGTAGCATGCAGCCTGCACCATACTCACTGTGTCGGTTTAACACCACCAGAACTGCTCTTTATCCTATTCATTCAGATGAATCTGTTGATCACTCTTAGATGCCAGACTAAGAGCAAATTGCTCTAGTTTACATAGTGCTTACTCTCAATGTCCGATTTATCTCATCTCTCACTGGTAACAGGTCATGGACAGGCACCAGTCTCCTGACTATACTTTGAGGAGCAATGAACTTCAGAGTCCATTGCCTGGGTCTGAATTCTAGCTCTACAGCAGAATAAAGCATTGTGATTTTGTATGTGATTTCTTAGCCTTTCTGGGTCTCAGTTTCCTCCTCTGCAAAATGGGGATAATTGTAGTGGTCCCCATAGAGGGTTATTGTAAAGATGACACAAGTTCATATATGTAAAAAGCTGAGAACAGTGCCTGGCACAGAGTCAGTATTCAGTAAACATCAGCTCTTATTGTTACTCCTTGACATTTTCTCAATCAGCAACACTCCCTCATTCATAGACAAGAGTCATGCTGGGAGTACAGGTGAAGGGGGCTGTTAGTGGGAACTTGGGAAGCTGGACGCATATATAGGGACTCTTTCCCTCTAAGCAGCAGTGGGCTTCATTTAGTGCCTCCAGCAGGAGAAGGAAAGAGGATGCATATGGCTGAAGATAAAAGAGATGTTTTTCTTGACCTAGAGGTTCCTAGTGATTTTGTCCATTTTGCAATAAAGTTTTTACTTCTGGGTGAAACTCAGCTTCTCCTAGAAGAGGTGAGAATGTACAATGAGAGCTGTATCATTTTCTGGAAAGTTTTGCAGTCCTTGATGAAGTTTGCTTTCAGCCTAACTTCATGGTCCTTGCCTGTTTCAAGCCAGCACCTCCTTGGGGAGACAGTTTTGACTTGTCAGTAACGCTCTGAGAGGTGGTCTTGTAGAAGTGTCCCAGGACGGTACTTCTCCAACCTTGATAAACATTTATTTGTTGAATGGATTTGTGTATATAAGCCCAGCCCACTTTCTAAAGAATATTTAATAAACACACCACTTTTGCATATTGAACATTTAGAAAAGATGACCAGTCAATTAATTAATGAGGAGAAAATAGATTCTGTTTACTAAGCTGCTTTGCTTAATTTAACTAATATTTGAGGGATGACTGGACTGAAACTATATATACATACCACAAACTCTTGTGCAACACATACTATATTCTAGGCACCATACTAAGGATTTTATATGATTTAACTAATTTAACCCTCTTAAAAGCCACATCTAGTTAGCAAGAGTATCTCTATTTAGAGATGAAAGAACTGGGATGCAAATAGGTTCAGTGATTTCCCCAAGGTCATACAAGTAGTGAGTGACAGAGCTGGGATTGGAACTCAACCTGTCTGGTTTAACACCCTTGTCCTTAACCGCCATGCCACACAGGATGGTTAAAACTCTGTTTTAAAGAAAAGCATATCAGAAGTGTAACTATTTCATTGTCAGGTAAAAAGAGGTTGCCGTTTGGTACCTATGATGTGTGGATATGGGCAAGTTACTTCCTGTCTCTGAACCTTAGTGTACCGATTTTGTAAGTGGGGCGATTTGATAAGACACTTCCTTGGTGGGGGGTCTTCTAGTCGTCACTCACTAGGTGTTCCTGCCTCTGATCACTACCACCACTTCCTTATCAGGGGCTCTGCTTGGTTTCACTCTCTCTCCTTCTCCTTAGCACCTTCTACCTTTCCTGATTGCCCCTATTTATTGCCCCAATTTGGCTGCAACTGGCCAGAAGGAATTTTCCGAGTTGTTTCTGCATGAGAGACAGTAATCTACCAGGCACAGTCCTGGGAGATCAACAAGCATGAGGATCCACAAATGGAGCATAATCGAGGGCCATCTACCTCTTCGTCGCACAGACCCTCCAGCTCTCCTCCTCCCCTCAACCAAAACAGACATCACGGGGAAGTCCAGGAACAGACAATGATGGACAGATGACTTAAAAAAAACCCTAAATTATAGGATCCTTCAAAAAAACTGAGATTCTGTTTGATTCACTGATATATTCCCAGTGCTCAGCATAGTACATGCTACATCCTAAAAACTCAGTATTTGTAGTATAAGGAAGGTTACCTAGATCCACTTCTATCCAATGCATAATCCCACCTTTATAATTACTGTCTGTATGTGTGAAGCTATGCAGAGCTTAAAAGCCCCATTCATGTCCATTATTTCATATATTTGCAATTATCTCACATAATTCTTCCTGGGCTCTAGGGCACCAAGATAAACGCTGTTCATATCCTTTTTTTTTTTTTTTTTAGAGGACTTCCCTTTGCAACAGCAAAAACATCTTTCCCCCACACCCCCTCCAATTCTACTCTCCAGAAGTTGGTCAGGGATTCAATTCAAGAAACTTCTTTTCTGAGAGTCTAGTGGGTATCAGGCAGTCTTCCTGGGCACTACAAAGCAAAGGAGAACAGAATAGCCAAGAACCTCAGCAGGTAGCAATGACTTGTAGGTCAGGGAAAGGAGGACACCACATGGATTTTCTTCTTTCTTTAGTCAACACAACACTCAGACTGTCTGCAGAAATAGATGTGACTCACATGGGGCGTGACCACACAGCTGAGAGGAATCCACAAGATGGTCTGTCTTGGTATCAATAGTAGGAGAGAAGGAACCTTGGCTACTTCCTATGGCACAAACCAGAAATAAATATTTTGGTTCATTCAGGAAAATATTAGTCATGTCCTCCTTTCCACTAACAATGGCTGACAGTGAATAATGGTGCATGCTGTAGGTGAGCACGAAGATTGCTAGTTCATTACTTTACATGATTAGTCATGGGGACTTAATCATTAAAAGCCTTGCTTTAGAAGGACTTGCCTGCCTTTCAGTGTTTGAAGCTGTGCTTCATTAGAAGTATGAGTTAAATAATCTCTAAGAACTGTAAGTTCCCCTTTTTATGCCAGTGATTCGGATTGGCCACCGACTTCCGTAGGCAGCTGTAGGCTTAACTTACTCTGCTCCGTCTTGGAATAAGGAGAGTGGGTATAGCAGTACTGTGTGGTGGCATGAAGTCATGTAGACACTCATGCCGAACCAAGGCCCTGAAAAGGTGGGGTGGGCATTACTTCTTTTTTAAAGAATCATCCAGGTTCTTCATGGTTGAATCAACGTGATGGAGAAGAGGTCTGTATTTCTCCAAGTGAATTGCTCATAATGGAAATTCAACTATGAAAAAGTAATTCCTTCGGTTGGGTTCCTCTGGATCCACTTTTACAAGGAATATTTCCTTGTGTGGTATTGCTAATGAATAAAGGAAGAAACATTTTCTGATGCCTACTTCACGGACCAGAGGCCATATGGGTATAAGCTTACCTAGTGTTTAAAATTCTTTTGTGAACGATGAGATGGATGTCCAAATGGATTATGTAACTTACCCCAGGGCCAAGTAGCTAGCACTATGAGATGCAGTCAGAGTTCAAATCCTAGGATTATTAGGCAGTTTCACCATAGCACCCTGCATCTCCAATACCTCCACATGATAGAGTTTGCATCTCTCTTGTTCTTAAAAAGATAGTTAGCTAAGTAAAGACAATGGACACCAAGAGAGAGTAGAGATGAAAAGAAGGGAAGTAGATGTCCCATTCTTCTGTCTTTCCACCCAGCAAAATATCAGCTTTGGAACCAAATTACAATCTGTCTTCTCAGCTCCAAAACCTGAAGAAATGAGCACCGCCAGCCCAAACCCTGTGAGCCTCTGCCTCTTCCATCTTTTGCCCTTCTCATTGCTCAATCATCACAAAAACACGGTCCCTTGATACTGCGCCCTTAGTCTTTCCAGTCTTTCTTATTCCATCTCATTCACTCTCTCCATCACCTCTAATCCGTTCACTCTCTATTGACTGCAGTCTGAGTTAATGTTCTCCATGTTTTTGTTAGAAATGCTCTCAGTAGAGTATTAATGATCACCCCCCCCCCCCTTTTTTTAACCAAATATAATAGGTTTTTCAATCCTTAGCTTGCCAGACTTCTTTTCTGCATTTTAACCATTGGTCATTATTTGCAAAAGTTTCCATTCTCTAAATTCTTCAAATGTCTTAGACCTTCTTTTTGGATTCCCATTCCCTTGTCCATTTGTTAATTGCTGGCATTTCTCAATGCTCCACCTGGGCTTATAGCTTCAGGGGTGACCGACAGGTAGAGACACCTTCTTCCTCATTTCTAGATAGCATAGCCTGTGACACATTTCCATCTAGGTGTCCTTTGGTCATTCAAACTCAATATATCCAAAGCAGAACATAGCCGCCTACCCTCTGGAATTTTCTTTCTCTATGAGTGATAGCACTATTCACATGCATTCCTAAGCAATTAGCCTGATAATCAATAAAGTAATTCTTGCCTTCTTTCCCCAATTGCCTGCCCAAATCCAATCATCAAATCCAAAATGTTACTTTTTAAATCTTTCTTGAATCTCTCCCTTCTCTCTCCCCACTACTCTTGTCTCAGCTATGGAATTGTTACTCTTTGGGCTCAACTATGGCAGCAGCCTCTTGACTGGTCTCTCAGTTTACACTTTCTCCTCCTTCCTTTTCTCACCACAAACACCAGTGTGACTCATCTGAAATTAAAAGCTAGCTTTCCTATTAAATTTTTCAAGGACTTCCCATTTTATTATTACAGGTCAAACGTTCAGCTCCTTTGCATGATACATAACAGCCTATGTCATCTGTCACACGTGACTTGACCCTTGCAGCATTTGGAAAAGTGTTTGGCACATGGGAAACTTTCAGTTATGCTGGTTTCTTCGGTGATGATGAAGCTGGTGGTAACCACGGCCCAGTACCTCTGCCTACTGCCTTAGCTGCACTCCTGTCATTTGTTCTCCAGCAACTGCCTATGACCTACACTTTCTCAAAACAATATGCCAACATTTTCCTTCTGTCCTTTTGACCCACACGGTCCCTGCCGCCTGATATGTTTTGCCCCATGAACTGCTTTCCCTCTGGTTAAATTACTCCTTTCTTTCTCTTTCAGGTGTTATTTCCACCTGGAAACCTCCTCCTAAAGACTCCTGGTCGGAGAGGGTCTTTTCTTCCTCCATACTTTCCTCGCCCCTTGTGAATACTGTGTGTTATGGCTGCCTATTAAGCTAAGTCTCTCTGCCCACTAGTTGGTGGGCTTAAGGACCGAGATGTTCTTGCTCAGTGATTCATCCCAGGCGTTGGCATAGTGTCTGTCACTGAACACCTGTGAAACGAATGGGCAGCAGAATGGAAAATCGAAGGATGAGGATGTAGACTGCAAAAGTGACAGGACTCTGGAAAGAAGAGGCAAAGATCAGCCTCAGACCTCCCTGCGGGTACACAAAGGCCTGCTTTTGTGTTTTGAAACCATTCTACCATCTTCTGGTTTTGTGTCCTTGGTGTCTGCTTCAAGGACATGCTTTATTGAAACCTGCTTTATTCAAGCTTCATTTTTTAGTTTGGGTTTTATCGGGAATCAGCTATCTTTAGGAGATACATTCTAAAAAGTGTTCAGGCACAAACACTTGAATAGAAATAAGAATTAAAGGTATTGAAAGCTGGTTTTGATGGACATGAGATGGATACTGTGAAACCTATAGTCCCCCGGGGAGGGGTGTGGGTGAAGGGGCTCCCTGTAAGGGAGTGAACCGCTTTCTTCCACTCCATGGCCAATGCAAAACTGCATTCTTCACCATTTCACGGAGGATTGGCCTTGACACTGCCTATCTCTTAAATTACCCTCAAGTTGAGGGGAGATAGCAAATCTCTACGCGTGATTAAGAACCTTTTAAAAGGGCAAAGTTCAGAGGGAACAAAAATTTCCTGCACAAAACCATAAACAATTACAGTCCTTCGGCCTTCTTTATTCCCGATTGGTAATCAGCTCCTTGCCCAAGGATATAAGGTGTGATATTTGTGCACATGCTAATCAAACTGTTCCAAAAGTCAGACTCACACAAGACTTATCCTTCCACAAAGTAAACACAAGCCGCCGTTATTGTTTATCACCTCAACTATAAAGAGCTCTAAGTCAAGTACTATTGATCCAAGTAGAAGAGATAAAACCTGAAGGACGCAGCGTGTGTTGTTCTTTTACTTGCGGCCACTTCCGTCTCTCGAGTTTCACATTTCACAGGATCATAAAATGCACCACGCGGTGGTCCACGTGAACACAGCTGCCGCCGACCCTGCCAGTTACAACAGCGTCTGAGAGGCTGAGGGTGACGAGTGGGTACAGTATTGACACTGTAAAAAAAGCACAGGCAGTGGAGCCAGAAAGGTCTATTTCTGCAAGTTTTACTAGAGTGCTATTACCTCTTTTACACTCTGGTTCCTGTCTACTGCCAAGATCTTCATATATTTTGAAGTTTTTACTTAGGTGCATACAAATTTAGGATTGTTATTTCTTCTTGTTGGACTGAATCTTTTATCATTATTTTTTTTAAAGTTCCTCATGATACTTCTAGCCTTCAAGTCAATTCTATCTCTTGAGACTCATATGGCCACATCACTCTCTTTTGGTATGGTATTCTTGGGGTACAGTGTTTCCTTCTTTTGACTTCCAACTTCTAACTTCGTTTTAATTCTAAGAGTGTTTCATTAGCAACATATCACTGGATTTTTAAAAATCGAGGCGGACAGGTTTTGTTATTGAACTGTAAATGAATCATCCATTTACATTTAACACAATTACTAGTAAATTGGGGCTTCTGTTTGCATCTTCATATTTGTTTTCTACTGGTCCTACCTTTTTGTCCTTTATTCCTCTTTTCCTACCTTCCTTTGGATTCATCGTGTCATATAAAAAATGATTGCATTTTATCTCCACTATTTTTTGGAGGAATTACCTCTACCCTTCAGAATTTCTCTCTTTAGCCTCCTACCTCAGAAAGCATCAAAATACAGCAAACGTCTTGAGAGGAAAGCCTGTTGGATGCTTGATGCAGGTTCCTTTTTCTACAGGGACTTTGTGTACTAAGTATCTCAAGACTACAGTCTTAGGTTCCAAACTTTCCCAACGCTCAGCTCAGGGGCCCAGGGCTCCTCCAGGTCCCAATATGCTCTATGAGCCCATGCGAATGTCAAACTTCTGCAGGTTTCTCTTTCCCCCACTGGTGGCCACTGACCCAGGTCAAGTCCAATCCTTAGCATTTGTCCAGAATTGGTAAACAGCCTCAGGGAAGGAAATTATGGGCAATCTCGGCTCACCTGAGAAAGACTTCTCTCTGTAGTTCTAGCTCAGAGAATGATCTTTGCTTCCCCAGATTGCTAATGTACTTAAAATTATGATTTTGGGGGTGACATCATTTTAATTTTTTTCTAGTCAGTTTAGTAGGAGCAATGGCCTACTACTACCTCCCTAGAAATGGAATTCCCCTTTATCATTATAATTACACATCTGAGATGCAGAGGCATATGTAAGTAGGCAGGGCTGGATTCAGAGTGCTTGGTGTGAATTCCTGTTCTGCCATGTAGGCTTCACTGGGCCTTGGGAAAGTCATTTAACCACTGGGCCTCTATTTCTTCTCTTCTAAGTGAAAATAATGGTGGAACTCATCCCAGAGGGTCATTATGAGGATCTGCATAATGAGTGGTGTAATATTTCACATGATGCTTTGTACATAATAAGTGATCACATTGTTAGCTATTATTAGATTGTATTGATTGTATTAGTTAGGAGCCCAGAAATCACTGATTTTAAATCAGATACTGCTTAGGAATCGTGTGGCTTTGGATGACTTATTTCATTTCTTTGTGGCTCCATTGCATCATTGTGAAACACTGGACTAGTAATAATATCTCATAAGGGCTTAATTTCTAATTTTGTAGAGGCTCAGGTTTGAATCATGGGAGTTGTGAGCCAGGAACATCAATCATTGAGATCACAATGGTTCTCAGATGCTGGTTTCCAAAGCAGTTCATGACCAACACCCATGTCACGGGTCTAAAGCTTAGCTAAGGTCTCAGATAAATTTGTAACTGAACTGCGTGAATAGCATTCAGGGCATTGTTCTCATGTTCATCACATGAAAAAAGACTTCAAACAATGGTGTTCCAGAGTAAGCTGAGTATTCTAGTTCTACCATAAGTGATAGTATTGAATATAGATGCTCAATTTTAAATTAGCATCAAAAAAATTATATACTCTTTAATCCTATCATCTGTCAAAGCATGCTGGGGGTTTTCTATATTTTCAAATAATTTTATTAGTTTACCAATTGTATTTTGAGAAACACTGTCTTTTATTCTAAGATTATGTTCTTTCAACTTTTCTTCTTAATTACTACAGTTATTGCTTTCTGAAATGATGTTGGATTGTTGTGTTGGCTTATTTTAGATGATTTTATTTAGCTACAATAAAATCCTTTTGAATTTAGGATAGTCTCTTAGTTAAACAAACCAACAAACAAAACTTTACTCAGCTATAATATCCAGAAGTCTGAGAACCGCTCACTTGGGTATATCATAATTCAGACTCTTCCCAATCTTTCTTTAGCTTTTCTCAACTTCAGATATGTTGTATAACACTTGCCAAATATCTACAAGTCATGGATATATCAATTTTTCATTTGTACTCACTGCATTTTATGAAAGAAATTATGTGTGAGTGGTATTCATAGTTTCAGGAATTTTCAGAAATCAGAGCTATATTAAACTTGAGTTCCAAGGATTCATTTCTGAACTTTTAAATATCAGCTCTCACATTGTCAACATTCTAAATCTTTTTAACAAATGGGAGAAACTGAGGCACGGAAGTTTTGAACAATTTGCTTCAACTTGCATGATCAGTGTTGGAGTCTGATAAAGCAGCCAATTCCATGAATACCTAATGTTTTCCAGGCAAATATGGTCCCCTTTCTGTTTTCCAAGCAGGGCAAATATAAAAGAAGATAATAAATCTCCTCCCCTTTGGCACACTTCTCCTCTCCCCAGAAACTATGTCACAAGACTGCGCAGTTCCTTATTGACTCCTGAATCCAAATCATGGTCCTGCTCCACCTCTTGGCTGGGAGGAGACCAGCCACTCTCCTGCCTTTCTGGAGGCTGCCAGTCAAAGGTCCAGGTTCCAGCACCTGGTTCCTACTGATGGTTCCAGGAGGTGCACACAGGACATTCTGTCAGGCTTGCCCTGCATCTCAATGGCCTTCTATTTTTTTCTGTCATCAGCAGAGACTGTTCATCTGGTTCTCACATACTTTGTGGTTTTTCTCCTGTAGAACTTGGAGCCATGGTAATAAAGTCAGTTTTCAAGGAAGCAGTGGATTGAATGTGACTCTTTCAATGAAGCTCAGAATCACAGCACTTACTTGTCTCTTGATGTTGACAGCTGTGTTTTTCTGGAAGGACTCTATGGCTTCCATGTGTTTTATTTATGTGGGCCTCACACGATGATACAGTTCTGATCATTGGAAGTCAACTGCCCCATACTAGGTACTAGAGGGTCCCCTTCTCATCACTGTATGAATTTAGAATCATTAATTTTCAAACAGAATTGGTAACATTTATTTAGGTCAATTGCTTGTCTTTGAGGCAGTAACCTATTATTAACACCGTCTGGTTGATGAGCCAAGTGAGGTAGACCAAGATAAACTTTTCTCAAAAGATCCAAATAAGTGGTGGGAAGAAAGAAAGGGACGCTCTCTTGTTTTCACATATTTTAACCATGAACCCTTTTTTACAAAGAAAATTTTATGTGGAAACCCAATTTTCAAACCCATTAAATCAACTGGCATGCCACCATTTCAGAAGTTCTAAGAAATTACATCTATTTTTACTACCAATAAATGAAAAAAATCTTCAGGCTGTTTTGATGAAATGAGTATGTGGATTTGCAGATATGAGATGACAATTATTTCATAGTAGCATCAGTGCTCAATTTGCATTTGTCTTTGTGCCATCAAGTAAGCCTCTACTTACATGGGAACATAGATGGAAAAGTTACAGGAAGAAAGGACTGCCTGGCAATCACTGTACATTCTTTGGTTAAATCGACTAAGAAGTTTCAAGAGCACTGGGTTTTATTCTAAGTAGAATCACTAATAATATCTAGCTCCTACCCATATTCTTTATTATAAATATAATAATTAGAGGACCTAAAACATATAAATAAAAATATAATAAAAGTGTGATGCTCTGGTGTTTCATGCAATGCACACACTTTTTACAGGACCACCTACAGTATTCTGTGTTGAAAACATTCTCTGCATACATTGAACCCTGCCTGGCATTTAGTTGAATGCAGTCTGTGTGTGTTCATTTGTGCCACTTTATGCAACCAGATGTGTACAGGCTTGAATTTTAAGAAAAAGGAATTTCAAGTAAAAACTTTCTAAATAATGCCATAATTCCACAAAGTTTAACGATATGCACAGAGATGGGAGAGAAGCTTCAAGTTGTTAACAAAAACTGGTTAACGTAGCCCAAGATAACACATTAGAGGGGCTCTGAGATTTTAAAATTTAGGGAACATGTTTGAGTGTGCTTTTGTTAAAAATAGTATACATGCTATCAATATTTGAGTTAGATATTGTGAAACATATGGAAAACCCCAGGGAATTTTCTTGCTATACTCTATGGTTTGTATCTCTCTCCATGTTCTAGTGTTGACTATCCCCCCTTCCATATCTACTGTACTATCTTCTCTGTATCTTCAGCATAGTAAGCTCTTTGCCACCTGAAGGCCTTTGCATTAACTGTTGTTTCCTCCACTTGAAACACTCCTTGACATCGTGATGGCTTCATTTTTAATCTTTTGTTCTCCACTCAAGTAACACTGCTTCAGGATGAGAAACCTTCCTGCTAACAGATGGCTCCTTCCAAAAGAGCCCTCTCTCTGCCTCCTACACCCCATCATGTCATCCTATTAAATCCTAAGAAGACCCATTACATACCTTTCTTTTTTACTTACTTGTTCCTTGTCTTCCCCAACCAGAAAGAATAATCTGGAAGGACAGGCTGACTATCTACCTCAGTTTACCTGGACAGTCCTGATACATGTCTATTGTTCCAAGTGCTTCTTAGCACTGCCCTTTCATTCTCTAAAGTGTGTCATTTTGGACAACAAATTATATGGTCACTTTCACCATGCCTGACTTAGTTAAAGCCTCGTCTCCTGATCCTAACATAATACTCGGTACATGATAGATGCCTACTATGCGTTTGCTGAGATTAACGTGTCCTGGATTGGAAATCATGAGTGCGGGGTTCTAGTTCCAGGTCCAGCCAGGGCCTAAAGCACCTAAATGATCAGCAGTAAAGCAGGTGTGAGCTTTAGCCAGCAGCATCCCCAGTGATTTCCATTAGCATGTGCTCTGTCCTATCAGGCCGATAACAGAGTACTTCCAGACAAAATGGTTCTGTCTCCAGAGATTTACATAGAAGTTCAAAATTAATTAATGGTCCAAAGCTTACACTGGCACAGGGGCCAAATTTGACTTGTAGTAGCAAAGAATTATCAGAGCCAGGGGAACCTCCTGGGGCACTGAGTGCCTGTTGCTGGGAACGCTTCAGTTCCCCAGGGCAGTGTATTCCCATGGAAAGAATGCTGGGTTGTACATTCTAATCCTGGCCTGTCAATTAATAGCTGTGACATTTAATCGCTCTGAGGCCAAGATTACTTCTGTGTAAAATGTAGAATGTGATTTTGATCCTCCTGATAAGATTCTCACATTTTTTTTCTCTCTCTCAAGTTTGCTGCTAATTATTGCTGCTAACTTTTGCTGCAAAAGCTGATTAAGTATTTTCTTGCAAAGTGTAAGTGACAAGACTGCCTTTTGAGATATTAATAAGAAGGAAGCCCAACATCATATAATTCATCCTGGCTGGCTGCCTGGCTGGCTGGATTTCAGGTCCAGGGATTGAAGGTTGGGTGAACTATACAAGGAGCTGAGATGAATCCTTCAAGTGCCTCTTAGAGAGACACAAGTCTGTTCCTGTCTCTTATGTCTCAATTTTGGACTTCCTAAAGTAAGTGCAATAATTGCTGTTTTGCTTCCATCCCAAGATCAAAAGAGGATTCCATGTGCAAATGTTGCTTTCAGGTGAGGAAGTTCTATATAAATCCAGAACCTTGAGGTATGGCACAAAGTCCAGGTAGGGGCTCTTACATGTCCAGGCAGGAGTCCAGTGAGAAACACTCAGGAGTGAATGAATTTCCCTTTCTGAAATGTGATAAAGATGGCCACACAATTGTTTATATGGACCTGGGAGACTGGAAAGGTAAGAATGTAAGGATGCCCATATGTGGAAATGATGGGAATAAAGGCAGAGTGGAAAGGGAGGTGATGTGCTTTAGCACCTGCTTTGGGCCAAGTTGCTTTACATGGGGGATCTCATTTAACTTAACCCCGAGTACAAAGCCCACAGGAGAGGTCATTATCCTACTACAGATGAAGAAACAAAGGGTCAGAGAGCTTGAGTAACTTGTCCTAGAAATTGTAGGTCATGGTCAGGCCTGCTGAAGTCCCCAGGATACAGAGACATAATTAGAAATTGGAAGTATGTGAATTATGGCACCATAAGAATTTGCCTTATTTGTGGGTTCAACCTTGAAGACTGGTCTGCCCCTTCTCCAACCAGGTGGTGAATGTGCCCTCCCTTCTCTTATTCCTCTGACCACCCCCCCTCTCATGGGCCCACTCAACTTCAGGTCCACTTGTGTGGCAAACAGAGAAAGCAGGAAGAATTATGTCCATTCCTCTGCATCCTTATTTTGTGCACCATTCACAAAGCTTGTTTACTTGTTTAGTCATGGAAGTAACCTTCAACTAAGTCCCAGTGAACATTCTCAGCAATCTTGGAACCCAAACCAGCCCTCTGTGGTTTTGCTTAGGCATGAGGACACATGGCCTGGAATTAATAGAACCCGAATTCAACCTCATTTCTGTCTACCTCACCCACCCATGCTCTAGCTGCTCTACCATTCAGGGCTCTCAGAGGGATGTGAACAAAGATAGACTCCACCCTGTACATGATCCTTTTATAAAGTATGAAAGAATAGTGACAGGGATTTTCATTTCTTTAAAATTCATTCAAAACCATAGAAATTTAGGTCATTTTAGTAGATAGAATGTTTGCAGATCTAGCTCCAAAGAAGAGTTGAATATGAATTAAATACAAATGAGTAGTGCTCTTTAAATATTGTCTCTCTCTCTCTTTTTTTTTTTTGGCAAAGGGGGATGGAATTGATGAGTAACTACTTCTTTTATTGTCAAGGTCTATTATTTTTTCATGATGACCTCAGAGTAGCCATGACATTTATGATCTTATTCATATGGGCTCCCAGCCCAGAAACACAGGGGAATAAATCTTTCCCTAAAATGAATAGTTCTGATGACTCTCAAGTACCATACTGTCTCCTAAAACAATTCAAACATTTTTGTTAATAAAGATACCTTTTATGTACATCCGTGTTTCATTTCTTCATTCTCTGACACTTAAGAGCCTTAAAAAGAATTTCTTCCCATGGTATCTCCAAGAGTGGAAAATACTGATTTTCAAAGTACTTCTGGAATTATAACTGGCAGCCTGGTGGAAAGAGCATGCCTTTGAGCATGAGACAGAGCTAGTGTTAAAGCTCAGATGTGAAGTTCTTGCTGTGCATCCTTGGGCATCTTCCTTAACCTTTTAAGACTTCTGCAGCCTCATCTATAAAATGCATATCATTATATCCACCTCTTGGGTGAAGAAAGCAATGCCATCCTGCCTGACTTCTGTAAGTGCTCAGTAAGCCTTATCTTTATTTCCTCATATCTTCATGGGCTTCTACGTGATCTGTGGCACATTTTCCTATATCGTTATTCTTTACTCTGACCAGGTCAAATATTTATTTAATATATTATTTAATTAAATAAAATGTATACATTTAAAATTTAACTTTTAAATAAAATTGTATTTTATTGTACAATATATCTTCATGTTTAAGATATTCAAACTGCACAGACATGCATATGATGACAGTAAATCCCTTTCACCTCCCCTGAAAACTAAAGTGGTACTTCTTGAAAGCAACCACAAATAATTGTTTCACATAGAATTTTCAAAAAAAATCACATTGTATATAGGTGTATAAATATGGGTATAATATATTTTTAGAGAAATATAATCATTTACTATAACTGATCTCCAATTTTTTCACTTAATTCATCTACCTGAATTATTTTTTATTTACTTCCTTGTTTTTGATAAGCTCATAAGGGTCCATCATATAATTGACTCTTTAATGAATAACATATATTTTACATTTTGCATAAATTAGCAATAATGTTTAATATTTATTTTTGAGGCATGTGTGCTGGTTTTAGAAACAAATTTTGCTTCAAATTCTGATTCTGCTTCTAGCCTAGTAAACTTAGACTTACTGAACCTTGATTTTTTCATCTGTGTAATCAAGACAAGACTAACACTGTCTCAAAGAATCATAAGCATTCCATTAAGCAATACTAAAGGGGACCTAGCATTGTACCAACTTACAGTAAGTTTCCAATAAATGCTAACACTAATCATGATAACATCATCACCTCTGGTTTAAGGACAAATCTTATGATTTGATGATTTTGAGATATGACAGGAAGCAATGACTTCTTCAGGATGTTGTGTTGTCACTATTGTTCTTTTTGGTGGTCAGTAGGAGACGGCTGGGTAAGTAAGCCATGGGCCTTGACCACTCTGAGGAAATCTGCAGACGGAACCATTTTTAGGTCTCATATCGCACTGTAGTTTTCACGGCATGAAATTATTTTACTCCCTTGCTAGCCGTGAGCTCCAGCAGATTCTTCTCCTATCCTGGATCCTTGTCAGGGAGTGGGGAATATTGTAGTAAGCTGCACTTTTGGTACTGGTGGTAGAGGAAAAAGAAATTTCAGAAGGAGAAGGTAATATTTATTGAAAACTACTTTGTTTTAGGGCTTAACCTTAATTATCTGATTTAACATCCACACGGTAGGTACGGAGTATGTTTTCAGCACATCTCCTAACTTCTGGGTGTCTCTGTTGCCACACATGAAAAGTGGGGATAATTATGGCACTATCCCAGGGCTTGGTGATAAGGTTTTGATGAAGTAATACATGCAAAGGGTTGGGAACAGGCCTTAGCACACATTGAGCACCCAAAAAGCACCCTGAAGCTCAGCGAGGTTTAGCCATGCTTCCAAGGGAACCCGTGGTGTGGACATGGCTACCTGATTACAGAGTCCCTCCTCCTCACCTCTGAGGCTTACTGCTTCTCTGGGCATTTTATGAATGTGAATTGAATGAGTCACTGAGAAGTCCTGCCTTTGTAGAGAAACGAAATTATATCTGGGGTAGAGGAATGATGCAACTCTATGTGTTATTGAGAAATTTCAATATCCTTCAAGTTCTGTGCCTTGGAGTGCTCTCCACAACTACACGAAGTAGTTGGATTCTAACTTGGATATACATTTGTACCTTCCACTTTTTGCACAAGACTGGGAGGCTGCACAAGACAAGTGTAAGCATCAAGAGTCCAGTGTCCAGTATTCCACCTGTGTTATCTGTGTTACTTTGAACCAGTGAATTACCCTATCTGTGCCTGAGTTACCTCATTTGTAATATTAAGGACTTGGTTTTTATCATCTCTAAATTCTTTATGAGGTTTACCCAGCTTTGTGTCATGAGTCACATGCATCTTACCTCCTATCCAGTGAGAGCTAAAAACCTATAAAACCCACCTTCTCCCACTCTCACTTGCCACTTATCTTCAGCAGTCAAGATGATTTTTGTGTTCAAGTTAACCTGAACCAAGATACATTGGTTAAGTGGAATTCCTTCTCCCCATGGGCCTGGGATTGGAAAAGTGCCTTGGAACTGTTTCTGAGTGTCTGATCCCTTGACTTACGACCTGAGGAAGGGGCCAAGCCCTCTTGTAATGCGTAGTCTTAGAGCAGTCTGTCCCAGTGACATCAACCTTAATTTTTTGTACTGTGATGCAGCCATCTTTAAATGGTTCACACCTGTTGTTACTATCTGGGTAGCTAAGGCTTGGATGCTTTGAACATCAAAACAAGAGTGGTTGCCGGGAGACAGAACAAAGACGCAACATTCAAGAATGTTTGTGTCAGTATTGTAGAGTGTTCAGCAGCATGTCAATACAAACAGCCTATACTTGAGTGAAATACAGATATCAAAATGCATTTGAGAGAAAGTCCAATTCTTACAGTCAAAGGAAACCAAAAAAATGATCAGCCATTTTCAAGTGCCATATACAATGCTTAAATTCCCTGTACCATATTCTAGTATACAAATGTATACCATATGGCAAGCTCCTGCTGAAATGTCCCCTAGGATGGGATCCTCATTCCAAGGTTCTTCTAAAGACTAGACAATTCTATTAGCTAGAACATGCCTCCCTATAATGACATGAAGTCTTTATGACCTTCACATAGAAATTTCAGATGCATCCCCACTGACAAGGAACTCAAATCCAATCATTCTTCCACCTGGAAGCTCTAAATTCTTCTCAACTGCCTTCTTTACCCTATAGCATTTCTCCTCTTATCTAAACATATTCTTCCATCAGTTTTCTTGGGACACAATTTCAATACTTGTGCAAGTTAGGACAGAAACCACAGGTGATTAAGAAGACTAAATCTTGTATACTTGTTCATGAATTCAGCCAATCATTAAACATAAATATCTTATGTCTATGCTTAAGCAAGGCATTCTACAAGATTAAGAGATAAATCATATCCCTTTTTTCAAGAGGTCACAACTTTGTTAGTGTTTTACTTGCCTGTGTGACTTTGGGTAAGTCATTTCACCATTCTGAATCTCAGTTTTCTCATCTCTAAAATGTGGATCAATTGAGCAACCTCACAGAGTTGTAAGAATGAAGTATATTAATATATGTGACATTTTTAGCACACTATGATGCACAACAAGAACATTGGGCATCCTCCACTCTTGCCACTTTTATTCAACATAGTACTGGAGGTCCTAGCCATGGCAATCAGACAATACAAAGAAATAAAAGTCATCCAGATTGGCAAGGAAGAAGTTAAACAGTTACTGTTTGCAGATGACATTAAAAACCCTAAAGAATCCACTCCAAAACTACTAGAACTAATAACTGAATTCAGCAAAGTTACAGGATACAAAATTAATACACAGAAATCTGTTGTATTCTTATATACTAATGATTAATTAGCCAAAAGAAAAATGAGGAAAATAATTCAATTTACAATTGCATCTAAAAGAATAAAATATCTAGGAATAAACCTAACCAAGGAGGTGAAAGACCTATACCCTGAAAACTACAAGACACTCATGAGAGAAATTAAAGAAGACAGCAATAAATGGAAATACATCCCATGCTCATGAATAGGAAGAATTAATATTGTCAAAATGACCATTCTGCTAAAGCAATCTACAGATTTAATGCAATCCGTACCAAAATACCAACAGCATTCTTCAACAAACTAGAACAAATGGTTCTAAAATTCATATGGAATCACAAGAGACCCCAAATAGCCAAAGAAATCCTGAGAAGGAAGAATAAAGTGGGGGGGATTATGCTCCCCATCATCAAGCTCTACTACAAAGCCACAGTAATCAAGACAACTTGGTACTTTCACAAGAATAAACACATAGAACAATGGAACAGAATAGACAGCCCAGATATAAACCCACACACATATGGCCAATTAATATACAATAAAGGAGCCATGGTTATGCAATGGAGAAATGACAGCCTCTTCAACAACTGGTGTTGGCAAAACTGGACAGCTACATGCAAGAGAATAAAACAGTGTTATTGTCTAATTCCAGACACAAAAGTAAACTCAAAATGGATCAAAGACCTGATGCAAGTCATGAAACCATTAAAGTCTTTGAAGAAAACACAGGCAAAAATCTCTTGAATATGAACATGAGCAACTTTTTCTGAACACATCTCCTTGGGCAACGGAAACAAAAGAAAAAATAAACAAATAGGACTACATCAAACTAAAAAGCTTCTGTACAGCAAAGGACATTATTATCAGGAGAACAAAAAGGCATCCTACAGTATGGGAGAATATATCTGTAAATAACTTACCAATAAGGAGATAATATCCAAAATATATAAAGAGCTCACATGCCTCAACACCCAATAAGCAAATAACCCAATTAAAAAATGGGCAGAGAATCTGAACAACACTTCTCCAAAGAAGAAATTCAGATGGCCAAAAGGCACATGAAAAGATGCTCCACATTGCTAGTTATCAGGGAAATGCAAATTAAAGCACAACGAGATATCACCTCACCCCAGTTAGAATGGCCAACATCCAAAAGACAGGGGACAACTAATTCTGGTGAGGATGGAGAAAGGGGAGCCCTCCTACACTGCTGGTGGGAATATAAATTAGTTCAACCATTGTGAAAAGCAATATGGAGTTTCCTCAAAAAACTAAAAATCCATTTGACCCGGGAATTCCACTTCTAGAAATTTATCCAAAGAAAACAAGTTCTCAGATTCAAAAAGACACATGCACCCCTATATTTATTGCTGCACTATTTACAATAACCAAGATACAGAAGCAACCTAAGTGTCCATCAGTTGATGAGTGGATAAAGAAGATGTGGTACATAAACAAAATGGAATATTATTCAGACATAAGAAGAAAACAAATCCTACCATTTGCAACAGCATGGATGGAGTTAGAGGGTTTTATGCTCAATGAAATAAGCCAGGTGGAGAAAGACAAGTACCAAATTATTTCACTCATTTGTGGAGTCTAACAAAGCAAAACTGAAGGAACAAAACAGCAGCGGATTCACAGACACCAAGAAGGGACTAGTGGTTACCAAAGGGAAGGGGATGCAAAGGGTGGGTGGGAGGGAGGGGAAAGGGGATTAAGGACTATTTAATTAGCATGCATAATGTAGGTGGGTCATGGGGGAAGGCAGTATAGCCCAGAGAAGACAAGTAGTGACTCTATAGCATCTTACTATGCTGATGGACAGTTACTGCAATGGGGTCAGGGAGGACTTGATAATATGGGTCAATGTTGTAACTACAATGTTGCTCATGTGAAACCTTCATAAGGTTGTGTATCAATGATGCCTTAATAATAATAATAAAAAAAGAACGTTGGCATCCTGACTGGAGAAGAGGAAGATCACAAAACTAATTGTCATGTTGGGTAGAAAGTGATCAGTATCATAAAATAATTACCAACAGTGTGCTAAAATTGATACACTGAATGAAGAAAGAATTTACTAAGAAGTCATGTCCGAATTAAGAATCTGCTATGTGCACTTCCAAATAGATAGAATTAACCTACAACAGAAGGACGAATGATGACTCCAGAGGAAAAAATCAGAAACTTTTATTGTATGAGAATCCAAGTGCAGAAATGACTGCATTCAAAATTCTTTCCATGAGGCAATGGAAGCAAAATACTTTGGAGGGTGGCTTAGAAATAAATGCATCTGTACATGCCTATCTCCATCTATGTGGACCTTTGTATGTGCCTTTTTGTTGACATTCGTGTTACATGCTTTGCTCCCACCACATGTATGATATAATACTGAGTGGCCTGGCCAGAGCTCCACAGATTATTTTGGGCTATGATGGTCTCCTTGTTGGAATGCCCTGGACCCTGAATCATAACCATGCCTTTTGATTGAATTTGTGTCTATGGCAGGAAACAGAACTATCCCCAGGGAGATAGAATATTATAGGCAGAGGGTTAGAGAATGTATTTTCTAAAATAGGACACTTTGAGAGTATAAAAGATGAATTTAATATTTGTGTCAGGACAACTGGTGGATTCTGGGACTGTCCCAGGCAAACTAGAATGTATGGTTTAGAGGGAATGAGCTTTAGAGTCTAGAATCAGTATAGACCTGGTTTCTCCTTCATCTCTCCCTCAGTTAACTGTGTCACTTTGGGAAAATCATGGAACCTCTCTAAGACTCCTTTCTCATTGCAAAATAGAGTCAGTAGTACCCATTTTAAAGTTGTGTTCTAAGCATTGAATAACATACCGTGTATAGGGTGTGTAGCTCAGTCATGACACGTTGTAGGCTTGTGAAATATTTTGATATCCCCTCTTCCCTTCTTTAATTCCCAACAGTCTGCCCTCCTCAAGTCTCCAGGCAGCAAAGATAAGGCCAAAAGTGAGCACACCCACGCTGAATCCATTGGGGCCATTATTAAAATGATTCTCATCTTCAGGCTCAGGTATAGATTGAGGGATGGGAGAGAAGGGAGATCCCATGGGGAGGAAGTCATTCATAGTCAGGATGCCTCATTTATTGGGAGGTGGACATTGGGAAAGATACAGCAGAGATAATGGAAAAAAAGAAGGAAAACATAAACATAGCATTTTGGGATTCATTCAATTATGCACCCATTCATTCAAAAATATTGGGTGCATATGGGGTCTCTGACCCTGTGCTATAGGCATGGGAAATATGGTGGTAGGTGTACAGGGAGGGCACAGATTCAACCCTCATGAAATTAGTAATGTACAGTTCCAAGAATCCTGAGTGACTCTAAAGTCCGCCATGAATCTAAACAAGGAATAAAAACAATGATATTTCAGCAAATGTGCTTAAAGCATTTTCTTTTGTTTACATCTTTACATTTATTGACAAAATCTCAGATGCATATATGGCAGCATTTCACTCTGTTCAGTGACAAAGAGTTGTTATTGTTAAACACTATCAGCTATTTCATGTTTTCTAATCCAGGGGTTGGCAAAATGTAGTTTTTGAAAATAACATTTTACTGGGACAGAATGCCACCAATTTTTGTGTGGATGGTCTGTGGCTGCTCCCATGCAGCAGAGTTAAATGACTGGGATAGAGACCCTCAGCCTGCACAAACATAAAAAATTCATTATCTGGCTCTCTAAGAGAAAGTGTTCCGACCCCTGCTCAAATGACCTTTTGGAACAATCCAAAACCACATTCATACACTAAAAGCTCTGAAAAGTTTTGTACTCCAGAAATGTTTTAACATTGTTTAACTTCTGTATGAGGCAGTTCCTAAAATGGTTCTCAATGATTCCCATCTCCTGGTATTCATGCCCTTATGCAATCTTCTCCCTCTGAGTATAAGCTGGACTTTGATTTGCTTTTAATGAATAGAATGTGGCAGAAGTGAGGAAATGCCCCTTTTGAGTCTTGGTTATAGGAAGACTATGTTTTTTATAAGGGGCATTCCCTGGTTCTCTCTCACTCTAGGGTCACTGGCTGCCATGTCATGAATATACTCAGGAAGTCTCTGGTGAGCCCCACATGGTGACCTACAAACAGCTATGTAAGTACACTTGAAAATGAACCTTCTGAGGCTGCCAGTAGTCTTGCAACTGAGGTTGGAAGTGAATTTTCCTGCCCTAGCAGGGCCTTGAGATGATCTCAGCCATCCCTGACAGCCTCACTGCCCCTTCATGAGGGACCCGAGGCCAGAAACATCGTGCTAGACAGAGACCAAATTCCTGATCTGAGAAATTGTGAGGCAATACATGTGTGTGGTCTTAAGTTGCTAATCACTGGAGTGCTTTGTTACATGGTAATAGATGACTGATACAACTTCCTAAAATATTTGGCCATAGAAAACATTCTATACTCTCCTTTTCTAACTCTTCCCCATAGATCACCCACTGCCTTCTCTCAGGATGCCAAATGGCCAGAATAAAGTTCAAGAAATGATAGTAAAATATAAAAAATAATTGAATCTTCTAAGTATTTGAAACTAAATAAGAATAAGGGTAAACTTTGTTTCTATTCTGGCTTGGACTAAAACTCAGAAGAGCTTGGCTTACTGTCTTTTATTTGATTTAATATTAATAGATAATCCTCAGACAAAAGACTTGTTCAGATCAAGGTTCTCATAGCACTATAAACAAGAAATACAATTGTGAAAAATCATCAGAAATAAACGCTGTTTCAGAAAAGAGTCTACCATCTCCTGCCCTCTGAACTTTGTGCTTTCCAGGTTATAGAAAAAATAAAGATGGTCTGCTATAGAGACATGTTATTAAGCAGTAACGTCTTCCTTGCATCCTCACCCACAGACATAAGGCCATGCCTCATTATTGTTTATTAGCTCTGGGAAATATCTTGATTGTCCTGGAGCTGCTTTGGCTTCTGATTTAGCCCACAGCTGATTCAGTTTCATGACGTTAGTTTTGCTGACTCATTAATCACATGGCTTAGTGATTTATTTTTCCCTCATAAATGACTATAAAGACTTTTAAGTGAGCTAGTCAACAACAGAAGAGACAAAGACTCAAAATAAATAATTCTGGAGAGTTTAAATATTCAGCTCCACCTTTCACTGCCAGTAGAATTTGAACAAAAATGTCATGAACTCAATGATGGCTTTATAATAAACTTGTCTGTAGTATCCATTCTGTGCTCAGGGCTGGGGATACACAAAAACTTGCATTCCTATTAATGAGGGAGGTTAACTCCTTCCTAAGCAGGTCCCATGCCAACTCAAAAGAATGAGCAGTTCGGAATTAGGCAAGAGTGAGTTTGAATTCTAATTTCATCACTTGTTAGTTGTTTGAACTTGAGCAAGGTGCTCAGTAGCCCAAAGCTGTTTCTCCACCTATAAATGGTGGAAAATAATGGTTTGAGAATTATGAAACATATAAATTGTCTTGCACAGTTGTTAGCTCATAATAAGTACTTAAAAATGAAAATTTATTTTACTTACTTTATTCCTTTACATCCTAGACATACTCTTCACAGAAAAGCCTTATGAGGTCCTTTTCTACATTGCACCCTGAATGAGTGGAACTACTATTCTGCTTGTGTGTTGGTAGTCACATATACATGTCATCTTTTGAACCCTTGCTGTGTAGCTGTTTTCCCTCTAATTGACATGTGTTTACTTTGACATAAGGAGTAGAAAACTTCAGCTTTTTCCATAAATGACTAGGACACTCAGCAGTTGATAAGAATCTTTGAGGATTTTTCCTAGTGAAGAGGATACCAGAAAGCAATATAGATCTAAAGCAGAGGTCAGCAAACCAGGGTCCTTGGACCAAATCTGATCCATTGCCAGTTTTTGTAAATAAAATTTTATTGGAACACAGCCATACATTTGTTTATGTATTGTCCATAGCTGCTTTTCCAATACAATGGCAAAGTTGAGCCGTTATGACAGAGACCATACAGGCCACAACGCTTTACCTATTTGCTATCTGGCCTTAGATAGAAAATAGTTGATGACCCCTGATCTAAACAGGTGCTCTCTGGAGGCATCTTTAAGGGCTAGACTCCTGAAGGTCTGAACTGATATTTTTGTGGGAATGAATTAGACTTGAGGAAACAATAAACACAAGAATGTGGGAAACAAGAACCTGGAAGATCTAGAACTAAATTGCAATTTCAGTGAGTTTAGTTAAGGTAGGGGGAGCAGTTAGGCATGCATTCAGAGATTTGGGATCAAAAGACAAATTCCTTCCATGGCACCATTATTTTCAAGCTAGTAGACTTGAACAAATTATCTTATTTTTGTAGTATCCATTCCTTTACTTGTAAAATGAGTATTGTAGAAATTGCTTCAGAGAATTTTTGTAAGAGTCATTGAGATGAAGTACTCTGTGAACTTTGAAGCTTTATGTAAATATTATTTTTATATAATAGTAGTTAAGGCTTAAAATATGTTTATTGAATGAATTGAATTAATACAAGAGTTATAGCTCTAAGGTTGTTGACAAATTTCTAGTATTGCACATAACTGTACATGTTGCTTTAACAGTCAAGTATGGGTTAAGTTCATCCTTGCCTGAAGCCCCAATTATATTTTCTTTTCAACTCAAATGGTATTTTAGGCTTTTAAATTTCAGGTGAACTTCCAGCACAGAGACTTTCTAATCCCTGCAGACAATATTTTGTGTATAAAATGTTGAAACTCATGAAATGCCATTATACTCCCTCCAAACTGATCAATAGCAGCAGGATTAAACCTCCTTTACTCTCCCGAAGGGATTATTCCATCACTGGGCCTGGAACAACCAGCCTGTCTCAGAACCATTAGGGCCATAGTGCATGAAACCTTCTCCATTCTTCCTTAGGCCATGGCGCCTGGTGACACCCTGACAGCTTAGGGAAAACTCTTCATATTTGTACCCCCATTCTGGCCTTGAAGCAGATGCGTGATGCCAGCCATATTGATTTGTAGGTTATCATCTACTTATAACATCTCTGGGAAGGTCCATGAGGAATCCAGTTGCTTTTACCACAGGGATGGGAGGGAAGGAAGAGTTGGGAAGTTAAGATGATGATAGAGAGGGAGGTCTGCCTGGAGGGATAGAAGTGGGGTGAATTTAAATGAAAAATTACTATTCTGGAAAGATGCTGGCAGGATTCCCAGTTTTCCCTTTGTGTGAATGGCATTAGGTACAATTAGGTTTGCAACCTGTGCTTACGCTCCAGTTGTGATTTGTGCCTTCCATGCCTGTGATTTGCTCTGTGCCACTTTCAATCCACACATTCTCAGGGCTGGTGACAATACATACCAGCACCTCATTTGCAGTGACTGGTGCCGTTCTGGCATCAAAATGTCATAAAGTGGAAAATGCCCATGGGGAAAATTCTTTGTGAGTGTGGGGTACGGAGGAGGTAGGGAGCCCAGGGAGAAACACCTCAGGAAGACCTCTGGCCAGGTTCCAGGCATGCATGTTCTCTCCTCTTTGCCTCACATCCATTTATCTCAAATACCAGGTACAGGTGAATATTCTCACCATATTACAGATGAGGAAACTGAGACTCGGGTAAGTGATTCACCCATGGTCACTCAGGTAGTTAAATATTAAAACTAAGCAGGAAACCCACATCCATCCACGTTCTTTTCACTCTTACGGGCTGTTCCACGAGCCCTGGGTTGATCTCTTAGTATCAGGAGTGTCTGATTGCTTCATTCTCTTCCCATTTCCTCCCCCTCTCCCTCCTTTCCTTTTTTCCTCCCTGGTTTCCCTCCTCTCTTCCTTCTTCCTTATTTTCCTTGAATTTAGAATTTTTTGAGTTCCACCAGACAGTTAAGCCAGGGCTGCCAGAGTTGTTCTCTTGCTGATGTCAGAATCTGGAGTAATTGTGAAGTCAAGCCCGGTGGCACACTCATCACCAAATCCAGAGTCAAGCACTCTATCAGAGAGCTGCTCAACTAACATACATCTCGATTAATTTATAAAGGAGAATTTGGCTAACTTTTCCTGTAAAGGGCCAGAGGATAAATAAAATAGACTTTGTGGCATTAGGTCTCTGTCACAACTTCTTAAGTCTGCAGCTGTAGCACAATAGCAGCTATGGACAATCTGTGCCCCAATGAGCAGGACTATGTTCCAAAAGAAAAAATTTACTAATACAAGCAAGCAGGCTAGATATGGCCCGTGGGCCACAGTTTGCTGACCTCTGTACTAAATGCCTTCAGCTTTAAGTAGCTGATTGGAAATTCTCTGCTGTCAATGGCTGATAGACACGACAAAAGCCAGAGGAGTGTCAAGGGGAACATCTTCTTGGAATTAGTATCCCCACAGAGGCTCACCTTTCCTGGTCTCTGTGTTATGACGTGGAAAGGATGCTTACTGGTGACCACAACAGCCAAAGCCAAGAGCAACTGCCCCTGTGAGGCCAAATACGGAGAGGTGAACTGATGGCCCTCAGTGATCTGGTCCAGAACACAGACTGAACTTGAGTACTTGAAGAGACACTAGAGAGAAGATAACATAAACAAGAGACTGTCCATGGTGGTGACGGCGGAGGAGGAGGGCTTTAGGGAATCCATGCAGAGGCTACAGTCAAGCCACTCCAACTGTCTGCACTGACATCAAAGTCAAACTTACTTTGAAAGATGGTGTGCTTCTCCGCCCTGTGTTAAAGCAAGCAGGACCCATTCGTCCTTCTAACCAATCACCCACCCACTTCCTATCTCATTCCTTTACACATTCACACTAGTCCTATTAATTACATGTCAAAGACTTGCATTGCAGGTTTCTGTCCTTGAGGGGCTTAGAGTCTAATGGGATGGGACTGACAAGTAACTCACAAATGCAGTAACATCTTGCGGGTGCCCTGAGAGAAGTTTATATAACATGCACAAAGGAGGCACAGAGGAGTGGGGGGATATTTGCCTGAGGACCAAATAAATGTAGGGCTGATCCACAACCAAAAACTGGGGAGGATGACAGTGCCTCCGATTCAGCTTATGCTGCTTTCTACTGAAGTTAGTCCTTCAACCAGTAGATAAGCAAGTAAAGGCTTCCTTGGTTCCTATGGAGGTGTCAGGAAGTTCAGGGGCAAATATCTCCTGCAAAGAGTAAGTGCACCCCCAGGTTGGAAAAGTGAAAGGCTTGCTGGCCCTTGACCCTCAGACTGTAGGAGGTGGTCATGCTCTTAGACTTCCATGTGTTTGTGCCTGTGGCACCACAGGCTATCATCATACACAGTCACACTCTCTCACACTATTCCATAAGTTTATCATGAGGAATAAATAAAGTTCATTTTGGTGCTTTTGGCAGACACAGTTCAGTAAGTGTTAATATTTTTTATTATCACTATTAATATTAATTAATCTCACAGCCAGCCAATGCTTGTACAGGCCTTGAGAATTTTAAAAATACTTTCACATCTGTCATCTCTTTTTTTCTATCCTCACAGTAACCTTACGAAACTGGACGAAGAAATTCACTCAATACAGGGTGCGTAAGTGGCTTAGGCAAGTTTTTACAGCTTATTCCTGGCGGGAGCTGTATCTTAAATCGTATCTTAAAACCTGGTTCCCTAATTCCAAATTCTAGTTCTGAATTCTTGAGAACCCATCCTGCCGATTTCAGTTCTGTTGTCTCCTTCTGTTACAGCTATTAAGTGAGCATAAAGAAGTATTATTTTGTAAGATAACACAGAGGGATGGGGAAGGTCGAGCGCTGTGAACTTAAAGTCGGGAGGGAAATCAATTGCGAGGGATTTGCTCTATCAGCTTCAGCCCTCCGAATGGGCAGGGTGCATTAGTGGTCATAAATGCAAGATAATCCTCCTTAGGTCCTGAGAGGTTGTAAAAGGAAGGCCCGAAGTGGAAGAGAGACTTTGAAATATCTAAGGAGAGAAAATGGACCCAGTGATTTCACTCTTTTGGGCTGGAGACAAGCATTAGAATTATGAAGAAAGAATGTCAATTAAAGATTTCTAAGTTGACTGAGTCAGATTTATATTCTGTGTTCAGGAACAGGGAAAGAAGGAGTGGATATAAACAAAAAGGATTTTCAGTCTTCTTTACAGTCTAACAAGTATTTTCTGATTGATTACCTCCTTGGATCTTTTCAAACACTTTTGGAAATATTCTTCCTATTTTTAAGCAGTTTTATCACTGCCTTCATAGTGTAGATGGGAAAGCAGGCTCAGTGAGATGAAAAATATGTTTGCATTCACTCAGTAAGTGATGGAGCTGAGATTTGCCTCATTCCTAGTTCTATGCAAGGAACACTCCTCTTGAGTTATTTCTTTTCCCACTGAAAAGCTTATTTGTGTTTTATCCAGAAGGTCTTCCCTGGTCCCGGCCATTTTCATTGCTGTAGGATAGCACCCTGGATTGCCAATGTCTGCACACAGTCAGTCTCCCTGAGCCGCCTGAATGCTCCCTGACGCCTGACCGACGGCACAGAGGAGATGACGGGTGCATGTCAGCCAGGGGGCTGTGAGAGTGAGGAACTGGTTAATGGATTAATGGATGGAAGGCACGGATGTGCCATTGACCCAGACCACAGTACATAATGCGTGATGGCTTTCATTCTCCCCTGAAGACCATTTTTTAAATCCTCAAATGTTAGAGCTGGAAGAAGTCTGAGGTCACCTAGTTCAACGTCATGATACTGCAGACAAGGAAAATGGATAGGGAACCATTTTGCCTCAGTCCACACAACTTTGCTCAGCTCTGTAATCGTTGATCATCCCTTTGTAAACATGCACAAAGGTACACATGGTCATGAGGTGGGCCAGTTCAGAGGGGGAAACCATTCATGGTGCCTGAAACATGCATTCGGCCTAATAATGCATGGGAAGATTGAATGAATGAGTAAATCCAGTCCTGTTCCTGGCAGATGATTCTAAGTGCATGCTTTACTGAGACTGAGTCATTCTATCATTATATGCCAAGGAAGGCAAGATGTACCTGGATGTCATTCTAGAAAGGGATAGCTTTAGAGCCCATTCATCTCTAACTTTTAAGGATTCATTGGCTTCTGGGTCCAGTAAGTGCTGGCTGACAGGTATAAGTCTCTCTTACATGGATTTTAAAATCTTCCCAGGGCCACCTCATTTGGTGCGATGTTAAAAACCTCTTGTCTCTATTCAAGCGATAGAGGTAGGCTCTACTGTCCTTTTCTGCTTTTTGGTCCCTGCAGAATTCTTGAGGAACCACCTTCCCCCTGAAGAAAATTATCTGCCTTCTCACAGATAAATGCAATCATAATGGCCATTAACGTTTCTAGGGATTTATCTGGAACAAAGGTATCTCTGTGTAAGCTAAGTAAATAAGGAAAATCTCTCTTTTTCCTGATTCTTTTCTGAGTATTTTAGTGCTACAGAGTCACAATTTAGTTCCCATGACCCTGAAACTGTGACAGGGGTGATTCAGAGAAATCTGGGTCCAGGACGGTCTGGAGACTTCCTTCCCTGGTGGCTTGTGAAAAGCCTACCTGCACAAATGACATCGATCTGTATATGCTTTCAAAGTGAGTAGGTATCTGTTCTGGAAACCAAACAATTAAACTTTTATGAATAAGGGGTCATTTGTGTTCACATAATAGAGCTGGACAGGACAAATGCTAGGAGATTGACAAAGCAGATTTGCTCTGTCACCATCATTTCCTATTTGTGTGACCTTGGGAAAGCAGGTCCCTTATGACCTTCCTAAGACTCGGTTTCCTTATTTGTAAAATGGAGATAATACTTATCTTCAGAGGTTAATTGTGAACAGGACTCCACCATCTGAGGGGCCTAGTTGGTTCATGGTTTGATTTCAACTTTGGTGTGAGACTTTTGGAAATTAAATTTCAGTTCAATGAACTGTGAGCAAGTATGATAGCGGGCAGGTTACTGTGCCTCCGGGCCTCAGGTCCTGCACCTGTATGCAGAGGGGTTTCCATGCAATGACTTCTGAAAGCCCTTCAGATAGTAGTAACTATATGCACATATTATTATATGAAAAGCATTTATATATATATATATATATATATATATATATATATATATATACACACACACACACACACACACACATACATATATATATGTACATATTGATTATACGTGCTATAAATATATATATATGCACACGTATATTAGCTCATTTAATTGGTTCACATGCCCTGGGAGTTAGATAATATAATCTCCACTTTATAGAGGAAGGACATAAAGTTGAGAAAGAACAGACAGACACCCATGTTCACAACAGTGAAAGTCAGAAATGCTGGGCTGTAAAGCAGATCTGGGACTGCCTAGACCCCCCGAAGGTCCACCACATGATACTGTCATCTCAGGGGATGACAGTGTGGGAATATTAGGGCCATTCCTAAGGCATCTTGATTCCCATACTAGCCTCTCATTGATTCCAACACCTCTTAGGTCAAGTCTTCTGGAACCTTGACAAAATTAGATAAAAATTAAATCATCTAAATCTTTCCCTTCTTACAAATTTAAACCAATAACTAATGAGTGGGCTCTGAGAGGTATGCTGGTGTCTTGTTATGTTAATGAGGTGACTTTGGAAAGCCCCTAGGTCACCCAAGGGTGGGGATTGCCTGTCAGGAGAACCATCCATGTGATAAGAGGGTAGCAACTTTCAGTTTAACCCTCACATTCCATTCCAACCACTTGAGGAGGGAGGAGACAGAGGCTGGAGGTTGAATCTATTGCCAATGGCCAATGAGTTAATCAATCATGCCTATGTAATGAAGCTTCTGGATTGGCAAACACATGAGGACTGGGGAGAGCAGCAAGAAAGCTTTGCACCCTTTCTTAAACCTTTGTATCCTTTCCATCTGGCTGTTCTGAGTTATATCCTTTTGTAATAAACCAGTGTTCTAATAAGTAAAATATTCCTGAATTCTGTGAGCTTCTCTAGCAAATTATTCAAACCCAGGGAGGAGGTCACTGGAAACTCTGGTTTGTGGCCCTTTGGTCAGAAGGTGATAAACCGCATTTGTGATTAACATCTGAAGTTGGAAGAGATAGTGTTGTAGGACTGAACCCCTAACCTGTGGAACTGGACACTATCTCTAAGTAGATAGTGTCAGGACTAAGTTGAGGATGCGCAGCTGGTGTCATAGAACTGCTTGGATGTGTAGGGAACCCCTAACCACAGTGGAATTGGTTGAAGAACTCTTACCTTTTTACACAAATGCAGCAATGACAGAAAACAGCCAGGTAAGAGGAGCTGCCCACAGCGCAGGAAGGCCCTGGGGGAAGGAAGGAGAGATTCAAGTGAGAGGAAAGATGTGGATGCTAACATTTTATTCATTTATCCCTAGTGGGCTATGCCAGGTCACAGCAAAGTGAATTCGGCCCTGAGATATCCATCACTGGATTAGAAAAAAAAGATGTCTTTAGTCTTATTACTACTGGGCTTGGGCCAATGAAGTCTATGCATCTGGAGTCCCCTAAGAGAGATGTGGGGACAAAATTTAATTGTGTCTTTCTGAGGAGTTAGCCAAAGACATGGGAAAAGAAACCATATTAGGAGGAAAAAAAAGAAGAGAACATTTATTGAGTACCCCCTATGTTTCCAGTGAGGACAGGGCAGACGCTAAACTCACAAGCCTGCAAACCCAGATCTTTGACTCAATAGTTATATAACCTAGCAATTTATTTAATCTTCCAGAGTTTTAAAAAGGTTTTATGAGAGTTAAATGAGATGAATAAAGTTCTCAGAATACTTCCTAGCATGTCATAGCACTTACTAAGTTCTCTCTCTTACGATGATAGGGTTCTGTGCAATGTGGATGGGGTCATTTTTGGCTGTCTCAGTGACAAGGTGCAAGTGGTGTTTAGATTGCACTTTCTGGAGATGTTTACTCTCTTACAATCCATACAACAGACTTACACAAAAGGGAATTTTCCCCACCTCTAATGTCAATAGTAGTTCTGTTGGGAAACACAGAGGCCTATCCTATAGTGTAGGCTGCATAATATTTATAATTTTTCATCATTACCAATACTGTAAGATCAGTTATTATTACCCCTAATTCACAGAAGATGTAACTGAGATTTTCAATAACTTGCCCAGGGTCAAAAAGCTATTACCTATCATTGTTAGTTTTGAATTCAGATTTTTATTTACCAAATTCATGTTCTTTTTGTGATACTCTGCTTTCTTGATTATAAGCATCCAGATATTAGTGTTGGAGTCTTTTTGAAAAATGGAAAATTGGGCGTGAGCCAATGTCCTATCATAATTTGAATAGGAATATCCTAATTGAATGGAAAAATTGGCTAATTTAAGGGGCAATTGTTGAAGTTCAGCAGCTTCGGCCATGTGAGAAGCTGCTTATTAGCTAGAAGGGAGTTTGTCTTACTAATAACCAGTCTCTCCTATATGAGGAGCCTGTTCTATCAGAGCTCGTGTGAACAACAGTGGTGATACCCCTGGGTATCAGATGCTGCCCGAGAACAACATGAGCTTCCCATTTAGGTGTTCTTGGAGCTGAGCTAATGTGTGGAGGTATCTGGCAAGTAAATCAAGGATTGAACACATCAGCCTGATAGGAATGGGAGCAATAGAGGAAGGCATATCTGAGAAAAACAGATTTTTCTTGGATTCTAAAAGAAAATCTGCACCATGGCCTCTAAAGCATTCCTACATCAACTTACCAGTGTTAGAAAGGCCTCCTGGTCAGAGCGGAATGCTTTACCCAGCATCTGATTTAGTCTGTGTCTACATTCATCTTTGCATTTAACAAATACGTCTTGACTACATTCAAGAATCAGACACTGGGCTGAGGACTGGGGACATAAACATGGATCTAACAAGTTATCATCTTCAAGGAGTTTATGATTGAATGAGGGACACACACATAAGAAATGATTGCGAATCACTGTGAGAAGAAAGATGAAGAAGGACTTACAAAGTGTAAGGGCGGCATAACAGTGGGCGAGACTGTTCCTGGGCAAGGCCAAGGAGGTTTCACTCCTTCAGCTTAGGTGTGGGCACCCGTCAGCTGTCCATTAGGGAAGGACTTTGCTGGAAGAGAGGAGAAGAGGTGCAACAGTAAGAACAAGGGTTAAGAGCTTAGCTCCAAGTCATGTGGCGAGGTGTGAAGAGAGATGTGAAGGGAAACAGAGGAATATATGGCCGGAGAGCAGATAGGGGCCAAGCTGGGGAAGAGTTTGCTGAAGGGTTTGCCTTTTATTTGGCAGTTAATGGGGACACAGTAGCAGTGTAGGAATACAATAGAATAAAATAAAATGTAGATGCATCATAGCATTTGATACAAAAAGTGTATCACAATCTGCCTTTTCTCCCCATGTCGTCCCTGTCAATACCGAGTAAGTTGCCAAGTCTGCACCAATGGCTTTAGGGTTGTGCCTCACTTTTCTCTCCCGGTGTCCCCTCTGTGCTTCCCTCATCCAGACTCCCATCTTTTTTATTTGCAACACTACAGTGGCCTCACAATTGCTCATTCCTTCCTCTACTCCATCCTGTATATATAGAGTTTTCTAAAATCAGAAACACCAGGGAGTGTGTGCTAAATACAAGATAGGAGCTCAATATATACTTCTTGAAGGACTGCAAATAAATGGCAATTAAAACTCATACAAGAGTTTATCATTTACTGAGCATTTTTTCATATGCTTTAAATTTTATAACTATCCTAGTTTGTGTTGTATTAGTCAAGAACTAACGGTTGTGAGAAACACAATGACAGATGTGGCGGTGTAAAAAGAGAGGAGCTAAAGATTCCAGAGAGGAATACTGAGAGGTAAGAAGTTGAATGTGGGTACGGAAGTGGGTTACTGAATTGGGGTTTAATGAAGTTTTTGAAAAGGAAGAATATTCCTATAGATGGAATTCATATGTTGAAGTCTTAATCTCCCGTATCTCAGAATGTGATCTTATTTGGAAATATGGTCACGGCAGATATAATTGGTTAAGATGAGGTCATATTGGAGTAGAGTGGGTCCCTAATAATATATAGAATAATTATTATATAATCACCATAATCCTAATATAAAGGTGTCCTTATAAAAAGGAGAATTTGGACACAGAGATGTGCGTAGAGAGAATATGATGGGAGGGGATGCAGGGAAAGCACAGCCATATCTATAAGCCAAGGAGAGAACCCTGGAAGGGATCTTCCCCTCACAGCCCTCAGAAGGAACCACTCTTATCAACACCTTGGCTTTGAACTTCTGGACTCCAGAATTGTGAGATAATAAATTTCTGCTGTTTCAGCCTTCTGGTTTGTTGCGCTCAGTTTTGGCGGCTCTAGCAAAACAATACAAATGTCAAGGAATTAGGGTGTGAGGCTTTGGATGGCTGATTCCTGTGACTGCCTCTAGTGGATCTTGTTGGTACTGAACTCCTATTCTCTCGGATGGCCTGTTAGAATTTCTTCAAGCCCCGCCCCACTTCTCTGCGGTTTATCTTCTTTCCAGAGGACAGCCCTTAGACTACAGGAGCAGCTTAGCCCACACACGCAGACAGTCTCTGGGAGTTTATAGCCTCCCTCCCTATACCCAGTGGCCCTTGACCAATGCCTGAAGGGTGTGGGAACAGACTACTTTCTGGGCTGAGGTAAAATCGATGCTCCAGAGGTCCCCTTCAGGAGGAAGATGAAGCTCCCTTCCACAGGACTTCATCAGACATCTCCTTCTTGCTCTGCCTCCCCCATTCCTTTACCTGATTCTCCTGGGGGTACTGCCTTCATAAGTCACTTGGGTCTGAGTCCTCATCTCAAGACAGCCTAAGACCATGTTGACTCTCTGTAGCATCCAAGATGACCAGAGTTGGAGTCCATAGTATGGTTGTGATTTCTCCGTGAATAAAGAGAGTGAGGTTGGTACATGCTAGTCAAGGCGACAGTTGAAAAGCACAAAGGCCAGATGGCATGTCCCTTAAAAGAGAGAACTTTTGCAAAAGAATGAAAAAAGAATACATGGAGGTGGCAAAGGGGATCTGAGAGAGGGTTGATACAATCTCAGTACCCTTGGTAAATGCAGAGTCACACGTTATTAAGAATAAGATGAGCATAGTTGTAAGCATGATGCAATGTAAGTCCAATAGTTAATAAATAGTTCAGAAAACCCTGATTCTTAGCACTTTGTGTTTACATCTTCTCATTGTGCTCTAAAAGAGTTAAAACAACATAGTAACCTGTAGCAAGGAAATGACTTTTTCACCTGTGGAATTTGGCTCAGTGTTAGTTAAATGCATTAGAATTTAACGTGATTTTTTTTCTTTAAAATGCCTAAATGCTGTGTTGATAAATGTCACAGAGAATAACGAATGTGACGGAATGTACTGAAGATAATGGGAGTTACTTTCTAGTTCACCTGAACCATGACTTGTCTACATTTAGCAAGAATAATGAATGTGATTTAATACAGCACCTTTGCAGGGAAGTGACTCAAAACACTTTTCAAAGTGAATATTAAAATGCTGAATTATGCAATAAAGACATAGATTTAAGTAGATAATAACAGATCACACAAAAGCACACAATGCAGCAAAGGGTGCATTTATTTAAATATGCTTTATATTGTTATTAGGTAGAAGGATGAGCATGGAAAGAGAGGTCGACATGGAATAAGGAAAACAAAGGTCATATGGAGATTAAATAGCTATTTTAATGAATAGAACCAGCCCAGGATACTGCAAAGGGCATGAGAGCCAGCCAGAGGAAATGGTTTGATGCACCATGGATGATCTGGGTGGCTTTAAACAAGTCAGTTAAACTATTTGAGCTTTACTCTTCTTACATATGTAACATGAGCCAATATTACCTGCTTTATAGGGTTTTCATGGGGAATTAATGAGATGATATGTATTTTAGCAGGTGCTCAATAGAAGATAGCTTTTTAAAATATCATCCTTATTATCAAGGAGATGTAATGAACATAGCCACCTTCTACTCACTCTTAAGGTCCTGCTACCCACCTTAACATGTATCAGCGACATGTCACTCTATAAATTCTTAACAATTCCAACTCTCTCTTATTCCATGGAATACAGTCACAAAGCATGTGTACAGCTTGAAGAAAAACAACTGGAATTCACCTAGTCCTGCCACCTTATTTTATATGTAAAGAAATTGAGGCCCAATGAAGTGAAATGATTTGTTCACAATTACACATAATTGTAGCTACTAGTTTGTTCCAGAGGCTCTGCCCTGAACTTTATGTGCATTACCATATTTGATTCTTATAATGAGTTTGTAAGGAAGGTATTCTTATTCATCTCCGAAGAAAGCAAGGCACAGAAAGAGGAAATCATTTGCCTAAAATCACACAGCTGTCAGGTGGCACAGCTGGGTTTCAAACTTGGTCCAGGTGACTCCATAGCAGGTGTCTTTCGAGTTGTTACCCCCACCCCAGCTTGTCACCTCTGTACTCCTGCTGAATTTCCATGGAATCGAAAGCAACTCAGGTCTTCGTTTATTGGTACTTATGAAAGTAGCTGGCTGGTTGCTACTGTCATTTCCCTTTACTAGAAATTTTCTGTGTCCTCTGCAGTGACAAGAATGTTGGGAAGATGCTGTAAACAATACTGTCTCCTGGTTTGGTCAACAAAGGAATTTTAGCCAAGGTTCTTTTCCAATCTCCTTCACTCTCCTTCACCTCAGTCAAGGATTTAAGTCAGACAACCCAGGCTTTAATTTTCATCTTTAGGCAAGTCTTAAAGGCATTCTGAAATTCAGCTTCAACAAATGAAAAATGGGGTTGTAACAATATCTGTAATAATATCAGTTCCATGCAACTTCCACAAGGATCCAATAATCTATACAAAAATGATTTGTTCAAACAAAAGGTGAGACTTACAATATCAGTTTTCAGATAATCTGTATTTTATAAGTGAGATGTATCTGCTAGTCCACTGGCCATATGACACAAATTTGTAAAACAGTAATTACTCTGTTGAATTTTTAGAAGTCATTATGGTTATGTAGTTATTTGAATACAGGACAAGGCAGAAATATCAGTTTCTTTGCAATGATGGCTAAGGAAATGATGGTTAAGGATGCAAAACTTCCACATCAGGTCACCAATATGACTCTCTAAAACAGCGAAATCCTTGGCAGTAGCCTCTTCCCATAAATCAGCATGTCAAAAGAAACAATGAAATAGGGACAAAAATCACTGAACTTTCTAAGGCAGACTTGGAAAAGAAGTCTCCAAGACAACCTCAATACATCTCATGCCTTTCCCATTCATTGAGGGCAAGTACAAAGGGTGGTGGAATTCCTTCAACCTAGTCAAGAGGCTCACCAATCCAGAACGACCCTCAGAGACCCAGATAAGTGAGTGAATTAATGGCCCATTGTAAATATCCCTATCCTTTGTCCAACCACCAGAGGTTATTCTCTGATGTGAGTAGTATAAAGAATTTTTATTTGGACTGGAAACCAGGAAGCAAATAAATAGCATGGGAGGTCATTCCAGCTTCCTGACAATAATCAGGGCGAGATTGTTTGCTACTGGAAATCTCAGGGAAACCAGATCAGCTATGGGATGTTTTCAGTTTCATAGATTTCACACATGCAAGGAACTTATACATCATCCTGTCCAAGCTCCTCATTTTACCAGGAAGAAACATGGGCCCAAGAGGTGAGGCAACTTGTCCAAGGTACACATCTAGTTTTACGGCAGAATTGGGCTTAGTTACCGGTCTCCTTGCTTTTTCTCGTTACTTTTTATGTAACACAACATAGCCTCTCTATTAACTATGTATGACCAGCATTTCATCCATCATGTGTTTACTGAATGCTTACCTTGTGTGCTTACTATGCTTTCAGGACCAGCTCTAGGAAAAAATGAATTAAGTAAACAATAAAGAATCATTTATTAAGGTATGCCATCTCACTGAATCCTCACAATAGCATTGTTGAGTCTGAGGTAATTATCCCTATTACAAATGAGGAAACCAAAACTTGTATATGGGCACACACCTCACGGATAGCAAAGCTGTGAGTCAACTTAAAGCTATCTGACTCTGTATCCTAGGCTTATCACCCTATACCATACTGTCCTTCTCAATCCAGATCTTTCCCTCTTCAACTCCCGTACCCCCTTACATAGTTATTTCCTCAGGGATTGTTTCTGATCCAATTGTCAGGGGTGGACCATCATCTGGAAGCTTACAAAGCCCCTGATCTCAAGGAGCTAATATTCTGCAGGGCCACAGACCAGAGACCCTAAACAAATATATATGCAAATATTTATCAGTTTGGGATAAGGACTAAGGAAGAAAACAAGGCAATGAAAATAATCAGACTGACCACAGAGGGCACTATTTTAGGTCGGGTAGTCTGGGAAGATCCCTCTTTCCAGGAGAGAACATCTGAGCAGAACCTGAATATGGCACAGTCCAGGGATGGAAATGGGAAGCTGGGTGACAACCTGGTGGTCACAGAGGGAGATTAGGGAGAGGGGTCAGCGTAGCATGGAGATTAGGAGCACAAGCTCTAACTCAATGTTCTTCTGGACCGTATCTCTTAACTATCTGATTTGAACGAGTTTACGCAGATTTTCTGGACCTCAGTCCCCCTTCCCTAAAATAGGGCTAATATAGTAACTCCCTCATAGGGTCATGTGAGGATTAAGTGTCTGGTAGACAATGAACAATAAATAGCAGCTGTTTTTTCCCCCTCTTTTTAGCTCTAAATGACATGCCCAATGCCCCCCCTAACTTAATATCATTGTCCTAGATTCTGTTTCCATACTTTAAAAGAAAAAGCAGGACTCTACATTTTTATCTTTTCATAGCATGTTTTGAGGAAGACCAGGAAAATAAAACAGATAAAAGGGAAGCTGTCCGGGCTGACTCAGGGGAGCTGCAGCCAGGCACAGCTTGCTCAGCTCACAGTTACGCCCATGGTGGTTCTCAGGAGAATCTGGGCTTCAGGGAACACAGTTTATGTGAACTCCCAGCTGACAGAGCTCCTAACGCAATGATTGGCATGAAAGAGAGGCTGAGTATGTCATTGTTTAAGAGTGTTGAAAAGGGCAAAGTATAGCCTCTCGGCTCTCTCATTTTTTGTTTTTTTTTTTTGAGAGAAGATATTACTAGGCCATACCACACATCATCATCCTTCTTGAGGTGGATGTTGAGGGTTGTTTACTTGGCTCAGGCTTAGTCACAAGTTCAGAACATTCTGTGGGTTTTACTGGAACTCGATATCATGGCTCATCCAGGCTCAGATCACTCCAGCTAAGGCTGCCAGGGACGTCCCCCAGGGCAATGGTTAGGATTCCCAGGCTCCAAGAGAGGAAGCAGGCCTTTTGCTTCTCCTTCAGCCCAACAGGTATATGTCCTCCTCCCAAATGATCTAGTGCTGCAAAGCTGGAAGGGCCCTTGGCAGGTGCACTCAGGGCCCCATGAGGGAGACCTTCTCAGGCTGCGAAGCTTAGAAAGACAGCTACTTGGGATTCGTAGAAGTATCCCCACTCCCTGGAAGTCAAGTATGTTTTTATTCTTTTTTGTGTGCACTTCTTGTGTGCTGTTGTGAATCTGGGTGTGGTTAGCCCTAACACGGGTCTGTTGTTGAGGGTTTGTTGGTCCCTTGCCTGTGTTCTGAGCTCACCTCACCGCAACACTTACCAAGCCCTCTTAGGAGCAACTGAATCTTATTCTGTTCAAGGAAAGACTTGTGGTTACCGAAGACCCTACTGTGTGCCAGCCAGAGGAGAGGCACTTTTAATTACAGAAACTTGTTTAATCCTCTCAGCAGTCCACATCAGGAAGGGATTATCCTCCTTCTTTAGCATAGAGAAATGAGACCAATGACACTGGGTATGTCACTCAAGGTCAAATAGTGACTGAATAAGAGAGAGTCATTTCAAACCACTCAGGTAGACTCAGAAGTCTTTTTTCTTTTCACTGTGCTTTGCTCTTTGAGAATATTCATCTAATTTAAAAAAATGACTAGTGTAGTTTAATCTTCCATGAAATTGTCACATTTTTAAGACCTGGGGTTTATTTATCCAAATAACTTTTTAGACAGAATAATTTCAGTGACTTGTGTGTACTGTTGGGACTGAGAGGCAGGGAAAAAGGCAAACAAAATAGGTAGGAAATTAAAGGTAAGACACTCGACAAGTGTGTTGCTTTCTCTGGTCTTCAGGTTCCACAACAGTAGAAAGAAAAGTTCAGATAGAACATTTCCCATGGTCCTTCCAGCTCCTCACATAGAGTCTCCTCTATTGAAGGGAAGGCTCTGTTTTCTTCTTTCTGTCACTCACTTATGTTTAAAGACCTTTGTTTCTCCTGAAGCCAGATCAGGTCCAAGAGAAAGATCAGGTGGGACGCCTGTAATGTAAACATCATAACATAGCTTCCAGTTATACAAACTATTAAAGAAGTCTGTGGATGTGAAAGGAAATTATCTTGTGGTCAACAAGTTTCCCTAAGATGTATATTTTGACTGGTAGTGGGGCTGGGGTAACTCTGCATCCCCAGTTATTAGCCCCTCCCACTCTAAAGACACAGGCATCAAGGAGGGAAGGGAGGATGCCCGGATGGGTAAGAAATAGCAATGGTCACTGAATTAGCCCAAGAGATGGGATTTGGAAGGATCAGTGTGGATCACCAGTGCCAGTATGCATGTCTAGCTGAGGAGAAAGGAGGCATCAAGTGTTGAGCATGGTGGAGGTTTCCGAAAGTTAATGTTGAAAATTTGTGCCGAGATTAATGGTACGTCAGTGATGAATGCAGAGGTGAAAAGCACTTCAGCAACAGCCTCCTCTAACTTCTTTAACAACATAAGAACCACTTCAAAACCAATACTCTTCAAAACCTTTAAAAATGGTGAACATTTTTGCTATTTTTCAGGTATTGGTGTTCCCAATTGTTTGACAGACAGTGGTTAAGAACACAGGTTGTATAGTAAAACAGATGGACTTGAGATGCCAACCATGACACTTAGAAATTGTATGGCCTTGGGTAAAAAATTTATCTTTGTGAGCCTTAGTTTCCTTAAAAGAAATCAGAATTCTTTGTACTTTAGAGGGGATGTTGTGAGGATTAAACAAGATGTTTATAAATTGGTTAGCATATTTCTGGCACAAAAAGTGCTCAATAAATGTTTATTTCTAACACATGTTGTATAACTACATCTCATTTTGATCCTGTGGGTATCCTGTGAGGCAGTCTGATTAGCCCATTTTATGTGTGAGCAGATTGAGTCTAAGAGAATTTGAATTAAGCTGATCATGGTAACAGAGCTAATAAGTGACAGATTTGGGAAATAAACCTGGGTTTATGTTGCTACAAATCTGTATGTTTTCCATTAAATCTCAGTGCCTTCCATGGTAAGCAAAAATCTGCTTCCCAACAATGGGAAGCAACATTATGGTTTGTAAGGACATGAGACAATACAATCCCTACAGTTGTGAAAATTAAGTGAGGTAAAAAAAACCCACCTTGTACACTGGGCATATAATATTCACTTGTATACTAAATTACCACTAGTATGGCCATCACTAACACAGAGCCTGGTACAGAGCAGGTGTTCAGTAAGAGATGGCTTAATAAATGATGGCATATACTTTCAGTTTTTAGAGCCTCACAGATAAAATCTATTTCCACTGAAACATTGTATGGATAGGAGAAGGCATTCATCATGTTTTTTCCCAATCTCTTCTCAAGGCTACATATTGCCAGTTCCCTCACCTTCGTCCAGCCGCTCCTCATGTCTTCGCAGCCGGGGTCACTGTGGGAGAAACGAAAAGGAGAAAGTCACAGGCCTGTTCTGAGCCCTGACTCCCCCACCTCTTGGTCACCTAGCCTCATTTCCGTTTCCTAAACAGGACACACTCTATGAGACGCTACCCGATTTTCCCCTCTGCTCTCAAGAAGAGACAACTTTAAAGCGCAGTTGAAGAAATTAACCTGGGTGAGCCCACAGAGTGGAACATTTGATGAGCAGGTAACACTTAGAGACTACAGCCTGAGCACCCCACATTGGCAATGGGAAGTGGTTTTTTAGATCTCTTCAGAAGAGCTGCCTCATTCAAATCTTGAGTCTTAATAAGGTATTAACCTGCTTTTGTTCCTCAACTTCAGTTCTCTGCCCTGAGACCTGTTAACCCAAATTGCTTTTTCTCTTCCAACAGTAGAAAATATGGTTGTGATATGCAAGTGGTGTGGCAAAATTACACGGGTGTAAATAATATTCCCAAAGGAGGTGGGAAGTTACTGCCCCTGTAATTCTAGCACACCTGACAAGCAGGAGCATGTCAGAGAGCTGTTACTCTACAGAGGTGCAGAGGGGAGCTAGGAAATGCCACCTGAATCCCAAGGCCAGCAGCATGTTCCCCAGGACCAGCAGCATGTTCCCCAGGACCAGCAGCATGTTCCCCAGGACCTGGATACTGGCAGAGGCCCACATATCTTCAGCTGTAGACTGAAATCCCATTGCTTCCCATATTCACAGAATTTTGCTTTCCAGAATCTGGGATGCATAGCCCTTAGTGTATGAATTGCTAAGGTTTTTTCGTGCATTCATATACTCATTTAGCAAATTTCCTAATGATACTAATTAGCATTTCCTGAGAATATTTTCCCTCCACTTTTGTTTGTTGTTTTGTTTTTGTTGTATGTTAGACATTGTGCTGGGTTTTGTTTTGTTTTGTTTTTTCATGAATTATTTTATTTCATCTGTATAATAACTTTAGGAGGTAGGTGCTGGCATCACTATTTTAAGATGAGAAAATGGGGGCTACTTTTGGCTTTTTTTGATTAAAATGGTAATGAGGATGAATATTGGTAAGTTCTAACAATCCCACAATTAGAAGTACTAGGAAGTAATAAAAAAGAATATTCATAAAGTAAAAAAAGAATTATAAGCAAAATGAAAGAGCCTTGTACTATGTTAAAAAGGATGGGTACATCTTATAAAATATATATACACAAAGAGAATTGCTTAAGATGAAAAATATGTAGCTGTGGGAAAAAAATAACCCAATGGAAGGGATAAATGGCAACTTAGAATCATAATAAGGAAGAATTAGTGAAGTTAGATCTGGAAAATGACAAAATATGGTTCAGCAAAAATAAAGACACAGAAAATATGAAATAAAGGTTAAAAGATATGGAGGGTAGAATAAATTTGTCCAACATGTATCTAATAGGTTATCCAAAAAAGAGAGACTATATAAAAGGGAAGAATTAATATTTTTAAAGATCATGGCTCAGAAGTATCCCAACTAAAAGAAAGATATGAGTCTTTCTAATAAAGTAACACACTGAACTCTGAGGGTAAGGAAAAATACAAACCTCAGTTAGATGTATAGAGAAATACAGAACATCAAACACAGATTTTAAAAGCAAGCAGAGAGAAAAGAAAGATGTCTACGAAGGTACAACAATTAGACTGGCAGTAGCAATGGATACTGGAAACCAGTGAAATATTTGCAAGGTACGCTGAGAGTGAATGAGAGAAATGCAAGGAGCAATGATTAGCAAGTAAGTTGAGAATCACGCAAAGGAATCTGAATAAGGCTTGACTGTAGAAACCAAGATGATGAGTGATGAGGTGGTGTAAGCAGGATGGAATCAAATATTAGTTATCAATACCATGAAAGATAAAAGGGGGGATAGGTGCTTAAGTGTACTAACATGCTTATATTTGGGGAGAGATAGGCAAATGTATTATAAACTTTGACATTGCTAAATCAAGGTTGAGTGTGATGATGTTACGGATAATCTCTAAAGAATAGCTTAGAAGTAAGAACTTTTAAATTGGTGGAGCACTAAGAGATGAGTAAGAATCAAGACCAACCCTGTCAATCTGAAAATGCTGGGAAAGAGGAAAAAGAAGAAAAGGGAAGAAAAGAAGTCAGAAAGCACAACATCATATCAATGGATAGAATACAGAGGCCAGGATTAGATTCATTTCTAAGGGGAGATTTGTGCATTAAAAAAAATGCAACAGCCAATAAACAGTAGTAGGAAAATTGACCATCCAAATCACAATAAATAAGTACATGAATAAACAAGGTCCTCACCTCACAACACCCACAAAAACAATGTCTAGGTGAATTAAGGACCTAAAGGTGACCAACAAAACTTTTAATCTTGTCGGTGAAAATACAGATTATTTTCACTGTCTTCGGCTAGAAGAAGGCATTTTTATTAAGGAACAAAAACACCAAACCATAAAGGAAATGATTGGTTAATTGCAAACCTTGAAATTTAAAGCATCTACATAACAAGTGGACCAACATCAAAATGGAAAGACACTGACTAGTAAAAATTGTTTGCAAAACATGTCACTGCGAAAGGTTGGTATAAAAAATAAACCCAGGGAGGAAAAACAACGTATAGAATCATTATAGAAATTATTTAAACTGGAAATTTATGAAAAAGGAGACAAAAATGGTTCATAAACAGCAAGATTCCTTTTCACATCTTTTAGTATTAACACAAATAACTTTTTAATACCAGTGTTGGTGCGATTGTGGAGAAATGGCAACTCTTGTTTTCTGTTGGCATGAGCTGAGATTGGAATCCCGTTTGTACAGCAACTTGGCAGTAACCATAAATCTGAGGAGTGCACACAATGCCTAGCATGTAACTCCTCTATCAGACAGATCATATATTTTAGGAAAGCTGAGCTGACCCCTGGGTCTAGGGGTGGGGCATATGGTCAATACAAGCTCTGTGTATTAGAAATATACAGGTGGAAATCCTTCTACCTGCCCATAGAACAGCTATTGGACTTAAGGGGAGCAAATTGGACAAAAGTCAGGACTTTTTTTTGACGCTCTCCTCTTTGCTTTTTGTAAACTAGGAAGCATGCGTCCTCAATGGTCAACGCCCATCATTTTGGAACCATTAGGTGAGGAGCTTGACAGTAATGGAGCCCATGCTGATCAACTGGAGCTGAAAAATGAAGAGAAAGCAATTCTTGGTCTTATCTTGATTTACCATGTGAAATCCCTCCTAAAATTAGTTATCTCTGGACTTTTCAGTTGTGTGAACCTAAAAACCAACCTGTATTATTTAAGTCATCTTGAATTTTTTCCTTATAACCACAACCAATAGCACCCTAAAAAGGGTAGGATTTAACTGGACACAAGAAAAAGAGGATTAACTGAGACAAGTGGGATAAGATGAATATTGTGTTATGCATATACTGTGCTTTGCTTTGAGAATGTTCTTCCATACCACCCAAGCTTATCCTTTTTCACACTTAATTGTTACTGCCTCTTTCCTACTTAAAGTGTAGGTGCATATCTATCTTGCCCACTGCTGCACACACAGATCCCAGCCAGTGCTGGGACATGGTAGGTACTTACTAAGTATTTGCTGAATCAGTGTTGAATGGAAAGCGTAATGCAGATTTGGTAGGTGGGATCAAAACCAACAGCTGGCAGAACTGACACAGAGCAGAGCTGGTTCCAGAACGCTCAGCCGGTGGGCCAAGGGGAAAAGCGAGGGGGAGAGCATCCAAAAAAGTCCTGATTTATGTCCTGCTCACTCTTGAATGTGTGCATTTAGGTTTGGCACATGTTTACACTTACCATGTGTTTAGCTCTGTACCAGGCAGGTGCAAGGTACCAGGAGGAGAGGTGCAGCTTAGCAATGCCAGAGGAGAAATGAGTCTTTGAATCATTCACACATTGATTGTTTTCAAGGAAAAATGGGATTTGGACTTACATATGTATGGCTCACTTCCTGTGTGACAGAAACTTTATTGAAGACTTGATTTTAATCTCATTTAATTCTCATGACATCCTTCCAGGTAGGGAATGTGACAGAACCTAGCACATAGTAAGTACTCAATTTGTTGAGTGATAGTAGTTGGATAATCGAATAAATTCAATTCCTTTGTTCTTTTTACCTATCATGTGGCTCCCATGAAGATTGATTGGGGGCCGCTCATGAGCCAGCAAAGCGGAAAGCAATTGCTGGAGCAATGAGAATCATCCTGCCGGATGGGGCTCCACTGATCTGGAACACCTTTTTCAGAGCTTAGTGTGCAGGATGCTTTCAAAGTCCCACCTGATACCCCTAACAAAGCTTAAATCATGGAAAGAATGATAAATCCAACGTAGGGGAACACAGGGAAACTTCTGCTTTCATTACACCAAGAGTAAAGGTGTTGGAAGATGGTATCGGCAGACGAGGTAAGGACAGATAATAGAGCCAACAGAAACAGAAAAGACTCAGGTGTTAGTAGTTAATAAAATGAATTTAAAATAGGGCAGGCTCATTAAAGCCTAGGGAGGAGGCTGTCTCCATTGAGAATCTGTTCTGGGGATTGTCAATAGGCATGAGTAAGGAGCAAACACAGCATTCAGAGACTGTGGAAGGAATATACTAGAGTTAGTGGTACTGCCCCAGGCAATAGAACTTCATGGATTAGAATGTGGACGGTAGCATTAGACTTCTAAGCTATTACCCTATCTCCTCCACATAATTGTTAAGCTTAAATTTCCAATGTGTAAGTGGAGATAATAATCAGATTTACCTTATAGGGATAGAGTGCACAGAGCATTGCCTGGAACATTATGAACAGCTGATAAATGTTACTGTTTAGGGGGTCTAAGCGAAGGGATATGTCAACCAGGAGGTTCAATTTGAATATAGACAGGAAAAGAATGGCATATGGAGAGAGAATCAGGGAGATAGTAGGATTTTTGGAGAAGAAATCTGCTTACTTTTGAATGTGTGCATTTAGGTTTGGCACATGTTTCCACTTACCATGTGTTTAGCTCTATACCAGGCTCAGGGATGCTTAGAGGGAACTTGCAGCATGTAGCTTTCAGAGTCATGTCGCTTTCAAAGGTAATTGCAGAAAAGGGCTAACAGTTTGGGCTTCAGAGTCACACTGTCTAGTTTTGAACTCCTGTTCTGTCATTTAAAAGCATGCTATTTCTTTTCTTCAAACTTCAGCTTTCTCATCTGAAAAATAAGGGTATGAAACAAAGCCCTACGATTCTTGAGAGGCTTAAAGTAATTTAGGCGAAGTGCTGCTTACTGTACCTGGAATATACTAAGACATCTGTAGGGGTAATAATAATAGTAGTATGAATACAAATGAGAGTAGTCGTAGCAATAGTAATATCTGAATTACTACTTGATGGTCAGGCAAGAGGCTCAGAGCTACAGTGTAAAGATTGCAGATACACCAGGATCAGAATGGAGCTGTCCCTGTGAGTAGCCATTTCCACAGGGAGAGAAGTAGAGGCACGAGTCGGATTTGGGGGGAGAACAGGAGCCAGTGTTGAGAGCAAATGGACCAAGAGAAAAAATGATATCTGAGCACTGAAGAAAGAGTGTCTTTTTGCAACATGGAGCCGATGAATCTAATGTCACTGAGAGGTCAAAGAAATTGAGACTTGAGGCAAGATCTGGGTAAGTGTCACAGGGGAAGTTTATAGACTCAGGGATTAGGCTACAGATGGTTAGAGCTGGAAAGGAAAGCTAAATGAATCGGTAGCTAATTCTAAAAGTGCCCCACAGGCAGAGCAGCAGCAGGATCAGAGGCAGTGGGGCTCCAGCCATGCGTTCAGGCACACGGGACATACCAGCTGGGCCATCTGCTCTGCGACCTGGGGAGAGGGCTTCCTTTTCATCCTCAGCCACATTAACCTCCCAGCCTCCCTGGAAGTTAGGTGTGGCCAGGTGGCCAAGTTACAGCCAATGGAAAGTGAGCTGAGAGATATGTACCATTTTCAGGCCTGGCACCTATCAATCTTCAGTAGACAACCCTCCTGTTCTTTCTCTGTCCCCAGTTAACGGGAGGACCCCAAGGATATTCAAGAGGGTGGACTCACAGGCAGAAGGTGCCTCAGTCCCCCCATGGGCAGAAGTGTCCTGCCCCCCACCCCCAATAACTGTCAGTGGCCTATGACATGAGTGAGAAAACATTTTATTAGACTACTGATATTTTAAAGTCCTTTGTCACAGTAGCTGGTGTACCCTGACTAATGAGCTCATATCTACTCTGGACCTCTGCTTCTTCATTGGTAAAGCAGGGCCAGCAATGGCTACTTACCTGACAGTTCAGTCTTTCCCTTTTTCCTCTCTAATGGGCCCCTGATCATGTTAGGGCATTCTTCTGCTTTAAGGGATCCTGGGTCCCCCCTCAGCTCTGTGTGCATGCACATGCACAGGGCATACACACTGGCCAGTTTAAGCCAGTCGTGGCAATTTTCCACCCCCTTCCCCTTGCCTGTGAATGACTCAGTAATGGGCACAGGTCAGTGAGACCCAGTCCTCTGGGGAGCTTCAGGAAAATTTTCCTCATTCTTGAAAAGGGACTCACAAAGTGACATTTATTCTTCTTTTCTAATTTTGCACATGATTATGTGAGGAACCACAATAGTCACCTTGTGCTCATTCAGAGGAAAGCTGGAAAGCAAATGCTGGCAGGCTGAAGATGGCAGAATCCCAAGATTGTGGAGCCAGCCCAGGAAGTATCCGACTACCACAAGTGTTCTAGGTGAGATAATGGTATTTTCTTCTATTCACACCATTTTTTATTCGTTCTTCTCCTACCTACATCAAAAATATCCTAACCAGTATTTTGGCTAGAATCAAATCAGTGAAGACATAAGCACTGTAAGCCGGGTGGCAGGTGATCAAGAATGTTAGCACCGTAATAACCACCGTGACCGTCACCGCAGGAGCGTGTATCTCCCGAGCCCAGCTCCCCTCTTCTGACCTCATCGCCTTCCTGATCAATAGAAAAGTAAAACCCCCTTTCGGGATGTGGTGAAATGGGGTGAGAAATGGCCTGAGAAAGATGACCAGAATCTTGCCCCTTTTGGAAACTAAGGCTGTGCAGGACGTTTGGTTATTAATGACCCTGGGATGTGTCTTCTAGATAATGAGACATTTGTAAGGTAAAGTGAAACCTTTGGATAACAGGTATCCTATGCAAACAATGGTATTACTAGCTGGATAATATTTAACAAACACTCCCTTCTTATCACAAGTAATTCAAGGCAATAGAATAGAATAGTACATTCTACAACAAGCAAGGTGTGTGGAAAGCATGGAATCTTTATGTTATTTCTAGTAATTGATAAATAGCGACAGACCCAGAGCCTCTCACCATGCCGCTTCCTGCCTTTGTTCAAGCTGTTTGGAAAGATGAATGCTGCTTGCAGAAAGATAATGCCAATATAAAGACTGCCTTTATCTTCCCAAGCCCAAGGGGATCAAATCAGATGTGTGTGATAAGGAACTAGGTGAAATGAGAGGCTATTTTCTTTCCATCGAATGACAATAAGAATGAAAAGAATAACAATAATAGTTTATGAAGGAGCAGATGAAGAAAAAGAACAGGAACTTGTCTTTGCCTTTTTTCTCTTTACCTATGTCTTTCACATATAATCTTCTCCTTAAAGTTGGTGCTCAAATGAGCCAGTGAAGAAGCCTCCATTATCCATATTTAACGAACAAGAAAACTGATGCTCAGTGACCTTGACTGGTTTATCTGAGAGCACGACCAAAAATTACAGATGAAAGATGTAAAATCAGGTCCCTGCGTTCAAACACCTGGTTGCTTTGGCCAACCACATCATTTTTCATTCCTCTCTCTCAGGGATGGGACTCTTTGTGTGGCCAGAACTGAGGACTCTGAAAATGACAGTCCTGCCACCCTCTGGGACGCTGACTGAGACATAGGAAGATTTATCCAAGGGGCCCATATCGTGTACGGTCAGAGAAGACCTGGCTCAGGGTCCTGACTCAACCCTGTAAATGCTTTGTGTCCTGGGGAATGTGACTCTCTCTGCTTTTGTTTCTTTACTTTTAAAAGCAAAGGGCCTTTACTAGATGGTGTCTCAGATTTATCTTTACTCGAACTTTTTCTCTTTTGTTTCATATAGGTTGGCCCCTTTTTTTTTAAAAAAAGAGACTGACATGGAGAAACACTCCTGGTCATCTGTGCTATGTTGGTCTGATGTAGGTATTACCCTAATGTGAATAAATAAAGGTACTTCTGAATGTCACTTCCCACATATATGCTGCAAGGTTTAATTGCACAGAACCAGACAGTTCAGTCATGAGGATTCGCTGTGTCACAAAGGCTGCATCACATAAAAGGAGGCCTACAAATGCTCTCGCAAATCAAACTCATTTCAGAGCCACGTTGCTGGATGCTGGCTACACATCCATCCCACTCTTCCCGACTCTCCCGGCTGTTCCATGGAAAAGGGGCCTGCGAGGATCCTTTCTCATGCCTCGGACTGGAAACGCAGCTAGACTTCTGACATTTTTCCTTAAGAGGGGTTGGATTGCCTGCAGTCTGTGTGGTCCTAGCTTCCCTTCATCCAGAAACACGGAGCCCCAAACACTCGGTCAATGCTGAGCTTGTTCCTCTTCCCTGAATGGCACTTCTGCTGCAATCTGTAGAGCATCCATTCATGTCACAAACCATGCCAGCACACCTGCTTCTCACTTATTCTGCAGAACAATCATGTCAGGCAGGGGTTCACCGTCCCATTTCCCGGATAGGGAAATAGACTCAGAGGTTTGATCCCATGTCAAAGCTGATAGTGTTCCTGAGAAGTTAACCTAATAATCTTCTTGCCTTCACATCTTTCTGCTCTGACACATCTCCACAAATTGTCCCAATGCCCTGTTGTCCTTATGACAATCTGATTTCTACAAAGCTTTGGATAAACGTTCTGTTTTGTGATCCATTCATGTTCCCTGCCTCAGTTTCCTCATCCATTAAAAAGACAAAATGTAATGAGACTGGGTTACCTATGTTTGGTCTGTTGAAGTAGTTTGAATTTTTTTGATGACTGCAAATTGCCTTGTTATTTCACTAATTAATGTCTTTCCAGGCTGCTCAACTTTGGAAATGCAACTATTAGTGCACAATAAATAGTAAGACTTATAATCATGGATGGCAGTAACTGCTTTTCTTTTTTTGCCCTTACCTTCCTCCCAGTTTATCCTCTCAAGTTATAGCTACCTCTGGAGGGGTTAGGAAAACATATTTTGAAAATCTAAACAATAGTTTCCTTTCCCAAGGTTTGGAAATTGATGAATCATCTTACTGTGCTGGCAGCATTCAAACTAACTGTGTGCTTGACACATGGCGGAAAAGTTGGCTCTTTGAAATTCGAGCTGAGTACAGATCATGTCACCTGCCCAACGCGTGACCTGTTCCACTTGACATCTGACCCCCTGTGCCCAACGTCACCTGGAGCCTGAAATCTGGAAGCAGAAAGTCCTTGACTGGAGTCAGCGGAGAGAAAATCATCACCTGCTTGGGCACAAACATGCCTGGTGACTGCGTCACTGTTTGTTAAGTGGGATCAGCTAATAGTTGCACAGCGGGCCTTCAAAGCCCCATGGTGGGGCGGATGAAGTTTTGTAAATGCATTCCCTGTGCGGAGGCTTGGACTTTGAATCTCAAGTACACTGGGAGCGTCTGAGCTTGCAACAGGCTCTCTGGTGGACTCTGTGTGGTAAATGCAGTGACCAAGAACTCACTTCATTTCTAGCACCCTTTGCCTGGTTCTCTCTCCTCCAGCCGCACTCCTGCCACAGGGTTTTTGCACTTGCTTCATGGACACCCTCCCTCCGGACAACTATGTAGCTTGTGGCTAGGTTTCCATTAGCCACCTACCTACAAATCCCCTCCTTTGAGACGTTCTGGACTGCTCTCTTTCTCCTTACCCTGCCTGATTGTTTTTTTATACCAACTGAATCTATTTATTTACTTGATTAGTAGTCTGTGGCGTGTCTTCTCCACCAGAACCTAAGTTCCCTGAGGGCAGAAGTCACATCTCTTTGGTCCACTGCTCTGGCCCTTGTTCCTACATAGTAAAAGAAATTTCTTGAATAAATGAATGTGTGAAGGAACGGTTTCACTTCATTTTACAAGTGGAAAAACCAAGAAACAGAGAAAGGAAACAAACTAGCCGAGGTCAGCAGCTCTTTAGCAGCAGAGTTAGTAGTAACACCGATTTCCTAACTCACAACCCAGTTTGTTTTCTTCCCATATGACGCTGTTCTTCAAATATTTGGCAAGAAAGTCACCCCTTGACTCATGATTTGTTCATCTATTTTTAACCATTTCAGGTCTGTGGAGATAACTAGAACCTCATTAGGGATAAATGCTTATTAACTAAGTTCTTATTGAATATCTGTCTTATAACTCTTTCAAAGGCCAAGGTGATTGAAAGTTATTTAAGCTATTATATTTTTAAAACATATTTAATACAGTGATGATAAGCATTTATTGTATAAATATGGATATTCATTAAGTAGATATATTATATATATATTTAATAATTGGAATCATGCTGTATGCAAAGTTTTTATGTTATAGTTTAGACATGTTCTGATGTCATTAAAACTAACATGGTTTTAGGGACTGCATATATTCCAGTATCTGGGTATGTCATATTTCACTTAACCATTGTCCCACTATTGGTCAACATTATTTCCATTCTTTTCATTATTGGGTTTATAGTTTTTAGTTCTTTTATATTTCTAGGTTCAGAATATATATATTCTTAACATTCCATATCTGTCAAAACTATACAGAGAATGAATTGTTACAGTCCAAGTTCTTACTAAAAATGCTAAAAGTCCTGGGTTGCAACCTCAAAGCTTCTCTTTGAATCAGTAAACATTGAAGCTTTCACTTGTTTTTACTTCCTGTGTTTGAGGCTTGGTGTGGAACGTGGAAGCATGGGGGCAGCAGGCCTGGACATATTGGCCAATTTGAAAGCAAACAGAGTCTTGGGGAATGTGTTTACACTTCTGTCTGTGTGTGATTCTGGCCTTGTAGCAAGGAGGATAAAAAACTAAGCTCACTCTGGTGGCGCCTGCAGACCTCTGAACCTTAATGACCTAATGACACTGGTACAAGTTGTACTGGGTTCAAGTCAGCACAACTCTGCCCCAGAGTGAAACTCAGCCACCCTGCAAGCCAGGGCTTTGTCCTGCCACCTGTGACAGTGGGCAAGTGAAGGGCCCCAGAGGGTCTCTCAGTCTGAGAAAGAACCATGTTCAGAGTGTGGCCTGACCTGGTGGGATATTCCAGCCATAATTCTGGTTATGGCCTCACTGCATACCTGCCACACTTGTAAAACTCCAACTGATGCTACTCTCCCTGTAGCCTTGCATCAGTGGTAATTGATACCATTGACTGACCATCTCACATAGGCCAGGCTGCTATGCCAGGTGCTTTCCACAGGCAGTGTTCTTTAATTCTCGAAACGTGTCCTGAAGGCGAATATTACTGGCTGCGTTTCCAGATAAAGACATTGCAATTCAGAGAGGTGAAGGGAGCTGCCCAAAGGCACACAGAGCTGGGATATAAAACTGGATTATTTGACTTCAAAGTCTATGCATTACTGAACATTTCTGGTTCTGCAAAGCAGAGGTTTTCCTGCTCAATTCCCATGACTCTTGGGACAGGTATCATGAGATACATTGCATTAGACTTACCCATTCAACAAAAATCCCACTTACTGTCCACTGAAAAAGCACTTAGTGCCAGACTCTCTACTAGTTTCCACTAAGAGGCTTAAATAAGCTATTGTCCCTGTACTACGGAGAGGAGGGTAATCACAAAGAACATGCCTGTGGGCTTATCCTTATCCTTAGAATACTGTATTCATCCAAGGAACTAGCTGATCATGGAAGTAATAAATAATCATGGAAGGAAAGAAAGAACAAAGAATTGATGATACATTATAAAGCACTTAAGCCTAGCCTGAAGACGTGGAATCCATTCTCAGCTTTACTTTGTATTTGCTGTTCAACCTTTGGGAACTATGTTTAGGCTCTCTGAGCCTGCCTCCTTATAAAAGTGAGGATAACTATCCTTGTTTGATTCAGCTCAAAGGATTATTGTGGATCCAGTGGATCAGAGGATCAACTATGGGTACTGGAGCCACTAAAAAATGTAAACATCACCTTTCCAAGTTTCAGAACTGTAATATTTTGGGTTAATTTAATCAACCAAGAGTTATTGCACACCACATGTGCTATATATTTGTCCTTTCAATAACAAAACTGGATTGATGTAAACAGTGTAGGCAGTATGCCTGAGATGGCAGAGCAATTGAGGGCAAAAGCAGGAGTCAGATTTCCATCTGCCTGAGGCTGATGACCCAGCTCTCCAGGCTGCTCAGTCATTGGCCCCCGTGGCTTCATATTGTCATCCCACCGGAAACATTTCTCTAAGAGCAGAAGTTAAACACTGGTTTTGACAGCCACCTACTGAATTAGAATTAGCCATAGGAAATCAGTTCACTAGCTGGAGATCAACCCAGGATGCACAGCTTTGCAAACCCAGAAGTATTTATTACCTTCAGGTTTTCCCCTTCTAAATCCTTTCAGTTCTAAATCCAAGGTCATCCTGTTTCAGTTGTCGCTCTGTCCAGGCCCCTTCAAGTTTGCTGCAGGAAGGAAGAGGAAAGGATCTATGCATACTGTGTATGAAATTTCATCCTGGTGCTCAGAGCATCTGGGGAGAGTGGTGGAATCCTGAGATTTTTGTCAGGAAGTGGCTTCCTGCTGATAGCACATGTGAAGCTCTTTTCAGGCTCATGTCCTTTATTCTTAAAACTTTGCAATTTCTTCATGACTGAAGAAAGAGTCATGGCACTCTAATTCCATCTCAATCCACCATGCTTTCAAATTCATCAGTTCCTGCATGACCAAGCCTCTTGCTGGTCCTTGAATTCTCCATGGTCTTTTCCAGATCTCTCTGGGCATCATGTTGTCTGGGTCTGGACTCTGCTTCCCTTTTCCATTTTGCTTGGTAATCTGCCATTCCTTCAAGGTCAAGCTTAGGCATCAGTTCTTTTTGTGTAGGGCATTCCAGGTGGTGCCACCTGCTTTCTCCTCTGTGTTCCTGTGGTACATGGTACCTAAGTCATTTCTGACACAGCTCCCATTTTACTGTCACTATTTCTACATGTGCCTATCGTTTCTGCTGGGCCATGAGCTCTGTAAGGACAGGGATGATGCTGCACTGATTTTTATATGCTTATTACCTAGCACAGTGACTGGCAGATAGTAGGTGCTCATTACATGCCTGCCACGTTTCACTGCATCAAGAGCCTCAGAGATGAAGACTAGTTGACAAGTTAACTGTAAAACTTGGAAAAGCACCTGGATAGTCGCCAGCAATTATCAAAGAATGATAACTTTTACAAAGGTTTTCACGTGGGCCTTTATTTATTTTATTAATTTTTTTCAAAATTGAAGTATCATTGCCTTTTAAAAGGTAAAGTTGGGGGTATTAGAATCCTTGAAGCAAAACAACCAACCAAAAAAGTGTAAGTGGAAATTTTTATTTTCGGTCTCCCCCTAGGACTTTCCAAGAAGCCAAATTCTAATGATGTATTTAATTAACCTCTATCCCCAGTGTGTTTTGTTTCGCTTTGTTTTGGATGACTTTCTGTTTGAAGGACTTGCAGCACTGAATAGGCCTGAAACCATGACCGATGCTGGCTTAGCCAGGCTGATTTCCTGACTCTCTGGGTTCACCGCTAAGATTACATTTGCTTCATTAGGCTTCCTGCCATCGCCGCCTCAGCCCCTCTGCCTCCAGCTCCTGTCGCTTCTTGGGCTCCAGGAAAGGGAAGGGAAGAAGAAGCAGAAAGGAAGAGCTGTGGTGCTTCTGAATCATAAACGACAACAAGCCAATTCTTGTTGTTCGTATTGGTTGTTTTCCTGAGTGTCTTGTCACTGCTGAATTGCTTTTAAAAAAACTTTAAAAGATTTACACTGTGAGCACAAATGAATGAGAACGCTATGTGCCTACATTTGCCAATGCTAGATACTCATTTTATTTACAAAAAATAGTACAAATCCTATTTGATTGCTCCAACCTCGTATTTATTTGATACCCATGATGTGTTTATCCATGTCTCTTTTAGCCAATTGCATTTCCAATACTATGAATTGTCAGTTCAAAGAATGGAATAGGTTTTAGTACTCTACTTGGTCCATTGTCTTTGGAGATTTACAGCTAAAGGGTTTCTCAAAACACACCAGAATTTCATTGTCATGTACTTCGGTAAAATTTTTCTTCTCAGCTGTAAAAGAGGATGAGTCTCTTTAATAAATATCTACCCTTTTGGAATGGAAACAAGGTCATTGTACTCATACTAGGTGCTAAACCAATATGTTAGTGATCTAAAATACTCAAGACATGGTTCCTCAACCACAAGAGCTCACAATTGCATAGGAAGAAACACCAGAACAGTCCATTACAGTATATTGTTGTGACAAGTGTTAGGCATAAAGAAACCACACTATACCACGGAGTCTAGAGAAAGTTCATCTAAATAAGATACATGGTGTAAGGCCTCAAATGAGGCAGCCTGTAAGTCATGAAGGGAGAGAGGACAGAGTAGGGAAGTGTCAAGATAGAATCTTCAGGACAGTGGAGTTAAGGTTGAAGCTGTTGTTGACTTCCATGTTTGTGGGTCCTGCTCCCCCACTTAAATCCCTTTCCCATGTGGCAGGGTGGAATTAATTGGGGAACAGGCTTTCCTCCTCTCCATTGTATAAGCCCTGTTGAAGTAGGAGTTTCTTTTGCATAAAAACACATCAAAGTGATCTATGACAGGCGATTCTTGATAGCAAAAGTATTTCTTAAAGACTTTGTGGGCTGTCAGTGTTTTACTCTGATGAACATGATGTTCAGGGAAAAAGTGGAATTGCCAACTTGGGCCTTGGATTCAAGGGAGATCAGAGTGAGATGAATTAACCAAAGGAGGCGACCCGGATGAATCTGGACTCTTGGGGAGGAGAGGTGTAAAAAATGGTAGAATGGGCAATCCACTGAAAACGGACTCAGCACTAAGGGGAATAAAAATATTTGCACCATCCTCTGGAATTTGAGTTTTCCTATTCAATTATCAGTAAGATAAGTTTCTTTCAGTAGGTCATCAGGCTGTTCCTTTGACTGGGTTATTCACATACTTAAATAGAAAAATGAACTAATTACAGTTGTGATACTAACTGCTACCAGGTAGAAAGACAAGGTGACTTGAGGTGCCTGATCTAGTCATGAAGCACAAGGAAGACTGCCCAGAAGTCACCACTAAGTGGAACCCTGAAAGACAGACAGTCAGAGGCTATCTAGAGCAGGGTTTGTCTGTCTGGGAACTCCTCATACTTGGGGCCAGATAATTCTGTGTTGTGGCATCTGTACTGTGTTCAACAGCATGCCTCACGTCTTCCTGCCGGATCCCAGGAGCATGTCTACCCAGTTGGGACAAAGCAAAATGTCTCTCAGACATTTCCAGATGTCCCCTGGGAGAACAACGGATCCAGATGGAAATGCACAAGGCACAGCCTTCTCGGTGAAGGGGCCACTTGTGCAACTTGAAGGCATGAACTGTGAATCTGAGGACCTGGACAAGACTGCCTTGTCTGGATTGTGGAAACCTAGTGGCTGGTGGCACTAGATGACATAAAAGAAGTAGGGGTAAAGAACATGCAAATCCTCACAGGCGTGGAGCTTTTGGAGGACGGAGTGAATAGTGCATACAGCATTCTCGCATTACGGAAGGTCCATGCTTAAGAATGTACCCTTTTTTTTCTTCACTCCAAAGTCCATTTACCTGATTGTGGTAATGAAGCCACACTGTTGGCGAACCTTGAACATAATTTCCATCTTGGGCTACATAGCCCCTGTAGAATTTGTAGGTTATTGGCTCTTTTATATAATTGTCTATGACATTTCACTTTTGAGCTTCATCAACAGCGTTAAAAAAAAAATCTCTATTTGCAATATATTAACCTTTCCAGCTGCAATTATTTTTTCTATTTTGCCTTTTTTGTGCATTCCTCACACACATATTACATCTGACATAATGACCTGACCATTGCCCCTTCTGGAAGCCAATGTCTGATCACAAAGTCTTTCCAGCCTGATGTCTTATCTTCTTAGAGGCCTTCCTTTTCCCATAGGTTTGTCAGTCATGTCCCCAAAGAGACAGATGGACAGTTTATACACTTTGCTCTCATTCATTTTCTTTCATCTTCTTAGTATGAACTCACTGTGTAATGGCCACTAAGGCATCTTGCAGAGGTGACCCTGCTACCAAGAGGGTAGCACCTGCTCATGACTGAACTGGATCTATCTTGAGAGATGGTGCTAATAAGATTAATCCTTTTGCAGTCTATTTTTTTTAACTGCATGTCATTTTCTTTCCATGTCCCTACTCACTCCATCTCTTGCCTTTTCTTGGTCATTTCAGAACAATCTTCTAAAAATCAACTCTGAGCTTCTTTAGGGGAAGGTTCCCTCACCTCAGAGATTGTTTCCCATTAACTGAATTTGCTATTGCTTAGTCTATCTTCTCCTATATCACATGGACCATAAATGCCATGCCTGGTTGGGTTAAAGTGAGTCCTTCAGTAGTATTTGGACAGGATTGGAAGGGATTTTGGAGTCAGATTAGGGCATAAGCAATAGGCTCCTCATTTTAAGGAAAGTTCTTTGTAAATAGTGAAGTCAGAAAAAGCATTTCTTGAAGGACTTTAGAGAGACCTTTTTTTAAGCCCCATAAAATTATATATGATTAGGTGTACACAGTACGGTAGATGTGATCAGATAGGTATAAGACCCACAGAATCTAGAAAAGATGCACAGAAAAGATGGAACAAGAGGAAAAACAATGATCTTTTTACTGTGGACAACTGAGACAGCTTTCACAAGTGAGTCCAAAGCATATATATTTTATCATCCATCTATCAGTAGCATTCATCCTTCCACACAACCACACATTAAGTGAATATTATTGGAAGCCTACTATAAGACATCAATGAAACCATGGGCTGTAGCTATAAAAATGTAGACTATAGATGTTCTTGCCCTCAGTGAGTTTCTAATTTATTTAGAAGTAGAAGGATATAGACAAACTCAGCAGTGCTCAATTTCAAGAGAATCCCTTAAATGTTTCCCCAACATAGACAAGTAGGTACATCTAGATACTTGGTGAGATCAGATATGTAGTAAAAACAAACAAACAAAAGGGCAGGTACTGAACAGTTCAATTTTCTGGCTGACTCATCGAGACAGATTAGAAATAGTGAAGTTACTCTGATTTCTTTCTTTGTAAATCTGCAACCTTCCTCTGATTTTCAGCAACGAAAAACAACAGTTACAGGAGGATATTTTACATGTCTAGTACATGGACTCAAAGACAACTAGAAAACTCTTTGACTAGTACTAATCTAGAATTTAAAGAAGCCGGCCAAGAAAACCCTGTAACTTTTACATTTAATCCTTTCCCTGAAGACATTCGTGAGTATTGCAACCATAAGGAGTGTTGCAAAGCAGAGGTGTGGAGTGCCTGTGAAAATGTAGAATAAGCAGATTTGAGAACTAAAAGGTACTAGGAACTGACTAGATGAGGATGGGAAGAGTGCCGCCCAGGCAACAAGAAACAGTATGTGCTAAGGCCCTGAGATTGGAAGGAATCTGGTGCATTTCAGTATGGTCAAGGTCACTCTGTGACTGTGAGAGTTTAAAGTAAGAGGAAAATAATGTCAGAGATGTAAGCTATGACTTTATTATACAACAATGGGAAACCCTCAAAGTGTTTAAGCCTGAGAATAGTAGTCTTGTCTTTCAAGTTTGAAGAGAACCATTTCAGTAGAGTAGAGGAGATGGAAGGAATGAGCTGACAGTAAATCAAGGGGACAGAATGTTAGCTCAAGAGAAAAGCATTTGAAATCCTTGTCACTGAACTCCCTGGAGTGTAAAAGTTCTTAGTTTAGTATAAAATTGGCAGCATATCTCCAATGTACTGATAATCCTTGTATTAAGTGTTAAGGATGCAAAGACACACACCCCTGGTCCCAGGGTGCTCATAACATGATTCATAAAACACATGGCAGAGAAAAGCATAGCAATGGCCCTTTGTGGAAAGGTTTCCTTTAGACTTGACCTATGACTAGAAGAACACACAAATTTTAGATGGTGAAGAGACAAGAGGCAGTTCCACAGAGGTCTTAGTTTTTTCACTCACAGTGGTCAAGGAGGGAAGGAACATGGTCATTTACCTATAATTCCCATATGTCCCACTTATGTCTTGCAAGAGGTGAAACTCAGGGAAATTATTTATATAAATTAGAGGGGCAGCCCCTGTCTGAGCTAACATTTCCATATAAAGCCCTTTCTGGGTACCATCTTGAGTCTCAGGGGAAAAAAGGGAGAGGAGGTATTGGAGTAGATTATCTTCAAGTTCCATTTACATCTTTTTGAAAGATATTTACTCCCCAGAGATAGGTCTGGGGACAGAACTTGCACAAGTTCTTCCCTATTTCTGTAAATTCATTAATTTATCTAATTAGCTAAATTTCTGTTACTTTTCTTTCATTATGTTGACTTTTTACCAGGAAATTGCAAGACATTTTTTTTCTTCAACAGGCCTATTAAGTCCACAGTATAATGTGCATTATCAAAATCAAGAACTTGGCCTACTTTTTGCATTTTTATACTTCTGTTTGTCTTCTCTTGTCTTTGATCTCTTACTTAAAATAATTTCCAAAGCACATTATCAGAAATTGCCTACCCACCTTATCATCTATTTACCACCATTCTTTTAGATTTTAGAAGCTGACTCATGGAGTAGTCCATCCAATCAGCAAAAGGCTAGTACATAGCTGGGGCTCCAGTAAACGAGCAGGTGAAGTAAGAACATTTGTGGATGACTTTGTCTGTTTCCATTGCTAATCATCGTGTCATGAAGTTTCATGCATCTAGGCAAAAAGTGACAAAATGACATTTTTGAGCAATTTTCTTTTTCCTGAGCCTGATTATGGAGTTTAATGCACTGAATAGTTTTCAGAGAATGATTAAGAACAATGATTCATTTCCTAGAGAGATATTAAATTTTAATTATAGTTTTCTTTTTTTTAAAAAAACTTGTTTTGTATTTAATATGGGCTAAAAGATCTTTCTAGTGGTTTCCTTAGAAACTTAAATAGACTTGTCCAGTTTCCTTTAGTAGCCATTTGCTGTGATAAAACTAGTATCTATATTTGTTTGTACAGTATAATGGCTAAACCACAGGCTTCAGAGTTGAATTGGTTTAATTACTCACTGTGCCACTTAATGATTATTTTAAAATTAATCAAACTATTTAAGCTCTGGGCCTCACTTTTCTCAACTATAAATGCAGGTAATAATTCATATAGCATAGAGTTTTGTAATATTTAAATGAAGTAAATACATGTGGTTTCCCTAATAATGTTAGCTATTGCTGCTATTTGTAACACACAAGCACACATACACACACGCATGCACAGTAAGTAAGCACAAAGGGACACGGATCTGGAGGCTGCTTATTAAGTCAATAGCAGATGTAACTGACTAAGACGCCCAACCCCCAACCAATGCAAGCACAGATTTTTAAATATTCCATATTTAAAATTCCAGTGGACCATCCATAACTTGATGTGTTCCAGTGATATATAACATCACTTCAGCAGGATTGGGATATAGGGATGAAGAGACCAAGATACCCCTGTGTATAAAATTGCAATATTTCCAGAATTTCTCTGCTGGCCTTAGTACATCTCCATATCAGTAGGTGTTTCCAAGGGGTGGAAAGAAGTAGTCCATCTCCATGTCAATAAGGTGAATGATTACAAGGTGGCTGGGAAGCAAGTGCACACTGGGACCTGAGAGGTTTGGTGTGGACTTTTGCAGTCAGTGAGCAAGAATAGACAACTGTTTGTAAGCAATAAATGGGTTTCTCCCACTTTATTTCTCCCTTTGACTGATTTCAGCTTCCAAGATTTATTTGCCCTGAGGCTGGGAACATATTTCTCCCTGGAGTTACAACCTCTTAGGTTTTTGACTTGGGGGCAGATGGAAGGTGCTGCTGTGAATAGAACATTGCATTTGGGAGGGGTGCTGGCTCAAGTTTGAGATACCTGCAAAATAATGAGAAAGAGATCCATTGGATATCTGAACACTGGAACAGCTGAAGCTCAGGGAGAGGTCCAGGAAAACAAATCAGATTTGGGAAATTTGTGGCTGATGTTCTCACTGGAGCAATGAGGGTGGAGAAGTTTGCTGAAGAGGCTATAATTACCCAATGACAAGGAATGTCAGCTGGTCTCAGAGTCCTAAAGAATTGAACATCAGAGGGTTGAGAAAATGCACCAGGACAATAAGATGGCCTTTCAGTGTTTAGCACTTTCCTCTGACACCCTGAAGCTTTTGTATGTGTGTCTTCAATGACAGTGTCCTAAAATAAGTAACTATTTTAGGCCCAGAGAAGAGTTGACTTCCACCTATCTGGCTTTAGTATCTATAATCCTACTACTGTAGCTGTGCTTTATTAACATTCTGTTAGCCGTATTCCACAGTTGACTCATTTTGGATTTTTAGTCAAACTAAAACCCCTGAGTCATGTTCTTATTAACTGTTATAAAGCCAGTTTCTGTAACTTACGCTAGTACAGTTGGTGTGACCTTAAATATGTCTTGTCTATATTAACATTTTTATCCTTTATTCCTTGGTTACCTAGGTCATTGAAAAAGCTGTTGTTATGTTTTGTTATTTCAATGTAAGAAGTCAGGTAAATAATTAATAAAAATTATCACCCAAAATATTTTAATTAAAAACTGTGGCTTCAAGGGTTAGGCTTCAATGACCTGGGTGATCATAAAAGTATTTATCATTCTTTACTTAATCCATTTTATAAATATATACTAAAAAAATGCTATTTGCCAGGCACAGTACTAAGGGCTGAGTATTCAGTAATGTAAAAGGTCCAGGTTTATTCTCAAGTGAGGAAGATTAACATTAAGCAACCGAATAAAAATATAAAATCATTGTAAGTGGTGTGCAGACTCCTAACAGAAAGAGTAAAAGGGGGATCTACATTAAATGAGTGAGTCAGGGCACTCATTTCTGAGGAAGTGGCCTCAAATTAAACCTGGAAGTGTGAGCAGGTGGTAGCTAAGTGAAGACAGAGTGGATGGGGCAAGGCTTCAGGACAGACTGGGGCAAGTGCTAGAGCCTGAGGCAGGAGAGTGCTTACATGTCTGAAGACCCAAAAGAAGACTAACGTGGTTGGATGGCTGCAAGGGGGTGACCACTGGTGAGGCTGGTAAGTGAGGGTGAAGCCAGGCCATCCTAGCTCCGCACATCATGTGAAGGTTTTTTGTTTTGGTTTGATTCGGTTTTGCCACATGCAATGGGAAGCCAGTGAAAGGTTTTCAGCAAGTACATTTTTGTTTGAGAAAAATGAGTCTGGGAGACCAGTTAGAAGGTCATAGAAGGTCTGGGTGAGTGATGCTGGTGAGCTACACTAGAGATGGGGACATTCATAATAGGCTTACAAAGGATGTGTTGGGGAAGGTGTAACTAACAACAGCCAGGTTGCTGACCTGTTCAGCTAACTGAATGGAGGCAACATTCACTAACAAGAAAAACAAGAGTAATAACAGATTTACAAAAGCATGTCAAGGTTTCCAAAATGGCTATGTTTATTCTGAAAGTCTGTTAGTCGTACTGATAGTTGCAGATGTAAGAAATCACATTTCTAGCTAGAGATGTAAATTTTTGAGGCCTTGACACAGAAATGAAATTTACGGCCAGTAGATAAGGTTGTGCAGGAGAAAGGATAGATCAAGAATTGGCTTAAGATCATTGCCTTGGGAACTCTAAAATTTAGAAATTGTGTAAAAGTACTTAGTTGGCCAAAGCAATTGAGGAGGAAGAAAGAAAAAGAGAGAACACCTGGGCTGCAGTTTCTTGGAACATAAGAGAAATGAATTTCAAGGAGGATGTGATTAACTGCTACTAGGAGTTCAAGTAAGTGTTGTTGCATTAAACACTTCTAATGTAGGTATAAGGTCTTTGTGTGTAGGTATGACTTTATTTATATTGGGCCCCTAGGCCTTGCCTAGTATTCTTATATAGTATATTCATGGTACATTTTTGCTATATCAGTGAATTAATAAGATATCAAAATTATATTGCCTATCACAATTTGCAAGTTGTTTTTCAATGCATGATTAAAACATCATCACACAGTGAAGCAGGTAATATTAGCCTTGTTTTCCAAATGAAGAATTGAACCCCTGGAGAAGTTAAGTTTCTTGCCAAAAGTCAAATGTCTAGTCGTGTGGTATGGCCTGGACAACTCTATCATTCTATAACAACACTCCAGTTCACTCAGGATGATGGATAAATGATGTCACATAATTAGGTATTAGCATAAATTTACATGTATTATATTAACATATATTAAGATATATACCTTTGAATGTATTTGCATATGGCTGTGTATGTGTACATCTACATCTATATTTTCCAGAACTTGAAAACAGATCAAAAACAAAAACCTTGGGGTTGGCTATTAGCTCACAGAGATGGTAGCTGCATTTCCTAGTACAAAGAGGAATGTGATCCTAAATAGCATACTAGAGATATTGAGGTGATTGATGGAAAGGAAGAGGCTGAGAGGGTGAATGAACAACTGCAGAGGGTTGACATGAGTATAGTTGGAGCCCAACAGCCATCATGACAAGAGAACTGCCCATCACTCATGTAGACATTATAGAGAAAACAAACGTATGCCCTTGGTGTGGAAGGAACTGCAGTTGCATATCAAGAATTCTAGCCACATTCACACACAGAAAACAAGTGCAGCTGCAGGGACATCTTCAGAGAATGAATATAATAACCTAGAGTGAGGGAATTAGTCATTCTTCACCTCCTTTGTCTCACATTGTTCATTTGCTGTGAACAACGGTTAACGGATGGAAGGAATGTCCCTCCCCCCATGACTTCCCGTTCCCATCACATCTGCAAACCCACATTAAGTACCTCCAAACATGGTACGTGGGAAGCACAGGACACCTAAGATTCAGGAAGTTTTGCTTTGGTTCAATAAATTTTATCACGATTTCAAATTTCGAAACTGCTTCTTCTGCAGCCTCTGTTCTCTTAATTTCTTCCCAGCTGATTTGGGAGTGAATGAGCTCATGAAGAATTTATTCTCCTTCAGACACACATTTAAAAAGAGAAGATCCTCATGATCTTTTGTCCTCCTGAGGACAGAAGTTTATCATCTCCCAGAATTTTGATTGCTATCAAGTTCCAGCCGAGAATCACAAAGTGGAACCTGAAGTCCCTTTGTGGCACTTGGAACCTGTGTTATTAGAAGATGTAGTCTATAGCTCCTTATATAAGGTGTTTCTAAATTCATGATTTTAGGTAAATGATCCTAGAGGTTCTTTTGGATAAGTTGAAATGTTTGAAATAAACTCAGCAGGATTTATACTCTGAGGGTTTTTAATGGCACCACGGGTGTGGGCCATGTTTTCCCAGCTATACCTTTAATGATTTGAACAGTAGGACTGTGTTATGAACCAACCAAACTCTGTCATTCTTTGAGATACAAAAAGCTCGGAAAATAGCACAGTGATAGGCTCAGAATGCTGTCACATAACATTTCCCAATACGTGTTGAATCTTATGAGTGGCTCCTTATAGAAAGGATCCCACTGGTAAACAATTTGGGACATAATTCAATGACAGGCTCTTCTTCACTATGAAATATCATTCTTAGTTCTAAGAAAATGTTATGTTTAAAAAACAGTGAACTTTGCTTTATTCTATGCTTTCCGCATTTCATAGCACTTGGTTGGTTTGGGTTTCTTTCTGCAAAAGGAGTTTTATTGAACATAGATTTGGCCAAGTACAACCAGTACCTAGCCTGAGAAGACTTGGATTCAAATCCTGACTCTGTCCTTTGCTAGGTCACTACCCTAGCCACTTAGAGTTGAGTGAGCTTGGGCAAGTCACTTTAACCTCATAAACTAATGGAAATAGTAATGTCTGTCTCAACTGTCTCAACAGTCATTGCAAAGGATTAAGTGAGGTAACGTAGGCAAAGTGCCAATCACAGTGTGTGGCATACAGTAAAAGCCTACAGACATTAGCTAAATCTGAATGTGAATCAGTGCACTGAAGGAATCAAAATAAAAAGACACAAACTAAAGGTACTTTCCGCAACGATGAAGACTCTTTTGGCAGGCTTTACGGAGCATCAGATAGCATGAACTGAGATTGCATGCTACTGTTTTTTGTCTAATTCTTTACAGCAGGTATATGCAGTAGAAATGCTTGACTAACTAGGCACATGTCCTTGAATGCGTTCAGCCTTATTGTAAAGCTGGACTAAGAAGGTAGACTGAAAACTTGACCTTTGCATTGAACTTCCTTGAGGAAAGGCATTCGGGAACTGGAGTGCTAAAAAAGCTGCTCAAACACTTCCCTGGGAGTTGCAAATCATTTTCTGAACACTTAATAGAAACATCGTGACACTCCATTACATTAATGTTGGGTGTGGTCATGATGCCAAGCATTTACTATATGTTATGTGCTGTAGAAAAAAAAAAACCAAAAACATAAAGCTAAGAAAGCTCTTGTGGCCTGCCTGACAAGTTCAAGTTTAAAAGGAAGTTCGACTTCCGGCCCTCTTTCACTTTTCAAATAAGTGAATGCATACTTTTTCACCAGGAAGGAATTGATTTTTCCATTGACTTCTAAACAGAATCTCCTTACACTAGGGAAGTCTAATTCAACCCTGTTATTTGAAAATTAGCATACGTTTACCAGACTTCCGACCAGAATGGAAATCCCTAACTGATCTTTCAAGTATGCAACACAATTCTGCCTTTGAGAAAATGTGAACCAGCTTTCTGGGAAGGGTTATCTTGTCCCAGCCTGAAACTGGAACACATTAGTCACCATCTTATTAAAATCTAGCAAAACAGTGGGTAAAATAAAATCCCTGGCTGGTCCACTTAATTTGACTAGAAATTTTCAGTTAGCTTCCAGAGAACAGACTGAAATCAAGAGGAGAGGCTGGATTCAATGGGTGAGAAACTTACTCAGTAACAATTTACCCCTTCAGGCATTTCCAATAAAACGGGGGCGATATTTTCTCCAGTCAGGCCTGGAGTCCAGAGGAGATGACTCAGATTCACAAACCATCTCAGACACTTTATCTCCAGGCCACGCATGTGAAATGTGAAATTCAGTTCCCATCAACTAAAAGCCATGTTAGGTACCTGAAAATCACCAGAGCGTAAAGCTAAACCAAGTCTGAAGGAGGATTTCCTCCACGAATGCTGTTTGACACTACTTCGTGATGAAAATCTGCCTGATCTTTACAAAAATCTAAGCACTTAAAATAGGGGCTCGTGAACTGGTTTTTGGGACAAATGGCCTTGGCCTAAAACTTCACTAAGAAACATCATCACTCAAGTCTCCGGTTCTGACAAATTATAAACTATGACATCAGAGTCTGAAGAAGGGCAAAGAGGGCAAGGAGATTAATATTTATTTAGCACCTTTGTTCCTTAGGAGCACTGTGTTAATTTGCATACATGCTCTCTCATTAGCCTCAATTTCCAGTGTGAGGATGGGCATGTGTCATTTCCATCTTATAGAGACAGAGAATGAACCACTTGTTCAAGATCACACAGGGAAAAATTCAAAATCAGTTCTTCCGAATGTTAAACCACTGCTTTTTCCTTCTCCTCTCAGTTATCTCCAACATGTGTTTTATAAATCAGTGGTTTGGGTGTTAATAGGATAGTATTCTTGTCAGTTTTCTCGAGTTACTTCTGCATGCAGGTCTTCAATTCTCCTAAGTTAAAGAAAATTATAGCAGCTAGCATTATTGAATGGCACAAAGTGTGCTAGGAACTTCACATATGTAATCTTCTTTAATCTCTGTAAAAAGCCTGTGACAAGTGCGAGCTCTCGTTTTATGGATGGGAAAATAGAAGCTTATAGCCTCTTCACAGCATCACCCAGTTCCTGGCAAGACAAGGATTTGAAGCCAGGTAGTCAATTTTTTCCCTCAGCTGCTATGCTGAGGTTGAATATACATGCATACACTGTACATTTGCTTTATAAAATTGTCCTGGCCTTGTTTATTCTCTTCAGTAGTACAGTCCTATCATCAGTGCAACCGATAGGGAACCTCACTGTTTGTCCACACACATGCTATGGTTATCTACTTCCTGAACAAAGAGGTTTGATCCTAGGGATATAGTTATTTACAACAAGTGGCTCGTTTTGGTTTGATGTCATTAACATTATGAACCTACCAGTCAAAGCTAGTGTTCTGCACTTCATGTATTTACCTTGGCAGATCAAGTATCAAAAAATTTCAAATATTACTCAACAGAATTGCTTGTCATAAAAGAAAAGAGGCCAATGGACTGCAGTGCTTGGCTTGGATACACATTCTGATATACCTGGACCTTTATCACAATCATGAATATCTGTAGTAGAAATGAGGAGTGTGACATCTTTAGAACTTTCCTTTGCAACAAAGAGCTTTATCAGCATCGTTAACATGAGGCAAATAGGCTTCAAATTCAATTTTTAAAGAAAATGATCTCTCACATATTTTGCTGCATTTATCATCATTCTTAAAGGTTATCAATAACAGCTGAAGTGTTACTGTAATCTTATTAAAATATGTCGACTCAATTCATTTAGAGACTTCATATAGACTTTAACTGTCCCTAGAGTTTGTACAAAGAGCAAGCAAGGCCTACTGTTTCCTCTTGAAGAGATGCTGCCACTCTTCCCCTGCCCAAAACAAGGAGAAAATGCAGTTATACATTTGTGTCTTCACATTGATAGTAAAACTCATGTCTTAGTCATACAAAGAGTGATTTTCAATGCTTTCATAGAACAGAGAGAAAATACTCTTTCCAAAATGAGTCTAACTAATAGAAGTTCTGTTAAGCATTTCTGACAGCTTAATTAAAAATGTTTTAGCTACAGGTTTGCCTCCAGAAGACTGTAGCTATTCCAGCTCACTTTCTTTTTTCCAAGACTTGCAATGACTTCCTCAAAATGGCTACAGTGTCTTCATCCAAATTCCCTTCATGGCCAGTGGGGATCCTAGGTCCCTGGCCTGGGCAGGGCTCCCAAGAGGGAGGGCTGGCCTCTTGCATGATGTGAAGAGCAGAGAAGCCAGAATACGGATTTAGAGTGAAGATAGGCCCAGAGGCATGGGGAATTCCTAAATGTCTATTCCAAAGGCACAGTCCTGACGAAAGAAGTAAATTCCCACTGAGGGATGTACAACGAGGACCTCACAAGGCTTGGGACTTGGAGCCTGGAGGGATGCCCTGAGCGATGGTAAGTGACAGAATTACAGCCATTCCTTTTAGGCCAACATATATTCACAAGACTGGCAGGTTGGTCACAAGCTTGTTTAGACATCCTCGGATGGAAACACTTCCAAATATAATCGAACAGAAATTAGACAAGATATATGTTGACTGGCATAAGTTACTTCTGTCACAAGGTGAGTCTTTATATAGGAATTCTCTGTTTAGCTAGAGTGTTTCCCCCACTTTTTTTAGTGCTAAGATGCATTGTCCTGATAATCTTGCCCACCACTCAGGAGTTCAGTTGTGTGAATCTGATCCCTCCTGAAAGGCAAAGACAAAGAGCTCAAAAATGAAAAGAGTTATTAGCCAATGTTGATGTGGCATCATAAACATAGTACAGAGTGTGGGGGAGTTTTGTTTCTTAAATGTAACAGTTTATTTTGGTGAAATTATTATAACTTTTCAATCTCTTTCATTGTGTTCCAAAATCTGAGCAATTCTTTTAATTAACATGATTGTTTTTGTTTTTCAGTTACATGTATGTGTTTCATAACTAACATGGCCATTTTCTCTGTACTTGGGCAAGTCCAAACTGCAAATAGACAAGAATAAGTGTGCAGCTGATTCTAACCCACTATCTGTTGCAGCATTACTTGATGTGTGGGAACAACTGGTTCAACTAGTATAACGCAGATTCCTTGGAAGAATGAACCCCATACATCACAGCAGAACTTCTTTGCATTTGACATTTTAGCTCTTCCCTAAGACCTCATGCTTTTAAGTCTTGTCCAGGAGCTTTAAGTACTCAGAAAAAACAATCATCAGGCTTAAGCTTCTCTAGGGAAATAAGATGGGGGAAATAGTTGTATCTGGCATCAGAAGTCCTATGATCAAAATACATTTTCCCCCATTACTGATCAGGTAAACATGGAGAGGTCACATTAATCTTCACTTTCTAACCAATCAAATAGACACCAATCCTTTCTTTGTTTTTACTGTCTCACAAAATTGCTTCTTAGATCAACAAAAATATTATGAAATAGTTCAGTACATTGGAAATCACAAGAACAAATACAAGTGATATTTATTACATTTTCTCTTCTTGTTATCTTGTCAAAAAAGATAAAATCTACTACGTCCTTAAATGGCCAGAAAGTAGCTGGCGGGTCAGTATCAAGGCTGCCACATCTAGCTGTGTTGTTTGCATACTGCACAGGGAGGGCTGTCAGGATGGGGTGGATGGGGGCTTCAGTCTAACCTGAGGAATACTGAAAAAGCTATGCATCCTGGCATGGGGCTGCTTTACTTCTACAATTTTGCTTATTAACACAAGAGGTCTATCTGTGTTAACAGAAGCCTGGATAGCACAGGAAAAATCAAGGCTCTGTAGAATCATTCCTGAATACTAAATGAAACTTGTTTATATCATTCAATTGTGCACATCTCAAAGTAAAGGATTTTGAATCAGGAAACCTGGATTCTAGCACTAGCTTTGCTAGAAAGCAACAATTTTAAGCAATTTCCTTAGCTACTTTGGGCTTCTGCTTGCTCATTAGCAGCATGAAGAGGTTACCTTCCATCTAATCTGGATAGTTAAATTAAAAGCAAATGTATTTCTTTAGTACTCTGAAAATGTAGACATTTTCATCATTCAGTGGAAGGTCTGACTGCATCTAATCCAATTAACTTCTTTATTAACAAATCTCTGAGAATCTGTAATTGGCTCCTAAGAACAATAAACTCAAAATTTTAAATACAGAAAACTCTTGTTGTTGGCCATCACCTAGTTCAAACGAGGCCTGATGTTCTTAACCCATGGCAAGGGACCCACACCCGCTTTCTATCTTCTTTCTCCATCATGTTTGGCCTCCAAATTCCCTTACCTCACCAAAAAATTGCTTGCTGGCTATTGTGGGAAAGATAATGGATTTAATTATTTTAGTTTCAACAAAGAAAGCCAAACATCACATGATGGGATTAGTTGCCTGGCATCTGCAAGGTCTGAAGTTCTAAGGCACCCAATTTAAATTAGACATTAAACAGTAGGTTTGGAGATTTGTGAAGTGTATGAGGCGAAGGGGCTTAACGGAGCATCAAGTTCAGCTTCCTTGTTTTATAGAGAAGGTACTGAGGCTCTGCGTTGAGAGGGACTGGCCTTGAATCACTCATGAGGGGCAGCATCTGAATCATAAACCAGGATGTCTGACTGCAGGGGCATTACTTGTCCAATGACATCATGATTTGGATTTGACAGCCACATCTTCTTGCTGTTCTCTTTCTTGCTCACTCAACTCCTGGACCTCCAAGGGCTACAGCTTGTGTCTTTAAGCAACCCAGGAACAGCAGCCCTTCTTCTGCAAGACCATGCACTGGGTACAGAGCTTTGTGAATAGACCATGGGCTGACTTGCCAGAATTTCCTCATTTATGACACGCTAGCTGCTACTTCAGGGCCTTTATACCATCTATTCCCTCTTCTTGGAGTGACCTCTTGCTATGGATTCTCTTACAATGTTCCTTCTTGCCCTTCAAATTGTTCCACAAGTGACACCTCTTTTGAGAAGCAACCCTCTCAACTCCATTTGAAATCTTGATGCAGACATTTTTCTCTATATAATGATTGTGTTTTCTTTCATATCCCTTATCAGTCTTCTATATTATATTTGTACTTTTAATTTTTAATTTGAGTTACAAGTAAATAAAACCTTTTTTCTTTGTCACTTTATCCCCAGTTCCTAGAATAGTGCCTGACACAGAGTAGGTGCTCAAAACATATTGCTGAATGGATGAATGAATGAATGAGTTCATGAATGAGCTTTTCTTAGTTTTCAGAGGGTTTTCCTCTTTCTCTCAGTAATGGAGCTTGTTGATTTGGGTGCTTCTAAGAAATTAGATTAGCATAACTCAACCTCAGCTTGACACTCTTCAAATGTCAACTCATTCTTTATCTCTTAAGACTAACCTTGTTCTTTTAACTCTCATTCTTCAAGGCAGTATAGTATATATTGTAGGAGGCTACTGCAAGTTTCTCCTTGGAATATAATAGTAGATTCAGAGGTCAGCATGCTGTTGGTGCCTTATATCTTGTTTCAGATTGGTTAACTGAATGGAAACCTCACCTTCTCTTTGTTAAGTGTTTCTAATTCTTGATACTTGGTTCATATTTCTCTGCAGACAAGGATGTTCTGAAGCCAAAACTGTGCCTTCTTGTGTCCATGAAGGTTTCCGCAAATGGTGCCATGCTAAATTACATTGTCTACTTTAAATCCAAAATATTGATGGATAGTGGGCTAAGGGTCCCATTGGAAAAATACTGGCAGGACTTCTTACCTATTATGACATTTTAATTTAGTTCAGTCTTTATTTTCCAATCTACTTTCTTTAGAGTCACCTCATTTAAGGGGCTATTATTCATAGTAAGAACACTTTTTTTTCCTGTGGCAGAGAGGAGTCTAGAGATTACAGCCGATGCAAGGGCAAACTCAGAAGCAATCCACGCCAGACTCTGGCCTCCGTGCAGAGCCAAATGCATCAAACAGAAGAGATGAGACAGAAAAGTACACTCTTTAATTAGTTCCTACCCACAAAGAGTGGTTTTCAGGGAGGAAGGAAGTACTTCGATCCTCCATACAAGTGTCTTCCTGTCTCTCAGAGGTTTTCTATAACCTTGAGGGAGAATTTGTTTGCAGATTAAGTCTTTCCCCATCTTAATTTTATCTAAGTTTTACAGTATGTGTGTTTTTAAAAGACCTCATTTACTTAGCCATTCACAAGGCTGGACTGCAAGATCCCCAAAGGGCAAAAAGTACACTTAAGCAATATCCAGAGTTTATACAACACCTAGTAGTTTGAGGCACATAGTAGGGCTCTCTGTGAATGCATGAATCCATCAATGAGTGCATGAATGAGCAACAAATGTAAACCAGTGAATTCATTCTTCCTACCTAATATTTTTATAAGGAATTAATAAATCCAATTAATGTAGGTATTTGGATATATCCCAGCCCCTTGTCTCAATTTGGAACAACTCCAGAGCTCCCAGTAGTATCAGTTATGGCTTCTGTTGTGACTGCATCAACTTCTGTCTAGTCCTGCTCCTGTCTCTTCCTTAGAGGTGTGGTTCCTACATGCACTTCCCAATAAACCTCCCGCATGCAAATCTCCTGCCGAGTCCATTTCCAGTAAACCCCACTTAAGGCAACATTCTGAGGGTGTATTTTCTTAGTTTGTGAAATCTGAAAGACTCCATTTACCCTTCAGGGTTGTTGTGAAGATTGAAAGTATAGAAAATAAATGCCATAACCAGCCATTGATGGATGTTGGTTTCTTTTCCTGTTTTCCTCACAACCTGGGCCACGATTTAAATCTTTCAGTGTCACCAAATAAATGGTAAGCATATTCTTACGGCATGAATGAAAAGTGCAAATGTCCTTTTTTTAGTGCATGTGTCCTTTTTTTAGCCTGTAGAGTGATAACACAAATAAAGGCTCAAATGCCAAGCCAGCACATGTCCGCTCTGTAAACAAAACATCAAAGTTCACATTTGGTAGAGTCTGCTTGCAGTAAGATTGGGTTTCTTCCTTTATTAAAAGTGAAGTCTAAAAGTCTCCTAAAGAGGGCTGCAAGAATTTTGTTTCTTCCTTTTCTGGAGGCTTAGAACAGCTTTCACCAACAGAGAAACTAGGTTAGTTACCTGCCCTAGTAGCAGTTGTGAAGGTTCTCCTAAGAACCATTGGTGCCTCTTCTTACATACATCCTCAAGTCTGACATGAAGGCCTCCTCTAAAGAAAAGCTGTTTGGCAGGAGTACCAAGCGAACTCGTTCCATCTTCCCATTACTGCTTCTCCTTTGAGGGATCCTGTGATGTTTATTGAACTTCCATTGCATGTTAAGCAACAGTTTTTACAGCTGACACTTGACACTCTGCCATCTTATGTATTTTATTTAATATTTAATTAATGTATTTTAGGCACCATGGTGAATCTCTCTGCCTCAATTTCCCTTCTTATAATGTGGAGGTAGATACTCTTTGATGATGGAACAGCAGAATATTTTGTTTAAATATGGTGTAGACAAAGATCCACTTAAGTGTACATTCTGTTTTCAATGGATGTCTGATGCTGGGAGAAGGGTAAAAGCAGATTTAACTATTTATTGAGTATCTATCATGTGCTAGGCCATATATTTGGTATTAGTTGACTGTTGTAGTAATGTTACCTAAATGAAAACCAATGCAAACAAAAGGCTAGTGAATAACAAGCATTTGTTTTCACAGTCAGTCATGGGATTTGACTACCATTTGGCTGACCTAGGCTGGGCTTGACAGGGTGGCTCTGCTTTTCAGGCTGTACATCTGCTGGGCTTGGCTCCAGCAGGTGGATTCAGTGCCTATTTGCCTTCTGTGTGTTTGTTCTAGAGCCTGGGATAAAAGGGCCATGCTACCTGAAGCTGTCCACCCCCAGTGGGGAAATACAACCCTCACACTATCAGTCCATGGTAGGTGCTATCTGCTCTTTGTCATCATAACCCACATATAACCACTTAGCAGTTGTCTGTTTACCTGAGCTTTTGAGTGGCGATAGGTCTTACTCACCTCTGGATCTATTATTATATCTTGAAAACTGCTTGGCACACAAAAGGCACTCAATAGATGTTTTTGAGTTAACAGGTGCATAGGTGAATAGCATCTGCATAAATTGACACCCCTACATTCTAAAATGATTGTGCTAAAGTGATGAATGGTTGAGTTACAATTTGTAATTAGGACAAGGCTGACCTGCTGGGTAGTTGCTGAATCCTTTGAAGTTGAGATCACGGAGCACAAATGACAGATGACCCGTTAGTGTCAGCATTAGTGTTATACACTGGGCAGAATGGACCACTGATCTGACACCATGTGTGTTTTTTCTGTATTCGTTCATGGGAACATGATTAAGTAGTTGAGAGATTTCAGCAAATGTCCTCACAGGACACTGAACTCAAAGTATTGCATTTGGAATTACTAGGAAATAATTATTTATTATCTATAAAGGACTAAACAAGAAACTATTTCAGTAGCTTACCCAATTACCCACTAGAGAGTAGTTCAAAACTGTTCTGTAAAGACAAATGGAAGGTATTCATGGACAGTCTTCGTATCAGAATACCAAGAGCTGGCTTGCAGAATCTCAGCTTCAAAGGAAGGTGTTTAGAACAGTACACAGGACTCAGGAAGACTTAGACTTTACTTCCTCCTTCAACTTGTAGAAGTGAATGATGCTGGCCATGTCATCTAACTTCTCTGAGTCTCGATTTTCTATTTGTAAATGGGAGACAAGAATATCTAAATATTAGGTTAAGCATGAAGATTAAATGGGCAATACATGTGCAGGACCTGGTGATTGCTCTCTCTTATGATTTTGATGCAAAGCCATTTTCCTTTTATATTTTGAAATTAGCTTTTTTGTGGAATATTGATGAAGCTGCCATTCTCTTTATTTAACTTTTCTTTTGCCATTTCTTGGTTTGCTGTCAAAGTATAAAATTATTTTAATATTTACTCTTTATCTAAAATCTGTTATCAGTATGATACGGCATTAAATTGCTTATTAGATCAACTGAATTCTGATTCATCTATGGCCACCCTTTGTGGTGCAGTTCCTTAGTCGTTCTGAACCTCAGTTTCCTCACAGGACATTAATATTTAGAGCTTATTAAAGGTGTAACAGTTTACAAATTCTATATCTTCCCATCAATCTACTTATCACTCTCAACTTTCGTATTTACACATCTATTCATCCATAATTCCACCAACACCACTTTTTATACCATCCACAAAATGACCTTTTTATAAGAAGTAGATCATTCATATTAATTTAAAGTTGTAAGTAAACAACTAAAATTCATGAAAACATGGCTGAAAGTGATGCAATAAGGATAAACACTACTGTAATCAAGGAGAATTATTCTAAACATTAGTATACACTGAAGCATATCATTTGACCAAATAAAGTTGAATTGGTGGCAAGGCATATAAAACCTACATAGAGCTAACCCAAAATATGAAAATTCAAGTTAAGTAAGCAAATAAGTTAGAAGGTTATTATTTATACTCTAATCAGTTAGAATAAGATTATATTAAATAACAAGCTCTTCTGACATATTCAAATATGATTTACTCTGTGTAAATCTAATCTGCATAGAGAATTTTTCAAGAGCACATATATCCCATATAGCCTTAAAGCCAAGTCTGTCTCATTTGACTTTTCCATTAAATATGAGCCTCTAATTGTTCTTAAAATACAGTCCTAGATTTTAGTTAATTCTACTCTGAATTCAGCCTCTCAGAAGATATATTTTTCTCTAGCTCCCTCTTGCATTTCTTCTGTTCCTGCCACTATCTTAGTCTAGACCTTTAGGAATTCTCTCCTGACAATTACTATGACAGCTCCTAGCTGATAGCCTGCTTTCAGAGTCATTCCTTTTCGATTCAATTCATCATCCAGTCTGGTGATCTTTAGAGATATAATTTTGATTCTAAAAATCCATTCAAAGATTTCCCATCGCCTGTAGGCTAAAGAAAAAATCCCTTAGGAGCTCACACACACATTAGCCCCGTCCACTGTCATTTATCACAGCTCAGCCACCTCCCCAGAGATGATGGGGACCTCACGTCATTCTGTTCCCTGGGCTCCCTATACCTCTGCGCCTTCCCATAAGCTCTTTGCCCTGTAGGAAACAGCCTTTCTTCATTAACACAGCTGAATCCTATTTGATCATCCCATCAAATGCCTCCTCCTCCTCCAAGAAGCCATCTCTGACCTCATCATGCATCTACAGTGCCCCACCATGAATCCACTGTCATGCTTCCCTTCCTAGCTTCAAAGGCACCCTTGCTCACCTTACTGTAATTATCTGAAAAAAAGTTTCTACCTCCCCCAGTACACTGTGACCAGTTGAGTGCAAAGGTGCATAACATAGTGCCTGGTGTGTGTTAGGCATTTAGGAAACGTTTGTTGAATGAACAAAGTGAATGAAAATTTTAAAGTGGCAGCAAATGGTTGTCACACAAAATTTCAAATAAGAAAGAAAATTAGCAATCAGGATGGTTTGTTTGAGTGCTTTGTTTCCCTGTCATATTATGCCAGGGATCAAAGAGTAACATTTTCTCCTCTTCAAGTTGAGAATAGCTTTGTTTTTACTGCTTTTTCAACCCTCATATTAAAGGCAGCTTTCATGGTAGCCTTTAATGTAATTTGATTGTCTCTGTATTCATATCCCTTGATACCCTGTTTTTCACCATAAGTCAGCAAGATCAAAATCTTCTCCTAATTATCTTCACTACCTGCTGAAATAGCTGCTGCTGGGAATGTGTCAGTTGCTCCAAAAATTACACTGGCGGTAACAGCCTACATTCCCATGAGGCAGGGTGGTGATGCTGGGACTTCAAAGGGCCTGTGCCAAGTGGTGATATGTATTGTATTTCAATTAAAGCATAATTAAGGTGGCTTACTGTATTCTGACTTCTGCTTGTGTCAAAGAGAATCCTTTCCAATAGTGTTTACTGTCATCTTTACGGCAGCTTCAGAGTTACACAGAGAACAGCAGAGCATTGCTCTTTACCTCTGCCAGTGTCCATCCACACGACTGTGGCCCTGGAAGGATGGTGTGGCCAGATTTATTTCATCACGTGTGTAATGAGCCACTGCTTTGTGCCTTGCTTAGAGGTAGTCTTACGTACAATGTTTCACTGATTGCTGGTGGTAGATGTGACTATCCTCATTTGCCAAAAGCATTAGCTAAAGCTCAGAAAGGTTCTGTGACATCCCCCACATCATGAGATTTGTCACTTGCTAAGTCTGTATTCTTGAGCAAGATTTCAAAACTCTGAGATTCAGTGTTTTCTTCTGAAAAGGAATTCATGCCTTTATCATTGGTCTATATGTACTTTGCCATAAAATGTGCACACACATATTCGTACATATATATTTGTATGTAGCTATCTATTTATTGCAAGTAAAGTGATCATAGGTACGCCATCATTTGTTTTTGAGTTGTTGCCATGTTGTTTTCCAAATGAGGTGACTCATACAGCCTCCCAGTTTTCTTGTCCTAATGACACACTGACCTTCATGTGCAAGTGGGAACATCACCAATAGGTCCCTAAGGTGGCTGAAGGAGACGGTTCAGAGACTCAGCTCCCGTCATCTAAGTCTTTTACAGCAGTTTCCCAGAAGATGATAGATTTAGCGGGGTGTTTGGAGGAGGTCTTTGCAGCTATCTTGGGCAGCTAATTTCCTCATCTTCTGCTGGTGTCTTGGTAAAAGGCACTGAGCTAGTTCATCCCAGTTAAGAACATAGAATCAGAAGTTAGACAGGTATGAGTTTATTTTCAGGCTCTGTTATCTAATAGTTGTGTAAATTGAATCAAGTTACAAACTGATTCAAACCTTGGATTTATCATCTATCAAGTAGAAATGGTAATAGTACTAGTTCATAGGGCTATTGGGAGGATCAATTGAGATGATGTCTATAAAGCTCTTGGCATGTCTGGCACATTCTCAGATCTGCTAAATAAATATTTTTATTATTACTATTATTATTATTTCTACTATAACTGCCACTACTACTATAACTGCCTTTCTTTTGTATCCTCTAATCTCGTCTCTTCTCATGCATACCTACTATCACCCAACCTCACACTCACCTCAGATTTTTCCAGAAGGTGTTATCATGCAGTGGAAGAATTTAGTCCAAGTGCAAGTATGCAAATTACCTCTGGAATTCATTCCACCCCCAACTTTGCATTTCAATCAGATTCACATTTCAAAGACCCAAGGCCTGTCTGACAATTCTCCTGGTAATAGCTGAAAACAAAACTTCACCATAGTCTCTAAGCCCTTTTAAAAGCAAGGTTTCCTCGTTATCATAATAAACCGGATTTCAGTGTATACAGAGTGTTATCAGTGACCAGTATCAGATCTTCAGAATCATCAGCATAAAACTAGGTTGAGCTGGATGGGAGAGAGCTCTGAATATGATTCTGTCACTTCCTGTCTAAAAGCAAATCAAAGATACGAGAGCGGTTCCTGCAGTAGTGTTTGAGAGTAACAGTATGTATGTCAACAGACTCAGAGAGCAGAATTCTATTTCAAATGCAGGGCAAGATTTAGTGGAATATAAACTTTCTTAAATCCTGACACATGTATTTAAACACAGGGAGCAGAAGATCAGGTAACAGAGGGTAAAAGAGAAATAAAGAGGAAGTGAGGGAGGAGAAACAGACAGACTGCGAGGGCTGTCATGCAAATACCTGGTATTGCAAGACTATTTTCTAAGTATTTGCTATCTGTTAACAACTTTCATTTTCCCCTGGTATCTACTATACCCTTGCAGCAAAGGATATTTTGTAAAAACTCCAAACACTAAATGAATTCTCATAAATGGTATTAATATTGAGAGAAAAAGACTCTCAGTTTTTAAAGAATTATAATAGGCAATTAGAAATTTGAAGAGTTGGCTAGTTTTCAAATATTCCAACTTTACAGTAAAAACCCCAGTTTTCTGGAAATAAGTGATTGCATGGGGCCAAATCTTGCTAATAACTTTGTAGCCAGTATCTTCAGTGCTAAAGATATATTTTATTGTTGGATGTACTTTTTCCCTGAATATCTTGCATGTACGCTGGACTTACGAAGCTGTGATGTAGACTTCATCAAGTAAATTGAGTCTGGCCTTGATGTGTGAACATGTTCATTTAGCACCATCAATTATACCACATGTGGACTTCAGGGTCAACATAGGTGGTTCATTCGTCCTATAAGGGCTGGCCTCTGACTGCTGTGTTAGGAATTCTATCTCTGTTTTTTATGGATTTCTGTTCCATTCTTCTCTGTAGTTATACTGTGTATTAGACAATGCATCTGTCTGGAAAAGCGCCTTCAACTGGCTGCTGTCTGCAATGGCAAAAAGGTTGGGGGCGGGGGTGCCGGGAAACCAAATACAAGACCATCAAGACTTGATTTCTTTTGTTTCCAAAATGTGGTAAATATCTACTCCATGCTGAGGGATACAGACATGATACACCCCAAATAGCTTGTGGGCTAATGAAGGAGATCAGCATTTATAAAATTAACCATAACGCAATGAGGACAAAGAACTCTGACAGGAATCTCAAGCTCAGATGCCACAAGAGGCTGAGGGGTGATTATTTAGAGATGCATACAGGCTACAGGGAACAAGGGGAACTGTCCTATGGGTGTGGCTGTGACCATTTGAGGTGGTACATAGTTCCAGTCCATTCCTGTTACACTAAGACGGGGAGTCAGAGGTGTAGAGAGGGGACATAGGATTCTATGGACCGAACACTATCAGCCATACAACACGTCTCAGTCAGTTGTGTTTCGGTTTCTCCTCTCCTTCTTCCAGGGTGAGGGGAATGGGGCACTCAACTCAAATGTACTGAATACATTTTAAAAGCCTCAGAGAAAGAGAATAGCATCTGATATAAAATGCAGGTATAAGCATGCACATGTGGTAGGTAGGAGTGTTTGACCTTGTTTCCTTCCTTCCTTTTTCTCTTCATTTATTTGACAAATTATTGAGCATCTATTATGTGCCAGACACTGCTTAAGGTGTAGTGAATACAGCAGTGAACGAAGCAGGCAAAATTCCTATTCTCATTGCACTTATATTGTACTTGGTAAGATGTGGTGGATAATAAAGAAATAAGTATAGTCATGAGTATATACTTACACAATAGAGTCTATACTTGTAACTATGTATTTATGTACATACTATTATTTATTGTCAGCATATTCCCAACTAGAATGTAAGCATTCTATACATATGTGTGTCGTATGTGTCTGTATATATATGTTGGGGGAGTGTTGTGTATTTTCCTTGGTCCTTGTCCCTGCTGCAATAAAGAATTGAAGGGCAGAGACACAGTGGTAAAACAGAGTAAAAGTTTTTTTAAAGTTTCTTAAAGAGACAAAAATTACAGGCCACCTCAGCAAGGAGAGGCCCCTTGTAAAGTTGGAGAAAGAAAGCTAAAGATTAAAAGGTTATGCACTTAGAAAGTGCAGGCAACCTCAGAGAGAGGAGTGCCCCGAAAAGTTGGGGGTTCCCCCTTTTAAGGATTCTTCAGGAATGTGACTAAGCGCTGGGTGTGCCGACTTGTTAAGTGATCTCTGAGTATTTAGAACTAACTTAACACAAGGAACTTCCTGCTCTGATTTCTTCCCAGGATACTGGGTTCTTGGTTTGGGAGCCTATGGAACAAGACTGCCTGCCCAGCCCCCAAGGTGGGCTGAGTTATTGTCTGTTTCCTAAGAGTAAGTTAAGATCTTACTTCTCAACTTCCTGGGTATTAAAATGCAATCTTATGTTTAAGGTGGAATCCTTCTTGCCTTTTACTATGTTGCTTACAGCTGGGCGTGCTTGCTAAATTAGTTGCCTACGTTGCAAACTACTTGATTAAGGCCAAAGGAGGAAAAAAAAAACAGTACATAGGTAAATTTAAAAAATAAACTGGACCTGCATGATTAACACAATAAAGACATGGGCTATGCTGAGGTATTTTGATAAATAGTGTTTATTTGGGGAATATTCAAACATTCCAGGCCAAGTTGCCCCTGGCTTTTTGAGCTTTAACTGATTAAATCATTAACTCTGGGTCTTTTTTTTTTTAATGGACTTTCCTGGCCTTATTCTCTTTTCACCCTGCTCAGATCTATTTCCCTGCCCTACATCTATAATTGTTAGGCAAAAGTAAAGTTGGGCCAGGGAGTGCTGTGACCCATACCATTCTTAAATATGGGAGATCAAAGAAAGTCTCAATGAGAAGCAACTTGTAACAGAAATACGAAGGCCATGTATATTTCTAAGAGAAGGATACTGCAGACAGAGAGACCTACAAGTGCAAATGAAAGGAAGTGTTTCGATGATAGAGAGGATAATGCAGCTGAAAAAGACAGTCAAAAGGAGAAGAGTAGTAGATGAGGTCAGAGTCATCAGGGGGCCAGGTCATCCAGGGCTTCTTAGCCATTTTAAGGAGGTAAGAAACCATTGGAAGTTACTGGGCAGAAGACTGACATGATCTGACTTACATCTAAAGGGGTTACTCAAGGTGTTGTGTTAAGAACAGAATGCAAAGAGCAAGGATAGAAAGTGAAAGAAAAACTGTTTGGAAGCATTGCACTCAGGCAGGTTATCCATGTGGGTCAGGGGCAGTAGTGGGACAGTAAGACCTGGTCAGGTTCTGGATATATTCTGAAGGTAAAATCACCAAGATTTATTGATGGACCGGATATTAGGTGTGAAGAAAGGGAGGAACAAAAGATAATGCCAGGAGTTTTGCCTGAGCAACGGAAGGATGCAGTTGCCATGAACTGTGATGTTAAAGATTATGATAGAAGTAGTTTAGAAAAAGATGAGGCTAAGAGTTTGATTTGGCCATGCTAAATTTGAGGTGCTATTAAATATTCAAATGTTGATGCTGTTAGCAGTTTATACGTAAATACACTGTTTTGAGGATAGATAGGTCTGAGCAGGAGGTATAAATATAGTATATATCCACTTGTTGATCATATTTTAAGCTTTGCATCTAGCTAGGCCAATTAAAGAGTAAGCTTAGACAGGGAAGAGAAGAGGGCTAGTGACTAAGCCTTGGGGAACTGCAACTATTGCAGGTGTGGAAGAGCATACCAGGAAGGTGTGACTGAGGTAGGAAGATAAACAGAAGAGAGTGGCTTCCTGGAAAACAAGTGAAGAATAGTGTTTTAAGAATTTGAGATGATTAACTGTGCGAAGTGCTGTACATAGTCCAAGCAAGATGGGTGTAAAGAATGTCTACTGGATTTATTAAATAAAGATCATTAGTGATCTTGATCAGAGTTGTTTTGGTGAAGACAGGTGGGGAGAGTTCCAGAGAGAAGACGAGCTGAATTGAAGATTTAGTTTTCTATAAAGGGGACAAGAGAAATGCTAATACAAGTGTGGGATGAAGAGATGGAAACTATTTTATTTTATAGCACATTTATAGCTAATGCGAATGCATCAGTAGAGTTAGGATGCAGGAGAAGGGAAGTTTTCTGGAACGAAGTCCTTGAATAAGGAGATGGGAGGGGGTTTAGGGCACGTGTGGAGGAAATGGTCTTGGATTTGAGAGCAGACAGTTCACCCACAGTAGTATAAAAGATGATGGACTTTATGATCTCTGAAACTAATGGACAGGTATAGGTGATAGTGTGAAGTTCTCATATGACTGCTTCTAATTTCACTGAAATAGGAAGAAATGTCATTAGCTGAGAATGAGGAGGGGGAAGGAATTGAAGGTATAAGGAGAGGGGAGTGAGATAGTTATTTAGGACACTAAGAGAGTAGATGGATCAGGGAAATGTCCTGGGATCATCAGGTGGCCCTCTTGCCCACTTGAGAGTAGAAGTCATACATCTGAAGTGAGATGAGCTAATACGGTGTGCATTTCTCAAGAACCAAGCCAGCATCCTTGAATATAGGCATGGAATTTGCCAAGTGTGGAATTTAATAAAGGTTTGGGGTTTTTCCAGGTGAGTACAAGGAAAGAGAGGTAAAGGATTTGACAGGCACACTGAAGAGCATCTCAATGATGGACCAAGGAATCTAAGATTCCCTCCTTCCTTCTACAAGTGTTTCCGACAGCCTAGTTGCATTATGTTGAATTTTGGGGATGGAAAGATGAATAGACCTAGCACCTGCTCTCAGAGAAGGAACTTAAAATCTAATGCAATGTTTCCCAAACTTCAGTCATTCAATATGCCATCATATTTTTGTCATATCTGTGTGTTCCCTATGTTAATTACTGTTTTCATTAATTATATTTACTTTTGGACTTTAATACATTTCTTTGAAAAGGAATGTTTGTGTGTCAAAGGAAAACCAGTTTCATTTTCCATAAGTAGAAGGTACTTGTTAAACCCAAAATAAGGAAAACAGTAATATGATTCAAACTTCAAACACTTTGTGTGCTGACATCTCCAAGCCTGAATTTGTCTCTTTGATAAATAAGGGATATCATGAAGTAAAAGAGTTGTTATGGTTATACTAGCACAAAACTTAGAGCTTTTCCTTAAAATTATCAAAAGGATTGAAGAGAATAAAAAACTTTCTCCATTATTCTTCACAGCTAATAGTGCATTATGAAATACAATGTAAAAGGAACTCAAATCCTCTAATCATGCACATCCCATATATAGAGAAATACACATCCAATAAGAAGACAGCCATACTAACAAGTAAGTATAATAAAGTATAATATGTGTGGCAAGGGATAAGAGACAGACCTAGCTAGGGCACAGATTGCAAATAACTTTAATGTCGAACTAAATGAGTTTGTCATTCATTAAAAAAGAAAGTTTAGGATTCATGAGGTGGTTTTTGGATGAGTGATCATAGAATTTTGTAATAGTTGATTTGGAATTTAAATCTGCAAGAGATAGGCTCTGTAAGAAATGAACTATAGGTGGTAGGTTTATTCATTCTGTTTGGCCATGGAGGGCCCTAGAAGGTTCCACCTCCCGGTTGGGTTTATTAGCATTCTCTTAGAGTGAACCTTGTGAAATTTAGTTTGTCCTATTTGTTTTGATTTTTCAATCTTGTGTTAGGAAAAGAAATGAGGAGATAATGAAACCAGTTTAGAGGAAGTAATTGAAGTTGGAACCCATAATGTCTTAACTAATTGAGTACAAGTTGAGATGTAGTGGGAGAGTTGGAATCAGAAGTTATTTCACTATAGAACCTTTAGGGCTTAGTAATAGGTGGATTGGCAGAATTACTTAGGAGAAGGGAGGATCCTAAGATGACAGAGTGGTTCTGTGATATTTAAGAATAGATAGAATGCAAAGTATGATTTAAGAAACTTTTATCTTGTCAAATTTTGTGAACTCCTTTAACTGCAAAGAGGCTTTTTCTGACTTACCTTCTGCCTCTTGCCTGCATTCCATACAGGTGAAGTGGCAGATGTTTAAGCATCTTATTTATAAGGCATGTCTCAACTATGAGTTAAATATTATAGTATCAATGATATCACTATTTAAACTACAGATTTATAATAAAGACCTAGCTCGAGATTTGTTATGAGAAGAGCCCATTTGGTAATAGGTCCCATGAAGGCAGCAATAATGTCTAATGCACAATAAATAGCTTTTCAATAAATGAGAAAGTTTCCAAATCTTGATGTCCCATTTTTACTCTTTGCACTTGGTGACAGTGCTACATTTCTTTATTCCATTAGAATATATTTATTGAAACCTACTTTCTGCCAGGCATTATGCTAGGCGCTGGGATATACTTTATGATCAAACTGAAACATCCTGTTTTCACAGTTCTTTCCAGAGGGTGAGAAAGAACTTAATCAAATAACCACATAAATAAATGTAAAATTGCAATGCAATTTCATGCTACCAAGAGAGCTACGAACTGGCATAAGAACATGAATTAATTAATTCATTAATTCAGTGGTTATTTGGTGAGCCCTGTTATGTACTGGGCACTCTCTTCTAAACACTAGGGATGCAGAAGTGAACCAATTAGGCAAAGCTTCCTACCATCATAGAGATGACATTCTAATGGAAGGAGAGAAATGCTCAACAAGATGATTAACTGACAATTAACTGGCTAATAATTAGAAGCAGGAAAAGGACAGGGGTATGAAGGAATGGTTTTGAAGGTGGCCTGGAAGAGAAGAACACAACAGGAAGGTAGATTTTGAATAAAGGTGTGAAAGAAGTGATTTATTCAGCCTTTCTGCCTCCTCCATCTCACAAATGAGCATAATACTGTACAGAAAGTGGGATGATTAATTAGATCACATAAGTGAAAGCTTCTAAACTTGTGCCTAGAATTTGGTACACCGTTGCTTCCTAACTGGATGACTTTAACTGTTTCTTTCAGATAAGATGCTAAGATCTGGTTCATGTGTGTGAGCCTTTTTTCCTTCACTGTTCTACCTAACTTTTAAAGCAAATCAATCAACCTCCCCCATTGACTCTTAAAGTGATAAGTAATATTTGCTTGCAATCATACATTCTACACTTAGGCATACTTCAAATCATTGACCCTTTAGCTGCACAATCCTGAAGAAGCCAGGATGCAATATGCCCTTGTTTTGTTTGTTTCAGGCATCGCTTGAGATGTATAGAAATGTAAAACAAATAAAATTCGGTGGCAGTTCCAGGTCAGGATGAAAAACACCTTGAACGGATTTCCCTGTGTGAGCTGCGGGAGCATCTGGAGCTGGGGAACAGCGGACTGGATAGCACGCTAGCTTCCAGGGTGACCCTGGTAGGACACACAAACTTCTTAGATCTCAGTTTTCTCATCTATAAAACAAAGGGAGTGCTGACCTTCTCTGACCCCTTAGAAGCATTAGGAGGGAGAAATAAGTTAATGTTTGGAAAGCCCTGTGTGACCCTTCCAGCCAAGACATTATCAAAGTACAAAGTAAATTACAGGAACTGTTTGCTATCCCATTAGTAGCTCAAATAGTACTAGGGGTTCCTCCTGTCAAATCCTTGTAAGTCAAGCCTGTAATACACATTTTTTCATCAGGATAAAAGTGGAAATAAAAGAGTCGGAGACTCTACTTGGACTCATTTTTAAAGGTTTGGCAGTGGAAATTCTTATGGGTCCTGAGAGCTTCCCTCCCCTAGGGATAGCCTGCCCTAATCCCCTCCTGAAGCCCCAGGATTCTGGAAACAAGATAAAGTTTAGAGTTTGGAAACTAGACCCAGGACTTTTGTGACTTTAGCCAAGTCACTTAGCATCCCCAACACTCTGTTTCCAGGCATGTAAAATGAGAATGGTCACTGGCATCATCATAATCCCTTCTTAGTTAAGATATTGTCTTAATATAATTAAAAAGCTAAAATACATAGACTTAACTCTTACTGTATTACACACTATTCATACCATCTCCTGAAATCCTCACAAAAACCCTTTGAAATATGATCTATTTTTAATTTTCATATTAAAAATAAATGAGTGTGGAAAGTTAACAGAGTTACAAATCTCAAAAGCAGGAAGCCTCAAATTCCTTGCAGTTTTGCCTGATTCCAGCTTAACCTTAGCTTTCCCTGCTCTATTCTTCTTCATATACACGGCCTAGAGTAGAGCAGCCCTCCCCAACAGTACCACCTGCAGAGTGAAAATGCTTTGTGATTTTTAAAACATTATTTAAATAAGGGTATTTGGATAAATAGGCTTCCACAGACCAAATGTGTCCATCAGCCTTTCATGCAGGACAATAAATATTGAGACATCTGCTTACTTACTACTGGGAATTTACAGTAATAAATGTTTTTTAGCTAAGATGAAAAGAGCAAGGGCTTGTATACATGGCTGTCCTGAGGTTTATTCAGGTTCTTTTTAACATATTAGCCTACAGTGTTAAGCCAAATTATAACGATCAAAATCCGCACTTTATTCCTCCAGTATAATTTCACACAAATAAGGGATAAGTGGTCTGGGAGTTGTATGGTAAGAGGGAGTGGTAGTAAAAGGCCAAGGGACAAACAAAATGTGTAGCCCCTGATAGACCACGTTCAAAAATCTTTTAGATACTGGGCCTCATATGGTGGAATTGTATCTCACACCCAAGCTGCAGCATTCGGCAAATTACTTGGAATAGAGATCTATTATGTCTCTCTTTCTAGCTGCTTAGAAGGAAAGCCTAAATTTGACTACATGTTTATGAAAGGGAGAGGCCAGTATTTGCGATTGGTTTTTCAGTGGATTACTTCATTTTTTTCAACTTTCAAAATCCTCACTAACCCTTGTTAATGTTATCTATAGGAATTTTGTGTTTTATTGGCATGGACAGGGGCAGCTCTGACATGGAGATCTGAGCTCTAAATGCCCAGATCATTAGAAATTGGAAATCCACTGTAGGTCATGTTGTTCTTCTCATTTCAAGGCTTTTTCTACATTGATATTCAAGTTGTGCCTGGAAGAAAGAGATTCAAACCCAAGGAAAATAATTCTCAGTGTGCTGCAGAAACATCTCAGATACATAAAATGGGGTATGATAGGATTGATACCAGAAGAGGTTTGTTTATTCTATCATTTCAAGAGGAACTAAATGTTATTTTTAAAAGGTTTCCTAGCCTCCAAACACAGACCTTCACTTCCACCTTCAATAAAGTGCTTTCTTATCATATGAGCTTAAGCTCAAATAAATTCAGCAGTATTCATCCTTCGCAAAGGTAAAAAATTAAATGGTTCATGTTATTTCTCTGGCCACTTCATCTAGTACCACCATAGGTGTGCTAATCATTTTTTTTCCTCTAAAACCACCACAATTATGGCACCTACTTAATTGTTTTTCAGAGCATGTAGGAAGCTTTAGAAATTACGTTGGCTATCTGTTGATATTTAGATGAGACAAATGATGGGAAGGATTATGTTTAAAGTAAATGGTAATCAAAACTGTAATTTGTGTCCATAGCTCTAAAGCTCACCTTCTTTTCTGGTTCAAAGTTGCATCGTTATCTGAGAAAAGGCATCATTCTTGGGAATCATCCTAGGTTGATGAGACCTCTGTTCTCCCATGAGGCAGCAAACAGATTAGAAATGAGTGCTGAGCTGGCACAGAGAGCTGATGTTTCATCGACAGAAGACTCATGGCATATGCCAGTCTGACAGCAGGGAAATCCTGCATGCTCTGAGACTGTCATCGGCATGAAGTAGCTGAGAGCTGTCACTAAATTATTCTATCAGGTGATGTTGGAGGAAAACATTCCCTTCTGGAGGCTAGTCTACTTGAAGTGACAGTAAAGGATTGGACCTGAGAGCAACTTGGAGGCAGACTGCATAGCTCTCTTTTCCCATACTTAGGTCCACAGGGTTAATCATTTTCAAAGAATTAGTATATAGCATGTGATGGTCAGATTTATGTGTCAACCTGACTGGGCCCCAGGGTGCCTATATCTGGCTAAACATTATTTCTGGGTCTGTCTGTGATTGTGTTTCTGGACAAGATTAGCATTTGAACTGGTAGAGTGAGTAAAACAGAGTGAGTAAAACACACTAGTCTGGGTGACATCAATCTGTTGAGGACCTGGACAGAACAGGGCATAGGACAGAAAAATTCCCTTTCTGTCTAACTGCTGAGAAGCAGCACTGGTTTTCTCCTGCCCTCTCCCTGGAACTTACACCCCTGGTTCTTCTGGTTCTTAGGCCTTCAGACCTGGTCTGGAACTGTACCCCTGGTCTTCCTGGGTTCCTAGCTTGCACCCAGCAAACCATGGGACTCCTTAGCTTCCCTCATTGTGTGAGGCAATTCCTCATAATAAATCTCTTTATTAATTCTGTTTCCCTGGGGAACCCTGCCTAATACATAGCATTTCTCATTCTCAGATAACCAATATATGTCAACTGGAAACACTCAATGAACTAGAACACTCCTAGTTTCCAGATTCTTGAGAAAATCCTATTTAAGTGCCTTCATTTCCTTAAAATATTTTGGAAGCAAAGATAAAAATGCCACAAATAGTCAGGAGCCCAACATGTATTGAATGCCTCTACTGGGGAGGACTGACTGCCTTCCAAATGTAACTTGCTGGCCATGGTGGTCTTAATTGCTTATATAGCATCTTGGGCAATCAATTCCTCAGCCAAACCTTAATGTCAGTTCCCTGTAGGTCTTAGTGCATTACTGTAGTGTTTCTTCAGTCAGATTTCATATATATGTCAACAGCCTATACTCTTGACCTTTCATCGTTTAGGCTGCTGATGTACTTCTGGGACCTTCACGAAGGCTTTTTGATGGTTTAACTACGGTTTGCACACTAAGATCAGACAGTAGAGCTATAGAGACCTCCCATAGGGACTGGGCAATCCTTCCTTCTTGAAAATTGTAGTGTTAGCCCAAACACTGTGCAGTGCAGCCCATGTTCATATGTTACACAAAATGTCAAAAGTAAATTTTAAAAAAACTTTATTCTCTAGAACAAACTCTATCTTGTTTGGAGCCCTATTTCTGTTTGTGGCAGAGGAAAATGGGGGATAGCACTTAAATTTACCATTCCCTTCTTATTTGAAACAGTCTCTTTCCTGTTCTGTTGTCTTACTCTTACTTGGACAAATACTCTGTAGATTCAAAGTTCAATTTTCCTATTAAGAATATTTTTCTCATCTATCAAGAAGTCTTTTCTGTCAAGAAGCATCCTTGGCCACAGGCTGAGTTCTCTCTACCCATAACTTATAGCAAAACTTTACGTTCAAATTTCCAAGATTTACTTTTGCTATATAAAGGGAGATGCTTCAATTTGGACATATCTTTTTCTCACATAACAACACCTGTTTGTAAGACTTGTGTCTTCATTTGTTCTTTATATCTTATTCTGGAAGCTAAAGTTGAATACTGGCCAATTTTCCTTCCCCTTTCTATTATCCTAATCATTCTGGGGACAAATGGATGCCTATAGTTGTGCAGAGAGGAAGGAAACACCAGGAGGAAACTCTCAACACAATTCTTTTAATTCTGTTAAAATGATAGAATCATTTATGAAATTTCCCAAACTAAAAGTGAACTGCATACCTCTGTCATTCACCCATTTCATTTGACCATATCAAGTATACTACAAACCTTTCAAAGTAGGATGAATTTTCTTTGTGCATCTGCACTCAAAGCAATTCAACTCTGTTCAATGCAGTTGCAGGCAACTAATACTATTGAGTTCCTGTTATGTGCCAGGTCTGTGCTAGGTTGTAAGAAGGCTGATTAAGGAGGTGCTTTCATCCTCTTTGAGTAGCTCTCATCCTATGAGCAAGCAAAACTTATAAATAATAAATAAATAAATTACATAATAATAAAAAATTCTCCCTATAATCATTTCAAAATATATAGAAAAGGCCATAGGGGAAATCTTTTACTTCTATGAGAAAATACTCTGTTGTGGCACAGACAAGGGAGAGTCAGAGGGACTTGAGGATATCACTGTAGAGGAAGCCATGTCTGAGTAGGATTATAAGGAGTGACACATTAAGTGCACAGGAAGGGGGAGTCATTCCAGGTAGAGGGGACAATATGCAAAAAAGTACCAGTGCTATCTTGTAGGAAGAGGCATTTGATTTGGCTTACCATATGTACTCACAAAAGGCTAACAAGTTTTTATGCACTGGTTAAATGCTTAGTACCGACAATTTGAAGGGCACAAAACCCAGTCCCTCCCTAGAACATCCAGTCTGGGCACAGGAAAGGGGAGAAAGATTAAGTTAATAATGAAAATTGAGACAACCACAGGGTGTATGCAAAAATAGAGGAAGGGGACTGGCTCATACACTGCATTTTCTAGGTAGACTGTAAGACTGTTCATGCTGTTTCCAGACTGGGTCATATTACGTGGAAGGCACATTAGAGTAAAGTGACCCCTTTAGGGGGAGCGGTGCTTAACGAGGACAGTACAGCCAGAGATACTTAGAAAGGCTTTAAGTAGCAAAATCAGAGGATGGGTAGACACAGTTCCCATCTGGCCAGCTTTTCTAATATCCTGACTTTTGTAAGCCATCATTTCCCATCACCATTTAGTGTTGTGCTAGAGGGATTTTTTTTTTAAGAGCAAAGATGACTCAGGAAGATGAATGTGTGCAGCTGAGCTAAAGAATTAATCAAACTCTGGGAGAAAATCATTTATGAACATCTCATTCATTAGAAAACCACTAATTTGGCATCTGTGATCAGTTAGACTTTTATATCTTCACTCTCTGTAAAGGCAGCATTCAAAAATGTATGCATTATAGCAATGAAGGTAGGAAAATATTTCACCTCCATACGAAAGTTCACTGTATTCAATGCTGGTTTGGAGGTAATGATAGAACTAGATTCTAGATCTCCTACTTCCCAATCTAGTACTTTTTCTCTGCATTGATATTTTAAGATGATCTGTGAAACAAACAAACAAAAAAGCCTCTTGCATTTCTGCATAAATATCGCATATGGGCTACTTGTATGTAGAGGAAATAAAACAAGAGTTATTATGTTTATGCAATGTGTATGTTACATATATAAAGTCATTTAGTCTTCAGAACAACTTTATAAGGAATGAACTATTATTATCCCCATTTTAAAGATGAATAAACTGAAGCCCAGAGAAGCTCTGTATGAGTCTTAGCTGAGGTCATACAGAGTACTGAACAGTCAAGCCTGGGCTATAAATCCTGGACAGTTCCATCCAGATCTCTGCACTATACTGCCACTTTCATGTCCTGGTAGCAAACTGAGCATAAAATTTGGAAATCTAGGAAATAATTCCAAACCAACAATGTGCTATTAGCAAGTACCTTGGCTAATTTAGGTGTGCAGAAGGACTGAGATTACAAGGTCCCTGGCATTTGGATGAGAGAAAGCAGACTGGAGTCCTGCAGTCCCTGAAGGACGGTAGATAGATCGTCACCACAGGTGAAAAGTGGAATCCACCCCAGAGTATCCCTGCAGAGCTCAAAGGGTCTAAATGGGACCCTGGGTGGATACTGAACTGGGGGGCAGAGGATGAACTGGGTGCCCTAGGACTTTAGGAGGACAGGCTTTTCAGTGAGATGACTTGAAAGCCAATGCAGACTACAATAGAATGGATACGGTGGGTCCAGTAAGATGGAGAAAGAGAATCCAAGGAAGTAAGAAAGTTTGCAAGTATGGAGATGGAGGTAGAATGATTTCATGGAACCTAAGGGTGAAATTGCCATAGACTTTGAGTTCATGGGGGAATATTCCAGGATAAGTGGGTTTTCACCAATGCCCAAGTCAATATTGTACAAATATCAACTGAGGAGGCCTTGGAGTAAGAGCTAGGGCCTGACTGTCAGAGGCGGGTAGAAATTCCGAGAGCATGGGCAGGCTAATACTCTGGCACTCCTTCAAAGATACATTTGTACATATTTGCTCAAAGTTTATTTCAAGAAATTCCCAATCTTACATACACCACTCAGCAACACAAATGCCCTGTGTGTCGCCAAATCTACACTTACTCTAGAACTGTTTGGACACCATGTTTTGTGAATATGCTAGGCAGTGAGTTCAAAAGTCCTCTTATACTCCATGAAGTTTACCAAATTCCTGTTTCCAGCCTTGGGCAGCATTCTCAGAGAATACTTACAATGAATACAATTCTATTTGGTGATATTCCCAAAGAGGTTGAAACCACCCCACCCTCACCCCCTTGAGATTAGGGTACTCAGCAAGTACTCAGCTAGTATTCTCCTAAACAGAACTCACAGAAGGGCAGGTTCTAGCTCTAAATGTGACCAGAAAAATCCATGGGCAATGTGTTTTTCCTGCACAGATCCAGCTACCTTATCCATAAAGTGAGGCCACTTACTGAAAGAAGCCAGACAGAAAAATATATGACACCATTTATATGAAATATCCAGAAAGACAAATCCATACAGACAGAAAATAGATTAGTTCTTGCCAAGAGCTAGACGGAGGGGAGAATGAGGAATGACTGCTAATGGGTACAGACTTAACTTTTTTAGGTTGATGAAGAGGTTTTGTAGTTAGTAGTGATGATTGCACAACCGCGTGAATATACTAAAAACTACTGGATTGCATACATTAAAAGTGCAAATGTTATGATATATGAGCTATATTTTCATTAAAAAAGACATGAAGGCCCTTTCTGGTGCTGACCTTTCACAAATTTTCACAAATGAGGGCTTTTGTTTGTTTGTGTGTTTGTGTGTTTTTTACCAGATTCAACCTGGAACTTAGTAGAAAGCCAAAAAAACAAGGACATATTTGCTGGTTCAGTCTTCTCTTTTTTCCTGGGTTGCAGACCACAGTTTTTGATGCTTCGTCCAACTGCTGGCTTTCCTAGTGGTAAGAACTTGATAATTATTGGCAAATTTGCCAGATGGGAAACTTCGAGAAGGCAAGACAATCCCCTGGATTTGGGCCTTAGGAAATGAAAGATAAGTATATTTATCTCAGTGGGCTTCAGTCCCATTTCAGTGAGCAGTTCGAACTAGAATTCAAGTGATTTGGCTAAGATACAAATAGCACACATTATATGCAAATTTCCCAAGCATATGAACACAATCACATTCACAGTTGGAGGAAAGCAAAACAAAATCTATATATAACTGCACAATCACTTATTACACTAAAAATACCCTCTTTCAAGACACATGTTTTTTTTCCAGTGGTTGGAAAATAACTTTATACTATGCCCTCTGCGGCACTAATGATCAATTGTAAAATTATGGCATAAAATTTTAATCTGCTCTTTTTTCCCCTCTGAGCAATTGACTCTTGAAAGCAGAGAGACACAGAACCTGTCTCCTGTTTCCAAGCCTTTGAGCAAAAGCGATCATTTTAAACACCTGTGTTGGCTTTAAAATTGTAAAATTAAAGAATGTGTATGGTGATGCGTGACTCCTGTCTATGCCATACTTACTGCACTTGTGTATTGGGGATAGTGACGCTTAGATGGAGACTGGGGAGCTTTTTATTTATTGTTTTTGATCATTATCCGTAACTGGAGTCGCTATCGTTCAGGGAAGAGGCAGGCTTTCCCCCCTACAGCATGTCTCAAAGCTCTCCACTGCTAATAAGGTCCGGTACTGAGAGAAGGAAAAGATAAAATTAATGCCAGGCGTTTTATCTTCTTAACACTCCCCACACCCATTTGGCTTTATCTTCCTTTTCTGGTGATGGAGGCAAACAAAACAACTTTATGGGTTATAAAGTTGTTTTCCATGCTTTTTTTCAAGGAATGCTGGTAAATATGAAGTTTTGGAAATGTGCCTATGCTTGGAAAAGCATATTTCTTTTTCCTTAAAAAAAATAATGATTTCCTTGGAGCCTGGAAGCCTGTAGGTAGGGGCAGGTGGTTGTGGGGTGAAGGGTAGGCTGGGAGGTAACAAGGGTACATTAGCATGTTCAAGACCCTAAGAAACTTACAGGACACTGGTTTTCCAAGAAATCCTGTTTAGGAAGGTGACTTACAGGTTAAAACTATTAACTTTTATCCCAGCATTTAACGCCTATGAAAATGATAAAACTCCTACTTGTTACTTTATTACACACTTACATACAAGAATCATTTTCAGACATAGTATTGATCACCTCAGTTTCAACTGAATATTTTCCTTGAAATCGGAAAAGTTTGCCTTTTGTCTCTCTTCTGGGTGTTCTTACCTACTGTCCTAACTTCAGGAACACAAAGCCATGTTTTCTGCATAATTAAGGTTAGTTATTCCTACTTACAGCTTGCACACAATCCCCAAACTCAGTGATTTAATAGGAAAAAAGTTTCTTTCTTTCTCACATCACGATCCAGTGTGGGTTGATGCCTCTCAGATCCAAGGAAGAACTTAAGGCTTCAAGCTCACTTGATCATATAGCTCCATCAGTTGGGGGGATCTTGCACTTCCAGCATCATGGATGTGATGTGAGAACAGACTGGGGTTCTTGGGGGGATTTTAAGGACACATTTTTGTGAAGCTCCTCTAGTCTGGGTACGTGCAGAATGTTCTTTTTAGACTCTCACTTTACTCCGTTGGTTCTTTGTAGTCCACGGTCTGTGGCTCCCTCCTTGGGGGTCTGGTCAGTTTGGGGACATCTGCAGTATGTTGGAGAGCATACCATTCTTAGTGGCTTTGAGACTTGCCTCTTGCTTTTGATTGGTTAGGGTCCCAAAGGTCCCCTCAAGCCCTAAAGTCAAAAGACTCTTTGAATGGGTCAGTGATTTCTTTGGCAATTTAATTTTTTCGACAGTAATAGCTTCTAACCTCTATACTTCCAATTGGTCCCATGCCTAGCAACCACAGCCTCAATCTTCTCTCATAGTTCTCAGGCTTGCTTTAGTCCTTCGCTCTTCTACCTTCTCAACCTCTTTCTCTGAAATAAAGCTGCACTGAAGCTTACTGAGTCAGGACTGATCATTGTCCTGAGTCACTTCATCCAACTAAGGAGTTTTATTGAGACTTTGCATTTCAAAGCATTTTAAATATCTCCTGTCTTACTTTTGGGGAGATCTAGGATCTGTTAACTTTTCCAACTCTGAAAAGACCTTGAATTTCTGGACCCTCTCTATTCTCTTTCATGTCTTCCTGCAAATATCTAATTCTCCATGAGCTCATATCTTTTAATATCTTGCCAAAGGCTGCCATTGGTAGCCAACATACACTACTAAGGTTTTGCTTTCAAGCTTTTCTGTTAGAACTGCTGGTTGACTAGGCACATGATCTGTATCCCAAATAACCACAGGCCAGAATTAAAGCAACCTTTTTGCAACTGTATAATCTAAAATGCTATCCTTCCAACCTTATGTATTAGCCTCCTTGATGTCTACCTCCTAATGCTTAACCATTGCCAATTTATTTTAGCTTTTGGTGATGGCAGCATTCCACTTTTAAGTACCGATTTCGGCATGAAGTTATATAACCAACGATCTTGAAATCTCAGTGATTTAGCACACAGAAAAAGATGAATTCTTGTTCATGACAGAGCTGGCTGCAGAGTGGATACTTTTCCTCAAAGAGAAGTATCCAGGATTATTGTTTCATGTGACTACCATCTCCAGGTCCTTTTATTTTTGCCATGCGGACAGGGAGAGAGCATGATTTGAGGACCTTGAGAAGATTTTAAGGACTAGACTTGGAAAAGTAGCATATCATTTCTACTCACGTCATTAGGAAAAGTAATCATCCTCTGTTCTTAGGAAAAGGAAGAGAAATTGGGGAACATCTAGTCATTTGCTTTCATACTCACAAAGTCGTGTATCTCTAACCTAGATTTTCCCCTGAATTAAAAATAGAAATTAAATAATAACCCAAATTTAAATAGTATTTCAGTGTACAGGGTGTTTTCACATACATTATTTGATCTTCAAAGCATCATTGTGACATGTATTTTTATCCCTCTTTTATAGATGATAACACTGAGGCTCATCAGTCTAATCATGACCCTTTATCAAGTTCCTACTATATGGTAAATACTATGTAGGCATTAGTGACACTCACGAAAAGTTGGCCCAGATACAGGCTCTGTCCTACTGCTAATGCTGTAATGCAAGAAACAGATATTAATTGAATAATAACATCAATAATGTTTATTTCCAAATGAGATCAGTGATCTGTAAGAAAGATACATGATTACATCAGAAAATATATTTTTAAAAAGCATAGCCTACAAAGTTTCTCTTTGGAGTGATGAAAATATTAAGAAATTAAATTATGGGGATGGTTACACAACTCTGTAAATATTCTAAAAACCATTAAATTGTATACTTCAAATGAGTGAAGTTTATAGTATATATCTTAGTGAGCTGTCAAAAAAAAATATATGCAGGAAAAAAAAATACAAGACCAATTTATACAGGCCAAATGAGTCATATGGTCTATAAATACTTCAGACAGTCAAAAGACCAAAAAAGTATTAGACTTTTCAATCAGGTCTTCAGTCAGTTTCCCTAGACGTTTTTTTTTCTTTGATGAATCAAGAAATGTCAAGAGATGATACATAAAAAGGAAAACCATGCCAACTCACTGACTTTTCATTTTTGAATTTTGTCCTATTCTTGGGAAAAATGATGTTAACAATAACAATAGAAGTCACATTTTCCTTTGATGACTTCTTCCAAAACAGAAATATTGGTATAGTATAACATCTATGATGTTTTTCTTAGCAATGCCATAGACATTAAAATAAGTAAAAACAAAACAAAACATACAAAAACAGTCTAAGCCAAGGGGCACAAGGAAAACTTCCTATGACTAAACCTGGTATCTGATACTGAAGTGGAGTTAATAAAGAAAGAAGGAAAGGAACGTTCTGAATGGAGGGGATGTATACCTGCAAAGAAAGAATTGAGATGCCAAGAGGCAACTTGTACAGTAGGAGAACATAACATGAGCAGAAATTAGGCTGGAGGGGGCAGAGAGGCTCAGATTGTGTCAGTCCTATAGGCCAAGTTAAGATTTTTGATCCCCCCCTCCTCTGCCCCCCCCAAAATAATTGGAAACTACTGAAGACTTTTAAGGTGGAGAAGTAATGTTAATTTGGGAAAGAACATTTTTTTCCCTTCCTGTTGGGTCCAGCTCTATAATCGAAATTACTTGCCTAAGTTCAGTTCCAAGTGGTTGATGTTGAACTCAAGTCACCTGAGCATGGAGGCCACTGTATAGGATGGCGAGTAGCTGGGATAGACTGAGTCAGCTAACTGGGAACTTATGGAAGGCTTCTGGTCAGGTCTGTCGCACCAGGAAGATGAACGTTCTCAGTGATGCAAGAAATAAATGCAAAAGTATATAACCATAAAACAGACCAAAATTCCTTATTGTGCCTATAGTGTGGATCTCTAGGTGTGGAGGCTGCTTCAACCAAAGGTAGAGGGTGGCAGTTTCTGAGGTGTGCTGATGAGCGATCCCTCTCTCAGCATGGACTCTCATGCATGGACTTGAGGCACATCTCTGAGGAACAAGGGTGACATTGGAAGTTGTGTGTCTTCTCACTGGCATTCCCATTTCCTGTATATCCTTCCCACAGCTTGTTTGCTAGTTCCATCTTACACCAAAGCAAAGGTAAACCTCCCAAACCTACATCTCTATTGTAGCCACGACTGACAGGTAATCTGTGCAAAGCTGCATGACCATATTTGTCATTTACAGCTGGCACCAATTCTGACTCATCAGTGCCCATGCTCAGGTTTCAGCCCTGATCCTGGCCAGCCTTCAGCCTGGAAATAGTCTTTGTGCATCTGGCTAGCTTAGCCTGGCTGTGAAGCTGGAGCACAGGTTTGTCCTTCAACAAAAGATTCTGCTCTCTTTCCCTCTACAGACCCAAGTGTGGAATGGCAGAGGTCTCTGACATAGTTGGTAGGTTGGGTGGAGCAGTTTAAGTAGGGTACAGGGAAATAATGGAAATAACATATTAGCTGAAAGCTCTGCGGAACTTCTCTGAATTGAAATCTTCTACTCAGACATGCCATACAGGGGGTTTCCCTCTTTTACCCCAACAATCCCAGGAAATTCTCCACAGCTGCCCAGTTCACTTCATCTGCTTCATGACAGGTGTGAGTGTGAGAACCATTTTCCCCTCACAGGCAGTTCAGCAAAGATGAAAAATAAAGGTGCCTTCTATTTATAAAGATCCTACACTAGATAGGAGGTTGGAACATTACACGTGTGATCGTATATAATTATCACGACTAAGCTGTGTGAACATATGATTGTCTTCATTTTATAAATGAGGAACTTGAGTGTCAGGGCAGTTAATTAACATAGTAATGATTGTACAAGTAGAAGATAGCAGAGTGGTTTTTCAAACCCAGATCTTCAAGTATCCCAGCATATGCTCTTTATTTAAACATTTAACACTGACTCTCCTTTAATATATTTTGATAAATGAAAAGACTTGAAAAACAACTTGTGTGTGTCTCACCAAGATCATAAATCTAATTAGAGTTGGCGCTGGGCTTCAGTAAGTACCTGCTGAGCTGTATCTTCTTCCATAAGCCTTTTCAAGAACTTTGGGAGCAGGATACAGAAATCCAAAGTGCAGAGTCAACTATCTCATTCAAACTGCTGCAATTTAAGCACAAAGGAATAGGGCTGATTTGTAAGCAAACATATCAGAACTTGCCAGTATCAGTGAGAGCCAAGTCATCACCAAACTAGTTCTCTTGGAAAGATGCCCACTTCACCTAGTGGTGCCAGGTGGCACCAGAGAATAAGCATGGACTTTGAAATCAAAGGACCTCTGTGGAACCCCAGCTCAACCACTTTCCAACTGGTCAACCTTGGGCAAACATGTTTCTCTCTGAATCTGGGTTGAATCTCAGTCTAGAGAAAGACATGAATGCCATACTCACAGATAGACTTTACAATAAGCCTTTGATGATTTTTCTTCACTTTCTCTTGCTCTCTCTCCCTTCCTGTTATTCCTTCTTTCTTTCCTTTCAATCATGAGTATCAAAAGCCCTTTCCCGGCCCCATGGCCCCTGGTATGGTTCACTGTGACAACACTGGCTGCTTCCTAGTGTGGCGGTGGTGCTCACTTCCCTGCCTCCTTAGCGCCTTTGGCTGGAATGGCTTCCATTCCTTATTGCCTTTATGAAGCTTTACTCATCCTTCAAGATGTAATAGAAGTATCACTTCTTCATGTCATCTTCTCCATTTCCCTTTACCCTATTCCCCAAATAGTATCTGTCGCTTTTCTTTTAATAAGTCACCCTAACCATTCCCAATGCATATCTCTAAGGTCAAAGATTCCAGCTTCAAACTACTCTATGCCTACATTTAGTGTTTCTCATCTGATCATGTCTGTCTCACTGATGGAACAGAACTGTCCTAAAAAATGTTATAAGAAGGCTCGAGGTATTTCATGGAAGATAATTCATCCTAGTAAGGAAGCCAGGGAAAGAATCTTGCTTTAGCCTTTGGAAACAAGAGAAACAGATAGTGTCTACCACTAGGATTTACCCTGCTCCTTTCCCATATCCCTGTCCCTTCCAGGCTTTGTATTTAATCAAAGAAAGCTTTCACCTTCTTTGCAAAATCATATTAACTGGTTGTGTCTGCCCGAAATAATGAGTTAAGAAATGTTTTGCATCCATAGCCAGGCTCAGTGAAAGGGCTCATGATTGATTAATGATGTCTGCCAGGGTCTTAGAAAATGAGAATTGCCACACACATATGTACATTTACCATTTCCTGAGCTACACAATTTCTAAGTTCATGTCTAGCTCTGAAAGTTTATGAATAAAATTTAATCAAATCTGACCTCTATTTAATGCTTCACAAATTATTCTGAGGTCTACATTATGAAGATCAATGTCAACTGAAGTATTGATTAATGGAGATTTCTGTGTGATGGACTGTTGTATAAACCAGCTTTGTCTGTTCTTATTCTTATGCTGCATCCACATTTAGCACTTCACAGAACAGGTTTATTAACTAAGTTATTTAATGCCATTATTTTTTACTATGCATGATGAAATCCCATCTGCTTCATTTTGGTTTAATTTGAGAGACACTAGGTTCTGTTTAGTATGCAAAGTACAAAGGACACACTGATGAATACCACTGCTGCCTCTATTAAATGTGTTTCCTACCATGTTCATTAACACAGACAAGGAAACAAATGAATAGAATATAGGTTGAGGTGTGCAATCACAGAAGTTTCCATCACTGCTTCTCAAACTTTTCCACCAAAATTGGAAATAAAAATTGCGAACATCAAAGAATCTGAAGCCTGGGTCCGCAACAGGCGGTCATAAGAGTAAATGTATTTTAAGGACTCTGGTTTGGTATTTTAATAATTTTTTAAGAAATTTTATGCAATACTGTGTCTATTTGTTCTAATTTATAGTATTTTTTTCCCTCTTAAAACCTTCAAGCATAATTGTTGAACAAATAAGAGAGGCACATCTTTCAGGAGAATTTCTAGGACTTTCTATACCAATAAGGGTATATCGATCCCACTCAAGAAGGAAGGATAATTCTGGTAAAAGATGATAAGAGTGCACAAGGAGGAAATTATCAGTCTTGTGTTTTGAAGGGAAATAAGGAAAAGCTTTATAGCTGAGATCAGACCTGAGTAAAGAGCAGGAAAGGTACTTCATTTAGAAAGAAGAGTGGGAAGGCGTGGAAGTACTACATGGCACAGCTTACCTGGGGAACTGCAAATAGTTTTCTACTGCTGGATATGAAGTTTCTAGATTGAGCGTGGCCTGAATCAGGCTAGAGAGAAGGAGAAGCCAATATGTACAATAAGCAATTCTGTTAGAAACATTACAGTCTTTCTAAATAGGTACTTTTCATTTAATTTATAAATGCTCTTTTCCTTCTTGCTTAACTTTCCATTCACAGGCAGATCAGGTGGGAGCAATTTTTTTTAACATCATTCATAAACTGCTTTTCTAAACCAAATCATCCACAGCAGACCTCTGCTTGACCTTGGACACCTATCAAATGCCTTCTCTCACTGCTGATCAATGGTTCTTCTGGCACCGGCACTGAGTCAAAAGGAAGCCGCTGTTCATGAAAGAGCCAGGTGGCCACCCAGTGAGACCGAAGGGTCCTGACCAGAGCGCAGGCTGTGCTCCTTCTTAACAAAAAGCATTCTGCCGGAGTGGGGCTCCTACACGGAATGCCCCACGGAGGGGAGACAATGTCCTCCTAAGGTCATTAAGAACTCACCTTCTGTGTTCAACCTTCGGATCCTTTTGAAGACATATTTACAATGGAAAGATAGACTGTACTGCAAAAAACCAGCTCCACTTTGAGAGTCTGAGGACCAAAAGCCTTCGAATATGACCTCCCAGCCTCCTTTGACAACCTACCACAAGGGTATTATTCTTATTTACTTGTTCTGGTTCTTACCAGAAAGAACTTTAAGAGGTCTTCATAGGCACAGGATTAGAAGCAACAGTCATTCTCTTCCTGAGAACCGGAAAGACTTTAATGACATTTGTAATGTGTATTATCTTTGAAGTCTTCTGTAAATTTTCCTCAGATGGAATAACGGGTGATATGTCCAAATTCTTTTGGATTATGTTTGTATCTTATGCAGCCTTAAGATGGTTATAGTTAAGATGGTGCCAGGAGTACTACGAATTGTTAGGAGCGGTGTTGCCATAATACTGACATCTCGAAATGCATTATACTGTGTATTGAACCTTGATATCTGACTTCTAGCCTCCAGAACTGTGAGAAAATAAATTTATGTTGTTTGAATCATCCTATCTGTGGCATTTTGTTATGGCAGCCCTAGGAAACAAATACAGATTTTAGTACTGGCAAGTAGGGTGTGGCTTGTAACAAACACCTAAAAAATGTGGATGTAGCTTGGAACTGGTAATGAGTAGGGGCTAGAGAACTTTCAAGGGACATTTTAGAAAATATTGCATTTCCATAAAGAAACTGGTCATAGAAATATGGATGTTAAAAGTGCTTCTGGTGGGGACTCAGGTAGAAATGAGGAACATGGACCCTGAAGGAAAGGTGATCTTTGTTATAAAGTGGTGGAAAACTTGGCTGAATTGTGTTCTAGGGATGTGGAAGGTAGAAAATGTGAGTGAAGAACTTAGATATTTGCTGAGGACGTTTCTAAGCAAAGTGCTGGAGGTATGGCCTGGTTTCTCCTTTCTGCTTATAGCAAAATGCAACAGGGGACAGATAAATTGGGAAGTTGTTAAGCAAAAGGAACCAGAACATGAAGATTTAAAAAAAAATCTCAGCCTATCCATATAGCAAAAAATGAGGAAGCACATTCTTGAGAGCACCAAGGGTCTGGTGGACTCGCCTTTGATGAAGAAGTTACGGGATCCAATCTGCCATCTCAGCAGAAGCTTGGAATAGAGTTGGGGTTGTACCAGCAGAAACATTGCCAGCTTGGACTACAGTGACTGCAGGCTGCTGGACTTCTGAGATTCAACAGGATGGGCCAATAGAGCTATGTGGCATGAACATGATTTATCCCTCAAGAGAAGGGAGGAGTGGCCCCAAAGGTGACCAGAGGTTGGAAAGACTGTCACTGCCACCACATACCCACAGGGCATAAGCTGAGGGGACGAGGCTGCCTCCTCTGATTTCAGTAGGACTGGCTGCTGCCCATGGTCTCAGGAATGGGGCTGTTGCCCCAAGTGGGCCCAGAAGGCAGGGCTGCCAGCCTGGTGGGTCTGGAGGACAGAGCAGGAAGCCACAAAAAAGCATTATTCTCAAGCCTTAGAGTCTACCATAATTCGCCCTGCTAGGTCTCCGATCTGCTTTGGACCCGTGACTCCTTTCTTCTTTCCCATTTCTCTCCTTTGAAATGTGTTATCCTAGGCCTGTCCCACTGTTGGATTTGGGAAGCAGACGACTTGTCTGGTTTCACAGGTTTATACCTAGAAAGGAATTTTGCCTCAGGAGGAATCAGATCTGGAATGTCACCCACATTTGTTTTAAATGATAGTTCAATGAGATTTTGGACAGATTGATGTCAGAACGGGTTAAGAACTTTAGCTTGTTGGGATAGTGATAAATGTATTTTACATGCTGGAAGGACATGTGGGGGGACATGAATGTTATGGGCTGAACTGTGTTTCCCTAAACTCGTATGTCCAAGTGTTAGACCCCAGGACCTAAGAATGGGACTGTATTTGGAAATACAGCTTTTAAAGACATGATGAAGACAACATGAGGTCATAAGGGTAGATCCAAATCTAATTTGACTGTCTCCTTTATGAGAAGAGAAAATTTGGACACACAGAGATACCAGGGATGTACATGCACAGGGAAAAAAAACAAAACATGTGAGACAACAAGAAGGTGGCCACCTGCAAGCAAGGAGAGGATTCAGGAGAAACCAAATTTAGCAACACCTTAATCTTGGACTTCTGGCCTCCTGAACTGTGAAAAATTAATTTCTGTTGTTTAAATTTCTGAAGTATCAGTTACAGTTGTTTGTTAGGGCAACCCTAGCAAACTAATACACCTTTTCTTTACTAGTCTTCAAATACATAATAAATGATCAAACTATGTCATTTCATTCCTTAAAAACCTCATGAATCCATCCTCTACTTTTGGTCTGTAAGGTCAATGCCATTTATGAGGGTCTTGCATTATGTCTGATCTGGAGAAGAGAGACAATCTCTTAATAGGTCATCAAGCTTCCTATCCTATCTCCTTACAATCTATTCTCTTTAGGAGTAATAATAGTATCCACACTCCATTGACTGAAACCCTTTCTATATAAAGAACTTCATTTAGCATTAAAATATCCTGCCTGATGAAATTTTGTCCTTTTATAAGTGTTAGATAAATCAAACCATGCAATATGTAACCTTCGAGGATTACATTTTTTTACTCAATGTCATTTTTTTGGAGATTCATCCAGGGGGTATGTAACAATAATTAATACCTTTTTATTGATGATTAGTATTTCATGACATGTATATGCCACAGATCAACTATTTACTTATTGAAGAATATCTGGGTTTTATTCCCCCAGCTTTTGGCTATTACAAATAAAGCTGTTGTAAATATTTGTGTGTACATTTCTGTGTAAGTCTCTTGTATTCTTGTATGAAGGTCATTATCTCTGAGAAAAATGTCCAGAAATGCAATTGTTAGGTTATATGGTAGTTGCGTATTTAGTTCTGTTTGTTTATTGCATTTTTTAGCTCAAAATTTTCCATTTGTTTCTTCCTTATGTCTTCAATTTTGGTTCAGAGACATTTTATTTCATTGTTAAGGTTTTCTATTTGTCCATTTGTTATGATCACAGTTGTAACTACTTATTAAAATGTTTCCATGACGGCTTAAAATCTTTTTTAGCTAACTCTAAAGTCTCTGTCACATTGATTTTTGTCCTTTTTTTATTCAGTTTGAGATCTTCTAGTTTTTATTGTAACTGATTTTTTCTTCTGAACCTGGGTCACTTGGAGTATTATGTTATGAGATGCTGGATCTTAGAGGAACCTTGTATTTTAGCTGACTTCTTTTCACAACACTCCATCAGGGGAAGGAGGGAAGCTGTGTCGTTACTGCCAGATGGGAGTAGAAGTCCAGATTTCCTCTCAGCCTTTAATACAGAGGAGGAAAGAGGTCTTGGTAATGCTGGGTAGGGTGGGAGTTTCTGCTTCCCACTAGGCCTCCACTGATACCTCCCTGACTGGGCGGGGCAGGAATGGCCTCAACTAACATCACAAGGACTATGGCCTTGTTAATGTGGGGCTCCTCTGACATCAGACCATGGGGTGCCAGGTAGGAGTGGCAGTACAGGTTCCCCAGCCCCCTTCTCTGAAATCACCCCATTGGGGAAACTGTGACACATTACTGCAGCCAGACAAAGGGGGAACTTTGGCTGTCCGCTCAACTTCTGTCGGCAGGGAAGAGGATGAAATCACAGTCTATTCTGAGGTGTCAGGCTGTAATATTGCAATTATTATGTTAAAACTTTCTGTCTTACTAGGCTGCTCCTTTCCTAGTCTTTTGGCTTGAGAGCATGGCCATTTGTTCATTCATTCATTCATTCATTCATTCATTCATTCATTCATTCATTCATTCATTCATACCTGTGGCCATTGATACTTATGTGTTACCAACTTCTTCAGCTCTAAGAGTGGTTTAGATGAGGCTGGAAAAAAGAGCAGAGAAGTCACCACCATGTCATTCCTTGGCTCTCAAGATCCCTAGCTCGTCTGCCTTCTCTCCATCTCTTCAAGTAGTCTGATGTTTGTTTTGCATATAATATGCAGGGTTTTTGTTGTACTGGGCAGGAGGAATAGGGAAAAATACATCTACTCCATTTTCCCAGAAGTGGATTCACATCATTTATTTTTACGACAAAGAGGGAAGCCAGTGTTTCTTTTTTCTTGCTTCCTTAACTTCTTTCCCTCCTCTTTCCTGCCATTCCCTTCCCATTCCCGTCTCTTCTCCTTTCCCTCTTCTCCCCTGGCCTTTTTCTTTCTCTCTTTTTCTTCCTTCTCCTTCTTCTCTTATTTCCCCTTTTCTAACTATTCCTTGTTTCACATTTTATATTTGCTCTCTGCATCCATTGGTAATTTTACATTAATACTCATAACAAGTTAACCGAACAAATATCTAAGCAGAGACCGCGGTGGTTTTCTAGTCGTTTCTTCTTCACCTTAGTATTTGTGAAGCTGAGTTGTTACTTGTGGATCCACAACAAAAACCATTGTGTTTTACAACCTTCTGTTGTTCTGCATTCCCTTCTTTTAGATGTAGTCACAACATTTCATATTTCTTCTCCAAAGTAATTCTTCGGGAGAGTTCAGTAACATATTTTTTTTCTGACACAGTAGACAGAGAATGGGTTTTGGATTTATTTTGAGCTGGGTTTGAGTCTTGGTTCTATAAGTTCCTTAGCTGTTTGATTGTGGGCAAGTTATCTCATTTCTCTGATTAGATTTCTTCTCTGTAAATTGGGGATTTTAATGAAAGAATGTTTGCAAATTAGCAAATATCATTCCTATTACATACTGCGTGCTCAATAAATATTAGCTAAATCTGGAGCTATTAATGGTCACTGCTCTTCAGCCTCCAAAGGCCACTCTGTCCAGTTTGAATATCCGCTTTATTTCTGTAGGGTTAATATATACCTATCATTATTTTTGTTGTTATTTTATTATTACTAGGTAGGTTTGTCAGTGTGTTGGATGATGAGGTTTCTGAAATAAGTGGAAGAATTAATTGACCATCATTATCATAGTTAAGATGATCTTCATCCGGCTCAAGCTCCCGTTTTATCATAAACAAACCCCCAAATATTTGCTTGATTAATACAAGAATACTTGCTAAGCACATACTGTTAGCCTCCCATTTATGATGCTATGACTATCATCACATCCAATATCAAATACAGCATTTTGTTACCATGGCTGTTTTGCTCTTCATTTGCTTATGCCAGAAAGACTTCTCAAAGTTTAGATGATGCTTGATATAATAGTTGATTTGAGACAAAATGACTTCAACCCTTATCATCGCATGAGAAAAACAGGTCAACTAAGGATTATTTCAGAAAATTTGCCCCTGTGGTTGTGTATCTGTGATATCAGTTCATTCTGGATTTGATGAGGTAAGTGCAAGAGAAAACACAAAGGTCATTTTAAAATTGCAAACACATAGAGGAAAGGTTTCATTATTTTACATCGAGTCATAGCTGGTGAAAAGTTAGTTCATTTCAATTAGAAAAGAATTCTCTGTCTTCCTCAATTTATGTCATAAATTACTTCTTATATTTGTATTTACCTAAAACATCTTGCATTTTTAATAAAACAAAACCATGATATAGGATTACAATAAAGCTGTTTTATTTTTCTGTCTTTTACCCATTCTCTGTTGAGTCCTTTACCTAAAACCAGCTATTTTCACTTATATTTGTGGGCTTTTTTCTGGTAACTTAACTCATACTAACTATTCTGCTTCTAAGTCATTTCTTGATGAATCAATTTTCTATTTTTCTATCGATTTAGCATATTGGTGATGAGGATTTATTACTCTTATCCAGCTCCTTTATTTACTGCTATTATAATAACATCATAATACAATAGTTTATAATTAAGTTACCATTGGGTATTTTTAATTTGTCTGAATATGCAGGTCTTATTCATTACTCACCTAAAATTGTAAAAAATTTATTTGGGGGTAACTTTTTCCCATGCAGTTATTTTTTGATTCCTTGTTTTTAATGTTTCTTCTATCAATATTTCTTCTCAAGTCCTTCAAAGTAATATAAAGCCTTTGAATCTTATTTTCCTCATGGTCAAACATATCAGACATTATGTCATTTCCGTTTTCATTAGACAGATATTTTAGAAGACTTCCTTTTTACAGACCCACTCGGAATGGTTGTTCCTAGGCCATCCTGGGACGTCCCTGTATCTGTTCCCTACCTTGGATAATTTTGTGAACTTGCCTGTGATGTATATAGTTGCATAAATTTTTGTTTTTATTCAGTGTTCATATTGATTTCTCACTTTACTGAGTGACTAATTATAGATAGATAATGATTTTTAAATAGGATTTTGGAGACATTTATCTATTATGTTCTAGCTTCTAGTGTTAATTTTGAGAAGTCTAATATCATACTATTTCTCATCCAAATATGAAACCTTCTATATTATCCTGAAAATTTTAGGATTTTTGCTTTCACTATTATTTTTTTTTAGCTTTCATGATGTTGTGCTTTGGCATACATCTTTTCTCAAATATTGTTCTTAGTACTCCAGATACACTCGTTCTTCAGTTCTGAGATATTCCCTTCATTCATTTCTTTTTTTACAATTTCATTTCTTCTGTTTTGTTTCTTTTCTCCTTCTGAAATTCCAGTTATTTGATATTAGATACCTTGGGTTTATTATCCAGCCTTATCTTTCCTGTTTTCTATTCCTACATCTTTTTGTTTATTTTTGGGAGATTGTAGCAACTTCAGTTTCTAAATATAATACTGATTTTTTTAGCTATCAAAATTTAATTTAAAAGAGTTGCTAGCTGATTGTCCCTTTTATACAGCATCCTGTTCTTGTTCCTTGGATAGATTATCTTCCTTTATCTATCTGAGAATAATAATTACAGCTGACCCTTGAAAACCATGGGGATTAGGAATGCAAACATTCCCCATGCAATGGAAATCTACATATAACTTTGCCCCAAAACTTGACTACTATTGACCAGAGGCTTTGCCTAAAACACGAACTGTCAATTAACACATATTTTGTCTATGGATTATATACTGTAGCCTTAAAGTAAAGGAAGCTAGAGAACAGAAAATGTTTTTATCAAATAGTTGCAAGTTTCCAAAATTTTTCTCAAATACATTTATTGAAAAAAATATGCATGTAAGTGGACCCATCTAGTTCAAACCCTTGTCCAAGGCTAAACTGTATAATGACTTTAAAATACCCTTTTTTTGTTGTTATCTGTATCTCTTTCCTCCAAGTTTCTTTTTTCCTATTTCTTTTGGTCTTTGTGCTCCAGATTGTGAAGTTTTCTTTATTTACTGGTCATCCTTGGCTGTCCATGGATATTTGAGAAAGCGATGCTATAAAGCTTATGAGAAGCTCTGTGTGCATGGGTTAGATTTGTCAACTGGTGAACTTTTAAATGAAACAGCATGGCAGTGACAAGATTATTTCATTGAGGCATACCCAAATAACTATAGTTGGAAGTCTATTTTCAAGAGCTATTTCATTTTTCCAGAGAACCCTCTGTCAATCTCCTGCTTAAAATGATATGGTTGTGAAGGCAGAGACTGCAGGGAGGTGATGAAGGTGCATTCCACCTTCGGAATCTAACAAAAGAAAGGTGCTAAGAGTCTTCATTCAGTCTCTTCACTGTCCTTAATCTTCCCGATTTTGTCTTTTGAGCCTATTATTTTTGAGCATAAGATTTCTCCGCTTCAATTTACCTAGAATGAATCTCCTACCAGAGTGAGGTAGAAATTGTGCCTGACGTTAGAAGTACAAGGCTGTATCAGTGTGTAATAACCCTGGTCCTGTCTCTCAGTGAGTACCCTTATTTGGGGCCTCTTGTCTACTCTCACATTTGATGGCACATGGTGCTGCTAATTTTAGAGACTTTCTGTGCTCTGTACCATAAATTATCTCACTCCACAATAACTGCCCTCTTTAGAGGGACTTGCTGTTCAATTGCTGTACTCTGTTATTTCCTCCATTTATGTTCAGTCTCTCAAATTCTTTGACTGTTCTTTAGGTGCATTTCTCTTCCATTCTCTTTGTCTTTAGAGTTCATAGCTTGTCTCAGTGAAGAGCATATAATGACAGACATTTATTCAGCCATGTGTAGCTAGAAATCTTTCCAATTTGTTAAAAGAGTACCATTTAAAATTTTTCTTTTAACTTAAATGTTACCAACACAGATATTGGTTAAAAGGAATAAGCATGCATGCTATTTACAGAGGTTTGGCAAAGGTCATTGGTATTTTGAGAAATTCTTCAGTCTAGGTCAACCATTGAAAATTTCTGGACCAGAAAATCTTTAGTGTGATAACCTTATTTAATTGACCTAGAAATTAAAACACAGAATTTAAATAAAAAGGACATAATAAATTCTGCCATTTATCTATGTTTTTATGTCAGAATTCAGATGTCATGGCTAATACCATCCTTTTCCTCTTACTCCATCCAATCTACCAAGCCATGGTGATTTATCATGTATCTTGAATCTGTCTACTTTTTACTTTCTCTATAGCCAATAGTGAAGTTCAAATCAACATCATTTTTACTTAGATTTCTCTCATAGCCATCTAACTGAATGATTTTCCCTCTTTTCACCCATTCTCTGCCTGGTAGTCAGAGCCATCTTCTTAAATCACTAATATGTTCATGTTACAATCTTTGAGAAAAACATTCATAGATGCCTGTTCCTCTTAGTATAAAGACCAAAACCCTTACCATGGTCCAGGGGTCCTGTGTGGTCTGAACTCAGGTGAACTGTCAATTCCATCTGTCCCTCTGGCTCTGTTGACCTTCTTTTAGTTCCTGCTATGCTGAAAGTTTCTCCCCAGCTCAGGACCTTCAGCAAATTATTGTGCCTGGAACCACTGAATTCTTCAGAAACTCTATCCCTTGAATACTTAGCATTCAGGGTCATTACTTGGTATAGTAAGAGGTCAGGTCCAGGGGAAATCCTGAAACATTTACAGAAATTGTTCAAACCTCATCTCCATCTTTTTCAAACTATGTGACAGTGAATCACTTACCAACTCTTACGGGACCATATATCTGGTCATCATAGATAGTTTAATCAAGTAATGGATGTGAAATATTTATTACCGTCCCTTGCAAATAATATATATTCAATACATATTAGTCCCTTTGTCTTTTTTTATTTTTTGTCTTTTGCTGAAGTATCAATAACCATTTACTGAAGACATGAAAGTTTGGAGGAAGTTTCACATACAGGAAGAAATATATTAATACAAATAGACTGGAAAATCTTTCTTTTCTCAAAGTTGAATTAAAATTTAAGAAAATTTCAGTAAAAACAATGAGCTCTGAAAGAAATTACAGAAAAGCCATTTCTGAAATTATTTCAAGGATTTTCCTTATTTCTTTCTTTATGTATAGATGCCTAACCTAATGTGTACCATTTTCCAAGTAACAAACAAACCCTTAAGATTTTTTAAATAAGTTATCCATAAAGGTGAGGCATTCCATTTAGTAGGCAAACAGAAAGAGTTGATGGCAATGCTAGTGTCGACCTTCACATTTAAGATTTTATTCTCGCTCTATCCCAAAATATCTGTGACCATAATTTGCACACTTTATTATTATGGTTTTTTCAAATCTCCATTCACCCTGTTATCTCTTCTCAGATCATCAGCTTGAGTGTTTCACAAACTGAAAAATGATAGGACAACATCATTCACATAGAACTGATCTTAGCAGAGACCATGTATAGAAAGTATTCATCATTCATAGCAGGGTATTTTATTTTTTGCTTTTTAATTTTCTATCCTCAAGAAATTGTGTTATTTTAATAATATTACATGTATTTTAATCTAAATGTTATTTTAAGATTTTCAATCCCTCTCACCCCCAGGAAAGATGGAATTTCCCAGAAAAGCTGAGAACTTTCTTCCATTAGTCTTTTAGGAAATTTCCCAGCACTAGTCTTTAAGTAGAAAATATAATTTTTTTAAAGGATTATCTAAACTTTCTGTAAAGGAAAGGAAAAATTTTAAATGAAGATTTCTCAGATATGGTAGACTGCAAATTGATATCATGGAAAAATAATGCCATATTCCTCATGGGTGGGAAGCCTTTTATTTCAGAGAGGATTTTGTTTTACTCACTTATCCTGAGCATGACTTGAGAGAAGTTTACTGGGCACTTTACCCAGGCCTAAGGCAACTCATCAAATATCACTCTCTCAGGAGGTTTTACATCCATGATTCTTGGCCAAAAAATAATTGTTAAAAAAACGTTCACTTCCCTAAATTGTATTATATCACATTCCCAACTGCAAATGTTTACAAAAGGTTTTGTCTTTTCCTCCACTTTCCTTTCAAGGGAACCACACTACCATCTTTCACCCAAATACTGTGCTGACAACAGCAATCAATCACTAGCACAAAATATGGATCTGGATCAATTACTTTAGATTTGCTTTATCCATTTTCAATCTTAACAACAATCATTACTTGACTGTACAAACCAAATTCAGAAGCTCTGGTCCCAGGATTTCATTCTAGCTCTATCCCAAAATACTTATGATATATAATATCATAGTTTATTATTATTGCTTTTTCAAATCCCCACTCATCCTTCTCAGATCATCAGCGTGCAGTGTTTCACAAACTGCAAAATGACAGAAGTACATCATTCATGTGCAACTGATTTTAGCAGAGACCATGTATACAATATAGTCTTTGTTATCAGTGGGGTACTTTTTTTTTTCTTTTTAATTTTCTATTTTCAAGGAATTGTACTGTTGTTAATAGTATTACATATACGTGAAATTCGAATTTAAGATGTTCAACACCACTCACCACCAGGAAACAGATAAAATTTCCCAGAAAGGCTAAGAACTTTGTTCCATTAATATTTTAGGAAATTTCCTATCACTGGTCAGTGATTATAAACTAATTTTCACTGTATTTTTAAATTCAGTGCAATAAAGTTATCTAAAGCAAAAAACAGGTATAAGATGTAGTCCAATTCCAAATTGTGTTTTGCTATTAATCCTTTTGTATCATAACTTAATGGGTTTTTTCTTCTCCATCACTTTAAATTTTCAAAAGCCCTGCTTATATGAAAATGGTAGGAGAGGATAAAGGAAGTGCACAGAAATGAAAGATACAGGATATCCTCAGGACCCCCAGGAGGGCCTCCTAGTCAACCTCCTTGTGCAGCAGGTAAAGACCTAGAGATCGCAAGAGAGGGCAATTGACTATTTAAGGTCTGCAATTCTCTTAGCTTAGTCTTGACACTTTTTCTTCTGACCACTTATTTTCCCTTCTTTAGTGTACCTCACCAGTCAAAAAACCGTTAGTTATTGTGTTCGATTCAAAGAAAAAAAAATCTATGTTATAAGCAACAGAGATGGGAAGGATCTCGATCACCGCATTCTCATTTCTCAGTCTCTCTTTTTGAAGAGACCTGAAGATGCAACTCAGCAGAACAGAGAGACTGGGGGGAAAACCCACTTTCAAGTTGAAGCAGTGTAAAACTGTGGGCTAAACTGAGCTAAAAATGAAAAAATAGGAAGTGACAGAAAATAGTACACACATTGTGAAGATTTCTTATTAACTGAACAGGTGTTATATTCAATTAAACATAATTATATTCCATGATATTTTACAGGGGAGCAGGTGCAAACAAGAAGATACACTGCAAAGGTGCTGGTCTGTAGTGACTGGTAGTTAATAGATAAGCCCTCTCTGAGCAACTGAATCCTGCCTGAATTCCCAGAGTCTCCAATTGACTCATGTCTTCAAGTTAGCAAAAGTGATTTCTTAATTTAGTTCTTAATAAAGAAACAAAATAATTTGTTGGTAATGCAACACTTTTGCATGGCAAACACTGTTCTAGGCACTTGGTATATATAATCTCTTTTTATCCTCATCATAGTTCTAGTATCCTAGAGGTATGTGTAAACCTCTATTTTGGTAGCTGGAGAAATTGAGTCTTGGAGAAGTTAAATCACTTATCTTATGGATTCTGAAGCTAAATTACTAAAGTTATACATACAAGTCTATACATTTCAAATGTACACACACACCCCTGGTGCCCATATATTTGTAGAAGAAGGCCTGGGATTAATTGACAATTCCTCATCACTAGGAAAAATCAGGTCAGTTTTACTTCAGTTTAATTAAAATTAAAATTTATTGCACATCCACTCCATAGTAGGTTCTGAGCATTGCACAAGGGGAAAGAGTTGGATTACAGAAGATCTTGACTCAGGAGTTCACAGGATTGTCTTAAAGATGGATGTGAAAATGTGTAATTTTATTCCCATGTGGAAAATGCAATGAGAGGTGACTGGGTTTCACCTAGGACTGGCTCTGACCTTTCTCATGACCCCTGGGGAATTAGTCTTGGCCATTTCTGCATTGCAGAGTTCTATTCCTGCAAGCTGTTAATTAATTGAGTCCCTTTAGTGTGCGGCATGTGAGGTACAAAAATGGCCAAGCCACAGACTGGTCTGCAGCTTAGATCTCACTAGATCTAAGACCCATGACATAGATCTTGAGACCCATGACATAGATCTTGAGACCCATGACATAGATCTTGAGACCCATGACAGACGGGTTCTTTCCTTTTGTCACTGGTTACTCTTCACAGAGATTTTTAGGCCTCTACATGTTCAATTTGCTCAATTTATTCCAGTCTTTAAGTTGTCCCCATTAATTATTGTCACAATTGATTTGATTACTTCTTTGCTATTTCATAAATCCCTAAAAATGGTGAAGGTTGGTACTTTCCTTGACTCTGCCCGCATTCTGAGAAACTCCCACTACAGCACATAGCCTTCCTCTTCAGTGAGAAGGATTTGGTAAATTTCTTTTGCCTTTTGCTCAGAGAAGACAATTTTTACCTGAAATCAGCTTCCTCAATTTCCTAGAAGCTCCAAATCTGCTATCAAATGCCTCCCAGGCAATAGTTCAAGTTAAGAATTATTTTCCTGTAGCAACTCTGAGATCTTGCTAATTTACTGTTTCAGGCCCATTTATCTCTGAAATTTAAAAGCATTCTCTGTATTTCTAGCTTCTTAGTCTTTCCTAACCATAGATCATTTGGTTAATAAAAGAGTCAAGTGTGCTTCATATTTACTAAGTAAATAAAGTGTGGGAGAAGAGATTATTCATTGCAGCTTTCCTTTTTTTAAAACGTTTCCTCGAAGTGTCCCTTAGAGATATGCATATGTATCTTATCTCTCATTTAAAATTTTGAGCTCTGACTGGGTGACAGTTTGCTCTGTGATCTTGGGAAGGTCGTTTTGACTTTCCTGACCTCAGCCTGCCCATTTTTACAATGAAGTTTAGACAAGGTGCTAAGTATTATCTCAGCTGTAACATTTGGTTATTCTATTGTTGGAAATCAAGGATCATTTCTTAGGAAGTTTTCAAAAGCTCAGCCTGTCTTGCGCTAGTTTGCAGCCAGCATAGACTAGATACAAATAAGTACGAATTTGTAGGCTTACAAAATCTGAGTTCAGAAAGACTGTCAAGGTCAGTCCAACCCCCTGTGGCGGTGCTACCTGAATACTTCTACAACATCTCCACCATGTGGCCGACCTATCTACAGGTGAACACCTGTACCAGACCTTACTACCTCCAAAGCTGGCCACTTGTTTGTGTTTTCCCTGTGGACTAATAGGAATTTTTTTCTCCAGTTGTTCCAAAACGTGTTGTCCTGCATTTTCCATGAGTGGATCTGAATTCTACCACTTGTGACTTCATTAAAAAGCATAATTCCTTTCTCATGTAACAATCCTCTGGATATTTGAAAACGACACAAATATCCTTTCTCTAGGATAAAAAACAGTTCTTTAAGGCATTCCTGCTGTGCTTTAGTTCCAAGTGTGTTCCTAATTTTGATCACTCTCCTCTTAATTTGACCCAGATTGTCAAGGCCATTCCTATTGGCCTGCAGGACTGATCAAATGTCAGAGGTAATCTTTGATGACAGAATTTGAAAATTCACTTTTGCAGAGAAAGAAAGATAATCTGGTAAGAGATTATCACTGTAATTGGAGCAAAAAAATGACAAGTGCCTTCACAAAGTGGAAAGAGGATAGTAATATCTGTTGGATATTTTGTGTTTTATTTTAAATGCATTCTCACATGTAATATAATCACTGGGCCCTGCCCATTTTAGAGTTTAAGTTACTTGTACAAGACTAATATGTGATAGGCCTGGAATTCCAATGTATTTCTATGGCTCAAATATCCAGCAATATCCCTCAAGTGAGAGTAAAATTTCAAACATATTGTATAAGAACTCCACCTCTACAAATAAATGGAAAGGATGGAAAAGTTTGCCCCCTCATTGGTTTTCAAGAGGAATTGTTTTTGAAAATTCTATAGGGAACAGCTGCCTATCTTAGGACCACCACGCCAAAAAGGGAACAAAGGGTTTTTATGCCCTCTTGTAGGAAAGAGAATGGGTTTTGTGTGTCTGCATATGGTGATTTTTCTCATTGAAGGGTTCTGTCCTTGCCACAGGGGCCTAAGAGAGGAGACCTGTCCTCAGCCACTGGCACAGAGCTCACTGGCTGCAGGGAGGTACTGGAAATGAGTGGTCCACAGCATCTCCAATTTCTGGATAAACAGACTTTGCATGTATCTTTTCAGGCAGTGGTGGGCTCAGTCTCACTTGGTATTTTCTTGAAGTGTACTTTACACAGAACAGTCATTTCTTGGATATCTATCCCACACCAAGTGCAGCAAAGCCTGCATCCTCTAGAAGCATCTACTGCTCTGCAATCAGTCTTCAAAAGAACAAGGCAAATCGTCGAGAGATGGCCTTGAGCTGAGGAGCAAAAAGAGCAGGTTTTAGATGATCTTCAGAACAGGGTAGAAACAGGCTCCTGAACATACCAGAGATTGGAATCTCTGACACATGACTGAATCATATCTGAGTAACTTCAGCAGGGCAAGGGGAATATTAAGTAAGCTGATATATGGAAAGTACTTTGAATGTCAACTGGTGCAGAGTGAATATGTTCAATAGACAGTAATGATAGTCACAAGAATTATTACTGGTTCAGACATTTCATGGATGGAAAAGTAAAGATATCTTGCTTATATTCTGGAGTGGTGTTGATTCACTGCTTTCTCTTGTACTTCCTAACCCTCTCCTGTCTTTAAATCTGAGAACTGACACTCAGAGCGATGAAGTCGGAGGGTCACATGATCTTTTCCAGTGAAGAGGAATCATGATTATTCGCTTACTTCGAACCTTCAATGGCTCCCCATCTTCTACAGAATACAGTCTAAGCTCACAAAGAGATGAACACACCCGGCATAATATGCTCCTGTCTATTCCCCCCCAAAAAATCCTCCTATACCTCTCACTTCCCACTTACTGCCCTTGGAAAAACTGGACTTAAACAAGAGCTGTTTCCCTACTTTGCATTTTGGTCCATCGTGTCTTCCTGGAAGGGATGTCATAAGCCAGAAGGAAGAGCTGTATCATTTCATGCTCACATCGCTTGATCCACTACGTTGATGGCTTGTGAGGTATTCGATAATCTTGTTGGCATGGCAGTGGATCGTATTATTCATCTCACAATAATTTATTAACTGCCTTCTCTATGTCAAGCAAAGTGCTGAGATGGAGAGGTAAGTCATAATCCCTGTCTTCAGGTGATACGGGGAGAACCTATGTAAGTGCAGTGTTAAATAGCGTGGTCAGGAGAGAAGGAAGCCTCAGCTGGGGGTTTCTGGATTAAACCTGAGTATGTCCGGGAGATGGGAGTGGCTGGGCTTTGCAGAAAGGGCAAGTCACCTAGCAAAGGAATGAGTGGGTGGGCATCCTAACACAGAGAGAAGTGTGCTTGAACTGGGCCTATGACAGGCCTGTGGTTTTCAAAGCACCAAGCTTGCCAGGGAGAAGATTTTTCTCCATATTCTCAATGACTGTTCAGACTTTATCATCATGGCCCCCATAATACTTCAAAGAAGGAAAGTGGGCTTAGCAGGCCCTCCCAGATTATCTCCAGAGCAAAGTTTGTAAGAAATCTAAGAGTACAGAATTAGAAGACGGTCGAGCTGGGAAAGGCTTTGTCATCTGTGAGCTGCTGCAAGTGGGAAGTTTTTATCTTGGCTTCCTTAACATCCCTCTGGGCTCAGTATGTCAATAATGGCAAGCTCCCCATCACATCCCAAAATGCAGTCAGCCAGCATGTCACTCTGAGTTCTAGTCTGGGATTTAAATCATCAAATGCCTCCAGTTGCTGATAGGTAGTATAAATCCGTGAGTCGGGACAGGTGTAAAACACAGGGAGCAGGGCCTGGATTGGCAGCCATTGGCCCTGCTTAGTTACATTCTCTCTCAAACATCTTGGGACCCAAGGAAAATAATAAAACGTGGGCCCAGCTTCCCATCAGTGGTTCCTTTCCAGACATACCCTGTGTTCCCATCACTAAACTCATGCCCGCCTGTGTCTCTGCCTGACAGAAGCGTGTGATCACAGTCACCGTGCAAAGAAGTACAAGAAGTGGACATTGGTGTAAGGCATCTCTGGATGCAAAGCCACTTCTGAGCTACATAATGTTATTCATCTTCTCTGAATTTGTTTTGCTTCATAATAGCTCCTACCTTGAAGAACTGCTGATGATTCTTTTACTTGTTTTTCACTGTAACTCCTTGATAACTTGAAGAGCATCACCTGTCTATTGTGAATAGTCAATAGACAAATGATAGCGTTGATAACAATTACTTCTGTTACTATTAATTCTACTTCCATGGAAGGGGCAGGTCATGTAACCAAGACTTTGGGCACCAGTGTGGAGTATTCCAGAGTCTCTGGGTCAGACAATGTCTATTTCACTTGCCAATTATCTGACCCATCAACACATTCAAGGGCACAGGCAGCTGGAGTTTACATCATGCCCAGGAGCACAGCCCTCCCTTCCTCCACCCCCACGTAATCTGGAAAAGCCACCTATTCATGCCTGCCCTCCTGGCCTTAGGACTTGCTAGCACTCCTTTCATTTGAGACACTGACCTCTAAAGGCCTCTCTAAGAATGCACGCAGACAAGACTATTTCACTTCCACTCTCACATTAGTACAGCCCTTGGGCTGATGCCCAGAATAAGCTAGTTTTGCAAGAAAGTGGAGGTGAGGGTGGAGGAAGGGGAAGACCCCAGTGAGGTGTAAATGACAGGGCGGATGTGGCCACTGGATATCTGGGGCAGTTTTCAGTTGCGGAGGGCATGAGGGAAGGAGCACAGGTGATCCTTCCTGTGGAAGCAGGTACTTCTCTGTGGTGAGTCACCTGGCTGGGGTTCCCCCAAACATAGACACGTGGTGGAGCCTACGAGCCCTTGCATACAGAGGCTGCGTGGGAATGTAGACCCGAAGCCCTGGTGCCCTCGGGTGCTGCCATTTGCTCGCCTCCTGTGAGATCCCAGACATGGGGTATTCCATCTTGGAGCCCATTTCCAATGGAGTAGGTATGTGTTTGGGGAGAGAGAGAAGGTTATTGGCATCTGTGATTCTGTTCCAATGTGATTCTGTACCAACAGAAGAGGAACAGAAAGTGAGACTGAGAAAGCCTCAGCAGTCAGCCAGGAAACCCTGACTGAGCTCTCTCCCCCCTGCACTGTGCTTGGCCTGAGGGACACGGAGCTGCATAGAACATGCTCGCGTCCCAGAGGCACCTGTCATCCAGTCAGGGAGGCAGCTAAGAGGTGGACCACAGCACTGGGCATACTCTGAATGGCGTTGGGTGAACGCCAAGGCACAGAGCAGCCCGAGTTCTAAGCTCTCTGCGCTGGGCTCAGGACCAAGGGGAACTGAGAGGCCGCCAGAGCCTCTGGGCAGCCGGCTGCTGCCCCTTTCTGCTTCTTGGGGCCTCACCTGGGCCCAGCATGCCAGGTGTTGAGGGTGGAGATAGGCATAGCCCTTTTCCTTCTTCTTACTGCTTCCTCCATGTAAATGTGCATCCTCTCTTGAGAAAAAGACATCTCTAGTAAAGAGAAAAGCCATTTAAGTAAGACAGTCAAGACACATTCCTAAAGAAAACCTACAGCAAGAATTTAGAAAGATTACGAACTTTCTAGAAATTTTCAAACCTATGATTTCTCATTTCTTGTCTACTTCTTCACGATAATGAAAGAAAACAATGGTGGTGATATACAGCCCAACAGCGAGTACAATGATGACAATGACACCAATGTACATTGCTAAGATTTAGGAAGACCTTGTTATGAGCCGAAAACTTTGCATGCATTACATGAGACATTAGGCCTATCTTTGTGCCAGCTTCACAGATGAGGAAACTGACATACATTTCTTAGCAAAGATCACACAGCTTTGTAACAGGAGGGACCCTGTTCAAACCAAGGTGTGTCTGACTTCAGAGTCTGAGCTCATAACTGCTCTGCCTGCCCCCATGTTGCTTTATGGTCTTATACTCATGGTCTTGTGGGCAGGTCTTCAGGGGAAGCTGGAAAGGGGTGGCTGGAGAGGACGGGATCTACTCTATTAAAGGAGTGCCTGGATGGAGAAACTGAGGGTGGCAGCTGTGACAAAGACAGCAAAGTGGGCCAAACTGCTGGGGTCAGCAAGGAGAAAGCAATGCACCTTGAGAGCAGAGCTGCATCTAAGTAACCCAGGCAAGGAGAGTTGTCTAGGCCACCCAACGGAGCATGAGAGAGCTGCTAATAAAAAGGAAGTGATCTGGATCGCTTATCCCCACTCACTGGTCCACTCATCCTCCCAGAAGGGCAAAGGGGGAAAGAAAAGGGACACTTTGGAAGGATCTCTGCTTGTGATTGTAACCCACTTTTTAAGGACTCCACTACCTCTCCCTGACCCCCTTCGAAGTATCTATATCTCTATTGAGTTCAGATGGCTATTTCCCAAAGTCAGTTAGTCAATTAGTCACTTTCGGTAGCTGCAAATGTTGAAAATTGAAAAGCATCTTTCCCTTCTTACTGGCTTCACAGGTGCAGGAGTGTTTGCATTGTACACTCAGAGTGGAAACAGGAGACTCCCTGTTGCCCAGTTCAAGAGAAAAGGTGGGCAGCCTGGCAACCTCCTCCCCTTGGTCTGGTCCTGTTCCACATCTTCTCCTCTTGCAAACCGCATGAGCAACACCATCATGACCTCTATTTCATGGCATCTCTTCCAAATATTCGCTTAATGAGATTCCCGCCAACAAATGGAGTTTATCTAGAATCTGAAGATGATTGAAACAGAGAGTTTGGGGCTCTTTGGAGGGTTTTAGATATTTCTGAGCTGGAGTGCTATATATAGCTGTTGCTTTTAAGTTCCTACCTGCAGTGAAACACAGCTTCCTGCTTGCTCTGAAAAAAGGCGCTTGAGCTCACAAACTGGGGCCCAGTCACTCAGAAATACTTTCATCTAGATCAGCATGGGTTGCCTTTGAAAGGCCACCACATGATGGGTCTCATCTAGGGGAAAATGGAATCCTTTTCCTTTCCACCACCTGCCCTGCTTAGCCCTTGCTCCATTCCCACACCCACAGTGTTCTTCCACATCCTTTCTCTGAATTACTATTTTAATGGGGGAGTTACAGAGTTCTAACTAATGTATGAAAATAGAATTACCACCTGGCCTATGCCGTAGCTCCTGTTGAGTGCTTTTCTGGTGTTGAATACCCATATTTTTACAGGTTTTGAACAAATACGTGCAGAGTGAAGGACACTGGATTTGCAGGGAGACACAAGAACACTTACATTCCAACATTGTACTTGAGTTTTGTGACCTTGGCCAAGTTACTTTTGTTTCCTCATTCATACATGAGGTCATGGCAAGATAAAAAAAGATATGTAGAAGGGTTAGCAGTAATTAACTTGCTACTGAGGACTTGTGGTTTGTTGAACATCATCAAAATTATTCTAGCTGTTAGGCTCTGGGTGCTGAATCAATACTGCTACCAAAGTCCTATTTTTCATGCATTTTTTTTCTGCATGTGTAATTTGCATGAGTAGCAAGTAAGTTCTTAAAAATACTTTACCCTTTTATTGAAGTAGCTTTTTAAAAAAAATGAGCTATGGGTAATGTTAACTTTGATTACTTGATTAAGGTATGTCTGCCAGTTTTCTTCTATGTAAAGTCATTATCTTTCCATTTACAAGTATTGAGTAATTGGTGGAGAAAACTTCAGCAGAAATGAGATACACTGATACCATGTGACCCCTAATGAGATGCACTGACATCACTTGGGTGTGTTCCTGCCCAAAATGCATAAAGTGAATCAAAACATTAGGGAACATCAGACAAACCCACACTGAGGAGCTGTGTACACAATTAGTGGCTGGCCTTCTTCAAAAGTGTCAGTGTTATGAAAGACAGTAAGGCAGAGAAGCCACCCCAAATAAGGAGATCGAGACACATGGCATCTAGATGCCATATGTAATCCGGAATTAGTTAGTGGACCTGGAAAAGTTACTACAGGAGATATCATTGGGACAACTGGGAAAGTTTGACTCTGATCCATAGGCTAACTAATGATATTGTGCCCACGGTGAATGTCCTGATTTTCATAACTGCAGCCTAGTCACTGAGGTGAATGCCCTTGCTGTTGGGAACCACACAGGGAAGTATTTACCAGCCCAGGGTCAAGATGTGCAGATTACTATCAGTTGTTTCATTTTTATAAAATTATATATATAGGTGTATATATATGAGAGAAAAAGGGAGAATGGTGAAACAGGTAGCAAATTTTAACAACTGTCGAATCTGGATGAAGGGTCTATGGTGTTTTTTCTGTTTCCCTTTTGAGTAATTTTTACAAACTGTCTATACATTGAAGTTGTTTAAAAATTAAAAGAAAATTTAAACAACCATAGTACAAACCAATACTTCAGAGAGAAAAGGAACTAAACTATAAAATCAAATTCCTACATTTTCCAAGCTCTCAAGGAGTTGAGCCTAATTTCCATGAATTCTGTTGGCTAAGATTGTGATTTTATCGCTGTGATAATCCTCACAGGGAGTGTATAATTATAGTTTCTTGATCACAGATGGTAACTGAGTTGGGGTAAGAATCCAGAGAAAATTCAAGCATCTTATTTGAGTTCTCGCCATCAAGTTTTAAACAAAGTTGCCTAACAAGACACCATTCAAGCATTCAACCATCTATCTAATGAAGATTTATTGAACATCCTTTTTTCAGCATCATGCTAGCTTCTGGAATAAAACTTGAGTAATGTCTTTTCCCTTCGCTCAAAGGGTTGACAGTTCAGATGGAGAGACAGTCATGTCATAAGCAATAAAATTTCAGAGTTGTGCGGATGATAGTAGAAATAGACATAAGGTGCTAGGAAGGGGGAAGGGGCCAGGAGAGAGTGAAGAGTCTTCTTAAGGAGTTGACACTGACGTCCGAGTTGAACTGTAACAGATGGAAAGGGTCTTTCAGACAAAGAAAAGGATGGTTGTCTGAACAACCACAGTATATTTGTATAAGGCAAATCACTTCATGTCGATGGAATCTAGGGTGTGTGGTGGAGTAAAATAGAAAATGCCAGCGAGAGCTTTGTGCAAAGAGTTTTTTTCTTTCATGCTGGAGTTTGGATTATTTCAGTATTCTCTTTATGAGCCAAGTACCAGACATCTGAGTGTCTACCAAATCCTACAGTTGCTTATAGTCAGTCACCATCTTCCTCTGACATTGAAATAAACAGACTCAGGCTGCCATCTACATACCCTGAAAAACTCTGCAATAATACATGCTTCACACTGCTTAGATTCCCGTTGGGGAAAGTCACAAATTCCCCCTATCCTACCCCTATTCAAGTTTATTTTCTGGACTCTGGATCTCACTGGTGTCTTGTCACTTGTGTCTCTCCTCTTCCTAGCTAGAGTCAATCCACATGTGGGATCTCATCTTCTTTCTTGGCTTTGGTTCAAGATTTAGAGAGAGAGAAAAGGGTGTTTTTTTTTGTGGGGTTTTTTGTGTGTGTTTTTTGGTGGTAATATGCAGAAAACCTTGGGAAATTACAAATGAGGTCTCGACTTCTCAGTTTACAAGCTTTCTCCTCACGGGGGTCTCTCGCTGGCTGGAGTTTCCTCATGGACTTCCTGGCTGTCGCATTAGCCAGACCCTCACGCAGTTCACACACTCCTGCCTTTCTCTCCCGTCTCCTGAACTCTGAACTCTTCTCTCCTTCTCGTTTGGGTCTACCTGAAATAACTACTCAGACTTTTTCCATTTGATGCACAGAATCATTTATTTTTCACCCAAACTCTCAGCTCTGCCAATCTTTAAAATTATAATAAATTATTATGGTTTTCTCCTAAACAAAGGGCCATCTGTCTGGGGTTTCCAACTTTTGACAACCAAAGAATTAGTGGAAGCTTTGACACTATAATATTTCCTTTTATATGACTCAAGATTAGATGTGGTTTTACTTGTGTTTGTAATGAAGGGAGCTGCATAAAGATTTACCCTCCCATTGATGTGCATTATTTTATCCCAGGAGGGACAAATGTGGTTGGAGAGAGAGATTTTTAAATTTCCACTACATTTTCTCTTCTGGAGAAAAAGGGCTCTTTTGAGGGGAAGTAACTACAGGGACATTGGAGGCAGACAATTTGAGCTCTTACCCTGATTTGCTCTAATGAGTTGTTTGACTTCATGCGCAATATACATTCTTTCAGAGGTCCCTGAAAAGACATAATATCTAGGAACGAGCAGAAATATCTAGGAAAATGACATCAGCAAAATGGCTGGCCAGTTTCAAAAATGGATGTCATCCTGACAGAAAACTAATAGGAAAACACTGAACTTGAACTGTACCTTATATCAAGTGGATCCCACAGACATACACAGAACACTTCACACAACAGCAGTGGAAAATGCATTCTTCTCACACATACATGGAACATTTTCTAAGATAGATCAAAGCCCTTGCCTAACAATTAGGCAAGACAAAGAAATAAAAGACATCCAAATTACAAGAAGTAGAACCGTCTCTGTTTGCCAGTGACACGATCTTACAGAAAATCTTCAAGACTCCACCAAAAAAAAATTCAAACCGATGAATGAATTCAGTAAAGTGGCAAGATATAAAATCAACATACATTATTTCCGTTGTGTGTATATACATTAATAATGAACTATTTGAAAAAGAAATAAAGAAAACAATCCCTTTTAAAACAGCACCAAAAAAATAAAGTACTAAGGAATAAACTTAACCAAGGAAGTAAAAGATCTGTACTCTAAAAATTAAAAGACATTGATGAAAGAAACAGAAGAAGATACAAATAAATGGAACTGGGTATTTGATAAATTGGACTTACTATGAAATTCAACCATCTTCAAGAGACATAATAAATATGGCAACTTGTACTAAGCCCTAATGATGTATCAGACACTTGATGTATCAGATGTGTTATACACATTATGTAATTTATTTTGCATAGTAATACAAGATAGATACTATGTTCTTTCATAACTGAAGAACCTGAGGCTTAGAGTGGTTAAAATGATAGAAAAAAAATCACGCACATACACAAAAATGAAACAATCTGATCAGTCTAACAATAATAGATCATTACTGAAGGTGTCTTCCTTGGTAAATGACATAATTCACCCAGTTTCTCTAGCTGAAGTGCTAGGACTACTATCAGATCCCTCTATTTCCCTCATACTTCACAGTGATACATCATCAACCCTACCTCCCAAATATATCTGAATCCACCCAGTGTTCTTGACCTCCATGGCTACCCCTACAGTCAAAGTCACCCTTGTCCTCACTTGGATTTCTGCATCAGCCTCCTAACAGGGCTTCCAGTCTTTCCTCTTATCTTCTGCAACCTAGTTTTCCACATGGGAGCCGAAACTATGTATTTTTTCATGTAAATATGATCTTGTCACTCTCATGTTTTGAACCCTCCAATGGCTTCTCATGTAGAATCATGTCAAGATCCTTGACCATGATCTGCAAGATCCTGGGCAATGACCTCCACCCACCTCACTTGCTATATCTTGTGTCTTTTCTTCTGTTACTTTGCCCCAGCCTTGGAGAAGTTTCATTCTTGCTTTTAACACTTACGTTTCATTCCCACACCTCACCATTGCTCCTTCTGTCTCGAATGACCCTTCCCAAGGTTTCTTCATGACTGGTTCCTTACTGTCATTTAGATTCTAACTCAAATGTCACCAATCACCATCCCCTTGCCACTCTATCAATGAATGCTGTTTTATTTTCTTCATGCTACTTATGATAATGTGCAATGAGCTATTCATCTATTTGCCTGTTTTTAACAGTATATATAAATAGAATCTAGAATGCAAGCTTCTTGGAAGTAAGAAGTAAGAAAGAAAGGACATTATCTTGTTCACTGCTATACCTTCCCACACTTAGAACCGTGACCAACACCCAGTGGGAACTCAATGGATATTTGTTGAGTGATTTTGACTGAAAGTCATTAATCTAGCCCATCAGGAAATTCACCTTGAAATTTTATGATAGAAATATAGCTAGAGAATAAACTATAAAACTGTAGAATCTTGAAACTTCTATCTGGGTTTTGTGAAGATAAGAACCACGTAGTAAGGACATGAGATACCTCACAAATGCAAATTTATTGTCTTTAGCCATTACACTGAGTGCCTAAGTAAATATATTTTCTCCAAATGTATTCTAAAGGGTGTTATTCCCAACTGAGTTCTGAAAGTCTACAAACAAATAACTCAACTCCACTTAAAACAGCCCAATTATAGGGGTATTTAGTACTTCCCAAGACAGTCCATTCCATCACTGGACAAAAGAGAAAACTGCAGTATCCTCAGCAAATAGTCACATCATTATTATTGATAAGATAATAATATACTGGCTGCTAGAAGGCAGGGGTCTGCACATTGAGGTCCATTGGTCAAATCCAGGCCTGCCTGTTTTATGAGACCCATGAACTAAGAATGGTTTTTAAACTTCTTAAAGCTGTTGAAAAAAAAATCAAAAGAACACTATTTCATGAAACATGAAAATTATATTAAATTCAAAAGTAAGTCTTCATAAAGTTTTATTGGAACACAGCCATGCACACAGTGGCTGCTTTTTCCACAGCGGAAGAGTCAAGGAGTTGCACTACAGAACCTAATATATTTAGTAGCTGGCTCTTTACAGAAAAAAAAATTCATAGGCCACAATTGTGGATTATGCAAAATTGAGGAGTTGCCATCTTTGAGTGCAGCTTTCAAAATCAATTATTAATTTAAAGATATTATGCAATCTGTAAAACTCTCATTATAAATTTTTGACTTATGGTTCTTGAATCTGCAAGTCTCTTCAGCTCTAGAGAGATTTTTTCCTGCTCATCAGCATGTAGTCATAATTGTGAAGTGTACGTGTGTGTGTGTGTGTGTGTGTGTATGGAAAAGTAGAGCTACATACATGTGTATCTGGATAACTAATGAATTTAAATGTAGATGTGGCCACTTTATATCTGCCTGAATAATTATGTTCATAGATGATCAAGGTTGGGTCAAATTACTCAGCATAAAATGAAAGATTAAGCTATCAAAATCATTTCATTTTTAATAGATAATCAGATGCTCATTTATTTTTCATGGTACCTACTGTTGCATGTTCATTTTCTTAGATAATTTCTTAACTAAATAAACATGTGTTAGGGCCTGTTTTCCTTATGACTTCACAAATGAGTCCTATTTTCATTTTACTCATGATGCTGGCTTTGTTTGGACTCAGAGAAGTAAAAATAATCTCATTTCTGTGCCACCCTTAACAGATTATTTGGATCATGGACATATACTGGTGTGGCCCCCTTCATTAAGCTGATGGCTTTGTCAGATGTCAAAGAATTTGTTCAAGGATAGGGCAAGTTTCCTATTTCAGTGAGCTCTCAGTGGGAAGCCTGTCTAGCTCTGTGGAATGATTCAGAGCCAAGTCATTTTGCAAAGAAGTACAGATCTGCCATTTCCAGGGGTATGAGGATAAAAGCCAGTGGTTTTCACTTCACATTACAGGGGTAGTGGGTTGTCATGAGGATGGAAGGAAGGAGCAAGACAGTGCGGTAGAAGCAGTATGAGGTGGAAAGTAGGATGCTTGCCTTAATCCTGAGCCCTTAGTAGAGCTACTTAAATTTTTTGGTCTTTAATTTCCCCATTTTGGAAATCAAGGAGTTAATAGTATTAATGCCTTTCTAAGCAATAAACACTTGATGAAATGAAATTCTAGTGCAAGACTAAAAACTGAAGCACATGGGGATGGAACTGACTTGGTGGAAATGTGGATCGCTGGGACTTTGACTCGATCCCTGGTGGTAGCTTTAGAAGCTTCTCTTCAGAGCTGAGGGCTCAGCAGAACAGCCTGACCACTGCAAGACTGTTCACTGAGTTGCTTTTTCTACTCCAAATATCTTTGATTCTGTGGGTAACGGCATGTGCATTGTTTATAGGTGCATTAATGCACTGGATTTGCTAAAGAATAATGTGTTCTCTTTACTGATCAAGTATTCATATGGCAGGGATATTTTCATTATTTATAGGCCAGGGAGATGCTGTGAACAGAGAAAGAGGCTCAGTCCTCTCAACCCCACACACATCAGCGGGAGTCAGCTAAACACAATAATGACAAAAGACACTCGGTGTTGGGGTGTATGATTTCCTCTGCACTTGCGCATCTGTCCCCTATTATACTCAAGTTCCATGAGGGAGGAGTCTACATTTTATTCCTCTTCTTTTCCCAGTGCCTAGTCCAGTGCTTAGCAATAGAAAACACTCTGAAAGTTTTCAATAAACAAACAAATGAATGAAGGCTTCTAAGCTCACCATATAGATTGCCAAATTGCTACACTAAGAATGAAGGATTATCTAGGAAATACAAGAGTAAAATCTACCCACTGGGTAATTAAGGATTAAAGTCACTGAGCGGTAAGCTCCCTGGACCAGATGTTCCATTCCTCCATTAACTCCACTTGTCAACTTGGGTGCCCATCCATAAATCTCACTCTGATACAGATAAACCACACCATCTCTACATTTCCTCCCAATAGGGACATTCCAGGAGGCTATGGCTAAGTTAACTCAGAAAAATGATCCTTTAAGTTTTTCCTCATAAATTACTTAAGCAATTGCTGTAAATCTCTATTTCCAGAATCCCTTCCCCTGCACACTCGATGGATTCTCCCTTGAGCAGCCCTTCAAGGTCCACAGGGAAACATCAGATGGTCTCAGACCACGCTTAAACATTGCCCCTTTCCTCTGCACCACCCAACAAAACCCCTCACCTTAAAGTGTGTTCCTGGATTTCCTCTTCTGAGAGATTCAGGGAGAGGGGGCTACACAGAAATGTTGACACCAGGTGACCACTGTGACCTTAAGCTGTTGGAGGAACCCACATTTGTGCATCAGTATGGGAGAGAAATTGCAGAGAGGGAGAGCTGTAGAAACTTCTAGCATTTTATTGAGGAAATTGTGCTAGACAGACATCAGTAGGTGTACCAGTGAAGGATGTCCCCAGACAACCAAAACCTGTTCCTCCTAATGTAGGAGCAACACCGGTTTCACATTATACTGTAAGGATGCAAAGAAATGGAAGATTTCTTATTTTTGTAAAACTCATCTAAGAGTGGTTCTGAATACCAAATCTTCTGGGTAGAAAAAAAAGCTTGCTAATGATACCTCATCTTTGTACAGTACAAATGGGAGTCCTAAGAGTTAAAAGAATCTTTGAGGAGTAAACTTCAGTATTTCACATTTCCACCCATTCCTCTTTCTTCCTCCCAAGATGACACCTAGATCTATCAAAAAAGCATTCTCTACTCTTCTGAGGGAGGGGGAAGGCTTTGAGTCCACATATGAGTTCTTGTCCCACGCTCTAGCCCTTGGTGGCTTTGATGGAGATGATACCTCCTCCCCAGTGGGTCATTATTTGCCCAGTGGATGCATTCACTGCAGAATGAATGTTCTCCCCTGCAGAATGAATGTTCTGGTATGTTTTGTTATTCTTGTTCAGCAGTCCACCTGGATTTAAACCCCAGCTGAACCACTTCATAACTACACAATCTTAATCAAATTACTGGTCCTGTCCTGAGTTTTTTCTTCTGCAAAACGAAAACTATTTTGAAAGTTTAATGAGGTAATACATGTTCAGTGTTTGGTGTATAGTAAGCACCAAATAAATGTTAATCTGTTATTATTATTTTTTTGGAAATTGGTTACTAGGCAGGACAAACAGCCAATTTATGGGTACAGCTGAATAGAATTGCACATTAGCTATTATTGTTGATTCTAGTTTAGAGTTTAGGTCTTCTGGTCTCAGGGTTGGTGCCAAACACACCAGGCTGAGTGACCTTTTGTGAGCTTTGGGTATCCCCAAATATTAAGCTCAGTCTAAGTACATTTCTCTAGCTTTTCTAACATCAGTCTTTAAAACTAGTAAGCAGACAGTTACTGATAAGAGATCAAGTCAATATATTTTGAGAAACTCAAGAAGGAAGGCACCTTCACCTTTACTCTGCCTGGCTTCCAATCATTTCCTTACAGATCTGGAGACCTGACACTAATTTCACAGCATTCAAGTGTGAGAAAATATCATTCCAATACTGACTGTTAAAGAAAAAAATACAAAAACCCCTACAGGAGCTTCTGGCTGCTGGGCCATTATACTTTCTAAATTAATCATTTCCAGTGTGTGTATATGTGTACCGGTAGTTTCTTTGGCCAATAAGAGTATGTCCCTTACCAGGAGCTCTGCAGCCCTTCTGCTTACTTAGTCATTCTGCTCACAAGGATATCACATTTTGGGTTTTGAAAGATCTTGGCCTTTATTCTCATTAGACCTCTAGTCAAACAGTTCTTTCATTTCCTGTGGGTATTTTGTGAACCCTAGGAGGTATTCCACCAATAATAATCAATCTTTCAACAAACATTCAGTAGCATCTACAAGGTTATAGGCTTTGTGCCATGAGTTGAGAATGCAGACACTTAAGAAACAACTATTAAGACTTGCCTTGACTGCTGGGGGATACCATGGTGGAGACCACCAGTTGAAAACCATTTGGTTCAGCTGATAGTGGAACAAGATGCCCTCTCTACCATCTGGAACACTTCCCTCCAGTTGCTGTCCCAATTTTCTTCTTTTCTCACCACATATAAAGAGCCTTCTGTGTATATTTCTCTATTTTCTCACCTCCCACTCCACTCTGGGCTCTGCTTCTATTACTTCTTGTCCAAAAGATCTCAGTGATGTCCAACTCTCCCATTCTATGCAACCTCTGCTCTTACCACCTCAACTTGACTTTTGAGCAAAGTTGACCACTTTGGTCTTAAGATAGTCCTCCTTTGACTTGGCTGGTGCAGCATCTTCTGTTTCCACCTGAACCTTGGGTTACGCCTTCTCAGGTCCTTCCTCAATTACGTTCCTCAGCTGAACAGATGTCAAAAAAAACTCAGAATTTCTCATGGCTATCAAGTCTCAGTTTAGGACTTCTCCCTAGTCCACCTTTTCTGTGCCCACAGCCTCATTAGCACCCAAAAGCTATGACTTTCAGACTGGTGTCTCCAACTTACATCTTTTTTCCAGTCTCTAGTCCTCTACCTGAAAATCCAGTCCCTAATTAGACATTTCAGCCTGGATGTTTCACAGGTAAATGCAAGCCTCTATATCCCAAACTGACCAATGATCTCTCTCCAGAAAACATTCTCCATCTCTAGTGTTTCCTGTCTCAAGTGGCACCCCCAGCCTCCCATTTGCTTATGGCTGTTCCCTCAGTCATCTTGGATGTCTCCCTCATCCTCAGATGTATTTCTAATAATATCATAATCTCAGCAAGACACCTTCTAAATATTTTTTGAATCTAAACACCTATTTACATTTTCACTGCTGAAACCCTAATCCATCAGAGCCATCGCCTAATCCTAACCCCTCCCACGGAAGCTTTCTTCTGACATGCCTTCACCCTTCTCCTCCTGTCCGTCTTCTTCCTAGTCTCCTCACAAAAGAAATCTTTTATATGCTCTTCTGACCCTGTAAAGAGGATCCCCATTAAAGCTCTTGTATGACTTCTTGCTGTTCTCAGGATACAGGTCAGCTTTCACATGGCTTGGTGGGGGCTGAATGTTCTGGTCTCTTCCTCATTCCAGTGTCTCACCTGCTTCCACCTTATTCCTCCTCCATGCCTGCCAGTCATTTGGACCTTCATTCACCCGCAGTCCTCAGAATTCACCCTAGTCTTACAATTTCATCTGCCATTCCTTGTTTCCACTAACTCTTACTCATCCTCACAGCTTGGCCTAAATAGGATTTCCTAAGTCAGGCTTTTCCTAATACTCAGAGCAGCTTACATCTCTTTTATGTGCTCTCATTTCACAATTTATTTATTGCTATTACAAATATATGGTAATTTGTATGATAATATGTGTTAATGTGTTTCTCTGATAGACTGTAAGAACTATAAAAACAGGAGGCCTATCTTACCACATACTTTTCTGTTTATCACTAGCACACTCTAAAGTTACTTGTCAAATGAATGAACGAGTTGACCATACAACTTCTTAACTGCTCTAAGTTACTAAAAAGAAACCGCATTTTCCGCCAGTTACTTCACCCCAGGATCCCTCACGAATGTAGAGAGAATAATGACTAAGAGATAGTTTTGTTGTAGTGAGTAAATATACCGCACATCTCTTAATATGTGAAATTCTCCAGGAGCATGTATTCAGAGCATGTCAGACAAATAAATGGACGTATGCAAGGGGACATGGGAAAGCATGGTTCTGGTACTTGGGAATCCTCTACATGTCATTTTCTAAAAGGGAAACCACAGTTACAAGGCAAGCAATCTCAGCACCAAAACTGGAAAAAAAACGAGAGTATGGATTCATTTCAGCATGTTTGTCTTTGAAGAGTAGCACATTTTCTAGTGATGTGCTCTAGGGGGAAGCTCTCTGGCTTTCTGAACCTCTGACTCTCGTTGGCGGAGTCAGGCTCCCAGGATTATTTTCGGAGGTCCAGAAATGGGATGCACATGGGTCTGTGAGGTCACCACCCGCGGTACTCAGCACTTTTGTTCACTGTCACACCATTAATCTAGAGAGCCAAGGACACAACTTCAACACCACCTTCATTGATTTAATTCGCCTAAAATAATTTTCCTTTTTAGGGGCTGTGGCGAGAACCCACAGGAGTATGGTGGATCAGGCTGACCTCAGCACATCTGGAGCTCTTCCTCACTCCCCCGCAGAAGGGAGGGCCAGGTGCCTTTCTAGGAAATAGAACTCTCTGAATTCTCCTATTATCATGTATTACTTAATGGTGGCAATTGCCAAAAATAATCTGAAGAAGGCAGGTTATAAATAGCCACCCACCCACCTACCTAAAGTACAAACTGGTAAAAAAAAATTCCCTCTACCAACTCTGCCTCCTTTCCTCCCTCCCTCCCTCTTCAAAATGTATTGGTTTTATACATGAATGCACAAACATCATCCTCACAGCCCTCCAACCACACTCTGAGCCAGTATACAGATCATTCAAGCTGAATTTCATTGTGAAGAAAAGTAAGAGTTGAGAAAAGGCAGTGTAGGACGGGACCTAGGAGATGAGGGTTTGGGTCAGATGGACCTCTTTTGAATCAAGGCATCCTGGTCACAGAGCAATCTTGGCCAAATTGCTTGAGCTCTTCAGGACTCAGTTCCACCTCTATGCAGTGGGTGTAAGTAGTGATATTTTTATGAGTTGATTTCCACCTAATCATAGAAGCCACTTAATGCAGTCTCTGAAACATAAGAGCTGCTCAGTCAATGTTAACTATTTACTTTCTAATGTTTGCTTTTCGTAGTTCAACAGTAGTCACAGATTAATAATAGCCTAGTAAGCAAAGAGATTCAATTCTTCAAGCAGCCATGCATTAATCAGGACCCTCTTTTCCCAGCTTTCCTTCCTCACCCACCCCCAGTCATAAAACCTTGGAGGTAGAAATAAGTAGATGAACAAATTACACCTCTCATAGGCAACCTTGGAAGACAATGAGGAAAGCTGGGATTACAGAGGGGATCCAGACCTAGGAGATGTGGAGCTTGTTTCTTAACTTATTTACAGCTCTGAGGTGTGATTACCGTTTTTAGCTGCATTGTGCAGAAAATAGTATTAGATATTAATCACAAATAAGGCGGTGTTTTGTGACAAATAGTGTCCCTGCAAGATTCTTATGTTTAAGTCCTCAGTAAGGATGTGACCTTATCTGAAAATAGTGTCACTGAATATGTAATTAGTTATGATAAGGTCATTAGGTTGGGCCCTAATCTGATATGATTAGTATCCTTATAAAAAAGGGACATTTAAACACAGAGATAACACATACTAGAAGGACATCAGGAGAAGATGAAGGCAGCGATCAGGGTGATATGTCTACAGGCCTAGGGATGCCCAAGATGGCCAGCAAATCACCAGGAGCTAACTGAGAGCATGGAACAGATTCTCCCTCACAGTTCTCAGAGAGAACCGACCCTGCCAACGTGTTGATCTTGGACTTCTAGTCTCCAGAATTTATTAAGACAACAAGCTTCTCTTGTGTCAGCCACTTAGCTTGCAATACTTTTTAATGGCAGCCCTTGAGAACTAATACAGGCCAAACGTGTACATGCCAAAAGCATTACATGGCAGATGAATGTGCTAAAGTTATTTCTCCTGCTTTGAGGGGGTTAAGCCTAGTGAAGGGTACTCACATTACACTCCCCAGGGCCTACCGCTTATTTATTTCTGGAAGGCTACCTGCAGATTTCCATTCTCTCTCATGCTCACTAGCTCCCACAACACACTTTAAAAATCTTTTGTAATGCACTGATTTGCAATGCATGTATTGCTCCTTTAACGTAAGGACATGCATTCATCACTTTTATCCCTACACAAGACACTCAGAACAGGGAACAGCCAGAAGGAGGAAGGAAAAAGAAAGGCAGAATGAAAGAGTAGAAAAGAAAGGGGCTGCTTCCTATCACACCCAAAAGGTGGCGACTCAGCCTCTTCCCAGGAGTTCCTGGTATGGCAGGTCACTCTGTTTTTTCATCTCTTGGGTGCTCTGGGTTCTTGAGGGTTGCTTCTAATTTTGAACTAAAACTGATTTTCCTGAAGCTGCGGGCACTTTGATCTTAGTTCTTCCCTCTAGAGGAATACACAAGTCCAAGGCCCCTCCTCTTTCCAGCCCAGATGATTAATGACTGAGAACCGTGACCCCAGAGACTTCTCCTCTGGAGATGATGCCAAGCTTCTGGATCAGTTCACACTGATTGAGGGTCCGATATGCGCAAGGCCCTTTCATGTACACTCACTTTCTCCGCAGGGCACGTGTGCAAGGTAGGCACTATTTCCTTGGGGGAGTGAGGAACCCGAGGCTGGGTGAGGCAGAGGGACTGGCCTGAAGTTACACAGTTGAGAAGGGGCAGATGTGGGATTCATACACTTGTCTGACATGAACCCAGGTTTTGGTTCCACGAAACTGGAAGTAAACTTTTTTCAATGGTGAGTCTGATTTATCTATTAGCTCTAACCTTAACTCTTGCATTATGAAGTAGATTGAGGTCCACGACTGCCCTAATAGCAACTGGGAACTTATCCTCTCCAGTCAAGGTCTATTCAACAAGAGCCAGCACCAGCTGGCATATGGCATTACATGCCAATGGCTCTACAGTGCTGGGCAAAACAGCCTTGACTGGCAGCTGTTGCTTGTCCAGCTGTCCAGCAGATGGGGAGATGACAGCGAAGTGACCTAACTGGCACCAAATACATCTGCTTATTTTTCATGCTATTTGAATGTCAAAGCAATGAAACTCATGAGTGTTGTTTCCTCTATAACAGGGGCAGGCCTGTGTGGCTATCCAAAACTCCCCTCGTAGTAGGAAAAAAAACTGGTTTCAAGCTGAGATGTCTGAGTTTCACCCTAGATCTCTCATTGACTTGCTATGGAAACTGGAGCTGGTCACTTCAAGTCTAAGGGCTCAATTTCCTTGTTAATAAAACCTTTCACAGGTTTTGTTTCATGACCAAATGTGAGGGTGTGTTTGAAAGTTATTTAAAATGTAAAAAGTACAATAAAGTATAAACACATAAGAATTTTAGGTACCTGAGAGATAAGAATGATTATCTGGGCAACAGAAGGGAAAAGTAGAGCATTTGGGTAAAATGATCAAAGAAGAATGAACGGAGCGTGTCCGAGGACTCGAAGCGGAGCTCTGTAACCCACGCATCTACATCGCATAGCAGGGCACGGACCTTCTCTGAAAGGCACTGCTCACCTGTTTTGCTAGAGTTTTCAGAAAGTACCCAATTTTTTTCCATTTTGACTGTGGTTTGTTTTCTTTACTGTGCACCCAGACTTCAAATTCAAGATTCAAGCCCTTCTTCGTAAACTTTACGATGGAAGTAGAGTCATTATTAGGGAATAAATAAAATGCAAATGTATTACATTCAGCAACTATTTTAATGAAACAGTGGGTTATTTCTGAAAGATTGTGGGGAGTATTTTTGACTCACTGCTGTTGGAGATTGTGATGCCAATTGGGTGCCTGTGCTGTAAGTATAAAATGTTAGAGTTCAGTAGGACCCATACAACTATATAATACAAAATTCTCATTGGAAGGAAAATAAACTCATATTCAGAGAGACAGGATGGAAAAAGAGAACAGACGTTTATGAAGCACCTCAGGCCTTTCTTGCTTCCTATGACTGAATGTGATTTGTTCAGCTTTTCATTTCCCATTGGGATTTGTCCATTTCCCTCTTATGGTACTTGTGTGCATGTGTATGGATGGAGGGTGAACCTCTGGGCACACTAGAAAAATCCTTATATCTAGAGACTAAATTTGGTGCCATTCAGGCTGGGAATAAGAACTTTCCCATCAAGACATTAGAGTCAGTACTGACTAGTCTGGCATGGACCACTGTGAGACCCAGAGCGGTTGGCTATTTCGCAGGATAAGACTTATTTCTGTGATACTTAACACCATGTGTGTGTCAAGTCTCCCCCTTTAGGCTGAAAGTTCCTTGGAGGTGGCCACAGGTTTTCCTCTACATTGCCAGATGTAATTCCCACATCAATTCTATGGATACAATAATACTGACTAATATTATAATGCAACATCTAACTAGAAGATTCAGGTTTTCTTACAAAAGGCTTAGGATATGGAACAAACCCGCTTTAAAGGTATAGGTTTTTGAGGGTATTAATTTGGGACATAATTTAGAATTTACCCTCTTCATTAGAAGAGAATCATGACCATCTGAAGTTTATGCATTTGGGAAATAATGGGCAAAGAAATAGCCAATATAGGGGCACTTAACAGATTAACCTCTCTGCTGTCAAAGTGGAAAATCTCTACTTTAATGACTGAATTTTGTGCAATGCAAACCGAGACTTAAGAATTGTCTATATTCATTCAGCATTGACTGGTCTGAATTGACCATCATGAGGCATGGAGTGTTGAGTTTGTCAAAGGCAATGAACCAAGACCAAAAATATATAAAAGCAAGAGAGAAAGAGAGAGAGGAAGACAGACAGGGAGAGGGAGAGGAAAAAAGACAACAGAGCCAAAGTTTTTTCCATGTTTTACAAACATGGCCTCAACCATTTTTTGTATCCTAGTACACACTTTCAATTACAATGTCTTTGCTATTCCATCCATTAAGTTGTAGGGTCTCCTTCCTCTCCGGGAATCTGAACTGGCCCTGTAACTTGTTTTGGCCAGTTGAATGTGTCAGAATTGACACTGTGCACCTTGCCAACCTCAGTTTCAAGAGGTTTGCAGTTTTTGGTCTTGTCCTTTGGGAATGCTTCCACCATCACATGAGGAAGTCTGGTCTAGCAGCTTGGGAAAGAGGCTATGGGGAGAAGAGATAAATCATCCTGGCCATGGGCTCAGTCAACAGCCAGCATCATCTGCCAGAAATGTGAGTGAGGCCATCTTGGACCACCCAGCCTCTGTTCAGCCATCAGGTACACAAGTGACTTCAGGTACGAACAGCAAAGAACTACCTAGGTAAGACCCTCTCAGTTTCTTGGACCACAGAATCATGAGCAAATGATTGCTGTTATAAGTGACAAAGTTTTGAGGTGGTTTGTATGCAGTAATATATACCAGATATACCAAGATCTTTCAGAATAAGTTCTTCAACCTAATTCAGCAAGCATTTATTAGTTCCATGGCCACATCATACTCTAGTCAGATTTTGGCCATTAACACATAGGAATTAGTTTTAATTTTGCCTGAAAATTATGTATTCTATTATGGTTAAATTAACTCTTATTAATCCAAGATTATAAAAGTGGATGATAGGATATGAACAATGATTAATTTTTCCACCTCACTAATTTCTGTCCATTCCTCTATCCCTAATCATCTTTAATAACCACCTTTAATTTACTGAGGTAAGACTTCCTCAATACAACAAACATTTTTTTTAAAGTTAATGTGGTAATTATATATAAAGTCGACATTAGAAACTATTCTAAAAAGGAGTTTCGTTTTTGCTTTTTTTCCAGCCTTCTTTACCAGTATTCAGCTGCTCCCTTACACAGTCATGTCTTAATAAGCCATTTTCTGTTGGGAATGTGCCAGCCTTTGCCTATGCAGGCCTTACATTCTAACAGACACAATGTAAGGGCAGTTGAAAGCCATTCTGTCTTATACAATTTCCACCATAGGAATCTATCCTGGGGAGTCTCCAAAACTACCCTGGGTCCAAGAATTGATTCACTAGAAGGACTCACAGGACTCAGCATATAGTCATGCACATGAAGAAGATTTATCACATGGAAGGACAAAGCAAACTCAGCACAGGGAAAAGGTGCATGTGTGAAGCCCAGAGGAAACTAAGCACACACTGAATCACACGGGCTTAATTCCTGTGTGGAGATGCTGAATTCCACCAGCAGTGAGTTGTGACAGTGCTTGTGAAATGTTGTCTACAGGGAAGCTCATAAGATACTCAGTGTCCAGAGGTTTTATTAGGTTCTGGTCATGGATACACAGGCACCCCTCTACCCAGTGCATACTGAAATTCCAGACTCTTAAAGAAAGCAGGTGTTCAAAATAAGCCATAGTGTTTGCACAGTAGTCTAGCTATGGTGGATTTCTTATTAGAGAATGTTGGGAACCCTCCCCAAGACCAAGTTCCCAGATATTAGTCAAGGGCCAAGCTTACAAGCAGCTCTTTCTAGGGATAGCAGTCCCAGGTCTGCTATGTTAACACTTTTCTGCACATTTCCCTTTCAACATTGGTGCCATTCATTTACCTATCACTGCAGGCTAGACAGCATGACGTACCCTATGGGACACAGGTGAGAATTAGATCATCAGAAAGGAACAGAAGGACATAGTGTAGGTTCTGTTTCCCAAGAACTTTAGGGAAGCAGCATTAGAATACAGAACTAACACTTGATATGGAATCAGTAAATCAGTCTATAATCTGTGCAGCTCTGCCATCAGTGAAACTTCAAGCAATTATTAAATATAATCACTGACTCATAATGCTAAAACATGCTGTCTTTTAAACTGGTTCCTGAGTGAATATGGATTTACTGTGCCCAGAAAGATTCATATTTCTATGTAACTAAACACACCAAAACTTAGTAGCGTAAAACAACCACCATTTATTTAGCTCATGATTTCATAGGTTAGTGGGAGTTTCTTCTTGGCTGGTTTGACCTTGATCATCTCTACTGGGCTTTATTAAGCATTTGTAGCTGGCTAGTGGGTCACTTCATGGCTTGATGATCTAGGGTGGCCTCACTCATGTATCTAGTAACTGGCAGTCTGTCACCTAGAACAATAGGGGTGACTGAGCCTGAGTCCCTCATCATTCAGCAGCTTTCTTTGGTCTTGTTCTCGTGGTGGAGGTTTCTAAGAGCATAGGAGGGGAAGCTGCATATGGTGTCTCAGGAGGATCCAGGATATGGGAAAGGAGTGCTCCAAGCATATCATATTCAAATGCTCTTTTCTGAACCACCTTCCACTGCCTGTTTTTATACAACAGCCCATGTCACTCACTTTGGCATCCCCTGCCCTACACAATATGGATTCTACTTAACTTTCATATCTTCCATCACTGCCCTCCGCTGTTTTCCAATTTAGACCTTATTGTGTAGCTGAATTTCACAATTTGTATGCTTCCAAATAGTGTGTTTCCCTTCCCTTTGGGTTTTCTCATGCTGTTCCTTCTATCCAAATACTCATTCCTCTGACCTCATCTTGCTGAAACTCAGCTGCCATTGTAAGACCCAACAAAAATGCAAATCCCAAGTGTGTTCTTCTAACCCACTCTGTAATGCTGTTATGGTTTTCTCATTTGGAATCTTACAGCATGGTTTGCACTAATCATGTAGCTCTTAGTCTGTGCTTTCTGCACAATCATTAGGCCGTGAGCTTTCATGAATGCAAAGACTGTGTGAGGGCCAGGCCCCTGGCCAGGGCTCGGTCCCGGGGCTGATCCACCGCAGCTCCCTTGCCCAGTGGTAGTTCTAAGACCTGGTATTTTAGCCTCGTCACCAGCTGGAGAAGATGGCGCCCATTTCCTGCTCACCACCCTTTCCCCTCTTCCCTGTTGGGGATTGGCCCAGCAGACTTCTGTACCCGTGCACAGCTCGTGCTGCCCGCTTAGAGTGGCGCGTGACACCTATCCGCTTAAAGGCCACGCATGATACTGCCCCGGATTGGTTGGGTGACTGAATATAAGGGAGCCCGCCGGGAGGGAGAGGAGCTGCCCGACAACTGCTGTAACCGCCGCGAGAGATTAGACAATAAAGCCTAGAGAAGAATCAAGACCTTGGGCGTGTTGCTTCCTTTTTTTTTGTACCTTCTACAATACCTAGAATAATGTTCAAAACACACTTGGCAAAGGAAAAAATGTTTGCTTTTTGCTAACTTGAATTTAGTTAAACATTCAAATTACCTAAGAGGGTCTTTTCTTCATGTTTTTGAAACTAAGCTTGTTTACCAAGATGTCTCTTCCATAAGGGTCCTTGACTGTATTTTTAATAACAACAAAAACTATGACTATGAAGATAACATTTTCCATCCCTCTCTCAAAAACAGGTTCAAGGCCATTTTTGAGAGAAGTTAGGAGTGGAAGCAAGATTGTTTGCCAGGAGTGACACAGGAACCATCCCACTTTCCCCAAACCAAGGAACTAACTCACTCCTGCTTGAGATCTTTGGGCCTCCATACCCGCCCCATGCTTGCCTCCAGATCGTTAGTCTCAGCGTTACTTGAAAGAACCGGCAGCTACTTGTATGCACTGCTTCCCCCAAAACACTATTGTAAGACCCAAGTTGAAGATATTGTTCTTCCTCTCAGCCATTTCCAGACTTGGCAAAGGATTAGCTTCAGTATATTCAGACATTCTCCTTAACAGATAGAGACCTGGGACTTCACATAAACACACACACACACACACACACACACAACAAAATCAAACTCATATTCCATTTTATACATTTTTCTATAAGCACAGAAACTATTAAAAAATGAAATCAATGCCCGCACATTGAAATTCACAAATGCTCATATATCATCATGCTTGCTTTAAAACTTTACTTATTATAAAACAAAACATCCAAGATAAACTTGAAGTCTATTCTATTTTCCTTTACAATTTTCCTCTACAATGACCCTTCACCCATCCCGTGACCTAACAACTGTAAGGAATTTGGTGACTTTCCTGCTAGCCTTTGCCCTGTATATTTCCTTTGCATATAGGTGTCCATAAGCAGTATGAGTACTTAAATGTTTATAAATGGCATCAGACTGTGTTTATCATTTAACTTGTTTTTAACTCACATGCGTTTGAGATCAACTGCTAATATGCTTACATTTAATTGATTTATGCATAATATTGTAGTAATTCTTTTACTAGTCTATATCATTTGTGTATTTACTCTGATTGTTACTTTAGATCATGCCCAAGTTTTTTGCTATTATGAACAATGTTGCAACAAATATGTGCTGTGTATTTTTTTTTCCAAGGTGTAAACTTAGAGTGGTCAGTTCTTGGTTCTTTTAGTTTAACAGATACCCCCCCCCCCGCCCATACTCTTTAACACTTCCCCTCTACTGCTCCCAAAGTGACAATTCTAAAATGCAAAGTTTGTGTCCCTAAAATATTTAAAATCCATTAGTGACTTCTCCCAATCAGTAGGTTATGGTGCATGTTCCTTAGCTGCATATCCAAGACCCTCTGCAGTGTGGCCCCTGCTGCCCCTCCAGGCTTACCTCACTTACATCTCATTCCCAAGCAATAATGGAACGTGTATTACTCCACATTGGAACAGTGGAGTGTAATGCCTCTGTCTTTTGTACAAATGCCTTCCTTTTCCTGGAATTCTCTCCTTTCCCCTCCTTGGCCTCACTTCACCTTTCAAAACTTGTCATAAACCACCTCCTCTAATAATAATAACAGGTAACATTTACTGAGTATTTTTCATGTGCCTGAAATTACCCATTACCAACTTCCTTCCCTGCCAAATACTGTGCCCCCTTTTATTTTAAGATCATCTCAAGTAGAGTTCAGTATTCTTCCCCTGCCTCTCCATTATTATATATAATAATGTATTGCATGTGTGTGTGTATATATATATGTGTGTGTGGGTGTGTGTGTATGTGTGTGTGTATCATTTTACCTTACAAGAAATTGTAGTTCTGAAAACTGAATGAACTGTCCTTTCTTATTCTATTTTTCACTTACTGGTTTATATCCATGCCCCCCCCCCTCATTCATAAATAACTTAAAGAAAGAACAATAGAGTGATATTCATATTTGTAATCCTAATACCTAACATAAGGTAAGAACTTGTTAAATATGTTTTAAATTAATGAAGTGTCCTTGGTAATAAACTTCCTTTCCTTTCCTGGAAGTCATCAAATAGGGAAGAATTTGCGGAGTTCTGAGATCTCCTATTGTTACTAATACTTGCGGTAAAGGCATTTGCCAAATATGAGTTGAAAGTCACCTTTTGATGTTAAAACCACTCATTAATAACCAAATAATGAGGCCACAAATCTTCACACATTTCATCCCCCCAGTTTCACTAACAGATCACATCCTTCCTTTCCCAGGGTTTAATGCATCCTCAAATCATATTGGCTTGGTTAGGTTCCAATTTTCAGAATTCGTTGGTAATTCAAAAAGAGAGGGTAAGAAAACTCCACTAGATTCCCCTGAACCTAAATAGTACATGAACTTAGAAAAAAATGGATTACTGTCTGTGGAGTGTACCCTGGTCCTTACACAGAGGCACCAATAAGCTTTGATAGGAGAGGCTCCAGCTTAGTAGACAGACTCTCATTCCCAATGTGGAAAGAGGAAAAGGGAAGATATTTCATTAGATGTGAGTAGAGCAATTAGGGCAAACATACATGGAAAAGTCCAGTGGGTTCTGGTATACCTACAAAACATCAGAACTCTGAATATATGGATCATTCCTGTGTCACAACCAGAATCCTCAGCAGGAAGTCTGTGAATTCAGACCTGCCAACAAGCCATAGAGACAATCCTTGGAGAAATGAAATTGTATAATCTTTGACCTTGTGATTCCTTCTTATGTATGATTCCCTTCCAGGGAGGAAATCATAATTTATGGTCTGTAGCCAATCAGAATACATAGGTAGAGACACCTGTGTTGTGTGCATGAAATACTTGGGCCTTGTGAATTAATTAATTTGCTGTTTTATGAACCCTTGACAGTGTTTTCTAAAAGCTGATAATCAAAGAGAAATATTTTATTACAGAAATATTCTTGAGTTGGTGGAGAATTAATTCCCAATGTTCAAGTATATTCAGAACGGATTAAATGCCACATTAAAAATCCACTGAGCTCTATGTCTTGAAAGTCAGCAATGTTGGCTCTGTACTTAAAAATAGCTACCATTTCTTGAATATCTACTTAATAGTAGGCACTTAAAGTGAGATACATTCCTGCTATGGACCAGACACTTAAACAAGTCATCTCTAATCCTTACAAGATAGATATGAACTATGCATCAACCACACACCCTACCCCCAATTTAAAGATGAGGAAATGGAGGGTTAATAGCTTATGAAAGTCACTAAGCTGGTACTTACAGTGCAGTGGCAGAACTAGAACTTAGAGCTGGGAAAATCTCAAAGACACAGCACCTTTCATAGGAATCTCCAACATTAGAGTTAGACTCTGTGCCAGTTGTCAACAGAAGACATTTTGCAAGAGTCAGCAGGAGTGAACGGCATGAGGCGGCATGGCCTTCTCTTCAGCCTAGATTCCTGGTGACTCTCTTTTTTTCTCTTTAGAGGTGAGCCAGTCCAATCTCCATTCCAGATACCCAGGGCAGTCTAAGCTACTTTTGGAGAGTGATGTAAACTCAAGAATATTTTTGGTAACTGCTAGTAAAAAATTAGGCAATGGAAGTATGCATCTAACTAGTTAAAATGGGAGTTTGATATTCCAGCAGTATCATAAAACTAGGCTGGAGATAGGACTAGCTGTAGAAAGTCCTACAGTTGTAGATAGACAAGTTGTAGAAAGTAACACGATTAGAAGAAAGAAAGAAATCCTATTACATGCTCAGTGTCATCTACTGTATAAAAATGAGAAAGACGGGGTGAGAGCAGACAGAGAGAGAGGGGAGGAGAGACACAATTGAGTAAAATGTGCTGGGTTAAATGAGAGTCGTCAAATGTAGGGTTTAAGAGATCTTTGTTTCCATTCCAGCTACACAAAACCATGCTTGAGCCATTTATCTGGCCTTTCTGGGCTTCAGTTTCCTCTAGTGAAGAGAATAGTGCATCCTCTATGGTTCTATGCTATTAGATAATAATAAATATGGGTGACAACTTAATGGTGGTTAAGATTAACTCTAGACCCAGAGTTCTAGGGGTTAAAATCTTGGCTCCACCACTTCCTGACTTCACATATAAACTGAGAGAAATCGTAAAAAGGACCCATATAATTTGTTGTGGGAATCAAATCCATTCATACGATTGAGGCTCTTGGATGGGTACCCAACATAACATAAGGACCATGTGTGCTTGCTAAATAATAAATAAAAACAAGGTACACAAGCCCTCAGTTTCAGTTTCTGCTGTACTATAAAAACTTCTCTAAATGTTAGCCTTGATGTTTAGGCAATTCATATCTCAGGATGTCATTCTGTGATATAAATGAAGAGGAAAAACTTCCCCTATCTCCTTAGAACAACCAAGCCATAGCCAAGGCCATGAGTTATCAATCTTGAGGTGCCTTTATGTCTCTCTTCTCACCCTACTTCCTTGGGAAAGGTACTAGCTAAAAAACCCTAGTTATAGATATTGAGATTCTAAAAATTGGAGCATATTGTTTCTAGTGCTATAATTCATTTGGCCCAAGGATCAAGATTATTCCATTCTGGTCCTCACATTATATTTATAAAATGAAAAGAATACCTATCCCTTCAATTGTTTAATAAAACTAGAAGAATTCATCATCAAAATTGAAATCTGATGCTAAGACAAAGGCTTACTGTAGTCTACGTTGTCCTCAATTATTCTAGAACAGCAGTTCAAAATATGGGTGAGCTCTGGAATAAAACTATGTGGGCTTACATCCTCGTGGTGACAAGTGCCCTTCATTTCTCTGGCACCCAATTTCCTCATCTGCAAAATGAAAAAAAAAATAGTAGTGCTTGACTCATAACACTGTGTGGGAACCAAATGAAATAATACAGGAAAAAGACTTAGAACAGTGCCTGATATACAAGAAGCACTCCATAAATGTTAGGTATAATTCCTAGTCTAACCTAGTGTGTTAAAATTGGTAATTTGATGGGTCAGATGAGAGTTCAGATGTAGACATTGCCACCACACAATGAAAATCTACATATTTTTGTCTATGAAATGAAATGGCAAATGCAAAAGTCCCTTCAAGTTCTAAACATTTATAATCCCTTGCTTCTTTACTTAAGTACCCCTAACCCTTTCTAGAAACAGATATTGCAAAACTGAAAGAAAAAAATGTAAAGATCATTTTAATCTGATAGATGGAAGACAGTTTAATAGAGGCATAGTCACTGTACTTTTAAGATGTTTTTTAACTGTATGAACTCATTAATGTGTTTTCAGGATTAAAAAAATAAAAGCTTGAAACCAGCCCAAACTTTGCATTTCTCATTATGAGAAAAAAATTTCCTGCAGTTGAACTACATGACATTTAATGACACATGATGAAAATTTTAGGGTAGGCCCATACTCTGAGTGACTCATAATGTCTTTTCTAGAAGAAAAACTGTCCTGTAAACCAAGATAGGCCTTCTCAGAAAATGAGAGAAAACAGGTTTGGTCCTGCTTCTGGAGATTTGGAAAGGCTGCTCAGGAGCCCTACTTTCTGAGCTGTGACCACCTTCTTGAGCCTGTATGCATTTACTTTAATACTGTGTTTTAAATAAGAAACAATGGACTCAATTTATGTAAAGAGAAAACTCAAGGAGTTTTATGACAACCAACCATGTGCACACACACAATCAAAACTATTTAGCATATTTTTATACTTATTTCTGATCTTTGTTGGTTTCAGATACAAAATGTTATAGCTATAGCTGAAATTGCACTGGTACTCACCATATTTTCATTATCCTTCCATTCAGTCGGGGAGCAAATATTATCTATAGTCAATGTCTCTCCTTCCACAGTGGAGTAGAATGCTTTTACTCCATCAGTGAGAATAGAAAGAGTGTGGTTCCATTTTAAACATTTGCATAAGATGCTCTTTTAGTAAACAAACCAAAAATTAAGGTTAAGTTTTATTATGTTGAGATTTATTTCTATTGATAGAAATATTAGGTTGAATAAGATTGCCAACAATCAAATGATTTTGACCTATAAAACTACCTATCTTATTTGGGTAGATATAGTACATCAACTTCACTCAGTTTAATTGCTGTATTATATCCCACAACCTTAACAATACGTTCCCCCATTGCTATATGTTCCACTTGATTCTAATTGGTTTATGGTTATAAACTGTGCCACAATTAATTTGCACAAGTCTCTGTCAAATCTGCTAGAAGTCTGGAATTGTACCCTGCTTGTAAGCTAACAATTTTGTCTGCCGCAGTTTCATGAATTCTGGCAGAAAAATGAGGTGTTTGTGGCCGAGGCAAAGGACTTTATTACTCATGGCACAGCAATCCTGAGAAGCAGCCTATTTCAATCAATTTCCCTTGCCTTTCCATCTCCATGGGAGCAACCTGCAGGGGCTCATGTGGACACTAAGCACCTAGTGGATCATAGCTCCAAAAACCTGAGCTTAAAGAACCTGATTATTTTTATAATGCCCTGTAGGCAGAGGTGCCTGATCTTTGTTCCAAAGGGAAACATCACCTTTATCATACAGTACAGTGGTAAGCCTGCCCTCTGTAGACACTCTCTCTTTCTCCCAAGCCTGTTCACCTCAAAAGCATCCTTGAAGAGTAAATTTGAAACTCAAGGACAGTTACTTAGTGCCTTTGCTTGCAAGAAATGCAGAAGCCCAAGAAATCCATGGATGATTGTCTCCCAGTTGTCTTCTGGTCCATATATAGGAATTTCACTGGACAGACATCTAAACATAGGATGACTAGATATATTGGACTTACATGTCAACAATTGTTTTTCAAATATTTAATTCCACTTTTTTTCATATAAATAGTAATATATCCCAATACCAATTGTTGCCAACTCCATTCTTTTCCACTGATGTTTAAGGAAGGCTGTCCCGCTCATATACCACATGTTGGTATCCAGCAAGGTACCCAAAGCAGTCCTTTCAAATGTCTTGTTTTTCTTCAAAACTGCTTTGGTGATTCTTAGGTTTTTGTAATTCTATACACATTTTAGGTAAAGCCTCTCCATACTCGATGCTATATTTTAATTGTGCTATTTTTCTATAATTCTGACCAATTTTTGGACTCCTTTAGATATTTATTTCTGAGATAAATAAGTCAAAATCCAATAGGACCAGTTAATGGTCATATTAGTCAACTGCTACTTATACTCAGAAATTTTGTGACGATATTTTGAAACTATGTTGTATATGAATTCATAATTATTATATCTTCTTAGTGGTATATTTTCTTTCATCACTAAGCTATATCCCTCTTTATCCCTATTATTTCTTTCTGTCTTAATACCTAATTTGTTTTATACTATGTTAGAATATTTAATTGCCATCTATTACTATATTACTATAATCTTTTTCAGTGTTGGTTAAAATAATTTTTCCATGTTTTTTATTTTTCAGCTTCCTCTCTTACTGTTTACATGTATCTTCTGTCAATAACTCAGATTTGATTTTCTATTAAAAATGTATTTTTTGAAGTCTGCTTTTTTACAGGTGTGTTATGAATTAAATTGCATTTCCCAACTTCATATACTGAAGACCTAACTCCCAAAGTTAATATATTTGGAGATGAAAACTTTAAGGAGATAATTAAGGTTAAATAAGATCATAAGGACAGGCCCCTAATCCAATATGACCCGTGTACTCATAAGCAGAGGAAGACGCATGTGCACAGAGAAAACGCTACATGAATTCAGAGACAGAAAACAGCCATCTACAAACCAAGGAGAGAGGCCTGAAGAAAAGTGAAACCTGCCCATATCTTAAGCTTGGACTTTTAGCCTCCAGAGCTGTGAGAACTTAACTTCTGTTGGTTAAACCACCTAGTCTGTAGTATTTTGTTACAGCTGCCCTAGAAAAGTAATATGGTATATTAAGCTTATTTTACATATTGGGAACTAAATTACCCCCAACAAACAGTTCCTCTCTTTGTTACTTATGTTCTGAATAAATTAGAAATATATCAAATGAACAGCAGATGGGGTTTTTACAAAACACCTGTATTACTGATGAAGGCCAATGTGGAGAATCCTGTTTTGAGAACAATGGCAAGAAGACTTGCTAGCACAGAATGCTCCAATTATGCAAACTCACTGAGCCTGAGTAGCACGGACTGCAGCTGCCTTCCCAGAATGGGCTCTCTGGGCATCAAGGGGCACTGGAATATGCTTTCCAGGGACAGCAAAAGGAAGATCTCTCATTCCCGAGCCTGGGATGGCTAGCGTTCTTTCCACATTTTCTAATCATAAAAGTCTCTCCAAATTAGGAGAGGAGGAATGAAAGGATAGATAGAGACATGTTAGGAGCACATGTAAAGAACATTACTCCTCATGAAAACATATCCCCACTACCTTTCCCCACTTTTTTGTTTTCTTACTTGTGGGGATTAACTATGATTCCTTTGTTGATAAAAGGTGTGGCTCTCTCTCAAAGGACATATGACCAGGTGTCCATTGAGACGATCTTCCTGCTGTTATAAGGCATCCCACCAATACCAACCACCATTCCACAAACGTCCACTGGTGATTCTCCAGGGTCATTCACCATTGCTGTATGTTAATGAATTACACTTTTTGCCCCAAAATGAAAGTTATCATATTACATTTCCCCACCCCTACTAAGTCCATCCACATGGATCATAATAGCATTTCACAGGGTCTGTGAGTGAGATAAATGACTATATTATCATAAAATTCTTAAGCACACTCCACTAATAGGACATTAATATGAATTACTCAAATTTAAATATAAACTGGCCCTAAGCCCCATCTTCTGATCATTATCTCCTCCCTAGGAGAAACAATTCAAAGCAAAATCTTCACATACATAAAGGCCAAAATAATTAAAATCAAAGTTCACTTGCCCTTGTGAATTAAATTTCAAAGAATTTGAAGCCCCGAATTTATTCTTATACAATTTCTAATTCTACTCACTCTTAGCTAGAGGGGTTCTAGACATGTATGTAATAGACTTGGGATTTCTTCAGCAGCTACAGCGAAGCTGTCTCCCAGCAATGTGAGTGGTTTTTCCAAGGCCTCAGAAATAGAAATTTAATGCCAAGTCTCTAATTGTCTGATTTTACTTTAATTAAACTTTTTATTTTGAGCTAATAATAAATTCACATATAGCTATAAGAAATAAATCAGAAATCCTCTGTATCTTTTACCCATTTTCTGCTGATTTAACATCTTGTAAACTATAGCAAAATATCACAATCAGAATATTGATACAGGCAGAGCCAAGATGCGGAACATTACCATTACTACAAGGATTGTGTTTTCCCTTTATAGCCACACGTACTTCCCACTCATGACCCTCTTTATAGCCCCAGCAATCACTAAACTGTCTTGCATTTTGATAATTTTGTCATTTCAAGAATGTTACACAAATGCAATCATACAAAATGTAAACCTTTGGGATGGGCTTTTTATTCAGCATAATTGTACGGAGATTCATCCATATTTTTGTATGTTAATCAATAGTAAAGTCCTTTTTACTGATAAACAGTATTTTATGGACAGCAAAAGGAAGTCCAGGGATAAAGCTGGATATAAATAATTGTATATAGATCATTATGTGAATACAAGTATTCACTTCTCTGAGATAAATGCCTAGGAATATAGTTTCTGGGTCATACAAGATTTGAATGTTTAGTTTTCTTAAGAAAGTACCAAATTGTTTTTCAGTTAGCTGTACCATTTTACATTCTCATTAACAATGTGGGAGTAACCCAGTTTCTATGCATCTTTGTGAGCACTTGGTCCTGTCACCACTCATTTTTTAGCCATTTTTATAAGTATACAGAGATATATCATTGTAATTTTTTTTTTGAGAAGGCATCTCTCATATTTATTGACCAAATGGTTGTTAACAACAATAAAATTCTGTATAGGGGACTCAATGCAGAATCATTAATCAACCCCAAGCCTAATTCTCAACAGTCTCCAATCTTCTGAAGCATAACAAACAAGTTCTTACATGGTGAACAAGGTCTTACATAGTGAATAAGTTCTTACATGGTGAATAGTGCAAGGGCAGTCATATCAGAGAAACTTTTGGTTTTGATCACGCATCATGAACTATAATCAATCAAGTCAGATATGATTATTCATTTGATTTTTATAATTGATTTATATGTGAATCCCACAGTTCTCCCTTATATATTTATTTATTTTTTAATGAAATGCTGAAGTGGTAGGTAGATACAAGATAAAGGTAGAAAACATAATTTGATGCTGTAAGAGGGCAAATGTAGATGATCAGGTCTGTACCTATAGACTAAGTATTAATCCAATATATCATTGTAATTTTAATCTTCATTTCTCTAGGGGCAAAAGATGTTATGCTGAACATCTTTTCACATGCTTATTTTCCATCTATGTGACCACATCAGTGGTTATTTTCTCATGTATTTTGTTCATTTTTAATGGGATTGTTTGGATTTTTACTGTTGAGTTTATATATATATATATATATATATATAAGCAAAAACATATATATACACATATTTATAAATATATACTTGGTATTTTTATTATTATATTATATTTTGTCTAAATACTAGACCCTTACCAGATGGTTTGTGAAATTTCCCTTTATTCCATAAGTTTTCATTCTATCCTCTTAACAGGGTCCTTTGCAAAATAAAAGTTTTAAATATTGGTGGAGCCCAATTTCTCCATTTTTAAAAGAGATACTGCTTTTGGGATCAAATCTAGCAACTCCTTGCCTAGCACAATATCCTCCCAATTTCCTTCTGTGTTTTCTTTTAAACACATTATAGTCAAATGCTTCCCATTTAAGTCAGTGATCCATTTTGAGTTAAATTTTCTGTAAGAAGTGAGACTTATGTAGACGTTCATTTTTTGCCAATGGACATCCAATTGTTTCTGCACAGTTTGTTGAGGTGGCTGTCTTTCCTCCATTAGATTGCTTTAGCATTTTTGTCAAAAGTCTGTTAGCCATATTTGTGTTCTGTTTTTGAGATCTCTATTCTATTCCATTGGTCTGTGTGTCTCTTCTCTCAATAACACACGTTCTTGATTATTGTGGCTATATAAGAAGACTTAAAATCAGACTGAGTGATTTCTTTTGCTTTCTTCTTCTTTTTTGAAGACTGTTGTATCAACTCGGGGTCCTCTGCCTTGCCATATAAATTGTATAGGTCTTGTCTGCATCTGTAAAATCTCTTGCTGGGATTTTGAGAGGAATTACATGAAACATGCACATCCATTTGGAAAGGATTGGCTCCTTTTCTATGTTGAGTCTTCCCACTCAGAAATACAGTGCATCTCTCTGTTGATTTCAGTCTTCTGATACTGCGCTGGCAGGGGAAGGCAGGTGTTCCTTCACTACTGTCAGGTGGAAGCAGAAGTCCAAGTTCCCCACTTGGCCTCTGTTGACTCTGTTGACTCAAAAGGGAGGCTTCTTGTTACTGCTGGGCTGTGGTGGGAATCTCCACAGGGTCTCCACTGACACTGGGTGCGATTCACTCATTACTATCAGGTGATGGTGAAAATCCTGATCCCTTTAGGCCTCCTTGGACAGCCCCCAGTGAGGAGGGGAAGCGGTAGTTGGTTACTTCCAGGCAGGGGGAGAAGCCCGTGTGTCTTCTAGCGACAGTTGCATGTGAAGGAGTGCTGTGTTATTGGCCGACGTGCATGAGTCTCGGCTCCCGGCTTAGCCTTCTCTGATGCTGCACCAGGAGTGTTAGGGACTCTTTGTTACAGCCTCATGCTTGTTAAGTCCAGGCTCACCACTCAGCCTTAACTGGAATGAGTTGAGATGGAGCCAGTTTTTCATGCTTGCTTTGACCGGAGGAGCGTGGCTATTGTTGAAAATTTTTCTGTCTTATTAAGCTGCCCATTTCTTCAGCCTTTCACTAGGGAGAGGAGGCACCTATTGGGGCTTATTTTTCATCTGTACCCTTTGGTGTTTCTAGTTTTCTGACTTATTTGGATCAGATGGAAAAAAAAAGCAAGAAAAAACAAACAATCAAAAACAACCCAAAGGCACCCACCACCTTTTCACCCCCAGTGTTCTCTGGCCCCCAGCTGGTCTGCTGCCTTCCCTCCTCCATTCAGAGTCTTCTGTATGTTCGTTTCATATATAATGTCCAGGGTTTAATTGTACTTAACAGGAGTAATAGGGAAAAGTACATTGATTCCATCTTCCAGGAAATGGATTTCCCCTCATTTATTTTTAAAGAGTCTAAAGAGTTAAAAGCACACAGAATATTATTACTCAGAAAAATGTTCTAGATAACCTTTTGTGTCAGTACATACAGATGTTCCCTAGCCCACACATGTCAGATCTGGAAAACAAACTAATCTCTAGCCCCCTAAAGCAATTATCACTGGCAAAATGATGTTCTCAGAATATAATATTTACCATTGCCAAAAAAGCATAGCAGAAACTCAATAATATGTAAACAAAAAAGAAAATCTTGGTTTAGTCTCGCCAGAATGTCCGTCATCTCATGCCAGGTTACTGGAATTCAGGACTTGTCAATTTAAACTCAGTCGGGAGAAATCTCCTACCTATCTTTTGGCATTAGGTGTCTACCTATTTCAGAAGGAAAGCCACTTCTACATAGTTTCTTTCTAGAGGATACCCTGGTGTCCATCCTGGATTGCTTCCACGGTGCTGTCATACCTGTATCTTCAGTTGTTGATGGCCAGCAACTGAATCCTTCACTAAAACTATTCCTTGGCAACAGGCTTAGTTCACTCAAGGCTGCAGCCCTTCCAGGGGACCCTGGCCTGGACAACAACTAACCCATGTCGGTGTGCAAAGTCCCAGTCTCCTGCTGGTCATTGGAATGGCTCTGAAAGGCCATTCTAGCTTCAGAGCTCTCTCCAGGACGCACTGAGGCCTCAGAGGCAATCACATTATGGGTCAGTTTCTCCCTTTGCTCAGTTCTGCCTTCCGCACTTCCCTGTAAGTGTATCTGCAGATAAACTTTCTGCAAGCAGTCTCAGGGAAAGTAGTTTAAGACACTCTGAATTTCCATTTCCCCCTCAAGCCTTGCATTTCTCACTTTTTGTTCTGAAGTGAATGCAAAGCAGCATTGACTTCACTTGTGAACAGAGAATTCTGTTCTTGTACCTCAGTAGCACTTCTCAAAACTCTTTGATATGCAACTATTTCAGCTTAAGATATCTGCTTCCCCGGAAGTTTTCTCCCTCATATGTTCTTAACCAGTTAGAGGTCACTAGAGGCCTCATGGTAGAGAGGGAACATCTGTCGAGTGTGTAGCCAAGAGTCCGGGATTCAAGGCTGGCCCCTTCACAGCACCCTCCTTGGCCATGAACCAGCACAGTTTTGGGGGGCACTGGATACAGTGTTCTTAGCTTAAGTATTTTGTGTTGGGATTATTTCTGAACTGGTTTCTTAAATTTTAATTCTTCTGTTACTCAGGTCAAAGCCTTGACTTTTCCTTCTCAATACACTTTGATGGAACAGTAAATTCTATGGGCTCTACCTTCAAAATAGAACTGGAATCAATCTACATCTCCTTATCATTAATTTGCACCCCTGGTATTCAACTGATACCACTGTTTCCCCCCAAAAATATATACCCATGAACTTGGAGATAGTTCAATAATTTCTAAAGAACTTTCTAAAGAAATTGGACAGTTGATTTAAAGTTATAGAAAACATGCATGATTCTGTGTATGTGTGGGTGTGTTTGTGTGTGTATGTGTGAGAAGTTTGTATATGATGATGGAGATGAAGAGAAATATGGGGACAGAGCATAGTTCCCCAGACAACCTTCTTAACTCTCTTTCAGCACAATGGTAGGTAGGCTTCTGCTGATCTCTAGATGGCCCTTATGGTTTCTCAGCTGCCTGAGTAAATTTCCCCTGTCTCTAACTCTGCCATTCTCCTGAACCTCTTAGTGCATTCTCCACTTAATTCGTCTCCCCACATTATCGGATATCAATGTCCTTCCCTCTAAATTCTCTAATGATCAATATAAAAGCCACCTTTGTCCTAACCACTTAATGCTTTAATTTTAAAGATGAATACCCAGTCTCTAATTTGAATTATGATTAAATGCCTATTTTGTCTATTCTACTAGATTGCAAGCATTTGAAGATAAGGCCCTTGCCTGATTCAGTTCTTCATTGATCACAAGGCATGCAAAATACTCAGTTAAAATATAATAACCATGCAACTCAGTAATTCCACTTATAGGAATTTACCCAAAGGAAACAAAACCTCTGATTTGAAAAGATATATGCACCCCTATGTTTTGCTGCATTACTTACAACAGCCAAGATATGGAAGCAACCAAAATGTCCATCAATAGCTGAAGCAATAAAGAAGGTGGTACATATATACAGAAGAAAGAAATCTTGCTATTTGTGACAACATGGATGGACCTAGAGGGTATCATTCTAGTGAAATAGGACAAGCAAAGAAAGACAAATACCATACAATTTCACTTATATGTGGAGTCTAAAAACAAAACATATTGAACAAAACAGCAATACTCACAGACACTGAGAAGTGACTGTTGGTTACCATGGGTGAAGGGCTGGGCTGGGTAGGTGAAATAGGTGAAGGGAATAAAGAGGCATAAAATCACAATTATAATATAAATTAGTCACCAGGATGAAAGCACAGAAAATATAGTCAGTAATTCTGTAACGTCTTTCTATGGTGACAGGTAGTACACTAGTTATGGTGAACATCTAATTTTATACACATACATATAAATTAAAATAAAAATATGCTGAATAAACAATATTTCTGTGAGAGCAGGAGAAACAGTTATCTTGGAATAAAATTAGAAACAGTATTAAAAATAAATCTCATGATCATTTCCAATCATGTGCTACCATATAGTATAACTGTTGGTGTATGGATCTCTACGTGCCAGTGGAGTGGGAACTCTTTTTCTTGGGAGAGGTGGTGGTCAAGGAGAAGGGGTGTTGTCTTCTCTCTTGCATGCCAGGGACTAAACACAGAAGCTTGTCAATCAATATTTGTTGGATGATTGTATGAATGTCAAAGTGTTTTCTTGTCAGCCAAGAACCACCTAGAGAATAGAGTAGTGACACTCCTCATCCAGGTGAACAGCAATGTCCCACCTTCCAAGGCTTTTTTGAGACACTAAGCCTTTTGCTCTACTTTCCAGAAGTGCTGAGGTTTTGTCTTCTTCCACTATTTTCTCTAATTTTCTATTGTTTAAAAGCAACAAGAGCAAGACGGCTAGCCAGAATTAAAATTTCAGTCTTAAGTCTCAGGTCTTAACTCTGATGAAGTCAGAGTGATAAAAGACATTTGGAATAAAAATACCAAATCCTGAGGTGTTTGTTTCTGACTTGCTGAGTGACCTTGAATGAGTCACTTCCTTTCTCTGGTCCTATGTGTCTCATTTGCAAAATGAAGTTTCTTAACAGAGAGAAGTTCCTTTCTGGACAGTGAAATAAGATAGTGTATAGGGTAATTAGAGAATAATTAAGCCATCTGGAATAACGTTATCTATTTATGTAGAAAAAAATTAAAATTCTTGGGAACAATTAACTTCAGTGAAACAGTGGGTTCGGCACACCTCATGAGTTCAGGGAAACAGCTTGTACGTTGATACACGCTCTGATGCTAATTTACAACACTATAGAAAGAGAGCATCTGTTGAAGTTTTGGGAAAGATCAAAACTGATACTAATTTTCAATGGTTGGAAAATATGATAATGGTAATTATGGCATAATTATGATGCCCTAAATCTAATTTTAGCATCTGGGTATAAGAAAGAATGCAAAACCAATATAAAGGAAGAGAAAAACACATCAACTTTCCAAAGATAATAGGGACATAAGAAATGACAGGATTGGGTTATAAAAAGACAAATCATTATCTACAAATATTATCCTGATTATAACCCCCTCAACATTTTTCTTTTGTGAGAAATATCTAATTTCCAGCCCCCCAAAAAAATAGATGATGAATAATTCTTTAAAAACTCAATTAGAAAGGCCGACTGCTGTTGGTGAGAAACATCTGAGCCAAGTGGGACCCACAAGACTTTTTTCTCCATAGTTTTACTGAGCAGGGCCTGGTTTGCATGCTGATGCCCAGACATTGTTCAATCTAAAAATGAATTTGTGAGTCAAAGAATAAAACACTGCACTTTTGTACGCAAGGAAGAATAATTTCCTGATGCTCAGAACTGATGGACACGTGAGAAAAGGAGGAAGTGCCGGTGTGGGGAAGAAATAGCCAGAAGAACATGGACACGAAGTCTTGAACCTTCACTTACTCCCTTTTAGACCACATATCAGGCCACATTCTTGGCCTCCATTCATTAGCTTCAAATTGGAATAATAATATTTACTCCTAAGTTACTACGAAGAATGATGAGAATGTACGTAAAGCACCAGTCCGTGTTTGGCAAGTAGTAGATGTTCATGAATGAAACATTCGTTTTCTTCCCAATTAAGAGAGCATTTCTTTAAATAGAGTCTTCTCACCAACCATCTGCATCAGAATCATTTGGTCTGATTTTTAAAAACAGGGGTACTTTTTTAAATAGAAGACTACGTCATCTGATTTTTCTTGGCCCCTGGACTGTCACAGGTAGCTTACCTCCTAGATGGCATTTTTTGATGTCTTCTGGATTAAAATAGATGCTTTTATCACCAGTACCAAAATGTTTCTGTCAATTATCAGTCATTCTTTGACTACATTCATTATTCAAACAAATGAGGGTGACCAGAGGCACAGATAACCTCTCACCCTATAGTTAGCATGGGAAGACATTTCATACACTCAGCACCCAGAGTAAAGGGCTCAAGTGAGTTTTGAGAATTCACATTGCTTCAGGCAAAATGATAAAAGTAAGCTTAAAGTCAAATGAAGAGAAACTGGAGAATTATTCTTTCTCTCTACTCAATTGCCAGTTCAGTGGTCTCAATGTTTATAATAAAGATTCTTAGTATCTTTATTATAAGCGATAGTCCATTCTTGTGATTAGGAAACTTTTTTGTCTATAAAACCAGTAAAAACACACATATAAATTCAAATACTCAAATGGGCACACAAAATGCAATTGCATTTATGCAAACTAACTTACAAAGCTCTAAGCTCTTAATAATACTTAAAATTTATGGTGGTTTTCTTTTTTCTTTTTTCTTTTTGTCTTGAACAAATTATTCCACTGTGAACAAAGAGATGTTTTTAAAAAACTCTTTCTTTCTTCCCCTCCACCCACCCAATAGGTTGGCTTTGTGAGTTTTCCTTTCTTTCACTCATCATGAGAAGACCCTGTACAACAGAATGAGAGATGTAAAGCAGAGCGCTCTTTTAAATCTTACAAATTTTTTCCACATCTGCTGTTTTCCCCGCTTCAGAGACTGATATCTTTATCCTCCAGCATAAGTAACTGTAACATCTGAAGTTATGACAAGAAGGCAAAGAAATGAAGTTATTTCAGGAAAAAAGTGATTCTAGATTTTTAAGAAATTCTTAATATACACAAGTTTCCTCAAAGGGACAGGAAATACCATGGGGTTTAAACCCTCGTCAAGTTGGCTAATACTCTCTCTTCTGTGAACTAACATCCTCAACTTCAGTGGTAAAAATTCACTTCTGGAAGTGCGTGTCTGATTTGGATACAGAGGGAATGTGAACTAGGGAGACTCTTTGGCCCACAATACACTTAATGAAGGAGGGTGTTAGATTCCCTCCTCTTGGAAGGGAAGGTCATTTACTGGCTCCCATTCACTAAAAAGTTAGCTTTTCTCTCAGTGCCAGACTACCAAAGGTTCCTTTAGAAGAAGATTTTTCCCCATCCCACCCATGGCTCTTGGCCTCAACGTGGGCTCCATCCAAGTCAAATTTACATTTTACTGTCAGAGCAGGACTTCAAACTCAAGTACCGTTAACTCATCTTCTGTCTTGAACTGCTTGCAGAAGATGAGATTTCAAGGCCCTGCATGATTTAGGTTCCTGTTTGGTTGTCAGTCTATCTTGTCTCCTTTATTCTTTCATCCATTTTTTTCATCAGTCCTTCATCCAGCAAATTTTCACCAGCCCACCTTGCAGGACAAAGTGTTCTAAAGCTGATCATGATAATGAAGTGATGGTAACTTGATGATGGTGGAGACAGTGTCAGTGATGAACATTTGGATGGCACCTCTGTTGACAGTGCGTTTTACGTGGTTTCACTTCATCTTCACCACAGCTGTTGAGTCTGGTTGTTCAGACTCATCCTTCCTATTTCACAGATGAGGAAACTTTTTGAGTCACAGCTGAGTGGAGCAAAGATTTCAACTTACATCTCTTACTCCAATTACTGTCCTTCCACTAAATGTAAAGGGGATATAATGGTGAAAAAGGCTTGTCCCTGTCATCAAAAAGCTTATTATAGCCAAATAGGATAGCAAAAACATGCACAGGAATCATCATAATACCTAGAAAAACATTCATTATAGTCTATTATGCTTATATATTATGTTTAATGTCTACCTTGTCCTCTCGCACAGGTAACCCTTCTTGGTATATTTCAGGGAGTATTATTCTCATTTTTGTTTCACAATCTTTTTTTTTTTCCTCCTCATGTTTTAATTTATGACTAAGGTCACTGCTCTAAATAAAACCATTTCTTGACTCAGTATCCCAGGCCTCAGCAACTTCCTCTAGTATACCACTTATACTTTATACCATGTAATTCTATCCTCATGTCGTATCACTTTGTGCATTAGTTTATCACAGTGTAAAGGACTAGAAATAATAATAGCATATTATATTCTTAGATTTTTAGATTGTGTTCACATACATTGCATCACAAAAACCATGAATTAGCCCTGTTGGAGGGGCTTTGGAGACCCATGCCATAAAGATGAGGAAATGAGGCTCTGAATTTAGGTAATTTCCCAACGTCATGAAATGAATAACAATTTACTGATAGAGTTGTGAAGAATAAATAAGTTTAAAACATGTAAAACACTAAGCATAGTGTCAGAAATGCAAAAAGTATTCATTCAATGTTAGGTATATACAAGCAGAAATTCAGAAACTTTAACACAGACTTTCTGTAAGCTCTATATTGCCTATGGCATAACTGTGTATAAGTTCCAAGCTTGCCCCAAATTCAATGCTTGCCTTCAAATTTCAGTTCTCAAATCATTGTATTATCTTTATATGATGTAAATAGATTTTTATCTGAGAATACAAATATGTAGATATATTATGCTGCTCTTCTGACCCACACAAATGGCAGGAAACATTCCAGGAGTCACTCACTGGACTCTTTCCTTTCAGCTCCATGCATAGATAGCCACAGCACAGTTCTCTACGCAAGTAGTCCAGGAACACACTACCAAGCTACTGTTGTCATCTTGTGAGTCAAAATGTTTTTGTATCTGAGCTCTGTAATTTCAATTTTTTAATGATTTTAGTAGTCCTGGACAACTTGAACAGTATCTCCACAATAGTCTCTGATTTCAGGATATGAAGTATTATAGGAGAAACCTGTATCTTATACTTCTTTGTACCCACACTATAGTCTGAACGTTTGTGACCCCCTCACCATACCCACATAATTCACAGGTTGGAATTCTAACACTTGATGCAGTGATGTTAAGAGGTGGGGCCTCTGGGAGGTAATTAGATCATGAGGGTAAAGCCCTCATGAATAGGATTAGTGCCCTTATAAAAGAGACCCCAGAGAGCTACCTAGTCTCTTCCGCCATATAAGGACACAATGAGAAATCTGTAACCTACAAGAGGGCCTTTGCCAGATCACGCTGTGTCTCTGATCTTGGACTTTGAGACTCCAAAACTGTGAGAAATAAATTTGTATTGTCTATCAACTACCTAGTTCATGGTATTTTGTTTTGGCAGCCCAAATGGACTGAGACAGCCTCCAGAGGGCTTAAGTGACCGCTGGGTACATAACAACTGTTCAAAACACTCTTGATGAGGAATAAAAGAAAATCAGACAAAAATAACAATCAACCAATATTTATTAGGTACTAATAATGTATGGCAAAGACTGACTAGATTTTAGAAATGTAAGAGCTGCTCTCTACCTACCTGGAACTTGCCTGAATGCAGACACCAACAAAACAAAACCATAGGAATATTTTCTCAAATCACAATGGAATTAAGCAAGACATCAATAAAAAAAAAAGGTAACTATAAAATGCCCAGAGATTCTGGAAAGGTGGCAATGACTACAATACAGGTTCTGAGTCTCTCAGAATTTCCAAATAAAAGAGAAAAACTTAATAGCAAAACCAAAATTCATGGACAGCATTTACAACAAATCAAAATGAAAAAGTATCCTTATGAACCCCAAAATATAAGCAAGTGAGGAAAAATCACCATAGTCCAAAGAGCTGCATGGTATCAGCATCTACCTAGAAGAAGCAAAGGGCAGCATAACGATGTCTCACAGCCCAGGAGAGCCTGTAGCTGCCCACGGAGAACACAGCAGGGGAATGGGAAAGCAGCCACTGAGACTTAGAGTGGTTTCTGCCATCCCAGTAAGGGGTGAGGGCAAAATGCCTGCGCTCGGGAACCGCATTGTTCTAGATCTTATGAGCTCTCCAAAGTCACCAACCAGGACTTCTTTCCAGGACAAGGCTCCACACTGAAGAGAACCTGCTAGAAGCTGAACCAAGGTGAAACTGGAGAAGAATCAGAGGAAAGTCGAGAAATGTCCAGAGAAAAGTGGGGTGGGGGGAAGGAACCAGGAAATCCCAGAAGGCAAGATTCTGTAATTGCGAACACTACCTGAAAACGCAAAGAGGGAGTGAAGATAAAAATGCCACCCTGAGCCTGCCTACCCTCTAAAACTCTATGAAAATGAATTTCACATACAAATGAGTGGTAGAAAATTGTTGAGGGCTTGTCCCATGCCAGTTATTCTGAGAAAAAAGTGGAAGAACAAAGACAAAATCCCTAACAGACAATAAAATTATGTCCACAGACAGATAACCAAGGTAGCCTTCTATGTCAAAACAAGCTAAAGGACCTTAAAAAATTTACAGAGGACATAAAAAGAACAACATAAATCAAATTTAGAAAAACTCGGATATGACATAGAAAATCTCAGGAAATAACTGAACATCTTAAAATATGAATATCAGAAATGGAGCCTAATAAGAAGACACAAAAAAGTGAATAAACTAAACAGACATGTTCAAATGTTTTGGTGGGATTCCTGTTGCACCACTTCTTGGTGCCAACAGAAGGCAATGCATAGGCCCTGTGCATAAAGGTAAAGGACGACGAGAAGAGGCCCAGGTGTTCATTCTTTATAGGAGAATAATAGAGCAGAAAGCAAATTTCTTAGAAATCATATGGACACTGATTTTACAGTTGTCCAACCGCTGCTCAGGGCAGAGTGAAAGGAATGAAAATTATAAGCAATGTCTACAGTTCCCCTATCTAAAAATTCTGCATAGTTGTTCTGAGGGATAACAGTGATTGAGAACTTAGATTTTAACACTGAACAGACTTACGACTCTTATGAACTGTGTGACTATAGGTGCATTGCTGGGTTTCAGAAATTTCATGTGCTTCGAGGGAATAACATCATTGACTTCATAACATAGCTCTGAAGATGAAAAGAAGCAGACATCAAATATTTAGCAAAGTGCTGGGCACATACTAAGTGGTCAATAAGCATTGACTAGACTATTATTATTATTACGATCTAATACAGAGAGAGCGTTTCACCTGGTCCCTGGCAAGTGGGGCTATTTGCTATGTTCAGAGCATTGTGTTAAAGGCAGACTCAATGGTAGTTCATATAATGAATGTTTAAATACACTTTTTATTATCAGGTTCCTGTCCTTTGGGCAAGGAGCTTACTAAAAAAATGTGGCAGTTTTGGTTGGCACGGAGTTTGCTTCTATCCTGAGCATGTTATCCATCTATCTTGGCCTTGTTCTTTCTTTCTGTAAAATAGGAAGAATGAAGTCACTTCACTGTGTGCTGCAAGAACTTACATCTGAGAAATGCATCAGCAAGGGATGGAAACAGTGACAGGATGAAGCTTTAAAAGAGAAGGAGAACCTCAGTGGGGGACACAGAGAGAGGCTCTGTGGTCCAGGGTAGCCTTGAATTCAGTTGGCATAGAACCTTAGGTTTGAAGGGAAAACTGGAATGATTCCTCCCTGCCAGATATAATTTTTATATGCTATTTTTGTTGTTGTTGTTGTTCAATAACAGGATTTTTTTTATTTTGGTATCATTAATCTACAATTACATGAGCAACATCATGGTTACTAGACCGCCCCCCATTATCAAGTCCCCACCACATACCCCATTACAGTCACTGTCCGTCAGCGTAATAAGATGCTATAGAATCACTACTTGTCTTCTCTGTGTATGCTCCCTTCCCTGTGCCCCCCACTACATTAGGTGTGCTAATCGTAATGCCCCTTTTTCCCCTTATCCCTCCCTTCCCACCCCTCCTCCCCAGTCCCTTTCCCTTTGCTAACTGTTAGTCCATTCTTGGGTTCTGTGAGTCTGCTGCTGTTTTGTTACATGCTATTTTTAAAAACACAAATATATTGTGTTTTTTATATAGTGAATTATATATATATAATTATGCACATATTATATAAATGAATGTAATAGGAAAATATATTAATATATTATATATCACATATACAATAAATTTATATATTATATATAAACTATAAGTGTAGAATATATAAAAATATCATATATAACTTTGCCACTTATTAAATACTAGCTTCTCAAGCCCTTGAATTCAGGGGTTCTGTTCTGCTCGCTTGTATGCCTTGGGCTGTACAGTACATGTGTGTTGATGAATGAAGGAAAACACGCAAGAGAGAATTACACATTTATGTTGCCATTGCGCTCCTCAGACCATTAGAATCAGGGTTGTAGTTGGTGCTCAGGCTCTGGACTAGGATTTACTTGCTGTGTAATAAAGTTTACATAAGAAATTAACCTTCGTGATTCTCAACTTTCTCCTTTGCAAAACTGGGTTAATACTAAAATATTTATAATATAGTTTGGGGTTCAAGTAGGGTATGTTAAATATTGGAAAGCTGAGGCATTATGCAAATGTGAGGCATTATTATAATTATTATAACAATATTATTTTTATTAATTGCTCGATGGTGAGTACTCTATTGCTCTGAAGACATCTCTTTTGCTATTTTTCCCAGATCGCTGCTTTACCAGGGTGCCTCTCTAGAAGAGAAATGTTATGTTTGATCTAAAGAAACAGAACTTTCTATTTTGGCATTTTCATAAAGGCCCTGCATGCACAGCCATTTAATGACTTTGCCAGCAGTTTTCACATTTGTGGGAGAATTTGCTATGTGTCCTCTAAAATCCCTTTATTCTGTAAAACAATTTCCAAATTTTAGCTGCGTATATCTCTACTCAGAATAAAGATGGCCTTTTTCAGCCTCTTTGCATCTAGCTATGATCATATGCCTAACCTTTGGTGCATTTGCTGTAAATGGAATTGGGTATATGCAACTTTTAGGAAATGTTCTTGAAGGGAGACCTCCTCCTCCTTCCTGGTGACTGGAATGCAAACATAATGACGGTATTTGAGGACCCATCTTGAACCAGGAGTTGGAAACCATGTGTTGAAGATGTTGAAACTAAAGGTAGATGGATCCTGGGTCCTTGACACTGAAGAGCCCAGGACTGCTGTTAAGGCAACGAAGCAACACAGGTCTCTGTCCATGTATTACTCCTGCCTTCCTCTCATCACCATATTATTATAATACAGAATCTCTTTCCTAACTTGCTCATACCAGGAATCTGCTGGCAGCCTGCTCCAGGTTTGATATCTTTGAGCCCAGGAAACTTTTGCAATGAGGCTTGTAAGCAAATTCCAAAAGAAGCCTCTTTGGTTGGGTAACACAAAAACTTTTGCATAGCTACCACAGCTATAGAAAGTTACTTTCTTAAAATTGCTTATCTGTGGATACCTATGCTGCTGTCAGGAGGAATGGCCACAGGGAAAAGGCTGATGAGGGATGGAAGGGGCCTGTTCCTTTGATTCCAGGGAGATACCCAAGCCAGCTAAGCTGAGAGTTGGTCACGGCAGCCAGAGGGCATTGGGACAAGCCCTTCTAAGAACTGGAGGTACTAGCAGTGGTCCAGGGAGCAAAGCTCACTCTACTTGGACCCACAAAGTAGAGAGGAGATTGTGGTCCACGGGAGAGGAAGTCCACTTTGAGAAAAGACTGGGCAAGGGTCACCCAGTGTTGTTTTCCTTCTCTGACTCCCAATATAAGACACTCACAGAATGGCTGCTCAGTAGAGACCATTTGATCTAGTGGAATAAATTAATCTTAGCTCCTGTTCTGCTGCTAACTCGGGCAAGCCATTTTACCTTTCTAGCTTTCAGTCTTCCAGTCCATAAATAAGGGTTCTAATAACATTTACTTTCAGGGTAGAATTAGGATAAAATTGGATACTGCATTAAAATATACTTTAGAAACTCTAAAATCCTGTATAAATTTAGGTAGTACAGAAAAAATTGTCTTTATATAGAGTGTTGCCTTTAAACTATGCAAAAATATCAAGATCTTTGTGTTTATGAAGCAGTATTCATTTCCTCACTGTGTTACAGTTATGATTCATTTGACTTCAATAGACAGGAAACCCACTAATTTAAGTTCAAGAGAATATATATTAAAAGATACAGAGGGATTATGGAATTCAGGCTCAGAGATGCCTCTGGAACAAGAAATATGGATACTGCAAAGACTCCCTTCTTCTCCTCATTATTTCTCTTTGCTCACCTGGCTCATTTCTCTCACTTTCTTCAGATTTCCTACCTCTGCTTCTCTGATCCACATGGCGGGAAACATGGTTAACCTAGTCGTTTCAATCTTACATTTTATATTTTACGATCCAAGATACATAAATATAAATTTCAGTTTCAAAACTGGATGGAATTAGGATTAAGTGGCTCAGTTGAGAACAAGTGCCTACCTTCTCTGTTTGGATGATGACTCAGAGAGCCTGTTCTTGATTTATAGCTCATTTCATCAGAAAACTCTTGCTCATCATCAGTGAAAACTGGGCCTTCAGCAATGTGAGTGTATTTGTTTTAGCTCTATCTTCTGGCATCACACAAATCAATCTTTTTTCAAAGACTCCTTCCAATACCTGAACTTAGTCATTATGATACCAGTTAAGGCAAAGCTTTTTCAAGACATAGTTGAAGATAGTTACTGAATTGGAGATAGAAGGAACACAATAAAGTGTTTTGGTTTTAATGATCAAAAATATTTTACCCTAATCAGCAAATTCAATTAAATACAAGATAAGCAATGTTTGTTAACACTTGCCTAGGTATTAGTAATTTAACAAGAAATGAGTACAGTGTACATGTTGAACTTGACAAATTCCATCCTACTGCAAGAAGCAGACAAATGACAAAGAATTCCAATATGGCGAATGCTGTAATGGACTCAATATTTAACACATTGCTATGAAGACAAAGACGTGGCAGTAATTCTTCCAAAGGAAGGAGGGTAATCAGGGAAAAATTCAGAGAAGAAATCATAGTCAAGATAGGGGATCTCCAAGTGAACAAGGGAATAAAGAGAATTTGGGCAGAGCAATCAGCCTAAGGGACGATGAAGAAGAGGGAATGTGCTTGGTGTTGTGCAGGTATGGTAGGAAGAATAAGGACCCCCCAGAGTTGAGCAGGGCCTACTTCCCAAAGCCTATAAATGTGTCACCTTATATGACAAAAGGGACTTTACAGATGTGATTATGATATGGCTAAGATGAGGAGATCAGCCTGTATCATCTGAGTGAGACCAGTGTAATTACAAGGATCCTATAAATGAGGGAAGGAGGAAGGATAGGCTGAGAGTCAGAGAAAGGTTAAAAAATGCCATGCCATTGGCTCTGAAGAAGGAAAAGTAGAGTCATGAGCCAAGAAATGGCTGGCAGAATCTAGAAGTCATGGGTATACATTCTCCCCTAAAGCCTCAAAAAGGTGCACAACCCTGACAACACCTTGACTTTAGTATATAAACACTCATGTAGGACTTCTGACCTGCATCACTGTAAGATTTTCAATTTGTATTTTTTTTAGGCCCCTAAGTTTGTGGTGATTTGTTACAGTAGCAATAGGAAACTAATACGGTGGGAATAAGAGAATGGGTGAAATGAAGGATAGGGTGTGTGTGTGTGTGTGTGTGTGCATCAATGTATTTGAGGATGGAGGAAAGAGAAGTGGGTGATGATAGCAAGAGGAAAAGAAGATAGGGGCCCATTATAAAGGATTTTGATAACACGTTCTAAATCTAAGCAGTCTCAATTTGTATCCTTAGATGATGTGACCCTGGAGGTGAGATTTCATGTACAGAAGCCACTGTTCCACCGGCTCATTGGTCTGGCTCTTTCCCTAACTATCATATTTGAACCTACAAATCTCATTCCCCTACATAGATGAAGTTGGAGGCCTTCATGTAAGAATTTGGGGTTATCTACTCACCTTGGCAGCAATTGTTATTCTAAAATACACATACACAAACACACCCCTCACTGTAGTTTCCTAGACACTATTAATTTAGTGGTTATTGAGTATTTCAGGGATCATGAGTGGTAATCATAGTTATAAAAATGTAACTACAAACTTTGATGAGAACTATAAAATAAAAAGTATGGTTCTATGAGATATATTAAGGCAGAGTTCTTAGGTTTGCAAGATAGGAAAGGTCTTTTTGTTTCTCTCCTTTCCTTCTAATTTCCTGTGTCATTCACATCTTCTGTTCTTATTTCCTCTTTCACTACGTAGGTCAGAGGAAGTGGTCAGAGCTACTTTAGGAGAGTCAAGAAGGTAGATTTAATATTTTCTTTAATTCTTCAAACCTAAACCATCTCTTATACTCCCAAGTCCCTTGTAAAACAAAAAGTTGAATAGTACATGACCAAATTTGCCAATCAGACAAATGTTAGTTCTTAGTTGTTTAAGGAAACTTTCAAAATAGAGAATAGACCACCAAACTTAGGTCTGGGAGCGAAAGGACAATATGTGATACTTAAAGTCCTTGGAGGCATAAGAAAGAGGCCTTTTGGATGTCAGCAGGATTCCTCTGGAATTGGAATTGTTCCTCTGCTGTGCATAGCATTGCAAAATGCATTGAATTTCACAATCACTGCGTGGTTTGCTAAAGTCACTGGTGGGCTCTTTTCTCCCCAAATCACTTCTCAGTGAACACTTTGATCTTCTATGATATCAGTCTCTTGAGCCACTTATTGCTCCCAAGTGAATTTTGGCTTGCTAACAGTCTGGGTGGTGTCTCCCTTCTGATACGGTTCTTACACTGTTTAAGTGTTTGCTCCAAACCTCTGAATACTTTATCATCAGAAATTTTCTGAGTATAACAGAGTTAAAAGATGTAAAGTTGTCTTGAAAACTGGTTACCTGGGTTCTTCCCTGGCACAGTGGCTGACTCCCAAGGACACACACTAAATTTGCAAGTCTCTAAAACTCTATTTTGCCTATTGAGGGAAATTTTGTTCTACCTCTATGGATTTCATGGTAATGATACAAAAAATGTAAGAGATTTTAGAACACTTCAGGGAAGGTAATTATAGAAGATTCAGACTTTACAGCTCCATACAGAGTTTGAATTCACCATTGACCACCCCTGTTCCTCATGCCTACATTCCAGCAATGACCATTCTATTAATTATGTTTTTCCAAATACTTCTCCAGTATGTGGTATTCTCCCCTTCCAAAGCCATTGTTCTAACATTGACCCACTTTTTTTAAAGCAGTTTCTCAATTTCTAATCACTTTTCCATTCCTAGTTTCAAGCATCAGATTTTCCATCTATTAAAGGAGCATGCTGACGCTTATCTCTTGTGTTATTGTAGGGCTTAAATGAAGCAAACTTCAATAATATCCATAAAAGCCCCTAATGAACTTTCTGGCACATAGTCATCATTCAATAAATCTTTCCTTCCTTCTCTGATCCTCAGGATCACTTTCCCCACATTAGTGAGGGTTGTCTTCTAAGACAAAAATCTGATTATGTTACTATTCTCCTTAAAGAAAAATCAGTAGCTTATTACTGCTGAGTAATGAAGTTCAAACTGCTTGGCATGGCAGGCCTCCATAATCTGACCCCAGTCTATCTGGCTATTTCCCAATGCTGTGACATTCCATAACACACCCCACTTCTGGCCACCTCAAATTACCTTTAAATGTCAGACATTCTTATTTCTTTGTGCCTTTGCTTATGTTGTTTCTTCTGTCTATAAAGAGCTTGATTTCACCATTTTCTTGCATCTGATCCTTCCACTGAACCATCTTCCTTTTTCATTTGGCAAATTCTTATTCATCCTCTAGGTCCTGCTTTAAGTTCACCTCTCTTCCTAAGTCTTTGCAGAACTCTTGTTCCCTGCCAATTGCTCATAGAGCTTCTGATGTTTACCATTATCATGATACTTAACATACTGAATTATCATTACTGGTTTGCATTCTGAGTTCTCAACCAGGCTGAGACCACCAGGAACCAGGAACCTGTTTCATCCATTTTCATGTCTCCATTGCCTACGTTTTTGGTGACACACAGAATGGTCCCCAAATCCTTATTGAGCAAATACATATTTTTATTTTACATTATTCTTGTTCATTCATTCATTCAATGCAATTGAGTATCTGCCATATATCAGACACTATGTTAGGTTCTGTGGAAGATACACAGATAAACAGAAAATAGATCCAATTCTCAGGAAGTTTAAAGTCTAGTTGGAAACATAACAAGTGTTTCACATTCCTAGAACAGAGGATGGATAGTTTCAAAGTATTTCCAGAAAGAGAAGAATCTCCAACTGATGAAATAGACACACTGAGTGATGCTTATAGAGCAGCCAGCAAGTCGTCCTGAATCCCAACAAACTTTCCATTCAATCTACTATTGTATTTAAAACTAATGTTATTCTGCTGGCTTGAGGTTTTGGGTCTATATTTAGGACATTTTGGCAATCATCCACAGCAAGGTGACAGGAGAATTTTGCTTCTATCCCGGAGAAAGGGAAATATCTTATTCAATTTGTTTTCCTTTAGGATTCACTATAAAGTCTGGTCCATTGTGGTTACTTAAGGTATGTTTGCTGAAATAGCTTAGATTCCTGACAATGAAGTCCATGTGGAATTCCAATGCAAATAATTTAAAGGTGATTTAAATTGCTTTGAATTAGTTACTTTGTTCAATGTTTAAAGCACAAGACTTAAAGCTCAAACCTTAATTTATTCACTTAATCACTTCCATTCAGTCAATCATTATCTTAGTCAGTTTGGGTTGCTACCATAGGCTGGGTTACTTAAACAACAGAAATTTATTTTTCACAGTTTGGAGGCTGGGAAGTCCAAGATCAGGATGCTCCATGGTTGGGTTCTGGTTAGGATGTTCTTTCTGGTTGGCAGTCTTCTTGCTGCGTCCTCACATGGTGGGGTGTGGAAGAGAGAGGAAGGTTCCATTCTCCTAATCTAATTACTTCCCAGAGACCCCACTTTCAAATACCATCACACTGGGGATTAGGATTTCAACATAAAAATTTTAGGGGGAACACAAACATTCAGTCCATAGCAATCCTACAGTTATTTATTCATGCAATAAGTCAATACATATTAATTTCATGAGTTATTCCTATCCCTAGCTTTCAATTACCGTCTCTTGTGGATTATTTTCACTCCCCAACTAAATTTTAAGCCCCCTTAGGGCAAGGGCCTAGTCTCTCTCTTAGATTAAACTGAATATTCAATGCTAGAAATGTATATGATAACTTTCCACTCTCTTTTTTACTGTGACAAGCAGCCCAAGCCACAAACATAGACTTAAAATGGATTCCTATTTACAAAAGTCAGAATTGATCAGACGGGTTTCTGTTTCATCGCCATGGAAACGTTTATTTTTCCTGGCTGTGGATAAGGAAGCACCATGGTGGGGGGATGACCTAACCTTGGAACAGCTCCCCTTTCAGGTCGCAGCACTCAGAAAGCTCTGGCATGTGTGTGGAAGGTCCCAGCACTGGGAACATTAAGAACCTCATAAATACAGATCTTGAGAAGCCAGAAGATTGAACAAATACAAGCTTCACAAGGCCAAGCTCTTTCAGCAGAAGGGAGACATAATGTAGACAAACAGCCTGAAGGTGAAAATGAAATTTTAGAACAGAACAAGTACAAAAGCAGGATTCATAGCAGACCAGGGGGGTGGGGGTGGGGGTGGGAGTGGGGGTAGAAAGAGAAAAGCAAGGATGCAAGGTACCCGGCAGGTGAAAGGCTGCAGAGAGAAAAGTTTATAGATCATTTAAAAGCTGTGAGTCATCAAATCAAGGGAGCCAGTGATAGAGGATTCGAGGCAATTTAACAAACATTTATTAATGGTGAGGGTGTGACTATGAAAACAGGGTAGGAGAGGTGGTCAGAAGGGGGAGTGTGTTGTGTATTGTGGGAATGGGAGGAAGAAACAGCAATGATAAACCCTACATTGTGCCAACCTTTCTGTTTTTAATACCAATGAGCAAGCCAAAAGCAAACCTCTGAGACAGGCAGTGCTGTTCTCATTTGATAGGTGAGGAAAGCAAGGGGGCCAAGCACCCTTGCCCATCACGCGGTTAACAAATGCCAGAACTTATTTCCAAATTGACACGTGTCAGATTCCAAAATCAATGTTCTATCCTCAACTTTATTTTATCACCACACCTTGCTCAGTGCATCGGGATAGAGTCTGAGGATGGGAGTCAGATGAAGAATACAAAGCAGGTTTTAATTTCTTAAAAAGCATTCTAGGCTAATAAGAAAGATGTGTAAGAAATGAGCCAAATCAGATAATAAAATAAAGCATGTGATTGGGTGGATAGAAATAATATACTGAAAGTCACATCAAAAAGCATTTCATCGAGATTCTTTTAAGGGATAGGAAGTGAGTCTAAGAATCTGGTGTCAATGGACCTGAACGAAAGATCTCAGATCAACTTCAGTAAGTGAAGAACTAGGAGAAGACTTATGCACGAGGAAGGGGAAGGGATCCTCGTGCACAGGACATGAAAAAAAGATTGCAAGAGTAATTTGCAATAAGATCATGGAAACCCTTGAATCCAAGCCTAGGCAGTTTGGAACCCCCACTGTAGGCAATGGGGCCCAACAGAAGAAATTTGAAGAAGGTGGGGAGGTGATCTATCCCACAGATACCTAGGCCAAAACTCTGCCTCAAAAACAGCCATAGGTTACATTACAAAGGGGGGATTATTCTTTTGTATTTAAATTTGTATTAAGTAGCCTAGATGTTTGGTTATTATAATTTCCCACACATTACAAACCCAGAATAAATGTCATAAAGCTCCACATCTTTTCCACTTACCTGGGATGAATACAATTTAGATGATAACTATAGGTTAAAACAAAAAGAGGGTCAGCTGCCTCGCAGTATGGCAGAGAATCTTGGTACAATGAACTGGATTCAGAATCATAACTCTGGGCCCTAGGGTTACTTGAAGGGATCAAGGCAGGGACCCCAGTCCTAGAAAAACTGGGATGCTAGGCTAGTACTTAGGTACGAAAATCAGTTCTAAAATGCGCATCTTGAAGCCAGAGTTTTTTAGAACCCTGGCTGCAACTTGGAATAGGATTCATAATGTGATGCATGGCTTTAGGATGCATGGCCAGGCCATGGGATTATTTCTCTTCTCAAGTGGCCGGAATGGTTATGTAGAATGAGGTAAGGTTCAATCTGCCGGCAGAAAGAATAGCTACAGTTTTAGGGCCAGATGACCAAGGGAGCAGAAAATAGGCTAATCCATGCAATCAAAGAGGTACCAAAGATTATTACAAGATAATAAGCCTGGGGAATCAGAAGCAGGAATATAAGCAATTAGAAATTCTGGAAACAGTCCCATCGTGTTCCACAGAGCAGATTCAACTACTTTGTTCCTAGAGCTGTATCCGGAGGAGTTAAGGGGGGGAGGATTCAATAATATGGGTAACTATTGAACCACTGTGCTGTATATTTGAAACCAATATAAGATTGTATATCAATGATACTTCAATAAAAAATAAATAAATAGAATAATTTTAAAAAAAAGAATCTATGGAGTACCAATACTTTTGAGGAAGGCCAATGAGTGCCAGTCTTTCTAATAGAAATTTCCAGTGAAGCAATAAAATTTCTAGGAAACCATAACTGGTTGCAAAGAGAAAGTCAAAGTTTGGAAACAGAGACAGAAGCTTGTTCTCAGAGTTTCTTACATCCGGTATTTCTTATTCTTCATTGGCTTTCCTATGCTATATAAGAAGAATGCAGCATTTGATAGCTAATAGATTCAGGCTTGATTACCATCTATGCCTCTGATGTCCTGTGTTATGTTGATCTAATTCTTTAATTTGTCAAGTGGGAATAACAGTGCTCACCTCATAAACTGGTCGATAGCATTCTAATGAAATGGTTTCCCTGAAATTCAAATGCTCACAGAGATAAGCAGTCTGTGACAAACTCTAAGATGATGACTGCTACAGGACTACATACCCTTGTGTAACTCTCCCTTGGCTGTGGACTTGCTTAGCAACTCGTTTCCAGTCAACAAAATGTGGCAAGTGGACTATCATGTCTTTGATTAGGTTACATAAGATTATGACTTCTGTTTTGCTAATAGACTTGATGACCTTGATTGAAGCACGCTACCACATGGAGAGGCCCATGTGACAAAAAGCCAAGGGCAACCTCCTGCCACTGGCCAGCAAGGAACTTAGGTCACTAATCTAACAGCATGCAAGAAACTGAGTTCTGCCAATAATGGATGACTTTTGAAGGTCTAGGCTTCCCTGGTCAAGACTTCAGATGAGACCCAGACTTTGCCAACAATTTGACTACAGCCTGAATTAGCTAATGTTGTATATCCACTTGGCTAGGCTATGGTGCCTAGTTGTTTAGTCAAACCCCAGTGTAGAGGTTGCTGTGAATATATATTTTGGATGTGTTAAGATTTAAATCAGTAGACTTTGAGGAAATATTAACATTTAAATAAAAGACTTTGAATAAAGCATATTACCTTCCATAATGCGGGTGGGCCTCATTCAAGCAGTTGAAAGCCTTAACCAAGCAAAGACGGTGGTTCCCTAAAGAAGGCAGAATTCCCCTTAGGATTGTAACATAGAAACCTTGCTTGAGTTTGCAGCCTGTTGCCCTGTGGCATTTGAATTCGACTTGCATGAGTTTCCAGCCTGCCAAATTTCAGAATTGCCAGCCCTCACAACTTCATAATAAAATTTCTTAAAATAAATCTCTCTCCCTACTCTTCCCATCTTTCTCTAAATATGAGAGGCCTTGAAGGAGAGAACTCAGCTAAGTTATGCCTCTATTCCTGACCCATAAAAGTAATAAAGGAATAAATATGGGTTGTTTTAAGCCACTAAGGATATGGTACTGTATTATGCAGCAACTGTCTAATGAGAGATCTTTGAAAACTTCGCTCACAGCACATACCCTATGTCCACTGGGAAATCCTATGCCCTACCCAAGCTTTCTATAATTTCTTGATAGTGGCATAATTATACTTTCCTATTTACTATTAGCTATGAGTGCTGGCTTCCATCAAACTCCACTCATTTTCATCTTATTGCTTTTCTATTATCTTCTGTTTCAGACTAAATATGAAATACACCTTCTTTGGTATACTCGCAAAGTCATTTATACTAGATATTAATGTGCCTCTTTACTAAAGATTTTTGGAAGATGAATGCTCATATCACAGCAATTTAAACAATATAACTTTAACAATCAGACATTTTAATTTCTTTAAAGCGTCTTCACGCTGCTTTGCCATCCTGAATTTCTTTTTGGCCACTTTCTGTGGGCTCCAAATTCCTGTGTGGTTATTTAGAACTTCTATTTCCCTTTCTGCTCTCAGCACCGATTTCCTGTTCATTTATCTTGCACAGTCTGATCTGTTTGGAGGTCTTGCCTTGCCCATCTAAAGGGTCTATCAAGGTATTTTCCTAAAAAAAAGTTTCACACCTTAGAGGAATTCCAACTTCAGTAGTTAAAATAGTTTCTTTACATTGCAATACACATTAAGTTTCCATAAGAAATATTTGAAGAAACATACAATGAGACCCGTGCTTTAGAGAAATCATTCTGGCAACAGAATGGGGGGTGCAGGATGTATCTTGAGGCCCTGGTAGAGCTAGACAGTAGTCCAGGCTGGAGAGGAAGAGAAAGGAGAATGCAGAGATATTTAGAAGGCACATTTGACAGTATTAGCCTCGTTGAAGGAAAGAAGGATGACAGACTGAAAGATACCATTTAAAATACGGGTCAGGACTTTTGGCCGTGACCCACTGCCTCTGCCCTAGATCGAATCGACGTGACTCTTCGATTGATGTTGGAGATTCCTAACTGGTGTCCTTGTCTTCATTCCTAACTCTTCTTAACAACTTTTCTTTACTCCAGACATAATATTAACTTAAAAACATAATTCTGATGACATCGCTATCTTAATTAAAACCGCTCAGTGCTCTCCTCTGTTTTAAGGAGAAAGAAAAATACATTTACATGGCCTATGAGGCCCTATGGCCAGTTTGCTTATTTCTCTAGCCTGACTAGATCTCGGTTTCCTCATCAAATATTAAAATACTTAAAGATATTTTTAGAAACTGTGCCAGACTTTCCAAATGATTGAACACCCCCCATTCGTCTCTGCTGCTTCTCCAAACTCTATTTTAGAAGACAGTGGAAGATTTTTTAAAGGTATGAATTCACAAAGATAAAGCAAGAAAAAGCGAGAACAATATTAACAAGAAATGCCAGGAATATTTTGCAATTCTGAAACCCAAGCCAGAAATACAGGGATCCTGAAAGCAAGTTTTTTTGCATCATGAAACTCCAGAAAATTCCAGAAGTTCGAAAGCTCGGATATCTCCGATCATGGTCTCAGAATGATTGCCTTAGGACTATATAAGAAGAAGCCAAAGCGTTAGATACTTTCTCCTCTCTCATGCAATAAGCATCATCCTTCTCCTATCTTGCAGAAGTGCTTTTAATCTCTGGAGAGGTTAAACCAGAAGGAACATCAGATAAAGATGATGTTAGAGAACCAAACAGAAAAGAGATTCATACAGAAGTCTATATATCCCAAAATAATATTCTCTCTCTTGATGAAGAAACAAATCAGTGGGAAATATGTCTTAACCTTCAAGGAAGAGTTGGTGAATTCCTATATGGGGTATCTGGCAAACCAAAGAGAAAAGAAATATGAATAGCAACATGGGGTAATCCCTCATTACAGTGAACAATCCAGATCTCCCCTAAAAGAAGCTCATCAGTTGACAAGTTTGACCTATGCACAGTGAGTTCAAGCAGCTGTTAATTTTTGCTGCTTATATATAAACAAACAGAAACACGATGTTAATATGATATTTGAAAATCAATCAATGTAATTCACCATATTAACAGATAAAGGAGAAAAGCCAACAGTCATCTGAAGAAATGAAAAACAAGCATTCATGAGCAAATTCTCAGCAAAATACATCTAAAAAAAATCTTATAGCTAACATCATATATTACGGTTTGTAAATGAATGCTGTCTCTGGAAGTATAGGAAAAGGAGAAGGATTCCATTACCATCACTTCTATTCAACAACAGACAGAATATCATAGTCACTATAGTAATGAATGCAAAAGAAACAAATACATACAGATCAGAAAGAAGAAAAACAAAAAACTGCTTTTATTCATAGATAAAATTATCAGGTACATAAAAAACTAAGGACTGTATGAAAAGCTTTATGAACTTTTTAAAAATATTTGATTAGGAAACTTAGATCTAATAACTGAGTTCAGTAAGTTACAAAAGGTCAAAATGCAAAAATTAATTGCATGTTTATTCTAGTAAATAATTGGGAAATTAAAAAATACACTTTACAATAGCATCGAAATCATGAAATATTTATGGATAAGTATCGCAAAATACAGGCAATACCTATATAATAAAAGCTATAAAATAGTCCTGGGAGAACAGAAAAAAAGACATAAATAAATGGAGAGCTATACCATGCTCATGGATTGGAATAATTAATATTATCAAGATGTCAGTTCTTTTCAGGTTGACATATAGATTCATTGTAACCCCAGTCAAAATCCCATTGGCTATTTCTAAATAAGACTTGATACACTGTTTTTAAAATAATATTGAAAACCAGAGGACCTAAAACATCTAAAACAATTTTGAAACATCTAAAACAATTTTGAAAAAGAATAACAGGTCAGAACACTTACCTGTTTTACTCACTCTAAAGGTGCAGTAATCAAGAACAGTATGGTATTGGTGTAAGGATAGATATATATTGATCAATAGAATAGAGAAGAGAATACAGAAATAGACCCTCACACTTACGGTGCATTGGTTTAATTAAATTGCACTCAGATAATTCAACATGGGAAATATAATATTTTCAATCAACAAATCGTGGTAGAAAAACTGGATATCTATAGAAAAAAATAATACTTGATTTGTACCTCATACTATACATAAAACTAACTCAAAATAGGCTTACAAATAAAAGCTAAAATTACAAAAGTCACAGAATAAAAAATAGGGGGAAACAGTCACAACCTTAAAATAGGCCAAGGTTTCTTGGACTTGACTCTAAAATAACTAACCACAAAGGGAAAATAAGAGATATATTGGACTTCATTAAAATTACATGTCTGCTTTTTGAAAGAAACTGAAGGAATTGAAAAAATAAACCACTGTCTCGGAGACAGTTTTCCCATACCTATACTAATGAAATACTTATATCAAGAATATACAAATAACTCTTATAATTCAATAATAAAAAGTATCACAACTCAAAGTATTTCAACAAACAATAAATACATGAAGATACGGAAATGACCAATAAGTGTATCCCAAAATGCTCAACACTGCTAGTCATCAGGGAAATGCAAGTTAAAATCACAATGCGATATCACTAAAAATGCACTTGAAAAGCTGGAATTAAAAGACTGACAATACAATGTATTGGTGAAGATGCGGAGCATGTAGAATTCTGGGAGTATAAAATGGTACCACTATTCTAAAATCAGTTTGTCAGTCATAAAGTAAAATGTATATTTAAATATGACCTAGCTCTTCTATTTCTAGGTATTTATCCAAAGAAATGAAATCATGTATTCATACAAAGGCTTGCCCATGAATGTTTATAGCAGCTTTATTCATAATAACCCAAACTGGAAACAACCCAAATCTTCATCAAATTATGAATGGATAAACTACCGGTGGTATATCCCTACAATGAATATCATTTACCAATAAAAAGGGACAATGAGTAATATAAGAAAACAACATGGATAAATCTCAAAAACATTATGCTGAATGAAAGAAACCAGACACACAAGAGAACATGCCGTATGATTCCATTTATATGAAATTGTAGTACAGCAAAACTACTCCATAATGGCAGATCTTTGCTTGCCCGGCATCAAGAATAGAAGGGAGTTGATTACTAAGGCACATGAGGGAATTTCTAGGGATGATCTAAATGTTCTACTTTTTTACTGGAATGGTTACATGGGTATATATGTTCATTAAAGCTCATTGAATTGTGTACTCAAAATGTAAATTATATCTTGATAAAATTGATTTTAATTTTTTTAAAAAGGACATTATGAAAGAAAGAATTCAGGAAAATATACCAGAAATGTTGGATATGGTTCCAGATTCTTAGTAAGTGTTCAATTAATATTTTTAATTGTCTTGATAATATAAGAGATATGTAAATGCTAGTTTAGCACAGTGCTTGGTACATAACAGTTGCTTATTTACAGAACAAATGTCTAGATATATCCATTGATCCCTAATGCCCATTAATTCCCCACTTACCTTGAGTTTGTACATTGAGTTTAAAATGAGAAAAGGAAATTTATAAAAAGCTTCTGTTGGGGGAGCACTGTGTATTTTCCTCGGTCCTCATCCCCGCTGCAACAAAGAATCGAAGGGTGGGGACACAGTAGTGGAGCAGAGTAAAAGTTTCATTTAAAGTTACTTAAAGAGAGAAAATGTGCAGCAGGCAACCTCAGCAAGGACAGGCGCCCTGAGGGGTTGGAGAGAGAAAGTTTAAAGTTAAAAGATTACGCACTTACAGAGTGCAGGTGACCTCAGAGAGAGGAGTGCCCCCAAAGGCTGGGGGTTCCCCCTTTTAAGGATTCTTTAGGAATGTGATTAAGGGCTGGGGGTGCAGACTTGTTAAGTGGTCCCTGAATACTTAGAATTAACTTAACACAAGGAACTTCCTGTTCTGATTTCTCCCTGGGATCCCGGGTCTGGGAGCAGATCAAACAGGTGCCTGCCCAGCACCCCCGAGGTGGGCTGAGTTATTGTCTGTTTGCTAAAGAGTAAGCTAAGAATCTTAACCTCTTTAAGTTCCTGGGTATTTAAATACAATCTTTAAGATAGAATCCTTTCTGCCTTTTACTATGTTGTTGACAGCTGGGCCTGCATGATTAACACAATAAAGACATGGGCTATGCTGAGGTACCCAACTTTATCTGGGGAATATTCAAACATTCTATGCCAAGTTGCTTCTGGATTTCTGAGCTTTAATTGATTAATTTTGGGTCTTTTTAGTGGACTTTCCTGGCCTTTTCCTTTTCCACCCTGCTCATATGCATTTTCCTGCCTAACATTTCCTATAAAGGTATGATTTGTCTTTCTTCCAAGGAGGCACTTCTCTTAGTCTTAAGCAAAGACTGGGTAGAGGGACCCACTGGAAATATTAATGCAGCTGCTGAGACAGCAAATTAATCTACTTTACAAAGAGGGGCTTCAGGGCTCAGACAGGAGAAAATGCATGTAGTGAGTAAGGTGAAATCTGGCTAACAGAGTGGGACTACAGAACAGAAAAGGCCTACTTAATGCAAAGCAACTTCCTGAAAGGAAGCTCAGCATGGTAGAATGACCCAAAAGGCTTATGTCAGTGATCTGAACCACAGACAGGAGAGGGATTTGGGCCTGAGCTCCATCCTCTTTAGAAGACTTGCAAGGCCCTTTAAAACTTCCTGCTCAACTCCTATTTAATAGATGAGGAAATGAAGGGCCAAAGAAAGGAAATGCTTCCATTGGTGCATAGGCATGGGGTCAGAACTGTTCCCAGACTTGCCTACAATTCAGTACTTTTCATGCCCAAAGAACCCAAGGGAAACCCCTTCCAAATCAAACCAGTGAATCTGGGTTTTGCTTGCCAATCTGTATGGTTGTCCTTGCTTGTTCAGTGAAAATGAAAATCAAACCATGTCAGAGAGAGCTAGATTGGTAATCTGTGAAAATAAGCAGGATCTGATTGACTCCATTTCTGACAGGAGTCCTGTCCTTTGGCTTTTGTCTGCTGTGAACTGAACTGTGGCTCCTTTTGAGGAACGAGGGCCTGTGCTCCTGGGGCTAAATATAAAAGAAACTGAGCAGTGCCTCAGTGGACTTCAGCCGGACTGTAGTCTCCCACGTTGTTGCAGTGACACCAGGCTCTTCAAAGGCTGGTGTCTCCTGCACTGGCTTGAGCTGGCTTCCAGATGACGCTAGCTGCAGCTGCGGTTATAGGGTCTCAGTATACTCCAACTATTGAACTGCATTCTTATTTTGTGGTTATAGGTGTCATCTGGCTGTTCATGGTATGTTGCTGTTAATTGAAACCCAATTCTTGTATTTTACTGCAAACATCACACACTTATTTATAACCTTCAAGGAATATGCTTACCTCCTTATACACTTTACCCACATCTAATGGTGCTATATATGGCTGAGGGCCTATTCACACCGGGACAATAATAGTATCCTTTTCTTAAATTACACTAAAAAGACTACCCAAGTGATTCTTTGAGGACAAATAATTTCAGCTTTCTGTTTTAAAGTTAAAAACTGGATATTGCTACTATAGATAACAGCATAAAGCATCATGGTAAAGTAAAAATAGCTCCAGATAAAAATCAGGAGGTGTCTGAAAATGGTTGGGATAGGTGGTAGGTGATTCCTAGTTTCAGAAAAGAACAAAGCACCTATTTACCCTGCTCAGTCGGCTGTAGCAAAATACCACAGGCTGGACAACTTCTAAACAACAGAATTTATTTCTTACAGTTCTGGAGGTACAAGTCCAAGATCAGAGTGCTCTCACAGTCAAGTGAGAGCCTTCTTCTGGGTTGCAGACTTCTATATTGTAACCTTACATTGCAAAAGGGGTAAGAGAGCTGTCATTGATGTCTCTTTTGAGAACGCTAATGCCATCATGAGGCTCCACCCTCTTGACCTAAGCACCTCCCAAAGGCCCCACCTCCTAACACCATCACATTGGGCATTAGGATACAAATTTGCAGGGGTACACAAGTGTTAAGCCCATAGCAGCACCCACTGTTTGTTGAATACTTGTTATGTACTTGACATGTATTATGTTCAATTATAAACTTTAAGCAACATACAGATATTATATATGTTTGTTACTTTTTATACCAATGCTTATCACAATGCCTCTTAATAACTCAACACATCTTAAAAGCTCAACAAACATTTTTAGAATAATTGAATGAAAGGAGGTAATATATTTTACTTTATTTTTCAGGTTGGGAAATTAGACTTAATAGTTTTAGGTAACTTACCTCAAATCATAAAGTTGTTGTTGCATAGAAAGCTTAGGGTCAAATTATGAATAATCTCTTGGATTCCAAAGTGTACACTCTACCAAACTATGGAATTTTAGTCAACTAATAGACGACAGTTAATTAGACATGCCCTAGTTTAGGGGAAGTTGGGTGGAATTGAAATGCAATGCAAGTAAGGAGCTGCATTAATCTTAGTTATGTTTTAAAAAGTTGCCTCAAGCAGCTATGTGGAGAAATGTCACAGGGCAAGTGTGGAAGGAGAAGGGCCATTTGAGAGGCTACACAGTAGTCTAGGTAGAAGATGAACAAGTCTGGGGCTAGAGTGCCTATCTTAGATGGAGGAAAATGGGACAACTTGAGATAGTTTGTGAGATCAATCAAGAGGACTTACTGATGGACCACATGTAGGGAAGAAGGAAAGAGTTGAATTGGGCATAATTTTAGGCTTTGGACTTCAAACAATAAGTGAATGGTGGTTCCATTCTCTGACTTGTGGAAGTCTGAGGGAAGAGAACTTTTTTTTTGCAAGCACAGAATCAAGACTTTTGTTTTGAACATGTAATCTTTGATATGTGTGTTAGGAAAGCATGAAGAGATGTGGACTGGGCTGCTGGATATATGGCTAGAATTCTGGAAAGAGGTGAGGGTGAAAGACATACATTCAGGAATATTTAACATGTATGTAGTATTTATGCTTTGAGCCCCTAACTGTAAAGGCCCCTTCAGAAAAATGGTACATGGTAGTTAAACAACCACAACATCCTTGACAGAAACACTCATCATGTCCTCAGAGTGACTCGGGTGGATGACTGCTCCCCAGGCTTGGCAGAAAGGTTGAAAGCAAAAACAATCTTTAGGGAGAATCCCCTCTGGCACAATATCAGATTTAAAAACTACAGGGTAGACTCAGCTGCAGAGACTTAGGCCAGACCAAGAGTAAACTTAACCACTACAAGGCTTAGAGAAACTACAATGAGCTTTTTGGGTTAGTCAAGTGATATCAATAGTTCAGTTATGTGCAGGCTGGATATGATGACTTTTTTATTTGTTTGTTTGTGTCCCTTACCTCTACCCACTAAACGCCAGTAGCACCTCCTTCCCCAAGTTGTCACAGCCAAAAATACTCTAGATACTGCCAAGTGTCCCTTGAGGACAAATTGCCTGCAATTGAGAACCACTACCTTATCGAATACTATTCTGCCTCAGCATAGCCCTGTCACTTCCGCTTTTTATACCCAACTCTAAAACCCTGTAAATGCCATACATCTCACGCAGAATTTCCTTCTTTTAAATACATACTTCTTTCCCTGATCTAAGAAGCCTGCACTGGTTCTATAATTTGGAATTCTTTTTACTCTTTCTTCAATAACACAAGAAGCTCTCCATATCATAGAAAAGTGAGTTGAAAGGAAGATACCCCACAGGTTACTGCTGTTATTACTGCTGATCTCATTATTGATCAAACTATCCTATTATCACTTTTGTTCTAATGTAGACATGACCAGACACGACTCAGTTTTATAGTAACAGCACCATTGCCAGCATGATTTGAGTTACTGGGGATCATTATCATTCTGGGCTTAGCTGTGCATGTAGAGACTATGGTACACCAAATCAGGAATACATTGTTCTCCTTCCCTGTTCACATTTGGCTGCAAAATTTTTGTTCCATTATCAGTTGGTGTCTACCTTTGTCCACATAGCTATCTAGTATAATATTTGACCTATTTTTAACCTCATAAAAATTAATAAGAAGAGCCAAAATATTAGCTGAGAATGATGAGGTCACAGCATGGAATGAAAAATGTAATTCGTTAAACTGTCAACTAAGACAATTCTATCTGTGTAACTATCTAACAATATGAAATAATGGAATGCTGGTGTTAACTTCTGCTTTCTTTTGACAAGGCAGTTTGTGAAACATTTGTCCAAGGAAGGTTAACGGGAATGTTTTTGATACTTTATTAAATCTGCTTTCTGGTTTTTTGGACTGATTTTCAAGGCAGCCACTGATGGTCTTTTGAGACACAATTTCTAGACATCTTTGTCATGGATGAAGATCTTAAGTGGAAGACGATCCAAGGGAACTTAAATTGGGGAAATCAGACCACACAGTGTCAAAGGCATATTGCTGACAATTTCCCACACTGAGCTATCTCTTTCTCAATAGGAATTCTCGTATACTCTATTCTCAGAGTGGCCCCACCATGTTCTGAGAAGTAATTCCCCAACACACATGGACTGGTGATCACAACTTACTCCATACCTGGTGACATCATTCTGAGCTCTGCCTCAAAGCTGTGGCAGTGTTAGTCACCTCTTACTTCAAACATCTTCACGATTTTTATTCACTAATCTAACATTCACGGATACTGCTATATACTGAGCATTCTTCTCAGAGCTGAGAAGTCATAGCTGAATATAACATAGTTTCTGACCTCAAAGAGCATTCAGTCTTACGGGAGAAATAGGAAACAGATGACTAAAGTTGTTTAACCAGTGTGCTAGTGGAGGTAAGGGTGTAATGCCAAGGGGCCAAAGGAAGCCGTGAGAAAAAGCTAGGGAGGTTGGGAGGAGTCTGAGCATAGCTTAGCGGGATGAATGAGAGTTGGCAAGAGCGGGGAAGGCAGGAAATCCCAACGGGAGTAACAAACACAGGTCCAAGGCGTAATGAGAGCACGGTGCAGTGAGAGAACCACACAAGCAACACTGGCTGAAAGAGTGGTGGTCACAGGGGAAGGGACTGGTTCATGAAAGTGCTCTTTATAACTTCATCCTTGATTCTCAGCATTTAGAAGACTAGTTCTCAACATTGGCTGAATACTGGAATCATCTGGGGGCCTTTAAAATAGAACGACCAAGGAAACAAGCAAGAGGAGATAAGGTTGGCCATAGGATGAAGGACCTCATAGGTCATGGTAAGATATGGGTTTTATTTGAAGGCTGATGGGAAGATAATAGAAGATTTTGAGCAGGAAATGACATAAACAGAATAAATTTAAGTGGACTTCTTAATTTGTTATACAGAGAATAGAATAGATTTTATCAAGTCAGAGTGGAAAAAGAGAGGTCAGTTAGAAAAAGTATTGCTTTCGTCCAGGCAAGATAAGATTGGCTGTGGGGTCGGCCAGGGAGGTATTACAGGACAGAGTGAGCTAAAGTCAGTCTTAGGTTAGAGTTAAAGGTAGAGCCTGCAGACTTGGCTATTTCATAAGAAATTTGAAAATAACAGATGAGGAAGCACTTCTCCGTGTGAGGATGTGGGTGAAGAGTTTGGTTTTGGAAAAATTAATGTTTAATCTTTGATAGGCATCCAAATGGAGATGCCAGGTTGGAAGTTGAATTTGAGTGTGAATTCAGGGAGAGATCAGGGCTGGAAGAATAAATTTGAGAATGATCAATTTACAGATAGTGTTTAAAAAATCATGTACCTTGATCAGAAGGAGAATCTGAGAGCTGAGCCCTAGAGTCCTTCAGTGCTTAGAAATCAGAGCCCCCGACCCCAGTGTGATGGTATTTAGTGATGGAGTATCTGGGAGGTAATTAGGTTTGCATGAGGTCATGATATTGAGGCTCCTATTAATGTCCTTGTAAGGGGAAGAATGGATCAGATGCCTCTTTTTCTCCACTGTGTGAGGATACAGCAAGAAAGCAGACTTCTGCAAGCCAGAAAGAGATCCCTCACCAAGAAGCGAATCTGCCAGCACCTGACCTTGGGCATCCCGGCCTCCAGAAGCATGTGAAGCGAATGTCTGTTGCTTAAGTCTCCCAATCTATGTTATTTTGTGGTAGCAGCCCTAGCAGACTAAGATACCTAAGGATTCTTGACATGAGGTAAATAAGCTCCATTCCAAGAATATGGTCCAGAGTATCAGCAGAGTGTTTAATGTCACCACAGCAGGGTTGGATACTGTGGTAGGTAGGATAATGGCCCCACAGAGAGGCTTGTCCTATCCCAGGAACCCGTAATTATGTTAGGTTACATGGCAAAGGGGAAATTAAGGTTGCAAATTGAATTAAGTTTGTTAATCGCTGAGTTTGAAATGAGATTTTCCTGGATTAGCCAGGTGAGCCAATATCATCGCAAGCATCCTTATAACCGAGAGAGACAGAATAAGTGTAAGTGTCAGAGTGATGTGAAGGGAGAGGGATGTGATCAGCCATCTCTGACTTGAAGATGGAAGCAGGCCTCAAGCACAGAAATGCAGGTGGGAAATCAGCTGTCCCACAGAAACACTTTGATTTTGGCCTGTGACTCTTTTTCTTTTTAAACTGACAATCTACAGAACTGTAAGATGAGGAATTTGTATTGTTTCAAGGCACCAAATTTGTGGTAATTTGTTACAGCAGCAACAGGAAGTTATAAGTACCCTGGAAAGAGAGAGAAGCAAGTGTGTGATTAAATGATAGAACAAGGAATATAAATGGTATAGGAGAGATATGAGGCCAGGATGGGGTTGGTGATGGCAGAAAAGTAATAGGTAGGGTGGCCATATACCATATATTAGAGTTCTCAGTGAGGTGAAAGCATTACTAGAAAGTGGGCATCAAAGAGAGAGCTGAAAAGATAGGTGGTATTGATCAGGGAAGGAGAGGTTTGATTTTTTTGAGGGGGGTGGTGGCAGCTATTAGTAATGCTCAGGTCTAAGCTTTGGCCATGGGGCTGGGTAAGTTGAGGTGGTGAAGAAGATGAATTCATATAAGGAAGACGAGCTGTTGGACAGATCCATCTCCGTGGATATGAAAGTCACCCACAAGGATGAACACAGTCGTTGTGGAAAGAAAAATTCATGGGGCAGGTGCTAAAATATTCCATAAGTGGAGAGGGGAGTGCCCAGAAGTTCTGTACTCAATGTATAAAATAACAGATGATGCAGTTTGATAGTGTCTTTTTCAAAGAAGTTGGGGGAATCTTAGAAAAAGGAGGACAAATGGTTGGGAAATGCCAGTAAAGAACAAGGAGAAAGTCTATCCCACTTATACACCCACAAAGTATGTAGGAAGTAAGATTGTGTCCAAGTGATTGACAGAGCTTCAGGGGAAGCATCATCCTTAGGTTTCATTTACTGGGGGGTTATTTATGATAGTCTATGAGCTCTTGCGTGCACTGTGGAAGTTCAGGGAACCAGGGACAGTGTGAAATTGGGTCAGATTAGTGAAAGGACACTCATGAGGTTGCAGACCAAAAGGGTGGGTTCTTTTCAAATTAAAGTCTATAGACGCAGTGAGATTCCCATCAATTTTCCAGTAGTATTGTTTCATGGATCTTGGCAAAATGTTACTTAAAATTAATATGGAAGAATAGTTATCCAAGAATAGCTAAGAAAATTCTGCCAAATAACAAGGATGTTATACTTGCCCTAGCAGATTAAAGACTTATTTTTAAGATGCATTCACTAAAAATTCATGTTAAGATTGATCTATGGAACTAAATACACCACCCAGAGACAAACCGTTGCATTTAAGGAAATTGCTAAGGTGACATTACAAATTAACTGGAGAAGGAGGCTTTTCAAAAACAGAGGGGGGATAGTGATTGTTCCTTATTTGAAAAATAAAACAGTCCCAAACTCATGCTATACTAAAATATATATTGCACGTGATTTGAAAATTGAAGACTCAAATGATGGAGAAAAATCTTCACAGCGATTTGAAAAAAAAGTGTGCATGAAATGTTTGTGTATGTGTATTTTATTTTTGGGAAGTAATTCCTAAATAAGACATAATATCTGGCCTTTTCAAGAAGAGAAATAATGGCATTATTTTCTAGCCAACAAAACCTCGGGTCCTTGACAAAGAAAAGAGCTGTGTGCATGCATGGGATGCAGCAAGATAATTCCCTACCTTCCTTTAACTAATGGATCTATTTTTTATTCCATTTCACATGGCAATGAATGTGACAAGTTGGAATTCTTATCTGAATCGCCGAACTACTACAGCAAGTGAACTTTCCTTTCAAATTCTTCCAAGAGTTTGAGAGTCCTGGTTCTCAGTATTAGAACCTTCTGCATTATCTCATTATGTATCATCAGAATGATTTTAGGAGAAGACAGAAGAAAATGTGTCAAGGCCTCACATCATATTATTTTAGAGCGTAAGTTCTCTGAGCTGCGTATCAGAATGATCCGGGGATACCCAGGTGAAGAGGGGGACTTCAGAGGGAAAGCAAGCACTGGAAAGTTGTCCATCTGGAAAGAAAGAGGAAGCAAAGGGAAGGGGTCGCCCTCAGACGAGACTCAGTGCCCCTCCTGGCCTTAGCTAAGTGACAACATTTCTCTTCACCCAACACACAAGATTGCTTAGGGGCATTGAAATCTCTTTAGAAAACACTTCTTCAAACATACTGTTTGTAAAATGAGCACCAATCGTCGGGGGAAAACCAGGAGGAACAAAACCTACCCCTACCCGTGGCAGACGTCCAGCTGAGAAGGCAGACATGGAAAATAGTGCCGAGTAACATCAGGTGAAGTAAGAAACATAAAAAAGACAAAACAAAACAAAAAACCAAAGCAATTAAAATAACAAATATGGGAGCTTCTTTTTAAACAACTGCTTTCCAGTTTGGGTAGTTATCATAATCGTGATCATGTAACTTATGTCATAGAGACAGGATGTAAATAAACTCTACAGCCCTTTTGTGTATTCTAAGATGTCAAGTCAATTTTCTTACCAGGTTACAAGACACACATCTATTACTTTTGGACAAATCAGACTCCTTGCCCAATAAAGTAATTTACTAAGACACATGAAGAGAAGTATCTGAGATGCCCACACCCCCTAGGTCTACTACACCAACTTTTCCTCTTGAAATATTACATTGCAAGAGACAATGGTCCACTAGATCAAAAACAGATTTGCACATTTACAAGGCCAAAACAATCATTCTATAAAAAGCCTCAGTCATCCTAGTCAAACCACTGAAGTTGAAATGAAAATACCACGTCTGTGTGCTTCAGATACGTTTCTTACTTAGCAGTCAGCATCTCCCTCCCTTCCACTTCGGCCAAAGGGACAATCTGTTCCCAACAGCCTGAGAAGTCTTTCTGTCATCTTGCAAACTAGCAAAAAAAGGACACCAAGTGCTTGGCTTTGTGAGAAAAGAGATTGCAGTGAAATTTTTCACACGTTTTCCTCTCCTTGCATAAATTTTCAGTGTTGCACTCTTCCAGGGTAGGAACTTGAGCTGAAATGCTCTGATTCTACATTGGCTTGGTAATTCAAGCCAGATTACCTATCTTCATTTGGCTCTAGCCTATTGTATATGTGATGTGTCTACACAACACTGTTTCAAGCACCAGTGCCAAGATAGTTCCTTGACTACAAATCATGCTTTCCCAACATGACTGTTAAGTTTCTAAAGGAAAATATCAGCCTTTATGCTTATTTTGGTTCTTCTCATGCTGCTTGCCTAAATATCTATTTATCCATTGCTGGTATTTAATAAATTCAATCTACTGATTGACAGAGACTTTGATTTGCACAGTGTTGGTCAAAGTAGTAGGGAGTACTGTCTAATCAGATACCCAAATTGATCCCCTCTAAGATATATTGACTTAACAACCCCAAATGGCAGATAAGAAAACTGAAGCTTTGAGACATCTGTAGTCTTGTCCATAACCAACTGTCTAGTCTGAGGCAGAGAATCTAGTTTCCTTGCTGGTCCTCTTTTTCACATATCCAAATGGTTTATTTCATCAAGGGCCAACATACTTCTTTAATTCATAAACTAATCCAATTCACTTCCCTTGCTTTTTCTTGCAATTTCTTGGATCTTCTTTGGCACTTTTGTTCTGAATGTATCACCTGGTAACTGATCATGTCCTGCTTTAACCTTTCCTTGTATTGCCTTGAAGTTATATAATAACTTTTAAAGTTTTTAATTCTTATCTATCCCTAGAAGATGAGACTTATATCTTTCTTTTTGTTTATTCTATAGAATAACAAAGTGCCTGGCATGCAATAAATATTCAAAAGTATTTATTGCCTGGTAATCTAGTCGTTTTCTCTACTCATCCATGCTGAAATGCAAATATTCAGAGTTCAGAGTGGACTTTCAAGCTGGTGTTACAGAGGGCAAAACTGAGGCCCAGAGGAATTGAGAGGCTTTCCACAACTCCATGAGTAACAGATAAGGACTTCAGTCTCTACCTTCCCACTATCAACTCAAAACATTTTCTATCACTTTCTATTGCTTGTGTTATGAATTAACTCACTAAGGGTGAAGGATACTCACAATTCTCCAGACTCATTTTCTGTGCCTTCTGTCTTGTTAAATAAATATAAGGCAGAGTTTTTGATCTGTGAGCTTGTCATCAGGAACCTAGCTCTGACAACACCCTTCACTAAGCTGAAGGAAGTTATCTGCGTCCCAAGACAGGTCCTGGTGTCAGGGTGCTGATACCTTTGGCTATCTGAAGCTGAAGGTCACTCATGGGCTCAGCTGGGAGCTCATCAGAGATTCATGAAGCTCTCTGACAAAGCTTGCATTCTCTTTTTCAGCAGTTTTGCCTCCCAGCACTGCCATAACCAAGAGATGCAAAAAGAGATGGGTCAGTCAGAAGTGGGGAATCGGCAGCCAATGGGCCATATGGAAATGCTTGAGGATTAGGAATAGTGCCACATGTGCTCAGCTCATTCTGGGTGAGACGGTCATCCCCCTGCTGTGAAGAGGAAATCACTGGCAGTGACTCAGGGGAGGAAGCAAGCATGGCCTGAGTCAAACCAGCCGCACTGCCATCACTTTCTGGAAGTGGACAGCTATGACCACTCATCACCAATTAACCTTAAAGCACATTTCAGGCACCATTTGCCCTAATAAAGCTGTTTTGTTAAATACAAAAATTAAAAAACAATCTGTTCTAAATAAAGAATGGATAGGAGAGAACAGAAACTCCTCTAAGTCAATAAGGAACAAAGCATTTTCTCCCAGATCATAACTGACCACTTTTTATGAGCTCGGTGCTATGCATGCTTACTTCATTGAATCCTCACAACAACCCTAGGGAGCAGGTATTATGCTCACGTTCCAGAGGAGAGACCTGAGGCTCCTCATGAATATAGAAAGTTAAAAACAAAGAGTGGCAAGAGTGAGATTTGAACTCAGGTCTGTCTCTCTGGTTCAAAGCTCATGCTCTTCCCATTCAATTGTTGAAGATGTGTGTGTACCAGTCATCATTCGATCAGAAAAGCAGAACTGCTAGGTCGTGTAAATATGTACTTAGCAAGGGGTTTGGTCTTGCCCAGTTGTGCACCTGATGAAATAATCCCTCTAAGACTATTGTCATTGCATCTACTATTGGGCCTTGAAGTCTGCAAGGCAGGCATTCGGAGAAAAAGAACAGGTGTGACATTGGGGAGAGCAAGGGCATGTGGTAGGCCACAAGCACAAGTTGAAATCCAAGAAATATGGGCTGAAAACCATGGCACTTCTCACTGCCTCTGACCTCAGAGTATCCTGCAGAAAATTCTGCAGCCTTCATCACAGAGCTAACCACACACACCTGGCCCAGGGGATGGATAAGCTTCGGAAGGAACAGGGGAAGTTGGAGCAGTTGTCAGCCCAACTACTGCCTCGTGCTGACAAGGTGAGCTGGCAGATAATGGACATACTACGTAACCTTCAATATGGCGCTGGCTGGCTTCGAATCTTGCACAAGAATTTCTGTTGAGCCTACACTAACCAGAAACATTCCGGAAAAGGAATTCTGGGAAACTTAGTTTAGCCTAGGCAAATTAACACATTACAGAGCCATGTAATATTGTTTTGGTGACAGAGCTCTGCTCTGGCCCTAAATATCTTAACCAGACCACACTGGACTCCAGTAAACTTGACCTTGACCTCCTGGTAGCCCTTTCTGGATCCTAGGTAGGACCTGAATCTTTTTGCTTTGTGTTGTAACCTGTTTCTTTGCTTTCCAACCTTGTTTCCAGTGTCCCTGGCTCCTGTCTACTGCCTAGAACATCCCACTGGAAATGTCCTATGGCTCCTCTGGTACTGATCTGGTTTCCCCTGCTAAATCTCTGTTTGTTCCTACCTCTTGGATGACAGCTGCTTTGGGTTGTTATTATTACTGCTGTTATTGGTATTTTTATTGTTAAAAGGCTTTGGTTCCCACGAGACATTTATGACACATTTTGTATTATGCTGTTTGCTTTCTCTTCCCATTCCACCAAACCGAGAAGCCCTACATGGGGCAGAATGCAATGTTGCTCCAGGGGACCAATTTCTACAGAGGCGCACAACTCCCACACAGGAACAAGTTTAAGATATGGCTTTTATAAACAGACCCTTGGATCTCAGTGAGGGGATTTGAAAAGTCAAACATGCTGGGGCCATGACTATAAAAGTAAAATTACAAGGCTCAGGAACCTTTCCAGAGACAGGCTTATTTCAAACATTGCTATCTCGTAGGTGTTATTCTTAGCAGAACACGGGTTCATGTTGGCTTTCATTTTGACATCCAGCCGGGGCAGTCGTCTTGCAGTAGCTTCATTAGGCTGCTGAGGGATTCTTTACAACACAATCCTGGATTTTCCTTGAGTCTTATCAGGGCCTGTGAATCCTTCCCCTTCCTCTCCCTAAAGAGCCCTCATTCACTTTTGTGCAGATGTGTTTACTGAAGCCATAAAAATGGATCAGATGCCCTTACTGTGCCAGGTACTGTGCTGGGTCCAGAAAATACAATGACAAGTAAGACAGAACCCTCACCCTCAAGGACTTGGGAATAAGTAGAGAGAAGGCAACCCAACACACTTACATGCTGTAGATGCTAACACAAGTCTGGACAAGGGAGCCATGGCCACACACAACAGGGAGAGAGCAGCTCACTGGGTGCAAGAGGGGTGTCATGAAGCCTTCACTGAGGAGGCGGATATTAGACAAAGGCTGAAAGATTGGATGACCGTATTGAATCAGGCGTTTCACATCCCAAGGCCTTCTATTTAGGGATTTGGGGTCCTGTCCTAAATTCTCAAATTGCTGGAGCCGTGACACACCACACATTCACATTACCTTTCCCCGCTACCTTCTACTCTTCCTCCATCTGGACTTGAGGTTACTTGAGACGCAGAGCAGCAAAAGGCCTGTGTTCAAATCCCAGCTCTGCCATGTGCTACCACGTCACCTTGTTTTGCTCAGGTGAGAAATGTGGGTAATAATAGAATCTACCTTATAGGATTGTCGAGAGGATTAATGGAATGTAAATATGAAGCACTTAGAATAGCATTGGCATCTGGAAATGCCATAGAAATGTTGCTCACTAATAAAGACAGTTTCTTCTTTAATTTGATGTAGAGACAAGGGCCGTGTTGTAGAACTGAACTGTCTACCATTCACGCACTTCCAAGACTGAAAGATTTCCAAGGAAGCAGTTCAACTTGGAACGAGTCAGTCTCTGGAGCCTCAGTTTACCCATCTCTATAAATTTTAAACCAAAGAATACCTACTATGTGTCAGGCATTCTTTAAATTCTTCATAAACATAATTTTATTTTATCTTTATAAAAGCCCAGTGAACTGGATTCTGTTGTTTTTATTTACAAATGAAGAAAATGAGATCTAGGTGCCTGTCTACAGAGGTCAGGAGCTCAGCCCCTCCACTACGCTCTCTCTGAGAGGGCCAGACTTCACCTTCTTTCTTATCCTACTTGGGGTCCTGTACACAAGGATTTATATTTACCAGCTCACTCGATGCTCAAAACAACAGCTCTCCATCCCCATTTTACAGATAAGCAAACTAAGGAAACTGAGGCAGCATGCTCCATGTTACAGAGTTAATAAGCAGAGGAATCATAGCCGCACCCAGGCCCGCCTGGGTCCAGCACCAGTGCCTTCTCCCACTGAGCTATGCTTTTTCTCTCCAGGTGGGGGCAAGGTGGGGAAGGAGCCACATGAAGATGATTCTGCAAACAATCCCAAGAGACTTGCAGTTTCTCTGAAGGCCATTGATGTAACTATGGAGGCCTCCACAACATGCTTTCATCCTGACTTTTACATAACCCTTTACCTGAAAACATGCATTAAGCTTGCTTCTGTTGATTTTGCTAGGAAAGCAGATTTCTTCAAAGTTCACACATTTTCTCCAAGAGATGTTGACATAAGCCCTGTAGCCCCATCCCCTTCTCATCCTTCTTGATTATTGCTGGGCTTCAGTCCATCTATCAAGGTGTAGAGCTCTCGGACTTGGTAAATTGAATTTCCATCTCTTCAACTATAGGATCTCTCCAAATCTAATTCAGTAAGTCACCACCTCAGCTATTCCACTTTTATACCCCAAGGAGACCTCTTTCCTGTACAGACTATAGCCCATGGGCTAGATTTGGCCTGCAGCCTATGTTTTGTATAATAAAGCTTTATTAGAACACAGCCACACTCATTTATTTTTGTGTTATCTTTGGCTCCTTTCACACCGCCATGGCAGAGTGTCTGTGACATAGATACATAGCCTGTGAAGTTTAAATTATTCACTATCTGGCCCTCTACAGAAAAAGTTTGCTCACCAACCCCTGCCTTGGATTATAAGCTTTGTATGGTCAGAAATGAATGTCACTTCAGAATGGAATTCGGGTATGGTGAAATGGTTAAGACCCAAAGATCTGGAATCAGACTGCTTTGAATTAAAACCATGAAACAATCCTTCGCCTGTCTGGTACTTCACCAGCTGTGCAATCACAATGACATCCGGACTTGGTGTTCTCATCTGTGAAGTGGGCCTTGATGTCTGAGATGGCATGAGGATAATGATAATGGCAGTGACTCGGGTGGATGTGTGCACTAGACAAGGATACACCTGGGCAGTTACCATGGAGGCAGGCGCCTGGAGGCCTCCCATTCGTATGAAGTCTCACTGTGGTAACACTGAGTCATCGCCGAGGAAGGGCTTGAATCCCCTTCTTCTGTATTGCTACCCATGCCCTTTTTCACCTTTTTACCTCTTACCCCATTGGTCCCTTGCTCCACCCGATCCATTCTTCAAGACAGTAAGTTTAGCTCCTGCAGTGTCCCTGGTCATGCTACTCCTGGCTTAGGAACCTGTAATAGCTCCCCAGCACCTGGAGGCCAGCGTGCCAGCTCCTCAGTGCCCTTCCTACCATACACTGGGAGTTCCTGACACGCTCCCTCTGCTCTCCTTTCTCCACGCACAGCTCCCACACTCAAGCTGTGCAGGGCACTCCCCCCTTCACTCCTGCCTCTGTCCCTGGGAAAAACCCCTTCGCTTCCTGAGTGCCTTGCTCACCTCCCCTTGTCTGCCTTTTGAAATCTTATGCACTGTAGATAGTCCCAGCATTGGTTATATATGGACAGCAGCAGATCAATGCCTGAAATTCAGTAAAACCTAAGTTTGCCTACCACTGGTGTTTAAGGAATGCCTTCTGAATAAAGTTCAAGATGAAAAAAGCCATCCTAAAATTCAGGGACCCAGAATTCCCTGGGACTTTTTTCTCCGAGGTGAAAAACACCATCTGACCTTTTCCACTAAGGTTTCATGATTCTATCAAGGTGGACACCGCCTTTCTTTTTCTTTCCAGAAATTCTTCCCATTGCCTGGGCCCCTTTTCTCCCCAAAAGCCCTTCCCTGCAGTGAGAAGGCACCAGCCCTGCCACAGAAAGCTGGGGGTGGGCAGCATGTTTCTTGTAGCAGAGACAAAGAGTAAATTGTGTATATGGCCTCTCCTCAGAAAAAGATGAGGCGAGGGGAGCCTATGTGCTCAGAGGATGGGCATCTGGACAAACGAAGGAGGGTAATCATCTTTTGTTTGAAAATTAAAATGGGGCAGTGGGTCAAAAGGTGCAGAGACCCCACCCTCCTTGTTGGAGTCTGGAACCTCCCCCTTCTTTTACTTATCAGGAGAAGGTCTGCACTTCAGAGCTAGTAAGTCTGCTTGGCAGGTAATCGCTACCCATCCACCAGCTGCTGCCTTGGCAAAAGGCACATCACCATCACCATGGCAACGCACAGGCAGGCAAACGGCGAGCAGGCCTGGCTCTGGGCCGAGGTAACCTGATGGCACTGGGCTTTGTTAATAGAAAGAGAAAAGCAGGCCAGAGCCGCTCGCCTCTGCCTTTGCCAGGAAAGGCTGGACAGGAGCAGAGCGCAGGGCTAATTAACCAGCCCGACCAGCTGTTGGCTGCCGCTTGCCAAATCCGACAAGTGGCCCGGGCTCTCTCCAGCCCTAACCCTTGTCGTCTTCCAGGGAGGCTGGGCTCTGGGGGAACAAGGCCTTTTCTTGGTGATGTCATCCAAGTATTTGTAGAATTTCCTCTTTGTGGGAAAGTTCTCTGGCAAAGTAGAAAGGGATTTGACATCCCTCGGAAGACCCTTCGGCCTTTTGAATTTTGAAGATTTTTTTAGATGAGAAAGGAGTCTGGGCTTCTGGAGGAGGCGCAGTGGTGAGGGGGGTGGGTTATCCGTCTTTGGGGTCAGATATTCAGTGCCTAATCTAAAGCAGCTTTCAGGGAGGGACATTAATATTGCAAAATCCTCCAGCAGCTGAAACAAGGCAAGGATTATCTGCAATTAGGAAAAATGGGTTATCTTGGAAAGACCATTTGCAAAGGTAAGGAAGCTACCCTACTGAATACCTGGTATATGACAGATTGCTCGCGTACAAAAAATGCCCACAAAGGGTTGGTTCTACTATCGGAACTGTCCAGATGAGGACACTAAGGCTGCAGGAAGCTTGCCAAGACCACACAGCTGAACTGAGCTACTACACGGCCGACCTGATCTTAAAGCCTAGACCAGCCCAAAAAGCACTTTTTTTTCAGTCCCCAATACAGTGACCACAGCTACACTCAAAGTATTGCTCACATCCTGAAAAATATCTGGTTCTGTAGGATAAATAATCTGATGTAGGATTTTTAAAAAATGTATCAATATACACACAGTGAAGGCTTTACTAAGAAAACCATTTAGGTTTGTGTGACCTTTATTTAAGTCACTAGTAATCCCTACCTTGAGTGCCTGTCTACTAGGCATTTTATGTACTTATCATTATGCTCTAAAATAGAGATTTTAACCTCATTTTATGGATGAAGAAACTAAGGCTTAATGAACCTAGGGGAACAAGTGAAAAAAATTGCATGATGACAGGGTTGATCGAACTCGACAATCTGGGATACTTGGTGGCTATATAAGTCTACAGCCTTCAAGTCCTAGAAAGCAGACTCCTATAGTAAACCGGGGAAGGAAGGGCAGTGGTCACATGATTGAGGGATAGAACAAGGGCAGGAGGGATAGAATGAGGGCATGGGGGATAGAACGAGGGCATGGGGGATAGAACAAGGGCATGGGGGATAGAACGAGGGCATGGGGGATAGAACGAGGGCAGGAGGGATAGAACGAGGGCATGGGGGATAGAACGAGGGCATGGGGGATAGAACGAGGGCATGGGGGAAGGCAGTGAGAGTCTGGAGCAGGCTTTTTTTGCCCCAGAAGCCCTATCTGTATCCAGGAAACTTGCAGGACTAATCTCTTTAGGTTGACTAAGCTTTTCCCAAATAGAAATAGCACTTCCAGTGGGAAAGAAGTCAGGGCAGACTGGGGAAAGAGGTCATTATCCTCTTTGGTAATATTCTGGTTCTTTTCATGGCTTCCATTGGAAGCATCTGCAGCCCAGGACCGTGGAATATCAGAGCTGAGGTATGCAAGGCGAGGATGAGCTTTCACAGGGCACCTGCCTACCTAACGCCAACCACTCCATCTTACTCATTTCTATTAATGCCTATGCTCTCCCTGTGAGGCAGATATTATCATTCTCAGGCAACATATGAGAAACTGAGGTGCAGAAAATGGTGAATTGACTTCCTTAAGGAAGAACTGGAACAAGAGTCCACATCTCCTCACCCTTGGTCTCTCCAGGACACTGCCTAAAGATGTCACAGAGCTCCATGCTCGGGAATGCACTCTGGGAACCTGAGCATGAGCTAATCTGGGCACAGGAAGCCAGAAACCGAGAATAAATGGGCCCACAAGAGGATGCTAAGCAGTAACAATGACAAGGACACATTGGTGTTGAATATTTCTCTATTGCCCAAGGTGCCTCACTCCTTATTACAGAGGGGGAGGACCTCCAGGCTGTAGAGAAAAATATTCCATGAGCATGTTACAAACTAAAAGTAGATTACTATTCTCACCTTTGTAGAACCCACGGGACTCCCACGGTGACCATTCCTCTGGCCCACATTCTTCATATTTGTTCCCTGACAATGCCCCCCAACACCCCCCAAACAAAGACACTAGGATCCAGGTGATAAAAACCTGGGAAATACTATTATTAGTCACTGCCTTGGGGATTGTGAAAACAGTGTTCAAAATGAAAGACTGCAACAATGTAGTTCCACAGAGTATGTTTTAGCTTAACTTCTATCTCATGCTTAATAGTGTCAAGAGACCTGGATTCCAGTCCTGGTTCTTAAACCATCAGTAGTTCACTGTGTGGCTTCACATAAAATCATTTTCCTCCCCAGGAATCAATTCTCTCATCCATTATGTGGAAAGCCTTAATCATACTCTCTAAATGTCCTAGGATTGGATTATGAGATCACTTCTTTCTTTGCATCTGTCACTGAGCATTCTGTGTAAAATGTTACTGGAGGAAAATTCTCTGTGAATCTGCACTCCAAGCTATCCTAAATATGGCAAAGCAAAGTCATTTCCTATTAAGCTTCCTTGGAAGCATAAAAAAGCAGAGATTGTGACTTCTTCTAGGCTGAGTACATTTTTTTCCCCAGACCTATTTGAGGGAAGATGGGATGGGAACACTGTGTCAGACAAAATCAAAACGTACCACACAAGTGGAGCCCTCAGCTAATCCAAACAAAATGATGGGGGTGGATGGTCAAAGCCTGAACAATTTTAATGCAGGCATGAAGATAGGCCACACAGTTAGATCAGAATTTAAATAACCACACTTCACATGTTGCATTTTAAAGCTCCCCTCAAAAGCACTGAAGAAACTTCCAAATGTTTCATATGGGGAAGCAGATGCCCCTGGAAATGAAGACCATTCCTCTATTGTCTTCTCCTTTCTCCCTCCCCCAGATTAACTGCTTGCTGTCCAGAACTGGGAATTCTGTCAGCTGATGCTTCCTCTGGAAGAAAAGGAGTAGCTCACTGTTTTGGTCCGGCTCTTCTATGATATGGGCTTGGTAAGTGACATGTCTTGAGATGGGCTGAGACAGAGGGTCCCAAGTACAAGCCAGAAGATGCAGATGTTCGTCAGCAGCTACGTGAGGACCCACCCAAGGAGGCAAGATGTACCAAGCATCTTCCTGATGCCAGATCCCATTCAAGGCACCAGAGAAAAAGTGGTGAGGATAACGGTATAGTCCCTATAGTCATGGAGCTTGCTGTCTTCCAAATGCAGCCACAGGAAAGATTTAAATCAGTTGTGAGGAAAGCACAGCTTGTTTCTGGCAAAGTAGATCAAACTGGCTTGTCCAAAGAGTGAAGTGAGATCATAAGAGGACACTGAGTTCAAAATTGGCAGTGAGCAGCTTGATGTAAGATGGAATGTGACATAAGCAAAGCAGGCCGTTCAGAGCCAGGGAATGGAAGAAGGGGAGTATATCGGAGGCCCGCTTCATGTGGAGCCTACTGAGTGGTAAGAACACGTTGAATAGTTTTGAGAAATTCTCTTGGACAGAAGAGCAAACAGCCTGCAAAAACCTCTTCCTTGCTTTGTCTTCCATTCCGCCAAACCAGATATTCTTGAATTTTAAAATTATGCATTTGTCTGTATTTTTATGTTGACATATTTCTATTTATCTTTTTTCCCTTAATTGTGTTTCTTCTCCAAATATGTAGTAAAAATGAATGCTAAAATATTTGTTTAGCTCCCAAAATGTGTTCCTAGTAGCTTTGTGACTATATTTTCCCAGGTAGCGTAGCTGTAGGTACTATTTTTATGAAGAACTTCTGCAAATGAAAGTAAAGCTACAGGGTGTGGGCGGTAAAGCAGGGTAACTGTCTTCAAGTGGTTAATGGGATGAAACGTGAACAAGAACTTGCAGGCCGAGCTCTAAGTCCTCGCAAGGATTGCCTCAGTTCTAGAGATTCACCTCATCTGAGGTCATGCCCCTCTCTGGGACAACTCAGATTCAGTGACGATCAGTGTGGGAATCCAAAGGTCTGATCTAACTTGAAGTAACTCTGGAGGCCCAGTCTAGCTTCAGTCCTTCCCATGGGGTCAGCTCAGGGTTTGGGGACTGCACTGTAGCGTGATTCCTTCCTCTTCCCAGTCCTATTTCTTCCCCTTCCCTTCATCAGAGGTGGAAGCTAAGGGCATGGCCTAAAACATCCTGCACCCTGACTCTAACTTTGTCTTGGGGTCTGCATTCCAGGAAACCCAATATGTAACATCACCCAACATATCCAAGTATAAGACATTTTTTTTCTTGGATAATTGCAATCATTTGAACATGAATGAGAAAATCATGACTCTCATTTTATTTTTGCAAGTCATTCTTGAAAGGCTACATCCCTTCCTCCTTCTCTCTATCTTCTGTCTCATTTTTTTCTCCTTCCCCTTTTCTTTCCCATAACTTCCTTTTCCCTACTTGGTTCAAGATTATTGGGGGTAAGATTGGACATGAGCCATCATTATCTCAGGATTATTAGAATAAGCCATATTGTAGCAAAAGCAGTTTTTCAGGACCATGGGCAGCAGCATGTATGCCACCCCTCTCTGCCCCCACCATTTTATTTTCTCAATAGCTATGCCAAGCAGGTGCCAAGCAGACTCCAGAGTACCCGTTGTCAGTGAAGTTGACGTAACTGCCGCATTAGGATAGGAAGATTAGACCTCTGAGTTTGTATCCAGCTTAGAGGGTTTATGGTACTGTGCTAGAATTTCTTATGTATTCTCCAGTCCTGGTAATATCAGTCACTATCTTTCCTTAGCAGAATATTTTGAGCCTGCTCAGGTATTAGATTTATGTATTAATAAAACTGGGCATATGAGTGCCTCTGTTGGGCAAACTGTACTGAATCATTGCAAATCATTCATGATTCTCTATGTATTTGTCTTTCTGGCTTGTCTAACCAATAAAGACAGCAGACGAGTAAACAAATATCCTTATATTTATTATATGAAGCAATGCAATTTCATACTCTAATATTAAAATGCAGTATTTGCTCAACTCCAAAAATCCTCTGTAAAACGTATTTGGAACTTCCTTTTTCCAATACATCATTTAATCAAATACTGGCTTTTTATTTAAGATTCAATGCAGGAACTGCTTGTAGAGCTCCTCTCATTGCCTCTGCTTCTATTTAACTGAAACATATCATAGGGAAAGAGAGTCCTGAAAAATTACTGGTCTCTACGCTTCACGAGGGCAGAGATCTTACCCTTGATCACACTACATCACTAGAACACACAGAAAGAATAAATGTTTAAAAGAAAACTTAAGTGGAACCAAACTGCATGTAAGGCACTAACTGTGGTCAATGAAGCAAGGAAGCTCATTTTAAGGGAAGCTTCTTCCTGCTCAGAGAGGACAAAATCAAAGTTCTGTGCTACTGACACAAAGACAGAGTTTCCGTGGATGGCAATTAGAGCAAAGAACAAATTCACTCTGCCTTCCACAAGGAGCTTTTGTGCTGTTCCTGACAAAGTGCGTTCTCAGACTTCAGGAAGATATTACCGTTGCCCAGGGGATTGGAAACTGTCCTTGGGGGGAATGACGTTAACCTGAGGTACTGCTCTCGTTATTATTTTTTTCAGATGGGTTGAGAAATGGTCAGCATAACTGCCTTAAGTAGAGGGACAGCTTCCACTGGCCCTATGCTTAGGCCATAAAAATAGTAAATAGGTCCCTAAAAATAGTAAAAGCACTATATACTGTCTCTGCTAATACTACTACAATTAATAATAATAATAATAATAGCAAAATAAGAAGAAGAAAAATAATTATAATATCAGCCTCTTTGTAGGGGTCCATATTATATGCCAACCATTATTCTAAGCATTTGACAACAACACTTAATTCTCCTAACAACTTCTGTGTTATATTATTATCTCCCTTTTACAAATGTGACAACTCAGACTTGGACCATTTATGTTACTTGTGCAAAGCCAAGAAGTAAAAAAAAACAAAAAAAATTTACTGAATGAATGTATGCATTCCATAACCCTGATGAACTAACTGTATATAGCAAATTGTCTAAAAGTAATTCTTCAGATCAATGTTTAATGTGGCATAAAATGGTGGAGACAAAAGGAGTAACTTGGTTTTTCTAGACAGATAATGTTGAACATGGGCCTAAAAATCAAAATCTGAGTTTTAGCTTCTTTGCTGCCATTAAGGGTAGCAAAAGTGTGGGGAATTTCCTTTTTCTCTGCCTCTCTGTAAAGTCATTTCTCTAAGGTGTTTTTTAGATATATAATAAACAAGTTGTCAAAATCACTGTTAAACAAGAAACAATACATAAGTCTACTAAGGAAAAAGAGACAATTCTTCATCCTGGTTTGATCAAAAACAGCATGGTGAAAATGGGTTCAAAACTAGGTTTCATATATATTTCTTAACCATATTGATTTTCTACTAGGATCAAATGAATCTGAAAGTTCTTCTTCATACCACCCCTGGCCCTTCTGCCCCCCCAAGTCCCTATATAGACCGAGAGGTAAGTGGGATTCCCAGCTTTGTGACAGGGAATAAATGGACTCAGTGCCCAGATCTGAACTGGCAGTGGGGTGATGGGCAAGTCTTTTCACTTCTGTCAGCACCAGTTCCTCCTTTTCAATAAAACAATAACCCATGTAATTCCTAAGCTCTCCTTCAGCCAGATAGTCTTTGATTCTGAATCACAACAGACTATATTATCAATTTTTAGAAAAATACATTTCTTAGATCATTCTGTAGAAACTTCTTACATTATTGAGAATACAGCCCAACCAAACTAATATGCTCATTCATTCATTTCTTCAACACATCTTTTTTGAATGCTGCTATGTACAACATGTTGCCATAGGTAGGCTCAGAGGCTAACAGTGAAAACAGCAAACATTCCTGTCCTCACGAAGTCCTAATGGTACTAGAAAGAGATAAATAACAGGCAAACCAACAAGTAAAACAAAAACTGCTTTTACTTATTTTTTTAACTTTAAAAAATTTATTTTATATGTATTTGTTATTTCATCATAATAATGAAAAGTGAAATAAAGCAGGGGGATGGGGTAGGGAGTATGGAGGTATTTTAAGTAGGGTGGAAGTCATGAAAGACCTCATTGACCAGACAATGTGTGAGACAGAAGCAAGGGGGAGAGGAACTCTCTGATGACTGGGGGTAAGAGCTTCCTGTGCAGTGCAAGGGCCTGGAGCACAAGCAGGTCGGTAGGGTCAAGGAAAGCAAGACCAGTGTGCCTACAACAATTTGAGTATGGGGTGGCACATCTGACTTCAGTGTTGTTCTGGCTGCTCCAGTGAAAAGAGATTGAAGTGATGCCAGGGTAAAAGGGAGGTGGCCAAGTTGACAGCCCTTCTGTAAAGGGCAGCACTGTAGAAATGACGCCTCACAGACACCTGGGTACTTGCCATCAAAGGTAAGACTTAGGCAGGACATAAACAATTCTTGTACCTCTCCAGATAAAGTTTGATCATGGCTTACTGAAAAACATGTGGGATTTTTAAAACACTAGGAAATAAAGTCTAAGTCATTCATAAATGCCTCCCTATTTTGGAGCAGGGATATGCTCATATACCACAAGCGAGAAGCTAATATGCCTAATTTATAAAAGTCTCTAAGACACTGAATGATGAAGGACCAAGAACCTGATAGAAAAATGGGCAAAAACATGAATAATAGCAGGAAATATATAAAAATAGCCTTAAATATGTGAAAAGATATTCAATATCACTTATAACAAACACCAAGATGTCATTTTCCCTTATCAGACTGGCAAAAAATTTTAAATATAACAGCCTATTCCACTGGCAAAGCTGTTAGGAAACAGGCACTCTCTTATGTGCAAGTGGGAATGCCACAGAGACAAACATTTTGGAAAGAAAATTGGCAACAGCTCACAAAACTACATTTATACTTACCTTTGGACCCATCAAGCCCACATATTGGAGTTTGTCATAAAAAAAGTACTTTAAACAGTTAACAGAATGTACAAAGAGCTTTCCCTGGATTATAACTGCAAAGTATTAGAAATCAGTTGAATGCCCAGTACTTTGGAGAGTGATTACAGGACCTGGGGTACATCCGTACTATGGACTCCTATGCAACTGTAAAAAAAGAGTAAGGAAGATCTCTCTGTACTGATGAGGAGTAATTTCTAGAATGTGTTGTTAAGTGAAAAAAGCCAAGTGAAAAACATTATCTACAGTAGACTACCCTTGTTGCAAGAAAGATGGAGATGTAGGGACATAAGCATGCATCTGCTCAAATATGCAAAATAAGTACCAGAAGGGTAAAGCAGAAAATAATAAGATTGGCTACCCACATGGGGTGGATAGGAACAAGAGAGAAAGGGTGGGAGACAGATTCTCTCAATACGTTTGTTTGTATAGTTCCAAGTCTTCAAACAATGGTAATGTTTTTATGTGCTCAAACATAAGCATAAACACTTAAAACCAGGAAGGAAAACTCAATAAAAGGCAAACAGTAATGAAGCTAACTGCATTGTTAAGAAATGGCATAACTACACTGCAGGTACAGAAGAGAAAAACTAACCTAAGTAACATTAGAAATTAGTATTTTCACTGTATACTGTAAGGCTGAAGACAAGAAGAACCCTGCACAAATACTGTTTGTACATATTATTATAATTAGCATATATAATTAGCAATATATTTATTTCACAAAGATACTGGTTAATGATCCTGAAATGTTATGTATGTTCTAAGACAAAAGAAAAAGGTAAAAATATTTTGGCGAATGAGAGACAGGTTTCTCACTGCCAGAGAAACGATCTACAAATATGGAAGGAATATGACAAAAATAAACACTGTGGTGTTGAGTTGAAATCAAAAGTATCAGTATGACCTCATGATTTTTTTGTATACACAGATACGGAAATAGATACAAACATTTGTGCAGATAGGGATGTATACATAAATTCTTCCTCTTGTCTCTGAGTGAGCCCAAATGCAAAGGACACCTCCGTAGCAATTAGCTCATCTAGCACTCGTGTTCGGTTTCTGAATAACATTATCCAGTGAAGACTTATCAGGGCATCTTGGAGAAATGGAGGAATCCAGGGCTGAGACTTGGAAAGTACAAAATGGAGTTCTGGAGCTCACTGGAAAAATGTGGGTAGCTTAAAACTGGACATGGTAAGAATATTCATACCATGAATATTAGGAAACAAACAAACAAAAATATCAGAGCTCTCATTTTTCTTCTTTTTTTTTCTTTTTAGAGTCAGCTCAAAGGATCCAGAAGCCAATTTCTAGGAGTTCCTAATGGCCCAATCAAGATCAGTATGTGTAATAAAGTCAATAATGACAGTAAGGGGTTATGACTCTCCTAGATTAAAATAAATATCCCTGAGTTCAAAGTGATACAAACTTGTTAAAAAGAATGAAGAAATAAATGGGGGAGAAGGGAAAACTTTTGCTTTACTGTAGAATTTTAATTAATAAAGTATAAGGAATAGTAGAAATAGAAAATCAACTGGGGAAAACCTCAGTAATTATTGTTGCAGGGAAGGATCATTAATGGATAATAAAATCAATGGGTGAAGATATGATGAGAAACAGGTTATCTGCATACTCACAAAGTATGTCCCCACAAAATAGTTATTAAACACAACGGTGGAAGTTGCAACCTTACAGGGGGGAAATCTAAAAGATGCAACCTTATGGAAGTGTTCTTATTAAACTGCCATTAGTATTAAGATCTCAACATCACATAACACTTGGTAAGAATTACTGAGCAGGACATAGTATCTCTTTGATGGTGGTATTTTTTTTTTTTTTTACTAAAAATGCATGCCTGAACTTAATCCTGGGAGAAATGTAAACCTAAAATAAGTGATATTCTACAAAATAACTAGCCATGAAGTGTCATGAAAGACAAAGAATGATTCAGAGATATGTCAGATTGAAGGAATATAAGCAGACATGACATCCTAATGCAACATGGAATCTATATTGGATCCTGGACTAGAAAAGGAGCGTTAGTGGGACAATTTTTGGTGAAATTTGCAAAAGATCTGTACATTAGATAATGTTTCTGCATCAGCATAACTTTCTGACTTGATCATTTTAACCAAGACTAAATAGAAATTAACATTTGGAAAAGATGGGTAGGGTATATGGGAGAACTTTGCAACATTTTTGTAAGATTAAAATTATTTTCAAATTAAAAGTTAGAAATTAAAAATAAAGTAAAGTGAATATAAAAATAAAATTATTAATATTCTCACCTTCCAAATATCCTGCTGTAGAATCTCACTGAGGTAACTGCCATGATCAATTTAGTATATTTTAAAGTGTACAATTCAGTGACCATTAGTAGGTACATATATTTTTATATCCTCTTTTCTTTGTTTCTAAAGTTTAAGATGGCCGGTTATGTTTGTTTTATTCACTGCTAAATCCTTAGCACCTAAAAATATTAATCTTTGGCACATATAAGCTCTTAGTACACAGTACATTTTAAAATAAATTAGCAGTAGATATGGATTTATATTTCAACTGTGTCATTTGCTAGCAGCATGATGGTAAAAAATTTTTTAACTTCCCTGCATTTTGGTTTTCTAATCAGGAAAATGGGCACATCCTTATTCATGAGATTCTTGTGAGGGTTAAATGAGTGTGTGTAGAAAGCCTGGTACACCATAAACATTCAGTCAGTGCTGGTTCTCCTTTCTCCCCTCGTTTCAATTTTATCTTTTTAAAGGGATTATATTAGACACACACACAGTAGTAGTTGTTCCTGTTTTTTTCAATTTTTACCCGAGTTTGAATCCAATAGTGACTTCTCTACTTCAGGTAAGAGTCTCATGATATTGGAATTATTCTTACTTCCCCACCCCACAGGTTAAAATCTTTAGATAATCCTTAGATATTAGTCTTATGATTGTGTAGGTTCTGACTTACCAAATCTGCAGCATCCAAGACCGCCTGGGGAGAGCTGGGAGACAGGCAGGACCCCTCATTCATCAGGACGTCCTTGGGACTGAGCCAGAGATTCACGCTTGTCCTTTCCATGAATCCTGTGCAGTAGGAATGATGCACATTTTATGAAACTCAGAAAACTATATGTCAGGTAGGTCCCAGCAGCATCCCATTAGACTGGAAGATAACATCAAGAAATGGGTAATTAAAAAATGAAAATACATATGAACAAAATGGGAATTGAATAGACTAACAGTTATCAACCACAGCTGGTATTCCTCACATCCATACAGACAGGAACTTTGCTTTTTCACCCACGTCCCACTTTTGCGTATACCTGCATGTCTCCTCTTTATTGACTGGAACATCCATCACCATCCTACCATGTGCCTATTTGGGAGAGCACTATGCACTATAGCAGAGCCCCAGTTTGGGCAGCTTCGGACTCAAAGTACTAAGTACAAAATAACTATTTTTAAAAGACAGATGGAAAATACATGTTCTCCTTTATCCTCCCTTCAGTTTCTGTTTAGTCTTGTTGGTGAAATCACTCTACCCAGCATTTGCCTCCATAAGAGCCAACAGAGATGGTTTAGGCTGGGTCAAAAGGTTAAAGGTCAAAAATATGTCACCTGGAGCCTGAGGCGCAGAGGGTGGCTTCTCTGTCCTCACTTCACCCTTGGTGTTACTGATCTGAGACTGGTTCTCTTTAACATACAAGCATCACTTATAGTCCTCTTCAACGGTTCACAAGGCCTTTCCATAGTCACTAGTGCTATCTGCACAACTAGCCTATGAAGTGATTATTATGAGCCACATTTTACAGGTGAACACAGAGCCTCCTCAGCCAGTGCCTCACAGGTGCACAGTCCTGACTTAAACTTGAGAGCGTCACTCTTTTGAACACAACGGCCTTCTGAACGTAGCTCCCTGGAAAGTGACCTACAGCCGACATAGCCAAGTCATCCACACAGCAGGTCTGGCCCTGGAAAGAGAGTGAGTTTCCAGCATCCAGCCAGTCATTCATCGCTCTCTGAGAGAAGTATAGGTTTCAAGCTACAGAAAAGTTGAAGCTAAGAGAGGTTTTCATGAGCAATGGCAGCCACAGTAGCTCCAGTTAGCCTCTTTGTTATGAGAATGGCTCTAAATTTTGTCCTAGGCTTTATTCAGCTCGCATATCTCCATTCCTCGCGAGAGGAAAGATGAGACAAGTTTCGTGCAAACAGACTGGACAGGAAGCGATGTAAGGAAGATGGGTACAGGCTACTGCCATGCATCTTTCCCCTTCTCAGCAAGGAAAAGATCAAAGAAAAGAGCTGGGATTGGAACGGAAACCTTTCCGACGATGAACTGCTCAGTGTTAAGAGCAGTTATATTTTAATCATATACCAAGGGCAATTCTGACACCCTAGCTCTGAAACCTTTGAGGAAAAAGACAGTTCAGCCGTTGAGATAAATATTTATGCTTTAGCTGTGTCCCCCAGAACTAAATAATTAGTCCTAATAGATTTTTTCCAAGGGAATTTTTTTTTTTCAGCACTGAAGGAGAAAAGGAAGGGAGTCACCCAGAAAAATGTGAGCTGAAGTTGAGAAGAGGGTTATTTAAAGAACTGAAACTGGAGAAGCTTCAGCTTCACTGTCCACTCTGGCATTTGGAGGCAGGTTTGCCTTTTGTTATGATCAGTCTGCCAACCTGCTATATAGCATATCCAAGTGCCCCAGAGACTCAGAATAGGAAGAAGACATACTTTATCCAGCCCAACCTCATTTCACCTGATGATTGGGCCACAAATACACTGTGTGAACAATTAGCAAGAATAACAATTGCAATGGAACCCATGGAGAAGGTTTAGCTGCAGGAACAGATTGTAATGAATAATCCAGCCTTCGTCATTGCAACCCTAGGGAGCTGTGTGCGCATTGGCCCTTGCTTATCCTGGAGATAATGATTTGTCTTTAATGGTCTTGTTTGAGAAAGCAAATAGTCCACATAGCATTTTGAGCTGGGCTGATTTGGGCTCAGCATTGTCTTTTGGGGCAGGATAATGTATGGAGTCCCCGGGTGAGATGACTGGTGGATTCTGCAGCGCACTTCTGTGTATAAAACAGAAGAGCCACTGGAAAGCCCTTTACGTTTCCCTGTGAGGCGCACTGCTCAGGGGGCCAACAGCCAGGCGTCTGCTTGTGCTGTTCTTGCAGCTACCGCGCCGTCACTGGGGGCTGCAGAAATGAGACCAGTGGTCCCTATTAGACGGGCTGACTTCTTCAGTTCAGCTCTTGATTTTTGTTTTCAGTCCTCAATTAGTGGAAGTGTGTCCCTGGAGAAGGTATAAATCAGTCTCACAGCTGAATGCAGCACAGAGGTGTGGGAATACAAAGAAAGCAGACTGCCAGCGTGTCAGCATCCAAGTGAACAAGGAGCAGGCTTACGCCCCTATACTTCCTTATAAGGAGATGGCTGACCTTGGGAATGACTGTGAAGTTCAGTTCAGTTCAGTTTAATAGACATTTATTGAGATCCATTATCTGCTGGGATCCAGCAGTAATAGTATGAAAATAGATAACAATGATTAATATTTATTTAGCACTTTCTACTTGATAGACAAGGCTAAGAGCAATAAATATGCTAGCTCATTTAATCCTTACCACAATCCTATAAGAGACATACTATTAATAACTAAGGAGGCTGAGGATTAGAGTGATTAAATGCTTGCCCATGTGCATACGGCTAGAAACAGGGGAGCCTGGGATTCCAATCCAGGTCTGATTTCCTAATAGTGCCCATAGTGCTTGTGACAGGTCACTAATTAGTCACCAAAACCCCTTTCTACAGCTTCCTGAGCCTTTTTTGCCACTGAGTGTAGCCACATGTGCTTCTCAAAGAAGAGGCATGCTTCCTCCAAGACTTCTTTTTCATTCCATAGCCTAAATGCCAATAAAAAGGAGTGCCACGGAAGAGCAGATCGCAAGATTGAAGAAGCCGGGGTCCTCCTATCATGGCGTGGAAGGAACACACGTGCCAGCCAGCAGCATCCACACTGGATTGTTACATGAACACAAAATAATTTGACCCTGCATAACACACTGCCCACTGCAAATATGAATAACTTTGATGTTTAACTCAGGTGGCAATCAGATTTGAAAGAGCATATTCTTATGTTTTTTGTATCTTTGATTCTCAACATATTTTTTCTCAATATGCTTTCTCCTACCCAAGCTCTCAGCACTAGGGAGAGATTCATTTTACAAAAGGAATACTTGAGGGGATAAGAATATTAATTCTGGATAAGGGAAAATAGACACAGGATAGGACAGGCATTATTTTTGAATGAAGGGTTGCCAAGTGCAAGATGCATTCGTCTCAATCTCTGTGCCCTTAAGAAGCAAAATTGAGACCAATGGGTAGAAGATTTAGGACGTCATGTTTCAGTTCATTCTATTTGGTCAAAGTGCACAAAGATTAAAAGGGCACCTTTCAGAAATAGTGAGTTCCTTATCACTGAGTGTCTTTAAGAGGTAGTGAAGATGGATGACCATTTAGTACAAATATTGTAAAGTAAATGTGGGCAGTAAATAGGGACTTCCAGGTCAGTGTGGCCTCTAAAAAGAAGACCCTGTGAATCTAGGGGCATTTGATTCTGTGAGTTTTTGCATCAGACTCTATAATTCTATTTTCCTAAGTCTCCATGTCTCTTCCTGATGTAATGGCTCAGTGTATGTCCTGGAGAAAAAGGCAAGCATAGTGGAAAGATTCTCTCCATTAGAAGACTGCTTTGGTTTGTACACTGGTTCTGTTTCTTTCTAGGTGTGTGCCTGGAGCCAGTTATTTAATCTTTATGCATTTCAGTATCCTCATCTATAAAGGTAGACAATAATAATCAAAATAATAATAATTCCTACCAGATTGGGTTTCTGGAAGGATTCAATGAGCACTTAGAACTGTTCCTGACACTGCCTAAATGCTCAGTAAATGCGAGCTACAGTTTTTACTGGGTAGTGCCATTTAAGCCAGACTTACTGTTGTCCCACCATCACCATTTACCAGTCCATTACCTGGTTCTCCCAGAAATCCCCAATCTCTGCACCAGAATAGAGAACATGGATAAATTCCTCTGCCTGGAAACATTTACTCCTTCATGAACCATCAAAATCAATAACCCTGAAGAATGACAGATGTGTTTTCAGGTTTGATGGGAGTAAATTAAGAGAAAACTTCTGTGATGTGGGGTCTTTTGGGAATTAATTCAGTAGTCTGAGAGATTAAGACAATTTGAAATTATGGGACTGACCATGTGCTCTTTCTCTGAACCTGAGATATCTCATCTATAAAATAGATCCTTTGGACTCAATTATTTCTTAGATCTCTTCTCTTTCTTTCAGCTAACAAGCCTTGATTGTTTCTTTACCTTTTTTTTTTGAGTATATTTTGTTTTACTGAGTATATTTGGCATACAATCTTATACTGGTTTCAAATATACAACACAGTGGTTCAACAGTTACACACATTTAAATCCTACCCCCCACTAGTGCAGTCACTATCTGTCAACATAGGAAGATGTTACAGAATCACTGGCCATATTTTCCATGCTGTACTGCCCTCCCTGTGACCAACTTATATTATTATTAAGATTTCTGTGCACCTTTATCCCCTCACCCTCCTCACCCACCCATTCCAAGTCCCCCCTCGTGGTAACCATTAGTCATGAACTCTCAGTGTTTATGAGTCTACTGCTATTCTGTTTTGTTTTGTTTTTAGATTTTACATGTAAGGGAAATCATACGGTATTTGTCTTTCTTCACCTGGCTTATTTCCCTGAGCATAATACCATCAAGGTCCATCAATGTTGTTACAAATAGCAGGATTTCTGTCTTTTTGTGGCTGAATAATATTCTATTGTATGTACTCACCACACCTTCTTTATCCATCCATCTATTCATAGACACTGTGGTTGCCTCCATATCTTGACTGTTGTACATAATGTGGCAGTAAACTTACATAGGGATGCATATATCTTTTTGAATCAGAGATTTTGTTTCCTTCCGGTAAACTCCCACAAGTGGAATGACTGGTTCGTATGGGTGCAGCCCTGATTTTGATAGAGCTGATGCCAGAGATTTTGCCAAATGTGAGGAATGAGGAAGTCACTGGGGATGGTGACCCATTTTGCTGATCCAGATACATGGCCTGTTTATGTGTATTGCAATGAAAACCTAGGAAAAGCCATGATTGATCAAAAAGGAGAAACTGTCAGAATGAGAGCAGAGCTAAAGAAGTTCTATGTCCTTTTGAAACACCTACCTCACTTTGTGAGAGGGATTTACACATTTCTTGCAAGATGTTTTCCTGACCTAAATAGCCCATCTTCCAAGATTTTCAAGCAACATCTGCTTTGCTTTATTTAGGATTTGTTCCATTAAGTGCCTGAACCTCTGTTTTCATGAAATTTATTTTCTAGCATAAATTACAGCTATTCATTCATTCTTGCACATTCAGGTTGCTTTTTGTCCATTCTCTTTTACCCCTTTTGTGTCCTTGCTTTCTCTCTTTCTCCTTCTTTTATCTCTCACTGAGTCACAAGTTAGTTTTTCTATCAGTTGCTAACCTGTACCTCTGAGAGCAATACCCAGAATGCACTCCTCTTCCCCATGCTTTGTGGATCCCACCTATAATACGCCCTGTGACAATGCAGGGAGTTCCTCTGTAGCACCTCAGCCTAAAGTCCTGCCCAACCCTACATCTCAAGGGAAATAATGACCTTTACATTTAATATGGTAGCTAGTCCTCCATGACCTTCCCGTTTGAGTTCTGATTTCACAAACATGCCTTAGGCAACTTAATGCATGTTATCTTATTTATTGCTCACAATAGCCCCGTAAGGTGGGTATTATTATTCTCATTTTTACAGATGAGCAAATGCCCAGATGCTTTCTCAACATTGCATAGATAGGAAGTAGCAGAACTGGGCTATGAATGAAGGGGTTGTATCATACCTTCGGTGTTATCTCAAGCTCATACTTGAATTTCATATTGCTGTTCAACATCTGTTTTTTGCTAGTCTTCCCACTTTGATGGTACATCTTAAGAGTGGAGACTGTCCACCTACCATTTTTCTTTCTCATGTCTGTGCTTTCTCCACAAATCCCTTTCTTCCTTCTTGTATGCCTGGTTTTTCCCACAGCTCTGAAACTCTTCAAGCTCACCAAGAAATAGTAAATAAGTGCATCTTCCTCTGGGCAACCTGCATGCCTTCTAACTACCTTTTCATTTTGCTCTGTCATTTGTTTCTCCCTCTTCCTGTTAGTTTCTAGCCTGTGCTGTCAATGTCAGCTGCATGCGGCTTTCCAGCACTTGCAATGTGGTTAGTATGAAGGAACGGGATTTTGACTTTATTAAAATGTCTTGAATGAGTCAATGAATGAATGACTTTGTCTTGTCTTTTAATATTGTGCATGCTGCCTTGCATGTAGGAGGCATTTAATAAGCAGTAGGTTTTCATTTGATACATTGATGGTAAGTCTAGATAAAACACTTATCCAAAAGAGAGTATCATTTTTATCCCTTTCCTCTAATACTATTTGTGACTTTCAGGTCTTTTCCGGAGGGAACATAAACATAAACTCAGAAAAAAGAAAAGCAAAAGATAAGTTAAAACCATGACTTGCTAGAGCAAAAATGATGAGAATTTTCTTTGCCCTTATTATTAGAGCACTATGTGAGGTTTTAAGGTACTTAGCATCTGTCTTCTTTATCTGATTCTAATATGCACATTTTTCCCTCTAATTTTTATGTGTCTGACAATTAGGCTGCCTCCTACAAATAGTTTTTATTAATTATCAACAAATTGGTTTCAAATTTGTGCTTTTTTTATTATCAACAACATCTTACAATCATGGAAATAAGGATAAGATCAATAGAGATTCAAGACCAATATAGTTGCATAAACATAATAGAATATTTTTGATATAGCCCATTTTCAAATAAGATATTCTTTCAGCATTCCTCCAAGATTTATTTGTGATGAGTATGTACATATAAAATCAGATTAGTGGGATCCAGAGCAGATCAAGGGGAAGTAGAAAGAAGATTCAAGGAGTCCTGGGTGTGTGTAACTGAGGACAAGGCTAAGAATCACTTAGAAATCCTCCTTCTTAGAAATTCTTTTGGTGTATGTCCAGCAGAGAAAGCCCAAAATGGAGCAAGCCCCTTCCTGAGCTATTCTTACCTCTTTCCTTATCTTCCTCTCTCATCACTTTCCCCACATCAGATTCTACTTTTGAACATATCTTTTTATGCATGTCCTTCTTCAAGTATGTATGATGACTTCGACTGTTGCGTCTTTTGACCATTTTTCCCCTTTCTCAAAGGGCCCTTCTTTCAGTTGGGCAGTTAGAAAATACCTACTCTTCTTCAACATGAAGTCCTAGCTTCCTTTACTTCTCTGAGCTCTTAACCAGGCCCATCTTGAACATAATTCTCTTAATAAAGCACCCAGTAAGTCATTTTTCACATCCATCTGGACACATTTTCACACAACTCAAGAAATTCTAAGTTTCTTGAAGATTGGAATCTTGCCTCTATTCAATAATCTGATACCTCTAGAGAACTTGTTTCCAAGCCTGGCTTCACAATACATGAAGAGCTTAAAAGTAACAAACAGACAAATAAAAACTATGCCTGATCACACCTGAGACTGAGCATCTCAGAAGGTAGGGCTCAGGACACAGTACTCTTTAAGTTATCTGGGTGATTCCAATATGCAGGTGGTTTGAGATACATTGTTCACTGATTTGAACTGAAGATTCAAGGGAGCTATAGCAAGCTATAGTGGGGAATTCAGAATAAAGCAAACAATCTAAATATTAAAATGAAAATATTTCTTATAAACAAAATGAAAACAAAAACTTGATGCAAAAACTATAAATATTCGGCTCTACATTTTAAGAACTGAGATCATCTACTTTTTTAGCTACTGTTAAATGCAAAATGTATTGTTAACTTTAATCACCATGCTGTACATCACATCTCCATGACTTACTTATTTTATAATTGGAAGTTTGTGCCTTTTAATCCCCTTCATCCACTTCCCCCACCCCTCACCCCTTCTCTCTGGCAAGCACCAAAAAAGAGAGAAAAACTTTGTAACTGTGTATGGTAATGGACGTTAACTAGACTTACTGTGTTGATCATTTCACAATAAACAAGTATCAAATCATTATGTTGTATACCTGGAGCTAGTATAATATTACATGTCAGTTATACTTCAGTAAAAAAATAAAGAACTGAGATCATGGAACTGAGATAAGTTTGTTCACCTGTGAAGTAAAAGGCATGCACTATTTGGTCTTTAATAACTTCCAAGTCGAAGCACATAATACCAACGTCATACAACTTTTGAGATGGAAAAGCTTTTAATGACCCTCCAGGTCTCTTATTTTGTAGATGACTGAGTGATTTCACATATGCAATGCCTTGGTTTGCAAAGGACTTTCATGAACATGGTCTCAGAAAAACTCGAATAGGTAGAGTTGATTATCCCCATTTAGCAGGTAAGAAAGCTGAAGCCTGCAGGTATTACGTGATGATGCAAGATCCTACACATAATTATCTCCTGTCTCCCATGTCATTTGTACATCCCAAGGGGAGAGGAAGAAAGAGCTGAGGAAGCTCTGAAGAGCTTTTAATAACAGAAATGTTAGGGCATTTGTTTTTCCTTTTTGTTGTGCATAGAATCAGGGAAGTAGGCGGGATTCAATTTCGGCACATTGACATATTTGTGACTTTGATTCTCCCATTCTGCACGGTGTTCTCCCTTTTCACACCACCTTCTTTACCATTTTCACATCACCAAAGTCTAGTCATGACTCTCTTATTTCCTTATTCCTACCTCTGATTAAGACTCTCTTATCAGCACCTACGCATGCAGGTGATTTGAAGATTAAAGGAAATCTTTAATTACATGTGCTTATTGTCCTGTGCTATACCTTGGGGAAGCCACACAACAACTTCGGAGGCAGACATTATTATTCTTAGCATAACTGTATATACTAGGAGCCCAAGGCCCAAAGAAGTGCATTGATGGAAACACAAACAATTATATTCTTGTAGAGCTAAGGCTTTACCTTGTGTCTCTGTTCATAAGCTTTGAAACCCATTGTGGGGTAAATAGAAATTTTCACTCAGAATTTCCCATCTGGCCTTAGCCATTTACATATCAATGGATGTTTACCACAGCAGAGCCTCAGGTTGATTCAGAGTAAAGGATGGAGAGAGGACAGCCATTCTCTCCTTCCCTCTGTTCCTAGTGCTAATTAGTCTGGTGCCCACCAGTCACCAAGGACATGCCTGTGGAGTTCCTGCCAGAAGGGGCAGGCAGGGGGATAGAGCACATGCCGTGGCTGCAGGGGAAGAGCAGGTTTGCTAGCTGAGACCAGAGAGGAAGGACTTGGGAGTGTGCCAGGGGAAGCCCAGTGAGAGACTGAGCTGTGAGAAATAAAACCCTTTAACCCAACCCACCCTTCCCCTTCTCCTTTTGTTTCACCAGATTCTCAGTGAACTTGCCCTGAGCGGGACCCTCCTTACTCCCAGAGCTGCACCCATCTTCTGTCATTCTATCTTACTTCATGCATGTGACCAGCATTATCTGATAAGGTACATGTCTGGCAGAAAGGAGGTTTTTGGCCAGATGTAAGTAGTGGAGCCAGATCCTAGGTCTTAAAAGATCTGTAAGATAATACGGGGCATTTAGACATGCAGATAAACAGACTGTCATTTGGCTTATGTGATACATTTTAACAGTTACAAGTATTCATTCCCCTCCCTCTGTGGAAGGAAGGTACTTTCCACCCCACTCATGCTAAGTTTGGCTGTTTGACTTGCTTTGGCCTTAAGAATGTTTAATGGATGCTCTATATGCCTCATCCAAGTTTTAAATATAACTGTGTAGCTCTGTTTGACTTTCTGCTTTCTGCTACTAGCACGGCATGTTCCAGTGCGGCCTGTTTCCTCAGTCACGATCCGAAACTGAGAAGACCCGTGGAGCATGAGCAAGCAGAATTGGAACAGTTAGTGACATGTAATCAGATTTTTTTAAAAAATGTAAAATATGTTTGTTGTGATAAACTTGGAGATTGCTATTAAACAGAAAAACTGACTTCTACAGCCAGCTTATACATCAAGCAGGCCTTCAAACTATAATATGTATGCGAAGTGTAAAATATTTTTCAATACCGACTTGGTATATGACTTTAGGAAAGACATAACCATTCAGCACTCCACTGGAAATGTTATCCTAGTTACGAGCAAGAGTTAGGAATAAAAAGTAAAAATTGGTATGCGTATTCTAGTTATTCACAAGTGTTCATTATGGCCCCTTGGCTGCCAAGTAAGCATTGTGAAATGTAAAGACGTCATAGGAACAATAAATGTGGAAACATTACCATTATGACTGGAGCAGTGTGAGGCCAAACATAGTAAGAAATTTAAAATTCCCTTTTAAATCATTCCAGATTTTAAAATTATATCATTAGCGTAGTATTACCCATACGCTTTCCTAAATTGTTTAATTACAGAGGAGGCGGTTGACAGATCAAGAGGCTCTATTAACAGACAAACCCAAAAGCAAATATGATGAAATATAATTACAGGGAGTAAGTGATCTGAAGCTTCTTAGGGCCTCCCAGAACTCGAGGAAGGCTCTAAACGTGACGTAGGACATCACAAAGTGAACTGCTACTTACTGCTCCCTGAACTAGATAGGGATAGCACATTCACATAAGATAACTCTTTCTTTCATCATATGGTCAAAATATATTGTGATTTTCTTGTTTTGTTTTTAACACACCAGTGAAGTATATAAGCATCATGCTGGGGGCGGTCAGAGGATTAAGAAAAAACTCTGGGCCTCAGAAGAAACAGCTCATTCCAGAAGCATCTTTGATAGGCCTTCTACCATATGTCTAGGGGGAATACATTGCTCTGGTTCATTTGTCAAAATTGCTCTGTGCCTTTATGTCAAGAGATAAGGAGCAAATGTAAGTGGACATGAATACTGTCAGTAATCTTCCAGATAACAAATCTAAAATGATGGAAAGAGGAACAAATGGATAGATTACTGTTGGATAAATGGTGCGTATCATTTGTGTTCTGTGTGTTTCTGTTTATCTACCTATGTATCAATGTGGATTAGATATACATACCTATGTGTATGCTTATATATACACACATATATAATAAGCATACACTTAAAGGTAGATTACAAAAAACAAGGTGTGTTCATTGTACTAATGTCAATGATCTAATCTATGCCTTAACTCATGTAATTGCTACCTAAAAAGTTGTTCTTAAATTGTTTGTACACACCAGTTTTAAATACAAAAATGCAAGGTCACAATATAAATGACAATATTAAAATTGGAAGAGACCATGAGTTTCTCTAATTCAGCTCCTTAAGAATCCCTTGTAATTTAACCTTGGAACAGCTGTTTGTTCCTTATTTAAATAATATGCTCACCCCTCTTTGAAGGTAGCCTTTTCACCATAGGACATTAAAAGTTCTTTCTCACATTGAGCCAAATCAGGCCCTTTGTAATCCCACCCAGAAGTTGTGGGTCTTTATTCAGAAGTTACACAACTTTTTTTCTCCATATTTTATACAATGGACACCATTACGGCTCATCTTAATTCTTTGCTGCAAGATAAACTTCTCTGTTTTCTGTGTCTATTTCTCAAATCTTATTTACCGTAAGAAAAATTTTTAGAGAACATTTTTGTAAAGTAAATAATCGCCTTGTAACATGTTTGTAAGTTTACTTTGTAAGCTTCTCTGTAAAGTGTGTGTGTACCTTTTGCTATAAAGCAACATAATTACAAGTTTGCAACAAGTTCAAAATATTTTCTTCATGCAATTATATGAAATTCGTAAATCTTTAAGAGACTGTGCCCTGTTTGTAAATTCTCCTTGTTTTTCAATTGTAGATGATGTTCTTCTTCTTGGAATTGTGCACTTTTATGGCGCCTTTTATCTACCTTTATCACAAGTCAAGGCAACGAGCAGAAACCCCTGTAGTTGTTTTTAAGAGATTTAAAACAGAAGTAGTTACTTGTAAACTCTCTGGTGGGATCTGAGGACTATGACACACAGTGAAGAAGTAAAATCCTCTGGTAGATACTCTTCTAAACAGAGGGAGGAGGGGGACTAGGAGCCCACTGCAACTGACTTCAAGAACAACTTGCCACACTCTGATCTGACGACCAAGAAACCAGAATCAGGAGGAGCTGCCAGCACCTCCATGCCAGCACTGCACAAGCTGGAACTCAGCGTCCTTCTCTGCCACCACACAACTGTTCTCAAACCCGTGAGCTGGGAAATGGACACCAATTCCTCCACAACTTTGCCTGCCAGAGAGAAACTTCCAAAGCTTCTGGGAGTTGTTCTCTGCTGCGACATTGCCTTACAAAACCCGCATGAGTACATTGAATAAGTCGGACTTAACATGCATCCAGATCCTAAGCTCCAAGAGTCTCTGGCAAAGCTAGTTTTTAGCCCTCTGTGCTGAGCAGTACAGGAGAGACACTAGGAGATGGTGGGGACGGATGTTCAGTTGGTCATCACCTGAGCTGTACCTGAACATTAGGTCTTGCTGAAAAAAAACAAAACTAACATTTAATGACTACAAATATGTTTGAGGCATTATAATGTTAGCCACTTCACATACACAAATTCATTCAATCTTCAAAATCCTGTTGCTTGGTATTATTTTTTATTTTCTAGAACAGAAAAGAGGCTCAAAGAGGCTAAATAATTTGTTTGGGGCCACCAGGCTACTAAATATTGATTCCACATTTATATTTGTTCCTTCTGTCCTTAAGTTCAGGAATATTTGTCTTCTACCAAATTTTTTCTTTTGAGAAAGAACTTATGATGCTATAAAGCTTATCTTTCCATCACCAGGTAGTTTGACTGCCATAAGTTTGTCATTGCTACTGGGCTTACATCTCATTTGTCTACACTCTGCTCCTTGGGATCAGATTCAATGATTCCAGCATACCTTTTACGGAGCAACACTCTGTGTGTGGCTGTGTGCTTTATCAACTTTATGGTTTCTTTTTTTTTGTTTGCTTTTTGGATGTTCTTCCAACCTACTTGGAGCTAGCATCACAATTAATGCTATAAATAAATGAGTCCCCACCGAAGTGTCTAGTCCAAGTCCATGTTTATGAGCCAACATTTTATTCTGAAGTGTGGTTGCTCTTAAGTTCCCCAAGCCAGGCAAGGCAAATGTATGAAGGAACGTGGGGAGACAATAAGTATAAAACAAACCATTGATTTCTTTTGTAAGTTCTTCAGAGAAGATGTATTGTATGTATTAGGGGTTATAGCCCATCACACTGTAAGCTTCTCTAGGAGGGGGAAAAAAAAACAGTGATTTGTTCCCTGGAGAGAAATACACCAGCCAATGATGGGTAGAATGAGCCACATGGATTGTAAGCTTTTTCTCCCTGCAATTACAGTGCAACAAATGCTCTAAACTAATAAGCGGACAAATGACTGTTGCAATCTGCAAGTCCTGGGTCTTTTCTAGGCAAATTCTTTTGAGCCTGAGTCCTAAGCAAGAGGCTACTATCAGTCCACCCCGATAAATAAAATCCTGATGTGATGGTAATGCCACCACCACGATATATTTGCCTTTCAATTTTCCTAGACCATTTCAAGCAATGAACCTACAGAGCAGTCACAGTATTGCTTCTGTGCAAGAGACTATCGTAATTTCTTGATAGGCTTGTCACCAACAAAAGGTACTGTTTCATTTTTTTTTGCACCAGAAAATGTTATTCCCCTTAAATTGGGAAGAAGGAAACAACAGATAAAAAGAGCTCTAGAGTTTATAGAAGAAAGTTTCCCGAACCACTCTCTTCTTTAGGTTTATAATCCATTTAAATTCTCCTCTATGGGCCACTGAAGTTCAGTAGAAGCCATGCTTATCCCAAAAAAGAGATGTGGGTGTCACAAACTAGGTTTGCATAGGTTCAAATTTCAGTGAAGACTTCCAGGACTCGGGATTTTTCTTGGGTTAGAAGAAAAATGTATGTAGAGGTGTGAGTGTGAGTGTGTGTGTGTGTCTGTGTGTGTGTGCATGTGTTTACAGAAAGTGGAAGAATAACATCCACAGAATGTGTCCGCAGAAGGTGGAAGGGGTAACTAAAATCTCTGGGAGAAGGCAGCTCAAGGGACCCTGCACATGATCCAATTTGCCTCTGTGAAAGAATGCATCTGGATTATAGTGAAGTCAAGGAAGAGACTTCTTCCCAAGAGCCAGAGAACTTCCACAGCCCATCTCTGGTGTCTAAGTTCTGAGAAGAGCACTAGACATTGGCCAGATTCCCCCTGGATTCCCAGATGATGCCTAAATATACTCTGTCTATTGCTCTAGCAACTAAGGCCTATTTCTATAGCATGGGAAGACAGGCATCTAGGGTATTACTGTGTTGAATTTCATGCTGAGAGCTTGCAAATACCATTTGACATCCATTCTCATTCTGTGAAACATGTTTCTCTGTGTATTTTTTCATTATACACTTCTATTGAGCAGCTACAGTTGAGGTAGGGGAGAAGTTTCTGGGGAAAAAGAGAAGAGCGGCTCATTTAGGGATTTTCAGAAGTGAGTTAATTAAATGTACTCAGACTGACTTAAGCAAAAAGAGCAGTCCGTTGAGAAGGTGGAGCAGCTTGCTGAAATAAAAGGAAAAGTGCAGAATCAGAAGGGAAAAACACTAGAATAGGTCTAGAAATCTAGTTAGAAGGATTTTATAGGCAATGTCTTCAGGGTGCCGTTGATGGGATAAGAACATAGTAGGAGTTCAGTGTTTGTGCCTGTCTATCGAAGGAGAAAGCATTTCCTAGCTTGGGCCTCTAACACACCATTTTTCTGGGAGAAGTCAGGACAATTTAATTGAAGTCCCTCCATGATTCTATGGAGTTAGGTCATCCCCTGAGTTATAGACAGTGTATTTAACAAGAAAAAGGTGAAATGATGCTGGGCACGAATAGACATCATGACCATGAAAGAGATGGAATATATTGTTCTCAGTGAAAATAATGAAGAGAGAGAATAAAAACAATACCATAAGATTAAAAGGATAAGACAAAGCATAAAAAAAGAAAACCAAGAAGGCAAAAGGAATGAAGGAAAAGAGATGAGAGAAGAGAAGAGAAAAAAGGAGAAGCCACTGGAAAGAGAAACACATTTCTCTAATCCTTAATCAGCGCTTAGCATTGCTATTATTAGTTTCTTTTGACTAAAGAAACTGGGCTTGGTAGGCATGAGTAACTTACTAAATGGGCGAACAGAGGAGCTGACAGAGTTGATTCAAAGCCCACAGTGTTTCTATTGCACAATTCTCCCCTTTCAATTATCCTTTTCTTCATAAACCCTGAAAGAGATCCTCTCCAGGCCCCAAAATATTTTGATGACCAAATGGAGTTGTATAGTTCTATATAATTATATAAATTCATGTTATATATGTAAGCTGTAACTATATCTTTATAATTTTTATAAAGTTATACCTTTTTTCATAGGTATCTTGTACTAAATGAAAGGCAGGCCACTCTAGTCAAAACCAACTCATTTCAGTTCTATATTAAGGGACAGGCACTTTGCCGGTGAATTGCAGAGGCTGGGAAGTGAGATGTCAAACTGGGAAGACATGGAGGGAATCAATGCAGTAGAATTATAAGACTGGGTTCCTCGGATAGCAGCCAGCAGAAATTAGCCCTGGCTAACTCAGGTTCATTTAGAGGCCTGGAGGACTGACTATCAGAGATTAATTCACATGTATGCCTCAGGTTAAAGATATTAATTGGTGGTTTGGAGCCGTGAACAAAACTGGACATGCTTAGTGTGCATGTGGAAGAATGCCAGGAGAGGTCATTACATAGTGGATGAAATAATCCCTAGGACTTCAACACCCTCAAAGAAATGGGACAAATACAACAAGGAAGCATGGAGTAGGGTCATCGGTCAAGTCCAGAAATGAGATCTCCCAGTTGAGGGTCTTAGAGGATCCAAGTTCCATTTGCACCACCATAGTATGGTCGGTCCCATAAAACTAATGTAAATTTGACATTCAATTAAAGAAAACACATGTCCACAATTAAGGAAGAGAGAGTCCTGATTTATTCTGTACTGTTCATACTACACTTGCAGGAATCCTGTTAATTAGCCAAAGTTAAGTCCCCTGGAATATTTTAAACAGTAACACCCTATCAATGTCCTAGCACTTCATCTTTGTAAAGTATAATTTCCAACCACATACTTGGAATGGGAAGAATACTCCATTAGAAAGATCAACACAGAAGAGCCTCCATGAACGTAAATTCAAGCCTGAGGAAACCTAATTTTTTCTGAGGCTGCAGTTGTCTAGAAACACCTAAGATGATTGAATCCGATTTTCATTGTGAAGACTCAGCCCCAGTTCCTTCCCATGTTGAGGGATAACACATGGATATTTAGGATGAGAAGTCAGCCAAGAAAGCTTGTCCTCAAACCCATCATTTTTTAAGACACAGACTATCAGGGAAGAGAAGTTCCTTCCTGACCACTGTTGAAACAGAGGCTAGAATTTGGATGTCACTTGAAATCTAATGCTCTTTCCACTGCTTGGCTCTTGCAGCAACGTCCGTTCTCTTTAATGTACAGCCAGCTCCCTGGTTACCGCTTTCTCTGAATTCAGCCCAACAGACACATGTGACCAGCTTTACAGATTAACCAAACAGAAGCCAGCACACCAGATTTCTTGGTTGTATTATAGGAATTCCTCTTGTCCTGCTTAGCATATAAAGGCACTTTCTCTACTTGATCAGACTATACTGAATGCAGATTTCCCATTAGGGCCCAGGGCTCCAAATAAATGTGATTACATCTGCTGGGATATAGGTAGTCCACCTAATGAAAAGCAGGCAGGGGAACTAATGGAAATCAGGAAGCCGTTCTAAAAGTGAATTGGTTCCGTTTCCTCTGGGTTTGGAGTTCAGTAGAGGTGGTATTGGGAAAGCCGCCTTGATCTCTGTAAGGCTGCTTCCTTCTGCAAAGTGATGACCTGTCCCCATGTTTCATTACCACCCCTCCCCACTCACCTGCCTGGGTCTGTCATTATTCAACACTCTTCATTCAGAACTGTAACTACTCCAGGATGTCTCGTAATCCTCTGGAGCAGGGGAGGGCTTCCTTTCAGATTCTCCCATTTTCCTTCAAAGCATTAACCTCAGTTTGATTTTTGTACTGTAGTTATATTTGGCCATGCAAGTTTCTCATCTGTTTCCCGGAGATTATAGACCAGGGAAAGAAAGTTCTGTGTTCCTTGTTCTTGCACACCACCGTTCTCCATCACCTAGCACACCTCCAGGCATAGTACTACTAGTTATCAGTACATCTGTGGACTGAGTGAATGAATAACTGAATAAATGAGTATATGTGCTTGGATGCTTTCTCTTCTAAGCAACAGAACTTTATATCTCACAGCAAATTCATTTTTTTAAATTTTAAAAGGAAATTATCCATTTTATTTATACCATGAAGAGGTGAGTAAAATTATTGTAGATAAATACATAGATCCAGTCATGAAATTTTTAGAGAGCTTTGTATTTTAAAATAATTTTTATTCTATGTATCTACCCTTGGAGGCCATATTTGTATAGGAGGGATGTTAATTAGAGTTATTTCAGGAAGATCCATTTATTCAGTTAGTCATTCTACATTTATTTTATTCCTAACAGTGTCAGGTCCATTACTGGGTGGTAAGTATACCAAAAGGGAAAGACATGCTTTCTGTCCTTAGGAGCTTTGCTCTTAACCATTTGCTCTTGCTAGATAAGTATACCAATAAAGATGGCAGCAGTTAATTAAGATACTTAAGAGGTATGTCCTGCAGTTACAGGAAAGCAGAAGAGAAATGTGGATGAGGGGCTTTCAACTCAGTCCAGGGGATGTGAAACATCAGATGTTTCCAGGCACAGATGACAACTTTGAGGGGTCTTGAAATGCAAAGGAGAGTAGCTGTTCAGGAAATTGAAGAAGGATAAGATTTTCTAGGCATGATGGAAAGCGTGGTGAACAGGAAAACTGGGAAAATTCTGAGATTTGGTAGGCACTACTTCCAAGCAAGTGTGTGATGTGGAGAGAGAACAGAGGGGAAAGAGAACCTGATCTCGCAGTGATCTGAGTGCCAAGTTGATGATGATATTTGACGTATATGTTCCTAGGGGTCTAGTGCTTGCTTGATTCCATTAGTTTTTCCCAGCACTTTTCAAAAGATAGCAGCACTCTTTGTAGACACGAGTGCCTGGTGAGCAAAACAGTCATTTACTGAGCACCTACAATGTGGTCATTATCTGATCTAATTATCACAACAGCTGCAAGGTGGCTACCATGTACCTATTTTGCGAAAACAGAAGCTAGCACTCTGATAAGTTATCCGGGATCCTCAGGGTCACACAGTGAGTTACGGGAAGGGGCAGAATTAAAGCCTAGGTCTATGATTCACAAGATCATGCTCATTTTGCTGTTCCCCAGTGGTAGTGACTCAACATTACACTTGGGATGGTTCTGATTACTCTGGTCTAAATCTGAGTATTTATTTGTTTCATTTAATCATTCTACACAGAGGGCTCTTTACAGCAGAAAGGAGAAGTACTATTTGAAAACACCCAGAAATAGTTGCTTTGTTGAGAATTAAGTTACTGGATTATCCTAATAAAAAAAAGAAAGAATTACAGGGCCAAAATGGACTAACAGGAAGCTCAGACATGTAGGTGACCACTGCATAAACTTCAGGGGAGCACCTGGTGCATTTCTGCAGAGCAGTCTTACTACTGAGCTGTTCATAATCCTACCTAAATTTTTTTCTTCAGTCTTCTTGACCAAATGTTTTTAACTGTTGTATTTGATGTGTTTTTAAGCTGCTTCACATCTTTTGTGGAAACATTTTGGGCATAGACTAAATTAAAAATTGGGAAGCAATTTGTTAATTCCAATACATGCCATTGCTATCAATAAAATACTCATTGAATCTCCATGTAAGAAAAAAAAAGAAAGAAAGAAAGAAAGAAAGAAAGAAAGAAAGAAAGAAAGAAAGAAAGAAAGAAAGAAAGAAAGAAAGAAAGAAAGAAAGAAAGAAAGAAAGAAAGAAAGAAAGAAAAAGATGTTCAGATTTTTCTCTTTCATAACTGGGATCAAACAGTATAACTAATTCATGGAAGCTGTAGGATCCAACTAACCTAATATCTTCCAAGTTGACCCTCTCTCTTTCTAAGCTGGTTCACTTTCTCATATTAATTACATTTGGCATATATAGCAAAGGCCCGAGAATAAAACTTGTAATATTTAGAGCTAGAGAAAGACTCGATGTCTCCTATGAAAGAATGCTCACTGACAAGAGAAACAAACCCACTGAACTTTACTTAAATTGCCTCATTGTCACTTTTGATCTTATTTTCATTTACGATCTTGTGTGCAAGCTCAGCAAATTGACGTGAAATCCAATGTACTAACGTATTTATTCAATCTTTCTGAGCAAGACTTATAAGGCAGTCAGTGAAGTTTGCTAAATTAAGTCTCAGGCTCCAGAAATATTCAACCAGTAATTCTTATTTTGTTCCCTTTTCCTTATTTTTATTTTATTTTATTTTATTTATTTTATTTTATTTTATTTATTTTATTTATTATTTATTTTCCCATTTATTGTTTCTGAACTCTGAATTCCCTCAAGCATGCTGAGGATAGGATCTAGCTTTTCTCTGATTTCTTATTCATTAATATGGTAAAAACATATCGTGATTGTTCACTACCCCAGAACTGACAGCTTAATACACAAAGACAACACTTAATACATACTTGTGGCTATTTCAGAGTTGGGGAGCATTAGAATCAAATCAACTGGGCAGGTATTTGCAGCTGACCTGTGACAGGTGAGACAATGATGAAGGTAGAAAGCAGAAGAGGATAAGCTACTTTTCCTCAAGGAGCTTCCAAACAAAACTAGCCTTATATAAGGTAGCATCATTTATTGAAAGCTTCCTATGTGTCAAACACTATACTAAATTCTTTATTTTGAGTCAATAGAGTATAGAGATTTCTATGAGTTTGGCAAGAGTTTAACCATAATTTCAATTCCTATTAGGTGGATGATTTTAGGAAATCCTTCTTATCATTCAAGAGGAGATTTTACTTGTACATACTTCATAGAGCTCCGTGAATAAAGCTTCTGAAGTACCCATCAGAGCAGCTGACACATAATAAGAACTTTCTGACTTGGTGCTTGTAGTTGCTGCAGTTCAGCCTCTAAGATTATGATGTGACATTAGTTACAGGGTCAGAAGACATGAGTCCTTACACCCTCTGCTAAACTCAAAAACTCTATGACCTTAAAAATTCATCTATCAGTGGTCCTGAGTGGGTCAGGACCCAAATTCTGATAGGACCAGGAAATGGGTCTTGGTGACTGAGCCCACATTCTGTCTCCCCCAGTAGATCTACTGGCTTCCACTGATCTGCACGTGAGCTGAAGAGTCTCATGGGGAGGTAGAATAAGGACTTGAGTGATATTCAACGTTGGGTGTTCAAACCTTTATAAATATGCCTGCTAATCCCAAAATCATAGCTAATAGAACCAGGAGGGCAGATCATTTAAAAAGGAGCCTGATAGATTTTTATCAATTAATCAACAGGGCCTGAGTATTACAGAGAAGCAAAGAGGAGGTGTGACAGAGACTAGTGCAACAGGGGGCCTTGAAGGTGGGTTGACCCAGCTATTCTACTGCTGTTTGAAGGTAGTTAAAGAACCAAGTATGGTAATTATATGTGTCAAGTTGACCAGGTCATGGGGACCCACATCAGATATTATTTCTGAGTGTGTCTGAGGTTATTTCCAAATGAGACAGGCACTTAAACCAGTGGACTCAAAAAGTAGATTGTCCTCCCCACTGTGGGTGGGAGTCATCCAATCAATTGAAGGCCGAATAGAACAAGACTGAGACAGGAGGAATTTGCCCTGTTTTTCCTTCTGCCTCACTGATTGAACTAGAACATCTGATCTCGTCTCATCCTCTCCTAAGACTGGGATTTACACCATCAGCTTCCTGACCCTTTGGACTTGGGCTGAATTACACCACTGGCTTTCCTGGGTCTCTGGCTTCTAGGTGATAGATAGGTGGAATTTTCAGCTTCCATATAATCATGTGAGCCAATTCCTCATAATGAACAAATACATGTATATGTCCTGTTGATTCTGTTTATCTGGAGAACCCTGACTAATATACAGAGAATGCCACGTAACAGAGCAATAGTTGAGTCACACACATACTATGAGCATAACAGAGGGTGGGAACTTGTCGCTTCCCACTTTGCAAGACACCTTCATGGGCAATGAGAGGCACAGAGGCCCAGGTCGGACAGCATCAATCTGCCCTGCTTGGGTGGGACCCTCTGCAGATCAGCGGGTACCACCAGCTGAGTGGGCACCAGAAGACGGAAGATGGCAGAGACAATGCATCATGGACATGACAAAAGAAAGCAATGCTGAACCCCAGAGGCTGGCAAAGGGTGACAGACCACACCTTACATTTTAGTGGAACCATCTGCATTTGGTTGGGAGGGAGGAGACACCTTTGTAGCACTAAGGAAAACAAATTATTGAACCAACTATAATAATAGCAACTATGATATATTAGGCATGTGCTGTGTGACAGATACCATGTCAGATACTCCATGTAAAGCATTTTTAATTCTTGTAACTAACAACTCTGGAATTGCTAACACCATTTTAAAGATGAAGAAACTAAATTATAGGGAGAAGTCATGACTCTCTATCCATTATGTAGCTGGACTGTAATACAGACCCAACCAGTGCCAATTTCTCATCCTTTCCACTATAATATGGCAGCTGGCAGCAGGTGATAAAGGGCTGGTTGGGGAAACACCTCAGGCATCCATACAGCTCCTGGCTCCCTGCCATAGTTGCTCCATAATCCAGTTCCATGGCCTGGAGCTGTTAGTACCACATGCCTACAAGGGAGCAATGCCTTTGGAGTCCACAAGACTATTGGTATTGGAGAGCCTATTTGCTTGTACCACTGGAAATGAAGCAGGGGTCTGTATAAACAAATGACTGACATTGCTTGAATAGGAGGGAAGATACGACTTAGAGGCAAGATTGCCACTAAATCAACCAACCTCACAGCACGCTCTACATATTAATCATGACTAAATGGGAGTCCTGTTCATCTAATACAGATTTAGAGATACATGAATTAGAGACGGGATGGTTGCATTCAAAAGTAATTAATGAATGAGAAAATGGGCTATTTGTCTGAGGTTAGTGTAGCACGCCTGCCATTTCCAAGATGGTATAGTGATTACAAACCCAGAAATATATATCCTCTGACTCAGGTCAGCCAAATCAAAAAGGCTAAGAAGTGGGAGAGCTGGAGCTAGAATTCTAGACCCTGTACATATTCCACTAGGGTGAGCAATGACAGTAGTTCTGTGACAACAGCAGTTCTGAAGTGAGATGAGCAGGAACAGGAGAAGAGGGGGGAGGACAAGGAAGAGAAGTTGAGCAATGGAAGATGAGGGGAGGGAAAGGATGGGAAAAGGAGGGGGAAGATGAGGAAGAGAAACTATTTATGACGGCCATTTAATGAGCACTTTCTACCTGCGCTGCCTAAGCCCTTTACATATATGATCCCATTTAATTTCACAAGACTGTTGATAGGTAGTCATTTTAATAGACATTTAGTGTATGAGGAGCTTGCCTTTGGGAGGCTGTGATTTCTCCAAAGTCACCTAGCAAGTGAGTGGCAGAGCCAGGATTTGAAACACCCAACTGGGCTATGCTGAACTCCGGATTCTAATGCCAACGTCTTCAAAGTATTGCTCTCAAAGACCACAGCCCCTGCCTTTGGGGTGGTGCCGTCTAGTGGGGAAAGGCTGTCACTCCATTACATTCTACAGGCATCCCTGGAAAATTTCTATAGCTTCTCAGGATTATTTTTTTCACCTATAAAATGGAGATGAGACATGACCTGCCCATCACATGGGGTAGTTGGTAACATCACTCGTGTTACACAGACGTAAGGCTACCTCATTATTATTGTATTAATATTATTAGAATTACTCCTACTATTCTTATTTCTACAGGTCTGTTGCTGAATCTTGTATGGAAGGAAGGTCTAAAGCAATATAAAAATACGCCCCTCTTACTGTCCTCGTCTCAGGGAACTAGAATGCTCCTGTCACTTACTGCGTCATGGTTTATGTTGCTGAGCAGCGTGGGACTGCCACTGGGTTTGTTTGCTGCAGAAACCCTGGCCTGCTGCTCACTCTCCAAAGAGGCTGACACGCTGACCCTGAGTGTGCAGTGGGCACGTGCCTCTGGTAGCTTTCCCACCCTTAAGCACATCGTGCTGCATTTATTCTTCTGGAGCTTTTCAATGGGGCCTGGCCAAAAATAAGTGCCTAGAGAAGCTCCTAATGTTAGCCTCTTCCTTTTGCCCTCCCCCCGACCCAAACAGGCAGCAGCAGTGGCACTGAGACGGGCAGGAGCACGAGCAATGAGGGGGAGGTAGAACAGACAAGACTTAGAGGCAGATGTTGGCTTGGGCGTGCTATTAACCAGCTAAAGCAGGAACTGTGATCATCTTGCTCACCACTTTATCTTTAGTGTCTGGCACACGAGTAAACAGGGGTCCTTAATAAATACTTGATGAGCCCATCAATCAAAAGAAGAGTAGCATTTAGGGAGTATGTTCATAAGCAAGGCACTGTGCAGTTTACATGTAGTCTTTTATTTAATCCTTTCGATCATTATTTTTTCCATTTTATAGATCAGAAGATTTAGAAAGGTCAGAAAACTGAGTCAAGATCACGCAGCGGACAAGGATTTAGATCAAGGGTGAGTGACCCAAGTTTGAGCTTTTAAGCACCGTGCCATACCACCACTCTAGTCCAACTCTATAACTTTATGGAGGAAACGGAGGGCTACAAATGTGTTGTGACTCACCCAAGGAGCATCCTGGCTTCAAATACTGCCTGTGTGTAGGCATTTCCTGGATTTGCAGAAATATATGCCACTAGAAGGGAAATGGAAGAGAAGCACAGTCTCATAGGGAAATAGATGGGAAACATTTTCCTTGAAATGAATGGGTGCATTGCTGAATTTCCTAAGTTATCAGACACTTTGGCAAATGGGAAGGGAACTCTGCAAGGAGCCGTGGAGAAGACGGCAGATCCCAGAAGTTTCAGAGATGATTCATTGCTTGTACAACCCAAAGGGATGTCAGAAAGTGCCCACAGGGTTTGGGCTACAGTGACATGATTCCAAGACCACTGGACTGACTCTGAGAGAGACAGTTTTGCAGCAATTCAAGGCTATGGATGAATGAGTGCAGTGAAAGCTTTCAGAGCAGCGCCTTGTATGATGTATTCAGGAGGAAGAAAAAAGTCAAGAACAGCACATTTTACTTGGTCATAATTCCAGTTCATGGTCTGGGAAGAAGGACTGTTTCCATATTATTTAGAAATGAAACAGTTGCTAGAGACAATATCACTAGGCTGTGAGATTATGTCTCATACAGGACAAACTAGAGACGTGGATGAGAACACTTAAAAATGATGTGCAACTGTGGGGATGGACATGGGAAGAAGATAAAAGAATTGACTGAATTATCCACTTTTCCATTTGTAACCTAGGATACCATTTCTCAGGGCTCAGTCCAAACCTCTGAGCCTCCATAAAGCCTTTTCTGATCCACTCAACATACAGTGACACCTGGCTCTTCTGCCTCCAGTCACTCTAAGAACCTATACTCCTAGCATTCAGTATATATTGCATTATATCATGCATTAAGTTTCAGTGTGGGTATGGCTCTCTCCCCACCTCCCTAACCAATTGGTAGTGATGCTTTAAGGATAGGAGCTATGTCTTACATACCTTTTTATTCCTTATTAGACAAGAATGGAAGCATAATGTTGTTAAATAAAAATGTTATCTAGATTCACACAGAGCAGGGCCTAAATGTTGTTTTGCTGTATTGTTACATAATTTGGGCACGTAAAGAAGAGAACTACCACTTACAGATTCCCTACTATATGATCACGTGTCTAAGCCCAATATCACCCTCTAGAAAACTAAGAGCTCAAGCCAAGTCTAGTCTGTATGTAATTTTTCTGGCCCCAAGCATGGCCAAGGGGATGGGATGTCATTTTCATATTGGATGTATTATTTCAGATTGAGAGGACCATCATAGAAGCACGTGTTAGGGAAAAGCACAATCAAAACTCAGCAAGATCAGAAAAGCTAATCAAAACAAAGGTTATAGGTCAAATAGAAGGGGGTCTTAGCTAAAGCAAGAAGGTCAGAAAATAGCCTGGGACAAACCCTGAAGCTAACAGTTTTATTGCAATGATTTTGAGTTAAAGCGGAAATGAGCTCTCCATCCTTCATCATATTGGTGTTCTCATTTACAGCAGATCTTTAGCTTCCTCATCTGCAAAATGGAGTGAAGGAGAGTTATCTGTCTCACTGGATTGCTTGGAGATTCAGGGAGAACATGCCAGGGCAGCACTGGGCACACACTGTTACTCTCTTTTGCTTACCACCTAATCGGTTGTTTACGCTCAAAACATGTTCACTGAATACATGAATAAATGAATAAAGGAGCTCATGAATCCTTCCTAGGGTCTTGGGCACCATCTCCCAATTTTTGCTTTAAAATTCTTTGTCCCAGATTCAATGTCTAGGAATTGATGCATTTCTTAATTGCCTGTCCAGAAGGTTGCCTAACAGAAAGGCGAGGTTTTTGGCTCCTGCATGCTCTGTTGATTGAGACTTAGGAGCAGGTGACAAAGAGAACCTTGAGAGAACAGGGCTTGCAGGTTTACGACACTCTGCTTAGCTACATTGAATCTCTTGGGCAAGAATCATCTGACAGACCATGGTAAATATGTGGATGATGTCAATAAAGTGTAAAAGTTCTGTTAGCTGGGACACAATTTTTTCAATATGTGGATATTTTAAAGCAACCAGGGGCAACTTATCTCACAATTAAAAGGAAAGATCTGAAGTAAACCCTGAAAATCTATAGAAGGGACTTTCTTTAGTGCAAGAAGTTGCTAATACAATGGCTCCCAGAACTGCAAGCTTCCCATGGTATTAACCCACCAGGGGAGGACATTTGTGAAAATGTGGAATCGCAAAGATATTTCCTCCTAAACTGAAGCAATCCATGAATGAAGAAAAGCTACATTTTGGATCAGACTTTCAATTTTGATCAAAAGCAAATGAACTTCAAGGACCCACATCTCTACGAAAGAGTCTGAAGCCTCATGTTTAAGGCTGCAATGATTTACTATACTACAGGTTTCAAGTATTTTTAAAGTATTTTGAACCAAATGAAAATGAAAATACAACTTACCTATATTTGTGGGTGCAGAGAAATTTAACTGTACTTTTTTTTTCCAATTAGGATAGTTGTTTTTATTAGTGTTTTAGTTAGGGAGTTCCGCAGATTTCTCAGTAGTCTTCCTCTAGCCTCATTTTCCTATCAAGTTTTCTGATATTTAGTGAGTAATTCCATAGAGCATAATGTTTTTCAGGAGCACATAGGTAGTGTCATAGAAGAAACAGTGTGGTTACTATAAGGTTAAACATCAGAGGATTCTGGGGCTGGTATCCTTTTGGGGAGGGGGGGTGTTGCATAACTGGGGTTCCTTCCAGGGACTTCCCCAGTTAGTGATCAGGAAGACCAGGTGAGGTGCAAATCAAAGGGAGACAGAATGTGACATAAGACCACTGGGACAGGAACAAGAATGGGGCTGAGTCCCTGCAGGACCAAAGCAGAAGATGACAGGGGTAGAGAATTCCAGCAGCTAAGACAAATGGAAAAGGGGCTCAGACAACCCAGCTGTTATAGACTGAATTGTGTGCCTCCCCAAATTCATGTTGAAACGCCAGTCCCCGATGTGACTGTATTTAGAGATAAGGCCTGAGGTAGATGAAATGAGGTCACGAAGGTGGAGCCCTAATCTGTTAGGACTGGTGTCCTTATAAGAAGAGGAAGAGAGACCAGAGATGTCGTTTTCCCTCTGCACTCACACAGACCAAATGTCATGGAGGGCTATGGCAAGAAAGTGGCTGTCTGCCAGCCATAAGCAAGTCCTCACCAGAAACCAAGACTGCTGGCATCTTGATCTTGGACTTCCAGCTCCCAGAACTGTGAGAAAATTAATTCCTATTGTTTAAGCCACCTGGTCTGTGATATTCTGTTACATCAACCTGAACAGACTAATACACCAGCTCTCTCGGAAGCTTACATGACATGGAGGAGATGCTGAATTTAATACAAGTGTCCCCCACTTTTGGAAATTCACATTATACCACTTCACTTTTACATAAGACCCATACTGGTACTTGTTTTCACTAACTGAAAAAAATTCAAGGAGTATTTTTGCTTTTAAAAAAAGGCAAAAAGCTAAGACAATATTCAGCATTGGTTTTGCAGCCATTATAGAGGCAGTGCCCACCGCAAGCAGGGAATGTGGACCCCCCAAGCTCCTTCTCCAGAAACCACACTCAGCATCTCAGTCTCAAGCCACCACAGCTTTGACCTGTGTCTGTGAGCATCTGTGCTTTATCTCGACTTATTTTGTGCATCCGTTAGCATGATGAGTCCTAAGATATTAGAAAAGCCTAAGAGAGGTTATTTTTGGGTCTGTGAATGCTCAAAAAATTTTCCATGTAAATAATTGGTAATTGCTTTTTCATCGTATGCTATTTCATCTTATGAAGGGTTTCGTAGGAACGCTTTTCATTTGGATAGCAGGGGAAACCTGTGTACCCACTATGCAGTGTGGCTAGGACACTAGGTAGGGTCCTATGGAGGGAACAGAAGTGAGTCCAAACTACAAAATTCTGATGAATGAAATCAAAGAAGATCTAAATTAATGGAAAAATATTCCATGCTCATGACTAGGAAGGTTCAATATTGTCAAGGTGTCAGTTTTTCCAATCTGGAACTATAGATTCAATGTAATTCCAATAAAAAATCCTGAAAAATTATTTCGTGCGTATTAACAAATTGATTTTAAAGTTTATATAAAGACATGAAAGATGCAAAGTGGCCAGCACAATATTGAATGAGAAGAACAAAGCTGGAGAACTGATGTTATTCAGCTGCAGGGACTACTATAAAGCTAGAGTAATCAGGACAGTGTGGAAGTGGCAAAAGAATAGAAAAATAGATCAGTGGAACACAGTAGAGAGCCCAGAAACAGACCTACATAAATATAGTCAACTGATCTTCAACAAAGGGGCAAAGGCAATACAAGGGAGCTGATAGTCTTTTCAACAAATGGTGCTGAAACAATTGGACATTCACATGCGATGAAATAAATCTTTATACTCTTCACAAAAATTAACTCAAATGACGTGAATGTAAAATGCAAAACTATAAAACTCCCAAAAGATAACATAAGAGGAAATGTAGATGACCTTGGGTTTAGCAATGAGTTTTTAGGTAAAACACTAAAGACACAATTAAAAAATTAGTAATCAATAAGCTAGACTTCGTTAAAATAAATGTCTGCTGTGCAAAATTCAATATCAAGAGAATGAGAAGACAATCCACAGACTAGCAGAAAATATTTGCAAAAGACCCATGTGATAAGGACTGTTATCCAAAATACACAAAAATTCTTAAAACTCAATGATAAACAAAAATGCCTGATAAACAATTGGGTCAAAGGCCTTAAAGACACTTCATCAAAGAAAATATGCAGATGGAAAATAAGCATGTGGAACAATGCTCCATACTGTATGCCATCAGAGAAATGCAAATTAAAGCCACAGCTGAGATACTACTACACAACTATTAAAATGGCCAAAATCCAGAATACTAGCAACACCAAATGCTGACAAGGATATGGAGCAACAGGAACTCCTCATTCACTGCTGGTGAGATGCAAAATGGTACAGGCACTTTGGAAGACAGTTTGGCAGTCCCTTACAAAACTAAACATACACTTCCCATATGACCCAGCAAATGCAGTCCTTGGTATTTAACCAAATGAATTAAATAAGAGGATGTTTAGAGCAGTGAAAAATACTGTGTATGATAACTTAATGATGGATACACATCATTATACATTTGTCCAAACCCACAGAATGAACAACCAAAGGTGACCCCAAATATAAACTACCGGTTTGGGTGATACTGATGTGTCAGTGTAGGTTCGTCATTTGTAATAAATACACAACTCTTGCTGGAGGATGCTGGTAATGAGAGGCTGTGCACATGCAGGGTAGCACGTAGATGGGAATTCTCTCCACCTTCCTCTCAATTTTGCTGTGAACCTAAAACTGCTTGAATGAAATAAAGAAAAAAAGGGTTTTGAATAATGATTATTTAGCATATCTGTCACATTTCTCATACAGGATGATACACTGATTTTTTTTCAAGCATTTATATGATTCCATATCTTTTCCTGGTCTGTCTGCCTTGGGGATACCTTAGGATATTTTCCACACCAATTTATCAAAGGATACTAGGCCTTAAATGATTAAAAATAGTCCACGATATTCAAAAGTCATCTAAAAAGTAAGGAGTCCTTAGCAAACTGAAAAATATCTTAGAAGAGGCATTAGCCTGTGTGTGTGTGTGTAGCAGTGTTCATGTCCTACATATGAGTTTTAGGTAAATGTAGCATTATGTAAATTGATCATTTGCTAGGTCTTTAGTATTCGAACATACAGAAGGACAAGCAGTGTTCTGCGCCTAATAGGTGCAGGCAGCTCCGTAAATGTGCATTGAGTTCCTTAGCTTCAGGTGTACTGCTTTTAGGCAGGGCGGTAACACCCCTGCAATCTGAGATGGTTGTAAATGAAATTGAGTGGGAGGGGTTCTGTTAAAGCATTCCTTTGAAAGGCTGCATTTTCCATTTTGCCCTCCCAAGTGTCTCAGTAGATAAATACTCGCTGATTACAAATGAGTGCAGTGGCGCCCTGAATGGAGTTTGGAGGATTGATCAATATGTCTCAAAAAGCCAAATCAAATAGCACGTAAATGGCTCCTAGAGAAAAAAAAAATTCCCTGGCCAATTTTCTACCAGCCCTTAAGTTGATGTCGCCTCTCTATGGCCTCATCGGATATGGGTTTTTCTGTTGGCTGGTGCAGTTAAGACACCCATACAGTGTCTTATCTAAATCCCACTTTCATAAAATAAGCAAACACATCTGAACCTTGACCACACACTAGACCCATGGCTGGGTGCCAGAAACAAGCAAAAGCTGTAGCTTCGATGCCCAAGAACTCACATGCTAGGCGGAAAGACAGGCCTGTGTGAAGAATACACGGGTGCTCAGGAAAGAGGCTTGGAGGAACCAGAAAATCTTCACCTGTCAATCAGGGACTGTGATTGACTACTGACTCTGAGATTTATAAGGTGACTCTTCCTGGACAAGTTATTTAGTTCCTTTAAAATTCAGCTTTATTTGCTTCAAAATGATGATAATACTTGAAGATGTTACCTAAACAGCTTCCTGGTGCAAGGGATGCACTTGGTGTGTGACTGTCCCTGTCTGCATGTGCAGGTGGGACAGCCCAGGGCTGGCTGTGTGTGTACAGGCCCAGGGCCACAGCCTCTTCCACCTTTGGGGTGAGTGTCACAGCCACTAATCCTCTGGCATTTTTATTTTGTCACTGAGCTTTCCTGACTTTCCAGGAAATTGGATGTGGGCTTTGACAGATGATTTGGACACTGGACTTTCTTAGGTGGATTTCAGAAAAGAAGGAAAATACAGGACACCAGAAAAAAAATTTTGAAGATATGACTTCAACCTGTCATCATCTCCATTGTCCTCTCAAGGTGGGCTGGACTTCCTCATCTCATATAACAACCTCAGAAACAAGGATTGTTTTGTGGACTAGGTGTATCTGAAGCCCCATGGCTGTAGGAAAACAGGGCCATCTAACAACAGGACCTAGAAGCCATTGGACATGTCAGTTCAAAATTCAGAATCAGAGTCAAAACCTACTTCTTTTCTAAATTCAGATTTGGAGCAGATCAATGTCTTCTAACCTAGTATCATTTGGGGCTGTGTGGTAGGGAGAAAAAGGCCCCCTCAAAGGTGCCCATGTCCTAATCCTTGGAACCTATGAATACAAGAGGTTACAAAGTAAGGGGAGATAAAGGCAGATCGTTAGGTTGCTAATAAACTGACCTTAAAAGATGAAGATTATCCTGAATTATCAGGATATGATCAACATGATCACAAGGACGTTAAAAAGAAGACGGAAAAGAGAATCAGAGGGAGATGTGCCCCTGGCAGGGCACAGAGATGTAATGCTGCTGGCTTTGAAGATGGAAGGGCTACAAGCCAAGAAACATGGGCAGCATATAGAGGCTGAAAAGGCAAGAAAACAGATTTTCCCCCTATGCTCCAGAAAGGAATGCAGGCTTACAAAACCTTTAATTTAATCCAGAAAGAGCCATTTCACATGTCTGAGCTGCAGAACTGTAAGATAATACATTGTGTTGTTTTGTTACAGCAGACATAGGATGTAAATACCAGCTGGAAGCACAGACTGGAACAATATGCTGTAATTTACTGGACCCTAAATTGGACCCACTTGTGAATTACTCACTGGCCAGGAAATCATATCAAAGCTTTCCCTAACAAAACACCCAAACAACAAATCACTCCCTACACTTACTATTATTAATTCAAAGATATTTTATTAATTCTTATTAATCTATAAAATGTAATGATTAATAATAAATGATAGAAAAAACTATTATTTGTTGAGGGCTTGTTATTTGCCAGTCCAATGATAGTTTAACAAGCATTATTTCAGTTGTCTTTAAAATAACGTTAGGAGCAAGGTGCACTTTTTCTCTCCGTTGTGTAGATAAGGATTCTGATATGCACACAGGCATCAGAGAAATGAGAAACGGGAAGTAAGTGTGTTGAACTCCTAAGTTTGAACTCACTCTCAGCTTTTATTTTATACTCTTTTGAAACAAATAAACATACCTATTTTGAAAAGTACGAAACCAGAAAATGTGCTACACCTGGAGAGTCTCTGATGCTCAGGCAATAAAGATACCTCCTTCACACTGAAACTCAGATAAATGAAACTTCAGAAGATTATTTTATTAGGTAAGAATCACTAAAATTATTTTGAGAACAATATCCCTAAATGAATATACAGTATACTTCATTTCCAAAATGTTGAATAGAGCTTGAGCTTCTGAGCAGTAGGCATAATGATGCCTTCCTATAAATCAAGGTGTCCGTCAAGATCAGATTAGGTATCAGATAAGAAAAACGCTTGGTAAACTGTAAAGTGTGATACGTATGTATAGGTTGCTTGCTATTTTTTATAAACCTAGTAGTAATGGCACACATTTCTATAGCCCTTGGGATGTTAGAGGTCTCCAGTGTGCACTGTATTACTTCATGTAATTCCTGAAGATGGCTGGACAGGCATTCTTTAGAAATGAAGAATGGAGGCTCTAAGTTTAGTTTGCTTTGAAAAACTTACCAAAGCAGCTATGTGCCATTACCATGCAAAACACAGGATGCAAAAGATGGATGAGACATGAATTCTTCCCTCCTTCCTTAATAGAGACGTCTACTGGGGACAAATAGAGCATAAATAATTCCAATATGATGAAGTAAATGATAGTGTTAAATGGCTTTGCCCAATGCTGCACAGAGAGAATTAACCCCAATTCCCTGGCTTCTGATACAGTCTTTCTCTCTCTCTGTCTGTATTTCCTCTCTCTCTCCTTCACACACATGCAAACCCCCTTCAGGGCTTTTATCCCTCCTTCTGCACCTTGCTCCTGGGCTAGGAGAAGGCAACCATCTCTCCTGTTCACTAACCCTCCAGACTGAAGTCACTCTGGGAAGAGATGACGTCTTCAAATGACCTCAAATCATATTGTCTAACACAGTCACAAGGAATGTACCTATCAGTCTGCTGGGCTCTGAGCTCATATAGACTCATTCATCCATTTATTTAGAAAACACTTATTGAGCATCTACTGTATTCTAGGTAACTTGCTGAGTGCTGATGGTGTAGAAATAACATCACTAATTATAACAGCTATTGTCTATCATGTACTTACGGACCAAGCACTTTTGTAAATGTTTTGTATGACTTAATCAATCCAATTCTCATGAGAAACATAATGTTATTACTGTCATTGTTCAGATGAGGGAAATGAGAGAAAGTTTAGGTAATTTGTAGAAGGCACTGTTCATATGTAGTAGAGCTACAGTTCAAACTCAACAGCCCGGCTTGGGCCAACACACTTAGCCACTAAAGCAACCCCTGACTTTGAGAAGAAACTTAGATTCCAAGTTCCCTGAGAATGTTATCTTGAAAGTTGTTTAAGTAACTTAACCAGTGGTAGAAAAGGAAATTAGGACGCCAGACTCAATTCAGATATTCTAGGTCCAGAGCCCTTGCTCTTAATCTAACAGGAAATGATGCCCAATTTAAAGAGTATCATGACAAAGAATAGTATTTTTAAACGTGTTTACATGAGTCAACTATGACAGGTTATTTATAGAGACAGAACTGCTTTCAAGATCCCCCAAACTTTTAAAGACATATCAATGTTTAAGCTGTTGACTTAAAGCAGTGTATTCATGTTCTTAAAAATTCCGCCAAAAAGCCCCTTCATCCACACCACTCTGTATGGTCCTTCTTCCTTCACTAGAATATCAGAGGATGGGGTATTTTTTTCTTTGTTTATTATTTCATTGTTGACCCTTTCCACTTGCTCCAAGACTTTGCTCCATCAGAAATCTCTCTCACTTCCCTGTATATCTCAACTGAAGCCACTGTATTGGTTTCCAAGGGTTACCACAACAGCGTACCACAGAGTGAGTGGCTGAAACAATAGAAATGCCTTTTCTCACAGTTCTGGGGACTAGAAATCCAAGAAGAGGGTGTCAGCTGGTTGGTTCCCCATAAGGACAGTGAGGAAGCCTGTCCACGATCTTCTCCCACTTTCTGGTGGTTTGCTGGCAATCACCGGCTCTCCTTGGCCTCTGCCGCATTACCCCAGTCTCTGCCTTCATGATCATCTGTGTGTTTGTCTGCCTGCAATTTTCCCTTTTTATGAGGACACCATCATATTGGATTAGCATATTGGAAAGCTAAGGACTTCATCTTTCCTAATTACGTCTACAATGGTATTTCCAAATAAGGTCACATGTTGAGGTACTGGGGGTTAGGACTTCAACGTAAGAATAATTAAGATCCACAATTGAACCCATAAGAGCCACTATAGTGGATTTTTATCTAGCCAATGAAACTAATATTTCTCCTACCCTCTAAAGATAATAACAAGATCTTCTCTGGTCATATTACTGTTTAATCTCTTACCTTCCTTACTCATTCAGGCTTATTAAAAGAGGAATTTATACCAAGTCTTCCTATTTCAGAAAATTTTTTGCTTGTAAGTAAAATAATCTAACTCTGGCTATCTTAACTAAAAGGGAATATATTGTGAGACTATGTGATGGCTAAAAGGACAGAAGCTGTACCTCTGAGAGGACAGGGTGGCAGAGTGATGCTACTGAGACATCCCAGCTTAGTCTCATTTTCTTACCCTCTTGCTTACATGGCGCCATTGGACTAGCTCTGGCCAAGTCTGCGTTAGCAGTGCTCCGTTTCCAAAGAAGGCATAGAATCGCTGATGCATTAATCTTCTGCTATCTCTATTTCCCTCTCCAGTAATTGTTACGGGTTGGGTTCTCCAGGAACAGACACTGAGACAGAGCTGGTGACAAGGTGTTTACTAGGGACCAATACCTTTTAAGAGAAGGGGAAGTGTTTATCTGCAGTACAGATCCTACAAAAGCTCAGCCAACCCAGGATGAGTCTTGCAGCAAGTAGAGCCCATCACAGCATCCTGAGTTGAGTGGAAATGGCCAGGTATCCGCACCTTGCTCCGTATCTGGGCTGCCCAGGAAAGGGCATAAACGTGGACATGGGGCCCCTCTATGGTCAGGGCAGACCCTAAGGTTTCTGACAACTGGACATTGTCTACCCACATCATTCCTCCTAGCCGGGAAGCAAGTCCTTCCTTGAAGAGTGATCTGGGTGGTGCATCTCCCTGTCTACCACAAATACCCAAGAGTGTTGAGTTTGCTTGGCTACCATGATTCATGCACCCAGCTTTTGGCTGGCAAGAGAGAAATATATGAAGAGGCAATTTCACCAGAACTGCAAAAGAGGAGAAGGAATAGATTTCAAAGGGAAAATGAGATTCAATTATCAGATAAAAGATGGATATTGGGCATGCAAAATCTACAGCATTTTTATATTCTTAACCATTTTCTTAGATCTCGCTTACTTTCTAAGTGAGGGAGGGTGGATTTCCTCCTCATCACACTCCATTTGGATGGCGCTAAGCTCACAAATATGTTTTATTGATTCAAGTAATTACATAATATTCAAAACATACATGATGCCCTTCCTTGTGGGAAGACTATCTTTGCCGCATCCTAGGAAGTCAGGCTCTAGCCAATGAACAACTGGAAGCTGTATGTGCTACTTCTGAGCAGAAGCTTTCAGAGAAGCTGGTGGCTCTCTTGCTTGTTCTTTTCATGCTCTGCACTGAACCTCGCTATGTCCAGATAGGAGCTGGTGAGCCTGGACCCCAGAATGAAGACACAGAGCAGAGTAACAGGCGACCCAGAGTACAGAAAGAGACTGAGACTGTATGACTTGTCCAAGGTCACCTAGACCACAGTCACGATTTGGTGGACTTTGAACAAGAATTCACATCCTACTTACATCCTGTTGGGGGTCACTTCCAGTCACAACTTCTCAAACTCAAATGCCTCTGGAAACTGGGCAAGTAGCTTTACACTGCGCCAAAGCAGTGGTGATTTTCTGTGGGAGAACCAGCGTCCGAGGGAGGAGAGGAGAGTGCACGCCTCCCGCTAAAGGCAGTCCCAATTCAGGTGCTTTTTAAAAACTCTGCCAAACCAAGCCCACCTTCTGGATGAAATCAATTCCAGGACCACTAGTTGACCCCTCCGGCTACTCCAGACGGGCCTGTCAGTGTGGCTCAGGGTGACAATTCCTACAAGCTTATGGGGATTAGTTCTTTATAGACTGGAGCCTGAATTGCAAGCAACCAGGCAGGTCCACTCTATAAGGGGATCAGTGCAAATGAGGGGCATTGTACCTAGCTACCAAGAATGGAATTTAAGCCATCCAAATACAGTTTCATGAATAAACTTTAATATTTTTTTCATTATTTGTTCTAAGAAAAGAAAAACAGATTTCCTCAAGGAGAGAGAGTGTGCCCAAATATCTGACTTCTTTTCATTTTTCCAACCTGAAATCCTTGTTTAAAATGACTTAGCTCACCAGAGTAGCACCTACCTCCTGTTTAGAGCTAAGCCACAGAAGCATGCAGCCTGAATAGCACGTCTCAGCAGATTCCCTGAGACTGGAGCTCTTGAAAGGACAGAGGGACTGTTTTCCTCAACATAAAAGGGAATGGAATACATTTGCTCTATTTTCCACTTTTCTATTCTGAAATAGGAGAAACACTTTCAACAAGTTCCCTAGGAATCCCTAAAAATAAACTCTTTCTGGCCCCACACACCCATTTCTCTGTGGAAATCAGATTACACCCTCCCAGTGATTTCTCAGAAGAAAATCAAAGCATACAACTCCGGAAACATTCAGAATAGTCTCCCTTCCTCAAAGCACACTGGTGATTCGACAACACAGTGGGAGTGAGTTCATATCCTGCTATTGCTAGGCAGATGACATCACTCTTATTTTCCAGAAAGAGTTGTTCCATATGTGCTGCTTACCGAGCAAAACATACATATGGGGTGACTGTAGATGAAAAATGCATGCAATGTGAACCCCATCCAACTTCATCTCTTAAAGGCAACAGTGATTGTATTTAAGCGACACTGATAAAATAGCATTTTCTCTTCTGAATTTGAAAACAATTCCCAAGCCTGCATGGAATCAATTTTCCCAAATAGCTCATAAAGCTTTTGTTAAGTCCTCTGGACGTAATAGTCTAGCTTTATGTCTGGGAGTCACTAGATATAACAGAAATAATAGGTACTGTTTTCTAAGTGATTACAACATGCTGGGCATGTACACTGGGTTTTATTCTCAGAAGGGTGGCATGCTTCCCATTTCAGAGGTGATAAAATAAAAACAGAGGCTCAGAGAGGTTACATAAATTGTTCAGTCACAGTGTTAATACCAAGTCTTGTTCCCATGGCAAGCCTGATAACAAACCTGGAGCTTCCAGCCCTGCTGAACAGAAAACAATAAATAAAGTAAAAGGCAAATGATTGTTTTTTTTGATAACATGTTCTTGAAATGCGATTACTTGCCAAATCTCTTCTCTGTGGAATGCTTCAGTCAATCTGTTAATCTGTTAATCAGTCAATCTGATTTTTTTTTTTTCCTTCTTGAAAACAGGCTGCTGTAATAAAAGCAGACACTCTGAGGCCTTTAGGAGCAAAATCATGTACAAAGTGAAAAAGAAGGTTGAGTGACTGCTGCTGTTCTGAAATCACAAACTGAATTTGCAACAGGCTTTGACCGTGTCTGAGTTTAAACTGCAAAGTAACAGATTCGTGTCACTGACCATGTTATGAATTCTGGATAGGTTTCCTAATATCTTTGCTTGTTCTTGTCTGCCTTCATGCTGCCAGTATCTCCAAGATACTGGGTGAAGAGAATCCTTTTACTTTCAATTGTTGGGATTCCAAATGATCTTCTTACCCCACTCTCTCCCATCTTTCTAAATCTTCCTAGAAGGCAAATGAAGGATTGGCCCCTGAGGCTATTCTGTGGCTCTTTAGCAGCTGAATAACAGTTGTTTCTTATCTCTCTCCTTTCTTTCCAACCTTCCTCTAGTCCTCATCCTGGGAAGTTGAATTTCTTCCAGGGAGGTCTTTCCCCAGTAATCCCAGGGAGCCTCTTCTTAATCCACTACAATCATTACCAAATTGAGCATTTCTCTAGAGTTTAAAAATCGAGCTTTGATATTTGACCCTTTGGGGCTGGGAACAGACAATGCTGGTGATAAAAACAAAACAAACACCCTTCTCTCCCACCCAGAGACCTGTCACCTAATCACTCTCCAATATCTGCCAATATTGCCATCATGAAGGATCAATATAGAGTTGCCCAGAAACAGTGATCAGCCCTGAAAACAGCTCCCTGAGTTTTGATTCCATGTGTAGGGGGTGAGGGGAGGAATGGGGAGCAGAGGTCTGTCTTTCCCCTCTTTTGAGGGGTCCCTGCCAAGGAGTTCACTGTGGTCTCTGCCCCAACTTCGTGTGAGGGCGTGGCATAATGATTTACAAGAAATAAACAGTTGGTCATTGTGGGTAAAATTGCAATATTTCCTGAATCTCTCACCTGGCCTTAGTTCATCTCCATATCAATAGGTGTTTCCAAGGGGTGGAGAGAAGAAATCCATTTCAGTATCAATAGGTGATTACAAGGGTTGGGGGGAGCATGGGTATATCTGGACTGGGGAGGTTCGGTGGGGTCCCTTTTTGCAGCTGGGTGGTGAGAGACACAGGCGAGCAGAAATGAACGACTGCTTGTAAGTAATAAATGGATTTCTCCTACTTTATTTCTCCCTTTGACTGATTTCAGTTTCAAAGGTAATTTGCCTCAGACTGGGAGAAAGATTCCCCACCCTGGAGTTACAGTCATTCAGATGGATGCCACTGTCTCCAGGGAGGGAAGAGGGGCTGGAGGTTGAATCAACCAGTGGCCAAAGACTTCATCAATTATGACTATGTAATGAAACCTCCATAAAACCCCAAGAGCACAGCACTTTAGTCCTCTCTTTTGGAAGACCTTCCATTCTTGCGGAGCCAGAACACTGCTGCGTGTCCCCCAGCCAGGACCCAAGCTCCAAGAATACATGTTTATTCCAGACATTGCCCTCTGTATCTCTTCATGTGGTTGTTGATCGGTATCTTTGTCATCTCCTTCATAAACTGATAGACCTTAAGTGTTCCCCTAAGTTCTGTGAGCCACTTAAGCAAATCAATTGAACCTAAGGAGGAGGGTCGTTAGAACCTCCAGTCTATAGCCAGCTGGTCAGAAGCACTGCTAGCAGCCTGAGGCTTTAGACAATTGTCTGAAGTGGAAGGGTATAGGGCAGACTTGCACAACTGAGCCCTAATCTGTGGAATCTACTACCATCTTCAGGCAGAGAGTGTCAGAATTGATACCCTGCCAGTACAGAGAAATGCTTGGGGTGGTAGTGGTGGGAGGTGGTGGGGGGAATATGTTGGAATTGGGTCTAGAACCTAGTTAGAGGGGTACTTGGTGAGCTTACAGCCTGAAGAAGATCCGCTGTGAGAAGCCTGATCTCATTTGAGCTTTCCTAAAGGCACCCTTGATAGACCCAGGCAAGTCCTAAAAGTTTTCTGGAACATTTGTTAAAAGCCAGATTTCAGGAGGAGTCAGAAATTTATATTTCACAGCAAAATCCATACTTGTCAGTTGCTGAGAGCTGCACCACCCATTCTAGGATAGAAAATGAAAGAATCTGCTGAAATTGGGGCTGAGAGAGCAAGATGGGTTGTCACTGAAGACAAGGAAAAGCCAGGGCTGGCTGCCTACCCCATCCTCATACTCACAAATTCCAGCTTTAGCCCTGCACAAGTTTATTTTTAAAATTGGGATGCTCCATTTTCAGAGAGTGATCTAAAAATACGTGCCTGCATGCCTGTGGCTGTAATGTGTGTACAAATCCAAAACCGCAAAAGAAAGTGATTATGCTCAGGAGCACAGAGATTCCAAAGGGCAGAACTGGAGGATCTCTTTCTACCTTCTGTATCAGCACATTAAGCACACATAAATGTCACAGGTGGTTTCATGAATAAGCAGAATAGGTTTTCTATGTAGAATAATTTGGACAGCAAGGAAAACTTTTTCAAGCATGATCTCATGTTGCCATCCACTCAGCCTCGGTGACATGTGTGGCAAAGCCACACTAAGAATAAAAGCAAGCATTATTAGGGGTGTTCTCTCTAATACCGGGCCTCAAGCTTAGCCTTTTACAGGTGTAGCTCTGTGTACTACACATAAGAACCATATACCCCAGTTACAGTGATTATTATGATTGTGTTATGGTTTAATTTGTTCTTATTGGTTCTTGTACCCACTGAAGCAAAGAATTGAAAGGCAGAGACCATAGAAGCAGAGAAAAAAATCTTATTTGAATACACTCCAAGGGAGGAGCCAGCCAAAAGGCATGGAACTTTCAGGGGAGGGTCTAGTTATCTTGTCCTAGTCTGGAGTCACCACTTTGATTGACGGGGTGAGGTCATTTGATTGACAGTTATAGTTAGACACCCATTCCTCCTGGTGCACACGTCTTTTCACAAAAGGCACAGAGAAAAGCCCTTGGGGTTTGGTGAGGGGTGGTAGGGAAATAAAACCACAGTCTTATTTTATTGAGATTACGATGAGGTGTGGTTTGGGCAGTCCTTAGTTTTGTTCAATTGTGCCTGTGCTGTGACCTGGTTGGGACCAGTTTGGCCTGGTCCTGATAGGCAAGGAAGTAATCTCCCTGCTAAGCCTTTGTTGTCTTCACGTGGCACCCCTCACTGGGTGGTTTTTTCCTTGAACTTTACCTTCTCCTTTCCTACCTGCTCATGTCTACCCTTCTACCTAATAATTGAACAGATGAAGTGAAGTTAATGGAGATTTACTAATTTACCTAAAGGCACACCCATGGAAGGAAAATGTTATCTGATTCCATAATCTGTTCTTCACTACCATTTTATGAGGGACAGTATGTATAGCAGTTAAAAGCATGCATGGCTTCTAGAGCTGAGACAGGGACCGTGGGTGTAGTCAGAGTAGGGTGAGGGCCTCCCGGAAAAGCAGGGCGGAATATTTACAGTCAGAGCAATGTAACAATGGGCAAAGAAGTCCCCATTGAAACTCTGTGTTAAGCATTATGCAAAGTCAAGGTCACACTAATTCTCTAGGGAAAGATACCAGACTAAGAATATAGACATCTTCAGTGAGATCAGTTAAAGGTCAAAAGGCCAGGAGCAACTTGGCCTGGAATGTCTGAGTGTTCTGCAAGGGTATCAGCATAACCTGTGATTCCGCTGCTGTCAGCCCTAACAATCAGATTATGACCCAGCCCACCCTGAGGACAGGGCAGGTGGTACAAGTCCACACCCCTAAGCCTTTTTTTGATGTTCTCAAAAAATCCTCAACTGCCTATAAAACCCCCTAGACAACACATCACTATGGGCTCTCTTGTCCCCTCCTGGCATGAGCCAGGAGCTCTATTCTCTCACTTTATTTCTAAATAAAAGCCTGTACCTTGCTGTCCTACCTTGAGTGTTTGGGAAGCTCATTCTTCAGCTTCGTGAACAAGAACCCCGGCATCAGAGCCACACTACCTGAGTTTCAAATTGAGCTATACCCTTCCCCAGCTTTTTAACACAAGCAAGCTACTCAACCTCTCTGTGCCTTAGTTTCCTCCTTTGTAAAAATAAGGATAATAATTGTACCTACCTCTTAAGGGTGCTGAAATGAATCAGTGGGTTAACTGGTGAACAGCACTAGAACAATCTAGGACTTCAGTGCATGTTAGTGATTTACGTTTGCATTGTACTGCTGCTATTCAAAGTCTTGATGGTGAATGTGCGTTCATTTACAAATGAGGGGAGCACCTGTAGGTAAAACTGCAATATTTTGAGAATCTCTTGCCAGGCTTTAGTGCATCTCTGCATCAATAGGTGTTTCCAAGGGGTGGAGAGAAGTAGTGCATCTCCATATCAATAGGTAATTGCGTGGTGAGCAAGGGCATACCTGGACCAGAGAGGTTGGGTGGGGTCTCTTCTTCTGGTGCTGGGTTCAGAGAGATACAGGATGGCTGCTTTACAGAAATAAATGGGTTTCTTCCACTTTATCTCTCCCTCTGACTGAATTCTGTTTCAAAGTTATTTTGCCCTGGGGATTTTTCCCCTGGAGTTACAGTGCCACAGATTACCTGCTCAGCCCATCAGCCATCTGCATCAATGTGGATGGTCTCCTTTAACTAGCCTCTTAGATCAGGAATAAGGCTTGGATTCCCACTCTCACCACTTCTATTCAACATAGAAACTGGGGGTCTTCCAGAGCAATTAGGCAAGAAAAAGGAATAAAAGGCATCCCAATCAAAAAGGAAGAAGTAAAAGTCTCTCTGTTTGCAGATGATATGATCTTACATACAGAAAACCCTGAAGTCTCTTTGAAAACACTGTTAGAACTAATAAATATATTCAGTAAAGTTGCAGGATACCAAGTCAACATACAAAAATCAGTTGTGATTCCATATACTAACAATAGATGATCCAAAAACAATCTCATTTACTTGAGGAATAAATTTAATTTAATAAATTGTTCCCTACATCACTGCCTATGCCCTAATATTAGGGCAGCGAAAAGAATCTAAACTTGTACATTACTTACTGTTTTTTCCCACCTGAACTCCCAACATTAGTCACCTTTAATACGTTCCCTATAAGTAAATGAGTATCTCTGTTTCCTCTAAATGCTTAACACCATGCCTGGCACAGGGAAGGCCCTGGATTAATCAGAGCTATCATACCATTTGTTTGGAACAGTGAAGAGAAAGGCTAAAGAAGATCACAGATTGATTCAAAAGGCCAAACATATGCTTTAATATTTTTGAACTCTGTTCTTTGAACCAACTTCCACACTACTATTGAAAAGGAATCACTTTTCATTTTCATAAATCCACATCCCCTGGAAGATGGAAGGAGGAACCAGTGTAGATGAAGGATCACTAGGCTGAGTAGAACGGGACCAGCTACTCCCCTATCCCTCCCCACCTTACGTGGTCTGCTCTTGCTGGGGATTCAGGGAGGCAAGAAGATTCTTATCACCCAGAAAGAGGCAAGATATGTCCTCTACCTGCAGGATAAGAAAAACTTCCCTAGTAGTCATCTCCATTGGCCTACGAAGGCACTATCTCTGATACAGAGAAGATACAATCAGTGGTTGTTTTTGTCCATATATATGTTGGCAATCCTAGTTTCAGATAAATCTTGACTTTAGTAGGAACTTATTCTTAGGGAATCAGTTCACCATCTTTGAGCCTCAATTTCTTCAGCTACCAAATGGAGACACAAACAACTAACCTTGTTTTTAGCAATACACAGCATAAGTTAAAAACCAGCATAATGTCTGATAGCCCAGACTTGATAAATGACAGTTCTTTTCATTTTTGAATAAGAAGCCTCTGCCCTGGCTGAGGAGTTTATGGTTAAATCATCCCAATTGTTAAGCCAGTTACTGGCAAATTTGCTTAGCCTCCACAAAGGGCCCAAGAGCAAGCAGGAGACTAACAAAGTAGGATTTCATCTCTGCTGTTAGGGATGTGCAGGTCTGGTGGAATATGGTTCAAGCATAATGCAAGGTATTGTTTGAAATAAATGTAAAATTCTGTGTTGCAAACATCTAGTACTTTAGTTTTTAGGAAAGAACAAGGGCAAATGGAGCAGACTAGCAGAGAAAGCTTTAGGGAAGAAATCTGAGCACATAGATCCTAAGGTGAAGGGAGTTTGGATAGGTGGGGAGGTGAAGGATGACTTAACTTGTCCAACCATTAAATGAGAAATGACTCATAGAATAGCCTCCCCTCAGAGGATGCCAAAGTCATATTCAGTTTCTCAGACAGAAAACTGAACTTTCCAAAGCATTTCAAAAAGAGAATTGGATGCTACACCTGTTTATGATCTAACCATTTCCAGATATGATTCTATTAAGTGTCTTTTAAAGATTTCTGTTATCACTCTCAGAAGTCCAGGGAAAGGATTCTTTGTGGTTTGACATTCCTTTTCATTTACTCCGGAGGAAAACTCACCATAAAAATTTCCATATGTTGATCTTCCCTTATACATATTTATATCAACAGCTTCCTTTTTAACAATTTTCAAAACATATGCTCTTTCCCAAGCTACTTCTCCTAAAAGTAATGCAGCAATAACATGATTCATGGGTTCTGGGGACTGCAAAGTCATAGAAGCAGGTGTGATATTTCTACTTGGTAAAAGTCATTGTCCCAAAACATACCAAGTGGCAAGATTTGCTCAGTGGCTTGAGGTATTTACATAGTTCTATTGCAGTCTGTGATAAATTTATCTCTGCTGAAGCAAGCTGCTGGCTTTAGCAAGAGGTTGCCACCACACACATCTGTAATATAAAATTCATTCAATGAAGAAAATAACATAGGAGTAGGGATGGAATGCAATTGACAAATACAGATTCACAAGATTGGAGGCTCTTAATTTACATAACCTCCTAATTGTTGTTGTGGAATTGGAAATAAGCAAAAATTAAATAAAATGAGAATATTTAAGATTGCAAATATTAAGACAGGAATTTCCTAAAGATTCTTTGCAAGCCTTTTGTAATGAGAGGCTCCCCTCCTTCCGAAGACTCCATTTGATTTTTAGTATTTACCTATGTCAATAGTTTTAGATAATTTTAAAAACATGTTTAGAATGCACATGCATAGTAGACCAAAGAAGAGATAGCATTAATGAAAAGTCCTGAATTATCTATGCTCATACTTCTAAAAGCCATAAGAAAATATCCCTTCATACTATGGCCTGCCATTAGGACATCATTTGTCCTGCCATCTTTTCATCCTAGGAATGAGAATGTGGACTAGAGAAACTTTAAAATCCTCCATACACATTGATTTCTAGTCTCGATGTAAAAGAATCAATCGAAGCTAACAATGGCCAGCATGCAAGGAAAGGTGTTTATGTGTTAGGCACCGTGACAAGCACTTCCCATGTATTTTCTGACTCCAGACGCGTGCGGCTGTTGGTGAGGATAAATGAGTTGCTATGTGGAAACACTGAATACAGTGCCTGGCACATAGATCTCTAAAAATAAAGAAGATTAAAAAGAAAGAAAAAGAGAAAAAGACTCTTTTAAGCAAGTATTATTATTTTCCCTGTTTTACAAAAGAAGAAACTAAAGTTGTAAGATAACCTGCCCAAGGTCACTCAAGTCGTGTTGAAGCCATGACTCAAATCCAAGTCCCTCAGATCTAAAGTCCAGATCTGATTGGTGTTTAAAACCTACAAAGGAGAAAGTTGTGCAGCCATGGAGCAAAGAAGATGACTATCTTTTTGTCAAAAAAATTATGAGTTGTCAAAGTTTTAAAAAGTACTGTGTTTTGGTTTTATATACTATATTCATATCTATCTATACATGTGGAATGAAAAGTTGGGTTTGCTCTATTTATATTATTATTAAAACTTCTAATAAAGTTATTATTCACTATAGAAAATGACCAAGGTTCTGATTTCACAAAAAATGGGCTTCCTTCCTTGTTTTATTTTTCCATCTATTCATCATCCCAGTTATTTATTCAAAAGCACATCTATTAAGCAAAGCTCTGTAGATACTTAGAGGAGGAAAGGGGATATTTTTGCTGGAGAATAAGGAAGTCTTTCCAGGGGAAATGAAGTTTGAGCGTGGCACCAATCAGTGAGTGGGAGTCCCCTGGGTATCTAAGGAAGAAGGGAGTCCGAGATCAGACATCCCAAGCTGAGCATTCCTCTGTAAGTTACAGATACAAGATGGTCTTTTTGTGACGGTAAGAAGTCCAGGATGTGGTTGTAGGCTGGAGGAACCAGAGGGCTTTTTGCTATTTCGGAGTAGGAAGAGGGCATTGCTAGAGGATAAGAAATAAGTTTTGAGCCATGTGCCTAAGGGTTCAAGTGAATAACATATTAGAAAGTAAACTGAAGGGAAAGGAGGGGCGTAGTCATTCCACTGTGTGCCTATGAGAAGGGGTTCAGACTGGTTTCCTGGTTATAAGAAAAAGGATTCATTTTATACTCTGAAAATTCATTTCAACGATAAGCTCTCCTACTTGTATATCTCTTTACACTTTGAAAAACAATTCCATGAATGTCCTTGCTGTGTGATTCAAGAACCATGGGGATTTAGGTCAATTATTGTTAAATCTTTCCATACGGAGTGATACTGACCACGCAGCCTGCAGCGTCTGCTGCGTCTGTGGCCAGAAACGCTATTTCAGTTTCCCTCTCCTGTGGCACCACGACCTAATGCAGCTCTTCTTTCCCGTGCACGTCCGATCCAGAAGACCACTTTCGCTCCTCCTTCAGGCTGCCTTTCTGAATCCTTTCATTCCTGCTCCCTCCTTTCTTTCCTTCTTGGCTTTCACTCACTTTTCTCACCTCCTCTCTTCTTCCCTTCTCTCCTTTTTCTTAAAACATTAATACAAGGCTTCTATGTTCCAGACATGGCTTTAAACAATGTAGATTGAGTAATACATTAAGGTATAACCCTGTCCCTAAAGCCACTCACTACATGGTGGGAGAGAAAAATGAGTTGATAATTTTCAATAAAAATATATTGATACAGGCAGTATCAATTAAGTCTTTATGATTTTTTTGTTTTAATTTTTTTGATACTAACCCTATAAGGATGTAGATTTTATGTTGCCAGAAGTCTCTACCCTAGTGTTATATGTCTTACCAGGTATATGCCTTCACTGAAATCACATCCATGAAGTGTCCTACTTCCACATATCTGTGGTGCTTTGGCTAAAGGACAGTGGGGCAGAATTTTGTCACTGAATATAATATGTCATCAAGATTTGTATTTCCTGTTTAGCATCCCAACGACTTGAAAATATCTACCCACAATTTTTTAGTTGCTTACTATCCAAAAGAATAGATTCAAAGCAGGTAGACATAATCACTCTTCTTTTCCAGATGGAGAAACCTAGAGAAATAAAGTGACTTGCCCAGGGTTTGTGATGCCTGCTCAGCATTCTAGCCCCTCTGCATGCTCTCAAACTGCCTTTGGTTTATATTTCAGAATGGATTTTTAAGGGTAATGTCTAGAAAATCAAATTCCTAAAAAACTTACAATATTTTGCATACAGAAAAAAGTACATGCAAAAAAGAAAATTCTAGATTTTCATATAACATGCCAATTCTGTATGTCTCTATATAATTATTATTGATCAGGAAATACTAAGAAATGAGCTTTTTGTTTACTAGTTTGGCTGCATTTTTCTTTTTTGAGTTAAAAAATATCATCCCCCTCCAATATTATAACTTGTAAAATAATATTGAATTTTAAAAAATTCACCACTATCACATACAGTATTCATTTCCTCATATTCCTGTTTTGTTCTATTAAAATGTATGTTTTACGTGAGTGAAAACATGCTATTTATAAAATGTTACTGAGCATTTTGTTCATGGCGAACATGTACAGTGTACAGTATTCACATTTATCAAATTTAATATTTGAATACTCAACTCTCTAGTAAACTGATGGATCTGATTAGCCTCATGTTTTGGATAATTCAGAGGCATAACATTTTCTACTCTCAGAAGTAACACTGCAGTGGAAATCTTTTATGTATGTTATTTAGTTCTGCTAAATTGTTTCTTTAAAATAAATTCCCTCACTAGACTATAAACTTTTTCAGAGTTTTGGCCATAATTTATCTTTGCAGATCAAGTGCCTGTCAGAGGTTCGGGTTCATAGTTGGCACTCTCTAAAAGTAGATAAATAAATAAAATCAATTCCTAAATTCATAATTATTGGTTCAAAGACTATGAATGGCTTCTAAGCTTTTAATATCCATATTCCTACTATTTCCCTAAGGAGTTATATGGCTTTCAGTGACATAAGCCATATACAAATTTCATCATACTAGGACAGTACTGGCTATTACAGCTTTAATAATTTCACTAATTTCATTAGTAAAAGGTGTTTTCTTTCAAGCATCTTTGATTTCTAAGGTTGATTTTAATTCTTAAAATCTTAATTTTTTCTTGTTTATTAATTTCTCTTTCTAAAAATCTTTTTTAAAAACAAGACTCTCCTTAAAGTGTTTTCCATCAAAAATATTTTTTATCTGTGAACAAGGACAAAGAAGAGGACGATTCAAGCCCCACTTTTACACTCCCGGGAGTAGATTTTAAATGTGTTCCATTTGGGATGCCATCTTAACGAGACCCAAAGGCATGAAATTTAAAAGCATATCGAGTTCACCTTTTCAAAGGAGATGCTACTAAATGAAGTTAAGATATTCATGTATATTCAGAACTTTTAAACTTTGCTCCCAGCATCAAATGCCAAAATACCATACAAGCACATAAACATCTTTGTTCCGCTGAAAGTGATATTGCTCAGGTCAAATGTCTCTGTGGCTTATTTCTTACCCAGGAAACTGTTCAAGGAACTAATGTAGACAACAGCTCGAGAGGCTAAAATGAAGTTTTTCACCCTGTGAAAAAGTGCAGGGTTTCCCTCTGTTTAGAGTAAAATTCTACATTTTATTCTAGCTTCTTATGAAGAGCTGTAGAGAATGCATTTAGGCAACGAAGTTCTTAAATGTATACCAGCTTTGTTATTTATAAGAATAAAACTTCCATTAGAGGAAGGAAGAAAACATTTAACAAGAGTGTTCCTTACAGTAAACACTGGGTACTTCTTTGGTATTTAACCTTCACAGCATTCGAGGTCTATATTATTATGCTGAAGTTATATAAATTGCCAAGGTCACAAAGTTATTATATGAAAAGGCTAGAATTCCACCCAGTTCTCTCCTTCCCTGGCTGTCATGTTAGACATAATTTTAGTTTCCAAGGCAAAATAATCAAAATTTGCAAAGATGACTGATTAAAAACAGTGTAATGGATCAGGCAATAGGATGAACTATGCATTTTTCTCTGTTTATACTGTGTGTAAACTATGGTAAAGGACGATCCAGGGAAATCCCATTCCAATCCACCTTCAAAACACACTTCTTTGTTCTGCCTGCCCAGTTTTTTGCTAATTATTTCATTTAACATTCAACGTTACAGAATGTTTGAATTGAAAAAGGCTTTGAGGGTCCTCTACTCCACCCTACGCATCTTAAATATTGTGAAATGCTATTTTCTATATTTGCTCACATGGGCCTCACGTGCTTATATTAATTGAATGTGAGAAAGAGTGAGATGAGTAGGAAAAAATGATTGCATAATATTTTGTAGCACAGAGAAGTTCATGGCTATTTTTCTAACAAGTCATCGAGTAAATGAAAGAATGTTTTTTTCCTTCTTGACATTCATTCTTTTCTTTTTGTTTTTTGGTTTTTTTGTGTAGCTAAATGCAGTGGTTCCAGTATATAGACTTTTGAAAGCACCAGGCATTGTCACAATTAAACTACTTGAGAGCAAATGTCCTTTCTGCATTTTGCTTTTTCCATGTCCTGATTCAAAATCTTTCTTTCTTCTTTGAATAAGGGGGTGTTACTGCAGACCTGGCTCAAGCACGGAGTCACCTCTGCAAGGACCCATGAGGGGCATTGCTCTAATCTCTCCACAGCTGGAAGAGCTGCAGTTCTTCTAGGCAACTGATTTACATTTTCTAATACAAGCTGTGTTTTTCACACTTATTTTTGCCTCTTTATATGAATGCTGGGAAAATCAGACACAGAACCACCTACTTTTCTGAAATGTTTGAAATCATATGGCATATATTTTGCATATGAATTACGTATCTGATTCTCATATTTGTTTCCTTTTTTCTAACATCATTTCCCATATCTCCTTCTTGATTTATTCATTTCTTTTTAATATGTTACAGTAGACATTTTCTAAAGCCTCAAGATAAAAATATTTACTGACCCAAGAACTAGGAATATAGGCACATCCATGCTTTCACTTGTCAACTTGAAAATAAGAGTGTTTGTAATGAGAGGCAAATGAGTGTCTATTTGGGATCCAGGAATTCAGGGAGCACAAGTTCAGGTAGATAACCAAATAGTGTCCTGTTTGTAGGGTGAAAGCTAGAGGTTTTTTTTTTTTTTTTGAGAGGGCATCTCTCATATTTATTGATCAAATGGTTGTTAACAACAATAAAATTCAGTATAGGGGGGTCAATGCTCAATGTACAATCATTAATCCATCTCAAGCCTAATTCTCGTCAGTCTCCAATCTTCTGAAGCATAACGAACAAGTTCTTACATGGTGAACGAATTCTTACAGAGTGAATAAATTCTTACATGGTGAACAGTACAAGGGCATTCATCACAGAAACTTTCGGTTTTGATCATGCAATATGACCTATAAACCATCAGGTCAAATATGAATATTCATTTGATTTTTGTACTTGATTTATATGTTGATCCCACATTTCTCCTATTATTATTATTATTTTTATTTTTAATAAAATGCTGAAGTGGTAGGTAGATGCAAGATAAAGGTAGAAAACATAGTTTAGTGCTGTAAGATGGCAAATGTAGATGATCAGATGATCAGGTGTGTGCCTGTAGACTAAGTATTAATCCAGGCTAGACAAGGGCAGCAAGACATCCACGGATGCAGAAGATTTCTCTCAAAGCAGGGGGGGTGAGGTTCTGAGCCTCACCTCTGTTGATCCCCAAATTCTCACCTGATGGCCCCCCTGCGACTGTGCCTGTCTTAGGTTGTTCCTCCCTTGAGGAATCTTACCCGTCTCTGGCTAACCAGTCATCTTCCGGGGCCATACAGGGAAATGTAAAGTTGGTAAGTGAGAGAGAAGCCATATTGTTTGCAAAGGTTAGCTTTATTTCTTTGCAGATTTATGCCCTGTGGCTTCTATGCCCAGCACTTGTCTCGAGGTATCTTTACCACCTGGAGGAATTATGATACTCGGTAAATTCGATATGAGGCACGAATTCTATTTAAGGTTTGTAATTAGGAAGGAATGAAAGCTAGAGGTTTTTACAAGGAAGAGAAAGAGGAGGCAATTACATGACTTGGGGAAAAGAAAGGAAGGTTTCTATACAAGTTCTGACAAGTGAAGCTACTGTGAGTTATGCTCTGATTGACTTCTCGTTCAGTCCTCAGAAAGTCCACAACCACCGGACTTGCGATCAGGATGTCTGTTTTCCTACGAACTTCTCTAACAGTTGCTTAAAACAACTGCCATTTTGCCCAGCCCCAAGCTTCCGGCCCAGTTCAAACAGAGGCGAGTGAGACGATTTCTCTCCAATGGCCAGTCTGACTCCAGATTAAAATGGCTCCTGTCATGTCCATTTTCACACTATGTTGCACATATTTTGAAAAAAAAAAAAAGAAATCAATGATCACAATCAAATTCTGATTTTTTTTTTCCTTCACAGCTTGCAGAAGCAGTTTCCTCCAGTTGAGGACAAAGCATTCCCCCTCCATGGGGTTTAATTTCAGGTCTGTTGTCAGGAGACTAATCTCGTTTATCTCCATTTAAGGGAAATAATTCCAACTCTCCATCTATATTGCCACCACCTTAGAATGATTACTTTGAGGCCTTGTTTGCCGGAAAGGCAGAAATTCTGCCACACTTTTGTCTGTCTTGCTAATGATCTGGGAACAGAGGCTGGCATCCAGTGGTGCTGCTTTCTTCTTTGCCCGGTGAGGGACTGATTTGGGGCATAGGGGCAGAAGGGCTCTACCAGTGTAGTCTGGGGGTGCTTCCATACCAGGACATGGGGTCATGGGCCCGATACACTAGCAGAGCCTGTTTCCCTGTTCATCATGGGCAGGAAGAAGGTAAAGATAAGACCTAACAATGACATGAAGAGCTTCCCCCCACCAAGTCCATTAAACTGTGAGGAAATCTTGATGGCTAAGAATTGTTTCACACTGGATTGAAGAGTGTTGGGGCAGGGAAAACAATTACCCACTCTGAGACGCCATGATTATCTAGCCAGATATGAGGATTTTTGCAAAAGACAAATAAACAGAACATTATTCCAAACACTACACGTATCCCAGCTCTTTCTGTTCTTCTTGGACAAAAAGTCAGCTCGTATAGACTTAGGACCATGCAATAATTAATCTAGTGACTTTCTAGTATATTCAGTGTATACAGAGATGTCTCTGCAAATGATTTTCGGTTGTTCTATTTTGTTTGCTTTTTTCTATGGTTATATATGTATATATACATACACATCACATAAATATATATAACATTTAACATTTAATCACTATATATATAATTTGTGTGTATGCATTGTGTCTATATAATATGTATACACACACACACACACACACAATACACACATATATATTCTTTTAAAAGCATATTCTTGAGTTCCTAGTATGAGTCAGGCACTGTATCTAGAAACGGGAAAACAAAGCAAGATAGTCTTTTCCCTCAAGGAGCTCCCAGTAGAGTGGAGGAAATGGGCAATAATAGTTCAGTACAAAATGCTAAATAAAGAATTGAAATAAAGAGGCCAATTGAACAGGAATAAGAGCAGGGATTTGGAGGGAATGGAGGAAGGGATGGGTTCAGGAAGGATTTTAAAGACAAGGTTTCATGTCATCAAGTATACAAGGGTAAGGAGAAGTTTGTATGCATTATGGTCTCGCTTATATTAAAGGTGGAAGTTTGCTGGTTAGAAAAGAATGTGAAAAGCTGTCTGGACTGAATGAGTAACATATGCAGAAGCATAGAGGCTGAACAGTATGGAGAGCTTGAGGAGCTATGAGGAATTCACTGTAGCTTCCACATCGTTAAATACTAGAGCCTGAGGTCCTAAGAGTAGACAGGACATTGTATTTGATGGTCAAAGTGTCCTGCAGGTGAGTAGGGGAGTTCAAACAGAAGACATAATGAGACCCCAATGTTCTAAAGATTACTCCAAAGACTTAATCACTCTGACATCAAATCCCAAAAGTTATCAACATCTTGATGCTGTGTAGGTATATTAGAGCTGTGACAGTTTGTGACAAAGGTCATACAATTATAATTTGGGTCTCTCTGTATCCATAGCATGAACAACCCAATCAGCTTCATAAGGTTTCTTTAGAGACTACTGGTGAAATGAGACTATAAATTGAGTGTTTATTTGAAATACTTTATTCCATGTTATATTCTTACAAGCAATGATTAAGTGTGTCCATGACATTTTTCTCCCTTGCTACATAAGGGGCATCTTTTAGCATAATACAAAGAATCAGCTAGCTAAGACATATTGCTACAATCAGCCATAGAATGAGGGATCATTCCAGGAAAATAGAAATATGGAAATCTTTTCATCAACTCCCTCGTATTGCAAGTGGGTAAATTGAGTCCAAGACATTTGGAGTATGTCTATGGTTGTACAGTAAGTCCTTATTTAAATCTATTTTCCTCTCCCTCTCTCTCTTTCTCATCTATCTTCTATAATATCTAACTATTATAAAAATAGTAAAACTGCATTTGAAACAAAAAGGAAAATGAAGGGAAAAAATAACATCTAGATTCTACCACTCTGGCACAGCAATTACGATTGTGCTTATATATTACTTCTAATCTTTTTCCTAAACATATTTATGTTTAGTTGAAATTAGTGTGCAATGTTTACCCCTTACACACACACACACACACACACACACACACACACACACCCCTTCAACAGTAACTTTCTCTATGCCTCTTTGTTTTCCATCCATCCAAATCTGTTCTTCAGGAGTCAAGTTTAACAGCCAGTTTATATGCTTTGACATATATATACTCAATATTTTTAAAAACACACACATAGTAACATACATATACATGAAGTAGGTGGGTGGCTATTTGTTTTTATAACAATGAGACCATACCAAACAACTTTTCTGAAACTTATTTTTCTTCCTAAATTCATCATGGGCCACTTTCTTGGTTTATAGCTATAGATCTAGTATCTACTTTTTAATAGCCTCAAATGTTTTTTAAAATTTATTAGCATACAATTTAATTGTCAACCATCCCACTGTAGATGGCCATTAGGACCCTTTTCCTCTTCTTTTTCACTGTTCTTTGTTTGGAGACAATGAGAAAAAGTACATGAAAGGGTGTAGAGGCTGAGCTATGAAATTAATGGTCAAGATAGAGCGGAAGGGAAGGGTCAGCTGGATCCGGAGGAGGTCACTCACGGCAGTGGGCATGGAAGGAAGGGTATGTTCTGATGAGCTTCTATTCCTAAGATATCACAGATTTCATTTAGACCAGTGTATTTCTCTGTGAAGAAGCGCGGTCAATAGATTAAAATAATGAAGGATTTTACCCTTGAATGGAAATGCTTTGTGTATAATCTTATCTAAAATGTCATTCAATTGAATTCCCTAAACTTGTAGCAACATATTTCACAGTGTCCGTTTCTCTCTTCCTGATGACACTCCCCAGTCACAGACCTACCCCGCTCCCAACTCCGTGCTCCGCCCAGCTTCTGTGTTACCCTCTACGTTCCGACAAGGCCTAAGCCTGGAGAGCCGGATCAGCAGTACTTACAGAACAGCTGTAGATAATGTGCAAGAGAATAATACTAACAATAAACACGTAATGGAAGGCCTCGTAAGTGACTTTCTCTTGAGAAGTCTGTAAAATGAATTCACGCTCATCCTGCGGATTATTAGGTCAGCCAGTAAGAGAAGGCTTTGTTTTCCAAAGACTTGGTTGGTCAACACTGACTCCAAATTAAAAACTCCTTGCTCATCTGAGAAGATGTACCCGATCACTCAAGCATGCTGCTTCGACACAGAGCAAGGGAAAATATGGCCCAAGGGGGTTCTTGCTCTAACAGGGTCTGCTGTGGCTTCCTCCTCATGAGACCAAACACTCAGGACTCAGCATTTCTGCTTTCCTTCTGCCAAGGTGTGTGAAAATGGAGAGGAATAAAACAACAATAAATAACAAAAAATTACAATCAACCCCTCTCTAACCTGGGGAGGCAGTGTTTGACTTGGCTTTATGTGCTGCCTGAAAGATGGTGCAGGAAGAACAGGGGAAAGTTCTCATTTTTTTCTCTTCACTAACAGCTCAAATACCCTTCCTCTGACCATAACCAGTTATATTCAGCTATTAATTATTACCTTTTGCAGTATGTGGGCCTACGATCATTTGGATCAAATTAATTCTTATATTCTTTATATCAAACATTTAATAAATAGTTCTGACTTTCTGCTCTTTTTGGACTCTTATCCAAATTATTAATTTTGAATGTTACTCTCTTTTTTCTCTTTTGTCTTCTTTTCTTTTGCACCCCGTCCTTGCTGCAAGCACTAGGGAAGAGTAAAATGATCTCGGGCTAGGACATTAAAGACAGAAATCTAGGAGGTGCAAAAAATGGAACACTCGGTTCTTAAATAGCTCAGTTTTCGATTCTATTAAATTCAAGGCAGTAAACACTCACTGGGTGTCCATGTCTGTGAGGTGCTGCACTGGGCGTGAAGAGATGCAGATGAAAGGCACTGGAGGGAGGTGTCCACACATATATGGACACCTTTGGGGAGGAAACCACAGCACAATTTGATTAGGGTTATAAGATGGGAATGTATACCGTGCTAGGGGAACACACATGTGGAAGCAATTTATTCTGCCTGGAGGGTTCCCAGGAAGCTAGTGCTGAATGCCTGGACTGACCCCGGCATTATAGAATAATGGGGTACTAGCTTTCAAACTTCTGACTGAGACTTAAAGTTCAAAATCTATTTCACATAGTTATCTGAAACACACAGACACATGCATATTTAGACAAGTTTTACAAAATAATACTCCTACTTGTATTCTGTTTTGATTATTTTAGATGCTGGTTGAAACTCATTTAACTGATCATCTTTGATCAATTAATGGATTGAGGATTCAGCTTGAGAAATCCTAGAATAGAGCGTGGGCTTTGAAGTTGACATAAAACTGGTCTTAAATCCCAGGCTGACCAACCAGCAGTACAGAAATTTGGGCAGTTTGCTTAACTTTTATGAGTCTGAGTTCCCTGTCCATAGAAAAAGTCTAAGTGGCTGCTATCTACCTGACCAGGATTACAGGAGATAATACTTGTAAACAGCTTAATATAGTGAAAGCTCAATAGATGGTGTAATCGTCCTACCACCCAAAACAAGGTAAGTTCTGATGGCTGATGCACTTGAAAGTTTAGAGTACAAAGTAGAAGTGAAAAATAAACAGTTTATCAAAGCTCTGCACCCAGGAGATTGTGTGTGTGTGTGTGTGTGTGTGAATCAGTTAGTATATATGTACGTGTCTGTATATGTCAGTGTGTGTTTATAGGTGTGTGAGTTAGTATGTAGGGTTTGTGTGTGAATTAGTGAGTATATATGTGTGTGTTTGTATATGTGAGTATGTGCTTATAGGTGTGTGAGTTTGTATGTAGGGTATGGGGGGGAAGCTTCCATACTTGAGTTGGATGGACAGTATAGGGAGGCTGGCATCAGTACAGGAGCTAGATTCATTTCTGCTTTATTCAAAAACCTCTTAACCGATCCCACTGAGCTTTCCTTAAACCAACCAGGCCAAATCTTTCCTAAGACCTTCCTCATCCCAGTAGACCACCACCTTCCTGATTTTGGCAGTGTCACCTCCCCTTTCTGGACTTGATCTTCCTTATATAAGGAATATAATATGTTCCTATGTAAGGAACACATTAGACTACATTAATAAGTATTAAAAATCTTTTAGAAAAATGGTAGAACCCTTTTCAAGAATAGTCTTCTAGAAGATTTTGATATTTAATCATAGTCATAGGGAGAGATATAGAGCTATAGCTACATAGTGATAGCTAACATTCATCAAGCACTTACTATATTCTTGGCTCAGTGCTAAATACTTTACATGCATCAACTCATGTAAGACTCATGACATCCTTCTAATGTAGTTACTGTAATCACCATCCCCATTATACACATACCTTCCTCAATGTCACAAAGTGAGTAGCATGGTTTGGATTCAAATTTAGGTGCAAATATACTGTCCAAATACACATCTTTCTGCTATCCCTCTGCAGAAACCCAGGCCTTTGGGGACTGTGTTTGAAAAACCCCCCAACTTAGATGATCTATCTGAGTCTACCTTCTTTCTCTAGCAAACAGTGACTTCATCAGTGACTTCATGAGGTTATAAATAAACAATTAATCCCTTCAACTCTTTACCACATCCAAGGGTATATATGCTTATATACACATACACACATTAAATATTTATGTCCCTATAAACATACATTCATATATGTATTTATGATTATGTTTATATGTGTGAGTAAATTGTACATGAAAGAATAATCTATATATTATGAATATATATAAATTATATGAGTATATATGTCATATATGTGATGAAGTAAATGAATGTTGCCATAATACAAACATCAGATGTGCAGTAGATCATGACGCAGCCAGAATACTAATCAATGCCATTCTGTGCCTTCGAACCCCACCCCACCCCCACCTGTGTCTCAGTCAGCACCAAGACTGGAAATGAGCCAAGTTTGGAAAGTGATCTTCACACCTAATCAAGCTTCTTTTTGCAAGCAAAGATAAATTATAAATCCCAGATTTCAAATCAACCCTCAAGCCCTATTTATTGATCCCTGTCCCTGCCATTACACAGTTCGTTCTGCCAGGGTTGAGGACACAGGACTTTCTGGGGGCAATTCCAGGGTAGCAAGCACTCTGAGACACATTAGAGAGTATGAACTTTCACTGAAACCCGTGCTTAGCTCCAGGGGAACACGATTGTTAAATATAATGCATATTTACTGTTGTGCCTTGAAAGAGGATTAGTGGAGGACATTACTTTAATTGCCTCCATGTGCCTCTGAACGCTGGTGGTTAATTTCCTCTCTGTACTTCAAGAGGACATTGTGGTTAAAGAGTTAAAGGCTAATTTAGGCTCCCGGTCAGAAGCATCAAAACCCCAGCTTCAGGAGATTCCCTCCGATAAAAGCACCTTTTCCTCCGAGGCTGACTCCTGGCCCGGTTTCCAGTTGCTGACTGGGGTTCACCTGAGTGAGGTCTTCTTTCAAAGGGCAGGGGGTCTGTCTCCCAAAGGCACTGGAACCAGGGAGTCAAAGGCTTTACAAAGTCAAAGCTCTTGCACTGAAAAGTAGCTTGTGACTTTCTGTCCTGGTTGCAGCTAGTGGGATGGAGACCTGGCAGATGGTGGGAGCCCGGCGATGGAGCTGTTAGGAGGAGCGCTGCGGAAGGGCCGTCAATCATTAGCTCCCCTTGTACATCTTTATTACAGGAAGTTAATGAAACAACCTGTCTTTATTCCTGCTTGAAGATTGGAAACTGTAGGGAAAATGTATCTGAGCTTTCAAAACTTCTGTTTATGGCTGTCTCTCTTTCTTACGAGATTGTTAGGAAAATAATATACACAAGCCTGCAAAAACTTTGGCCCTGTACACATAACAGGACTTCCACTGTTAGTTTCTTCCATCCTCTCCCTCCCACTCATAGTGCCTTTGTGGCTTTAGCTTCTAAGGACTCTCATTCGAAATCCATGATTTCTACTTACCATCTGAGTCACATAGGACAGTGATAGCGGGTCATACTTGCTGAGCCCTTACTATGTGCCGGGAACGAGTTTAAATACTTTAAATGTATTAGTTTACTTATTGCCTTATTTCATCCTCCCAAACACCTAACAGGTGATTACACTTCTGCAGAGAAAAATAATGTGTAACATGAATTGAATGCTTATAGTTCTAAGCACATTAACTGTATTAGCTTATTTTATTCTCACAACATTGTGAAATAGATCCATTAGTTTTCTCAGTTTTAAAGATGAGTGACCTGAGTCATAGAGTGATTATGTAATGTGCTTAAGGTCATGGCCGAAGAGCTGGAATTCACACCCAGTTGTGGGGTCCTAAAGGTCATGTTCTTGCCCCTCCCCCTGTCATGTTGCCCCTTGAGACGTAGTTCTTCATTTGCAAAACTGGAGGCTGCAATGATCGCTACATCAAATGCTTGTTGTAATGACTGAACAAAATAGTAAATTTGAAAACACTTTACAAGTGATAATATGATAGGTAAGCGCTAGATGTTATTGTAACTATGGGAATTATCATAACAGTAAAACCACAGATCTGTATAAACTGTTGAATACATGATGAGTTTTTTGGACAAGACAGATAAGACTAGCATTTGTTGAATGCTTACTGGCCTACTATGTGCTATTTTAAAAAATCCATATTACCTCATATTGATATTTTTGTATCCCCAGTGCACGAAAGAACAAACAAGTTCAGAGATAGTTCAGCAATGTGTCCATATGACTCATGTGGGAAAGAGCACAGGCGGAATTAAAAGCCAAGTTTGACCAAGTCTGAGACCTACTTTCTTTCCATTTCACCATTATGGCCCCTAAGAACAAAGAAATTTTGCTCCCCATGGAATTTTGAGTGATGCTCATTTTGCTTCTGTTCCTTAAAGCAATTATGAATTTAGTTATCCATTGGAGTATTGTACTGTTGAAAACAAAATCTTTTCTCTTCAGATTTCCCATGGTCCCAAAAGCCCGACTTCCCAGCCAAGTGTTCATTAGCTTCATGTGTTACTTTGAGTTGTAAGGTTCGGCCTATCTGGATCATTTGCTGAAACATGGCTCCATACTTGGGTTTCAGATCCGGTGTTGACAACTCACCTAAAGACAAATCTCTAGGGAAGGAAATGCCTTCCATATGCAGCTAGATTTCAAGGCTGGGCAGAGTCAACACATAGGAAGTGCCCTCAAAAGTCTTTTGTCCTAAAGCCAAATGTGAATTTCAGAACAAACCTCCAGCCAGTCTTGCTTGAGAGGCCCCTCCCTAGTTCTGGCTTCCGACCATGATATATAAAGGGACTGACTGCTAGACCCTTAATCAAATCCTCACTCTTGCTTTTCCTGTGTGATTATAAGCAAATAATATAATTTCCAAACCTTCATTTTTCTCATCTGAGAGTGGGATCATTACATCTGCCTTATAGGATGTGGTAGCTGTCACACAGTAGGTCCCCAAAAATGTTATTTTCCTTCCTACCAGTTCCCTTCTAAAATGAAGTTTTGGATTAATGAAAGTGAAGGCAGATGCATTACCATTTTCTTGGGATTCAGGCGTGAAAGGATAAAGATAAAGCCACATTGGAGGGCTAGAGAATTGATCCACAGAGAACAGTTACCTTCTTTTCAGGCTTAATGGGAGGAAGGGTATCTGTTATGATGCCTGATATATATCACATAAATGAATCACCTTTAAATGCCATTATCTGGAAATAAGGGGAGAACTATAGTTGGACCAATGTGGTGGCTATAGTAATGGTGATGGATGGGATAGAAGTGAAGAATAGAGGATAGGGAGGTAGGAGGTGAATTTATCTTTATTTTCATTCCTTTTCCAATGACTTGATGGGAATTGTCATGTACTTCTTGAGCCAAAGTCTCTTCTTTCACAGCTTTTGTATGCTACTCATATAGAGGCCACCCTAGGCAAAAGAACATGCTTAGTCAGGAAAGGGGCTTCTGATCTGAATCCCTGTCTCCTTTTCTCTCATTAGAGGAGGAGTCTATTGACCAACATTTATTAGGGAAGCTGATGTGACTTAGAACAGTCAGGAAACACTCCAACCAAACAAAACTTCTTCCAGTTTCTTGAAAAGCACAGATACTTCTATGCCTCAGGGCCTTTGCACATGCTTTCCCTGCTCTGCCAGAGAAGTGTTTTCCTTTCCCCATACCTCTCACTTTCACTCCCTGTCAGGAACAGTTTGTGTGTCCTGGCTGTATGTTTGCACACATTCAATACTGCTGTCTCAGCGCTCCACTCAATTCTAATTCTTTGTTCACTGTATTTCTCTCCCAAGTATTTCCTAACTTTAGTGAGAACTTAGCCTGCTCACTCACTGCTGCATGTCAGTGCTCAATACCACATGCAGCATGTAACAGCCACTCAGATGATGTTTATTAAATGAGTTCATAAGGAAGTGACAGAGTGAGTGGAAGCAAATGATTCAAACAGGTGTGACGTAGTATGGAGAATACTGAACAGTGAATTGGAATGCCTCGAGACCATTCTTAGTTTCGATTTTAACAAGCAAAGTGACCTGTGGGCCACTTTAATTTCTTATGCCTAAAGAAGCTTATACTGTTATCTCAAAGGGTTGTGGGAATTAAATCAAGTGCCTGGTGTATGCCAGATGCTTGATTAAAAGTGAGTTCTTCCTCACTGGAAGAGAAATCATTGATGGGGATGGTCATAAGCAGGAATTCAAAAACCAGCTGAGCTACTGGAGATGCTTGGTTAAAACACCCTCTCCAGTTCTGCTAACCAGATAGAAGCTACGGAAGATGGACAAAATCATGAGAACCCTGAAGGTGCTCATCTGAAGCTGGGAACCTGTACCCTCACTTGTCCCTTCTGCGCAGGGACTACATGTGGCTCGGGATGGGGGCATGGATGCCATCTCTTGGTGAAAAAGATCTCTTTCAGGAAGGCTCCAGCTCTAGCACCAGGGAACCAAATCATAAGGGCGATTCATTTTCCAGTTTCCAAGGCTTCAAAGCAACATATGTGAAGTGCCATGGTCTTCACACGGAGAGAGGCATACGCCCTCCTTCTCCGGCAACAGCTTTGGTGTTACAAGGAGCCCTTACAGAGTTTGAACGGCTCCTGAGTTTCATTGGAAATGTGAATGCTGTGCGTACATGTAAGCACTCACCCCTGGCACTGGGCAGGAGGCTCTTGGACATGACCTGCCAAGGTGCTGGGCTGGGCTCATTTTCCACTGAAACACCTCAATAAAAATCCACAAAGACAAAATTGTAGATTCAAGGTCTGAAAGCTCCAGCCAGTCTTGCTTGAGAGGCCGCTCCCTAGCTCTGGCTTCTGACCACAGTACATAAAGGGACTGGCTGCAAGACCCTTAGTAAATCATGCTTTTATGGGGGATGGGTGGGGCTTGGAGGGCACCACCCAAGTGGACCCTGACAGGCAGACCCCCATGAAATGCTCTTTGGCAAGCCCAGCTCATGGGAAAGTGGGATTTCCTGCTTGCAGTGGATGCCCCTGGGAGTCTGTGTATTTTTTTCATTTATTTCCTGCTCTGCTGTTATCTGTTACATGCTGCTATCCTGTTTTATCTCTAGATTTGGGGGCAATCTAGAGCATTTCTCTGCACTTCATGTAGCAAATAATATAATTCTCAGCTTTCCACTTATCAGCTGTGTGACCATGGGAAAATCACTTAACCTTGCTGAGCCTCAATTTGCTCACTTTGTAAAAACGGCTCTTTTCTGGGGGTTGTTTTGGAGTTCAAATTGATAACATACATGAAGTGCCTATACAGTGATTGGCATCTAGGAAACACTGTCTCTCTTTCCATTTTACTGATCTTCATTTTTCTTTAAGTGAACTAATTTTAGAAAAATTAGTTGTTTTTCCAGATGTAAGATCAATCTCAAGGGCCACTGTTCTCTTCCAGAGAATATATGAATATTCCCAAATCTTAAATATATTTAATATTTACAAGTTATAATTTATTTTTTTCTCAGTCTTGCATTTTCTGTGATTGTCTCTTCTTCATCAGGGAAAGCAACACCCTATTAGTTGGTTGGCCAACTCATGATAGCAGGAATAATAGGAGTAAAATATTTCAAGTTTTGGTTAACTACATCTCATTTATAGAAGTCTCTCACATGGCTTACAACAAAATCACATGTTCAGTGGGATCAATAACATGAACACGGAAAGAGCAGAAGGAACATAGGTTTGAAACTAAGTCCCCTATTAGGAGGCTGGAAAGACTGATCAATTGCCCAGCCTACACAACCCTCTGAGGAAGGGAGATTAGATCTCAGGACAAGAAAGATCCGGAGGAGTAAGGAATGAAGTGTGAAGCCCCATAATAGAGGGAAGAATATTTCCCCTGGGTATCCTAAAATTTATTCTTGCTGATTTAAACTCCAGGAAATAAAGAGTATGCATTTCCAGCCAGAATTATTAGCTCCATTCTCTGAATATAATGATATGTGGCAATTGATATTATGATATCAGAACAATTTCCAAAAATTTTAAAATGATGAGTTAATTCATTGCTCAATGAAAAGATATATTTTCCCAGTGGTGTTCAATCCAGCTTATCCTGTCTAAGATGCTCTGTCCATTATTTAAAAGGAAGTTTCTGGATCTCTCATAGTAATGATAATATATGGACTGTTTCAGGAATACTTTAAGAAAGCATCCTTAAGTTGCTTGGAACCATAAGTTGATCAAAAGTAAAGAAGTAAAATAAAAGCTAAAAAAATAAAAAGAAAAGAAAAACAAATTCAGAATGACCTTCACAATGTGCCATAAATTATTTTGAGCCAGACACCAGTGAAAAAGAAAAACGAAAAATAGTCATACAATTTAATACCCATGGCAGAAACCAGTTGATTTATATATATATATATATATATATATATATATATATATATAATTAGGTACTTAACATGCCCTTTCTCCAATTGTATCAAACTCTTGCAAAGTAGGTAGTATCATCTGTGCGTCGATAGTAGGAGTCAGAGGAACAGAAGAATAGTCCAAGGCCCTATTGCTGAGAAAGTATTTGCAGCCAGATTGTTTTGTTTACAAGTCTGTGTTCTTGTCACCAAAGGATGCAGTTCCTCTTCTCTGTGTGTGGCAAAGCCTCAGTGGATGGATAATATGAGCCTTTTTGTGTCTCACTGATCCCTTTGCAGAGATTCTAGGCAGAAGTTGTGAGGTTTCAAAGTGATCACATTAGAGAAGATGAGCCAACACATCTGTGTGTGTGTGTGTGTGTGTGCGTGTGCGTGTGTGTGTGTGTGTGTGGGTGGGTGGGTGTTCAGCACTCACACTTGAGTGAAGTTCAAAGACACAGCACTCTGGCCAGGAGCCCAGGCAAAGTCTCTTGGGGCTGAACTCCTTGCAGGCTTTTGTATGAGTTTCCTAATTCTATCTTCTCCACCTGCCATCTCCCTATGTTCTCTTGAAAGACAACTGTTCAAACAATAATCTTATAGGCTCAACTGAGGACTTTCCCCTCTATGTTATCTCTAACCAGCAGACTTTAGAAAGTTTGGGAAGTCATAATTGATATTTACATACTTCCTCCTAATCCTAGCTTTGTAGATCCCCAGAACCCTGACTCCTTTCCTTGAACTTATCAGAGACAGACTTTTGTATTTATAGCATAAATATTGGAACTTCACTATGCTTTCTATGTCTTTGCCTTTTTTAAGTTTCCAGTATTCTCACTGGGAGAAAACTCAGTCAATGGCCTAATTCCAAGGCATATTTAGAAGATGCAATCTAGTGGAAATGTATGGTATGGCTATTGCTGCTTTTAGTGTTTCAGCTATTTACTATTCAACTCCTTTATGAAAACATCTCTGGTGGAGACTGACTTCTATTTCTTCGTGTATATGATCAGGCACAAAAGTGGTTCTCATGGCCCACGTCCCTGTGTTGGCCCCCAGAAGCAGTCCTTTGGTACCATCAGGGAGCAAGTTGTGACCTACATCAGCCAATGAGAGTCTTGCTGTCAAGCAGATGGGCCAGTCAAACTCAGATCAGTATAGCGACAGTGTCAGACAGTGACATTGGCTGAGGCCAGGGAGCTGGGGATGGAACTGATGCCAGAGGTAGCAGCCACACCTTCCACCAGTGTAAGGGTGCGTGTGTTCTGATACTGGGTCTGGAGCTGCTCCAGTTCCTGTTACTTTCTAAGCCTAGGTCTCTACATTTCCCATCAATTCTGTAAGATATCCTCTATCCTTCCAACAAATTTCTCTCCTGCTTCATTTGGCTGTAGACTTGTCCCATTGTGTGCAACCTAAATCTACAAGGAACACAGGAACAAACAATGACTGAATGCTTACTTTCCTGGAAGGTCCCATGTAGATCCTTTACCCTCTGCTCTGATTGGCTTCCCTCTGAACCTTTTAGATTGGTATTATTATTTGCATTTTATAGATGAGAAGCTCAAGACTGAAAAAGGATATTAAGAAGCTAAGTTAAAAGTTTTTAGTACTTATTAGACATTAATATTTTTAAGTGCCATCTCATTTAATCCTTCCAAATTAAGTAAAACCATATTTCAATGCATGTAAGAGAACAGTGATTACAAATATACCATTCTTTATGTATCACTAAGAAAGTAAAATGTTGCCAATTAAACTATGACACATCATTAATTATGAGATGCATTCTGATATCAGATATATTTTGAAAGATGTATTTCAGAATAGATGAATTACAGCATGTCACTATTCCCATTTAAAGAGAGGATAACGAGTTACTGAGGCCCAGAAAGGTTTAGGAACTTGCCTGAGTTCATATCGTTTGCACATGGTAGTAAAAGGAATTAAACCCAAATCCATCTGGCTTCAAAGTTGTAAGCTATTAATCACAACGCCATATTGTTCTATAGTCATCTGGCCATCTAGTGGTAGGACTGAAATCAAACTCATGTTTAACTGACTTCAAATTAATAATGGAAAGAATTCAATGAGTATCTGTTATATGCAGGCATAATGCGTGGAGGTTTATGGTTGCTATTTTATTTAATACTACTAATAATAAATCTGTAGAGGTTTTGCAGATAAAGAAACTGAGATGCTGGCTTGCTAAAAGTCACAGGGCTAGTGAAGAATAGGAACTAAGCCATGATTTTAGGTCCTTCTGTCCTCAAAGGTACATGTTCTACTATCCTACACTGCCACTTGTTTTGTCCAAAGCTGAATTTTGCAAAAATGCACCCACAGAGATGGTGCAATGCCTATCTAAAGAAAGGGATTCCTGTTGGGAGGAATTTCAGACAATGATATATATAGGTATCTCATATTATAGCACAAAGGCTATATTACTCAGACAAAGGAGCTTTTTGTACTTCTTTCCTCCACTTCCCTCCTTTCCCCAATCCTATCAAATCATGTAACTACAAGGATCTCTCAGGTAATAGCTTTACCTATTTGGGCATGTGAAGCTCACAGGTGAATCGCGTAGGTCTCTAGACCCTAAAAAAAGAAACAGCAAGGGTTCAACACCCTCTGCCCTTCTATGTTCCTTGGGAAGTTCTCTACTTTTATACACTGGGCTTCAGGGTAATGATAGCTAACTAACATTATCACCTCTTGTCTTGGGGTTCTCCCAAAAAGTAGACTCTGTGATTAGGACTTGGGGCCAGGTAGTTTATAGGGGAGACTTTTCCCCTTTATAGGGGAGACTTTATAGGGGAGACTTTTCCATCTCACTTTGATCACTTATGGGAAAGTGAGATGTAAAAGTGGAAAGACAAAAAGAGTGTGTTGGTGACTGTCTGCTGGGGACCCTGTGGGGCTATCTCTGAGGAACCCTGCAGAACACAGCTCAGAATTATCCTAAGGAGTGATGGGGAGCTGGAGGACTGCTCCCTGACTCCTGCCTCACTGGCTGAGGATTTGCCCTTGGGAGACATTAAATCTCCGGTGCTTCTGGACTTCACCTAGTCTATTGGCACAAACACCTGCTGATGTAGAAGAAAGTTTCAGACAGAAGGAGGGCTGCAGACACCTTGGTTGGGAGCTGTCAGACAGCAGGAATGGTCTGCTGTGGCTGCAGGTAGACTTAAATGTGTGTTACAGGAAGGACATGCATCTTCCCATAACCTTCTTACCATCGACCAAGCATAACATTACTGCCTCTATTGTATTACCTAACTCCTCAGTACTTACATTTCAGGTGTATAAACTGTATTCTTACTAAAGCCGGAGACCATGTTTTCTTTGTTCTGTACGTCCAGGGACTAACAAAGGGCCAGACCAGGCACAGCGGTAATATGAGGAGAGAGGGAAAGAGCTACTAGCACAATGGCATGGAGGTGAAAGACTGTATAACCTTTTCCAATAATTCAAGTGGAATAGAAAGGAGGCCTTCCTAAACACCATTCTGGAATCCACTGCTTCCAAAGGTTAGACCGGATGCAAAAATCACCCAAATCCTTCACCCCTCCTATAGCCTTACCCTTTGCCATATAACTTTGCAATGTCCCTCATTCTCTCTCTGGGAATGGCCATGCGACTTGTTTTGGCCAATGGGGTGTTAGCATGCATGACACAAGTGCAGGTGTCAAAGTGCTTGTGTGGTTGATCTTGGTTGCTCTCATAGCTGTGCCATTGTTATGAGAACGTATCAGGATTAGCCTGGAGGAGAATGAAGGGCCAGAAGAGCAGGATCAAAGTATTGTAGTTGTCCTCCCTGAGGACATACTAGACCAGCTGACAGCCTGTAGACCCCAGATTTATAAGTGAACCTAGGCAACAATGCTACCAGGAAACCCATGAGTAACACAGACTTACGGGCAAGCCCAGGGGAAATCAACCAAAGTGATCATTCCCAAGCTTCTGAATCCCACAGATACAGGAGCAAAATAAACATTTATTGTAGTAGGCCACTGAGATTTTTGGTCATTTGTAGAACAGCATTTTTGTGGCAATAACTAACTGATACACCCTGTGCAGAGTACATACAGGAACAAACAGAAAAATGGCAAAGTGCTATTGAAAAGCAGATGTTGGGCAGTCAGCTAGGCTCACTCAGCAGCTAAATGACTCCCTTAGCATCACCAGCCTAAAGCATGTGTGGTTGAAATTTGTGCATCAATAAATTTACCTATTATTACATGTCATCGGCTGTTTGGGGTCACTTGTCAGCAGTAGAAGCTGCAGACATTAAAGCTGTAAATAGCTACAGCTTAGGGCTTAGAGGACAGAGGAACAGTGTGAGATGGGGCTGGCGACACAAGCAGGAGCCATACATGGATGATTTTGGACATTCTTGAGTTATCAAGATGCTTGGGGGATTAATGAATGTCAGTTGAATGAATGAGATACTCTGAGAATGATGGGCATTTCCTGGCATTACTCAAGTGAGGGTGGAGCCCTCTTTTACCTCTGAGAAAAACTAGCTCTGGTGGGGAAAATGCCATCTGCTACTGCAAATTCTACTGGACGCCTGGGCTTTTTTTGAGTAATATTTGTCAGGTTATCTAGCATATAATCAGAGGCATAGGGCACCTTTAAATGGTGTAAATTTTCAAGGCAGAAATGCCTTCTGTTAAAGAGAAGATGGGAAGAAGACCAAACCAAATAACAATTATGAATAATACCCTAGTCAACCCCTAACAAAAGGCTCTGGATTTTATATGTTCCAGCCAAAGGCCATGTGTAATGTTTCCTTGTTAGCAGTTCTTAACCACTATGAAATCCACAAAACCTCTCCCAGCTGTTGAAGACTTATTCTCAGTCCTTCCCCAGTCTGGGATATATCCACAAGGTTTAGAAAAATGACTAAGTTTCCCAGCTTGAATGACATTAATAGTAATTTTCTAAGGCTTTGGAGAAAGATGTAAGGAAACCACAGTACATGTCTGTTTAAGAACTGTTCTGTTTAACAGTTGGTAGTGTTCCAAAGGTGGGAGGTGAGACAGAACTATTTAATAAGCAGGCTTTCGATGTCCTAAGTGATGTTGGGGTTACATTAATAATCAATACAAATTAAATAACATTAGAACTTCAGGTTTGAAAGTAAAGCATTAAGAAGGAATTCAGTAAGTAGACAAATTTACTTCTATTTTTTAAAAGAACTTAATAGGATTTTAATTGCATGTAAGGAAGTTATAAATTCTCCTGACATACATGAGGTCATAGTACATCTTTCTGTTTGAATCAAACTTATCTTGAGTATAGAAAAGAAAATATAAAAACATTTAGAAATAAAAGAACAGAAGAATAAGAAATATTACAATGTCCTACTGAGAATAAAACACCAAATGGGAAGAAAGTATCTCAGAAGTAATTGAGAAAACACATGGTGCATCCATCCATCAGTTCTCTGGCATCTCTAGTAGATTGTGATATCTACTGAAAGCCAGCACTTATGGGGCCAGCAATGGAACCAAGCAATGTACTACACACATGTATTAACTTATTTAATTCTTCCAATAATGCTGAAGTGGGTATTATTTTTATCCTCACTTTATAGAAAGGAACTTGAAGCTAACTGAGGTTAAATATGCTGCCCAAGTTCACAAACTAATAAGTAGCAATACCACTAGTCAACCCCATGTCTGGTTGATGCTAGAGCTCACGATTTAATCACCATGCTCAAATGTTAACACCTTTTGACACTCCACCTGTCCAGAGAGCAAAGTCTTGGTGACCCTCTAATTCTAACAAAATGGGCCAAGTCTATTTGCGATTGACTCTTGGAAGCATTCCAATTAGATGAAGCAGTTATGGACAATAATTGCAAAGTATCCAAGAAGCTTTTAAATTTGCACCTAGGTGTTGCTATTTCTTTAAACTTTCCTATAATTACTTAGCGATTCATGGCTAGCTAAATTAAATTGTTTCCTAAATTGACAAAGCATTATCTTTAATAGATTAGGCATAATTACCTAGAAAGTATACTTTACTGTTACTCGTCCTGAAGAAAACTTAACTAGTTAGTTCTCAAAGCTGTGGAGCTAGGAACTTGGGGGTGCCTCCTATAATCTTATAAACCTAAATCAATAATGTAGATATAAATGCCACAGAAAGTGCCCATGACCTTGAATTCACAGGATCTTTGCAATCAGGGGGTTGAAGGCCAGGGAGGTTTTCTCCTCCCCACACCGTGCCCTTTATTCCGTGGGAGTGATGTCAGATGTGTGTGTCCTTCTATCATCTTATTGTCCCAACCTAAGAGTTAGTGTCCCTGGCCTTTGCTGACATATTTTGTAGACCTTGTAATTAAAAAAAATTTTTCACAGATGCCAGCCCTTGTATGCTTGTTGGAGAAATACTGTTGGGCCCAAAAGAATCATGTCCAGAGGCATTTTAATACAGGATTTTTAATATGATTCAGGTACGGAAAGGCTAACACATCAGGAGATGACTGCTATTGAAAAGATAGTTAGCTAGACTCACAGATCCCAAGAGGAAAGTGCATGGTACTGGGGAAGCACCAGGGTCAGTTGGGACCCCAAAAGTGGTGAGGGGAGGGGTGGGCTGTGGACAAACATTGTTATTTTGTGGTTTCCATAGGAAGGAACAGGTAAGGCAGGTAAGGAAACTTGTGCTTGGCTAGTTTGAATAATTCCAGTGAGCTCTTAGGTGTAAGGGCTGGCCCTAGCTGTCTGGTAGTGGCCATGGAGTGATGGGGCAGGTAGATATTGGTGGTGGTGTGAGAGCTCAGTAAGGGAGGTGGTTAGGGGTATGGCTCTGGTTGGTTGGCTTGTATGGAAAGGCTTCCTTGTGGGTGAGTTGTTTACTACTTCTAGGAATTGGCTAACGCTGGAAGGGGAGTCCCTTCAAAGTGGTCAATTCCCTAGAGGCCAAGGCATCAGAAGGCAGAAAATAAAAGCATGGTTAGTACAAGAAGAAAACTGTGACAAGCTCATCGTTCTGACAGGAAGCGTGGCTCCTGTTACGCATGCGTGTGTGTGTGTGTACAAACATGAGAGCATCTGTGGTCTGTGCTGAATTGATTGGTTTCACTGTGTCACCTGGAACCTTAGAAGTTCCAGAATTTCAGTATATATGTCTAGGAAACGTGGCTTTTACATGAAGCATATTATAAACAGCCTGGTTGGGCTCCAGGGACCCTATCCAAGGAGCACGAGAGGTACTTTACAGAATTCCTCTTGTTGGGGGGAGTCCCCGAGTCTGAGAATTGGAGGTTTTAGATCATAGCGGTCATCATTTTAATCTCATTTTCCCTAGCTTCTGCTAAACTGTTGGCTGTGGCCCTGACTGAACACAGAGGTGGCTCCTCCATCCTCTCCTCTCTTTCAGTGTGACCAGATGTCCTTAAGAGTTGAGCATTTTAATTAACTACTTTCTTTCTTCTTTCTGTCCTTACGAATACTCATGTACCAAATTTTGCAAGCTGACATGAATCCAGGCACCTTGGGGTTATAGAGAGAGAAACCAAACAAGGGGTGTGCAGCTTCCTAGAGCTTCAAATTTTAATGACAGTTCTCTGAAAGCAAAAACTATACTTGTTCATTTGATAATTCAAGTTCCTGTTAGACTTTAAATATTATCTTCCTTGAAAAATACAGGTCTTTTGCTGTTAGAAAGTACATTTAGGTTTAAAGTCAGAAACCACCGAGATGGCAGAGACAATATATGTATTGGAGAGACAAGCAAATCAAGAGTTGGGGCTCCAGGGTCACATACATCTAATTTCAAATTCCACCTCTGGGTCTTACTAGTTCTAAGACCTTGGACAGGTGGCATAGGTGTCTAGGACTTAGCTCTGTCATCTGTTTAAGAAAAGAATAATTATTTAGGAATTGTAGGGGAGGAAAGAATTGATCAAATTGGGATTGTGGTCAGGATAACTGAGAAAATTTGTGGAAATCAGTTGACACTGTGCCCAGTGCATATTGAGTACTCACAAATAGTCTCTGTTGTTATTAACATTATTATGGACAGTGATGTGTTTAAGCAAAATACCACGGGCACTGGCATCAGGAAAGTCTGAAGCTCACACTGATTGTGCCGCTTACTAGCCATATAATCCTAGATATGTTACTTCATGTCTCTGAGTCAGAAATAATCAAACATACCTTTCAAGGGTTTTATAAGGCTGGAAGATAATGCATGCGGGACACCTATAACTTATTATTTTCTGGCTTCTGTAAGAAGTGGTAGCTGTAACTATTAGTGTTATCTGGGGATTAACAAAGAAACTTATACTCCTGGAATATCAGCCATGCATTTCTAAGGGAGAAGAAGACGGGGCAGGGAAGTGAAAGTATACTTTCTCTTTTTATGATGCTCTGTGCTTTATTTTCTGTGCTTTTCTGGCATGGTTTGAGTAGAGGTCACTGGCTAGCATCTGTACAGGATTCCTGTGGTTCCACCCTCCCTACCCCCTGACCTGCCATGCCTTTGGTCCAGTCTCCAGGACCTTCCTGTCTTTGCGGCCACCTATGACCACAATCAGAGTAAGTCCAGCCGGCTGGGCTGCATGTGTGACTCTGTGGTCCTGGGACCTGCCATTGACTCACTTTGCTGGAGGAATGTGTAATATGCACTGAGATTATGTGGAGCCTCAGGATGGGAGAATACTCAGGGCCAAAGGTGCCTGGAATCAAGAGAAGGAGACAAGTTGACAGGCTGTGTAGCCAGGTCTTTACATGGAGGGGAATAAAGATATCAATCCATCCTGAAAGGATTTTCTCTTTCTAAGTCAGAGGGCCAGAAAAGGGTCTGAAAATAGAACCAGTGACCAAAGATAGTAAAAAGTAGAAAGGTGAGAATCTAGACCCAGACATCTGAGTTGGAAGGTGAGTCTACCACTTCCTAGCTTTATGAATTGTGTAAGCATCTTTCTCTCTCATCTGTAAACCGGGTACATAGAATCTGAAGGGCCATAGACCCATTTTAAAGATCAAATAAAACACTTACTAGAAGTTTCCTTGATCATGGCTGTGACACTTTGTACCAAAGTTTCATAATCCAGGAATGTGTATTGTCAGTGAGGACTTTAGAAAAAGATATATTCAAATATTGCTGGCAGTGGAAATTTAAGTTAATATAAATGTCGGTGCAAATAGTACAAGTATTTTTAATAAATATGTGTCAGTAGATGAATACCAATTAAATATAAATGCATATGTAATTCTATTCAGAAATCCCAACTCAGTGAATTGACCCATAGAAACAATAAAATTCTATGCATATAGCTGACCCTTAAACAATGCAGAAGTTAGGGACACCAACCCCATGCAGTTAAAAATCCATGTACAACTTTTGACTCCCCCAAAATATTTCTATGTATTTGTGAAAAAAATCCACATATAAGTGGACCCGCACCTCACAGTTCAAACCTCTGTTGTGCAAGGGTCAAATGTATATAGTACAAATATTGGGACAACTTGGCAGAAGGGAAAACATAGTCTACATTCTATGGTATTTATGCATAAGAATCTCAATTATAGCATTGTCAGTAGTAGCAAAAACCTATAAACAAAGCAAATAGCCAAGAACAGGGGAATGGTTGAATAAACTGTGTAGTACAGTTAGAAGGATAGCAATTAAACAGGAGAAATGTTCACAGCTCTCTTTTGATGCCACTTCCCTTTTCTGCTACCATTTTTCTTGTATGGGTCATTAGTGCCACACCTGGAGGTTAGTTATAAGAACTCTTTTGGAATCTTCTTCAGCACTGACATAATTGATCACTCAACTGGAGTCTATTTAATTACATTTCCACCATTTTTAAGTCATTAGGATATTCTTGCACAAAGTCTTCTAGTAGATATATAGTTACCTCTCTGTGATAATAGCCAATGCTTAGAAAGCTCTTTTATGTGTTTTTTTTGTACCTGTGGAGTACAGCTTTTCAACTTAACAAGATGGCCTTTCTTCCTTCCTTCCTTCTCTTCTCTTTCTATGAATATTTAGACCCTTGCTATGTATTAAATGTAAATGACTAATTGTGAGCACACAGTTGTTAGTTAAGCCATCAGCCTGGATGAGATTAACAAGATGTTACCAAGAGGTTGAGTCTAGATAGGGCATGGAACAGCAAGGCCTGAGCTCTGGGACCCTCAACACTGAGACAGGGGCAAAGAGGAGAAACCAGAAGCAAGGCCAAGAAACAGCAACTCATAATGTAGCAAGAAACCAAGAGGCTTAAATTTCCCAGAAGCCTGGTGAAGTGTTTTCAGGAAGCAGTGGTTACCTGAAGGGTGACAATGGCACTATGCTTACGAAAATTAGCTCAACTCTCCACACTTAAAATCTAATTTAAAACTAACAACAAAAAGATGCAATTTCTCTTCAGAAAATCCATCTGATGTAAAAAACAAAAACATTTCTAAACATATTTGAAATGATCATTATTCCATACATTATAGGATGCTAAAAACAATAAAAGAAATAAAACATCTTTGACATTAAAAAAGAAACATTATATATTAGTACTCTTGCATCATTTTTTCCTGGAGTTATTATTTTTTTTAATCAATGTTCCAAAGGAATCTCAGCTTTGTGTTGCCCCAGAATTATACTTCTCTTTGTACCTCTATCATCGGCAGATATTTCTGAACATTGGTCTGTGGAACAGGCCTGAAAAACGATATGCAAAACTGAAGTCAGCAGGAAAGGGGGAAACAGATGGCGGTGTGAGAAGTGAGGCAGAAATATCCTCTCAAAACTACATATAATACGAAAATAAAGCAAATACAACTAATCCTAAAAGAGTGACCAGAAATAAGATTGCACAGCCAGCCTTCATCTGTGAAAAGAACACATCTCATGGAAAAAGGTAAGTAACAAAGCCATGACCTGGCAAGACCCTAGCCCTCCTCCCACCCCAGCTCACTGGCAGGAAGGAGAGAAACAAGGCAGGGAGGGACTAGAAGCCCAGGACTGCTAAATACCCAGCCCTAGAGATCTACTCCAGGAACACAAACCCACATTGCACAGTGCTCTGGAAATTAGAGGGGTTGAAAAGCGAAGTCAGAGACTGAGATTCCAGCCACTTGTGTAGAACAGGTTCCCACAAATGGCTGCTCTGGGACAAAAGGAAGGCAGGTGCTTTAAACGACTTCCCAACAGTGAGAGGACTCTAAGGGGCAGAGCTTGCTACTCAGGAAAAAGAGCACATGAACAAAATCATCTAGGCACACTCAGCCCAGCAGTTTGAGAACTTTCAGAAACTTCCAGTGCCCCATCCCCACAGCTGGCAACATAGCTCCGAGGCCCCCCACCATGATAAACAGCCTGCCACTCCTTCCTCCCTGCCAGCACCTGTGTGCAAACCTGCTGCCCCCACCATCACCTCAGGCCAGCAGAGGGAAGCCCCATCTATGGCAATTACAAGGGCTTAATGCAGAAGCTGCTCCCTGCACACAGCTTACTGGACCTGAAAATGGAGGTAGGCACTGTGGCTGGAAGCAGGAAAGAGCTCTCTCCTTAGGTTAGGTACCAGCATTGCTCACCTGAGACCATTGCTCTTGCTCTAGGTGCTGGGAAGCTCTGAAGAGCAGAGCTTCTGGGCACTAGAGGGTGCCACCTAATACTTCTCATTATGCAAAAGGATTATGAAAAGGCAGAAGAACCTTGTTCAATCCCAAATCCCTCCAACACCAGAAAGAGGGCCCAGTGAAACTTAAATCACCAATGTTACTGAAAAAGAATTCAAAATAAAAGTCATAAGCATGCTAATGGAGCTACAGAAAAATATTCAAGAGCTAAGGGACAAATTCAAGAAGGAGAAAGACACTGAAAATACAGTAGCTGAAATGAAACATACAATGGAGGGATTTAGATGAGAAAGAAGAGACAGTAAAAGGAAGAGAAATTAGACAACAGGCATACAAAGAAACTGAGGCAGAGAGAGAAATAAGGATCCCTAGGAATGAAAGAATATTACAAGAATTGTGTGACCAATCCAAAAGGAAGAATATTCCCATTATAGGGATGCCAGAAGAAGAAGAGAGAGAAAAAGGGATAGAAAGTGTCTTTGAAGAAATAATTGCTGAAAACTTCCCCAATCTGAGGAAGGAAATAGTCTCTCAGTCTATGGAAGTGCACAGATCTCCCAACACAAGGGACCCCAGAAAGACAACACCAAGACATAATAATTAAAATGGCAAAGATCAAAGACAAGGACAGAGTATTAAAAGCAGCCAGAGAGAGAAAAAAAGATCACCTACAAAGGAAAAGCTCATCAGGTTATCATCAGACTTCTCAGCAGAAACCTTACAGGCCATAAGGGAGTGGCATGATATATTCAATGCAATGAAACAGAAGGGCCTTGAACCAAGAATATTCTACCCAGCAAGATTATCATTTAAATTTGAAGAAGGGATTAAACTATTTCCAGATAAATGAAAGTTGAGGGAATTAACCTCTCACAAACCATCTCTACAGTGTATTTTAAAGGGACTGCTCTAGATGGAAGTGCTCCTAAGGCTAAATAGCTGTCAGCAGAGGAAATAAAACCAAAGTAAAGGAAGGAGACAAATTAATTACTAATCAAATGCAAAATTAAATCAGCTAACCACAAAGTCAGTCAAGGGATACTGAAAGAGTACACAATATGACACCTAACATATAAATAGTGGAGGAGGAAGAAAAAGAAGGGAGAAAAAAAAGAATCTTAGATTATGTTTATAATAGTTTAATGAGTGAGTTAAGTTAGACTGTTAGATAATAAAGAAGCTTCCCTTGACCCTTTGGTAACCACAAATCCAAAGCCTGCAATGGCAATAAGTACATACCTTTGGATAATTGCCATAAATGTAAATGGAATGAATGCACCATTCAACAGACATAGAGCTACAGAATGGAAATGAAGCAAGACCTCTCTATATGCTGCCTACAAGAGACTCACTTCAAACCCAAAGACATATATGGACCAAAAGTGAAGGGATTGAAAAAGATATTTCATGAAAACATAAAATATACTTCAAAATAAAGAAAATAACAAGAGACAAAGAAGGACACTACATAATGATAAAGGGGTCTATCCAACAAGAGGATATAGCCATTATAAATATCTATGCACCCAACTATGTACAATAAATCCTAACAGAATTAAAGGGGGAAATAGAATGCAATGCATTCATTTTAGGAGATATCAATATATCACTCATCCCAAAGAACAGATCAACCAGACAGAAAATAAGTAAGGAAACAGAGGCACTGAACAAGCATTAGAACAGATGTACCTAGTAGACATCTACAGAATACTCCACCCAAAAGCAGCATGATACACATTCTTCTCAAGTGCACATGGAACATTTACCAGAATAGATGACATACTAGGCCACAAAAAGAGTCTCAGTAAATTCAAAAAGATGGAAATTGTACCAACCAACTTCTCAGATCTCAAAGGTATGAAACTAGAAATAAATTGTGTAAAGAAAATAAAAAGGTCCACAAACACAAGGAGGCTTAACAATATGCTCCTAAATAGTCAATGGATCAATGACCAAATTAAAATAGAGATCAAGCAAAATATGGAGACAAATGAAGACAACAGCTCAATGCCCCAACTTACATGGGATGCAGCGAAGGCAGTTCTAAGAGGAAAGTATACAGCAATACAGGCCTATCTCCAAAAAGAACAATCTCAAATGAAGAGTCTAAATTCACAATTAATGAAACTGGAGAAAGAAGAACAAATGAAGCCCAAAGTCAGTAGAGGACAGACATAATACAGATCAGAGAAGAAATAAATAAAATTGAGAAGAAAAAAAATAATACAAAGAATCAATGAAACCAAGAGCTGGTTCTTTGAGAAAATAAACAAAATAGATAAACACCTAGCCAGACTTATCAAGAAAAAAAGAGAGTCTACACACGTAAACAGAATCAGAAATGAGAAAGGAAAAATCACTACAGACACCACTGAAATATGAAGAATTATTAGAGAATACTATGAAAAACTATATGCTAACAAATTGGATAATCCAGAAGAAATGAATAATTTTCTAGAAAAATAAAACCTTCCAAGACTGACCCAGGAAGAAACAAAATCTGAACAGATCAATTACTAGCAGGAAAATTGAATTGGAAATGAAAAAACTACCCAAGAATGAATCCTCCAGATCAGATGACTTCACCACTGAATTTTATCAGACATTTAAAGAAGACATAATACCTATTCTCCTTAAAGTTTCCCAAAAAGTAGAAGAGGACGGAATACTTCCAAACTCATTCTATGAAGCCAGTATCATTCCAATACCAATACAAGGCAAAAACACCACAAAAAATAAAATTACAGACCAATATCCTTGATGAACATAGATGTAAAAATACTCAACAAAATATTATCAAATGGAATTCAAAAATACATAAAAAATATCATACATCATTATCAATGGGGATTTATTTCAGGGATGCAAGGATGTTATAATATTAAAAAATCCATCAACATCATCTACTACATCAATAAATAGGACAAAAGTCACATGATCATCTCCATAGATGCTGAAAAAGCATTCAACAAAATTCAATATCTGTTCATTATAAAAACTCACAAGAAAATAGGTACAGAGGGCAAGTACCTCAACATAATAAAGGCCATATATAACAAACCCACAGACAACATCATACTTAACAGCAAAACCTGAAAACTTTTCCTCTAAGATCTGGAACAAGACAAGAATGCCTACTCTCCCCACTTTTATTCAACATAATACTGGAGGTCCTAGCCATGGTAATCAAATACAAAGAAAGAAAAGGCATCCAGACCAGCAAGGAACAAATTAAACTGTCACTGTTTGCAGATGACATGATAGTGTACATAAAAAAACCTAAAGAATCCACTCCAAAACCACTAGGACTAATATCCAAATCAGCAAAGTTGCCAGACACAAAATCCATACACAGAAATCTGTTGCATTCCTATATACTAATGATGAACCAGCAGAAAGAGACATCAGGAAACAATTTCATTCACAGTTGCATCAAAAAGAATAAAATACTAGGAATAAACCTAATCAAGGATGTGAAAGACCTAAATCCTGAAAGCTAGAAGATGCACTTGAAAGAAATTAAAGAAAACATCAGTAAATGGAAATACATCCCATTCTCATAAGTAGGAAGAATTATTATTGCCAAAATGGCCATCCTGCCTAAAGCAATGTACAGATTCAATGCAATCCATCAAAATATCAACAGCATTCTTCAATGGACTAGAACAAATAGTTCTAAAATTCATATGGAACCACAAAAGATCCCAAATAGACAAAAGAATCCTTAGAAGGAAGAATAAAGGGGGGAGGGTAATTATGCTCCCCAACTTCAAGCTCTACTACAAAGGCACAGTAATCAAGACAATTTGGTATTGGCACAAAAACAGACCCATAGACCAGTGGAACAGAATAGAGAGTCCAGATATAAACCCACACATATAGGGCCAATTAATATATGATAAAGGAGCCTGGATATACAATGGAGAAATGACAGCTTCTTTAACAGCTGGTGTTGGCAAAATTGGTCAGCTATATATAAGAGAACGAAACTGGATTATTGTCTAACTCCATACGCAAAGTAAACTTGAAATGAATCAAAGTCCTGAATGTAAGTCAAGAAACCTTTAAACTCCTAGAAGAAAACATAGGCAAAACTCTCTTGAATATAAACATGAGTGACTTTTTATTAACATATCTGCTTGGGCAAGGAAAACGAAAGCAAAAATGAACAAATGGGACTACATAAAACTAAAAAGCTTCTGCACAGCAAAGGACACCATCAGTAGAACAAAAAGACATCCTAGAGTATTGGAGAATATATTCATAAATGACATATCTTATAAGGGGCTAACACCCAAAATATATAAAGAGCTCACATACCTCAACATCCAAAAAGCAAATAACCCTATTAAAAAAATGGGCAAAGGATCTGAACAGACACTTCTCCAAAGAAGAAATTCAGATGGCCAACAGGCACATGAAAAGTTCCTCCTCATTGCTAATTACAGGGAAATGCAAATTAAAACCACAATGAGATATCACCTCACACCAGTTAGGATGGCCAACATCCAAAAGACAAGGAAGAACAAATGCTGGTGAGGATGCGGAGAAAGGGGAACCCTCCTAAACTGCTGGTGGGAATTAGTTCAACCATTGTGAAAAGCAATATGTAGGTTCCTCAAAAAACTGAAAATAGAAATACCAATTGACCCAGTAATTCCACTCTTAGGAATTTACCTGAAGGAAACAAGACCTCTGATTCAAAAAGAAACATGCACCCCTATGTTTGTTGCTGCACTATTTATAATAACCAAGATACAGAAGCAACCTAAGTGTCCATCAGTAGATGAATGGATAAAGAAAAGGTGATATGCCTACAAAATGGAATATTTTTCAGCTACAGGAAGAAAACAAATCTTAGCATTTGCAAGAACATGGATGGAGCTAGAGGGCATTATGTTCAGTGAAATAAGCCAGGCAGAGAAAGACAAGTACCAAATGACTTCATTCATTTGTGGAATATAACAACAAGCAAAAATGGAAGGAACCAAACAGCAGCAGACTCACGGAACCCAAGAATGGACTAGCGGTTACCAAAGGGAAAGGGGTTGGGGAGGGTGGGTATGAAAGGAGGAAGAAGGGGATTAATGGGTATTATGATTAGTACACATAATATAGGAGGATCACAGGGAAGGCAGTGTAGCACAAAGAAGACAAGTAGTGACTCTATAGTATCTTCCTATGCTGATAGACAGTGACTATAATGGGGTATGTAGTGGGTACTTGATAATAGGGGGAATGTAGTAACCACAATGTTACTCATGTGAAACCTTCATAAGATTGTATATCAATGATATTTTAAAAATTAAAAAAAACTGGGAATCACGGGAAGATGGTGACATGAGTAGTTCAGAGGAAATCTCCTCCCCAAAAACATATATATTTATGAAAATACAATAAATACAACTATTCCTAAAAGAGACACCAGTGGATGAAGTACAACAGCCAGGATACATCTACATCTGTGAGAACTCAACATCACACAAAGGGGGTAAGATACAAGCCATGGCCAGGTGGGACCTGAATGCTCCCCCATCCCAAAACCTGGCGGGAAGAAAGGAGTCAGAACGGGGAGGGAGGGAAAGCCCAGGACTGCTAAACAACCAGCTCTAGAAATCTGCACCTGGAATGCAGACACAAGGTGCATGGGGTGCTGGATATTAGAGAAATGGAAAAGTAAAACCTGTGGGCAGTTCTCCACAACTGGCGCCCCAAGACAAAAGAAAAGCAAGTGTTTTCTGCAAGTCTTAAAGAGACAGAGACCCCCATAGCTGGACGAAGTTGTCCTGGCACAATTAGCCAGCAGCTGGGAATCCTGGGGAAACTTAGGCACCCTAAACCCTGGGGAGGCAGTGCAGCTCTGAAGCCCCTCACAGCACTAAGCACCCTGCCAGTCATTCCTCCAACTGGCGCGGACCCCAACACACTGGCCCAGTGGTGGGAGAACGGCAGCGCATGCTGGGGATGGCGGCACCAGAAGGGACCGGGAGCAGATCCGTGCACCAACAGCACCAGAGGAGACCAGGAGAGGCTTGTGCAAGCCCGCAGCGGCGTGACCAAACAGCCCAGGCATGGCTCGCACGGCTATTTGTTCAAAAAACAATAGCAGCAGTGGAGTCAGAGGAGCCCAGTAGAGGCCCGCGCGCACCTGCAGCGGAGCCAGAGGGAGCAGGCACACTCCCAGCAGCCAACCAGAATCCCAGCCCAAGGCACAGCCGCCCGGGCCAGACCCAAAGGCCACTACTGGCCAGAGCTGCCCGGCAGGGGCGCTGCTAGCACAGAGGAGCACAACTGGCATGACTGCCACTCCCCGCAGGGCTCCATGCTGCTCTGACAGAGACCCTGCCCACAGCAGCTTAGGGGACTAACCTGGTGGCCGCTCCAGGAGTGTGGGTAACCGGCACAGGCAGTGGAGAAGGGCAAGGCATCCAGCAAAGAGGAAACGACTTTCTTCTCCCAGCTGACACACCCGCAATCTGCCTACAGCCACCACTATCACCATGAAAAGGCAAAAAAATTTAGTCCAGTCCAAAATAGTTCAAAAAACACCTGAGAAATGATATGCAGAGGCAGACCTAACCATTCTCCCTGAAAAAGAATTCAAAATAAAAATCATAAACATGCTGACAGAGCTGCAGAGAAATATGCAAGAGCTAAGGGATGAAGTCCGGAGGGAGATTACAGACGTCCAGAGGGAGATTACAGAAGTGAAACAAACTCTGGAAGGATTTATAAGCAAAATGGATAAGATGCAAGAGGCCATTGAAGGAATAGAAACCAGAGAACAAGAACGCATAGAAGCCGACACAGAGAGAGATAAGGATTTCCAGGAATGAAAGAATATTAAGAGAACTGTGTGACCAATCCAAAAGGAACAATATCCACAGTACAGGGATACCAGAGGAAGAAGAGAGAGAAAAAGGGATAGAAAGTGTCTTTGAAGAAATAATTGCTGAGAACTTCCCCAAACTGGGGAAGGAAATAGTTGCTCAGACTACGGAGGCACACAGAACTCCCAAGAGATGGGACCCAAAGATGACAACACCAAGACACATAATAATTAAAATGGCAAAGATCAAGGACAAGGACAGAGTATTAAAGGCAGCTAGACAGAGAAAAAAGGTCACCTACAAAGGAAAACCCATCAGGCTATCATCAGACTTCTCAACAGAAACCTTACAGGCTAGAAGAGAATGGCATGATATATTTAATGCAATGAAACAGAAGGGCCTTGAACCAAGGATACTGTATCCAGAACGATTATCATTTAAATATGAAGGAGGGATTAAACAATTCCCAGACAAGCAAAAGTTGAGGGAATTTGCCTCCCACAAACCACCTCTACAGGGTATCTTAGAGGGACTGCTCTAGATGGGAGCACTCCTAAAAAGAGCACAGAACAAAACACCCAACATATGAAGAATGGAGGAGGAGGAAAAAGAAGGGAAAGAAATAATCATCAGACTGTGTTTATAATAGCTCAATAAGCGAGGTAAGTCAGACAGTAAGGTAGTAAACAAGCTAACCTTGAAACTTTGGTAAACACGAATCTAAAGCCTGCAATGGCAGTAAGTACATATCTTTCCATAATCACCCTAAATGTAAATGGACTGAATGCACCAATCAAAAGACACAGAGTAATAGAATGGATAAAAAAGCAAGACCCATCTATATGCTGCTTACCTCACCTCAAACCCAAAGACATGCAGAGATTAAAAGTCAAGCGTTGGAGAAAGATATTTCAGGCAAACCGAGAAAAAAGCAGGTATTGCAATACTAGTATCAGACAAAATAGACTTCAAAATAAAGAAAGTAACAAGAGATAAAGAATGACATTACATAATGATAAAGGGCTCAGTCAAACAAGAGGATATAACCATTATAAACATATATGCACCCAATAAAGGAGCACTAATATATGTGAAACAAATACTAACAGAATTAAAGGAGGAAATAGAATGCAATGCATTCCTTTTGGGAGAATTTAACACACCACTCACTCCAAAGGACAGATCCACCAGACAGAAAATAAGTAAGGACACAGAGGCACTGAACAACACACTAGAACAGATGGACCTAATAGACATCTATAGAACTCTACACCCAAAAGCAGCAGGATACACATTCTTCTCAAATGCACATGGAACATTCTCCAGAATAGACCACATACTAGGCCACAAAAAGAGCCTCAGCAAATTCAAAAAGATTGAAATTCTACCAACCAACTTCTCAGACCACAAAGGTATAAAACTAGAAATAAATTGTACAAAGAAAGCAAAAAGGCTCATAAACACATGAAGGCTTAACAACATGCTCCTAAATAATCAATGGATCAATGACCAAATTAAAATAGAGATCAAGCAATATATGGAAACAAATGACAACTACACAAAGCCCCAACTTCTGTGGGATGCAGCGAAAGCAGTTCTAAGAGGAAAGTACATAGCAATCAAGGCATATTTAAAGAAAGAAGAACAATCCCAAATGAATAGTCTAACATCACAATTACCAAATTTGGAAAAAGAAGAACAAATGAGGCCAAAAGTCAGCAGAATGAGGGACATAATAAGGATCAAAGAAGAAATAAATAAAATTGAGAAGAATAAAACAATAGAAAAAAATCAATGAAACCAAGATCTGGTTCCTTGAGAAAATAAACAAAATAGATAAGCCTCTAGCCAGACTTACGTAGAGAAAAAGAGAATCAAGGACATCAACAGAATCAGAAATGAGAAAGGAAATATCACAACTGACCCCACAGAAATACAAATAATTATTGGAGAATACTATGAAAACCTATATGCTAACAAGCTGAAAAAACCTAGAAGAAATGGACAGCTCCCTAGGAAAATACAACCTTCCAAGACTGACCCAGAAAGAAACAGAAAATCTAAACAGACCAATTACCAGCAACGAAATTGAATTGGTAATCAAAAAACTACCAAAGAACAAAACCCCCAGGCCAGATGGATTTACCTCAGAATTTTATCAGACATACAGAGAAGACATAATATCCATTCTCCTGAAAGTTTTCCAAAAAATAGAAGAGGAGGGAATACTCCCAAACTCATTCTATGAAGCCAACATCACCCTAATACCAAAACCAGGCAAAGACCCCACCAAAATAGAAAACTACAAACCAATATCCCTGATGAACGTAGATGCAAAAATACTCAACAAAATATTAGCAAACCGAATTCAAAAATACATCAGGAGGATCATACACCATGATCAAGTGGGGTTCATCCCAGGGATGCAAGGATGGTACAACATTCAAAAATCCATCAACATCATCCACCACATCAACAAAAAGAACAAAACCACATGATCATCTCCATAGATGCTGAAAAAGCATTCGACAAAATTCAACATCTGTTCATGATAAGAACTCTTAACAAAATTCGCATAGAGGGCAAGTACCTCAAAATAATAAAGGCCATATATGATAAACCCACAGCTGACATCATACTGAACAGCAGGAGGCTGAAAGCTTTTCCTCTGAGACTGGGAACAAGACAGGGATGCCCACTCGCCCCACTGTTATTCAACGTAGTACTGGAGGTCCTAGCCATGGCAATTAGACAAAACAAAGAAATACAAGGAATCCAGATTGGTAAAAAAGAAGTGAAACTGTCACTATTTGCAGATGACATGATATTGTACATAAAAAACCCTAAAGACTCCACTGCAAAACTACTAGAATTAATATCAGAATTCAGCAAAGTTGCGGATACAAAATTAACACACAGAAATCTGTAGCTTTCCTATACACTAACAATGAACTAATAGAAAGAGAAATCAGGAAAAGAATTCCATTCACAATTGCATCAAAAAGAATAAAATACCTAGGAATAAACCTAACCAAGGAAGTGAAAGACCTATACCCTGAAAACTACAAGACACTCTTAAGAGAAATTAAAGAGGTCACTAACAAATGGAAATTCATCCCATGCTCCTGGCTGGGAAGAATTAATATCATCAAAATGGCCATCCTGCCCAAAGCAATATACAGATTCGATGCAATGTCTATCAAATTACCAACAGCATTCTTCAATGAATGGGAACAAATAATTCTAAAATTCATATGGAACTGCCAAAGACCCCGAATAGCCAAAGCAATCCTGAGAAGGAAGAATAAAGTGGAGGGGGATCTCGCTCTCCAACTTCAAGCTCTACTACAAAGCCACAGTAATCAAGACAATTTGGTAATGGCACAAGAACAGAGCCACAGACCAGTGGAACAGAATAGAGACTCCAGACATTAACCCAAACATGTATGGCCAATTAATATACGATAAAGGAGCCATGGACATACAATGGGGAATGGACAGTCTTTTCAACAGACGTGCTGGCAAAACTGGACAGCTACATGTAAGAGAATGAAACTGGATCACTGTCTAACCCCATACACAAAAGTAAACTCCAAATGGATCAAAGACCTGAATGTAAGTCATGAAACCATAAAACTCTTAGAAAAAAACATAGAAAAAAATCTCATGGACATAAACATGAGTGTCTTCTTCATGAACATATCTCCCTGGGCAAGGGAAAGAAAGGCAAAAATGAACAAATGGGACTATATCAAGCTAAAAATCTTCTGTACAGCAAAGGACACCATCAATAGAACTAAAAGGTGTCCTACAGTATGGGAGAACATATTCATAAATGACAGATCCAATAAAGGATTGACATCCAAAACATATAAAGAGCTCACATGCCTCAACAAGCAAAAAGCAAATAATCCAATTAAAAAATGGGCAGAGGAGCTGAATAGACAGTTCTCTAAAGAAGAAATCCAGATGACCAACAGGCACATGCAAAGATGCTCCACATCACTAATCATCAGAGAAATGCAAATTAAAACCACAATGAGATATCACTTCACACCAGAAAGGATCGCCATCATCGAAAAGACAAACAACAACAAATGTTGGCGAGGTTGTGGAGAAAGGGGAACCCTCCTACACTGCTGGTGGGAATGTAAATTAGTTCAACCATTGTGGAAAGCAGTATGGAGGTTCCTCAGAATGCTCAAAATAGAAATACCATTTGACCTAGGAATTCCACTTCTAGGAATTTACCCTAAGAATGCAGCACTCCAGTTTGAAAAAGACAGATGCACCCCTATGTTTATCACAGCACTATTTACAATAGCCAAGATACGGAAGCAACCTAAATGTCCATTAGTAGATGAATGGATAAAGAAGATGTGGTACATATACACAATGGAATATTACTCAGCCATAAGAAAAAAACAGATCCTACCATTTGCCACAACATGGATGGAGCTAGAGTGTATTATGCTCAGTGAAATAATCCAGGCGGAGAAAGACAAGTGCCAAATGATTTCACTCATCTGTGGAGTATAACAACAAAGGGAAAATGAAGGAACAAAACAGCAGAATCACAGAACCCAAGAATGGACTAACAGTTACCAAAGGGAAAGGGACTGAAGAGGATGGGAGGGAAGGGAGGGATAAGGGTGGGGAAAAAGAAAAAGCATTACGATCAGCATGTATAGTGCATGGGGGGCACAGGGAAGGCTGTGCAACATAGAGAAGACAAGTAGTGATTTTACAGCATCTTACTACGCAGATGGACAGTGACTGTGAAGGGGTATATGGGGGGGGACTTGGTGAAGGGGGGAGCCTAGTAAACAATGTCCTTCATGTAATTGTACATTAATGATACCAAAATAAATAAATAAATAATAATAATAATAATAAAACTGTAGTCAGCAGACCAAATACACAGAAGTATGCCTGTTCAGCCAGTATATGAGTAGTTTGTGAGTTACAGACTGACTGCTCCATTTCTGTGGCTTAGTTTTGTCACTCCTTATAAACTCTTTGCTAATTAAATTGTAACCTCATCGGGACATCTCTTCTTACCAGGTGTCTAAGGGTTACCTCCCTCGGTCTCTGCAACTTCCCTTTGTCCGTGATTGGCCAACTTCTACCTACCATCCCTAAAAGGTATCTGTGCTAATACTTTCCAAGGTGTTTCCCTTAGTAAAAATGTGTTCAAAAACATCTTGGCTTCCTTCTCCACCTGGAGTCATCTGGACAGTCAACCAGTTGGCTGAGCGGGAAGGAGCTACTCTATCCAGCTGGAGGAAATATCACCTGTAAAATGGAAGAGATGATTCAAAACTGTTTTATGAGGCTTCTTGGAAAATAATCCCACTAGAAGAGCTCAGGATCTTATGTGTCTGAAACCTGGTGTTAATCATCTATTCCTTTTGTAGCATTCACTGACAGACACTTGGCCTGTGGAGGAGCCAGTAGGCTGGCCAATATTCTCTGTGGACAGCCAGATAAATACCTAAGAGTTCTTCCCAGCAGAGACTTCACACTTCATACATACATTGCTAGGAATCATTTTTGGATTTATGGATTTTGTAATGCCAAGTTGTGTGTGTGTGTGTGTGTGTGTGTGTGTGTGTGTGTGTGTGTGTGTGAGTGAGAAAGAGGGAGCGGTAAAATATCCTACATGTGATAATGAGATTGTTGAAAGAAAGTAGAATTCTTTTGTTGAACAGTCTTTGTACTATTTGGGTGCTGCTTATAAAGAAGAATCTTACAAAATATGCATTGCATGTAAGGTTTTGGATAATAAAAAAGTTAGACTTTCTCAAAGCTGCCATGAACTCATGAGGTCTACAAAATAAATAGAAGTTAAAACTACACTAAGGCAAAAAGGAAGACTATTTCTGTCCATTCTGCCTGCCAGGTAATGTAAAGATTAAGGGGAAGATAGTTAATACTCAGAAAAACCCTGGTTTGGGAACAAGCACTGTATATGCACAGCAATTCTCACAGCTACCATCTGAGGTGGGAATTTTTATGTCAGTTACACAGAAACCTCAATGGTCACAGCTCATGAAGGTCAACGGATTGCTGAAAACGAAGAAGACGCAGTGGGATTCACCCAAACCAAATGTTAACTTTTTGCACAAATGCAGTCAGGGAGCAGCGTTTTGTTACCTTACAGTGATGAGCAGAGGAATGGCCCTGTTACCAGCTCCACTGTCAGGCTGAAGCCCTTCTACCAAGACTCTCATAATTCCATTTAATAAGAGGGAACTAATTTAGGAAAGGGGGATTTTATAATAAATTTCTAGAAAAGCTTCCCTGAGCTCTGCTTAAACTGCAGTTCATTAATGATGGACTTCAATAAAGAGAACTCTATATACCTCTAAAAGATGGAGAAATAATAATGGTCTAGAAAGTTACAGTTAGCTACTCTAATAAGTGCACAGTACTATAGCTTCATGATTTGACGTGCTTATCTCTGGTTATGGGTGATTTTAATCTCATCATGTACTTGTTTGATTTTTATTCCTTCTGTAACTTGCCCATTTGTATTTTTGCCTAGTTTTTTTCTTTACTTTTTTTGGATGGGGTGGGGGGGGTTGATTGTCATGAGATCAATCTGTCTAGATATCAATTCCTTATTGATTCTAAACATAGGGGGAAACACTCTCATTAGCTTTACAGTTTTATTTTTCACATTTACATCTCATCATTCTAGAGCTCACAATTTTTTTGTGTTGCTAGACAGGAATCTGGATTCATTTTTCATGCTAACATGAACCAGTATTTGTTTACACCATCGATTAAAATATTTGTCCTTTACTCATTCATTAGTTGTGCCAAATTTATCATATATTTAAATCTCATATATTCATGAGTCAGTCTCAGAGCTATTTATTATCTTCAATTAGTTAATTTGCCTGTTAATACACCAATAAAACACTTTTTATTACCGTGGTCTTGCTGTATGTCTTAATATGTGGTAAGAATAAGCTTTCTTCCTTCACAATTTTTAAGGTTACCTTAGCTATTTTTAGTTCATATGAATTTTAGGTTTACCAAGTATATAAAAATCATGCAACCTGAATTTTTATTGGGTTTGTATTAAATTTGTTTATTAGCTTGGGGAGAATTTCTATGCTTAAACTGATGTCATTCTATCTAAAACCATGGAAATTTCTCCATTTATTCAAATCATCTTCTATGTCCTTTATCAAAATTTGAACAGTTTGCCTATAGGGATCTTGTTGTTCTGGTTGATACCTAGATAGTTCAGTACTATGTGGCATTTTGGAATATTTTGTTCTTTTAAACATTTTTAGTTAGTTATTTCTTGTGTAAAGACAAAGTTAGTTATTTCTTGTATAACGATGTTTGTAGCACGATATTGTACAGACATCCTTGTTGAATTCTTATTAAGTCTATTGCTTTGTCTGTTGATTCTATTACTTTTTACTGCCATTCATTTCATTTATATGTAAATACACATATAGACATATAAGCATACATAGTTGAATATATTGTTCGTATTATATTAAATAAACTGTTATCTGTTAAGAGAATTAGGAATAAGAAAAATAAAAGTTTTTATTTTACCTTACTTATTCCTTCTTTGATGCTCTTTCTTACATTATAGAGATCCAAATTTCTGACCTATGTTATTTTCCTTGTTTCTTAAAGAACTTCTTACATTTCCTACAAGGCCAGCTTACTGGCAACCCTCTATATCTGTTGGTCTGAGAAAGTCTTTATTTTTCCTTCACTTTTGAAAGATAATTTTGCAAAGCACAGAATTCTAGATTGGTGGCTTTTTTTTTTTCAAGACTTTAAATATTTCACTTCACTCTCTTTTTGTGTGCGTGGTTGCTGAGAAGAAGTTAGGCATAATTCCTCTGCAGGTAAGGTATATATTTTTTTCCCCTCTGGCTTCTTGGTTTTTTTTTTTTCCGTTATCTTTGATTTTCTTTGAAAATGATATGCCTGGGTACAATTGTTTTCTTGTCATTTATCCTCTTGGTGTTAAGTAGCAGTAATATAATAATTCCACTGCCTAAAAATCCTTGTGCCCAATTTAGTGTCCCTCCCTTGAGACCCTGGCAGTCACTGAGTTTCCTACTGTCTCCATAGTTTTGCCTTTTCCAGAATGACGTATAGTTGGAATCATACAGTACATAGCCTTCCCCGATTGGCTTCTTTAACTTCGAAATATACTTTTAAATTTCTTAAATGTCTTTTCTTGGCTTAATAGCTCATTTCTTTTTGTCGTCAAATAATATTTAGTTGTATGGATGTACAACAGTTTGTTTCTTCATTCACTATAGAAAGACATCTTAAAGATGCAATAAGGATTCTTGTGCAGGTTTTCGTGTGACATAGCATTCAACACACATGGTTGTATATACTAAGAAGCTCAGTTGTTGGATTCTATAGTAAGAATATGTTTAGCTTTTTGTAAGAAGCTGCCAAACTGTCCTCCAAACTGGCTGTGCAATTTTTCATTCCCAGTAGCAATGAATGAGACTTTCTGTTGTCCCACATCTTTGCCAGCATTTGGTGTTGCCATTGTTTTGAACTCTAGCCATTCTAATAGATGTCCAGTAGCGTCTTGTTTTAATTTTCAGTTTCCTAACAACATTTGGATGTTGAATATGTTTTTGTATGTTTATTCACCATTGGTATATCTCCTTTGATGAGGTTATCTGTTCACATCTTTTATACTTTTAAAAAATTGGATCAACTATTTTCTTATTATAGAATTTAAGCGTTTTTTATGTATTATGCCTACCCTTCATCTATTAGACATATGTTTTGTAAAGAATTTCTCCCATTCTGTGGCTTGCCTTTTCATTATTTAAGCTTTATTTACCCTTTATAGCATTTTTATTCCAATGTATCTTAAGTAACATAAAAATCACCATTTAAAAGTAGATACTTCACAAAAATACATCAAAAGGATCGTACACCATGACCAAGTGGGATTCATCCCAGGGATGCAAGGATGGTACAACATTTGAAAGTCCATCAACATCATCCACCACATCAACAAAAAGAAAGACAAAAACCACATGATCATCTCCATAGATGCTGAAAAAGCATTTGACAAAGTTCAACATCCATTCATGATAAAAAATCTCAGCAAAATAGGAATAGAGGGCAAGTACCTCAACATAATAAAGGACATCTATGATAAACCCACAGCCAACATTATATTGAACAGCGAGAAGCTGAAAGCTTTTCCTCTGAGATCAGGAACTAGACAGGGATGCTCACTCTCCCCACTGTTATTTAACATAGTACTGGAGGTCCTAGCCACGGCAATCAGACAAAACAAAGAAATGCAAGGAATCCATATTGGTAAAGAAGAAGTTAAACTGTCACTATTTGCAGATGACATGATACTGTACATAAAAAACCCTAAAGACTCCACCCCAAAACTACTAGAACTGACATCGGAATCAAAGTTGCAGGATAAAAAATCAACACACAGAAATCTGTGGCTTTCCTATACACTAGCAATGAACCAACAGAAAGAGAAATCAGGAAAACAACTCCATTCACAATTGCATCAAAAAAAAAATTCCTAGGAATAAACCTAACCAAAGAAGTGAAAGACATACTCAGAAAACTACAAGTCACTCTTGAGAGAAACTAAAGGGGACACTAACAGATGGAAACTCATCCCATGCTTGTGGCTAGGAAGAATTAATATCATCAAAATGGCCATCCTGCCCAAAGCAATATACAGATTTGATGCAATCCCTATGAAACTACCAGCAGCATTCTTCAATGAACTGGAACAAATAATTCAAAAATTCATATGGAAACACCAAAGACCCCGAATAGCCAAAGCAATCCTGAGGAAGAAGAATAAAGTAGGGGGGATCTCACTCCCCAACTTCAAGCTCTACTATAAAGCCATAGTAATCAAGACAATTTGGTACTGGCACAAGAACAGAGCCACAGACCAATGGAACAGACTAGAGAATCCAGACATTAACCCAGACATATATGGTCAATTCATATTTGATAAAGGAGCGATGGACATACAATGGTGAAATGACAGTCTCTTCAACAGATGGTGCTGGCAAAACTGGACAGCTACATGTAGGAGAATGAAACTGGACCATTGTCTAATCCCATATACAAAAGTAAACTCAAAATGGATCAAAGACCTGAATGTAAGTCATGAAACCATTAAACTCTTGGAAAAAAACATAGGCAAAAACCTCTTAGACATAAACATGAGTGACCTCTTCGTGAACATATCTCCCCAGGCAAGGAAAACAACAGCAAAAATGAACAAGTGGGACTATATTAAGCTGAAAAGCTTCTGTATAGCAAAAGACACCATCAATAGAACAAAAAGAAACCCTACAGTACGGGAGAATATATTTGAAAATGACAGATACGATAAAGGCTTGACGTCCAGAATATATAAAGAGCTCACACGCCTCAACAAACAAAAAACAAATAACCCAATTAAAAAATGGGCAGAGGAACTGAACAGACAGTTCTCTAAAAAAGAAATACAGATGGCCAACAGACACATGAAAAGATGCTGCACATTGCTAATTATCAGAGAAATGCAAATTAAAACTACAATGCGGTATCACCTCACACCAGTAAGGATGGCTGCCATCCAAAAAACAAACAACAACAAATGTTGGCGAGGCTGTGGAGAAAGGGGAACCCTCCTACACTGCTGGTGGGAATGTAAATTAGTTCAACCATTGTGGAAAGCAGTATGGAGGTACATCAAAATGCTCGAAACAGACTTACCATTTGACCCAGGAATTCCACTCCTAGGAATTTACCCTAAGAATGCAGCAATCAAGTTTGAGAAAGACAGATGCACCCCTATGTTTATCGCAGGACTATTTACAATAGCCAAGAATTGGAAGCAACCTAAATGTCCATCCATAGACGAATGGATAAAGAAGATGTGGTACATATACACAATGGAATACTACTCAGCCATAAGAAAAAAACAGATCCTACCATTTGCAGCAACATGGATGGAGCTGGAGGGTATTATGCTCAGCGAAATAAGCCAAGTGGAGAAAGAGAAATACCAAATGATTTCACTCATCTGTGGAGTATAAGAACAAAGGAAAAACTGAAGGAACAAAACAGCAGCAGAATCACAGAACTCAAGAATGGACTAACAGGTACCAAAGGGAAAGGGACTGGGGAAGATGGGTGAATAGAGAGGGATAAGGGGGGGAAAGAAGAAGGGGGGTATTAAGATTAGCATGCATGGGGGGGTGGGAGAAAGGGGAGGGCTGTACAACACAGAGAAGACAAGTAGTGATTCTACAACATTTTGTTATGCTGATGGACAGTGACTGTAAAGGGGTATATAGGGGGGACCTGGTATAGGGGAGAGCCTAGTAAACAAAATATTCATCATGTAAGTGTAGATTGATGATTAAAAAAAAAAAAAAAGCAGTTCCTGTGTGGTGACCTCCAATGAGTTCTACACTATGATATAAAGGGCATATCAAAGTTTAGGCAAAGGGTCTGTTTGTGTTTATACAGAGGATCAAAGTCTAATTTGGCTATCCCGAAAATGAACTAAGATACGATATGAAAAAGAACTTCCAACATCAGCACTCTCGGGAAGACTTATGCCAGAAGATGATCATCAAAAAACCCCAACAGAGATCCACACACTGCTACAGGTGTAGATGCACTCATCCCACCGGTTCCTGGACTTGCCATGGGAATGAAGAAGGAGATATCTAAACTGGCCTGTGCATACAGTAAAACAACAAATTTGACTGGATCTATACTGTTGGAACTCAACCAAGAATTAGGAGAAGTGAAATTGTAGCGCTCCAAAATCTTACAACTACAGATTATTTACTGTTAAAAGAACATATGGGATGTGAACAGTCCCCAGGAATGGGCTGTTTTAATTTATCTGACTTCTCTCAGACTGTTCAAGTTCAGTTGGACAATATCCACCATATCATAGAAAAGTTTTCATAAATGCCTAAGGTACCTAACTGGTTTTCTTGGTTTCACTGGAGATGGCTGGTAATTATAGATCTGCTTTGGTTATGTAACTGTATTCCTATTATGTTAATGTGTGTGTGCAATTTAATTAGTAGTTTAAAACCTATACATGCTTATGTTACTCTACAAGAAGATATGTCAAAGAAATAACCAATCTTCCCATGTTTTCTTCCGCCTGCTACTTCTATAGCTTTTCTTCTTCCTTCCTAATTACAACCCTTAAATAGAATTCGTGCCTCATATCGAATTTACCGTGTATCATAATTCTTCCAAGTGGTAAAGATACCTCAAGACAAATGCTGGGCATAGAAGCCACAGGGCATAAATATGCAAAGAAGTAAAAAACTAACCTTTTCAAACAATAAGGCTTCTCTCTCACTTACCAACTTTACATTTCCCTGTATGGCCCTGGAAGATGACTGGTTAGCCAGAGACAGGTAAGATTCCTCAAGGGAGGAACAACCTAAGACAGGCACAGTCGCAGGGAGGCCATCAGATGAGAAATTGGGGATCAACAGAGGTGACGCTTAGAACCTCTCCCTCCCTGTTCTGAGAGAAATCTGCTGCATCCGTGGATATTTTATTGCCCTTGTCTAGCTTGGATTAACACATAGTCTACAGGCACACACCTGATCATCTACATTTGCTCTCTTACAACACTAAACTATGTTTTCTACCTTTATCTTGCATCTACCTACCACTTCAGCATTTTATTAAAAATAATAATAATAAAGAGAGAAATGTGGTATCCACATATAAATCAAGTATAAAAATCAAACAAATATTCATATTTGGACTGATTGTTTATAGTTCATAATGCATGATCAAAACTGAAAGTTTCTGTGATGACTGCCCTTGCACTGTTCACCATGTAAGAACTTATTCACTATGTAAGAATTTGTTCTCCATGTAAGAACTTGTTCATTATGCTTCAGAAGATTGGAGAGTGATGAGAATTAGACTTGAGATGGATTAATGATTGTGCATTGAGCATTGACTCCCCTATACAGAACTTTATTGTTGTTAACAACCATTTGATCAATAAATAGGAGAGATGCCCTCACACACACACAAAAAAGAAAGTACACACTTCCAATTGTAGAATAAATAAGTAACCGAGATGTAATGTATAGCATAAGGAATATAGTCAAAATATTGTAACAACTTTGTATGGTGATAGCTGGTACTTAGAATTATCAGGTATATAAATGTTGAATCACTGTGTTGTACACCTGAAACTAATGTAATACTGTGTGTCCACTACCCTTCAATAAAAAATAATTATCTACAAAAATAACCACAAAAAAAAAACAAAAAAAAAGATACTTCAGTAGTTTTGGCATACTCACTATATTATTTTAAAAATATTCTAACAAGACAAAATTTCAGTTGGTACTCAGCTGAAACAAGTTTTTGATGTTGCTGTGCTGAGATGACTGAAAATGTGGCACATATAAATTTAAAAGGCTGCTTCCAACGTATCGTCCTTCTAAAGGATGGTATTGACAATGTTGGCTTCTCTACACACTGATGTTAGTATATTTCTACCAGTAATCACTCTTTCTTTTCCTCTTTTTTCCTACTTCTCAGCACACACACACACACACACACACACACACACACACACACACACACACACACACACAACACACAATCTATTAAAATTACCTACAAGTTTCTCTCATCCTCTATTAGAAAGATGAGAGACTAAAGGTCTAGATTTTCCCAAGGGAATTCAACCAAAACTAGTAAATGTGCAATTTGAAACCAGGTTTCTCTGTGGCTGGACACTATGATTTTAAAAGTAACTTATCTGCTAGCTTTTATACACATATGGGTACATTGCGTGTTTGTGTAGGTGTACATGTTTTTTAAAGTATGGGTTTTCGTTATTATTGCGGCACGGCAAACCCAACAGATCAGAAGGTAACTGCCATTGAAAAGACAGTTTGTTATATTCACAGATATCCAGAGAAGAGTCATGCGGCACTATGGTTGGGGGGCCACCCGAAGAAGTAGTGATGTCGGTCAGGAGGCAGGAGTGGGAAAACTGTCATGCGCCTTTATTTTGGTTTCTACAGGAAGAAATGGGTGGGTGGGACAAGGTAAGCAGGTTTGGGATTAGCTGGTTTGAATGATTTTAGCAGGCTTTGGGGTGTAGGGGATGTCCTTAGTTGGCAGTACCTGGTCCTGGGGTAACTAGGGCAGGGAGATAGTGGCCTGTAGTGTAGAAACTAGATACAGGAGATGTTTGGGGGTGTGGGCTCTGGATTGATGGTCTGCATATGATAGGTGCATTCATAGGCCAGGTATTTTGCTACGTCTGAATATTAGCTACCCTGGATATGAGGCAGCCCCCAGGGTCAGCAAGCCTACCAGATGTCAAAATATCAAAATACAGACTAAAACTATGTATCCCTATTATAGACATGTACATGCCTGTGTTCATGCATATGTATTATAGCTGTAGCTACACAGTTAGGCTAAGAAATGGAGGATACTTTTTGCAACAGTGACACAGCTGTCTAAACATGGGAGCTGACCTGGCAGTTCCATGTCTAACATCAGTACAATATGCTGTCCACTATGCCAGTCAATCTGCTTGTGGTTTAAGCTTGGCTTCATGGGTTGGTAAAAGTGTGGCAGAGTCAGTGCCTGGTACTTGAAACAGTAACAGTAACTACAGGCATAATGAGGGTAGAAGCCTTCTGCATGTTCTGCATCAAAGGTTAGAAGACTTGGCAAAAGATCTTAAAGAGTGGGAAAAAGAAGAAAGGAAATGAACTAAGTTTCTTGAAATTATGACTTAGAGTTGTTTTAAAATCATTATGGGCCCTTGTTTAACTTGTTTTATAAGTAAAAGAGCATTTTTGTTGTGGTGACTGTTTTTTTTGTAATGATGTGCTTCAAATAAACACAATTTTGTATTTTAAACGTCTGTGCGAGAGTTCTGTCTGCAAATGTGCAGGATTCTAAAATTTAAAATGGAAGAAATTCCATAACATGTTTAAATACTCATTTTAGATACTAGGAAATTGAGGTCAAAAGACCCTAAAAATTCATGTGTGATTAGAGGACATTCTGACATGAGAACCCAGAGGGCTGGATTCTTTTGGCCTATACTTTGCTGTGATTATTCAAGAAGGAGCTTCAACACTACTTTCAGCTTCATATTCTGTCTTTGGCTTACCTCTCCTTTGGTGTCTTCCATTCCCCAACATACATTGCTCATGACAGTCAAACTGACTTAGAAGCAGCTCCATAAATATACTACAACAGGCACGGTTCATCATTCATCCTCCTGGCTAATACCAACCCACCCATCCCTCAATGACCTCAGGCATGGCCCTTAGGTATGCTTTTTCAGATCCATCCCTCTCCAGACTTGGTGTTCAGACACAAAGGAGTCACATGTTATTGACCACAGAACAATGAATTGCAGGCTTTCTTGTCTCTCTTCTTGACTGGACTAAGGTCTCTGAGTGTTAAGTCATTGGCTCTCAAGTCTTCATTTCTGGTGCCTCTCACAAAGTATTTATACTGAAGATTGCTTATAGAAAAATCATTTACCACTGAACAGAAACAATATGTGTGTGTATGTGTGCATGTGGGTGTGGGGGGTAACAAGGGACTTTTGTCCCTTGTGTTCAAGTATAGATGTTCTTATGATTATTTCCAAGTTATTTGCATAAAAAATATGGTTGCATGATTGAAGTATGTGCTATAGTTATAGGGAAAAAACAGTGAAATTAACAAAAGCAAGCAAAGGTCACAATCAAAATCTGAATTAGAAATTGTGTCTTTCCTTAGAGCTTTGCATCTGTTTGGAATGTTCCTTCTTTTACATAAGGATTCTCTCCCTCTAAGCCTTCAGGTTTCAGCCCCAAGAATCAATTGTTTATATGTATGTTTTTGTTAATCTTTAAAATAACATCTTGATCCCATATTTTCTTAGCATTAGATTGTATCTCTTCTTTATTTTTTAAGATTTGATCACTACCATCCCCCAATGGGATGTGTCTCTCTTCTCCTTGCAATGTAAATTCCTTACATTATAGGGACTATGAGTCTTACTTGTTTCTTTCTTTCATAAGAGCTTCACTGAGATATAATTCACATAGTATATAATTCACATATTTAAAGTATGCAATCCAGTGATTTTTCAAATATTCAGTGTTGTGCAACCATCAACTTAATATTTGAAGCAGTGACTACAGATACAATGAGGGTAGAAGTCTTCCGCATGTTCTGAAATTAATTTTTCTATGTTTTGATCATTCTAAAAAAAAAAAGAATTTTTTGGCAGTCATTCCACATTTCCCAACTTTTTTCTGCTCAGCCCTAAATAACCACTAATCTACTTTCTGCCTATAGATTTGTTAACTTCTGGGTATTTCACACAAATGGAATCATATCATATGGAGTCCCTGGTCATAAGTTTCTTTCATTTAGCATAATGTTTCCAAGATTCATCTATGTTGTAGCTGAATAATATCCCATTGTATGGATACACCACATTTCATTTATTCATTTGTCAGCTGATAGGCTTTAGTTTGTTTCCAGTTTGGGGCTGTTAGGAAATTTGCTGCTATGGACATTTGTGTACACACAGTTTGTGTGTACATATGTTTTATTTCTCTTGGGTATAAACCTAGGGATGGAACTGCCGGGCCACAGGGTAGCTCCTGTGAGGAGAACCTGTCAGACTGTTTTCCAAAGCAATTGTTCTATTTTACACTTCTACCAGCAGCATATGAGGTTCTAATTTTCTCCATTTTCTAATCTCCTCTAACACTTGTCATTTTCTGTCTTCTTTATTACCATCATCCAGTGGGTGTGAAGCAATATCTCATCGTACTTTTGATTTACATTTCTCTGATGGCTAAAGATGTAGATCATCTTTTCTGTGCTTTTTGGCTATTTTTATATCCTCCTGGAATGAATTTCTATTGACATCTTTTGCCTAGGTTTTTAAAGTGTCTTAAAACAACAAATATCTGTCACCTGGGTCAGAATTCCTAGGGCAGTTAACTGGTTCCTCTGGTGCAGGGCCTCTCACAGGGCTGCAATTAAGCCCCCAACTATAGTTGGAGGTGTCATAAAGCTTGACTGAGGAAAGATCACCTTTCACACTCACTCATGTGGTATTAGAAGGATTTGGTTCCTCTTGGGTTGAAGATGTCCAATTATCTATTTTTTTCTTTCATTGCTTGTATTTTTGAAGTCATATCTTAGAAACCATTGCCGAACTAAGGTCATGACGATTTAAGCCTATGTTTTCTTCTAAGATTTTTATATAAATTATATTTAGATCTTCATATACTTTTAATTAATTTTTGGATATGGTACAAAGGAGGGGCTCCACTTCATTCTTTTGCATAAGCCTATCCAGTTGTCCGGCACCAACTGTTGAAGAGACTGTTCTTTACCTATTGGGTGGTCTTGGAACACTTACTGAAAGTCAATTGACAGAGACATATGGGCTTACTTTTGGACTCTCAATTCTATTCCATTGATCCATGTCTTCACTTGTAGTACCACACTGTTTGATTACCATTGTTTCACAGTGAGTTTTGAAATCATAAAGGGTGATTTCTACCAGTTTGTTCTTCTTTATCTGGGTTATTTTGTCTATTTTGGGCCCCTTGAAATCCCATATGAATTGTGGAATTGACTCGTCAGTTTAAACAAAGACATCATCTGGAATTGCACTGAATTTATAGATCAGTTTGGGAAATTTTGCCATCTTAACAACATTAAGTCTTTCAATCCATGAACATAGGATGTCCCTCCAATTATTTAGGGTTTCTATAATTTCTTTCAATAATATTTTGTAGCTTTTGTAGTGTAAGTTTTACACATTAGTCAAATTTATTTCTAGGTATTGATTCTTCTTGATGTTATTATAAGTGGATTTTTTCAGTCATTTTCTTTTTAGATCATGCATTATGACTGTATAGAAATACACCTGACATTTATAAATTGATCTTATTGCTTGGAAATTTGCTGACCTCATTTATTAGTTCTAATATTTTTTTAGTAGATTCCATGGGATTTTCTATATAAGACTGTCATCTGCAAATGGAGAAAGTTTTACTTCTTCCTTTCTAGGTCTGGATGCCCTTTATTTCATTTTCTTGCCTAATTGCTCTGACTAGAATTTAAAGCACAGTGTTGAATAGAAGTGGCAAGAGAAGATACCCTTGTCTTCCTCCTGACCTTAAAGGGAAAGAATCTATTCTTTCAACATTTCATATGTTGCTAGTTTTGAATATTTTGTCAATGCCCTTTACCAGGTTGAGGTATGCATTTGATTCATTTTTATGGATGCTTTACATGAAGGTATGTTGAATTTTGTCCTCTTACTTTTGCAACTCTAATATACTATCATCTGCACATACTAATTACTTATTAAGTAATACATGCAATTCATGTATGCATGAATGGCTAAGTAAAATCATAGTTACATGAAGAAGTGATTTCATTAATGGTTGAAGGGTAAGGAGAAAAATAAATGATCATATTTAAGTGATTATACTTCCTTAAATTTTATTTCATTTTTTATATAGTATAGAGAAGTAGGTTTAAATCATAAAACTTTGTCAGTTTAATATAGAACCCTGTAAATAAAGCATTAACACTTGGGAAAGGATGCAATTTTTTAAAAATAGGAGACGCTAACTTGAGACCATAATGGAAGCAACACTTTTCGTCTGATAAGGACTCACCCTATTTGCAAATCACACTTAAAAAAATATAGGAAATCCTTAGCTTTCTGTTAGACCTAGCAAGCGAAGGCTCAGACTCAGGCAGTAATAAGGCTGTTGGTTTATAAAATAACCTCTGTGTTACAGTTGTTTGTGAAGAAACTTAGTGCTCTTGAATAAAGCAGTCCCTGGTAAAAGCATTTCTTATTTTTAAATAAATTGCCTTTCGTCTTTATTTATTTGGGGGACTTCTAGGACTGTCCAAATAGAAGGGCACATTGCTTCTCTTAAGTAGTTAATATGAGATAAATACAATTACAGTCCAGCTTGCCTGCAACTCTTTAGTCTAGAAATGCATGTTGCTCACAGTAGCAAAGAGAATGGCCAAGGGAGGAATGCATCTGTTTGCACTGAATGAAGACAAGCCATTGTTGTAATGAACCGGCTGGTTCCTCTTTGGTTTTGGTGTTGCAGGAATATACACTGAACTTGCCTACATGCCTCCTCCCTCCCTTCTCTCCCTCCTTTCCTCCCTCACTTCTGTCTCCCTCCCTCCCTCCCTCCCTCCCTTCCTCCCTTCCTTCCTTCCTTCCCTCCCTCCCTCCCTCCTTCCTTCCTTCCTCCCTCCCTCCTTCCTTCCATCTTTTCCTTCCTTCCCTGTTTCCATATTGCATCATCACTCTCTCACCTAATCACTTAAGGACAGAGCCAGCTAGACTTTCAAAAAGCGTGGGCTTGGACACAATCAGGTATATTCTTTTTTTTTCCCTGTCTGCTGCCTGGAAAGAACTGCAACTAAGTGGGAGAGCCTACTTTGGAAACATACTGGGGATATGAATTACTATTATAAACAGGGTGACTGCATAATTTCCTTCTAAACTGAGACCTGTTTGAGAGTAAAAGAAGGTGCTCTTAACAATTGCACAAGGGAAACAGGCATAATCTGGGACTGTTCTGGGAAAACTGAGATGAATTTGATAACCTAAAAGACACTGATGGATGATTTTTTATTTTTCTTTGGGGAGAATGAAAACTAGAAATTTATTCCAACTTAAAAATAAGCACATTATACTACTTCCCACAAGGGTTTTTGCTTTTATTGCATTTTTAGAGTTTGAATTCTGTGACAAATGATACCCTCTCATGAGTCATTGTCTCCTCTGAGGGACCCCTGGATTCATTCTAGGCTAGAGAAAACAGGAAATGCAATGACCCAGTGGTGGGAATAAGCTTGATGAGTCCAAGGGAAGGATGGGAGGCAACCACAGTTGGAGGGGAGTAAGTAAAAAGACAGTGATGAGCAGGGGCAGCTCAGGCAACTCCCCTACATTTATAGCATCCCTACCTGAGTCCAGAGCCTGGCTTTGCCCCATATGGACTGTACTTTTGGACCAGTTGCTCAACTTCCATCTGCTTCAGTCTCTTTAACTTTGTCAGGGAGGACAATAGAAACTACTTCCAGGAGCTGTAAGGCTAACATATACATATGCTGATACATGTAGGTTTAGATTGTCAGCAGAGCATAGAGTGTCTAAGTGTTGAACAAACATTAGTGGCTGATAATGTTAGTCAAGGCGGTAACTTTTTCCAAGAAAGAGGTCAGACCCAGGGGTTGATTTCTCAGACTCTAGCACCTGATCCTGAGTGTTTTTCCCACTACTGAATCACCTTAACACAGAGATGATTAATTTTTTAAAGTCTTTTAGATTCTAGACAAATATTCATAGGCCTACTAGGTTATTCTGTGGTCCACAAATAGATGTTAAGCTTCAATTTTCAGTTACTGAAGTACTGGTTTAGATGCCTGCCCTCTGTAATCCATACCCACGGACCTGAAGATCACCTTGGAAATATCTGGGAATCTTTCCAGGATTCTGTCCTCCAAATGGTAAGAAACTCAAGACCTACTCTGAATAATAATAATGTAACCAATAACAGTGATAGTAATGAATTGCACCCAACATTCATGGATTCTTCCCTTTGGGCCATCAGACTGCCTTGCCGAGTGCTTTCAAGATACTACTTTATTTAATGCTTAAAATAACCATAGGAGTTTAGAGAGTTCAGGCAGCGCAGCCGAGGTATAGGAGATGGAGGACTGGAATCCAGATCCGTCAGCCTTACGTCTGTGCTATGCTGCCTCCCCATGGCAGGAGTGGTTCTGGAGAAATAGAAGATATTTTAGACAGAATCATCAAAATCTCCTTTAGCCTTTTAATCTACAAATCCTGCAGGAATAGCCCAGCTGATACCTCTGCTTCTGTCCAAAAGGAAACGTCTGTCTTACAGTGATGCATATTTTCCTAGTGATTACGCCGCTCAAGGAAGGTCGGATGAAACATCCTCGGAAAGAGCATCCCCACCAGGTCACTGAACCGCTACGGATGACATTAATCCAGGGCTGCGTGAGTGATACTCTTGTGACCTGATATGTGCGATGCACTGTTGAAAAGATCTAACCTATTTCCAGAGAACGACTTTCCATCCAGAGAATCTGTGCCTCACTCAGCACTGGCAGTGACAGCCCTCTTACTTCTGGTGCCAGCCTGAACTTACTCCTGGTTAAGTGGCCTTGAGCATTTACCTTATTAGACCTTTACTGGATCCAGCAAATTCATGGAAAGCCATTACAGGACAAGCACTGGCTCCAGGCTTGCCACTGCGTAATTCTACTCTGTCTTCTATTTCAAGGTGACTAGCACATCTCAGTGATCAAATTTCAGGGAGGGAGGGACATTAAAACCAACCCAGGGAGGTAGCCTTGTGTAGTTGTGACAGGCGTGGAAGCATGGTTTCTGAGGTCAGTGTAGGTGGGTTCACATCTCAGCTTTGGAAATTAATACCTAAATGACTAGTTACTCAAAACTCTCTGTTCTTCAGTTACCTTTGATATCGAGTGTATAGGGTGTTGAAAGAATCAACTGGCTTGTGGCATTGGATGTGAAAAGGCTTATCTCATGTGGTAGAACCTGTTCATTGGTTGACCCTACCTCCATTCATGATCCCTATTCTCTTGGACACCTTCCAGCTAAGGATGGTCAAGTAACACACATTTGTCTAATGGAAAAAAGCAGACTTCTTCTGGGAGAGCTTCTGGAAATACTTGTATTATACTAATAAAAAGGGTCTGTCTTTGCTTCTTAAGGGTCTGTCTTTGCCTCCTAAGTCTCTCTCTCTCTCTCAAACACACACACAAACCTCTTTTGTTTACTGGAATACAGATGTGAGGTCTGTAGAACTACCTTGAGTAAACACACGAAAGTGATTAGAACAAGTCTTGTCACATAATTAATACTACAAAGTGTCAATATTACTACCACAATCATCACATTAACTTTGTCATTATTATGAGCATAAGATTTAGTAAACAATATTATTAGTAAATGACAGTATAGTAAAAAAAATAGAAACTGCCTGAGTCTATGATAGCACTGATTCAACCACCTAAAAAAACCTACTTTGAACTTACTCAAGTATTAAACATATATTCCTTCATTTCCTTTTTTTTTTTTTTTTTTGTTACCACAAATTATGCAGTCGAGTTTCCCACATTTGGGGAAATCGCAGGGGTCAGCACATCCGGAGTGCAATGGATCAGCCTAGCCCTGGAAAAACCACCTTCATGATCATGGTATCCCCCCTGCCAGGTAAGTATATATTCCTTCATTTCTGTTAGTTACTGTTAGTCACACATTGTTTTACTTGCAGCTAAATGCAATCCTCAGTGATACAACATAGAATCTGTTTGTTAGTTTTTGTTTCACTGTTTTAGTCTAAACCTGTGGCTAATGATGGAATTCTCAGTACATCTCCACCAAATGGCCATCCAATCTCTGCTTTAACACTTAGAGTGATTGGAAACTCACACTACCTCCCAAGGCAGGATATGCTATCTTTGGGCAGTTCTGATGTCCAGAAAGAAGTTCCTTCTGCTGAGCTGTATCTGTTTGCCTGGGTTTATTTACGTATAGTTAGTTTCTGAGAGTGCTGAGTCCGTTGATTCTCCTGTCTGTAACAGACATCTATGGAGTATATTGACTCTCATTAAACTTCCTATGATTGGTTTGGACGTACAAGTGGCTTCTGGATGCAATGCAAAATTTTTACTTTTCACCCTTTCTTTACACATTTCTCTCAACATCTTCCTTTTTCACCATGGACATATTTCACCCTCGTCACCTCTCTATGATAGTCTAGGGACACCTAAAGTTATTTCTATATCAATTCCACTTCAGGACACAGGGTCCCTTTCTCTAGGTATTCCCTGGACCTCCTTTTTAAAGGGACTTATCTTTATCTTCATTTGTAGCTAATCAGTATGTTCATCTATCTTGAGGTATAGATGATAGCTAACAGTTTGTCCTCCGGTTAAAATATTTGTTTAAGTATCAACTATTTTAACACTGAGAAGTAATACTAATAGTGAAAACCTGCTTGTACCCTGGTGTCTGACCCAGTCCAACCTGGCCCACCTTCACAACAGAGTTGGTACATAATTAGAGGATAATGTAAATCTTGGCATTGGAATCCATGTATTGATTATAGGCATTCATCCTTGAATGCAGATCTATAATTATACTCATGGTTGGGCATTGGTTCCCCCAGCATATAAATGCACCATCATGTCATTTGGCTGACACCGTTTGCAGGAAATCGGTGTTCATAAATACGTATTGAACAAATAAGCTCTTGTGTACTTATGGCTTTGGCAGCCCCAGTAACAAATGGATACCAGGTTGCGAAGTGCAAAAGGAATTTGCTCACTCGTCTGAAGTGTGTTGAACCAGAATAGGGGTGGGGAAGCATGCTGGGGAGATAGTAAGGAACAGGCGCTCCCACATCCAGCAAACCAAATACGCCTGACTTCCAGGAAGTTCACTTCTTTAAGCAGGTGTGCTGTTTCTCAGGGACGATTGCTTCAATCCCCTTTAAAACTGGTATTTCCTGTGTAGGCACCTTTGCTATGCAAGTCCCACCCAGGTGAATGGCAGAGGTGTGCTGAGAAAGGCAAGAATGAGAAAAGGTTTCAGCAATTTCTTGAGGAAATGAAGCCAATGTGTAGAAAAGCCTAAGTAATCCAACTTTCTTTCTTTTTATGAAACACTCCCTACCCTATTTGATCCAAATCTCTACCCTGACAAATACCATAAGAGCACCTGGGTTTTTCTTTGGAGTGGGCCGTCATGAATGACACATATTTTGTTGTTAACTGCCAGGAATTGCTGGGCAAAGGATGTTCTGGGCCTGCCTTGATAACATTTTGGTCTTCAGAGATATCATCAGAACTGGAATGGGGACTGTTCTACACAAAAGTCAGGGTCAGGGAGCGGAGAAATCAGGCATATTATCAATAAGAAGATGCTTAAAAAGCATGTTTCTACCCCAGGACACCTCGGCCCAAACATCAAATCCTACAAAGAGCATGTTAGCGCTAAAAAGGACCCCTTTGTAATGCAAAATTCTCTTTGTATCAAATTCAAGGAAAATCACAGTTTATAAGGGAAATCAGCCGATAAAGTAGGTAAAAACATGGGTTCCTAAAGCAAACATCAGGCTTTCCATTCCCTTCTCCCTACCAATTATGAAATTTTAGGCAAGTTTTTTTAAGGCCCCAACCTAGGTTTCTCCTTTATGAAATAGAGGTAATAATGGCAGTTTCTTAGAAGGTTGTTGAAAGATTTCATGGTAATATCCCTTAAAATAGTGACAGTCATATAGTAAGCATACATTCTATAAATGTTAGGTATTGTTCATTTTTCTCCTACATATCTAGCAAAGGCCTATATTGCACCAAGAACTGTGCTAAGGTCCAGGAGCAAAATGATGAACGAGGCATACACCAGCCTGAGCTTCTGAAGCTTGGGGTACATTGAGGATAATAGCAATACAGGGTGCTAAGTTCCACCAGAAGTAAGCACAGGAGTGCCCTGGGGGTCAGAGGAGGGACATAGACCCCAATGTCAGCAGACTTTCCTGAGGAAGTGCAGGTAGCTGGGTGAGGATGGCAGCCATCCTCAGGGAGAGGTGGGAGGGGAGGAGTCCTGGCAGACAGAACAAGAATTCCCCGGGAGAGCAGCTTAGAGCAAGGTATGGTGAGGCTGTTGGAAGGAGCCGAATGCACTCGTTTAGAGAGAGTGGTCCACCATGAAGGAGAAAAGGAGAAGGGAAACCTGGAGGAATCAGGGCAATGTACGTGCCCTGGGGAGGCGCTGAGGGCCTTTTACTGTTGATCAGAATTCCACCCTACCGAAGGTTGGGGTGGGGGAGCACAAATGAAAAAACACCTTCCCCTCTTTGGTTCTCAATTCCCATGGCGTCTAATCCTCTGGAAACATCTTTTCCCCAGTCTTCTTCAGAGGCCTTAGACTCTAGGCCCTCGAGAGATAAAGGGAGCTCCTACCCAAAGCAGTTGAGACAGGGAGGCCTGGGTAGGACTGGGTCTCTTTCCATCCCCGATACCGCAGTGTCAGGTGGTGGGGGGAATGGTGCTGGGGGCTCACTGTCTGCGCGGGGTACCTGAGGGCTGGTGGCCGGAGGCAGCAGCTGGGTTATCAGAGTCACCGTTACAAATGCCGAGGGCATGGCAGATCCCTCAGAATTTGCTGGCATGTGGCAAATACTGCTTCCATTAGCACACTGCTTCAAAATGCAGATTTCCAAACCTTTCATGAATGTGACTTCATTACATATATTTTTCCAATATTGCTGTAGAATTTTGAGGGAGATTTATTAAAGCTGTTCAGTTTAAAGAAAAAGAAGCAAAAGCAATCTGGTTCAGAAAACCAACATTTTAGTCCAGCCTCTGCCACCAACTAGCTTTATGACCTTGTACAAACACTGTGTGACCTGCAGATATCTTTCCTTCCTGGGAACTAGATGATTTTTAAGCTCCTTTTTCCTTTCCCATTCTCTGATTGCATCTTCCAGTTGCAAAGATGAGGAAACAGAGGTCTAGAGAGCTGAAGGGTTTAGCTCACACTGTCTCCCAGTTAATTAATTAATTAGCCTGGGCACCTCCAGAGAGAGGATCTTCGCGTTACGATGAGCTGGCACAATTACTGGGTAGTGCCACTTATGCAGGGCTCCCCTTGAATGCTGAAGAATTAAAGCATCGACAGGCTGCTTCCCTGGGCCTCACTGGTTTTCAAGTTAAGCTCTCAATTCTTTTTTTAAATTCCTGTTGAGTCAATCAGGGGGATGAAATCATTTGCCCTGAAATTAGCTGGTAGGGTTCTTTCATCTTGGATTCTTTTGAAATGAGAATTGAAACCCAAGCCTCAAGTAATTGGAAATCTAGTTTTTCTTCCACAAACTTCTGGAATGTCTGGACATTTGCCCTTACCAGACCAACACAAGAGTTTCTCAAGGGGAACCATTTTTATCTCAAACCAGCTCTTTGGAGGGAGGTGACTGAAAAAGCATTGGCCAGGGCTCTTTACTTCAAACCATGTCACGTTTCCATCCGGGCTCCTGTGGATCGGCTCCTTGTAAGCCCAGAACATCCAGTGAGCTCTCCCTGCCGACCTTGAGCTGGCTGCACATGAAGCAGGAAGCCTGCAGAGCAGTGCATTCCTCGACCAGCACGTGTGGGACTCTAATGCTCACTTTCAAATCCAAATGCTGAGGAGTTCTGTTCTTTAGCTACCACAAAACAGTGATCAATCAAGACAGAGGAAAGGAAGCCAGCTCATGGGATCCACTATATGTCCACCCAAGGGCTGTGGCTACTTGAAGCCACGGAGTAAGCACAGCTCACAATGTGTAACTGTGCTACGGGGCAGTTTAGGGGCCCACGGATCCCGTTCAGGGTGAATGCCTTGGGGACCATCAGGAAGTGTAAATTTGTCTTCTGGGGAGACACTCCCCATTTAGCTACCCTGTCATAAATTCTATAGTGCTGGCCGGGCCCAGCCTTCCAGATCACCAAGTCCTCAGGAGCGCCGAGAACCTTAGCATCATCTGTCGGCGAGTATAAGCAAAGTGTCATTTCTAATCACTGGAATCAGAAAGACATGGGTGCTAATATCCAATATTGATGAGTTACCTTGGATAAATCACCAAATTTTTCAAAATAAGAGTTTTTCATGAGTAAATGCACACACTCACACAGTCTCACATGTATACATATTGCATTTAACACAGTATCTGGCACATAGTAAGCGCTCAGTAAGCATAAACCATACAGGCATACCTGGGAGAGAATGAGGCTTTGGTTCCAGACACAGCAATAAAGCAACTATCCCAATAAAGTCAGTTAAGTGAATTTTTTGGTTTCCCAGTGCATATAAAAGTTATGTTTACACTATTTTGTAGTCTGGTAAGTGTGCAATAGCATTATGTCTGAAAAAATAATGTACGTACCTTAACTAAAAAATACTTCATTGCTAACCACGCTAACCACCATCCAAGCTTTCAGTGAGTCGTAATTACTGATCATAGGCCACCATAACACATTTAATAATAAAGAAAAGGTTTGAAATATTGTAAATATCATCAAACTGTGACAGAGACACGAGATAAGCAACTGCTATTGGAAAAATGGCTCTACTAGGCCTACTCAAAGCAGGGTGGCCACAAACCTTCAATTTGTGAAAAATGTAGTATTTACGAAATATAATAAAGTGAACTACAATAACATGAGATGTGCCTGTAATGATACTGTAATAATGAAATATGATTAGGAAGGATCTATTAACCATGGAAAGCATGAGTTTTGGGTTAGAGAGATGAGGGATGCAATCACGTGTCCGCTCTTACTCTCCTTGTACCCTCTGGTCATGTGTTCTGTTTGCTTGTTTGCTGTAAAGTGGGAACCATAATGTCTACTTAGGAGAATTAGATGATTGTGTTTTAGAGGATTAGAAATATTTCATGGAAGGCACTGAGCCTATTGCCTGGCATGTAGAAGATCCTTCAAACATGAGATCACCCTTATGACAGCTTAGTTTGTTGTTTGGTTATATCAGGAAGTTGCCCAGAGGACCTCTGAGTTCTGTACATGCCTACATCTGTGACACTAAGGTCTGTAACCACAGGGAGCCTAGGAAGACACAGCAAATGCAGGGGTCTGTCATGAGGTGTTGTTGCAGGGGGATGTCCACAGGACAGCCCTCCTGCTTGGCCCACACAGGGTGCTTTCCTTGCTCTTCCCCCAGCCACCTGGGAGGAAGCCCTTTGCATCTGCGCCTGCCCTCTGTGGGATGACGCTCACTGACTTTTCCAATGGGGCACCGAGGCAACACTGTATGAACTAACCAGGGCAGACCTAAAGTCCATTTGCGCTGCTGGGACACGTTCACCCCCACCTGTCCCCGGGGAACAGGATACCCTCCACAGCACAGGAAGGGAGATACTCTTGCCTTGTATTGGGAGGCTGGATGTATGGCACAGGACTCATTCATTAATATGCACACCCCACCCAAATGTGGCATTCTGTGGGATGTTTTAAATTATGGGGGAAGAGGGAATCGAGCTAAACACATTTATGTTATGTAACTTTTTATTTTCCAAAAGGATTAGCTGTACTAGGGGCACACAGCTGTTCTTTCCACAAGTCTCTTCAGAGCGAGCTGCAGACAATAGCAAGAACAGAAAGTTTAAGACCAAATTCCACATTCCTCTCTCCCTGGCTTAAAATCACTCTGCAAATTCCTGCACCAAGCAGGAAATGTGCTCAGCTGAAGAGAGGGGAGCTTTGCCAGTCCGACGGACAGTATCCCACTTCATGTCTCTGAGGACGTCCTCTCCTGTGGCTATCCCATATGTCTTCTCCCTCTCCATGTCCCTGTGAGAACATCTATTGTCTCCCTCATTACTTTTTCTTTCCCAAAGATTGCCATGATGCTATACTTTTAAGTTTCAGGGACTGTTATGTGCACAGGCCTCCTACAGTACCCTGCAATTAACAACATATTTACAGTTTTATGCTCATTTTCTTAAATTATAAAAGTTGTAGACTTCATAAAACCTAGATCTCCCCTTGGGAGAAGCATCTCCATTTTCTTTTAGAGAGACACAGCTTCCCCATTCTTAGACCATGTGGCTTGGGGGTTGACCAATCCCAACTCCGGCTGTGGATGCAGGATCCCAGGTAGCCAGATTATTCCATCTGTTGACCATAAAGACTATTTCAGGACTAGGCAAATGACTCCAGCAGTCCAATGGTACCCAAACATGGGACTTCAGTTGAAACGAATGGGAAAAAGAAAAGACATCTTTTTTTTCCACTGAGGTTCCCGAAAAGGAAGGATATGAGCCTTTAACTACTAGGGACATTCTCACCATCAAGAGAGAAAAGCTCACCTAGGACGGAAGGCCAGAAGCTGCATATAGATCGCCAAATGCAGGATACACTCGCCAAGCAATGGCTCTGTGCTCATAACTGCCAAGCATGTCCTTGGCGGTGGGGCTTCCTCAGTGCTCAGTGAACAAAACGGGCAAAGTTCCTGTCCTCGTAAGCTGATAACCTAGTTGTATACTATACATAAAGATACACGTGTACAGATAGTGATGAGGGTTATGAAGAAAAATGAAGCACAGTAAGGGGATAGGGAATGGTCCTCAGAAGACTCTCTCTTTCAAAGCTTTTTGGATGCTTAGAGAAGGTCTCCGTAAGGACATGACCAAAGACCTGTGCCTTTTGGATGTGTGTGGCAAGTACGGTTAGCAGGGAGAGTGCAAGTTGCAGAGTGCCAACACAGGACAGTGAGGGTTCAAGAAGAAAGGAGGAGACACCAGGACCAGAGCATGGTTAGAGTGTTGTGGGCCTTGGGAAGAATAATGGAAATGATTCTCACTGGGCTGGGAAACTAGTGGGAGTTTTGAGAAAAGGTATGCTATATTTAAATTTCTACTCTCCAGGACTGGTCTGGCTGCAGTCATAGAGCCAGAATAGAAGACCTGAGACCACCGGGGAGAAGATGGCAGTGATTTAGCAGAGATTCCAGGGACGGGTTGCGGGGGCCGGTCAGGGCAGCAGTGAGCATGGTGAGAGGTGTTTGCATTAGGAGTACATACTGAAGTTAGAGAAAACAAGATTTTCTAATTCATTGCATGTCGGATGTGAGTAAAATAGCAGAGTCCGAGATGACTTCCATGTTTAGGACATGAGCTCAGGGTTAAATGGAGCTGCCATTGACTAAGATGGGGTTCACCAAGGGGGAAGCATGTGTGGATTAGTGTCTGTCATCTGTAGCTTTTGTTTTGCCTTCTTAGCATTTGGAACTAATGACCATTTCTTTCTTCTTGTCTCTTTTACTATCAATATATGACACACTGCTGTTTTCTTTTTATTTGTGATTTTTCCAGCTACTTCTTCTACATCTGGCTGAATCTTCCGATCTGAGACTCCCTGAGCAGTAATCTTCTTCCTCTGCTTTCCATTTAGATGTGTTCTGACCTATATTTTCCAAGCTAATACATGGTCCTGAGATCTCATCCATATATAAGGATTAACTATCATGAATTTCCTGGCAACTACATATCTCTACCTCACATCCATTATAAACTGGAATATCTATTCCCTAAAGTCCCAAATACTTCCATAATCAAACCAGGTATGTAAATTTGCTTCTCTTCTTATTTACCTCTCTTCCTAAAACACATGATTTCTCACCTGATTGCCCAGCTAGAAACTGGGGCTCACCCTTGCTCAGTCCACCACCCATCTACTCTCCAAGCTGTTGTCAGACATTTTTCAGACACAGATCTGAGCATGTCATTCCTCTACTCAAACGTATTTACTGACCATTCACAGCTCTGGAGACAAAAGGTTAAAACTCAATGTTCTTCATGATCTGTTATCAATAAGCACAAATATGTTAGCGTAACTTCTGTCTAGTATCAAAGAGGTTGCATCCCATCTCTTTCTATTCAAACTCTTTCTTCCTCCTACAGAATTTTCCTTTTGGTGGGTTTGCTGAAAGCCAAATGATTTGTCCCCTATCTTCCACTTGAATAGCAAGACAATTATATTTAAAAATGAATTAACACGATGTCACAACACAAATAGTACAAAGGCCAGTGAAGATGATGTCTCAGCCTGGCTCTGTTGCCTAAATAGTGCCTGCAAGCAGCATCTCTCCCTTGACCCTTCTGCATGGTGCTGCCTTTGAAATGGAACCAAGAAAGGGACAGCAAATGCTGTCGCTCTTGTGGGCACAGTGAAATGTGGCTTTCTAAGCCCTGACCCAATTCATTCCAATAAATTTCTTTCTTGGACCTGTTTCATATTTACTGCAGAACTGGGAAACCACCATTCAAGATAGCAGCTGCTCAGCCCAAACCTTGGGTAGCACTGTTCTTTCAATCATGGCAAGTAAGAAAGAGATGGTGCAGTTAGCTATTGTCAGTGGGGAAGTTTGATTTTGGCTTCTACTATTTACAGCACTGATTGCTGTTATACTCAAGTGTGAAAAATAATAGTTCAGACTGTAGTTATCCATAAAATGCCACATAAACATCACACAATTCATCATTTTTCTTTATCCACTGTTGAGACTTTATGCTCCCAATTTACTTCGGAATGTTAAATTTCCCTTCTCGTAAAAACTACTCTTAATATGTCAAAGAATGCTGTCCTTATCTTCAAAGGGCGAAGGCCAAGATTTTGTCTGAGGTTATGTCTGTGGGCTAAGTATTTGGAAAAGTCTTGCAAATAACTGTGTTTGTTTGTGTGTGTGTGTGTGTGTGTGTGTGTGTGTCCAGGAGTAGTAGTAGTGTGGCGCTTCAAGCATTGTTTATAAGGGATAAAGTCAGATGAACTTTAAATTTCGTTGTGATTCTGAGATTCTATTATCTAATGAACCTGGATCCCATTTTATCTCCCAACTCAGTAATGAATGCCTGGGGGCAAACCTATCCTGCTGAACACGTTTATTTCCAGTAACAGAGGGTCAGGATATGGCACTATTTTAAATGGATATTAAAAGGATGAATGGCAGTGCCTGTGACATAGGAATTACAATGGCCTTTTGCAGATGCCAAATGTCACTGTGTCCTCTAGGCTCTACCTAACATCTGTGGGAGAAAGTGAACATGTCATTTGAGGGAGTGGAGCCCGATCAAGGTTGCTGCTCTTGTCTAACGGCATTCCTGATGAACAACCTTGCCTGGTGGTCTCAGGAAGGCAAGATGCCATGTATTGTCTGACCTTAACCTACAGTGGAAAACAGACAACAATGGCCAGACCAGTAAGCTATTCTGAGAAGACATTTAAGAGGCAGTGAAGTAAGTAGCCAAGAGAACACGGATTCTGGAGCCAAGTAGGCCAGGGTTTATACCAGCTGTATTAGCATCATCTGTGTTTCTTAAACAACATACTCTCTCAAAATTGGTTTCCTCTTTTATAAAAGTGGGTGTTCATGCATTTATTCAACAGTATTTACTTAGTACCCACTGTGTATCAGAAACTTTACTATGTTCTGGACATTCATGAGGAATAAAACAGAGAGGAGAGGCATAATCTAGGTTTCCAGAACATACTTGTCACATGTTATCACAGTCCGTGAGGACACTGACCACCTACAGTGTACTTATTGCTCTACAGGAAGGGATTGTGCTCTAATTCCCTAATTCTCTAATTCACAGATGCGCTGTGTCACCTTGGCACTGCCAGCTCCTAGCCTGGTACTTGTTTGTTGATTGACATTCAATTCTGGCATTATTGCTCTTGGCTCATCACCACCTTTCCTACTGTGGTCGTGATCATTTATTTACTGCTCCTCTGAATACACCTTGGGACTCCATCCTCTGAATTCTGTTTACATAATGCTCTGAGCTGAATTGTGTCACCCCTGACAAAAAAAAAAAGAAGTTCAAATCCTCCCCTGGTGCTTGTGGCTGGGACCTTATTTGGAAATAGGGTCTTTGTAGATATCATCAAATTAAGAGGGAGTCCCCCTGGATTAGGATGGTCCCTAGTCCAGTAACTGGTGCTCTTATAAAATGAGGTAAATTTGGACATAGGTGCACAGGCAAAATACCATGTGACCATGGAATGGCAGAAATTAGAATGATGCGTCTATAAGCCCAGGATCACCAAGCATTGCAGAAGCCACCAGAAGCTAAAAAGAATCAAGGAAGGATTCTTGTCTAGAACCTTCAGAGAGAGCCTGGTTTGGCTGATAACCTTTATTTTAGACTTGTAGCCTCCTGAACTGTGAGCAAATATATTATTTTTGTTTAAGTTAGTCATTTTGAGGTACATTTTTAAGGGCAACTTTAGGAAACTAATACACATATTTCCTCTCACTTGAACTCCATCCATCTCTCACCTTTACCTTCTGAAAACCTACCTTTTCTTCCAGTTCAAATATCACCCCAGCAACTCACTTTATACTAACCTACCTGCTAAAGAACCAAGGAGCATTTAGAATATATATGTTTCATACATTTTTCTTTTCTGCACTAACATTCATGTAGTACTTTCAAAATGATCTAAAATAATACTGAATCAGGCTTGTCAGGTTGGAAACATACTTATCATTATGCCCACTTTCCAAGTGAATAAACTGATGGAGAGAGAAGCTAAGAAACCCATCTAAGGACCCACTGTCAGTTGATGTCCACAGGCAGGCCACAGGAAGAGAAGGGGCCAAATCTTGGCTCTATGTCTCTTTCCATTACCATTGTTGGTCTCTTATCAAGAAGACCTACTCTTCCAGACCTCCTTCCCAGCTAATGGTGGGCACAGCATAAGCAGTCAAGATGCTTTTTCAAGGGATTTTTAGTTGATGATCCCTTTCCAAGTTCCAAAATATGCTCAAAAGTTCAGACTCATCAAAAAACATGCCTGGCAAAAAGCATCATGCCTAGCAAACTGCCTACTGAGTGGCAATGCTGGACTTACTGTTCTCGCTGCTCTAGCCCTCTAGCCTGCTTCCCCAAAACCTCTGACCACACTAGACCAGGAGGCTGATCTCAGGAGAAAGCTCAGGAAAATTCCAAGTCGGCAAAAGAAAGGAGAGCTAGAGGAATATTCCACCATGTTCTTATTGAGAGAAATGCTTGACATCTCCCTGGCTCTTTCAAGCCTGGGAAGCCAGGCCCCACAGCAGAGCAGATGAGAAAGAACCTACATCTGGGTGGTGCTCAGCCTCCCCAGGAAACCCCACCATCTTGGAGAGATCACCACATCAGTGAGGGGGAAGTGGGGCTTCCACATTCCAGGGTGAAAAATATCTTGAAGTTCTAGAATTATTCACAACTTCTCTTGTTTCCTCTCCCTGTGCTGGAACAGATGGAAAAGGATTACGGCCCAAACAACTTTGTTTGTTGGCATAAATCACATGAGACACCTGCTATTAGCCATCTCATGGATGAATCAATGCCTTTTCCCCAGTCGGAAGCATCGAAGATTGAAGTTAATCTCTCCCTTTTGCTCTCATTTTTAAAGTGTCATAACTTCAACCATAGAATAGCTGGGGTTTTAAAGAGATATCCTCACTCCGATTCCCACCTTTTGAATCATCAGATGTTCTCAGTTCATCCATTTGGCTGAGAGGCCCCTAAACAAAATCAAATGACAACACCCTACAAGAAGTGTATTCTCTTCTACAGGGCCAAGCTGATCTATATCTTTTGCTTTGTGCTTCGTTTCCTGCTGAAAGCTTAGCTTGGAGCTGTTCCCAGCATATGCTGATATCAATCAATCTACTGATATCAATCTATGTATTTGTGGCTGCTCTTCTTGGGCTCTGTTGGAGGAGTATTAACATAAAGGGCGTGTTTGGATGGCTGCCTGGAAAGAAAGGAACTTCACCCTACATTCACCACGCCATCTCTTGGTGGCTTGAAGTGTACCCTAATGACACTCAGAAGGCAAGTTTTGACTTTTCCCCATAGAAACCACCAACCATCTTCCTGTTAGGCAGGACTATTTTGGGTGATGGTTTTGATAGAATCTTTCAAGGACCATATTTGGCATGTGCTTTTTGCCTGCAACCTGCTTATCTTTCAAAGCTCCATTCAGCCTCATCAATCTCCAAGAAGTTTTTCACCCATGGTTGGCAGATAGCATTGAAAGTCCCTACTTTTATTCTTTGTCTATCAAATCCAGTGTTTTGCAATAATTTGTTTCCTTCTCTGTCTCCATTGTAAGAGTATCACAGATCACACTGGTGCCTCACCATGTCCCCTGGGATCCCACTACCTGTTGGATCGCTCGCTGTACTCATCCGGAAGCTGCTATGGGTATTTCAGCTTGTAGCTTTCACCTGCAACTTTCTCCAGAGAATTCCCTTTGGGTTATTGAAGCCACTTGTCCTTGGAAATCCTGGGGTTATTATGCACCATGACCTCCCCCACCTCTTCTCTCAAGTCAGGACAGATTCAATGTTCTTGGTACAATTTACATTCTTAGTCTCCCTAGACAATTAGGTGAAACATAGACCTCATCTGAAATTACTTTCTGCATAGTTCCTTTCCCTTCTCTATCCTGCTTTCCTCATTCTCTTGTCCTGAGGGCACTCCTTCAATCAATCACATGTACATTAATCCCTGGCTTAGGCTCGACTTCTAAGGATCATGAACTAAGAGAAGTACATTGTCTCTTTTAATTTTCATAAGAATTTAAGAGGTAGGTATTCATATTCCAGCTATAGAAACTGAAATTCAAAAAGAGTAAATAACTTTTCAATGCTATGTAACAAATGTTTGCTTGCCACAAACTAAATGTTTAGTAAATAGATGTTAAATGAAATAACAATCCCAAATCTCCATTAACTCACCCAATGATCTTCAATCCTAAAACCAGGTACTGGTCTGTGGTAGGATTGGATAACCTGGAGAAGACCATGACTTGGAAGCTAGGAAGGTCCTCTGGGATAATTACAAAAAGAAGAAATCCAGATTGAGAACATCTGATGATTCGAAAGGTAGGAATCAGAATGGGGACATCTTTTTAAAACCCCAACTATTTCATGAATAAAATTATGACACTTTAAAAATGAGAGCAACAGAGGGAAAGATTAACTTCAATCTTCAATGCTTCTGACTGGGGATAAGGTATTTGATTCATCCATGAGATTGCTAGAAATGCAGAGAGAGGATCAGCAATTGGGTGAAATTCAACGTTAGAACTTGGGCAGAAGATAGTGGAGATCTTGCCATCGGAACCATAATACTAGAGTAACATTTGAAACCTTATGAAGGTCTCAGTAGAGCCTTCAAAAGTCCCAACTGCAGAGAAACTGCCTAGAAAACTAAGAGAGGGTATCAGGCTCAGGGAAAAAAAGGAGAGAAGGATTTCCTAAATGGCAATGAACAAAACTGAGTCATCACTGCACCAGTCATGCCTAGTACAGCAGCTAGCACATAGTAGGTGAAACTAAGTATTTGTGGAATAAATGATTAGATGAAGGAAAGCTGCATTATAATTGAGTATGAGGCATGGTTGTGGGTTTAAGGTACGAGTCCAGTTACAAAAGCTCAATGACCTGACTGCACAGGACCGTCAGCCAAACCCACCCATTGCAGAGCTTCCAGGCTTCCATGTTGGGTCCTGAAATTATTCCTAGAAGAAGTGAAACCAGATTATCTTGCTAGATGGCCTCTGCTGAAGGACGTTAAATGGCTTCTACTTAGGAGACTGGGTCAGGGCACAAGTGGGGCCTTTCCAACAGACAAATCAGTTTCTTTCTCTGGGACTCATCATGGTTCAGCTGTTAATCTAGGCATTCGAACTATATGAATTTTCAGAATGTAACTTCTCCACAGTAGATAATGAGAGACTATTTTTTCTTTTAGTAAAGGGAAATACAGTGGGCAATCCTCAGCTACTGCTGCTCTGTCTTCTCACACATAACTTACCTTACTGAAGTGTTACCTCTGTTGGTGTGGACGACACATATCCTTGAGCATTCAGCTCATGTCAGCTCTACAGAGAAGACTTGTGTCTTCTAAAGCACCCCAATCCTCCTTCAACCCAAAATTGGGTTAGTTACTCCTCCCCTGAACCTGTACACTCTCTCTATAAATTCCCTATGTTTATCTGTCATAACGCATAATTTTCTACATTAAAATTCTCTCTCTCTTCTTCATGTATCTGTTTCTCCCATTAGATTTTGAAATCCTTAAGGAGAGATAAATCTCTTTTTTTTCCTCCAAATTAGTACACATAAAGCCTGGCACATTATAAATGTTCATTGTTTCTTGTATGCATAAATAATTAAAACTGCAAAAGATTGCAGATACATGGTAATAAGACAGAACACATAAGAAACATCTTTCTCACTGCCAAACATGTCTTATTTTAAAGATAAAAAAGCCTTCAAATTAAAGGGAGAGCTTAGTAAAGATTCAGAGATTTTCTTCTATTAAAAATAGAGGGAACATCAGTGATTGGGCTTATATCTTCATTATTTCACCATTTCAATTCAGTTCAGTACAACTTCTTTGGGGAATTCCCATGATCTGGAAACACTTTTCCAGGGACAACTGACATGTGCAGGGTATAAGGAGAGAGGTGAGGACCGAAGAGTGTAGAGAGGTAATTCAGGGCACATTTGTAGTGCTGTCAGCCACCCTACTCAAAGTAATTACAAATGCGCCGAAAAATTATAAAAGGCATTCTTTCCCATTAAGTATGCAATCACAACTGCTACTCCAGTGCTATTGTTAGCATCACAGTGAAATATCCTGTTCTTCTGGTGTTCTGGACCCAATTTCAAGGTGTGGGGAGGTGTGCACACCAACACCAAGTAAATCTCAGGAAACTAACTGGGTGTCCTAGAATTCACCTCAATTCTCACACTACCCAGAGACATCATCAGATTCCATAAGTTAAAAGTTCAGTCCTATGAGACTCCCCTCCTCCCCACTTCAGACTCCAGTCACAAGCCCAGGTTGTTACTTGTACTTCTGACCAACTGGCTATAAATCAGAAGTTCCCAAGACCGCCTCCTCAGGTTTCACTAATTTGCTAGTGTTTCATATAACTCAGGTACCTATTTATCCATGAAATTACCAGTTATTATAAAAGGATATAACTCAGTAACAGCCAGATGGAAGAGATGGATGGACAGGGCTTGGAGCTTCCATGTCATCTCCTCATCTCCTCTCCACATCTCCTCTTTCTCCATCCTGGAAGCTCTCTGAACCCTGTCCTTTGAGGGCTCTAGGTAGCTTTGTTACACAAGCATGTTGATTACATCACTGGCATGGACAATTGAACTCAATCTCCAGACCCAAAGTTCCAATTCTCTATTCTCAGGGATGGTTCTCCAGGCAGCAAGTCCCCCAGTTGAGTTACCTAAGGGCCTTCCAAAAGTTGCCTCACTGACATAACAGAAGACATTTTTTATTCACTCTTATCACAGAAAATTCCTAGGACAGTTAGAAGCTCTGACCTAGGAACTATGGGCAAACACCAAATATATCTGAGAATACATTTCGGTTTTCTTAAAGACCAAATATATATTCCTTATATATCACAATATCGCACCTAGTAGAAAACAAATACCAGAAGAGATTTAGTCAAGTTGTTTAGAATCTTATGTGAACTATGAGTGAAGGTGACCAAATCTTTGCTTGTCACCAGAAAGGTCAAAGCCACTGAGTCAGTTAACAGGAGAAGAATGTTTATTGCTGGTGTTTACTATGCTCTGGGCACTATCTTAAGTGCTTTATGCACAGTAGTCCTTTTATCCTTTACAACAACCCTGTGGCATGGATACTAGCATTATCATCTTCATTTTGCACAGAGAAGTTAAGGAATTTGCCTAAGGTCACACAGCTAACAACAAACAGACTCTGAACTTAACCTGGGAAGTTTGTTTACAGAGGCCATGCAATGCTAACTTAAGAGACTGTATTAGCTCTTAGGAAGAACTTGTTAACTAAAAAGTTATTGTGGGATAGTGGCTTTTATTCTTCTAGGGTGCAATATCACAAACTGCATTTTAACACAAATCTGAAAATGCAATTAACTGTAGTTCTTAGATGGCTTGGCTGCAAGTATGGCTTGGAGATAGAGGGATACAGTTGGAATACACATTCCTTTTTGCCATGTAGGTCTGTGCTTTTGTAGACACCAAGGATCCAAAATTTTACAGTATAGACAGCCCCTCTCGTTTGTTGGTTTGACTCAAGATTTTTCAACTTCACACTGGGTGTGAAAGTGATATGCATTCAGGAGAAACCGTACTTCAAATTTTGAACTTTGAACTTTTCCTGAGCTAGTGATATGCCATAGGGTTTTCTCATGATGCTGGGCAGCAACAGTGAGCCACTGGCTCTGGTCAGCCATGTTATCACAAGGAGAAACAACCGATATCCTTAAAACCATTCTATTTTTCACTTTAAGTACAATGTTCTAAAAATTAACAGGAGATATTCAACACTATACTATGAAATAGGTTTTGTGTTAGATGATTTTGCCTAAATGTATGCTAATGTAAGTGTTCTGAGCACACTGAAGGTAGGTGAGGCTAAGCTGTGATCTTTGATGGGTCAGGTGTATTAAATGTATTTTTGAATTATGATATCTTTAATTTATGATAGGTTTATCAGGACATAAGCCCACTGTAAGCTGAGGAAGATCTGTAGAGAATCTTTCCTAAAGGTAAAACTTCTGTATTTCATATACAAGTTATCATTATTAAACATTGAGAAGTACAAGTAACTGGAGGCATATTCCCTAAGATAAAGTGGGTGGATGGTCTGAGCATTAGATAGTTTCTAATGACTCCCTCTCTCCCCTTCCAGGTGTACTGTAGCTCGTAAATTCTTTCTAAACAGAAATGTTGGAGAAGCAACTGAGAGAAGGAATTAATTACTAAGACTGTCCCAGAAACTCCAATACTGTCCCTATAAGAACTCCAATATACATGGATTAATTTAACAAATACAATAGTCCCAGCTAGGATCAAGACTTTATTGACTAAAGGAACAATTTTTATCTACAAAGACTGCTAGCTCTGGAATGGACATAAGACCCTGGGCCTTGACTTCAGTAGCCTGCTAGCAAAGCGGGGTGTGTTGGAAGAAAGTGTCAGGGATTGGAAGAGGCATCATATCAGTGCCACCACCACTCGTTCTAATTTCCATGAAACAGTTGACTTCCTTCAAGCCCAATAGAATTCCTTGTAAGGCTCCTGAGCCTGAACGAATGTGCATGACCCCTCCGCTGTGAACACCCGTCAAAAGAGAAGACAAGGAGCAAGTGAAATTAGACCATGGATCTCTGGTTTCCCCTAAAAGCTGCCAGTGAATGAGAGCATCAGCTGCGCCAGACTGGACTGGCCAAGGCTCTCAGCCTTAGCTGAACGCTCTACCCCCAAGGCAATGAGGCACATCCTGTGAATAGGGATGACTCAGCCTCAACAGGTGTCTGATGGTTTTGCCAACCAACCGCCTGTTCCAATGGACTGGAGCAGCAGCGCATTCTTGATGGCATGGGAAGACTGTAATGAATAACAGGCTTGTGTCTCCTCATGGAGGACAGGGATTGGGTTGGGGGCAGGTGTGAAGGGCAGACCCAAGTACATCAATGCATATTGTCAGTCCCTGTAGGATGTACTGCCAACTGTACGTCAATAGGCTTTAGTTTCTAAAACACCCCTTGGGGATTCTCTTCCATGGAACCTCTGAGTCAACATCAACCATTAGTAGAATTAGTTATAAAAATGGCTTATGAATGTTCTAGGTTTTAAATTTTCAAGATACTTACATATTTATTATCCTATAAACAATCTTTCATGCTATGTAAGTGTTGATGTTATGATGTACATAGTACAGAGAAATAAACGGAAGCTCAGAAAAGCTGCACTCTAGAAGTCACATAATTCATTCAAGAAGGCAGCAGGGCAGAATTTAGGTGCCTCGATTCTTAGTCCTCAGTTTTTCCTAACCTTCTATATTACTGAAACACACATGACTTACATTCAATTCCCAGAGGCTGCTGGGAAGAGTTGAATTACATTGTTTTGAAAGAGACTGAGCAGGAGACCAGTAAGTTCATTTAAATTTTTCTAATCTTTTTCATTCATTTGTTTATTCATTTAGTGGACTTAAAGAAAGAAGTACAAAAAAGAGTCTTGTACCCATGCAAGTAGATTATCATCCTGGCTATTAATTATCCTGGGGCTTTTTCTCAGCCACTGGAAATTATTGATTCCATGGTGCCAAGTGATACATTTGAGTATGATCACATGATTTTTACTCAACCGAATTAGCAGTGAGTTCAATCAAGCAGGACCACATTTCTTGTTCTCAGCTATAAATTCTGATGAAAGGTCTGTGCTGCAATGGTAACTCCAGAATCATCCAAGTTCCAGAACCCTCTCTCTCTGCTCTGCCACTCTCCACTCCCATTTTCCAATTTATAGAAACTTTCAACTTCATATTCAAGCTCATCGCTCATTTCCAGGCAAATATTCATCAAATACCATGAATATTCACCAAATATCATGAAGAAGAAAAAGGGCAGAAAAGAACACACCTCTTTCCCTTACAGATACTTCCTGGGAGTCATTCCCACCACTTATATCCAAATGCGTAAGAATCACACCACCAGACGTATCTATAAGGAAGACTCAAAAATTCTGTCTCTAATGTAGAAACTGCACGCCCAGCCAATGCTGGGAAGTTGCATAACTGGGGGGGAGTCTAGGTGGGCAGTAGTTGCCTCATCTAGTGTAGCTACTCAGCACGTGTGAGACAAAACAGAAGAGATAACACTGGAAAAGGCAGGAAAGAAATAGAAAATGAAAGGAGTGTCAAAGGTCAGAAGTAATAAATCTAAGTTTTACTGAGTGTGTTCAAAGTATGATGCTCTAAAATAAATGCTTTATGGGATTTTATCCTATCACTTACGAAGGTCCTATGAAGTAGTAACTATTTTCATGACAATTTCATACATAAGGAAACTAAGATAGAAGCAAGTAAAGTCCATTGCCCAAGATCTCACAGCAGTAACATTACAGAGCTGGGACCCACATCACCGTCATCTGACTCCAAAACCTTTACTATTAGCTAGTGCCTCACATTGGTTCCCACATGATCACATCTCCGTGGAGAGGCTCAATATGATTCGTTTTGTAGATAAAATCACTAGAGATGAAGAGGCATGTATATGCTCACACAGACAACAAGTGGCCAAAAGAAAATTTTGACCCAGTTCTTTCCATTATGCCATGGTGCATACAGATTCATGTGTTAACAGCCTTAAAATCAATTTTAAAAATAATCGCTCTAATTAAGAAAGAGAGGGGGAAAAGATCTGTAGAGGGTCCTTCGTTTGCTCATTTCTCAATGCATTGATGGTTTTCATCACCCTCACTGTATTTGAGCAGAGCTCAATGGGAGGATCAATATGTTGCTGACATGCTTGCAGCAGATCAATTGTTTTTGATCTGATTGATTGTTCAAAGATGGAACAGTGAAGGGCTCAGTTGATAGACTTTGGGAAATCAGGCACAAAGAGATTCCTTGGGACTACCTAAGTATTTTGGCATTATTCAGTATATGGTTCTCAATGATGTACTGAGAGGAGAAACATGTTAAAAGGTCTCTGGAGTAGGGATGGAGAGGAGCAGGAGATGTTCGGAAAGATAACTTATAAAGAAGAGCTTCATCTTGACACCAAGTTGGCTGCTGCATTTAATTTTTTTCAGATTCAACTAACACTAAATGTGGCTTTGCTAATATTTTCTGCCTTTCAAGGTAATTATAGATATTTGAAAATATAAGAAACACTGATTGATAAAATTTAGCTTTATTCTTTGGTGGCTATAGACCCATGGCAACAGTGTCCTTCAGTGAATCACGTGTTCATGATTACTTCCAAGTATGTGGCTAAACGAGAACTTGATTCTCAGTGAAACTGAAACATTTGCAAAGCAATCATCTTTTGGAAAGGCAAAGGATAACTACTAGTACACCTCAATGTGTATATTGCACTTTACAAAACATTGCCTTCATTTGATTTTTGGAGCAACCTTATGGCATAAATGTTATTATCCCCACTTTACAGATAAGGACATGTACTGTCAATCTCACATAACTTTCCTCAAGTTAACACTGTTCTTCAAGGACTCCCCAGGATAAGTCTATATTTTATATACAGACTACCAAAACCTGGAGAACTTGGGGCAAATTTTATCTTCAGCATCTGGCATGCTGCCTAGCACAGAGTATTCATAATTATTGAATAGAATAAATTACTACTAAAAAATAGACAGGTAGTTCTGTATCCGAACAGAACAGAGAAAATGTTGAAAGTAAATAGGATATATAAAATTACTCAATCCCAGACAGAAAATCTCTGGACACTTCTGAAAGGAATAAGTATTCAATTATGAGATCAACTGTGTGCCTGGAGCTTGAAAATTATAGTTTAGATTCCCACATTCCTTATTTGGACAGAAATTATTCTGTTTCCTGGAAAGATCTTGATGAATTGATGGAAAGTTTTGCGATCTCTTTGGAGAGAAAAACAAGTCTAAATAACAGAAAAAACATCTTGCTAATATGTGCTAATTTTGGAAAAGTGACGGAAACTTGGGTAAGAACACATGCCATTTTCCTGGGGTAATGCTGGTTTATGGCTATCTACCCTGGGATAAATATCAGTAGCACCACCCTCCTCAGTCATAATGTCACATTCAGAAAAATGAATTCTTACTGAAATTCCAACTAATGGAACATTTAAAAGAAATGCTGTATGTGCACGCAGAGTGATACAGTTCCTCCAAGAACACAAACTGGGAAATTAAAGGTGGGCGTGAACACTCAGGACAGTCTCCGTGCTGGCCATCAGACAAGGCTTAGATAGTTGTGGATTTCTAGAGGGTTCTATTTGGATAATACATGTTTTTCCCAGTATCTAAGATAGAGTAGATCCCTAGTTAATGCTCCTTGAGTGGTAGAACAGACTTTATTCCCCACAGGAATTTTCAGGAAACAAGTTTCCTTGGGTACTATAGATGCTTTCAGAGAGAAGGGTCTTACCTATAAATCACCATAGACTTTTGAACAATACTCCAGTTTCAGCAGTGAGCTGGAATGAGCTTGTTAGAGACAACTGTTAAATAGAAGGACTTTTGTGAGCCACTTTTAGCATCTTGTAGCTTTAAATAGTCCAGAACAGGAGCATTTACACCTCAGATATTGGCAAATACTACAAATCAGGGTCTTCCCACCACCCCTGGCTCCCAGACAGACAGTTTCCCATCACACCACTGCCTAGGTCTAGGCCCCAGACTCCACCTTTAGTTTAAACAATCCACTACTAGTAGATTAAAAACCAATAGAGGTATGACCAGGTCAAGGGAAGAAAGTTATTTCTTAAGTTGAGTTTCATATAATGCCTCCAAGTGGCATTCATGCAATTTAGGAGGTACAGGTAAAGAACATAGCATTTGAACTAAAAATCTCTTTTTAGAATAAGTAATTTATTAGCTCTAAGCCTCAATTTCTATATCTGCAAGTGGGATTAAATAATTACTGCAAATGTCTGGCTGTCAGTATTAAACAAGATAATGCATACAGTAAGAAAATAACAGCCATTTCTTGTACACATACCATATGAACATAGATGAACAGATGTTGTGTTAGAACCACAATTCCTTTTCTGAAGCCCGTAGGTCCAGATTTATTTTGAATTCAGAGATTCTGAATTTTAGGAAGGTAGTTACAGTTCAAATGTTGTGTGTCTGTTGGTGTGTGTGTATATATGTGTTAACAACTCCAGGGAGATCTGAACAGCTCTCTGTAAACCAAATAAATTAACTTTTCTGCAGCTAAATACATGACGATTCACTCTAAATGAAAGTAAGAAACATTGTAAGTAGCTTCAAGTTAATTCACGTCAGATTTAGTTATCAAATATGTCTGCATCAAATGACAAATATACTTTGTTTCCACAGTCATTTGGGTTTTGAATTGTGATTAGGAGTTTGAACCTGTATTATCAATATTGATGTTAGTTGGCCATGCCCAGTGGAATAATTTCATAGCCAATATTTTCTGGGGAATACTTACTTCAAAGAGCCTAATACATCTTTTCCTCAAACCACCGGGATGGTCCAGGTACTTAAGCTTTGTCTCCCATGCTGGCTTTCACATCATTAATTGATATAAATTTTCTTCGTGGGATTCAAAAAGGAAGACAGTCATTTTCAGTAGAAATCACCTTGATCTTTTAAAGAACTGCTGTTGTACAAGGACTGCCAGCTTTTGCTACAGGGTGTTTGGAAAGGCCATTATCAGTCTAAACTCTCTCATGAAAAACTCTTCTCTTTTAGTGACTTCTTCTTCAAGGAACACATTTTTATACATGGGCTTCCCTTATCTCAAAAAAGTATAAAATTAAGGGTCTGCATTTGTATTTCTGTTCCTCCAAAGGTTGAGGTGACTTTTTTGCTCCATGTTTTGGTAAGAGAACATTTCACTGCTAGTTCTGAACTTAAATGAACAATCCTCTTTCTCTGAGGAGACAGCTGCCCAAACTTCTATGTTCTGACTATACAAGGCAAGACGTGCTGTTTCTTAACAGGATACTGGCTTGAACATTTCTAGAATGGATATGATTTATTTTGTTGATTGGGTTTGTTTAAAATGCACTCATATTTGACCTCTGCTCATGAATGGAAAATATATCACAGACATTAATGATCCTGGATAGTCTGCCCACTAGGACATTAAGAAAGCGATCTGATTAGAGGGACACGTATTCGGTACTTTACAGGCGAAATTATTCACAGTTCCTTTGGATTAACTGAATTCCAAGGACTGTGGACATTAGGATCCTCTAGGCAGATGGCTGTTCCCCCTTGCTCTCCAGACTAAGAACAAGAACAAGGGCAACAATACAAAAACCTGCCTATCTAACCACTAATACTAAAAGGACTTTTCTCTGTTCCCTATTGATGTGCCAGGCACTTTGCTAAGCACTTTATACATACCTCTTTTTAACTGCCTTGACAACTCTTAGAACTAACTATTATTAGCTTTTTGTATAGATGAGGAATTCAAAGCTTATTTATTTAAAATTAGACTTCCTAAGGTGGAAATATTTATTGAAAAGGATGTGAAAGAGTAAAAGGAAACTAACATTAACACTTATTATATTCCCGACATTTTATATGTCAAAGCAGCTCAGAAAATAGAGAACTCTATTCCACAGGTGTGAAAACTAAAGTTCGGAGAGATTCATCAAAATCACACATTAGTAAACAGAAAAGATCAGATTCAAATCCTTAAGTCTGACTCCAGGACCTTGTGTTTTCCGATAGATAATGGTGTCTGCCAGTTGGGTACCAAGCTGAGTACATTGGCTCAATTAATAATATTTGCCTTCTAGTAGCTCATGATCTATGTTGGGAGGTAATTTGTGTACACATGATTAATACTAAAGTGAAGACATGATATTTAAAGAATGTTCAAAATATTCATTTGAAACTTTTGGGGAAAGATGCTTCTCCCCATTGCCTTCCACTCAAGGGTAGACCAGTTGATATAACACTCTGGCCCTCCTGTTATAGCTGACTGGTAAGCCTGAAAGAAAAAAGGAAAGGTAAGGGTGCTGCGGCTTGTTAGCCTTCCTCTTTTGGGGATGAGACTTGCCCATAGAGAGCCTGCATTACATTCTGACCTCCACTCTACAGCTTTTACCTACTGCCTATGAGAGGGAGGTACACTGAGTCTGGGTAATTCTGGAGCTCATGATTTGGGTGCTCATTTGCTCAGAGACAATGACCACCACCCCCCCCAAGATGGTATTTTGGACTTATATCTAATTCATTTCCTTTGATTTGACACTTGCAAGAGACGCACTAATAACTGGATTCCCCTGAACATAACAGAGGCAACCCAGAAAATTCACAGGGAAGTCCAGTGTTAAATTAAGTAATTTTGGAAAAGCTTCATGGAAATTGAGAACTCTGAACTAGACCTTGAGAAATGGGTTGATACAGAGAGAGACACACAGTCTCTCCATTTTAAAGAACATTATTGCTAAGGATGAGCCCTCATCAGAAACAAAAGAACACAGCTTTACAGTGGCCCAGTTATACTTTAAAATCTCAGCTCAGACAGGGCAGTTTAGTTATGTATGTCAGTATATATGTATGTATGCTTCAATTTCCTAATCTGTAAAATTAAATAATGCAATCTTTCAAAAAGCATATGTATATATGCATATATACCACATATATATTATTTATATGTATAATAGTACTAATGTAAATGTAAATATGTTGTATATTGATATTGATACATACAAATGAAATTCCTTCAACACAGTACTTAAACAACTATTCTCATAATCCAAATTGATGTTCTTCTTTTTCTAAAATAAACTTTTTAAGAATAGTTTTAGAATTATAGAAAAATTGCAAAAATATTACAAAAGATTTCCACATACCTCTTATCTAGTTTCTCCAGTTATTAATAACTTACCTCACCATGATACATTTATCAAAAGTAGAATAAAATGACATTGGTACATTATATGTTACTCTAGACTGTTTTGGATTTCACCAGTTTTTCCTTTAATGTCACCTTTCTGTTTAAGGATCCAGTCCTAGGCATCATATTACATTTAGTTGTCATATCTCCCGATTCTCTTCTAGTGTGTGGAAGTTTCTCAGTGTTTCCTTATTTTTTATGATCCTGTCAATCTTGAAAAGTATTTCCCTTGTTTAAGAGGCGGTACATCATAGTTATCACAGAGAACTAGAGTTGGACTAAGGACTCGATTAAGATTCTATCATTTATTATTCATGTACCCAAAGAAAAGCCAGTTTGGCCTCAATTTTCTCAATTGTGCAATGGGAACAATACTACCTAACTCACAGAATTGTTATAAGGATATAAAATGTTAAATGCTTTAGTCATTGGTTCTCCATAGAACCAATAGGATGCATATATGTACATTATAAGGAATTGGCTCAGACAGTTATAAAGTCTGGCACGTCCCAGAATCCGCAGGGTGAATTGAGAGCCTGAAGATCCAGGATTGCCCGGTGGTGAGTTCCTTGTGGAAGGTCAGCAGGCTCGGGACCCGGGAACAGCCAGTGTCTCAGTCTGAGTCCAAAGACAGTAAAAAGCCAACATCCTGGTACAGACAGTCAGGCAGGGAGAATCCTCCCAACTGGGGAGAGTCAGCCCTTTTGTTTTATTCACATCTTTAGTTGATCAGATGAGGTCCACCCATATCCAAAGTTACCCAAAAACACCCACACAGAAATACCTGGACTAATGTTTCACCAAATATCTGGAAACCCCAAGGCCTACTCAAGTTGACACATAAAATTAAATATCAAACAAGTAAAAGCCCCATATCCACAGGGCATTCCAGAAAGAGCAAGTATTATGATTATTATGCTAAGATAGCTGTCAGAGGACCCTCAAGGCTTTTCTTTACCCTTCATAAATCTCCAGTCACAGGGTTGAAACAAGGCCTTGGACACTGCTGAGTAGGCTACCATTTTCAAAAAGAGATTAAATCACTGTGATAGGGGGAAAATATAAGGAGAGAAAAACCCTTAGTAAGCAAAATGTCAAAGATACCAAGGGTTATAAGCCAGGACCTACCCCATCTGATCTCAGGACTGTCAGAATCCGCCTTCTCCTGCTCCTCCCAGAGGAGGATGTGTACTTAGCCGGCCTGGTGTCCAGAGAGGCTGACGGGGCCCCATCCCTCCTCGGCACTCCCACCTGAACAGAAAGAAAGGTCTCCAGTATGGGTCACTCAGTGAATCTCTCACTCAGTCTAAGGTGTCCACTGCTGAACTGCCAAGAGAAATAGAATGATAATAATAATAGTATTAGTAATAATGATAGCATACATTTATTTGATGCTTACTATTTGCCAGGTACCATTTAAAGCACTATGATGTCATATAATCTTCAGAATAACAATTGTGAGGTAGGTATTATTGTTATCTCCATTTTGCCTATGGGAAAACTGAGGCTTAGGAAAGTGATTATGCCATTTCAACTGTAAACAAAAGACTGCTAACTTTCTGAGTGCTTTCTATAGAAGAGGCATTGTGCCAAACCCTTTAGGTGGATTATCTCATAAAATCTTCACAACAAATTTATTTGATATAAAGTCTTATTAGTGAACCTCACTGTGGCGATTAGAAACATGAGTTTTAAAAGACATCTTGCCCAAGATCACAGACTTCAAAAGGGAGTTGCTTGGATTGTAGGATGAGTCGGTCCAACTTTGGGGTGTTTGCTCTTGGTCCTTGCATGACCCAGCCTCACCACCTTTGCTAGGGTGGGTGGAAGGACAAAGCGACCAGGGTAAGGAGACTGGGCTTTTCAGGGTGGATCTGGTATTAACGTCCTAGGACTGCTTGAATAAGTCACTTCTTGTCTAAGTCTCAATTTCATCTTAGTAAACCGAGGAGGGGTGGGACTGGATATTCCAGCTTCCAGATGAAAGACAGTGTAATATAATGGAAGAAGTGTGGGGTTTGAGGTCAAACAGACCTGGGTATAAACCCTAGCATGACCCTTCCTACTCTTACATAAAAGCTCTGTGGTCTCGTGCAGTTTAGTTAGTTGGCCTATTCTCATTCATTTATTCAAAACTACAAGTTGGGCACCTATTTTGTGCTACAGATATTATTTCTCTGGGATGAACATGTGGATCACATACTTTCTTCAAGGACTGTACGATCTAACAGAAGAGAGAGCAATACTTACTTTGTCCCCTTCTGAAAAAAGGGAGTCATGTAATACCTACACCACACAGAAGCTTAGTAAGAGTCAATGAAAATGTATGCCCGAAGCGCACTTCCTGGTGGCTGGCAGTGATGGTGCATTTTGAGTAATGGTTGAGTGAGGTTTCAGTGCATAATGCGCAGGGAGATGCTTGAGATTTGCTCCTCATCTGCTGCTTTTAGTGTGTGATCAGAAAGGTTTCTTTCAACCCCTCAGTCCTCACGTGAGGTGATCCCATGACTGAACTGATTCTCTTTCTTTTCACAAGACAGTGCCCGAGGTCCGGATGACCCCAGGGGCTGAAACAAAGATGTCTGTTAGATTCTGCAGGTCAGAGCTCTAAGTGTCACTCAAGGGCCTTGAGAAAATGTGGCTCATTGTGGCTGAAGAAGACAGGAAGCAGTTCTGGAAGGGCTAGGGCTGGCAGGGCAGGGAACAGCAGAGCTGTGGTTAAATCTCCTAGAGGCCTGGGAGACAGCTGAACAGGAGAAGCAGATGAAAACATGATATTTACCACCCACTGGATGGGTGATCATAGGCACTTTATGGGCTCTGTTTTCCTCCCCTGTAACACCCCTTGGTGCACTTTACGAATGTAGTGCTCAGCTTTAGTGCAGCACCTACTATTTTATGTTTGCGTTCAGTCTTTCCCGCTGGGTCACTTCTGTCCATATCTGTGGTCTCTGCCCTAGTCCAACCATTGCCTCCTCTAGCTTGAACCATGTCAAAACCTTCGTACCTTTGTTCCCTCTGTTCTGCTCTCTACCCTATAGACCGAGTTATCATCCCAGATTGTAAATAGGATCTCATACCTCCTTAGTTCCACCCTTAAATGGTTTGCCTTGTTCTTGAGATAACTAACAAAATTCTTGGTATGGCTACTGAGCCTTTTCCAGGCTTATCTCAATCTAATCTTCTTACTCCCTGGACTCCAACCACACTGGCCTCCTTTTTTTCCCTCCTGATGCTAGAAAACTTACTAAGTATGTTCCTTCTGCCTGGCACACCTTTCCTGATACTCAATCTCTTGGCTAGTTGCCTTTCATTCATTCCTCATATCTCAGCACATATGTTAACTTCCTTAAGAAAGACTTTTCCTGATCCTCAAGACTAGATGAGGGTCTCTGTTTCCTTCACAGATTTACCGTAGTTTGCCATTTTAGAGGTATATTTTTGTGTTCATATTCCAAAATGTTTCCCCTATTTGACTGTTAGCTTTGTGAGTACAGAGGGGCCACATTTTATCTTTATAATCTAGCATGATGCCTGTTACATAGTGTCAAATGAATATTAATTGAATGAATAAATGAAGGAAGAAATTAATGAATTCATCTATCCCTCTTCCTAGGGGCTGAAGACAAGGGTTCATTATTATGAGCCCAGCACTTAGTAAAGTATCTGGAATAAACAGGAAGTTTTCTGCAAGTGTGTGTTGAAAGAAGACACTTGACGAGCAGTTGTACTGGATGATTTGACAATCTGCCCAAACAATACATTTCTGTGACCCAGAATCTCTAGCCCTCCATCCCCTTCAATGAGAATGAGCTGGTTGCGTCCTGTCATGACTCTGCACCATCTACTCATGATTAAACCAAAACTCAGAACTCTGGATATAGCTTTTCTATTTCCAACAGAGTTTACGATGCTTGATAGGTCTAAACTGTCCACAGCCCTTGCCACCATTTGTCTTTCTTGTTAATCAAGGACATATGTCTGTTGACTGCAATGGGGCCTCTACAGTTGCCTGGGCTACTGGGATGAGAAAAAGTCAATGCTTGGATAGACTGAGAAAAACGGAGACAGAGGGATTGTGAAATGTTAATTGAAATAAAGCATGTGTAAAGGATGTAGGGTCACACACAGGGGAAGAGCAATAAACAGGGAGGCTTTGGCCTGGAGTGTTTTGTAGGCTGTGTGCACCCAGGCTGTCCTCTTAAGGGTGCCCAGAGAGGCCCCTCCAGAAAGGGCTTCCCTCCAAAATGAACCATGTGAGCACTCTTGTCTAGAACTCAGCCCGTGAGTCTTCTGACCTAATTCTCCTTCTCGTAATATGCTTGGGGGGAGCATTCTTTAGCACTCTCCTGTGGAAGATGAGGAGAGATTTCAGGAGTCCTAAGGATAAAGGTTTGGAGAGAAAACCTCTCCATCCAGCTCACAATCTGAAAATCAAGGCAGCCTTTTATTTTTCACTTGGAAACTATTGAACCCCTGGCAAGTGTCTGCATAATTAATACCTGGTGTTTGCAGGCTTACTGGAAGATGGGAAAGAGACTCACACAGATTCTCTTCAGCAAATCCCCACAACTCCATGATATTGATAACACTGTTCCCATTTTATGCAACCGGAAACTAGGATAAGGGACTTTGCTGAAGTCAGGCTGCTACTGCGTGGAAGGCCTGGGGACTGGGAACAGAATCCAGATATGCTACAGTAGAACCCAATGCTTTGTTCTGTTTATTTTTCCTCTATAACCCTAGGGCACCCTGCTACTGTGATCCTGTGAATGAATGAATGTGCTCAGAAGCCTGATTGTTCCTTCAAAGATCTCACATTGTGCTCTTAGTTGGAGCAATAAGAGTAATATTCATACATGAGCGATCAGAGGAATGGTCAGCTGGAACATTCTATTTCTGCAGAGAAATGCTGATGAGGCGCCCCTTCTCCACAGTTCCTGCCACTGTGCCATTCAGGCCTCCAGGCAGGGTGTCAGGGCTGCTTCAGACCTCTAAGAAGTCTCTCTTCCTCAGGTTTGGGGCCTCCTCCCTCTGACAAGCAGCAATGCCCTGCTGAGGCCAGAGCAACCCTTCTAAAATACATATTTCGATCATATCATTTTTCTCCTTAAAATTATTCCAGAATAAAGTGAGAACTCATAAGTAGGACCACTGCTGCCATTCATAACTTGCCCATTCTAGCATCACTCCTACATTCCCTAAGCCAGCATTTACCTAGAGCCCACGGGCTGCTATGCACATGTCCCATCTGGAAAGGGGCTTTAGATAGCCTGAATTTTATATTCTGGCCACTGTGAGGTTCCTCCTGTCTCCTAGAATATGTCCTCATTCCAAATCCTTGTTCATGTCCCTATCTTTCCCACTCTCTGGAATGTGTACTACAGAACCACACCCCATCTTCCCCAGCCACCTATTTTCTGCCTAGTGAATTCATCCTACCAGGCAAATTCAAGTTGTTGCTTTTCTTCCTCTGACAAGCCTTTACAGCTCCCAAGAGGTTAGTTCGTTCCACTTCCTTTACTTTAATTAGAATGTACATCGCCTCAGATTATAATTATTTGTGTGAACTTCTATGTCTCCAAAGCCACCGGGGCCACCTTTGCAGTAGAGACCACGCTTTGTCTTTTCTCCAGGCCTAGCACAGATCAAGGCACTAGATGCAGGGCACTGAGCTGCTGAATCACACATGTGGTCTGGCTTCATACCTCTTGAATTAGGTACTGCTCTGACTGCCCTGGCTGCAACCCAATCCCCCCATCCTTCCACCCTTCGATTTCTCTTCCTCCTTGCCTTGCATGTGTGACACTTCAGTTTATGTTCCAGAACAATCTGTGGCCATCTGTCCTGCCTCAATCTTCTGAAGCAGTCTTTCCATGGAAGGGCTGCTTTGCTCTGTGTAGTGTCCGCTGGCATGTAGCCCACCACCAGGCCCACAGAGAGATTGCAAAGAACAGTGGCTGCTTTGGGAAGATGATGACTTGTTAAAATTGCTGGGAGTAATCACAGAACCCAAGGATGGACTAACAGTTACCAAAGGGAAAGGGACTGGGCAGGAGGGGTGGGAAGGGAGGGATAAGGGACGGGGGGAAAGAAAGGGGGCATTACAATTAGCATGTATAATGTGGGAGGAGGCACAGGGAGGGCTGTGCAACACAGAGAAGACAAGTAGTGATTCTACAGCATCTTACTACGCTGATGGACAGTGACTGTGAAGGGGTATGTGGGGGGGACTTAGTGAAGGGGGAAGCCTAGTAAACATAATGTTCCTCCTGTAATTGTAGATTAATGAGACCAAAAAAAAAAAATTGCTGGGAGTGTATAACTATGATCCATTGTTTCATATATGTAATATATATAGGTATATGCACTATATATAACATTACATATGTATATATATTGCATAAATAATATAATATATATTGCATATATTATAATGTATTTATACCATATATATTTACATACGTCTATATTAGAAAGATATATATTACAAAATATATTCCTTAACTTTTCACCTGATCACGATTACCAAGAAAAAAGCTGTTTTTACTAATTTTTACTAGCAAACTTCGATAAATTGAAGACTCCTTAGGGAAGAGACCATGTTTGTGAATATTTATCTTTTCAGCCTCTAGCTGACACTTGATAGTCATTATTGCTCAATAAATATATTGTAAGAATGAGTGACTAATAATGATGTGCACCATTTACTGAATTTATACCATATGGGCAGTAACTTGAGTGCCTTGCAGCTCTATGCTTTCATTTAATCCATAAAATAATCTTGTGAAGGAGTTATTATATTCACTTTACAGATGAGGAAGCGAGGGCTCAGGAAGCCTAAGGAAATTAGCCATGGTCACATGACTTCTAAGGGGCACAGTTCAGTCCCAGAATAGATCCAGGCAGCTGCAAATTTCCATGCTCTTAAGCTCTGTGCTGTGCTTAAGAGGCAAGTAACTTCACTCATGAAAATACAGGTATCTGGAAGAATGCAGGATGATATTTTTTTCCTCCATGAAGAGAAACACAGTAATAGCTCTGCTCTACTTCCCTGGGCATGGTTCAGACTCAGTTTCCCTGTTCTGCAATCTGTGATGAAATAATGCAGGTGAGGGAACCAACTGACCTGCTTTGTACAAGATTGGGAGGTTTCCCAGGATGTGGAACTTTCAATGCTTAAATTAGTACTGAGGTCACCCTAAATTCAGGGCTGATATGATAGCATTAAAACACTCAAGATAAAATTCATCTGCTCACTTGATTTACACCAAAGAGTTAGAGTGTGTGTGGATGTGTGTGTAAACACCATATAGTACTGTTAAAAGGAAATGGAGCATATTTCCTTGTGTCACATGCTCAAACTCAAACAGAAAAGCTGGGCCAGACCAGAATAGGAGCTGCTTCACTTCTAAGCTGAAGTTTAAGATACTCATCCTCACATGTTGTAAGTGGGGAAACCACAACATGGACAAAGGCACATTCTTTAACTTAACTGCACAGACTCACACATAGCCTCACGTTCCTCAAACTGGATATATTTTCCACAATCTCACCCTTTCTTCAGGCCCTGCCAGAGATACAAGCAAATATTCGTGTAGTCACACAGCCATGACTTATATACATTCATTCATTAGACATACTCATAATATGCACACCCAACTTTATGTTGGATTCATAGGTATTCTTGAATGCTTTCACACAAATATACAGGCTATGAAGTGCCATACATACCTGTGTACATCCACTTTGTGTAAATATGACATATACATGTACATGTGATGAATCGCTCATGTTCACACAGAGCAGAAGATGTCATCACAGAGACAGTCATGGGCATATACACACACTTTCAAAATATGCAACTGCACGTCCTCAGGCACAGAACTCATCTTTTAATCACTGTGCTATCCTCCCAGAAGCATTTTCACGGTGCTAGCATATTTTACCTGATCCACACATTCAGTCACACTCAGAGGTGTAAGTATACACAGATTCACAGATAGGCATATATACATTTGCATATTACACATTTCTCTCTTTAACACACATACATAGTCACATGCACAATATACCCTTGGCAGTTGCTTGAATTCCCCTCTGTGACAAGGCAAGGTGTAAGGAAAATCTTTAAGAAGGAAATATAAATAAATAAATAGGTACATAATAGATAGATAGATAGATACAGAATGCATATATATACAGAGGTATGCATATATTTTAGCTCTATCTTATATCTATCCATGTCTGGTGATGCGTATCCATTTTCCAGCCATGCGTCCTCAATTGGATGCACATCTACAAGATCCACAAACACAAAGGATCTGGGTTAGACGATTCTTTCTACTCCTCACATTGTGCCAAATACCGAATAAAGCCAATGCATATGCTGATTCTTCTTTGTGCCATCTTCAAGGAAAACAGGGAGGGGGGTTGCCTGGGCCACTAGCCTGTGATCTCTGCAAAGGCACTACTGCCAGCAAGGCCCCCAGAATTAGCAAGTTTCATGAGGAAACTGACCATGGAGGAATGTTTTTCTACTTTAGCCAAAAAGATCCGGCTCCTTTGAACGCGGACTTTCTGCTCACAACTCCTAATGCATTCCACGTTTGACCATTAAATCCTAATTGGAGGCCTGCTGAGGAAGGCATGGGGGCCCAGCCTGCCCGCATTTCCTGGATCACATCCCTGCAAGACCCAGCCTGACCCATGCCCTTGTATGACCTGCCCTTTTGAACCCTTAATCCTACTACTGGTCACAAAGAATTAGGAGCTCAAGTTCCTCCTGAAACCACAGGAATGTCCCCTTTGGTCTTCCTCTTCTCATCTGCCACTCCCACACCCCACCCTCACCCAACCCCATGCACACATACACACTTTGTTATTCTTCCCTCCCTCCTCCTTGCAAGGAGGCAGGATGTCTTGTGGGGGGGCTTACTTGAAAGGCTCCAAAAAGCCTGAGACTTTTATGATGAAACAATTGTCCTTGGTAAATGTCAGACCTTGTATGCGATGATATTTATGACCTTTTTTCCATTAGCCTGTCATTTTCCTGAGAAATTATAACTCTGGCCATGTCAGCCTAACCAGGCCAGTTTTATATATAGAAAGTGGTATGTGGATGAGCAGCATCTTGCCCTCTCCAGCCCACATGAATCTCTATCACATCAGATTCAGGGCATAGCTCACCAGGTACCAATAATCAACCAGAGAGATAAGATAAGGGTGAAATAGCCTTGAAAGGATCACTTTGGAGGATGCAGATGATTTCAAACTGAGAGCTAGCCTTAACTGCTGCTTGCTAGCTCTTCTAACATGTACAAGCCACCACCAAGCATCTTATGTCTTCAGTGTTCTCATTCAGAAACTGCTGATGATAATGCCTGTCCTGTAAAAAAAGGTTTCTGGAAGAATCAAATAAATGAATACAGGGAAAAGGGATTTGAACAGTTGAAATAGCCAAATATCATTAATATTATTGGCATAATAAAGGCATCTCGCCATCAATGAGAGCTTTAAAGTGGACTAAGAAATAAACTAGTGTTTCATGGCCAATGGCTATGAAATATGGGAAGACACGTTTTGGTTCTACCTAAGAAATAATTTCCCAAGGGTCAAAACTGTAAGATGGAATGGGATGCTCAGAAAGCACTGCTTTCCTCAGCGTCAGGGCTATTTACCTACTGCCTCCTGACAGTGTCAGTCTCTGCCTTTCTTCCCTTGCTTTAATCCTACTCCTTTTTCAGAGATGAAGTCTCCTGCACACCAAAGTCTTCTCCAGTTACTGAGCCAGCCCAGAGAAGGGCAGGACACAAATCAGAAGGCCCCAGTTTCCCAGTGTAGAAAGGTTTGGAATTAAAGCATGAGTCTAGACCTGGACCCTGGAGTCTCATCATGACTGCCGATCATGACTTGTCTTAAAATAGAGTCGGTCATAAGGGCATAGATGCTGGCATCACACTCTTTGATTTCAAATGCTTGCTGCATTCCTTGCTTCTGGGCATTGAATGACTTAAGGAAATTCTCTGAGCCTCGGTTTTCCTATCTTTAAAGTGGGATAATGATAATACCTACATTATAGGATTGCTATGGGGATAAATGAAGCAATCCATTTAAAATGTGTGCCCCAGTTTCTAGCATGGAGAGAAAGCTGGTAATGTTAGCTTTAGTCATTATATTGAGGACAGTGCTGATGGTAGAGTTCATGATGATGATCTAAAGCTGAATTTTCCTTAATATGGAATTTTTCATAATAGGCCAGAAGCCAGAGTTCCATGGAAAGCACCCAATTCAAGCCTGTTGCCCATAGCTGGGTCATAGTGAAGAAGAAAATGGGGGATGCCAAAAGAAAATATTTAATTGGAGGAAAGGGCTGTCATTTTAGGTTGAGTCAGAGAGGACAGCTATGAAGAAGGGACATGTAAGCTTATCTGAAAGGATGAGTAGAAGCTACCAAGGGGTAGAGTGGCAGAAAGAGCATTATAGGTAGAGAGAACAAGGGCAAAGATCTTGAGACGTGAACGAATTCAGCAAATTGAAATAACTGAAAGAATACTATAATGTGTCAGGAGCATGTTAAGAGGCACTGCAAATGTAATCAAAGGACAGGTCCTACAGAGCCTGGTACATCAAGGCGTAGAGGTGGTAATGGAAGGATCTTAACATAAGAGTAGCAGGGTCAGATATATACAAGTCACAATGCAGGATTTAAACAAGCAGAACTTCGGAGTACTAGTGCTTTGTTAGCCCTTTGCTAAATTAAGGACGAAGGAAAGAAAGGCTGACCAGCCATGGTTGCAACATGCTGCAGTGTTTCACAGACTCATTAGAAAACTGTCTTAGAAGTCATATACAAGCCCTGTGCTCAGCAGAGGTTATTGCCCCATCACTAGAATCTATGAGGTGCAATCCTTGTCATGTGTAATGTCACATTTCCAGAGCCTAGAATTAATATGTGGCACAAAGTAGGCACTCAATAAAATTTTATGAATTAAACAAATCAGACCTAAAGATAACCTAAGCCCCCATCACCAATGGGTGGCTTCTACAGCTTTTGAATTTAGTAGGACACTGGTCCTCAGATCATGTTAGTCCACAACCAAATGTTCCCAGGCCCTCAGCATCCCTCTCAGACATATTCCTCGTTGCCCATTTTTGGGAAATCTTGCTTTGGGAAATCTTAGGAAATTTTGGCAGCAAGTTAACGCCCTCCTAAGTATGCTTTTGCATATTTCTCACCAGACATTTGACCTGCTTTCTTTGTGAACCAGCAAATGGGAGAAGTTTATGTAATAAGACGTTATGTTTTTGGCTTCTCTGGCTTTTTTTTCTCCCTTAATATTCCAAATGGAATACTACTAAGAAATTAAATTCACTCTTCATCATCATACCTATGTGAATACTTTTTACAACAATGTGATAAAAAGGAAGCATTCTGAGATGAAGAACTTGCAATAAGAAAACAATTGAAAGCAAGGCAATAACATGAAATGTATTTTCACGCTGCTTTTTAATTCTTTTTCTGCATTCTGAAGATTTTTAAATGTATCCTTTACCCTAATTTGTTTTTGATATAAAATTGTAGTTCTAGCAGATGGCAGTTCTTTTAATGTATTTAGGTGTCAAAATAAAATTAATTTCCAAAATTGTTTAGTTAATGTATTCCTAATCTCTAGAATCCTAAAATTTGTGTTCCACAGGAACTAGAGAAAATGTCAGATAAAGGAAACTTCCAGGCATCCATGTGGACCAGGCTTTGAATACAAGACCTCACTTTTGCACAAGTGGTATTTGTATGCATGTTTTTCATTATTTTTAGGATAAATATTTAAAATTTCAGCTCTATTATGAGGTAGAACATAATTCTAGTTAATCCATAGCTAATAAATGAAAGAGATGTGATCCATAATCAGTCCTTTCTGGATCCAAATCACATCTTCACTTGCTACTAATAACTCAAAAAAATAATTACTGAATGTATGAATTGGGGAATGGATGAATGATCTTGGTGGGTGGTGAAAGGGCCTTAATATAAGTTATATCTGAAGTTGAATTCTGGCTTTGTCAGTTACTATTGTTGTTCAATTGTATTTAATTTTCCCTAAGTGTCTTAGCCTGCTGAGGCAGCTATAACAGAATTATTATACCCCAAGAGCCTTAAAACAATAGAAATTGATTTCTCACAGTTCTGGGAGCTAGAAGTCCCAGATCAGGGTGCCAGTGTGGTAGGGTTCTGGTGAGGGACCTCTTTCAAGGTTGCAGACTGCCATTTTCTCCTTCTATCTTCACATTGTAGATAAGGAAGGTGAGAGGAGCCCTTTGGGGTCTCTTTTATAAGGGCATTTAATAGCATTGACCTAATCACCTCCCAAAGGCCCCACCTCCTAAAACCCTCACACTGGGGATTAGATTTCCACATATGCATTTTGGAAGGACCCAAACATTCCATCCGTGACACTCAGTGCTCACTCTACTGTTCCTATAAGGGGATCAGACATTCCCATCCACACTAATGGGAGAAGAGCAGCTACAATAGCCAGCAGGGATTTAAGAGCGTGGGCAGTTGACCTGTGCCCCCTTCCATGTTCTGTATAGACTCTCCTCATTCAGCCTCCCTTTCTGCAACAAGAACACATGAAACAGAGCCAAGGCTAAACCACAGAAAACAAATGTTTGTTGTTACAAACCTCTGAAATAGGTTAGGTTTGTCATTTCTGCCTCACAAACTCGAATAATCTGACTAACGTGATATTTCTTTGATCTTGGCCACTAAACCACTTCAAGCCTCTTTCCTCATCTGTAAAATGGGGATAATATGTATCTACTTTATCAAGTGGGGATTTTGTGAGAAAACAAAGTAGCTACATTGTGCCAGATATAATACATGGTACATAAAAACACCTCAAGCGTCTTCATGCATTTGCAATCTTTTCATGCTAATGCTCTATCAAAGTGTTGACTGCTTTCTTTTTCTGAACTATCTATTCCAATTCGAGCCAAGTCCACTTACCAAACGTCTATTTGGGCAACATTCTTTGGCAGGCATAGTGCTTGTGACATAATATTTTCTCATTCAAGCTTTCCAGCCGAAGGACAAAAGCATGAGAAAAGCAATACTTACTATGTGCAGGACAGGTGCATACGTTTCTGGCCAAAAGCAAGTATCTACCCCGAAGGGAACTCTGAGTCCTACCGGTCTTTCAATTAAGAGATTTAAATATTTTATGAGTTCACATACTCAAACCTAATTAATAGGCCAGAGAAATCAATCCAGATAGGCAGCCTATAGGACAGGATTGTTTTAAATCAGCATCATTGCTGAAATGTGGAAAAAAGTTACCCAGTATTAGAAAGTGGAAAAATGGCAATCAAAGGGAAAGTCATCAAAAAGTGTTAAAAATATATGTTGGTGGCTAGGTGAGTAGCAGCATTTCTCAACAGGGTCCCCTGAACACCTTCACAGGAATTGCCTGGGGGCACTAATTAATAGGCAGATTCCTCCCTTATCTCCACCCAGACTCAATCTCACTGGAGTCTCTGAATGGCCAGGTTAAAAAAAACATTTTAAGTCTCTCCATGTTTACTTTAGGACCACACTTTTTTTTTTAAACAGCACTGTTACATTAATTTCTCATATGCTTTTACTACAGTATGTATAACGTACACAAAACAAAAATTTGCAAATCGTTAAGTGTTGAGTTTGGTAAGAGATTTACTCACCTGATTCCACTGATTATACCTGACCATTACCCCCAAAAACAAAATATGGAACATTTTCACCTCCTGAAAAGCTCCCGCTGTCCCTTCCTAGTCCTCCACCTCTGCTCGGGGATAGCTGCTTTCTGACTTCTATCTCCCACAGGTTATATTTTCCTGTTCTTGGAATTCTCATAAATGAAATTATACACACTGCATTTGTGTGTGTGTGTGTGTGCATGTGACTTGCTTTGCACATCATATTTTTGAGACTCAGCCATGCAGTTGCAGGTATCAATAGTTTATTCCTTTACATAATATTCCAGGTTATGAATACATCAAAATTGTTATCCATTCTCCTTTTCACATGCATAAGGATTGTTTCACATTGAAGGCTTTTCTGATAAGGATGCTATAAACATTCTCGTATTAATTTTGGAGGGCCTATGTTTTTATTTCTCTTGTACAAATATCTGGGAGTAGAACTGGTGGGTCATATAGTATGTATATTTAAATGTATATGATATTACCAAAGGGAATTCATATTCCCACCAGCAACATACTAGAGTTCCATTTGCTCCACATCTTCACCAACACTTTGTATTCACAGTCTTTGACTTTTGCCGTGAGTGTGCAGTGGCATAACATTGTGTTTTTGTTTGCATTTCCCTAATAATAAATTAATGACCTGATGGCTAAGGATGTACTTCTAGCTATTCATATATGGTCTTTGGTGAAATGTCAGTCCAAGGCATTTGCCCCCATTTTTTCCATGCTCACCATATCTGGAGAAGCACAACTGTGCAGGTAAGTGCCCTGACCTCCAATCAAAAGCCTTGGCTCTTGACTGGCTTTGCCATGAATCAGCTATGTGAGTCAATTTGGGGTCAGTTTGGTCTATTTGCTCCCTCATCTACAGAATGTGGATCCTACCTAGGTCATTCATTCACTCATTTCCTTTTCTGTGGAAGGAAAACCAAACAGGGAAACAAGGGAGCTGCCATTTCCTACAGAAGAACTGATCCCCAGGGAGACCTGAAAAAATACACACCCACCCATCAGACTGGCAGCCGTCTGCATCAATTCCTGTATCAACACAGAAAGAGTCAATAAAGGCTATTACTGAGTAACTTCTGAAGCAAATACTGTGAGAATATTGTTGAACAAAAGGTTTCTCTCACCTTCATCCTTATTGTCACCACACCCAAAATAGTCCTTTCTCCCCAGTTTCCATGAACAGGGAAGAAGAGTTGAATAGAGATAATGAACATGCAGAGGTTGGGGGGGTGGGGGGGATCCCTGAGGTTCTGTGTCCTTTCTGGCCCCCTCTGTGAAACAGATAGAACATCAAGACAGGTTTACGGAAGCAGAGCTCTGAGGAGGCACTTTGCTTATCAGCTGAAGCTCCAGGGTGTTAAGAAGAAACAGAAGGGAAAAAAGTATGTGTGTATCTACGGCCCCTCATGCCCGCCCAGGAATTTTCCACACAAAATCAGTCAATTCTCTGTGTACGCCCAAGACCTGAACAGGTTGAAGACATGACAACAATGGAGAGCTCAGTAAATGCAAGATCAGCCTCTACAAGACAATGCATGCTCTATGTTATTCTAAAATCCAGCGAAAGGGATACATGAGGTAATGATCTTAACCGACTTCATTTTGTTTTCCCACCCACAACTGTGTATGGAGTTGAAACAAAAATTAAGTTAATATATTAAAAAGAAAAGATCTACGTAAAATTTCTTGTATTATTTTGCAGACTGAAATTAATGCTCACTACACAGAGAATTTTTAAGGGGTGTCCTACAACAGTGTGACTAGTAGCCAAGGCAAGATTCTGTAGGACCAACACAGCACATAACCCATAGAAGTATGCCTGAGTCAAACCAGCCAAAAAATGATTCCCTTAGCCACACTTACTTATACTATCACCATTTTTAATTTTATCAAGAATAAGTGGAGATTAATATGAGAGTCTATGTAGGCCCTTTATTATTACTTTTTCCATAAAACTTTATAATTTAAGACTTCCCTAGTTGTAGCCCTCATGCTCAACAAATCCTTTCGCTGTCTTTGGAAACTCCTAATACCATTCCTACGCCCACAAATCAGTCATGGCACTCTTTCCCAGGGAATCTGCAGGTTGCTCAGAATCCTTGCCAGCTAAAATCTATAGGCACCCATTGCAAATCAACCTGAATCATGATAAAAATGGAAGAGTCGATGTGGTTCCTTTTATTGACGTTTGGCCTAAGTAGCCAAAATTTGACTCTTCCAAAGAAGATTATTGTGTCCAGGATGGATAAAATGGGGTTAAACCTTATAGTGATGTTTATTTCCATAGTGATGTTTATGGTACCACCTTTTATGTCTGGCATAAGGTTCATGATTTTTCCCTTACCCAACTTTACCTCTCCAGCGTCCACAAGTGGTACTCCTGTCTTCCCATCATGTTTTCAAGCAAGGTATATCAAACCCTCTTACCTTATCACACTCTTTCTCAGTTCTCTGATTTTATATATACTGTCTCCTCTCGTTGAATATTTTTTGTTGCACCTCTTCTCACCTTCACTGCCACTACTAGGTGTGAAGATCTTCTTAGGTAATGGGAACTTGATGATCAAGGTAGTTCAGGATTGGGAACCTTTGGCAGATAGCTTCTGCTTCCCCTCCTCTCCCCTCCTGAGACTAGCCATCTATAAACTATATCTGCCAGACACCCTTGCCAACTGGCTTCTTGTTAGTTTATGCTCCTGGGAGGTACTAATGGGAGTCTGGAGAGTGGGAGGAAGGAAAAGCATGTTTTTCCACCTTTTGGTGGCACCTTCAGCAGCGGCAGGGGTTGGGCTGGCTGGCGTGTGTGCAGTCCTGGGTTCCTGCCTGTGTGCAGGCAGCTAGATTCCAAAGGGACCAATGCCAATAGTGCAATAGTGGTGGGCTCTGAGTAAGAGTGTTCACCTTCCCTTTGTCTTCAGCAGCATTAGGGGTAACTGTATTAGTTTCCTGCAGCTATTAACCTCTGACCTTTCTACTTTTGTCCCTCCGGTCCTTCTAACACCTTTGCAAAGTTATCTGTTTCAAATTCCTTATTTTGAAATACCTAGAGAGGATTCTATTCTCCTGCTACAGCGAATGAAGAGCAAACAGGAAGATTATTACTTAGGAATTGTCTTTAAAGGCTCTAAGAAGTTGAAATCATTGTTATGAATCATATTCTGGAAGCAAACCCCATCAGGTTTTCTCTATTGGGGTTTACCATCATTTAAACTTTAACACTTGATTGTTGTCTTGAACAGAGTTTAGCATTTATTTCAAAGGAGTCAGATAAGAGCACAAAAGAAGCCACAGATAACACATAGAAAGGTGGGCATGACTGTTTCCAAGAGAACTTTTTTTTTTTTAACCAAAAGAGGCAGCAAGCCAGATTTGGTCCAGCAGTGGTAGCTTGTTGAGCTCTGCTCTAGAAAGTTGAAAATGTACAAACTGAGGACAGAACTGATAATCACTAACAGATGATTATTTATTTCAATCATCCATTGCTGTTTGTTTATTCAGTTTTCCATTCATTTATCAGTTATTTATCAATGCTGCCCTAGGTAACTGGTATAAAATGGAGATTTGTATAAACACATTTCAAAGAAGGAATATTTAATATGGTGGAGTAAAGCACAACAAAATCTAATTTTCAGTAAGGTTTGAAATGTCCCTGAAACTCTAAATGCCAAGCCTTTTCCTGTTCACTTGTCCACAATCGAAGGCCTGCTGCCACCTGTCTTTGTGTAATCCTGTCATGTCTCTAACTTCTACTTAAGAAGAAGTACTTCTTTCATGCAATGAAAGGATATTCATTACACAGATGAACATGAGCTTTCCAATCCAAGTGCAAAGCTTTAATCAGCCCTGAGAAACACTTAAAACACACACAGGCTCTAAATTGCATTATCCTCTGGAAAAAATATATTCACTCCTCCATACACACAAAACAATTCCCTTGTTCTCATCATAGAAGAGACAAAAGATACCAACAGACTGCTTTCATGTATTCCCTAAATAATGCCTATAATTAAATGTACCATGTACGTGATCGAATAAAATTTCATTTGCTTTCCAACTCCCTCTAAATAACACCATGATTTAGAAGATCAAAGGAACAGGCCATTTTGAGTTTTTGAGATGTTTTGTTCAAGCACTAGCATTAATCTATCAAAACCAAAAATATCTTCCCTATTCTGAAAAATAACAATGGTAACTAAAGTCTCTCCAAATTCATATCAAATCTAGTTTTCAACTCAAAATCCTTTTCAGAACTTATTTTCCTCCTGTCACAACATGGAGTTATTTCCAGACTTTAACTACTTTTATCTTTTCCTAATTTCTTTTCCTTTTTTTTCACTTTTTATTGGAAACATTTCAAAGCTGAAACGCTTGTAAGAGTAGTGCACAGAATTGTCACATCTTCATTTAGCCTGAGCCCCACTGATATTCGGCCAATTATACCATCAATATCACATGTTACTCCAAGTTGTAACATTTCTCTGGTCTCCTAGATCAGTTACCCAGTCTTTTCTCAACATTCATGACCTTGACATTTTTTAAAATGACAAGACCAATTGTTTTGTATAATCTCTCTTCATCTAGCTTGCCCACTGTTTGCGCATCACCAGCCCAAGGTTTTGCATTTTTGGCCAGAATTTGAAGGGGGTGATGCTATATTCTCAGTACCTGCCATCCAGTGTCACATGATACCAATTTTTCCCATTACTGGTGGTATGAACACTGATCATTTGGGGTTGGCCAGTTTTCTCTACAGTTACTTCTGTTACTTTGCAATAAATAGATATCTTGTGAGGAGATCGTTTGAAGCTGTGCAAAAATCTATTTCACATACCATTTTCATCCTTTAGTTTCATCATCCATTTGTGTTTATTCCCCCAATTTTTCAAAATTAAGGTATCATTGATAAACAATCTTATGAAGGTTTCACATGGGCAATATTGTAGTTTCAACATTCACACACATTATCAAGTCCCCCCTCACAGCCCATTGCAGTCACTGTCTATCAGAGTAGTAAGATGCTATATAGTCATTACTTGTCTGCTCCGTGCTGTACTGCCTTCTTCATGACCTACCTATACTGTGAGTGCTAATTATATTGCCCCTTAATCCCCTTCTCCCTCTCTCTCTACCCACCCTCACCAATGCCTTCCCTATGATAACCACTAGACCCTTCTTGGGGTCTGTGAGTCTGCTGCTGTTTTGTTCCTTCAGTTTTGCTTTGTTGATAAACTCCAAAAATGAGTGAAATCATTTGGTACGTGTTTTTCTCTGACTGACTTATTTCACTGACCATAATACCCTGTAGCTTCATCAGTGTTGTTACAAATGGTAGGATTTGTTTTCTTTTTCTGGCTGAATAAAATTCCATTGTGTATATGTACCATTTCTTCTTTATCCATTCATCTACTGTTGGACACGTAGATTGCTTCCATATCTTGGCTATGGTAAATAATGCTGTGATAAACATAGGGGTGCATATGTCATTTTGAATTGGGGATCTTGTTTTATTCAGGTAATTCCTAGGAATGGAATTACTGGGTCTAATGGTATTTCTATTTTTAGTTTTCTGAGGAACCTCAGAAAACTTTCCACAATGGTTGCTTTCCATATTGCTTTCCACAATGGTTGAACTAATTTACATTCCCACCAACAGTGAAGGAGGGTTCCCCTTTCCCACATCCTCACCAGCATTTGTTGTTTCTTGTCTTTTGGATGTTGGCCATCCTAACTGGTGTGAGGTGGTATCTCATTGTGGTTTTAATTTGCATTTCATTGATGATTAATGATGTGGAGCATCTTTTCATGTTCCTGTTGGCCGTCTGAATTTCTTCTTTGGAGAAGTCTCTGGGCAGATCCTCTGCCCATTTTTTAATCAGGTTATTTGTTTTTTGATTGTTGAGTCATGTGAGCTATTTATGTATTTTGGACGTTAACCCCTTTTTGGATACATCTTTTACAAATATATTCTCCCATACTGTAGGGTACCTTTTTGTCCTGCTAATGGTTTCCTTTGCTGTACAGAAACTTTTTAGCTTGATGTAGTCCCAATTTGTTCATTTTTGCTTTTCTTTCCCTTGCCCAAGAACATATGTTCAGGAGAAAGTTGCTCATGTTTTATCCAAGAGATTTTTGCCTATGTTTCCTTCCATGAGTTTTATGGTTTCATAACTTAACAGTCAGGCCTTTGATCCATTTTGAGTTTACCTTTGTCTATGGAGTTAGACAATAATCCAGTTTCATTCTCTTACATGTAGGTGTCCAGTTTTGCCACCACCATTTGTTGAAGAGGCTGCTGCCATTTTCCATTGTATGTCCATGGCTCCTTTATTATATATTAATCCCATATATGTGTGGTTTTATATCTGGGCCCTTTGCTCTGTTCCATTAATCTATGGATCTGTTCTTGTGCCAGTGCCAAATTGTTTTAATCGCTGTGACTTTGTAGTACAGCTTGAAGTCAGGGAGCGTAATGCCCCCAGCTTTGGCTTTTCAGGGTCTTTTGTGCTTCCATATGAATTTTAGAGCTATGTGCTCTAGTTTGTTGAAGAATGCTGTTGGTATTTTGATAGGGATTACACTGAATCTGTATATTACTTTAGGCAAGCCATTCTGACAATACTAATTCTTCCTATTCATGAGCATGGGATGTATTTTCATTTATTAATGTCTTCCTTAATTTCTCTCATGAATGTCTTGTAGTTTTCCGGGTATAGGTCTTTCACCACCTTGATTAGGTTTAATCCTAGGTATTTTATTCTTTCTGATGCAATTGTAAATGGAGTTGTTTTCCTGATTTCTATTTCTACTAGTTCATCATTAGTATATAAGAATACAATAGATTTCTGTGTATGGATTTTGTATCCTACAACTTTGCTGAACTCAGTTACTAGTTCTCATAGTTTTGGGGTGGATTCTTTAGGGTTTTTTATGTACAATATCACATCCTCTGCAGGCAGTGAAAGTTAAATTTCTTCCCTACCGGTATGGATGCCTTTTATTTCTTTGTGTTGTCTGATTGCTATGCATAGGATCTCCAGTACTATGTCGAATAAAATGCTGATAGTGGACATCCTTGTCTTGTTCCTGATCTTAGAGGAAAAGCTTTTAGCTTTTTGCTGTCATGTATGATGTTGGCTGTGGGTTTGTCATATATGGCCTTTATTATGTTGAGGTATTTGCTCTCTATGCCCATTTTGTTGAGAGTTTTTAGAGTGAATGGATGTTGAATTTTGTCAAATGTTTTTTCAGCATTTATGGAGATGATCATATGGTTTTTGTCCTTCTATTTGTTGATGTGGTGGATGATGTTGATGGATTTTCAAATATTGTATCATCCTTGGCATCCCCGGAGTAAATCCTACTTGATTATGATGAATGATCTTTTTGATATTTTTTTGAATTTGGTTTGCTAATATTCTGTTGAGGATTTTGCATCTACATTCATCAGGGATGTTGGTCTGTAATTTTATTTTTTTGTGGTGTCTTTGCCTGATTTCAGTATTAGAGTGATGCTGGCCTCATGGAATGAGATTGGAAGTATTCTCTCCTCTTCTACTTTTTGTAAAGCTTTAAGGAGAATGGGCATTAGGTTTTCACTAAATGTTTGGTAAAATTCAGCAGTGAAGCCATCTGGTCAAGGGGTTTTGTTCTTAGGTTGTTTTTTGATTATAAACTCAATTTCATTGCTGGTAATTAATTGGTCAGTTCAGATTTTCTGTTTCTTCCTGGGTCAGCATTGGAAGGTTGTATTTTTCTAGAAAGTTGTCCATTTCTTCTAGGTTGCCTAATTTGTTAGCATATAATTATGCATAGTATTCTCTAATAATTTTCTGTATTTCCATGGTGTCCATAGTGACTTTTCCTTTCTCATTTCTGATTCTGTTTATGTGTGTACACTTTCTTTTTTTTTCTTGATAAGTCTGGCTAGGGGTTTATCTATTTTGTTTATTTTCTTGAAGAATTAGCTCCTGGTTTCACCAATTCTTTCTATTGTTTTATTCTTCTCAATTTTACTTATTTCCACTCTGATCTTTATTATGTCCCCCCTTCTACAGACTTTGGGCCTCATTTGTTCTTCTTTTTCTAGTTTCATTAATTGTGAGTATAGACTTTTCACTTGGGATGGTTCTTCTTTCTTGAGGTAAGCCTGTATTGCAATATACTTTCCTCTTAGAATTGCCTTTGCTGCATCCCACAGGTTTTGGGGTATTGAGTTGCTGTTTTCATTTGTCTCCATATATTGCTTGATCTCTGTTTTTATTTGGTCATTGACCCACTGATTATTTAGGAGCTTGTGGCTCTTTTTTTTGTTTTATTTACATAATTTATTTTTAGTTTCATACCTCTGTGGTCCGAGAAGCTGGTTAGCACAATTTCAATCTTTTTTAATTTATTGAGGCTCTTTTTATGGCCTGGTATATGATCTATTCTGGAAAACATTCTGTGTACTCTTGAGCAGAATGTGCATCTTACTGCTTTTGAGTGGAGTGTTCTGTAGATATGTTAGGTCCATCTGTTCTAATGCATTGTTCAGTGCCTCTGTGTCCTTACTTATTTTCTGTCTGGTTGATCTGTCTTTTGGAGTGAGTTGTGTGTTGAAGTCTCCTAAAATGAATGCATTGCATTCATTCAGCCCTTTAATTCTGTTGGTATTTGTTTGACATATTGAGGTGCTCCTATATTGTGTGCATAGATATTTATAATGGTTATAACCCTTTTTTGACTGACCCCTTTATCATTATGTAGTGTCCTTCTTTGTCTCTTATTACTTTCTTTGGTTTAAAATCTATTTTGTCTGATACAAATACTGCTGCCTCTGTTTTTTTTCTCCCTATTATTTGCATGAAATAACTTTCCATCCTTTCACTTTTAGTCTGTGTATATCTTTGGGTTTGAGGTGAGTCTCTTGTAGGCAGCATATAGATGGGTCTTGTTTTTTATCCATTCTGTAACTCTATGTCCTTTGATTGGTACACTCAGTCCATTTACATTTAGGGTGATTATCAATAGATATGTACTACTGCCATCGTAGGCTTTAGATGCATGGTTACCAAAGGAAGGTTCAAGGGCAGCTTCCTTACTATCTAACAGTCTCTCTTAACTCACTTATTATGCTATTTCAAACACAATCTAAAGGTTCTTGAGTTTTTTTTCCCCTTCTCCTCCACTCTTGATATATTAGGAGTCATATTCTGTACTCTTTCTGTATCCCTTGACTAACTTTGTGAGTAATTGATTTAATTTGTATTTGCTTAGTGATTAATCTACTTCCTTTATCATCATTTTATTTTCTCTGGTGGCAGCTATTTAGCCTAGGAGCACCTCCGTCTACAGCAGTTCCTTTAAAATACACTGTAGAGATGGTTTGTGGGAGGTGAATTCCCTCAACTTTTGCTTATCTGGATATTGTTTAATCCCTGCTTCAAATTTAAATGATAATCTTGCTGGGCAGAGTATTCTTGATTGGAGGCCCTTCTGTTTCATTGCATTAAATGTATCATGCCACTCCCTTTTTCCCTATAAGGTTTCTACTGAGAAGTCTGCTGATAGCCTGATGGGGTTTCCATTATAAGTGATCTTTTTCTGTCTCTGGGTGCTTTCAGTAGTCTGTTCTTGTCCTTGATCTTTGCCATTTTAATTATTATATGCTTTTGTGTTGTCTTCCTATGGTCCCTTGTGTTGAAAGATCTCTGTACTTTCATGACCTGAGAGACTATCTCCTTCCCTAGATTGGGGAAGTTTTTAGCAATTATTTCCTCATAGAGACCTTCTTTCACTTTTACTCTCTTCTTCTTCTGGTACCCCTTTAATGTGAATATTGTACTGTTTGGCTGGTCACACAGTCTTGTTATAATTCTTTCATTCCTAGAGATCCTTTTTTCTCTCTGTGCCTCAGCTTCCTTGTTTTCCTGTTCTATAATTTCTATTTCATTTTCTGTCTCTTGTAGCTCATCTAATCTACTTTTAAATCCCACTATTGTATATTTCTTTCCAGATACTGTATTTTTCAAAATTTCTCTTTCTTGAAGTCTTCCCTGAGATCTTCAATATTTTTCTGTAGTAGTAGTTCCATGAGCATGTTTATGATTTTTATTTTTAAATCCTTATTAAGAAGAAGGGTGATTCCAGTTTCACTTGGCCCTCTTTCTTGCATCTTTTCCTGTATTTTTATTTGGACCAAATTTTTTGCTGTTTCATTTTTTTAGTGATTCCTATGGAATAATAACTTTGTGTAGGTGGCATCCTCTACTGCCCAGAAGCTCTTCTCTCTGGAGGTGCTGAGCCTCTGTAGCAATGGCAGGGGTCACAGGCGAGTGGTACCAGTGTCTGCCGGAGAGAAAGAGCTCTTTCTTACCTTCCCAGCTATAAGGCCTGCCACCACTGCAAGGTCCGGTGGGCCAAGCACACAGGGAGGAGCCTCTGTAGCTTCTGTAGGCAGGTCCACCTCCAGGTGGCCTGGCACCATGGTGGGGGCAGCAAATGTACAGACAGGTGCCTTCCTGGAGAAGGATCAGCAGGCTGTGCATCTCAGTGGGAATCCTTGGGGCTGTATTGCCAAGCAGGGGGATAGAGCATCTGAAGCTCCTGAGAGTTCCAAACCTGTTGGTGTGAGTTTGCCAGGACTATTTTTTCCACCTGCCCTTTCTCCTAACAGTGAGCTCTGTGTAATCTTTGCTCCTTTAGTGCACCTCTTGTTGTTAGGAAGTCTCTCAAGGTGCCTCTCTTTCTTTTGTCCCAGAGCAGCCAGTGTGCATACCTATTCTCCACAAGTGGCTGGAATCTCAGTCTCTCTGAGTATTCCACCTGTCTTTGCATTCCAATCCCGCTAATCTCCAGAACACCATGTAATGTGGGTTTGTGCTCCCTGAGCAGATATCCAGGTCTGGGTGTTTAGCACTCCTGGGCTTCTACCCCCTCCCTTCTCTTTTTCTTTTCCTCCCACCTGTGGGCTGGGGTTGGGGGAGAGCTTGAGTCCTATCAGATAATTTGCTACTTTACCCTTTTCTTTGAGGTCTTCTCTTTTCCTCAGATGTAGGTGGTCTCTTCTGCAGTCTTTGCATCACTCTTTCAGGATTAGTTGTATTTGCTGTATTTTCATGTTATATGTGGTTTTGGGAGGAGGTTTCTGTCTCACTTCTCATGCCACCATCTTTTTCCTTAGTCCTTCTTCCACAAATTAATTATTTCTCTGATGATTATCAAATGATTTTTAATTTTGTCATTTCATCTATATTTATGATAATATTGTAATATAGAACTTTCTCATCTCCCCATTTATGTATTAATTGATATCACTGAAGGCACATGGATTTCTATTTTATTGAATGAGCTATAATCCTTTCCTATCATCATTTATATTTATGTGCAAATTGCCCATGCTGCACCTCCAATAAGGTTAGGTAACTGCTTCAAAGTCACACAGTTGTTACGTGTTGGGGCTAGGTATAAACTACAGGGTCTCACCACATTGATTTTTAAAATATATTTAATATTCTCAGAATAACTATGCAAACATTTAATGCCCCTGTGAATATTCAGAAATAAGCATTCTGCATGATCTGTTCTTTAATTTATAGAATAGCTAGGATTTTGCTAGAGCAAAAACTACTGTTTCAAATTACATACTATTTATAGGAACTAAATGGTTGTGTCTCTCCCAAAATTCATAAATGGAAGCCATAACCCTCAGTGTGACCTCACTAGAAGTGAGGCCATTGGGAGGTAATTATGTTTAAATGAGGTCAAGAGGGCAAGACCTCCATGATGGGATTAGTATCCTCATACGAAAGGAAGAGGGTCAGGGAAATGCAAATTAAAACCACAATGAGATATCACACTATCACACACAGTTAGGATGGCCAACATAGAAAAGACTAAGAACAACAAATGCTGGCAAGGATGTGGAGAAAGGGGAACCCTCCTACACTGCTGGTGGGAATGTAAGCTAGCTAGTTCAACCATTGTGGAAAGCAATATAGGAGGTTCCTCAAAAAACTCAAAATAGAAATACCATTTGGCCTGGGAATTCCATTCCTAGGAATTTACCCAAAGAAAACAACTTCTCAGATTCAAAGACATATGTATGCCTATGTTTATCACAGCACTATGTACAACCAAGATATAGAAGCAACCTAAGTGTCCATTAGTAGATGAATGGACAAAGAAGATGTGGTACATATACACAATGGAATACTATTCAGCCATAAGAAAGAAACAAATCCTGGCATTTGCAACAACATTGATGGAGCTAGAGGGTATTATGCTCAGTGAAATAAGTCAGACAGAGAAATAAAAATATCAAATGATTTCCCTCATTTGTGGAGTATAACAATGAAGCAAAACTGAAGGAACAAAATAGCAGCAGACTCACAGACTCCAAGAAGGGACTAGTGGTTACCAGAGGGGAGGGGTGGTGGAGAGCCGGTGGGTAGGGAGGGAGAAGGGGATTGTTGGCTATCATGATTGGTGCACAGGGTGTTTGTGGGATCATGGGGAAGACAGTGTAGCTCAGAGAAGACAAATAGGGACTCTGTGGCATCTTACTACACTGACGGACAGTGACTACAATGGGGTATGGTGGGGAGGACTCAATAATAGGGGTGAATGTAATAACCACATTGTTTTTCTTGTAAAACCTTCATAAGAATGTATATCAATGATGCCTCAATCAAAAAAAAGGAAGAGGGTCCAGAGCTGTCTTCCTCTCCACCATATGAGGACACAGTGAGAAGTTCGCTCTCGTAAGCCAGGACGATGTTCTTACCAGGAACCAAATCTGCCAGCACCTTGATCTTGGACTTCTGGTCTCCAGAACTGTGAACAGTAGGTCTGTTATTTGAGCCAATCAGTCTATGGTATTTTGTTATAACAGCCCAAGCTAAGACATTATTTTAACAAAATTAACAGTAGCTCAATAAAAATAGATTTAAAATAATTAAAGTAAGACATTGGAAAAAAAACCACTATTGGTTCTATTAAAACCATCAAGAAATGCCATGTACCCTTTTCTAAATTAAGGACAATAGCTCTGAATGTAGCTCTTAGAAATTCACGAAAAGTTTTCTGGCACATGATCGTATTTTAAAAGGATAGAAATTGGTAACATTTGTATATTTTCCTTGCAGTTTAGGATTCCAGGTTTTCATTAAAAAAAGTCTCTCTCTCCAAGCATGTATCCCAGGCATATGTTGGGAAGGGGTAATCACAGAGTAATGATGAGAAATAGGAGGAAGATGATTTGCTGGTCACTTCTTCAGTGTCATTCTTTTCTGCTACTATTTACAACTGAAATCCAACGGGCACTTACTAAAAGTTTAGTTGTTATTTTGGGCCACTGGATCATAGTGAGCCATCCCATGGGGAGCCTGAGACATTGGGCCTCATTACAGGAGATTACAAGAGGACTCTGTGTGTTTGCTGCTGGCTCTGGTTTATATCCCTCTAGATTGGAAGGGTCTTCATATCCCAAGTAGCTGTGTGCTCAGCTCCTGTTGTTGGGTCCTGTTGTTGGTTCAAAAGCCTCAGATTTCTTCTTCCGTGACAGCAAGGACTATTGAAGACCACTAACCAGTTACCATTCTGAAATCTTACTAAAAGGCGGAAGTGGAAAGATCATAATCTGGAATCACATAAACCTGAGTTCAAATCTTGACTCCGCTACTTTTTATTCTGATACTTTGGGTGAATTATTTCCTCAGTCTGAGCCTTATTTTTCTTGTTACCCCTTGAAAATGTGGACAATGTAGGAAGTCGTTATGATTCCATTATACAATGAATGTGAAATGTTTCATACATGAGTGATGCTAGATAACCAAAATAGAGTTTCCTCCAGACCTAAATGACCTCCTAACAGACCTTCCTGCCATTTGGGAGAGGGAAGCTGTGCATTATGGCATACTGGAATATTGAGGATTAAGATTGCTACAAATAATAAAATGGTTTGAGGGTGCAGAGGAGAAAGGACTGATTGATGAGAGGTTTCCCAAGGGTGAGAGCCGCTGACAGGAGCTCTCATGGACAGGTAGGGCTTGCGTGACTGCCGAATAAGAGGTGGGAGAGAAGCAGTGGAACATTCTAAGTGTTTTCAGATCCACTGCAATGACAAACAATCATTTGACTGTCTACTAAGGAGCAAGAATTACATTGACACTTTAAATAAAACATTAAATAAGATAAGCTCTATTAGTTTCGTAGGCTGCTGTAACAAAATACCAGAAACCAGGTGGCTTAAACAGAGAAGTATTCTCTCACAGTTCTGGAGGCTGGAAGTCTAAAATAAAGATGTGTAGGCCTCATTGTCTCTGAAGGCTCTAGGGGACAACCCTTCCTTGACTCTTCCTAGCTTCTGGCGGTTGCTGGCAGCCTTTGGCCTTCCTTGGCCTGCAGCTGCATCACTTTAATATCTGCCTCTATTGTCACATGACTATCTTCTCCCTGCATGTCTGTCTCTGGGTCTCTTCTCTTCTAAAAAGGACATCTGTCATATTGGATTAAGGCCCTGCTTTACTGTAGCTTGACCTCATCTTAACTGAACTTATATCTTAATTACATTTGTAAAATTGCCAAATAAGGTCACCTTTGCAATTACCAGGGTTAGGACTTCCACATATCTTTCGGGGGACAAGGTTCAAGCCACAATAAGCTCCGTTTCCTTTAGGAGTTCACAGTCAAAGACACAGACATGAAAAAAGAAAAAAGATAATTTCAATATCATTTGAAGTATGTTATGCCAGAGGTTTTTTCAGGGAGGTATTAAATGATTTAAGAAGAGTATAACGAGACAGGAGCAACAGGGGATTGTCAGAGAGATATTCTGTGTCAATGTGACAACTGAATTCTGAAGATGAGCTAGAGTCTGTCAGTCAAAGAAGTGGAGAAAAGTCAACCAAGGAGAAAGGAACAGTGCAAATAAAGGTAGGGAGGCATGGGATATGTTGTGTGGGAAGAAAACTGTAAGCAGAAGTTCGATGTTGATTTAGTGGGAGTCAAAGAAAGGAGGGAAGATGAAGCTAGGGATCTGGGTCAAGCTGAAACATAAACGGCCTTGTCTTATTTTAAGAAACTTAGACTTCCATTCAGTTTTCCATCATATCTTTATGGAGTACCTCCTAGAAAAGAGTACACACCACAGGGTGGTCATGTCCTTGGCTGAGGTTAATGGCATATAACTGCCCTAATTACGGTCATTATAATGGTCAAGCACATAAATTCATAGTACTAAGTATGAAAAACATAAGTTAAAAATAAAGTATTGCCAAGCGGTAAATGTATTGGAGTCATGGATTCTAAATGAGCTCCCAATTCATGCAACCATATCAAAGCTGTTTGGGAAGTTCAAGGTGGAATTTCTCATACCTAGATACTCACTGACACAGAAGAAGAAGAAAAAAAGGATTTGTAGCAACATCAATCTTCATGCCAATCATAACTGTAAACATTTAAATTACAATCTATTTTTTATTAGGCTTTTTTAATAATAGCTTTTTATTTATTTTTTAAAATATTTTTACTAGCAATTCTTATTAGCAATAAGTATACTGTTTAAAATAAGATAGATACGACAGTCCTTGCTCTCAAGGATTTTAATAAATGGATTCCAATATATAGCTCTTAGCACAAAACTCAATTTCTTCCTCAAGCCCAGTACCCTTCACAGGGACAAGGAAGCACTCCAGAAATGGTCCAATAAGTAGCATTTCATATAAGTCTTTTCTGTAAACAAAACTCATTGTCTTTTTGCTATCAACAGCTGGCTTCCTGAGGTGTGTCAGTTGCAGAGAGGACGTCCCTAAGGGCTATGAAGCCCATGAGAGTTACTGAGAGAATAGTTATTTGAGTTGCACTCCTTTCTGCTGAGCTTGGTGTCAGATAAGAGCAGCCCCACTCTCCTACAGCAGGACCCTCTCGCCCCTATGGGGGCTGGAGCAGGGGACTATGAAGGCTGGAGCAAGGGAAGGACTTGCGGGCACTTCAAGTGCTGAAGTCCATATCTCCAAGCACTACTTAGGAAGGGCCTTATTTTTGGCCTTGTGCCCTTCTCCAGTTTCATTTCCACTGAAGAATGACCTCAATTCTATAACCTTTTCCATCAACACTTAGGGCTAAATTAAATTGCAGAGTCCTGGTGAAGAATGAGCTCAAGCCCTTTCTAAAAACCTACTCAGCCATCCTGATAAGCATCTCTTACCAAGAAGGGAGGAAGAGAGAAGTTCCCTTAAACAGGATGTGCATGTAGAAGAGAAACAAATGTTTACATGAACTCAAGTAGACGATGCAGGATCTAAAGATGATGAAGCTCTGTTCTCAAGGAGCTTAAACTCTAGTGGGAAGTCTGAGACTTTCCTAATGAATTCCATTACAAAGCATTTTTATTGCAAAGTGATAGAATGGAGTGATTAGAGTGATAATAACACTACCTATTGTTTACATACTTAGTTTTCACTTACCAACTCCTTTTATAAATACAATCTTGTTGATCCTCATAGCATCTGTTTGCTTTGTAAGATGGTACAGCCCATTATTTTCTTATTTGAAAGCTGGATAAACTGAGGTCCAGGTAGACAAAAAAAGCTGGAGAAACAAAGGCCCAGGTACTGGCCAAATTGAAAGTGTCTAGAAGCTATTTAAGTCTCTTCATTTTGAAACACTATGCTACCATCCCAAATAAAATTTTATTCCAGAATGTGGAAAGGAGAGTTGAATTCTGACTAGTAATACGTAGTGGTAATTTGGTGGTGGTTACAAATGGATCCTGTGGTCTAGATTACAAAATCTAAAACATTTTATGATTTGTCTTTATTCATCTGTCTACAGTGTAGGCAGAATATTAAGTAACACAGGATATGTTTTCCAAATGGTTAGGAAGTTAAACCTTTTGCTCCATATACTCATGTGTTTATTTATAATACTTCATAGTCATCTCTTTCTCAAATGCTTTTCCATTCCCTCTACTCATTGCTTATATAATTAAAGATAAGTTTGATATGATAAGACATTGGGAATTCCCTTTTATCCAATCAAGAGGCAAAGGCAAAGGAAAGCAAACTCCTTGCTTGGCAGATTCTAAAACATTGAAGTAAACATGAAATTCCAAGACAGAAGTAGTTTTCTCTTTAAGTGCTCTTACCCATAATCAAGTGCTATGACTAACTTCCTAGAAGGACCCATGAACTCTTGCAGAGACAGCCAGAGGCATTTTGCATCATTGTTTATCAGGACTGAAAATGCCCTCTGTTCAGCTCCAAGTAAAGATTTAAGTCCATAATCTACAATATAAACTAAGAAATCCCATCAGTTCCCCAACAGGAGGATGTTCATCAGTTAAATCCACCTCTCCACTATGAGTATGTACTAAAGTATAATAAGAGATTATTAAGTATTCATTGAAGAAATGAAGTGTCAAGGAGGAAGTACTTTGATGTTATTTAAACTGCCTACAAATATGAGCTATGAGGCATAGAGTAAGTACAAATGCCATTTGTAATGCTTCTAATATCTGACCTGTATTGAAAAATTACTGGTCAACCCAAATAAACATTCTTTTGTAGTTTGGGCCCATAGTGCTTTCTGATAACTCAATCACATCCACAGACAACTTCTACTTCCACATATTCTAAGGGAATGTACTGGTATTGGCTTCCTGCCTGAAACATGCCTCACTATGTTTTACATGGTTTCACTATTGAATTTCTAAGTCTTACTCAAAGACAGGTAGTGCTGGAAATGACTTGTCCTAGAAGAAGTAAGTGGAGCCCAAGAACTGAGTGACCATGAGCTACATGATCTCCAGCAGTTCTGCTCTGCAAGGTGGCTTAGCTTAAAACTAATAGAGCCCTTGTGTCTGTGATTTACAGGCTGGCTTGTTTCCTTTCTATACTTGAGAACAGTCACCTGATCCTTGGGAGGTGAGGAAGCAAATAAAGCCATAACTTTGCCAGCTCAATGGCCATTGGGTAGTAAGCTAATGTCAAATGAACAGAATTGTCACTGAATGTTAAGGAATAAGTGCTTTAATGGTTTGGTGCTATGTAAACTGTGTAGAAATAGGAGCTACAAGGCATAGACTAAGTGGAAATGCCATTTGTGATGCTTCTCATAAACAGCATGCATCGGAAAAATCAGTGTGATCAGGTGACAGAGAGCTGAACTGGTATTAGAAGGCCTGGCATGAGAGTTGAAGCCTAACTCAACCACAGATATTGGCAAAACATCTTATTTTGCATGGGCTTCAGTTTCCAAAACCAATGTGAAAGCAGAGCAGGAAAGGAAACTATTTTGTGGAGTACTTTTTTTATGTGACAGGTATTTTATCCTACGTTAATTTAATCCCTCTGTAAACCATCATGAAAGAATAACTGACCCCATATTTACACCTAAGGGAACTAGGACTGGGAAGAATTCAGTGACTTCTCCAAGTTATTACTAGTGAAGGTAGAGATGACTCTGACCTCTGGCCTTTCTGCCTAATGGCTCTTTCTTCAGCAGTATCCTACCTCTTAAATTTTAGAAGGAAAGTTCCATCTAAAATAATGAAAATTTCAGTCTTGGAATAAAATGAAAACCAGAAATAAAAAGCATAAAATTCTGTCTAGGACCTTGAGGTCTTTGTGCCAAGAGGAAAGTTTTTAGGTAAAGGTGGAGAGAGAAAGGTGTTAAATTTATAAAATGAATGCCAAGCCATTTGTACTATTAAACCAGAAAATGTTTTTTAATAGAATCTGCTTTTCCTCAATATAAAAGAAATCGGTGTTTATTATGGAAAACAGGAAAATATAAGCAAAAAGAACAAAATCAGACATTCCTCTTTCATCAACAGTTTAATATCTATCCTTCTACCTCTGGAGTAAATATGAGAGTTCCAGTTCTCAACATGCACCTTTTCACTGTAAGATCTCATTTATTTGGCTCCATTGATTCAAAATTATTAATAAAGTAGAGACAGGTTATACTACAACTGGCGTATAACAATCAGTAAATAAATATTTGTTGAGTGAGTGAATGGATGAATGCATTAATAATATTCTCTCTCAGAAATGGAGGATTTACAAGTCTTTAGAAGAAATTTAACATATAGATTGAATGCCCGTTGGTTCAAGGCTTACTCCAAGCCATAGAATATATAAAAACAAGATTAAGGGTAAGGTCCCTGACTCCAAGGAACTTGAACTGTAAAAACTCTGCTAGGAAACAGGATATAAAACAAACTCCAAAAGGGCTTCAAGTAAACCATAGTGTTATAAAGAGGAAAAAAAGAAAAGGTAAACACTCTCAGGAATGCTTACTATTCAACACTAAAAAAAATATGAAAATCAGGCATTTAGATATGAGCTCAAGGAATCTATTACAATAGCTCTGTTGACTCTATCACAAAGATGGCGTGGTGTTTATCTGTTTAAAAACAGCCTTCTGAGAATGAGAAACTTGTGCGAACTTTCTACAGTCTCTCTGAGTGTCAGGCAGATGCAGTCTCCCTGTTCTGGCACTCACTTTTCTCAGCTGTTAAATGAAGTATTTGAAGGACACAGGATGTTTCAAGAACCTCAGCTTTCGATCTGGAAGCCACCTTTCTCTCCAATTCTAGTTTGCTGCTCATTGCATCATGAAGCAAGATACGGAACTAAAACTTAGGCAGACTAGATAGACCACTGTTACCCAAACTTCAGACATTACGCATCACATGCACAGTTTTGTCAAGCTTACATGTCAACCAAGCACCGATTCTGCAGTCTGAATACATCTCATTATCATAGTTCTAGCTAACTTGACCTCTAAAGCTATACCTGTGCAATCACTGGTTTAATACTTTAATCATATTTTTCCAACAGATGTTAAGATACACTGTACATGCAACCATTAAACGGACATGTGTATGTGTGATCACTAAAATCACTTTGCTTATTATCAAATATTTACATGGTCACCCTTTTGGATACAGAGGAATGGATAAAACAGGCAAGAGCTACTCCAGATCATTAATGATGATTATGCTTAGGTGATCATTAATGATGGTTATTGTAAAACTTCCAAGATTTCACTATTTCTTTATAGTTAAACAGTTTGTTATTATTACTTTTGGTGTTTTGGAAAAAAAAAAAATTCAGAGACCAAGTACAGTTATATGTCAGCTCTCAATCCATCTACATGTCAATCCATTGCCCCCTTTTCTTCTTGCTACTGTCTTAGAACACAAGGCAGATTTTGCCACTCCCCTCCTTAAACATTTTAATGATGCCTCAGAATCTGCAGAACTCTGTGTAAACATTTTAGCACAGTCTTCAAGGCCTTTAGAAGTTCAGCCCTTTGAACATAGACCAATTTTCCACCCACATATTTATTAAATTCCTGGAGGGTAGGGTTAGCTAGGGTTCCTCAAATACATCCTCTCCTGCTAGCATTTGCCTTCGTTCATGACATTCTCTGCCTATTTCACCATGTGAAATCCCATGCATCCTTCCAGGAGTGCTGGGTGTGGGCTGGTGCGTGGATCTGCGATAAGCTGTTTCTCATATATGCACCCTTGTTTATTGTTTATTTTGTTTTCACATATAACTTTTATTTAGATGAATAACTTGTGATTCAAAGGTCAATATTTAATGTACAAGGGATGGTTGGGCCGTTGCAAAATTAATTTGTCTCTTGGTTCTATCACTTTACAGCTGTGTAGTCTTGACTATGGCATGTGCCCTCCCAGAAATATACTTTCTTAATTTGTAAAATAAGAAAAAGTATCAAATTAGGCTTCACTTCTTCCAGCAAGTCTTCCCTGACCCCCTTAGACTGGAGTACTTGACTGTCTCATAGCAACTGAAGCAAGCTCTGCAGAGTTTAGTGATACCACCTGTTTTCGGGTTTGTCTCACTCACTAGGTCGTAAGCTTCTCGAAGACAAAGAAGTTATCATGTTTGTCACTCTCCCTCTGATGACTAACAATGTATAGTACTTCTAAAAAATATGTGTAGGGTGAATGAATGAATGGACTGTCTGTTTCAACGAGCTGCAATGATTAAACAAACTAGATGATGTATGTACACACTGCTGCAAACTGCATCTAATAGATGTTAGTTAAGACAGAAGGTTTGTAATACAAAAGGTGGTAAATGTAAGAAAGAAGTTTTGAAATATGGAATGTGGTAAACGTAAAATGTAAGAAATGTAAACCAAAGATAAAAACCTTCCCAAAAAGTTAACATTGAATTACTAGTTTTTTATTAAACTCAAGCCCCAATGACCTATGCGAATATCATATATAGTATAATACGTTGCATTTGAAAAAAGAAGTCAGACTCTAAGTATTATTCAGCATGAAGAAAAATGGTAGATTCCATTAGTAGATCTAGAACCACTCATTAAATAACAGGCCATGAGTAGAAAAGGATATCAGAATTAATCTAACTTACATAATATATTCTTTCTGGGAAAGAAAATGGCATATTAGTCTTTAATTTGCTTTCCATTCTCTGTACACATGCATCAATAAACACATACACATACCCAAATTCATTTATCCATTGTCATTTACTGAGCATGACTGAGAGTGGAATTAAGAAAATAACATTCTGTGTGTGTTCACATGCATGTGCATGCATGTATGCTACTCAACACAAATTCATCCTTCTAGTAAACTATATTTTAACTTTCTTCCAGGGATCACTGCAGTCCCTCTCCTATCTTAATAGTTCTGGATGAAATCACATTTTGCTGAAATTTGGACCATGTAATTTAAGTTTAGGCCAATTCATACACACTTGTTTCTTTTAGCCTCATAGATTGAAGGCACGGCCCAATTAAAATGATGAATAAGAAGTGAGGGTACTTTTTTTTTTTCCTGAAAATTCTAGATGTGAGCACAGAAGTTACTGGGATTCATTTTATATCTATGAGGGAAAAGCCATCTGAAGAATGTGCATGACAGAGGGGACGTGAGGGTGAGAATTGGAGAGAAAAACCTGGACTCTGATTTTGATTACACTGTGAGAAAACTTATAACCAACTGTACCTGAAGCCATTTATATGGCTGGAGTCATCAATTAAATACATGTATTTTTAAGGCAATTTTAGTCACTTTGTAACTGCAAAAAATATAAGGAAAATACAGGGAAGTCCTTCATCCTAAAGGCTTTATAATCTGTAATAGTGTTTATTATAAAGGATTTACAGATTAGGATGAAAGTAAGACTCACAAATAGATCATTGCAACTCATCAGGATCAGTGTCATATCAGAGAAATATACAGAATGCATTTTTTGGAAGGCAAGACGCAAATGCACATGTGACCTAGAGAGTCATAGAGGATGACAAAGGAGAAAAGATGCTCAATCTGTCTTTTGAAGAATGGGTGGCCTTAACTTAAACTTCAGTTAAGAAGGAAGTTGTTTAAGATAGAGAGAAAGTAGGCATGGAGATGTGAAGTACTTGAGCATGGATGGATGGTGAACAGGCTTTGAAGCAGAGGTGGAAGAATAGCTGGTGCCAGATCCTAAAAGCCTTGAGTGGCAGGTCAGATGCCTGGACTTGATGAGTGGGAGGAGGAAACACTTAAAGATTTTGAAGAGTGGAGTGACCTGATTGTCTCTTGCTCTTCATAAAGTTCCCTTTGGGGAGATGGATTGGGAGGCAGGGAAGAAAAGTAGGGCACCTTTGCATTAACCTGAAGAGACAATGTAAGATCATAGCAAAGACATAGCAGGACAAATAGGAGGAGGCTCTAAGGATCAGGGTTATTTCATGAATTTCAGCTTCCCATTCCAATATCATTTATGTATTTTGTATTTGCTAAACACTCTTAGGATGTAGTAGTGGGTATGACTAAGATCCCGGAGCCAGAATCCAGGTTTGTGTGATGCTCTGTGACTAGCTGAGTGGGCTGTGGCAATTATGTCAACTCTCTGCCTCACTGCTACTCATCTGAAAAATAGGGGTGATCTTGATATTCACCTCATGGTGTTGCCATGATACATAAATACAAGGGAGGGGCTTAGAATAATGCTTAGCATATGGAAAACATTGAACAAATAATGCACCATGAGTATTTTACTTTGCATTCACTATCATGCTTATTTATAATAGGGAGGTATCTTTAATCACCACCACTTTTTTACTTTTATAGATGGAGAAATTGGGGCCCAGAGAAGTCATGTGATTAGGCACACATACAAATGCAGTCAGAAGCAGAGCTAGAATGTAAATCAGTTATCTGTTTGTCTCTAAACCCAGTATTTTAGCCTTTGATATATCATCTTCCCTCCATTTGAGTACTGATTTCCCTGAGACTCTGGAAGTATTTCCTACATTTCACCTGGAATGACTGCATCCTACATAAAGCTACTCTCAGCAGCCCACAGTCTTCTCATCTTTTTTGACATGATTCTGCTTGGAGACTAGAATGGGGTGCTTGATAGCCACACTTCCAAGTCAGATTTTCAGTTTACCTGCAAGCAGGTGGTTACAAAGATGCTTCACTAAGAGCCAGAGGTGTTGAAAGTAGCCGAGACACTGGGATATGTAAGATTAAGGGTAGTATCCCAGCAAAGCAGGTGGTTTTATTGGTGCTTTTGTAATTGTTGATGATGACAATGATGCTTTTTTATCGACCAATCATTTTTTAATCATTTCCCCTTTCTTTACCTGACCAGATCATAGAGTGAAAGGCCCAGTGCTGGGAGCCGGGATTAGGGACGTAGTTAAGGCCAAATCCAAGGACCAAATCAGATTGGTGAGGTTGTACTTTGTCCTACCTGCTCTGGAATATTACCTGATGCCCAGGGTCTGAGGATAGCAGGTCTGGGAAGGGAACAGCAGGAAAGGCTCTGGGCTGCTGGAAAGCAGAGTTTCCCACCAGAGTTTTAATTCCTTCACATCAAATCATAAAAGCTTAAGCTTTGCACCCTCCCCCACCCCCTCAAATAGAACTTTGGCCAGTTAGGTCCTGAAATAGATATTGGTTAAATAAAGTAGTAATGGACAAGCTAAGATGTTTACAGAGTGTGTATTTGAGGTGACAAAAAAGTTTTAGAAACAGGTAGTGATGATGGTTACACACCAGTGTGGATGAAATCAATGCCGATGAATAGTGAGTGCAGGGGTAAGTGGGCTGGGAGGACAGATGAACACCCATACGTGAAAGAGGGAATAAATGTCTAAGTTTCCCATGTGTTTCCAAGGATTAAGTAGCTTCCATGGAATGCCAAGTACACGTCTTGGTCCCACACAGCATGGGACTCTGGCTTGAAAAAAGGAAAAGAATCAACTACATTGTTTTATTTAGAGGAACAGCTGTTGATCATGAGCTGTAAATTTTTTCCTAATGTAATGGCCATGGAGAGGAAGCCCTACTACGTCACAGGATCAAATGGTGCCAAGAATGGCTGTTACCCTCGCAGGGCCTCAGGTGGCTGGCCTGCCAAAAAATGTTGCATAAGTGTTCATAGGAATAGCCATCCATTCTCAAATTGGAAACCACAGTAGGCTGCACCAGAGGGACTAAAAACAAGAAACCTGCTTAAATAACCTTTCCTCTTAAGAGAAAGGATTTCTCCAATAAAGACACAAAAGACAAGGTTACAAACTGAAAATGATTAAAATAAGCTACAACTTGTTCTCATAATAATAATAACAAAAAGGCTATCTAGATTCACACTGTGACCTGACTTCATTCTCTGGAGATGAGGTGGGACAATAAGGTCTTGGTGAGAAGGTCTGGTATTTTACATTTATCATAAATATCCAGGTCACCAGCAACAGCTGAGGGGTAATCAGGTGTCCATGGAAGAGAGTTGAGAGAAAAGGGTTAATGTCTCTCCCTGGCATCATGCTCTGAGTGGGGTTGTAATCCAAGACCATTTTCATGAGTGACTTTCCTTAATTATGAAGCCTGTGATAGGCAGCAGGATAGAACATGGAATATGGAATTGGATGAATTCAGCTAGAGGCTAAGGCAGTTTTGCGTTGTCAAATTTCTCAGATTTCCAAGCCTCGGTTTTCCCTTTTGCAATATGACTGGAAAGGAAATCTCTACCTTTTAGAAAGACTACACAATAAATACTAATTATAATACTGAGACAGGGACCATAGGCTTGGACAGAGTAGGGTGAGGGCCTCTGGAAAAAACAAAGCAAGACAATCCATTGTGGGATTTGTTTTGGCCTGTTGGGGGGCCCAGCTTCTTGTTTTTCTGACTTTACCCAGGTGCTGCTTTTCTCCTTCCAGCCTTAAACAAATGATTTGCAACCTGGGCAATGTAGCAGGCAAGCTGAAAACAATGTAGAAACAGGAAGGATTCCATCTTGAAAATAAGATTGCATCTTAAAACCCAATTAGTTAAAAAGTAAGTTTCTTAACAAACAGACAATGACTCAGCCCACCCTGGGAACAGAGCAGGGAGCCTTGAATGATATGCTCCCAGACCAGGAAGCTGCTATTGTGGGAGGAAATCAGAGCAGTAAAATTCTTGTAAATAACCAAGAAGACTAATAAGAAACTTAATGTTTCTTCAAAGGTAAACATTTTGGGACCACTTAGCAGGTGTACATCCCTAGCCCTTTGTCTCTCAACCGCCTATAAAACCCCTAAACAACACACCACCCAGGGCTCCCTTGTCCCCTCCTGGCGTGAGCCAGGAGCCCTGTCCTCTAGCTTTATCTCTAAATAAAAGCCTCTGCCCTGCTCTCCTACCTTGAGTGTTTGCAAAGTTCAGTTCTTCGACTCCGTGAACAAGAACCCTGGCATCAATACTTGGTGCAGAGTAGACATAATAAATATCCTATGGTGTTAAATGGAAAAAACCCAGTGGTCTAGATTTTAAAAACTGAGTTTTAATGATGATTCTTTCATTGTCTTTACATGTGACACAAATTCCACTCAACTCTCTGGATCGTCATCTCCAAAAATCTCCTCAATATATATTTGTGGGTAAGATTGTAAGATTTCCAGAGTATCTCGCCTGGCTTTAGTGCATTTGCATATCCTCAGGGGTGGAGAGAAGTTCATCTCCATGTCAATGGGTAATTACCTGGGCAACCGAGGGCGTGTCTGAACCTGAGAGTTTAAGGGGAGGGGCTGGCTTGCTGACTGGCTTCCCTCCAGAGCAGGGGAGAGACACGGCGCTGGACTGCAGTTTGTAAGCAATAAATGGGTTTTATACTTTATTTCTCCCTTTGACTGATTTTGGTTTTTAGAGGTATTTTGTCCCAGGATTTCCTTTCCCCAGACTTACCCTATTTCAGGGGGAAACATACTTCTGTGTATTCTATCCTTAAATCCAGTTGCCAAGGAACTTAGGAATTCCATCCCCTGGAAATGATGGATGCTATTCACAGGACTCCTCCATTAGAATAGTGACCCTTACTATCAGGCCCCCAGGTTAGGAGTAATGAGTAATCAAAGAGAGAAGCCATGATAGCCCACAGACCCTGAATGGGTAGGGAAAAGAGTAAGGCAACAGCCCCACATATACCTCAGTCATCTTGCCATCATCTCTTTTACTTCAATCTATTGAATTCAACCGCTTGACAAATCCTGTTGAATCTAACTTGTAGATGTCATGGGAATCCATCCAATTCTCTCCAATCTCCATTACCGAACTCTAAATCTTAGGCTATTTCAACAGGTTCTAACTAGACTTACGAGCCTCTAGTTTTAATCCTTTGCAAGCCATTTTCCAACCTCTTGCACGCCAGGAAAACCTTTAGTGCTCCCCATTGTCCTTAAAGCATAATCCAAACTCCTTCACTGAAGGTGCTAAAGAGCTGCCACATTTCTGTGCTTCTGCTACTGCTTGGGCCACATCTCCAATAGCTTGCTTCGTCCCATATTTAGTTCCAGCCATCACAAGCTTCCTTCTGGTCCTCCAAACTGCCCTAATCTGACTTAACTCCTGGTCTTCCCAAACATGATCTCCCCTGCATGGAGTACCTTTCCTCCTCTGTTTTGCCTCCTCAACTTCCAATTTCTGCCACAGTTATTTCTTCTGATCTCAGCTAAGCATTGCAACTTCCAAAACCCATTTCAATTTAACCTCGTTTACACCACCAGACTGGATTACAGGATCCTAGTGCTCCTATAAGCTCTGTAGTCTGTCCCCCTTTTATTGTAGTTTATTGCCATTATCTGTTTACTTGTCTATCTCTATTCGCTAAATTGTAAGCCTAGTGAAAGCAGAGATTCTGATAGTCTTATTCACTGTAAAGTCTCTTGGCACAGAGCATAATAAATGAAGCATATATGCATACTTGCATAAATGAATAATCAACAGAAAAGAGTCTTATATAAATTGTTACCATTTCTTTGACCTTGGACAGAACTCTGAAAATCTTGGAACCTTACTAGTCTCAACAGAAAAATGAATGGAACTTCTATGGCTTAAGAGGATTCTGTGAGACCAGGCATGGAAAAATATGAAAATAGTGACATGACAGTGACAAGCTTGGATTGATTATTGCTATTTATTATTTGCTTCCTATGAGGCATAACAGCTTTAGTATCTGGAGAAAGAAGAGGATAGGGTCTCTAAATTATTTGCAGTTTAGTTCTAGAGAAATGGCTAGCTTGTTGACTGCTAAAAAAACAATTTCCCTGAATTCAACTTCGATTTCTGTCAGTCCTATCAGACTGAACCTTCCGAGAAGAGCCGTTTGTTTTTGAAAACAAGTTGTACTCTGTGTTCGGCTGTTACTTAACTCACCAGCACCATCTGCTCTGCCATGATGCCCAATGTGAATCAGGAGGAAAAGGATTCTTTCTGTTTGTTCATTCTGAGAACATGTAAGAAAGTCAAAAGGTGGAGGATAACTGTGACCAGTTGATCAACTTTTGTCTCAGGTCCTGTTTTGACAAGTTGCTATGCGGATGAGAGCTGGCCTGGAGCCAAGGGTGAGTCAAGCTCTCAGACTTGGGGCTCTGCTGCCTGGATCAGCATGTGGTCCTAGGGAAACATGCTGAAGAGATGACAGCTTTGCTTGGCTGTGTGAAGAATCTTCTGGATTCCAAAGAGAAAGCGATACGCCTCCCATCACAACTGTTATAATCGTTGGGAACTGGGTGTTCATGTCATATTTGGCACCTCTGTCTATGGGTATTTAATGTATTGATCAGAAATGTGACTGTATAATTTCTGTTGTTTTTATGTGTGTGTGAGAGAGAGAGATGGTGAGCTTGTCCTGGGTGTGTGTACCGAAGTTGTGTGTTTGTCTGCCTGTGTAGTGGATGTGCAGAATGGAAGGAGGAGACATTAAGGGAGAATACATACATGAAATTATAAACCAACAAGGTCCAAAAATGCCTAAGCCAGACTCTGGTTGAAGCACTTTTTCTTAGCTGCCAAAAAAGGATTTAATTCTTGGAACCCAGCAATGCAATAAAAGCTGACCCTATATTTCCTATAATAACAACAAGCTTCAAGTTTGGCGTCCGTATCCCCAAGGACAGATTGTGCCAAGCGACCAGAGGAGTCAGAATCGGCACCCAGAGAGGCTGTTCTCAATTCAGCAAAAGATGTTCTTCTTAAGCGACTGAGCTCCTAGCTCCCAGCTTCCATCCTGCCCACCCACTGAGCCACTCTGCATTCTCCCACCAGCTCCTCCTGTTCTCCCGCTGTCTTTCTGCCAGGGCCAGGGAGGAGGTGACTTGTTCCCACACAGACTCCTAGGGACGTCAACTCCTTTGCTTGGCTAATTTTCATGTTTACTGGGGATAGGCCTGTTACTGTGGATGAAAATGAGCCCTAGCTTTTTAGTAGCAGTAAGTAGAATTGTAGTAGAGTAGGGCAGTCTGATCATGCCTGCACTAGTCACAGTCATGAGAACAGGAGAACGGAGTGGGAGACATCTGACTGGGAGCACATACCCTCTGGCAGGGGCTGCTGATGACTCTTGGGGATGACTTAAGCTTCTCCCATTAGGAAAGTGTTTTATTATCAATTTAAAAACTGCTTTTTTGTTTCCTGGAAGAAACTAAAGTTTATGAGCACTTTCCAGTTTCTCTCAGGTGTCACAGATGTGACATAATAATAGAATTGTATCAACATTAGCACCACTGATTGACACCTGTATCCTGGCTTGTGCTCCATACCTGGTGGAAATTATTTTTAATTCTCTCAGACCTCTCCATGTTGCCTAGATGTGCATTATCGCATCTCACATTAGCACTTGGAGGAGGAGGATTTGGGAGCAAGGACGAAGCACCCTTGTTTATAAACCTAGGTGATCGGGATTTATTCTGAGGATACAGGAGGAGGCATCGGTACTGCCCTAGTGACTGGAGAACCAGGAGCCATGCAGGAAATAGGACAGCAATGGCATCATCATTGATTGACCCAGGAGCCCAAAATCAGCTCCTCCAGTTTGTTCTTGTGAATCAGTTGCTCCTCATCTCTGCTCCTGTCTCACAGTCATTCACAAGAAGGATTTAACTGGGCTCTTGTCACCTTCCTGAAAGAGTGTTCTTATTCAGCTGAATTTTCCTTCAAGGTTTCCCCACGGGACATTTGCCAGTCTAGGCTCTTGACGCAAACCCTGTTCTCAGGTGCAGCCTGTGGCGGTCAGGTTCTTACAAAATAAATCATGTTTCCTCTAGGACACATCCTGGTGACTTAGAGTTGAAGAACTTCTTCCCGCTGGTTTGTTCGTTTATTTGTTCATTTGTTTGTTTTCTGGAAATGTTCTCCAACGTTTATCACACAGCCTGACTAAGACCATTTATAAATGAAGAAATACAGGCTTGTGAATTTACGTGAGTCATCAAAGGTCAGAAAGCTAGTCAATTGCATTACTAAGATTTGAACCTAGGTTCATTGTTTTCCTGGCCCTCTTTTGACCATCAGACTTTATTATGTATTTGATTATGTAACTGTTATTCACTGAAACATTTATATCCCTATGTTTCTGATTTTTGGTTTAGTAAAAATTGCTGGCAGTCTCTCCTGATCACAAGCTTACATGATATGAAAATGCTGATAAAGAGAAATTGGAAAAGGTACATACAAGAAAATAGGGGTGGGTTGGAGGGTGTCTTAAGGTAGAAATTTGTAGACTCTTTGGAAAATTATGTCCTGGAGTTTAGGAGTGATTTATCTGCTGCTGGTAAAAAGAAAGAGAGGCACATCCAAGAAGATGGGAAAAGACAGTTATTGTAAAGTTAAAAGGTAATGAGACAGGCTCATGGCCAAAGAGAGAAAAACTACGCCAGTAGAAATCCTCTTGTCCTAAACTATCAGGATCATAGCTGGATAATCAAAAAGCAAGTAAAAATGAGACAAATCATAAAACATGATGATTATATGACTTAAATATTTCACTCTAATGCAAGCTAACTAACCTATATTTATTAGTTAATAGCTTGATTTAGACCCACAGCTTTCTCATTCAAGTTGGATCTATTAAATGGCGTGCTATATTGTCTCATAGACATATTATTTCTAATCTATTATTTTGGGTTATTTAAAACAAGGGTCAAATTTGAAGACTCTTATAACAAGTTATATACAGCCATTTTCTAGCACTTCTGTCATGGTTTTTTTTATTCAATCATTTCACCCACACCTAATTCAATTACGTAATTCAGCTGCTTTTTAAAAGCAAGTTGTACTTATTGAGTCTTTCCAGAGCATTCGACTTAGTTTTCTTAGCATCAGAAAATAAGTAATTCTCTTTTATTCATACATCACCCACTTATATAATTGAAATATAGAATTAAAATAACAAGTAAAAATGACATTTACAGACTTGAGAACTGATACAAATGACTCATATGGCAAATATACAACAACCAGGAGGTGTAGAAGTGCAAGTGTGCAACAGAGAGTAGTCTATTGCTATCAATACTGATTCAAGATGGCATCAGTTAGTAATTTGCAGAGAGGATGGAGAGCGTCAGTTAATTTGCCAACACAGTTTTGTGGAGGTTGGAGAAAGACTTTTTAATACAGTTAATTCTTAAGAGTTAATCTCTATGCTTTTCATAGAATGAGCGTCAGGAAGTCATGTTGCAACTACAACTAGGAACAATCCCACACACCACTCCTTAAATGAGCTATTAAATATTCACAAGGTCAAGAATTTGATGGCATCAAAAAGAAAGCCAATTTACCACCTATATATGCCAATTACCAAATTAGTAATTTGCTTTTAAATAAAATTAATTTATATGACTCTATTGTAAAAGCATCTACTTTCTATTTCAGTTATACTCTGGGATCTTGGGGATTCTGTGGGACACATAATTATACTGTATTAGTTAACTTTCTTTTTATTGTAAATGGGAAAACCCAACCAAACTGAATGAAAACCTGAGCTAGGTAAGGACACACATACACACAATTCTTTTAAAGACAATAAGCTATTTTAAAAAAGGAAGACTTGAACTACCAGATTTCCATGTAAGAGCCAGAATTCTAAGATGATTCCCAAGATTCCTGTGTCCTGATATATATGCTCTTTACAATTTCCTCTCACTGAGCATGGGCCAGACCTCCGAATTTGAGGGAGAGCCACTCCATGATTACATTACATTGTATAAACTCTGTCATAGCACACTGGAGAGAAACTCTCCTTCTGGCCTCAAAGAAGTAAGCTGTCATGTAGCTAGGACCTGAGCAATGCTACTAGTGGCTGCGAGTAACCCCTGGCCAAAGCCAGCAAGAAAGAGATTTCAGTCCATAACACAAGGCCCTGGTTCTGCCAGCCACTGGCATGCTCTTGGAAGAGGACCCTAAGCCTCAGATTGCATCTCCAGCTGACACTGTGATGTGAGCCGTGGGAGACCTTGAACAGAGAACCCAGACACCCTGTGCTTAGACTCCTAATACAAAGATACTTAAGATAATAAACTCACATTGTTTTAAGCCATTGAATTTTTGGTGATTTGTTATGTGGCACTAGAAAACAAATACTAGAAAAAGCCCTTGGGAAGAGCAGAGTTCAGAGAATTTCAAAGGACTTTAAAGGTGGGCTAACCTGAATATTGTCATCAGCAGCTCTTAGATCTAACATTCAATCTCTGTCAGCTCAAATTTTCAAGGGAAAATCTAATTTATGTAGCTCGGGTCAGGTGATCACACATGGACCATCAACTATGGCTAGGAGTAGAGAGAGGAGATTCCCAGAGAATGGGTGACACTACTGGATGAACCAGCTCTGTATATTGGGGTGGCTTCTGGAGAAGAGGGAAACATGAGTTAGGAAGTTCCTCAAGAAATGTTTGCTACACAGAAACCCTGTATAATTTGAATATTAAAGGAAGACACTTATGAGCCTTAAACCTGGAAGAGACCTGAAAAATCCCTGATCCCAAAGGTTTCCCCATTGGTTACCACCAATGAACAGTTTTATTTACCCTTTAATACTCAATACTCCATAAAACAAAAACAAAAACTGTGATGATCAACATCCATTTGTTAAAGTGTAATATATTACTTTTCCTTTTACAATATTCAAAGCATGCCCAATGATGTCAACATTTTTTTAAACGAACAACTATCACATTATCTTTTCAATATCCTATGAAATACTGAAACATGACTCATGAGTCCTCTGCCTTACTGACTACACAGAACACTCGAAGTCAAAAAATTCCAGGTTGAGAGCCATTAAACTAGTTCAGTGCCCTCGCTTCACAGTTGTACAAATCATAGGAAATTTTGACTTCTTCCTTAATCTGAAAATAAAATCCAGACCCCAAAGTCCACCTTCTCCTTTAGTCAAAAATCAAGCACAGATACAAAAATCCATTTTTCTCAATACTTACAATGCAGGTAGAATCTTTACATGTGGAGGACCAGCCAGGTATCAGAAATCCAACTACACAGCACCGGCTGAATTTCTGCCTGTGTAAATTCAGTTCTTGATGTCAGGAAACTAAAGTAGTGGCTATGTGAGGGTAATTTTCAACCCACAGTTCTACCATTGAGGAAGGTAGTTACATATGTTAATGAGGTAAATATGATCGGTTCAAGCACCACTTAGTAGTTAAACTTTTATGAGTTAATATTTCATAAAGATATTTTATTGGCCACAGGGAGAAGCAAGAAGCTCTGGAAGGTGCAACGAAAACCATCACTATTGGAAACATGCAGTAACAGTGACATCAGCTTTCTACACTAAGAACTAAACATGAACACATGATTCCAGTTGTTCATTAATGGCACAGGCATTTGGTTAAGTACATGTATAGAACTGGGAGTCCCGATTTCTGAAAAAATGCCAATCTTGAGTTTCCAGGATTTAATTACATTTCCAGGTTGTTATTTTATTTAATAATAGAGACTCTGAAGATTTGTTGGACTTCAAATGTCCTTAAAACTTTTTTGATGAGTTAAGTGTAATCAAATAAAAAACATATGCATTAAGTTTCCCTTAAAATACATGTGGCTTTAAAAATTAAGGGAAAGAGGACTTGGCAGACATTGACTTTGAAACCTTCCAAATCCAAGGCATTTGAAAAAAATAGCTCAAGACATTTGGAGGATCCCAAAGTCTGGTAGGATTTGTCTCTCCTTTAAAGAACAAATGAGACTGAAAATAACTTTTTATGTTTAAGCATGGCCATTTTTGCTAAAACACTTAAATGTGTAAAAATATCTTGCTATTTTTACATGCATGCTCACACACACACACAAACACAAATACATACACAGGTACATAGACAAATATATTTTGGCTCAGCCTAAGTTCAAACTTCAGTGAATATCAACCTTACTTGCCTACTCTTAACATTAACAATAAAAACAAATGGAAAACATACAAATATTCAAAAGCATATCATAGCACAGGTTTTTATATGATGGGGTTATTTGATACTGAAAAATCTTATTAAGTTACTGTTTCTATAAAACCCTTCAGTGATTTCCCATTACCCATCCCAAACACATCAAAGCCTTTAGCTTTCTATGCCTCCTTCACTTTTCCCCAGGCAAAGCTACTTTTCAAAGTTTTATTTCCCACTTCTTCCCTATACACACTCATTCTACAGCATTGCTACATTAATTCCCAGAACATTGCTTGCAAACACCCATTATTTCCACTTTTCCTGATTGGTCCTCTTTATCTAGAATGCCACTCTATTTCTGCCTAGAAATGTCTTCATCATTCAAAGTATGAAGTCAAATAACACTTTCTCATAACCTCTCTCATTACCTATGTAGGTTTGGCAAATATCACCAGATTGAACCCCTTTTAAAATTTCGTCCAAGGCTCTCTGCTGCCCACAATCAGTTCAAATCTCTTGGCATTTGAAGGGTGAGGCAGGTACAAGAGAAATCTTGCCAATCATTCTACTGCTGTTATTGGTTCCAACTGATATGAGAAATAGACCCGAGGAGTCAAGTAGAAATTAAATGCCATATTCATTTCATGACTGTCAAATCTGGATTGTTGAAAATGGCATGGCTGGTTCTACTTCCAAACTTGATATTTCAAGAATCCAGTAACAGTTGGCAAAGCTGAAACAGAGGAAGAAACTAGGAAACAGTGAGTCAAGATACCCACAATGCTAGGCACGATGGGGTCAAATGCAAAGGATCAAATTAATCTTTCCAGTACAATTTTGATGTAATACTCCCTTCTCCCTGATAAATGGATTACAGTGGATGAGGAAGTGGAAACAGTGCTTGGCTGGGCTTTCTGCAGCACTTTCAAGGAGTGGAGAATGCCCTTCCTTGACATAGAAGAATTAATAACTAACTAGTCTTTCCCTAACAGTTTGGGGCTCCCACACTAGGGATCCTGCCTGCCTTCTAGCTCTATCCCTTTCTGATTCCCCAACAGACGCTCTGACCCAGCCATATACTTGTGAGTCTTTGAATACATCACATTTGCCCATGTGATATATTTATTTTTAACAAATCTGTCCTTTGAAAATGGTCTGTTTTGGAAGGCTCTGCTTGTCCACCTGGTACAATGATTCATACCTGGAAAACTCAGCGCAGAAAATCTCTTTTTTAAACATTCATTGAGCATCCTGGCGGCGTCGCCTATCTACTCCCTTTGTGGCTTGACCATAGTCTTACTAATATTTAATGTGCTGGATTGTAGCTTCTACCTATAATTCTAACCCAAAAGAGTGTGTACTTCTTGGAAAAAGGGACTATATCTTATTCATTTCTATCACCTGGGTTTATACAATTAAAAATCAATACTCAATAATAAATAATCTTTATTTAAATATGAGTATGTCTATTTGATATTCTGCTTCTCTGATCAGGCCCACACAGAATCAAATGGGGCTGACCCAGCAGGGGAATAACTTTATGCAGATTGGGGGCTGGACGGGGTAGAGAATGTGAAAGACAGATGTTAACATACAGTCCTTTCTCTCAAGAAACTTACAGTTTAATGTGCCTATTAGTTTAACATGCAGGACTCATGGTAAAAAATAAAAACACAATAGCACTTATCCTACATCTGAGTAAATTTTTTTCAGACAATAAAAGGCTGTCTAGTTATTAATATGTGCTACCCTCTGGATACAAAAAACTGTCAATATCAATCAAAGTTACAGCTACCCCCTTTCCCATCCTGTCCCAGGCCTGCTGGAGTCTAGCCTCCTGCTGTGGAAGGCTATGGGGTTGATTTGTTCTCTATTTTGCATGTTGTTTTGCAAACCCAGATTTCTGATCCTCTGGGATTTAGAGGGATGTTAGAAGAGATAGAAAAACCTAAGAGCCATCTGGCTGCTCATTTTCTTGTGAAGACAGAAGGACAAGGGGCCAAGTCAAATCACAGGGATGCATTTAAAGCATCTGTCCATGTCAAAATTGCTTATATCTCACTGGCCAATGCAGGTGCTTTGGCCAAGCCCAACTCCAGGGGTGTTGGGAAATACAGTCTACCTAGCTTTGGTGGGAAGTGTTACAAAGTTACTTGGCAGAAAGTTTGGATGTATTATTTCATCACAGGGAGAATATAAAGATTGGGAGCAATAACAATCTACCACATAGCTATCACATTGACTGTAGGGTGTTCAGCAAATAATTACTCCTCTTTTTCTTCTACTTTAAGGATAATATCCTGCTCTCTTCAAAGAAACATCTAAGGTCAAAGGTACCTTCCATAGTAAGTTAGTGGCTAGCTTGGAGCTGACAAGGTCAGGGATGGTCCCATAAAACTAGAGAAGGATATGACATGAGCCTTGTGTGAATATATATATTCCTTGTGAGGTGATGGCAGAAACCAGCAATCATGCTCAGAAGGGATGACTGAGTTCAATGTTAAAGAAATAAGTACAAATTTGAATCATGGATCAAAGAGGCATAGATAGGAAGTAGTAATAAAAATGGAGAGCCAAATGTTCAAGAAAAGGCAAGCTGGGAATGATTTGGGAACCATAAAAGGAATGGATTTGGGGATACTTCAAATATTCAGAAGCCACTGAACTAAAGAAAGTTGAGCATGTGTACAAAAATAAGATTTACTATTTACTGGCACTTACTACATCCCTGGCTCTGCAGTAGGCACTTTATGTGCATCTTGTCTTCTCCATGGAAATATGATTCTATCAATCTCCACCTTGTAAAAATGCTGCGTTTTTAACTATTAGTACTTTCTCAATATTCTGGAGAAAGTTACTTGAAAACAGAGCTCTGAATGATTAACCAAATTATTTATAGATTCACTTTCTGATTTTTCCTAACTACTTTATACATAAGTTCATCCAGAAGTAGTCTACCATTATTTTTAACAAATCCTGAACACAGGTTCATCATGAAAAAAGAAAGAAAGAAGTAAAATAGAGTACTTACTATGGTTCATGCATCATTTCATTCATTTATCCCCAATACCATAAAGTACATGATCCCTACCCCTCCTTCATTGACAGGGAAAATCCTGCTAAGAGAAACTAAGTAACTTCCCAAAAATTCAAATCGTAAGAATGTATAATTTTCATTACACGGAACTATCAACTTCTCTGACAAGAAGGTATTTGAATAACTGAATATATGAAGAGTTCTGGTGTGTCCATTTGATTCTCATATACTATGAGGCCAAATGTGACTGGGTAACCTAAGCATTCTGTCTCCCATCTATAAGCAACAATCCAATCATTCTACCTTAAGTTCACAGAGAGGTAGAGGACACTGAGATGCAAGTTGAAGACATTTTTCTTATTATTGCCTTCCTGGGTGCATCTTAGGTCTTGTGTATCATTGGTCAATAATTGATAATAGTTGGCATTTATATAATCTCCCTCATAATCTCAAATTTTACCTTAGTGGTAGACATTTTATGAGCAAGAAGTCATTACCCACATTCATTCCTATTTTTTGCTTCTTTCTGGCCAGTATAAAGGCTACACTAGATTTAGAGAAATGATGTATTATTGATTCCAATAATGAATTTTGGAATTATATATCTGGTTATTTTCAATGAATTGCCTGGCAATTGAATTCATCCTGGGGGCAAAGGGGTGTTTTGTTTCATTTATTTATCGAAAAGCTAGCTAGTAGTTTAGTGAAGTGAGACACTTTGAATGGATTATTTCTTCTGGAACTAAACAGTGCTCTGGAGAACAGAGAAAACAGCTTCCAAGGAACTCATTCCTAAAGTGCTTAGATTTTAGGGGAATTGGGTTCATAATTAATTCTTTGCATTTCTAAGAGATTTCTAGAAAATTCTCTTCCTCAGTAGTGAATTCATTTTTCCCCCTCAGAGGTTCATTTTAATTTGAAGCTTCCAGAGGCAGTTTACAGTAGGCAAAAAGTTTTGTGTGGCTTTGAGGCCAGACAGACCTGTGTGAAAGTTCCGGTCTATCATCTTGTATATTTGGATAACACACTTATACTATCTGAGCACTAATTTTCTAATTTGTAAAATGAGGTTGAGAATACCAAACCCAGAAGTTTGCTGTGAGGATTGAATTAGGTAAGGCATGAAAAACACTCTGCAGTGTTAACTGAAGGGAGATTGTCAAGGTAGGATGTTGAGTGGTGACTGCAGTCAAGGAATGTTGGAAATTTCCTGGAATAATTTTGTATCTCCTACCTTGATGGACTCCCTACATTAGAGAATATTTCCAGTGTAAAATGAAGGGGTCCCTCGGTTTACATTTGGCTGATGTTGCTGTGTGTTGTAGGGTTGACTAGTGTCTTTCCCTCACTAGCCCCTGTACAGGAAGGTGTAAAAGGGGTGGAGACATGATTTTGGCCTTCCCTATCGGTGGCATAACTTTAGTGTGTTACAATATATTGTTACGTCAGTCCGAGAACAGAGCCAATAACTAATTTCAGCAAGGGTTGAAATATTATTAGGATTAGATACTTGTATCCTTAACAGAGAAATAGGTCTAGCTACTCTGAACGTTGCCATAGGTACTGTGACACACTGCCCAGATTCCTTTCAGGACTGAGGAGGAACTTACTCCCCCAACTGTCTGATATGTTGACTGCTAATGGCTCACAGCTGAGCCCCTTTCTGGGAATTTTCTTGTGCTGCAGGAAGCTGCCTTACTCGAAACTGAGCTCACATTCAGTAATTATTTGGGGGGTGGCTACAAAGGCCAGGCCTGCTTTTCTCAAAGGGAACAGAATGGCATAAGGTGAACATGTTAATACTTGATACATACTTCACTTTTGTTCACCTTTTTGTAAAGACCTGTGCTTTATGCATGAGAATACACTGATAACCCATAAAATTTTTGAAAAAAATTTTAATTGAGCACAGACAAATCTAAGGGTTCAAGAGGCTGGGCTGAAAGGTTCATGGATTTCCTCACAAGGAGAATTGATGGCACTTAAGGAGATGTCCAGGCCACTATATCAAATACTACATTTTAATTTTTTTTTTACATTTTAATTTCTTAATTAGGGTATTTAAATTCTCTATGTCAAGTATAATCCCCTTGCATACCACCTTTCAGAAGTGCCCTTTCAAATTTGCTCACCTGGATAACTCCCACCTCTCTTAAAAACTCCACTCATGAGTCACTGCTTCCAAGGAGCCTTCTGTGACTCTCAAAAACTATTAATTTCCACTTCTCTATGGTATTTATAAGATGTAGGCCTAATGCTTTTGATTCATTTACTTCATTTTTTTATAATCCCAGTCCTACTATAAGTGGGTTCTTATTGTTAGAAACCTTTATCCCCTAAATCTAGCAGTGACACTTACCAATTGTACGTGCTCAACTGATATCTGTTAAATTGCCTGAAATATACGGGTCAATTTTTATTACTATTTCAATCTTGGAATAGCTGAAATGAAAAAACATCATTTCTGGCTTTGCCAAATAGCAAGGAGTTGAGTTTTTTTTTTTTTTTAATATCAGGAATCCTGGGTTGTCATTCCAAGAGTATAATTCAGGTAGATGAGATGGATGCCTAAGGCTTTAGAGAAAAATGAAGAATTTTCCCACTAGGAAATATGCAAGGAGATGATCTGCTAAGTGGAGTGGCTGTCACCTTCATGATTCTATAGCAGAGCAGATATATTTGAGATCCTTCTGAAAATTATTTCATGGAACTGTTAGCCAATATAAGCTCAAAACTCCTTCCACGTCTGTATTGTGTAAAGAAAATCAATTCTTTGTCTGTTAGAACATTCACTTACTCCATTCTCTAAAACATTTGCATTTTATCTATCCTAAACACTCTCAGGTCATTTTGTACATTATTAACTTTAATTATGCTGAATTTTCAAAATCTGGCCTTGGTTATACAGCTCAGGTCTTTCCTCACAAGTCCCCCTCTGTGAGAGTGGGTACTTTTAAATAATCTTATTATGGAAAAGAATAGGCTGAGTGGTTTGAATTAGAGTTTCCCAACAGATTTCTAGTTCAAGTAAAACTGTCTTTGGTTTTAATGTGGTTCTTTTTGTGCTATGGCAAAAAATAAAAAGGGACACATTTGTAGAGCTAAATATGGTAGGTATAAACTCACATTTTGGAAAGACATATTAGTGCAACTGATGAATTCTTCAGATCAAGAGACTATGCAGTGAAGTAATTAGTCCAAAACCATATAGCTACTTAACAGCAGAAAGATGACTAGACCGTAGGTAGATGTTATCATTTCACTTTAAAGAAGCAACTATAATTAAGTAGAAGCTGAAGAGTTTTTCCCAAGGCAGGAAAATCTTGATTCAAATTCTAGCTTTGCTGGGATAGAGTATTATGAGAACTCTGGCTAACTCAGTTTCTCATCTACTAAGTGTGGTTTTCATACCCATTTCAAAGAGCGTAGTAAATGCTCAATAAAGATTTGCTGAATCTGATAACTGGACCTTCTAAGTGCGCCTTTGCTATAATCAATTTTTAGGATTGACAGCAAGAGAGATGTATAAAGTTTAAGTCACCAGATAAAGCTCCAGTGCTTGCCCTCTGAGTCAACTTATGCAAACCAGTGAACCTCAAAAATCACTGGCTCTTGGTTGGAATGTGATCCAAATTTTCCTCATAAGGAAACCAATCTTGAGGTTCTCCTAAGTGCAAAGTCAATACATACCTCTACCTACAGTTTGCTCATTAACCAGAACAACACGAACAGTGGGAATTGTTATTTGCATGATATTCTTAAACCCACAGTCAAGCTGTTCCTTGTATCTGTCTAGGCGGTTCATAGAAACGCTACTTTCAAAAAGTGAGTCCAAAAATCTGTGGATAATTTTCATTGATTTAGTGCATGAGCCTGTGGCTTGGGGCAGATCATGAAGCACTGACTCCATCCTTGGATGCTATTCACAGTCTCATTGTTCTTGGGCCAACAGCAATTGCCTGATTGGTTGCTGGCGGCAGCAACGGGGGAAATCTACTTACTATTTCAGGCAAAAGGGACCTGCTTCTATTTCTTGATGTTCTATTTGAGGATTCAAGGGCAATTGTACTCCTCTGCTGGAGAAGCAATGTATATTTGATGTTTTGATACTTTAAACACAGCACAACCTGGAATCTTCTGGGAGGGTGAAGGAAAAGAGTTCGTTTTGAGAAACGAAGAGAGAGAGAGAGAACAGTTCCTTCTTATTCAATTAAATTATACAGGTCTCCAGTTTACTATGACCTAGTCATTAATATTTTTGGGGTGGTATAAGATATATACACTAATATGCACAAATTTTAAGAGTGGACATTGATGGTTTTATGAATGTCTACATCTGTGTAACCACTTCTCAGCACAAGCAAAAGATTTCCAGGACCCAAAGGCTCTTCCTGCTCATACCCTTTCTAGTCAAAGACTTTTACCCTCTCCCCACACATCCACCCAGGTAACCAACTCTGGGTTTCTGTTAACATAGATCAATTTTGCCTGTTCCTGAAATACATATATAAGTGGAATTATATAGAATGCATTCTTTGTGCCTGGCTTATTTTGCTCAGCATTATGTTTAGTTAGGAAAGTAACTCACATTATTATTGTGATAGCAATATGGTTGACCCTTGAGCAATGCAGCGGTGAGGGATGCTGACCCCCACATATTCAAAATTCCCCACAGAGCTCTTTTCTCTCTGCCTGCTTGAAGATCTACCACCACCATAAACAGTCACTGTCTGGACCAGGAAGTTCATGGCCAACCAACTACATCAGTGGAAACAAATGTCATGAATATCCTTCACCCTGGGAAGGGAGCAGTGCCTAAGACCAAAATGTGGGGAAAACTAGCCAAAATGTACAAGACCACACCAGATGTGATCTTTGTACTGGAATTCAGAACCCATTTTGGTGGTGGCCAGACAACTGGCTCTGGCATAATTTAGGATTCGTTGGATTATGCAAAGAAAAACGAACCCAAACATAGACATGTAAGACACAGACTATATGAGGAGAAAAGACCTCAAGAAAACAGCAAAAGGAATTCCAGAACAAGACGAAGAAAGGCAGGGAGACTGCAAAGGCCAATGTCGGTGTTGCGAAAAGTGAGCTGGATACTGGGTAACAGAAGGAGTAAAGATTCTGCAGTTACTTTACCTGTGGAGGTTGTGAAGATTTTCATGAGAGGATTAATAAACTAAGAACTTAAAAAATAAATCCCCCCTATAATTTTTGATTCCCCCCAAACTTAACTACTAATAGCTTACTGTTAACCAGAATCCTTATCAATAGTATAAACAGTCCATTAGCACATATATTATACATCACACGTATTATATACTATATCCTTATAATACAGGAAGCTAGAGGAAAGAAAATATCTTTTCAAATTGTTTCAAATCTCCAAAACATTTTCCAATATATTTATTGAAAAAATCCCACAGTTCAAACACATGTTTAAGGTTCAACTGTAGTTCATTTATATGGATGTGTAGGATGTCATTGTACAAACACACTAAATTTATTTATCTTTCCACCCATTTGTTTGGATGGTTTCCATTTAGAGGTTATTATAAAAGAAAGCTGCCATAAACATTCTTGTTCATGTCTTTTGGTTGAGTTATGCATCCGTGTTTCTTGGGGATATACCTAGGAAGGGATGTGCTGAGCCCTAGGGAGAGCACATACTTAACCTTAAGAGACACTTATAAAGAAATTGCACTAATTTACATTTCCACCAGAAACATACGAGGGGTTCAATTGTTCTACATCTTCAACCACACTTAGAATTATCAATCTTTTGAATTATTCTGTTAACTTTAATTTCGGGTTATATTTATGTTGTAGGAGGTCATTTAGCAACATGTTTGACAGTGTAGATTCTTGCACCCAGATGCTTGAATTCGAATCCCTTATGTTACTTGCCACCTATATAACTTTGACTAACTTACTCAACCTCTTTGTGCCTCCATTTTCTCAACTGCAAAATAATTGATATACTTACCCTGTAGGGTGGTATAAGGACTCAACTGGGTAGCTCTTCAAATAGCACATAGCAAGCACCAGAAGCATTAAGTTCCTTTTTTTTTTTTAAGTACTGTATTCATACATTTCAACATTCAAAACATACTCAACATTGGTTAACCTTATAAAAAATCAAAATAGCTATTGCAGGGCTATTGTTTATGAGGTACTGTGCTAAGTGTTGTACAGGAAGAGCAAGAGGCTGCAGGCAGGAGGCAGATGAGGTGAGTTACAGCTGCAGAGGGTAGCAGGAGCCAGACATGAGCAGCCTTATCTGCTTTGGGAGTTGTTGAAACTTCACTAAGAAGGAAATTGTTAATTTAAGCTGAGGAGTGTCATTATCACACTTGTAGGATGGGACAGAGATGGGATGGGGGAGAAGCAGGATATTAGCTCCCTCTTGTCAAGTATTGCCAAGGTACCAGACACTGTGCTAAATATTTCAAAGCATTTCCTCGTTGCACACCAAACCCCTGATAAGATCTCACCGTCATCTCCATTTTGTATTATGAATAGATTGAGGCTTAGGAAGATAAATAACTTCCTCAGGCTCACAGAGTTGATGAATGCTTGAGCTGGACTTTGAATCCAGTGTGTCTGACCCCTAAGTCCAGGACCGGATCCTGACCATGTCCAAGCCATCAAACTGTATGCTACGGACAAGATTCCCAGTCCCCTTAGGGACACTGTAAGGGAAGTATGACCCTCATTTCACAGTTGAGGAAACCGAGCTCAGGCAGTAAAATGCTGTTGCCAGGGTCATGCTCTAGAAAGTGGCAGAGCTGACGTTCAGAATGTGTCTGCTTCTCTTTCCTCTCAGATCTCCCTCTCTGGCACGGGAGGTCATAGCAAACAAATCTGAGGTACGTTGTTCCTACCCTAGTGTAGCTCAGAGGTCAGCACACTTTTTCTATAAAGGAACAGATTATGAATATTTTAGGTTTCTCAGCCATTTGGTCTTTGTGAAGCTACTCAGCTTTACCACTATTGTTTGAAATATGTTCAGAAATATGTACAGGCTTGAGACTATGTTTCAATAAAACTTTAATTACAAAAACAGGCAGCAGGCTAGATTTGCCCTGTGGGTGGTACTTACCAACTATTTTATAAAACATCTAAGAGGAAAATCGCCCTTCTCTGACCAGTTAGAACTTTGACAAAAAAATTAAATTCATTATGTCATCAATTATTTAGCATAAATTATTTAACCATCCTATTGTACTTGGAATATTTAGAGTTTTATATTCTTTTCTTCTCTCTTTCTTTTTTTTTTTTTTGATATTTCCTAAATAGATATTGTTGCTCCAAAGCCTTTTCTTATACAGTTTTTATCTCCTTGAGAATTTTGTTCTAGGGATAAATTCCTCTCCAATGTTTTAAGTGCAGAATCAATGAAGTATTAACCCAAATAAGCAAAATGTCACTGAATGAATGAGCAGAAGACATACGTGAGATAAGAAAATGCTTGGGGACAAGTGGCTGAAATTTGGCACAAATACTACAAACATCTCTACCTGCCTTCGTCTAAAACCTGTGGAACACTTTGTTTCCCAGGATTTACCGGATTCTCCTTAAAAGTATGGAAACAAACTCATGCCCACAGCCACAATTGCCATTGCCTGAAGAACTGTGTAGCCCATCTTTGGAATAATAAATTTAAACCCAAAGGAAACAACTTCAGCATTGCTTGAACTTTCTTGACTTTTTTTTTATCGGAAAAGTTTTTTCCAAGAAATATTTAATAACAGGTCTCAACTAATATATATATATATATATGGTCTCATATATTAATATATTTGAGACCTAAAAAAGGTCTCAAATATTAATAACAGGTCTCAACAAAAAATAAAGGTTATATACTGTCAAAGAAAAATACATCAAAATGATTGACAATGAGCCTTCCATCTTGTGACTTATCTTCCAAATGTACGCCTTTCTCCCCGCCTCACCCTCTTCAATGAGGCTCTCTTCTTATGAGACTATCACAGTAACTTCTAGGTGCCCTTTGCCTTCGGGTGTTCCAAGTCTAATTATTGCTCCGAATCCACCCTGACTTGTCTTGTTAAAAATCCCACCCAATGAGGGTGCCCCTCTGTCTGGGAATTCCACTGGCCTCTCCATGACTCGAAGAAGGCCAGGGCCTCCACAATATGTTCCCCACCTGCGTTTTCTACCACAGCTCGCACTTTCCTCAGTCAGCCCCTCAACAACCTCACCGACATGCTTCCCTGTTCTCTAACCTGCTCTTTCACAAGCAAATGTGTACACAACGCATCACTCCAAAGGAGTGTGTCAGGGAGCTATGCGGAGAGACCTGGGTAATTTGATAAAAACATAAGCTCACAAACAAACTGCAGATCACTTGAATCAGAATACCAAGATTAGGAATTCAGATTTTATTTTGAAACAAGTTCTCCAGATAATTCAGTGATTCATTTGGTTTGGGAACCATTGTGTATGCTGCCTCATGTTGTGGAATGCCATCTTCTCACTCCTAGCAAACGTCAACTCTTTTAAGATCTCATTTAAATTTTACCTCCTTTGGAAAGAACCCCCCTACAACTCTAAAGGCAAAATCAATAGTTTCTTGCTCTTTCCTCTCAGACATTCTCTCTTCCTACCTTTATTATCTTATTTGTTACATGTTGCTATTCTCATTCTGCCCCTTTTTCTCTCTATGAGAAAATACTGTCTGTGTCAATAAGAACAAGTATTCAAAAAGGATGATGCACAGAAGATGGGATGGTTTTCTGGAGAGTTACCACATGGCCTTCTCTAATCTAGACATTAAGGAGAAATCCCAGGAAGTTTCAGTGTGAGGTAGCCCCTACCCTTAAGGAACTTGCACATTTTTTAGAAAAGCAACTCTCCATTAGCCTTCTGGGATGCCCCACTGGCCATATGGCCACTCAGTCACGGCACTAATACCGTTTACCTGCACCTCTACGATTTCTTGGCTGACTGTCCTATGAAGCATATGTTTCCCAAGACCAGGGTCTGCATCTTCTCATCTTCTTCATCTCTCTATTCACATCATATACAGAGTACCTGATTTTCTTGAATTTTATGTCTTTATAATCTCTGGAGTCCAAGACATTGACATCAGTGCAACACAGTGCTTAAGCGCATCAGCTTTAGAGATAGAAACTTGGGTTCAAATCATAGGCACTGGGCAATGTGATCTTGAGCTAATTACTTAAAATACTGTGCTTCAGTTTCCTCTTTAGCAAAACTGGAACCATAACAATACTTACCAAGTATCCGTCAGGATTAAATAGGTATTGGCATACCTCTTATCCTAGAGTAAGCAATCAGTAAATGTTAACGCTTATTAATGTTACGGTCAGTATTTTCTTCCTGAGGGTTTTCCCCAAGTTTACATTGAAGTGAGTCCTCTGACTCCTGAACTGACGGTTAGCCTGGAATCCCAATGCCCACACACTGCTGCTAGACCCACCCACAGGCATCTGTCCTATTCTGAAACACAGGATCCCAACAAGGTCCCAGCACCCTCCCTCCTCATGCCCTGCTGCTCCACAAAGCCCCTAGAATGCCCCTAAATCTTGCTGAGTTAGTATAAAAGTGCTCTGTATAACATGATATGCAAACATAAGATACTGTTATTTCTCTCCATGACTGGGCTTTAAATTCTTTGTAGGCAGAGACCATTCTATCACACATACTGAACTATTATCCCTCTTGACTTTAGGAACCTCACCAACAATGGACAATAAAGTTTGTTTGAGAAGAAGTGAGCATAAAATCTCCTGCCCCGAACCACAAATTTTCTGGAATACCATAGATCATGCTGAGACAATAAAGACTATCTTAGGATAAAGGCTCAAGGGCTGCCCTTTGGTTTACCGAGAAAACCCTACCTACCCTGAATCTGTCCAGCAACCTGAAGCTGTCTCTAAATTAACCATTTTCTTCAGAATGTATGTAATATGCTCTCTGTGCAATTTAAGGTTGACAACTTTTTCTCACTGGGGTTCATAAAGTGATTTAAAATTTATGGGAGGCGAGTTATTTACCTTGCCATGAAAAAATTATTTGGTTTACTTGTTTTTTAAACTAAGGTCAAGATGCAATATTCCTAATCAGTGGCAGCCAAAACCTCAACTGAAATATTTAAAACAAACAAAAATGACCCATAGGCCAAATGAATTCCCTCTCCCCTCCCCCACCCCAAACTTGCAGAGGAGTTGAGTGTATCATATGGGAATTGCTTCATTGCTTACTGTTAGTTTTACTTTTGTCCTTATCTTAGTCTGGGTCTTAGTTCAGACTGCTGTAAAAAATTATTGACTGGGGGCTTAAACCACAGAAACTATATCTCACAGTTCTAGAAGCTGGAATTCAGATCAGGGTGCCAGCACAGGCAGATTCCAATGAGGACTCTTCTCCAGGTTGCATACTGCCCTCTTCTTGTCGCATGCTCACATATGAAAGAGGAAAGAGAGCTCTATGGGGTCCTTTTTATAAGGGCACCAATCCCATTCATGGGGACTTCACCTTCATGACCTGATCACCTACCAAAGGCCCTGCATCCTAATACCGTCACACCGGAGTTAGGATTTCAACATATGATTTTTGAGGGACAAAAACATCCAGTCCACTACAGTCAACTTGCATTTTGTGAATTCCATAAGGTAAGAGAACATGTCTCATTTACATTTATATCCTCTGAAGAGACTAATTAGCATAGTGCCTTCCACCTCAGGGGCCATGAATAGATATTTGTTTCATGGGAGACCAGGATCATGGGCAAACTAGCTTTGGTTTTGTATCTTTAACGTATGCACAGCTATCATTATTCATGTTTTGGGGAGAATTCAATGAGTGATCATATGTGGAAGTGCCTGCCTTCTTTCCCTCTTCCTTTCTGTCTCCACCTCTTTCCTCTTTCCCTCTGTAATTCCTCATCTGTCTGAAAAACACTGGCCAGTGACCCAGGTAAAAGGGATAGAAGCCTGCAGCTCTGTTTTGATATAAGGCAACAGTTATGGGGGGCCAGCTGCAAAGACAAGAGGATTGATTCAGGGTAAGAGAAAATGACTTGGAAAGAGGTGCTTGAAACAACGTATAAGTGTGGAAACTAACAAATTCTTCCTACTTAATTTTCCATGCCAACATCATCTTTTCCTCTGCTTCTAACTGGTAGCCCTGCTTTCGCAAACTTCCCATGATGACGGTGGAACAAGAGAAGACGACAGTTAAAGCGGTATTGCACATCAAGCCAGAGGCCCCTCATCTTGTCCCTTGGGAAACACATGTGCATGTACATACGCGCATGCACACACACACACACACACACGCCATCCTTCCTCTTCACACACCAAGAGATTTCAAAGAATTTGTTTTTTAATAACTAACAATTTCACCTCTCTTTCCCTCTAATCCTTAATTTACCACTTGTAGCCTTCCTTTGAGTGTTTGATTATCCATTAATAAATATTATATATGTATTTTTGATGAGGATTTTGTAAAAACATTTTCTTCAGGAGCACCCTACCTGGTCAAGTAGAATTTTAGCCCTTTTAGCCCAAAGTAGAATTTGGCAATACCCTCAGAGAGCTGCCCCACCGAGAAAGATAATTCATCATCTTCTGTGCAAACTGAGAGAAAGTTCTGTTTCAGGCATGTACGTTCCTGTGCATCCTGTTCTGTTTCTTAGAGGAAAAGACAAAGAAGGAAGACCTAGAGGGATAAACCTTTACAGAATAACTTACACTGGAAATTACAACAGGACCCAACATGCTGAGACAGTCTCTGAGCACCATGCAGTTGGTTGGCAAGTATTTGGTAAATTTTGGGCATAGAAAGGAAATTAAGATCCTGGGCTCTGACCCAAAACTGGTTTTAAAACTCAGTTATGCCAATGAATACCTGTGTGAAAACAGAAAATTTCTTATCCTATACGTGACCTTGTAACCTCATACATAAAATAGGAATGATAATAGAACCAATCTTATGGGGTAGTCATGAAGCTTAAATGAATTTGTGTATTAAAATATTTCAAAAATTGCTTGGCCTTCAATGCTATTTCAGTGTCAGCTATAAAATTGATGTTACTATTAATATCTTCCAGAGTAGTTGTAAGGTTAAGAGGTGATAGTTTATCGAAAAGGGTGCTTGAAGGATGTTAAATTCTAGTTGACAGGATACTATTCACTCTCCCCTCCCCTCATGGCTAACACTTCTCTGGTGGATTTTAAAAGCAGAGGAAGAGTCAGGTGAGTGGGCTGGTGTTTTCAGCGTTGCTAATTTCCATGCACATTCCTCTCCTCCACCCCAGTACATGCTTGCACAGAGCCAAATGTACTGATTATTTCCTACATGCCAGACATTTTAGATGTGCATTCTCTACCTCATTCAGTCTTTAGAACAACCTAGTGAAAGGGGCATTGTCTTCACCACTTCAGAGATGAGGAAACTGAGTCTCAGGGATGTAAAAGACCTTGACTAAATATAACCAGCTCTGTATGGCAGAGTTGGAATTTCACCCCAAGTCTTTTGGGTGAACTTCAGAGCCTGTGTTCTATGCCAAACTCCTGTGGTTCCAGCTGTCTAGGTGTTTCTATGTATAAACTGAAGTTGTCAATGATCTAGAAATAGGCCATCCATCAGTGGGTGCCACCTGTAAGGCTGTGTCCCAGGGGGCAATGCTCAGTTACAGTTGAGAAATTCCAATCCTGCAAATTCATTAACTCCTCCCTCCCAGTCCTCTCTACACTCCGAGAACTGCTTCCATAGAGCTCCATCTAGTGCTCTAGGGCAGGTTGAATCAGCAGGGATTGGGATTAAAAACACAGGTTGGGCTTCTCTTGGTAGATTCTTCTTCAGCATACCTACCAGGTGGTACTCCCTGCCAGGAGGGAGGACAGCGGCAGCCTGGAGGGGGATAGGTGTGGCTCTATTTCTGATGAACTTACATTTTCTCCCCAAAACTAAAGGAAACATTCTCTTTTAGATTCACGAATTATACATCTTATTACCCAAATAGGTTTTCTTTCTAACCATTTATTTGTTTACTTACTGTTTTTTTAAAAAAAATGTTTCCTTTCTCTGCCTTTGCCATGATGTTCTTGCATCTTTTAACACCCTTAATACTTTTAAGTCTGACTCATATATGTCCTTTGAGATTCTCTGAATCTGAAGATTATGCTAAGTAGTTCTACTCCTTGCTCTTGGGCACTACCATATTTCAAAAATCACTATAAAGCTACTGTGATCAAGACAGTGTAATATTGACAAAATAATAGAAAAAATATTTCAATGAAACATAAAGAAGACCCCAGAAATAGACCCACACCGTAATAATCAACTGATCTTTGACAGAAGAGAAAAGGAAATTCAGTGGAGAAAGAATACTCTTTCAACAAATGGCACTGAAACAAACCAAAAATGAAAGAATACAGACACAGGCCTTACATACTTCCCCCAAATTAACTCAAAATGGGTCATAGACAGAAATGAAAAACACAAGACTATAAAACGTCCAGACAACAACATAGGAGAAAATCTATATGACCTTTGGTTTGGCAAGTTCCCATTGTGAGTTTAATCCTGCTTAAGAATTTGGGGAGCCCAGTATATAGCACACACTTCAGCACTGTCCCATTCAAGAGACAAGGGTCATCCAATGATATCCACCATATCCCAAGAGTCAGTTGTCAAGACTGCTCTGGGGTACTGTGAATTCCCCAGTACTTCCCACCTGCCACTCTTATGGACAGAGAAACCCTCATGCAAAAATAAGGTAGAGCTGGTACTTGAAAGTTAGACCAGTTTGTACAGAAATGGTAAGACTAAGGTGTTATAAGAGTACATGAGGGGCAACAAAAATTTACTAAAAGAGTTAAATGTGGGCATAGAAAGTCCACACAGAAGTCAATCACAGTCTAAGTAAAAGAATAGGTAGATAAATAGATTAGATGGTAGATGAGATGGATAGAGATAATAGAAATCTAGTGATAAATGTAAAGTATAAGGAAATGCAATTTGTAATTTTAATTTTAGAGGGGATCCTCACCCAAATGAGGTCTCAGGAGGAAAGGGGGGTGCATTTAATTATCCAAAAGGAGAATTAAGACATAGACGGGGGCAGACCTATGAGGCCTTCTGGACATGTAAGAAAGTTGAATTACAAAGGGTAATGTACAAATGTGTTTGTAGTAATGTGCGAATGGGTATGGTTAGTTTTGAAATTTGAAAGCATTTGCATGGCTGCAAGGTGAAGAACTGTTTAGAGAGGCACAAAAGAGGGGAACATACTCAATACTTAGCCACCATATTACAAAGGAAATTAATATATATAAGGCAGACAACTTCATCTTGGACAGTTCTTACTATTGGAAATTACTTCCTTATTTTGAGCCAAATCTGTGTAGATGTAGCTGTTATTGCTCAAACAGGAAAAGAAATGGAGAAGAGTTTCCCACATGGAAGGAACATGAGTGTGGGATTTTGCCTGCCATTACTGACTGTACAATGTTAGACTATTATCTCTAACCCCCTGAGCTTCAGTTTCCTCATCTGTAAAATGAGATTAAGAATGCTCACCTCCTAGTGTCATTGAAGAAATGAGCTAAATATGCAAGTTCATTGCATGGCTCATAGTACATACCCTCAACATACTAATTTAAATCATCTTCCACTTGCTATACTTGAATCCTTTAAATGTTGAAGGTAGCTACAATGTTCTCTAAAAACCTTGTTTTGATTATCATCTAGAAAAGGTTCCAAGCTCTCTTCAGTGTCTATTACTGCACCTTTCTTTGTCAAAGAGTGACCATACCAGATTACATAATTCCCCGTATTCTTAATATTTGGGAATTATTCTTCAAACGTCAGTTAAAGACATTCAAGCATGATATACATCAGTGATTTCACACTCCTTTCAATTCCATATCTATTCCAATGAAAAGAAAATACTGAATAGAAATCACTTCTCCTTTCTAAGTTTTTTAGCCATTTAACACAGTAATTTCCTTTCTTTGGGGAGATTTGACATTCTGCCATTATTAATATGATTTAATGATCCTACACCAAAATACTGTGATCAAATATATCTTACATTAAAAAAATAACATGACCATTACTAGATATATAAGTACTAGGGATATAATGTACAGCAAGATGACAATAGTTACCAATATAGTAGGATATATTTTAAAATTGTTAAGAGAGCAAATCCAAAGAGTTCTCATCACAAGGAAAAAAAAATTTTGTTTTTTTCTTTTTATTGTATCTGTATGAGATGTTATATGCTAACTAAACTTATGGCAATAATCATTTTGCATCATATAAGTCAAACCATTAACCTTAATTTATATGTCCTTAAAACATACACAGTGACGTATGTCTCAATATATATATATATCTCAATAAAACTGGGTAAAACACAGATGGGTTAAAGTTAGTTTTGCTTCAAGAGTTGTATGATATCTCTAGAGAAAATCTGAGACAACCATAACTGTTTGAACATAATTGTTCACCCTATACAGAAAGCCCAAACACTGTTTTTTTTCATTAAATTCTCCTGGGTGGAAAAATCATGAAGCACATAGTTCTAAACACAGCCAAGAATTTCCTCCCCATGCATGCCTTCTCCACCACTCCATTCAAAGAAGAAAAATCATCAGTCTAGTGGTTTCTCATTTTCTCTGGTCAGAGTATCTCCATTGCCCGAGAAGTTTATTTTGTTAAGCAGTTGAGTGAGAATCTTACATAGCTGAAATTTCAATGGCAAAAACAGCCTGGCTGCTTCCTCATCTGCCACAGTTCTGTACACTGCTGAAGGGCCGTCCACACTTCAGATCCACAGGGTCGCCTGAGGCCTCTGTGGGAACTGCATCACAACTTGATTTCTCCCTCTGCCTAACACACTTGAACTTATTCTCTCACCAATGGTGTTTGTGAGCACACTTCCCAGTAAGCCACCTGACGGCATTACCACCTTAGTATTTTTTCTGCATGGAACATTGACCTAACTCTGTTCCAGGAATGGTCTGAGAAAACAGAAAACAGCTAATAGGATATTAGAACTGTTCTACCTTCAGCCACTGGCTAGCTGACAAGGATTTCACTACTTCCGCTAAGTGGAATACAGAAAGCCCCTGGCATGGTGTAGAAGTGCATTGTTGAGCCAGGATGGGATGCTAGAGGCAAGAAAACAGACAGAGGCATCTCAGGGGCATGATCTCAGCAGTTTAAGATATTGGTGGAGATAATTTAAATAGGAACAATGGAATTAGACAGTTATGCTATTGTAAAAGGAGTTGATGTTTCTATTTTCCAATGATTTGCTGCTAGTGTCTAAAACTACAATTTAGGTTTTGTTTTCTAGCAATCTTGTGTCATACAAACTTGCTAAATTCATTGATTTTTATTTTCTCATAGTTGTTTTAGAAGCCATGGAGTTTTCAAAATAAGCATTACCTCATCTGCAAATAGAAATAGTTTAACTTTTTCCCTTTCCATCTTTATACTTTTTCTTGCCTTTTTTTGCAATGGCTAGAATCTCTAGTTTGCTGAATTGTAGAGATATGAGTGGGAATCCTTGCTTTTTCCCAGACTTAGGGAGAAAATATTTAACATTTCACTCAAGTATGATGGTAAATGAGGATTTTTTTAGAGTTGCCATTTTTAGATGGAAGCAGTTCACTTCTGCTCATAGATTGCTGAAAGCTTATATCATGAATAATTTTTTTAATTTTGCCAAATGGTTGGACATCTGTTGAAATGATATTTTTCTCCTTTATTCAGTTATGATTTTTGAACCATATTGATTGATTTTAAAATGTTAAATTTACATTCCTAGGATAAACCTTCCTAATCATGGTGTATTATCCTTTTTTTAGATTTTTGAAGTCAACTTGCTAATATTTGCTAACGATTTTTGCATTATGATCATGAAGAATATTGGCCTATAATTTTTTTAAATAACGTTTTTGTCAGATTTTTAAAATTAATTTTGCTGGTTTCACAATACAAGTTAGGGAATGTTCCCTTCTCTATTTTCTGAAAGTGCTTGTATGAAATTCACATTGTTTCTAATGTTCTTGAGATCATTGATGAATGGGGAGCCATCTGGCCTAGAGTTGTGTGCATGTACATGTTAATGTGTGTGTATGTGTGTGTATTTCTTTAATAGACATAAAGTTACTCAGGTTTTCTGTTTCATGTTTTGTCAGTTTTGGTAAATTGAATTTTCCAATATATTTGTCCATTTCATCGTAGTTGTCAAATTTAGTGGCATAAAATTGTTAATAATAATCTTCTTTTAACATGTATAGGTTATATAGAAATAAACCCTCTTCATTACCATAATTTTACATTTTCTTAATTCTTGATCTATTTAGCTAAATTTTTATCAATTTGATGTTTTTCAAATCATCAAATATTAGTTTTCTCTCTATTTGGCTATATTCTATTTCATTGATTCCTGCTCTCACCTTTTTTATTTATCTCCTTTCACTGATTGACTTGACTTTGTTCTTTTTTCTAATTTCTTCAGGTGGAATCTTAGCTCATTGTTTTAGACTGTTTACTTTGCTAACATAAACATTTAAATCCATAAATTTCTCACCATTCATTGCTTTATTGTCAACACAAATACTTCAGGGTATTACATCTGCTTCACAATTATGTTCAAAATGTTTTTTAACTTTCCGTGTTTTCTTGTTTCATGAATTACTTAGATTTTTTTAAATTTTCAACCATTTGGGGTTTTCTAGCTATCTATTCTTATTGAATTCAAATTATATTACATTGTATTCAAGACATGATTACATTCCTTTTACGTTCATGGAGACTTGTTTTATGGCCAAGCATATGTTCTTCCTGGCAAACATACCTTGTGCAACTATGTAAGGCACACTGTTCTTGGGGTTTTAATTAGGTCAGGATGGTTGACAGTACTGTTCATATCATGTTCATCTACTCATTTTTCTAGCTATTCTATCAGTTGTTGAGAGTGGAATATTCAAATCTTTGTAGGTGTTTATTTCTCCCTATAATTTCATCAATATTTGCTTGCGACTCTGTTATTTAGGGTGCAGGTATTTGTGACTGTCATGCTCTGCTGATGAACTGGTCCTTTTATCACTGTAACATTACTTTCTTATCCCTGTTACAACTTTGTCTTGATTTTTATCTGTTACAGCTCTTTTTCCAATTTATGAATTATTAATATAGCCACTTGAGCCTTCTCAAGCTCACTTTATAATAATTATAAATTGTTGTGAAACAAATTCCTCCAAAATCTATTAGTCTGAAACAGAGAATGTCACTATCTCACAGTTCCACAGGTCAGGCATCACCCTAGCAGCTTAGCTGAGTGATTTTGCCCCAGGGTCTTTCAAGAAAAAGCAGCCAAGGCTCCACTTGGGCTGAAAAATCATTTCTCAACTCACTTAAGTGGGAGTTGGTAGGTGTCTGTTCTCTGTGACCTGTTGAACAAGGGCCTCAGTCTCTCACCATATGGGCTTGTTACAGGCTTTTTACGTATCGTGAGGATGTGACAGTTAGCGAGCTGGCTTTTCCAGAGAAGTGAAGAGAGAGAGAGACAGAGAGAAATCAAGAATTTGAGGGAGAGCATACAATAAAGACAACACATCTTTTATAAGCTAATCTTGAAGGTATCATCCTATCATTTCTGCCATATTGCATTAATCAGAAGCAATTCAATGATTCTAACCCATTCTCAAGGGGATATTACACAAGGGCATGAATGCCAGGAGACAGAGCTTTGGTACCCATCTTAGAGACCACCTACCATGCTGTTTGTAAAGGAATTTTTTTTTATGTCTATGGATTTGGAACCTGTGTCTTTTTATTGAAAGTTATTTTCTTGTAGACAGTACATAGTAAAGTTTTGAACTTACATCCATGCTGAAAGTCTCGAACTTTCATTGGAGGGTTTACATCTTAACATTTGATACAGTTACTGATATTGTTTAATTAAGTGTACCAGTTTACTATTTGCCATTTGCCTCATCTTTTTGGGTTGTCATGTGTTGTTCCTCTTTCCTACCTGCTTTTGACTATTTGAATGTTTTTAAAATTTAATTGAAAGTATCTATCAGATTTTTCACCTCCTCTCTTTATATTATTTGTAAGATAAATTCTAGCCAAAATAAGCAGGCGAAGAGAGGTAACAAAGGGCCAGGTAGTTTATTTGAATGCAAATTCCCAGGTGATGTTCCGCGGTCTGGCTATCACAGGCCCAGGAAGTCACACTCAGCAGGGCAGGCAGCGAGTTTTTAAAGAAGGTACAGGGAGGCAGAGCTCAGATTTACAGTGGGGCGTGAGGATTGGCTAGCCTAAGGCACATTTTTCAGGTTGGGAGGGGGCAGCAGCTGGGGACTTTGGCACTTGATCAGTGTCTGATGTGCTTACCCCTTCCCCCAGAGCCTTCAACCTTACATTATTTTTTAGTGATGGCTCTAGGGATTGGTATATATCTCTTTAACATTGTACATTCTGCTTAGAGCTCATATAGGGCCACTTGACATTAAGTGCAGGAACCTTGCAGTCCTATCAGTCTATTCACCACTACCTCTCTGTTCTCTGCCATTGTTTCCATTATTATTATTATATAGATGTATATGTAGTACATATAACACCTATACACATAATCCCAATAAGACAATGTTATAATTTTGCTTTACATAGTTATAAATAAATTAAGTAACTTAAAAAGGAAATAGTCTTCTATTTTTACCTAAATATTTATTCTTCAATGCCCTTCACTCCATTTTAAAGATCCGAGTTTCCATCTGGTATTATTTCTTAAGACAAAGGAGCGCTCTTTAGTATTTCTGGCAGTGCAGGTTTGCTGGGAACAAGTTCCTTCAGCTTTCCTCTATCTGAAATTGTTTTTACTTCACTGTCTCCTAGTCTCCATGGTTTCTGATGAGTAGTCTGTGTTAATTCAAGTTACACTTTCCCTAGATGTAATGTTTCATTTTCTCTGGCTGTTTTTAAGGTTTTCTCTTTACGTGTAGTTTTTCAACATTTTGACTGTGTTATACGGTGGTGATGTACCTAGGTGTGACTGTCCATAAGGCTCAAGTGGAAAGTCAAAGAAACCGATTTAGATCTTAAAACTAAAAGCACATGTCAGCTACTGGGCGGCAAATATTCAGTTGGCTTCCACAGTAATCTAGCTCAACAGCCTTGTTGGAAAAATCTACCACCTAATCCATTGGGCAAATGAGATCTATACATGCAGGGGAAGGAATGCGATTTCCAATGTGCTTGTAGATTACAATTTTTAAGAGACATTACTCTCAGTATGAAATACACATAATAGAAATAAAATCTAAGAGCTTTAGACCTTGGATCTCATTCCAGCTCTAACATCCATTAATGTGGGCAAGCCACACTCCCTCACTGAGCTGCCAATTTCTATGTATAAATCTGGGGACTTCTAATAGATAACTACTAAGGGCTCTTCTTTCTATGTTTCTAGGATTCTTTTAAGTTTGCAAAGGACTCAGCAGTGGAAAATGACTGACTGTATTTTGCCAGCATCTCTTATAAACCCACAATTGCTGCATTGTGCTCCTTAGCTGATGAAGGAAAGTGGAGATTTTCATCTTCAAACCAAATATAAAATTAAGTCATCTCTTTACTGAATTCCTTGACCATGTTACTCAAAATTAAAGGGTCTATCATATCCAGCTTCCCCAGATGGATTTGTGGGGTTTTTTTTTTTCCATAGTGGAGTACAATCTGTCCCTGTCTTATTTTTTTAAATGGTTAAAGATGTGCCTCTTGGGTAAACAAACTCTTGTAGCCTTAGTAACAGAATCCCACAGAGACTCAGGCAGTGATGAGCTTGGGCCAGGCAATCTTTCTAATTTGAATGAATCTATACTTTTGCTATTTTGGTTAGGTTTAATTTCTGCAGGAACATTTGTTTCATCAGATAAAGATATAGATTGGTAGGCCTACAGATTGTTATTACAAGTTTAAACTTATTTAAAATCAAATGAGTTAAAAAGTTTAAAGTTGCCTCGGAGATCAATTCCTTTAATTTACTAAGGTAACTGTAGCCCACAGTATTAATATGATGGTGTCAAGGGAAGGAGATGGAAAGGAAATCTTTATTGATGGCTTGCTAAGGGCCAGAATCTTTGTATGTTCTACCTTACACTTTTAATCAGGCAACTGTGTAGTTTAGTTATATTTATTTGCACTTTAGAGATGAAATTAAGGCTCAGAGATACCAAGTTACTAACTCAAAGCCACACAGTATATTTTTTAAGCTGTTGTAAATAGTTTATAAGCTACAGAGGTAGAATTCAAATCCAGATCTGTGTGACTCAAAGGTATGTTTTTCCTACGGGCCATGTTGCTTCCTGTTACACCACAGTATGGTTTTTACAGAAATAGGTTAGCACATGAGTTTTCTGATTCTAAGACAAGTGCTTTTTCCATATATCATATTGCTCCCCCTTTTGATTATCCTTTTCTAAACTTAGAGTAAATTTCTCCGAAGTCTAAAGATAATGGGGAAATAGATATTAATGATCAATCTATAAATACTAATGCTTATAATGGTAAATAGTTATTGACAATGAGACTATTATGCACCCAAGATAATACCAGATAATAGATTATTGTATTTCTCCAATGAATCATGAAAACTTTTTTTATACAGATGCAAAACAGACTTAGGAAAGTGAAATAATTTGCCAAAGGACACAGCTATTGGATATGAGAGTCAGAATTTCAACCCAGAGGTGTAAGGTTGAAGGCACTGGTGGGAGGGGTGAGCACGTCAGACACTGATCACGTGCCAAAGTCCCCAGCTGCTGTCCCCACCCAACCTGAAAAATGTGCCTTAGGCTAGACAATCCTCACGCCACTGTAAATCTAAGTTCTGTCTCCCCCTACCTTCTTTAAAAACTCACTGCCTATCTACTTTCGCGTGATGTCCCAGGCCTATGATAGCCAGACTGCGGAACCTCGCCCGGGGGCAATCAAATGAATTACCTGGCCCTTTGTTGCCTGCTTATTTCGGCTAGAATTTATCTTACATTTGGTGCCCAAATCCCGGGAAGGAGCATGAGCATGGGGCCCCAACCGGCCACCGGCAGCCCCGCCTCCTCCTTTCCCAACCCGGGACCTCAGCCTGCTCTCCACTGTGTGGACTATTTTCCAGTGAGTCCCTCAGTTTCCTCCGGTCTGCTTCCTTTCCTAACTCCGTTTCACCTGGTCCATTAGAAATTGTACATACGTCCGGGTCTGGGCATTCAGCCCATCCGTTGAGGATATCCAGGATACCAATCCCTGGCCCTGCGGTGGGGGAGACGTCCCTCACCCAGGCTCCCAGGCCATGTCCCCTGACTTGGTGCACTTGGGACGCTGGGCACTCCTCTCAGCAGAATTAGTTGGGAAGTGGCGCAGACATGGGGAACCAGCCCTCAAAAGCGGAGGCTCAGACCCCGCTGCGGTGTCTTATTTCTCAGTTGGCTACTCTATGTTTGTCCTGGGAAGTTTGCAAATGGAAGCTAGTTTTTCTTTGCTCTGAGGCCAGGCCTCAGTATCCCTTGGACAACCAATCTCGCTGGCCCCTTGAGGGAACTTTCAATTTTAGCCTCCTCACCAACTTAACTAATTATTGCCACTAGACCAGAGAGTAGAGTGAAATCCCATATGTGCCGGCTTTTTGGACTTTGCACTCACGCCCAAACCTTTATGTTAAGTGTTCAATAACTCAAGTTCTCCTGGCCCGATCTCCAGTTAAAGATTGTCAGCCTCTTACTCTGCCCAGTCCTTCCTTTTCAGTTCCACCAGAAAACCTCAGTTGCCCACCTCCCTCAGCTCGCAATCCCCTCCCCCTCTCTCCACCACCATCTTTAAGTTCTTTGTCCTCCCCCATGTCGCTGCCATCTTAAAGTCCCACATTCTCAACCATGCCGTTGTCCTGCTCTCCTCTTCCAGTGGCTGCACCACCCCCTCCCCCTCTCCTTCCACCTTCACCGCCCCCTTCCCCCACCAGAACATGCTTCTCCCGCCCTCTGGTTCCAGAAGCCACAAACAAGAAGCTGAAGAAAAACAAAGCAATTAGATATCAGTAACTCAAGTCTTTATATCAGTTTGTCTGTGTATATGTTCTTGTGTAAAAAGTGTTACTGACTGTAGTCATTGTGTCTCAGTTTGTATGTTTATGTGTCTAGGTGTGTAAATGAAAAATATTTTCCTGCCTCCGGATAGTAATACAAACTGATTTAAAAACAAGTGCTTGTGAAAATTAGGCATTCTAAAACTTCCAGAAAATCTGATAAAAAAATGTTAAGCATTAATGCTAATTTGGGTTTGACTGAGGTGGGCATGTCCTTGTTGTTATCAGCTGCCTAAGTTTACCTAATGTCATTTAAGTTGATGTTATCTGCTAAATCTTTTAAGAATAAATGCTTACAGGCTTGGCTTTGTCTAATATTCAGTAAAGATCTTGTAAATAACCTAGCATAGTTATAAATAAGTGTAGCAAATAAATCTCAGTATCAAGTACACAGCAAAATTAGAATTTTGTTTTCAGTTAAAAAGACAAAGTTTTCTTAACTGTTAATCTGCTCTTAATATTAAAAGATTGCAAAGAGTTCTCTAATTGTTTTATCAAAGCAGTTTCTCATGCTTAAAGTCTCAATGAGTTGTCAGAGTATTTAAGAAAATGAAATCTTAATATTAAAAGGACTAAAAGCTAAAGTTTGTTAACAACTGTGTAACCTTCTTTATTTACCTTTGAGGTATTTTGTTGTCATTCTGGTTAAATAGATAAGTATTGCTTCATAGCAACCTATAATCCTATTTAAGCAAGTGCCTTAAAACTTTTAACAGCTTCCCAAAATCAAATTCAAACAGGTGCTTTTTACCTCTAGTTCACTCTGATATTTTCCAAAGGGCCCCTAGAACATGTCATGAGAATTTTTTCCCATTGAAGAAAATATTTGGCTAATTTGGCTTATTTACCTGCTTAATTACCTAGAAGGCACTGTCACAGGGAATAATGCTAAACTTTATTACTGAATGTTTTGTGTTACAGAAATATCCAAATTTCCTTATGACAACTGTCTTACAGTAAGCTCTCATCAGATCTTTAACCATTGTTATTTGTAAGTCTTTTATCATCTATACTCACTGTTTTATTACTCTTAAACTAGTAAAAAACTAGATTTCAGCAGAACAGGTATTAGTTACATAAAATTAAGTAAACTAAGGAAAATGATTTTGTGACTTTTTGTTTCAAATGTTGTTGATAAAGTAGTTTAAGCTTTTTCTCTTAAGCTGACAACAGTTTAGTAAATGACTGCCTTTATAAGCAGAATTGAAACTTTATCTTTCTCTCTAACTGATCCGTCCAGAATTTAAAAACTATCAGTGACTATTTTTATATTTCATGGCAGTATGTTTATTTGCACAAGTTCAATAAGAATCTGCTTTCCTTGTAAGAGGACCAATTAAAAACACTAGTTATATTACCAAGGCTTTGACTGGAACGTCACACCTGAGAGACATGTGTGTAAACTCAGATATGAACAGACGACAGCTTTAAGGAACAGGTTGACTTTATAAAGCCAACAAAGCCCCTTAGAAGAACTGGCCTGGTACCTTGCTTACAGAGCTCCCAGCAGCCCTACCAGGTGAGTAAAGAAGGTCACTTCCTAGCAGGTGCAGGAACCTCGGGAATGTCTTGGGAACCTCAAGAAGAGAAGAATTCACCCAAATCTACAGGTACTGCAGACATAACCTGATGGCAAGTCTAGCTTGGCTGTCTGGCTTCAAGAGGCCTTTAAAAGTTCAATCTGAAATTCCTTACAAAAAGTTCCAGCAAAGCACATTTAAAAGAGCCTGTGTAATCAATTGCTCTTCTTGCTGCCCTTATGCAAATAATTAAGCCAAGTGTTAATTATTTTCTTAACCTGGTTACTTCTAATAAAAATGAGGGTAATTTTAGAGAAAAGTATTGTTTCAATAATGCAGTCTTATCTTTACTAAATTCTAATACTAGTCATTGAGATGTAAACTCAATCCAGAATTCTAGTTTCTCCATAATACCTGGCTATGATTCTCAGACTCTTCATATTTCTAGTTCTCATATTCAGCCATGCATTCTTAATCTCATCAAGTTTGTCCTTCCAGAATAGAAGCGCCAACCTTCCGAAGCCCTCTCAATTGCCCAGTGATAAAAACCTAGCTGCACCCTTTACTTCACCCCTTCTCAGCATGAAGCAGCCAGAGCGGTCATCACCCCTTTTCCCTGGCAGCAGCCCTCTACCTATAGAAGAGACAATGAGACAGGGACCATGAGCTTAGACAGACTAGAGTAGGAGCCTCTAGAAAAGGCAAGGCAAGATATATGCAGTCAGAGCAATGTAACTACATGCTACGAACCACCCCCCCACCATGACGCCCCTTATCAGCCAGAAGTAGCCAGATTAAGTCGTTGCCCATTATAACCAAAAGGCTGAAATGTAAGGTTGAAGGCACTGGGGGGAGGGGTGAGCACATCAGACACTGATGACGTTCCAAAGTCCCCGGCTGCTGCCCCCTCCCAACCTGAAAAATGTGCTTTAGGCTAGCCAATCCTCACACCGCTGTAAATCCAAGCTCTGTCTCCCCCTACCTTCTTTAAAAACTCGCTGCCTGTCTACTTTCATGTGACTTCCCAGGCCTGTGATAGCCAGACCGCGGAACCTCGCCCAGGGGCATTCAAATAAATTACCTGGCCCTTTGTTGCCCTTTGTTGCCTGCTTATTTCAGCTAGATCTTACAAGAGGTCTATCAAATTTTATAGTTTTTTGATTGATGCACACATATGTGTGTGTGTTATAATTTATTTAAAGAAAATGCACAGAACTTAAGTTTACAGCCAGCTGAGTTTTTGACAAATGTGTATATTCATGTAAACCACCATGCCAATAGAGGTATAGAACACTTCTATTATCCCAGAACATTCCATCATAACCATTACAGTCAAATCCTAGTCTTGGTCTCAAGAAACAACTGACATGATATATTTCAGGAGGGCCCTGCCTGTTCTAGAGTTTCATATAAATGGAATTAGACAGTATGTACACTATTAAGTCTGACTATTCTAAATAATGTGCCCAAGAAAATGTCTGAGAAACTCATCTGTGTTGCTGTGCATATCAGTCATTCCTATTTTTCTTAAGGCCAATTACTATTCTATTATGGGAATATATTACAATTGGTTTCTACATTCTCCTGTTGATAGAAATGTTTGCCTGTTAAAAATAAAGCTGCTGTGAACATTCTTGTAAAGGTGTTACAGATACATGCTTTCATTTCTTTTGAAAATATACATAGAGGTAGAACTGGTCAGTTATGTGGTAGAAGTGTTTAATTTTATAAGAAACCACAAATTTCTGAAGTGATTCCATCACTTTACACTGCCATTAGCAAAGCAAGGGAGCTTCATTGGTTCCACACACTTTCCAACATTTTTCATTTTAGTGATCTTCACAGGTTTGAAGTCATGTCTTAGTGTGGTTTTAATTTTCATTTCTTAAAGATTAATGATAAGCAGCTTTTCTTATGCCTCTTGGCCACCTGTATGCCTTCTTTTGTGAAGTGTCTGTTCAATTATTTTGCCTATTTTTATTGGATAATTTTATTTTTATTTTTGATATGGAGTTCTTTATGCATTTCAGATACAAGTTCTTTGTCAGATATATGCATTGTGAATTTTTCTCCAAGTCGGCCTTTATTTCTTAAGAGTTGTTTGATGAATAAAAGTCTTTAATTTTGATGACATGTAATTTATCTTCTTTCCATTTATGATTAGTGCTTCTTGTGTGTTATCTCTTTGCTCATGCCACTTCTGTGAGGATATTCTGTTGTTTCTTTCCAGAAACTTTATGATTTCAGCTTTATAATTAAGAAAATGATCCATCTTGAATCAGTTACTTTATGTAGTGAGTAGAGTTGTTCTACCACTTTATTTTGGAATGACATTTCCTTTCCCCATTGTACTTGGAATTTATAATTTCTTCAGAAATTAATTGCATCAATGCTTGTTTACTTTCTATTATTTCTATACAATGCTTCTATGACTTTCTATTCTATTCCATCCATTTATTTGTCTATCCACAGACCAGCACCACACTGCCTTAACTACTGCATCTTTAAAACAAATCTTCCAACAATTCTCTTTCTCAAGACTGTTTTAGCACTTTCTTCCCTCATCTACTGCCAGATGAAGACCATTCTCAGCACCAGACTGTTGACATTCCAGAAAATGCCTGAAGGGATCACTCTGAAAAGAAGTACGGGTACGGAGAAGGACCCCAGAGGAACCCTGCGGATGGACTCCAGTCACATCAATGTAGAGCTCATTCTCCTTGGAAAGAAAAAGAAGAGGCTCTAGGTTGACAAAAGGAGAAATAGAAAGGAATTCGCTACTCAGACTCCAAGACTCCAAGAATGAACTAGTGGTTACCAAAGGGGAGGGGTGTGGTAGGGTGGGTGGGGAGGTAGGGATAAGGGGACTGAGGGGTGTTATGTTTAGTACACATGGTGTGGGGGGCACGGGGAGAACAGTGTATCATAGAGAATGGACATAGTGGATCTCCAGCAACTTGCTGCACTGATGGACAGTGACTGCATTGGGCTATGGGTGGGGACTTGATAATGTGGGTGAATGTAGTAACCACATTGTTTTTTCATGTGAAACCTTCATAAGAGTGTATATCAATCATACCTTAATAAAAAATTTTTTTAAAAAAGAAAGGAATTGGCTACCCTTTGCAACTATCTGTAATCCTGCGCAGAACATGATTAAGGGTGTGACACTGCACTTCCAGTTACAAGATGAGGTCTGTGTATGTTCACTTCTCCACCAACATCGTTATTCAGGAAAATGACTCCCTTATTGAAATCCAAATTTCTTGGGCGAAAATATATCCTCAGGGTTCAGATGAGGTGTTGGCTTGTTCAGTATATCAAACCCAGAAAGATGAGCTGATCCTCGAAGGGAATAACACTGAACTTCTATCAAATTTGGCTGTTTTGATTCAGCAAGCCAGAACAGTTAAACGTAAGGATATCAGAAAATTTTTGGATGGAATCTATGTTTCTGAAACAGTAACAGTTCAGCAGGCTGATATGAATAAGATCTAAAGTTGTGCAGCTAGAGAAACAGCAAGATGCCCAATGATTACTTAGACTTATTTGTGGTATTTTAAAATTGCAATAAAAGTCTTACTGATTTTTTAGGGTCAGGGGTGAGGGAAAAGACTGTTTTAATTATGCCAGGACCTTTAAGTTTCCATATAAATTTAAGACAATGCTTAATTTTTACCACAAAATTCCTTCTCCAAATTTAATTGGTATCATTGACTACAGATACCTAATTGGGAGGCAATGACATCTTAAAAATTTGAGTTTTCTAATCCAAGAACATGGTATATTTTTCAATTTATTTGCTACTTACTCCATTTACTAATTCAAACTTGTCTTAACAATGATTTTAAATTTTCAGGTAGAAGTCTTGTTCACATTGTGTTAAAATTTCTCATAAATATTTTGTTTTTATGTTAATGTAAATATTAACTTAAAATTCTTAATTCTCAATAATTTATTGCTAAGATACAGAAACACAAGTGAGTTTTGCATATTGACCTTTTATCCTGAATTTTCTGAAGTTACATATTAACTACTGTAGTTTATTTTGTTTTAGTACATTTCTCAGAGCTTTTTATGTATATAATCATGTTCTTTGCAAAAAAAAAAAGTTTTCTACTTCTGTTCCAAAATGTGTATGTTTTATATCATTTTCTTGCCTTATTGCAGTGCTAAGACATCCAATACACAAGTTGTAAAATTGAACACTTTGCTTTGTTCCCGATCTTTGAAGAATTTTTAAAATATTTTACAAGTAAGTCTTAATTTGGCTAGGTTGTATTTAATATTCTTTTTTGTCAGATAGCTAGAATTACTATCTACTCTTAGGTTTCTGAAGGTGTTGAATTTTGTCAAGTAGTTTTTGTTCACCTGCTAAGACAGTCACATACATTGCCTTTTATTTTTAGAATGTCTTTTTAGAATCAATACATTGATTGATGCAATTATTTCTAAAATTGCATTGATATGTGATTGTTAAACCAACCTGCATGCCTGATGAGTCATTATTTCTTTTATATATTATTAGTATTATTTGCTAGTGTTTCATTAAAATGTTGTGCATTATATTAATGGTGTTTTTTTTGTGTGTAGACTGTCATTGCTAAGTTTTGGTGTCATGGTGATTCTGGCCCCATACAATGAGTTGGAAAGTTTCTTCATTTATTTTCTGAAAGAGTTTGTGTGTTTTTGCTATTGTTTCTTTGTTTCATAGAATTCACCACTGATAAAATTCACTGGGAACAGTGCATTTTTCTTTGTGATAAGCCTTTAAAAGTTTCTTTACAATATAGAACAATATATATTTTCTATTTCTCTTGTGCTAATTTTGATAATTTGTGTCCTTCAACTACTTTGTCTAAATTATCTAAATTGTTAAAAGTGTTGACATAAAATTCTGTATATCTTATTATATACTTCTACTATCTATAGAATTTATGAATATGACCTTTCTTCCATTCCTTGTATTGTTACTTTGTGATCAGACTTGCTAGGTATAACTAGTTTAGTGATCTCAAAGTACAGTATTTTGTCTTAATTTCCTTTATTTTTATGTTTCCTATTTCATTGATTTCAACTTTTATCTCTATTATTCCTTTTCTTCTACTTAGCTTAGACTTTAATTTTCTGCTCATTTTACTAGCTTGTAAAAGTTTAATCATTCATTTCAATCCTTTTTTAAAATTTTCTAATATAAACAGTATAATAGCTATAAATGTCCATCTATTCAATGTTTTATCTTTATGAGCCAAATTTTGATATGCCTGTTTCCATTATAATTTAGCTTAAATATTTTAAAATATCCATTTGGTTTCTTTTTGATGCATAAATTACTTTGAAGAATTCTTTTTCATGTTCAAGTATTTGGAATTTCTTTACATATTTTTGTTCTTTATTTTATTTTATACTTTGTTTCATTTATTTTATTTTCTACATATTTTTGTTTAGTTGTGGTTGATGGTATTATTCAAATATTTTATGTATTGTCTATTATCCCTTTAGTTCTATACATTTTCTCCATATATTTTGAATTTCTGTTATTACATGGATACACATTTAGGATTGTTATATCTTCTTGATGAATTCACCATTTGGGAAATATAAAATATCTCTGTTTATCCATTAATATGACTTTTCTTGAAATCTATTCTGTTAATATTAATACAGCCATACTAGCTGCCTTACACTTAGTGTTTGTATACTACACCTTTTCTTTATTGTTTACTTGCACACTGATATTTATATTTAAAATATGTCTCTTAAGTAGCATATAGTTGAGTCTTGCTTTAAAAAGAAAATGTAAGTTTGACAGTGTGTTTTTTAATTGGCATGTTTAGGCCATTTATATGTAATGTAATTATTGATGTGGTTGGGTTTAAATCTGACTTCCTGCTATTTGTTGTTGGTTTGTTTCATCTAGTTTTATTCTTTTGCTTTTCTTTCTTGCATTATTTCCGATGAGAACACAGTTGTTTCTTCCTTAACTTTGCTCCCCTTTATGGGACTTTTTAATTCTTTTGCTTTTAAGATTTTCTCTTTTTCTTTGATGGTAGTTTAATTATCATATGTCTAGGGTTTTTTTACTTTCATCTTTTAAGGTTCACTGAAATCATGGATTTTTAGTCTATTTTTATCTATTTTGGGGGAAATCAGCCATTATTTCTTCAATTATTTTCTTTGTCTTCCCCTCATGCTCTCTTTCTGTGACTTCATCTACTATGCAAACTATTTGCTATTGTCCTAAAGGCCACTGAGTTCATGTTCTTCAGTCTTTTTTCTCTGTGGGCTTCAATGCTTAAAATTTTTATTGTTTGTGCTCAAGCTCACTGAACATTTTCTGCCATTAACTTCATCCAATGATTTGTTTTTATTTTCACAGCATCTTTTAATCCTAGAATTTCCACCAGGTTTCCTTTATGTAGTTTCATTTTTCTAGCCTGAAATTCCTGCTTTACTCCACCAGTCACGTCCATCCTTTCTGTATAGTTTTTTATATATCTGTAACAGATGTCTTCAAGTACTCCTCGGCTAATCCCACTATTAATGTTTTCCGTTTAGGGTCCTCCAGACTCCACCTTATATCACTAGTTTCCATTGTCATCAAAAGTTCACCTACCTGCTCGTTAATCCTGAAAACTTTCTGATATATCTAATTTAGTAGGCAACAGCTTTAAAGCAACCAATCTTCTGCTGCTAATGACTTTTTTCTCTTAATAACTGATTCTGTTTTCCTGCTTCTTCCCATATACGATAATTGTTTAAGTGAATTAAGTACTTCATGTGCAAAAGACTTTGGAGAGTGAAGTATAATTTTTGTTTTGTTTTGTTTTGTTCTTTTCCTGAGATATCGACCTTTACCCTCTGCTTCAAAATTGGTTGAGAAGCTAGTTATTTAATTTATTCCAAGGGTCTAGTTGAGGTGGCCCTGGGTTATAACTTAAACTAGCATGAGTTCACTTCTGGTAAACCCAACTATAAATGCCACACTCTGCTGTTTCCTTGAAGCTGAGCTCCTTGTTCTTGTCATATTTGTTACTGGAAGAATATTGGCCCACCTTTTCAGATAGCTTTGGTTCACTTTTCATTTCTATTTCAACAGGCTCCCAAACCTAAGTACTGTGAGATGTGTGAGAAAGGGTGAACTTTCTTTGCTTTCTAGCCCATCTATCATTGCTACTTTCTTGGGAAAATTTCAGGAAGGTGGGGTGAGAAGAGATTGTAGGGATGAATGGCTTATTTTTGTATCCAGACACAGATCTATCCTCCCAATCTGCTGTCATCAAAAGCTTGTGTGTTTTTCCTTGCCACTGCAAACTAGACTATGTGTGGACCATACCTCTACCCAACTGCACATAGACAAGACACTCGTCCCTGGGTATGGGAAAGTCTAGGCTCTCCACTCTCTGGAATTCAGTTCAACAGAGCTTCTTTGCATCCAGCACTTCTGATAGATTCATAGAAAGGTATGATTTTTATTTTATCCATTTTTTCCTCATCAATATTGATGTCCTTCTACATGCCTTTTTAATTTTTGTTTGAAATATAAGATTCATAGAAAATCACTTATATGATAAGTGTACAGCTCAATAAATCATCACAAAGTGAATATGCCTGTGCAACCACTACCACAATTATTATGAGCACCCAAGAAGCCCCATTCAGGTACCCTCCTGTCACTAACACCTTCTCACTGTCTTTACTTCTCTTACCATTGATTAGTTTTGTGGTTTTGTATTGAAGATATTATCTCTGAACTGAATTATTTTAGTATATACATTATGTCTTTTTATGTTTGACAGTGTGTGAGATTCATTTGTGCTCTTCATGTATTACTTTGCACATTGTACAATAGCACAGCCCATAATTTACTACACAACCTATGTATGTTTTGTAGCATATTTATTATCTAATCAACTACTTATTTATCTCTTATACTGTTGATGGATACTTAACTTTTGATGATCATAATTTTTGACCATAATAGGTATTGCTTTCATTAACATTTTCATGCATTTCAGTATGTCATTTGTTGAACACATGTACATTTGTTGTGGGCATATTGGAAATATCAGAAATTCTGAGTTATAAGGGTGGGTATGTTCAACACTAGAAGATACTGCCAAAGAGTTTCCTTCAGCAGCATTTTTACTAATTTGAGTTCACTGACATGATTTAAAGGGACAGCTAATTCCTTCAAGCAAAACAAAACAAATCAGAGTTTCAGAGAGAAAGTGAAGAGCAATCAAAACACACAAATAAATAGTCTGGCAACAGTGGGCCAGATTCCTGCTAGGCAACATCCTTCTGGGTCCGAATAAGCAGCTGCCTCCGGGAGATAGGCTGTGCCTGATCCAGGTCACTACAACCCCACCTGGACCACTTCACTCATTTGATTTTGCTATTCTTGCTTAAAAGCCTGTGCTTTTCTGACTAAAACAATTTTCATCCTATAATTTCATACAACACATCAAAATTCTTTGGAGGGATGGCTTCTCTTCCACTGCCTCTGCATTACCTCCAAGGCATTCTTTTTTCTTAGGTTCCTAAAAAATTAGACTGGACGCACACAGCCAAGATGAGCCATTCGTGCATTAGGTTCTGCCCATAAACTCCTCTGCTTTCCCGTATTAATCACCTGTCCATCTGTATTAAAGGCACAGTGCTCCTTTAATTCCCTCTCAGTTTTCTTCCTCCTGCTCTTGGGGCTCCACTCTGGATTCTATTTCCACTCCACTGCTGGAGATGTTCATACGCAGCAAGCACCCAGATCCTTAATTATGCTTTTCCAGACGTCTTACCTCTTAGAAGACCACTTCCCAAGGACACAAAGGAGGAAGGAGAAAGAGGAAAGTATTTTATTATCCCATGAATTCTGCCCTCTGGTTGGTTTCTCACCCCTTTTGTAACATAAATTAATTTGCAGATTCTTGGCTTTTATAAAATGGGAGATGATTTACTCAGTACAAGATGAGATGAAGATATCAAACCTGTGTTCTATGTGCCTGTCTGACATTCTGGGGGCTGGGGGTGAGCTGGCTGGTGTTCTGAGTTGCAGCTGGGAAGACTGTTTTCAATCTTGGTAACTGACAGTTTGGAAAAAGTTGAAACTTTATGAAAGAAACAAATACAATATGTTAATACTATATATTATGGAAAGAAACACAACAAATACAGCTGTGAAAAATACCCAAGGTTATAGGGAAAGGGGAACCACTCAATGGTGCTTTAGGTCATCAGATATGAAAGGTATTTACTTTTAACCTGGTCCTTTCAGTAATCAGTGAGACAGAAAAGAGGGAAACTGATTTCTGACAGAGGGAACAGCATGAGCAAAGACACAGAGTGCAGAATATATGGTACACTTGGTGAATGATAAACTGCTGAAATAGTCTCTCTACCTTCTTTGCCTTCAAAGTGACTTGAGCTTTCTGCAAAGCTGCCTTAGATGCAACCATAACATATTTTTGTATTCCTGCCTCAGGGCCTTTGCAGGCCTCCAAGACATTCAGAATTTTAAATGTATGGTCCAATCTTCTCTTAGCCTCCTCACAGAGAAGCCAGGAGCTGGCAATTTCCTCCTGATTTCATGGCACTGTAACAGCAGAAGGAATGTGATGAAGGGGGTGCCACAAATTTCCCTACCATCTTCAGAGCAGCTGGTTTCAAGCTCAGTTGAGGGGCAGGATCCTCCTAACTGGTTCCTGGGTATCTCATAAAGGGAACTGGTCCATGTGTTGTTGAATCTGTATCTCTGTGGAGGAAGGAGGGTATGGGGCTTCGTGTTCCATCCTTGCTGATGTCAGCCTCCAGGTTGTCTCACTGACCCACGGGAATCAGGCACATTTTTGGAACAGGCCTGGGACATAGTCAAGTCTGACAAATACACGAATGAGATGGCAGACCAGCCAATCAGAAGTGGAGTTGGGCATGAAGAGCACGCTTTTGTTGTTTCAGTGAACACAGAATTTTAAGGAACCACCACAAATAATTCCTAGAGAGGTTACTTCAAACCAAACTGAAGAAAGTTAGCTCTCCCAACTCAAAGCAGTACATGTCTGCTTCTTAAGTGATAACCCTATTGGTCTTCAGGGACCAGGACTCACACACACTATTTTTTTCTAGGGTAGAGAGTTCCAAAGAGTATGTGGAAAGAACCTTGAATCTCTCTTGGCAGAATCAAATCAACACTAAGTATGGACTGCTTAGCTTACTGGTTACTGGGGCTCTTAGAGACCCAACTCCTTACCACAACTGGGTTTGGGGTCCTATAAAGAATACAGTTGCTAGATTTAGCAAATATAATTACAGCACATGCACTTAATAAAACAAGAAATAATTGTAGTATATATTTATAGAAGTTATCTGTTATCTGAAATATAAATTTAACTGTGTTCTTTGTTTTACTTGGCAAATTCTAGTCAAGAGGACACTCATATATTTGAGGGGCTATTATCTGGGCTTGGTTTTATAGCTCTTAAGGGCATGTCTAGGTATAAAAGATAAACATTAAAAGGTGTCTTAATTCAAAAGTTCAGCTTGGAAACTCCAGTCCTGGAGGGAAAAAAAACAAATACAAAGGCACCGAGGAATTGAATATTTCCATTTGTTAGCTAAAACTCCATTCTATAGAGAAAGCATCACAGCCATTCTACAAGAACATGGTAGTTTTAAGTGAGAGAATATGCAATGGATACAACTTTATTTAGAATATGGACAGATTGGACATGTAATATAAGAGTAAACACACACACACACACACACACACACACACACACACACACACACACACACACACGAAATTAGGAAATCAGCCACAGCTGAAACTGATCATACAAGAAAAAAGAAAATGAGAATCAAAACAAAAGCTAAATGGTACTTTGTTAGTGACGGGCTGTACATTTTATTTTAAGTCACAGAGTAGTCAGTGCAAAGAAAAGACTATGATTCTCATTGTCTGCAAGATAATCTAAAAACCAGCTGTTGCTCTGGAGAGGCAAAGTCATTTCTGGTCCTCAGCCAGAGGGGAAGTTTCTCTCTTGGAATCTCAGAGAGAAGGTGGGACATAATTTACTGAGCTATATCCTCAACATCAGCTCTACCAAAGATTGAGCTGCTCATCGAGTGATTCATTCATTGGTTTAAACTTTATTTTCAGTGCTTACTATATGCACCAGGCATTGTTCTAATCACTGGGGATATAATAGGAAACAAATAAGGTCCCAAGCTCATGGAACAAACATTTTAATGATAGGAACACGTTTGACTTCAAAGATCTCATTGAATGATCTCTCCCCCTAATAATGCCATGTTCTGAGATTTTTGCTTTCCCACTGCATTGATTATTTACCAATGTGGATGGCTTTATGACAATGGGATCAGCACATTCTACTGACGTGACAAAATGTGACCTTGGCAGGGTCCTGATGAGGACCTTTTGTGGTAGAGAGACAGAATGTTTGAAGTCATCTAAGGTGTCTTCCCTTAGCTTTCGCCCTCCCACCCTACTGCTCTGAGCCAGACTTTTTGGCCATAGTCAAGTCTGGCCCTTTCATTTCTCAACTCTGGAGCCCATATTGTTTCTGGAGATTCTTACAGGATCTCCAGATAAGCCCATATGCTAGACAGGGACTAGGAGGTTTATATAATTTTACATCACTTCATCCTCACAACCCCTGTGAGTTAAGGAAAATCAGATCCAAAGAGTGTAACTTGCCCCAGGTTATTTAGTTAACTTATGCTGCTTCCCTTTATACTATCTTGAATGCAGTTGATCTCTGCCATCCTAGAATCCCATCCCACCCAAAACCTCTTACTCAAGGCCAACTGACATAAGACCAGTCTGAGACTGGACCCTGATACCTCCGGTGCTGGCAGCTGGACACAGGACAAGACCCCTTTCACCTCCAGAGGAAGAATAATTCTTTTCTCAGCCAGACCTAACATAGCATGGTTTGGCCTGCTCCTAATTGTTCTAGGTTCCCTAGAGGTGCTGAGCCACACAAGATGGCCTCTCAGAGCAGGTCAAGGCAATTCCTAGACCGGGTGGGAAGTTGTTTCAGATGACCTCTTAGGTACTTTTCAACACAGTTATTCTGTGAATAAGATGGTGCCTAAATGCACGCTAAAAACAGGTGGTTGGGTGGTCAGGAGATGGAGAACTTGTCATATGCTGATTTGTCAGGTAGACGAGCAGATGTGAATACATTTAGTTTCAAATATATACTCTAACCTAGTAAGACGGAAGTCTGGGTATCATTGAAACATTAGATCTTTCCTTGGTGTTCTGCTTTCCTGTGGAGTCTTAACTAAGCGATATAGAAGGGGTACCCCAGAGGAGCTCTGAGATCTCTTCCAGGCCTACATTCTAGAATCGCATTGTTCTCTTCTGTGTCTCCCCCTCTCCTCCCTGCCTCTCCCTACTTTCTTGCTCCTCCAGGAGAAGGGGCGCAGCCCAAGCTACTCCTACTCTGTCCCAGAACCTCCCAAGGGCTCTAGAGGGGGAAACTAGACTCTCTCCAGTCATTCATGGCCCACACAAGCCACAGCACCACCTGCTCTAGACAGGTAGACAGGCACTGTCATCAGCTTACCCCAGGCAAAGACGTGGAGCTCTCTACTGTGGAACATGTTGTCATGATGATATCATGGATTAAAATCACCCCAAATAACACATTAATAGCCATGTGTGATTATTTAAATTAATGCAAATAAATTTAATAAAGAATGAGTTTTGCTCTGGATCCCCAGAAGCCCTTCTTGTATTTCCATGATTAGTCCATCACTCTCTCCAGAGCAACTTATAGAAATGAACATGCTCCAAAATGTAAACATTTATGCAACTGCAAAAAAGTTAGTCCGCCTTTATGGATATCAATGAGAGGCTACAAATTATAGCATGAGCTCCCCCCAAAGCAATCCAAATGGTATAAACTACCATACTTGTCTGTATCTGCAGATGGAAGATAATGTACTGGACTTAGAAACAAGAGACCTGTCTTAATTTCGCTTCTTAATAGTTGTATTTCCTCAAGTATGTAATTGAATCTCTTATCGACTGTTGTTTTCCTTTACATATTAGATATAACATGTTCTTTGACCCATGTCTGCAATGAACATTAAGATACACATTTGGGAGAGGACCTATACAATGCTGGCTCAGAGTACACATCAGCAAATGTTCGTGAATATGACTCCTGGCAAAGCTATGAGAGTCATTTTTAGCACCTCCTAACATCTTATTTCTGTCTCATGCATGGTTCACTCAGTCCCTGTGCTACTCTCGGCAACACCCCATACTCACAACCAAGCACCGTGGCACAGATACCATGCAAGAGAGGCTCGGACCCCAGCGTTGGGCTGGAGATGCTAGCATCTGCGCTCTCATTTAAAGTCCATTCATTCCCATGCTTGATTGGCTAGACCTTCGAGCCATTGTATTATCCTCCCTGAACAGCTATTGAGCAGCCAATTTGTCCTTTTCCTTGGCCTCTTCATCAAATTTATCTGTTCTATGGACTTGCTTTTCAAGGCCTGGCTGTAGATATTCATAAACTCAGAAAGCAGGCTGGCAAATGAATGGTTACGAAGGGGATTCTCACAGTTGCAGTTGCTTATAACCTACTTTACTACATAGAAGCAGCTGTTTGTGCACTGGGACTCTCTGTTCCTCATACAAACACACTCTACTCACCTCTGATAGCAGCACTGCAAGTAGTATGAGGAATTAAAATCCATAAAGTTCTTACAAATGGTATTACTGCTTCCATTTTTTGTGAGCCTTACCTCACCTCACTGGCTTCTACCTGACATAACTGGCTTCTACTTTTATGACCTTATTAAGCCTTGTACTATTCCAAACTTAGGTTCATCTAAATGTTGAGAATGGGGAATTTGTATGTTCCTGGTATAGATCCTGTGCTAGCATAGATCTTTTGTCTGGCATCTAGTATAGATCCTAACACACAGGATGCTGTTGAAAGGAAGAGAGAGGAGAAAAGAAAAAAAAAGTATTAATAAATACTTGAGTTACAGAAGGACTGGCTCGAAATCATAGAGTTAATAAGTGAAAAGGCCAAAACAGACTCAGGCCATTTGGTTTTAAACCCCCTAATAAGAGCCCGAGTTCTGGTGTATTTTCCGGTAGACAGGGAATTTTTATAGGGAGGTTTAGACCCTAAAAACATCTTCTATTGGTTGGAGTCTATTCAACTCAAGAGACAAGCATAGAACATGCCCTTGTTCCGGACGCTGTGCTTCCCTCTGGGAATACAAGATAACACAGATGCTACGCCAGCCCTGTGGGAAGTTAGGAGTATTGAAGGCCTTGCTAACCCTCACACATTATTAATATAGCGTAGTGTGCAAAACAGACGCTATGTGCGTGTGATACAGGGTTACCACCACAGATGTTTATGAGATGTTGATCATGAGGAGACCATGCAGGGAGTTGATGTTAAGTGTGGTGTACAGGATCACTACAGTCTGGGCAAGAAGATAAGGGAAGTGGGGTGATGACAGGAAGGAGAAAGGAGGGACACTTCAGGCTGTGAGGACAGCATGACAGTCATGGGAAAGGGAAAGAACATTTGAGTGGGGAACACAACATCCATACAGCATAAGTATGTGTCACAAAGGAGCTGAAAAGGATATCGGAGAAGCAAGGGAGAGGAAAGGGTATCGGATACCGTGAGTTTGTGCCAAGAGACACATGACTAACCATTTCTCTACTCGGCTCTCTTTGCGGAAACTTGAGGCAGGGAGTGAATTCCCATTAGACTTTTTTCAAGTTTAACTCAGCACTTCTTTTTGCGTTTAGTTACTGAGCACCTGGACAGAGGGCACTCGCAACATAAGAATGATGACACGTTACAATTTTACAATGTACTTTACAAAAAGCGCTCATTTGAATGCATATTTTATAATGCTTCTGAGACTTGGGTTATAAATATAAATATATATATATATACACACACACACATATACATATTATATACATATACATAGTGTTACATATGTGTAACATACAATATTAATATTACATATTACATATTATATATGCATGTATATCACTGATATTCTAGTAACTAACACTAATATATGTAAAACTAATATTAAATTAATATCCATCTTGCAGGGTGGGCTGTGAGTTTTAAGCATACTTAAACCACTCAGCTACTACAAAGTAAGATTGATCTAAAAATAATAGTTTTTACAGGAAACATAATGTCTTCTCTCTTGCCAAAAATCACTTAATTTATAAGCAATTGCAATGACTAACTTTTAATGAGCCTAAACAAACATGCCGGACACTGTGGACCAAATGGTACACAGTCTTAAATTGTATGAAAATGTGCTTGGAAAGGGTTATCATGGTCATCATCATTATCATCATGATTTTGCAGATGACAGCACTGAAGATTAGAGGAGCTAAAGAATTGCCTAAAATTATCTGTCTTGTAAGAGGTAGAAACAAGGATTTGAACACAGTAGGGGTGAACCCAAGTTTATGTATTTAACTGCTGTGCTAAGCTGTAAGAAACAAAGCTGGTAAATTAAGGCAAGCATCATATCCGCCACCTTCCAACAGCCCTCGGCTAGGCAGGCAGGAGTACACCTGAGCTAACAATCCACGTAGCTTTGCTTCCAGCCCAGGGCAAACCTTTAGAAAGTCAATGAAAAATGTTTCTTTGAAGCTCTGCAGTGTCTATGGATCCAGTGGGCTGCTTTGCCTTGTGTCAGACACACTTGGAGCTATGTCACAACACCCTCCCCTCATACTGTCAAGGTCACTTAAAACAGGCAAACGTACAGTGCTCCTGGTCCAAACAGCCATGCAGATAGAGCTGGGAGAGCGCCATGACCCACCGAGATCTACCTGTTCCTGGGCTCTGTGGATTGTGCCTATCTTCTTGCCTCACACCAGGCTGTAAGAGACTGTTTATCCGTGGTCAGTTTCCATGGCAACCACTTTTCCCACAGTACTATCTTTTTATTCTAGGAATTGCTAAAAGAATAAAAATCTATAGAAAATAATTAGGAGTTTTTATGCATGCTTTCTCCAGAGTGTGGCAGGTTGGGGAAGCAGCGGCAAGCAATGGCTGGGAAACTGTCAGGGCATCTCAGCATGCAATGCTATTAATACAAATCATAATCTCATGGCCAAAGTGGAGTATAACTTCCTGTCTCTGCTGCGGCAATACGTGAATTCTCATTTTTACTCATGGATGGTTACAAGGAGCAGGTGAAAGACGCTTTACTCCTGGTATCTTTGCCTTGGACAAGGTCCTGTCCAGATTAATGAAATTCAAGTGTCCACGGAATTTGGTGGCTTGATTAGCTATGGAATCAATGAAACCCACTGCATCCTTGTTCAGTGTTGGTCAGGAAGGTGCTGCTTCACTTGGGGTCTAAACTTTTGAGCAATAAAAGGTCCTTTTGGGAGCCTTTGGGAATAAGATGAGGTAAGAATGATTGCTGGATTGGGAGTCAGGATACCTGTTTTTGACTCCCAGATTAATAATTTAGCTAGCTGTGTGATCCAGAGCAATTCCACCATCTATAGAACAGGAGGCTTGGATCTGATAATTCCAACAAGCTCTGAAAATCTTGGAGCCCAGATTGGTGAGCTCTAAAGAGCTATGCCTGGATGGCAAGGAAAGACAAAGTAACCAGGAAAGGTGTAATAATGACAAGAGTGGCTACTTGTTTATGGCAAAATCAGGTCTTTGTCTTGGGCAGTGTGCTACGTGCTTTATGAGCAGCATCTCACTGGATCTTCATGATAATATTATGAGGGAGTAATTATTGTCCCCATTTTGCAGATGGAGAAGCTGAGGAGTAGAGAGATGGAGTACAGAGTTAGTATAGAACACAGCTCACCTCCAAACCCACATCTGCTGGACTCTAATGCAGACACAGGATTGCGCCCTACCCTGACAATGAGAGACAAAATTATTACTCAGTCCCCAAACAGCCTGAGCAAATGTGTAATATTTTATGTTCGTAAATCACCAAACTTATTACACTGAAAAAAAACAAAAGTGCCCCCACGGCAAGGAACAAAAGATCAGGCAGGGTCATCTCTCTACATCATTACTATGTGCAACTAAGATACACCTGTGAGAACAGGACTTGGAAATCAGCAGAACCAAGCTCCGGTTCAGATCTGTACTCCCCCACGTCTGGACCCCCCCCCATCACCTTTCATCACCTAAAGACAAAGAGGTATCACATCCAATGTCCTCTGAGAGATGGTGAGGTTTTTGGGGGATAGGGTTTCTGTGACCTTAGCATCTAGAACAGAGCTTGGCACAGAGTAGTCATCAATAACATTTGAATAAAGGATAAATGCTCCATATCTGTCACTTCTGATTCTAAGCTACCCATCTTAATTAGTATGCTATGAATCTCTAGTTTACTGCACTAACATTTCTCTTTAGTACAAAAACTAGTTTGGCTACCTTGATAATATTGCTGTATATGCCTAGGGTTTGCCTGCATTCCATTTGCCCTGAAGAGCCCCAGTGTGTTGTGTTGCTGTAATTGTAATGGTGGCCTTTCCACTTTTCAAAGTATTCAGGTTTGGACAGTAATTTATACAGATCCCCCTCTGTGCCTCACCACTAACGCTGCATGTCATATTCACACTGGAAACAGAGGGACAAGGAAGATGTAGGAAAATATTCCCAAAAGTTTGAGTTGCTGAACTTCAAAATGATTTGGTAGAAAGGACCCGACAGCTTCCTCTCTAAATATCTTCAGAAACAGAATTGAGCTGCATGTCACAATATTATTGAAACACCAATTTCTTCTGTGATAGGAATGGACTAGGGAACTCCACCCAGTAAGAACTACGTTCTGATCAGCGGCTCTAAATGATAGGGAATCATGTACAAAGCAGGGAAAGGTAAGCCACGGCTGTGGCAGGTGGCTGTTAAAGGCTGCAGAGCAAACCAGAACCGCTTAGCTCTTAGGCACCTGTTTATATCAAAGTGCATGATTTTCAAACTGAAAGGCCAAGAACAAGTGCAGTTAAGAGGGAACTGAAAGTTACAATAGGTGAGAAGGTAATTAAGGAGCGAGCCCCATCTTTTATATATTCATTCAAGTTTCCAGATGCAGACAAATTACATCCCAAGATACCAAAAGATCCTGCTAATACGAGTACGGAGGAATTGCACGTCATGTTGTAGATTCATGTAGAATGAAATGTATCAGAAAGCAGGAAAAGGGGGAAAAAACTGATTCCAGAACCAATGAACAGATGAGTTCCTTTATCACTCCGAGGAAAAATTCTGGGACCGATGATGTAAAATATGTGTGGTTATAACACATCAAACCAAATGGGGATACGAGAAAGCCCACATAAATTCACTATGAAGAACTTAAGCTTTTATTTCCCAGTTTGATGAAGTCATTAGAATATTTAAACAAAAGAAAGAAGTAACTTTCATCCTGCCTTCATATTAACAATATATGACAAGGTCTCTCCTTATGGTCTCATGAACACGTTAGCAAAGTGTATACCACATAGAGTGGATTATAGCTGTTACACTATTCTCAGGAAGACCCTAGTTTCTTCCTATTAACAGAAAAAATAACCCATGGCCCAAGGTAACCAAAGAAGAATTGGGGAAGCCAGGTTTCAAACTCAGCAACTTGCTTTCAGAATCCAAGCACAAGGTGACTATTACAATGTCCCTCCACTCTATAAAATACAGACGGCTCTCAATCAAATGCACAGATGGCGTAAAACCAGAAGAAAGAGCAAATGACAGAATCAACATTTAAAGATACCTACATAGGCCTGGAATGTGGTTCAAAGCTTTGCAAAAAAATGCAACATTGTTAATCCATTTATTGAACTAATATTTTCTCAAATCTGTGTACTGGTTTTGTACTAAGCAGTCTGAGAAGACAAAGCTTATTTGTAAATGATTTCTGCCTTCACAAACTTTCTATATAGTAAAACCCATGTTCAGCAATTAAGAAAAGACCAGTGGTAGTGACAGATTAAGAGGCTGAACTTTGGAGCCAGCCAGAACTGACCAAAGCCTTGCATCAGCCACTAACCATATCAGCTCACCCATGTTACCTAACCTTGAAAGCAGGAACATCATGTAAGATTCTAGCATTCTGAGAGTAATTAGGAGATTGCTGCAGGTCATGTGATCACAGTGGAACTCTGAAAGTGAAGTCTTTTGGGCAGTCTTGGCTCTGTCTACCAGATTCTGAATGATAGCAAAAATAATCATTGCTTATGGAGCTCTTACTATATGCTGGTGCACCTACCATTTGCTAGGTGCATTATACACACCTGAATTAATCAATTCTATTAACAATATGGAGGACCTGCTGTGTGCCTCTCTGTGCTGAGCCTCAGAAACTTAAATAGGAATAAGAGAATAGCTGTCATCAGCTCACAGGACATGCAAAATCATGCTTTCCCAGGAGAATACTTCTAAGAGCCTGACCAGAGCTTGCTCTCTGCCTACACTGGCCTCCCTCTCCTAATATCCTGGAAATCCTCCAGGGAATTGTGAACCCTTGGCCCCCTTTCCCCTGTTTTCCAAGCCAGGACATCCCTCCTTTTTCTGTCTTCATCACCTTTGGCTCCTTCTCTCTGGCCATTTCTAATTCACTCTCACCCACCCCAGCCGGTCCTTTCCCCGCCTGTCTTTCACTCCCCGCACCTGGCCAGAATGCTCAGCAGTACAGGTCAGAGAAACAACAGAATCGGCACCGGCGTTGGGTCATAGCACCTGGGTTCAGATCTTGGCTCTGAGTTTTATATCTGTGTGACCTTGAAAGAGATCTTTAACCATTTGGAGACTCATTTACAAATTGAGAGTGAACAAATTAGTGTGATAATTTGATGTATTTTTAACCTGAGGACCAATCTAGAAGACAGGTAACTGGAGATCAAACTTAACTGTGTCCTATGGATAAAACTGGGTTGGAGACCATGGCTTGAGCTATTATCACAACCAAGTTTCCTAATAAAATTCCTGAGAAAAAGACATTTCTGTGGAACCACTGGCTTCCTCATAACAGGCTGGACTAGAGCAGGGAAGCCAAGAATGTGTGAGTCTCAATAACAAGTTAATTTGCAAAATAAAGGAGGAAAGAGGCCTTCATCATGCATACTTAATACCTTACTAATTTCATGAACCCTTTTGATAACACCCCCTCCCGTGGGGAGAAATGAGAGCAGAAGTGGAGAGAAGGGTCAATGCTACTTCCTAGAGAACAGTGCAAAGAGTCTGTTGTACGGACCCAGGTGGAAACTCTAGAAGGAGAAGAAAATATTCCTCCTACACAAAAAGGCAATAAATGAGAAGACAGACACAGGATATGACAGTGTTCTAGGCTGGACACAGAAAGCTTTGATGGTAGATGTGGTTAATGGGAAAAAGAGGAGAGGTTGCCCATCTCAGTGTTTTTTTTAGAACAAGAAAATTCACAAAATCTAGATCATAGACTCCCTGGTACTGCACAGGTACAGGGCAGCAGAGGTTTAAGACAAGTCACTTCAACTCCTGCAGGATGATGTTACTGATGCAAACAGAAAGCCTAGAGAGCAAACACATTTGTAATGAATATATACATTTTCAGGTTTTTCTGACTTTTTCACCAATGGCAGTTATCATTGACTATCCTCCCTTGCTTATGCTTTGCTATCATGTAAGTGTGCATCTTAAATTTTTCATTTACCTAATAGTTTTGCTATCGAATACTCAGTCAAAACACATTATTCAGCAAGCAAAGCATTCAAGAGTGAGGCTTTCTGCCAGAATATCCAAGTACTATAACTTCAGATACTGCCTAACGTATGATTATTTTAATGTCATCCTTATGCTGTTGCCTTAAATGAGATGTTGCCACAGCTGGGTTTTCTCATTGGTTGTCTTTGGGTTATAATAGAATATAGTAGCTTCCAAGGACAAAAAATCAATACGCACTGCTAAAAATACCTTGGTGTTATCCCAGCTTGCAACTCTGCCAACCTTACAAGGGAAGGACTGAGCAGTGGCAATAGGTTTACAGGCCTTGGCATTTAGGATTCCATTTGATGATTTACAAATCAATGCAACAGAAATATCGCCAACATTTCACTTGTGAGGCCGCTCTCTTGCCTTGCTTTTCAGCAACACAAAACCCACACTAAAAACTGCACTGATGTGGTTCTGCTGTGCATGTCTCCACATCACCCCTGCTCTCGGATTCTTGGTCACAAGGCTGGTTGTGCTGAAGTTCCCTGGAATGGGTGTGTGCCTATGTGTGTTGGGATTGGGGAGTCATGTGTGCACTTTGCGTTCCCAGAAGCTCAATTTCAAAAATTCGGGGAGTCTGGGAGTAATGCCCAGAAGCACAGGAAAAAAACTCCTTTTCCAGTCCCGACCCAGGCAATGAGGAACTTTGCTCCTTGGGACTGGTCCAAACTGCTGTCTGGCTTGCGACATTTTCTCAGACTGGAGAACGTCCTTTCTGGTAAATATTCCCTCACTACTGCTGATGGGGAAAACTAGAAGTTGACAGGGTTTGATACCACATGTAACATGATTTAGTTTAAAAAGCATTTACTAAGATCCTGCCTGGTGTCCAGCCCTTTATCAGACCCTCTGGTGACTATAAGCCTCTAATAAGACACTCCCTGAGAATCATCTTACCATGCAACTAGTTAGCATCCAAGTGTGAGTCTTGGCTGAGCTGGTGGTAGGAATTCAAAGGAGGGTCTATTGTAGAGACCATCTGGATTGGCTTTTTGGAGAAGATGGTGGGTGTGACGGGAATTTAAGGATGAGTAGGATTTGAATAAAGTGAGGACCAACATGGGAAGCATGCTGACAATAGTAGGTCATGGGTTTTTCTTGAACTTGAGCAGACAAGGGACTAGACTTGTGTGAGGTTATTTAGGGAAGCTGCTTAAATGTCATTCTGAGCCAGAATTGGATATTGGCTAAACAAATGAGCTTTGAAATCAGGTAGGCCTGCATTTTAAATCTGGGTCTCTCCAACCATCTTGGGTAATTTACTTAGCCATTATCAACCTCAGATTGAAACCTGTAAAGAATACATATTATATACCAGACGAGATAGTACTGAAGATAAAATAATATAATTTATTCATTCAACCAATATTCTTGATGTCATCTTTGTACCAGATATAAAGAATTCAAACATTCTAGAAACTGAGGTGTAAATACAAACAGACAAAAGTGATTATGCCCATTGTTCACCACGTGGCTAACAATTAGAACCAATGATAATTTTTATGTGATGCCTTCAGCTTTATGAAAGAGGAGCTGAAGTGGTAGGGATTGTGAATAAGGAATATAGACCATCCTTGGTAAATAGAATGAAGGGAGGGTGGGCAGAGAGTGAAGCAGACAGACCAGCTAAGAAACTTGCAACAGTCCACATATTGAGAGTCAACTAGGGTGGGAGCAGGGGATAAGAAACTTGCTGAGAGGGTCTCAATGTGGCACATTCTCCCCTAGAATTGTATGTTGACATACCCAGGAAGAGTTCAGAGTTCCCAGGCTCACCCATCACAAAAGAACCATCGCTAGACTTTCCATTGAGTATATATTAAGGCATCCTGACCTTTATTTACTTCTGAGAACAGCAGTTTTCCCAGGATCCCAGTTGGGAAAGAGGCTTATAAATAAACCATTTTGCTTGTTCACTGAAGTAGCCCATCGTTTGCAAGGATGTGCTGACTCAGGTGATGCTGAGTGAGCTGGAATGTTAACATGAAGGTCTTTGAGGGGAAAAGAGACAACACTGCTCTTTCCTTTAAGTCAGAGAAGTAAAACAGAGGCGGCTGTGGTTTCAGCTCATTAAATGGTCTCCCGTGTACTCAGCAAATGCCTCCTCAAGAGCAATCGACAAAGGGAGTCTCTTTCCTCTAAGGGCATATACCTGAGAGCCTAGGAAATTGCCTGTTTTAAAGGCAAATAAACCACTAGAAACCCTCCCTCATATAGATCACTAATATAGGACTTCCTGATTTTTAAGTCATGAGTTTACCTGGAAAAAGAAAGCAATAACCATAGCAATAATAACAATGTTGATGGAACTCTTACCATTTGCTGGGTGCATTTTATTTTTTTTTATTTTGGTATCATTAATCTGCAATTACATGAAGAACATTATGTTTACTAGGCTCCCCCCTTCACCAAGTCCTCCCCACATACCCCTTGCTGGGTGCATTTTAACACCTGAATTGATCGATTCAATTAACAATGTAGGGAGGACCTACTATGTGCCCATCTGCTGAGCCTTGGGAACTTAACTAGGAATAAGAGAATAACTGCCATCAAGGGAAGATCAACACCATCTTCAAGCAGCTTGCAAGGAAATGCTAACCGTACTTTCCTGGTAGGATATTGATAAAAGCTTAACCAGAGCCTACTCTGCCCGCATTGCTGCCCCTCTCTTAATATCCTAGAGCTCCTCCAGGAAGACTGCAAACTCCAGAGAGCTCAGTAGAATATCTTGACAAAATAATACAATGAGCACTGGCCTAGGGTCATGGCATCTGGGTTCAAAGCTTGGCTTTGATCCATGTGACCTTGAGAAAGATCCTTAACCTTTCTGACCCTCATCTATAAAATGAGTTCACAAGCTATTGTGATCAATGTGATGATAGGTACACATGTACACAGCAACATATGTATATATTGATATGTACATATGTATTTAGATGTGAATGTTAGTATACACATGCACAGTTGACTACATATAAATCACAATCTACAATTACCTTAATTATGTATTAATTTGTCTATTTACCATTCTGTTTCTTACCACAAATTGCAAGCTGGAAATAAAATTGTTCTGTCTTGCTATTGCTCCATCTTCAATGCCTGGAACAGTGCCTCGAACATAGTAGGTATTCAATAAATATTTTTGTAGAAATGAAGAGATGAATTGTTGATGCTAGATAAATATTTTTTCTTTCTGAGCTTCAAGAGAACACTGGGGAGTTTGGCTTCTGTTCCCCAGCTGTGAATTATTGGAGGAAAATTTCATAATCATGCTAATTGACTTCATAACAAATTTATGATTTCCAACCCTAGCCAAGCTCTAACTGTTTCTTGAGAATTCTTTAACATGTGTCTGCACCATTTCCTTTCCTTTTTTCCAAAACAGTTGTTTCTAACCATCACTTTTTCCCCTGAGTTCCCCAGTCTTCCCGTTCACCCCTTCTACCCATCTGTGGAGAAAAGTAAGAGCCCACAGAATTTCACTCAGCTTTTCCTGTCCCTCCTGCCACATGATGGTTAATTTTATGTGTCAACTTGACTGGCTAACAGATGGGCTGTCAGATAGCTCGTAAAATGTTATTTCTGGGTGTGTCCATGTTTCTGGAAGAGATTATCATTTGCATCATTAGACTGAGTAAAGTCACACCAATTGGGGGGACATCACTCATTTAGTTGTGGGTCGGAATAGAACAAAAAGGCGGAGAAAAGGATGAATTCGCCCTCTGCTCGAGCTGGGACATCCAACTCCTTCTGCGCTCAAGAGATCGGCTCCCTGGTGCTCAGACCTTTGGACTGGGACTGAATTACACCACTGGTTTTCCGTGGCCTCCAGCTTATAGACCACAGATGGTGGGACTCCTCCACCTCCATAATCATGTGAGTCAGTTCCTGTAATGAATCTCCTCTTACGTATATCCTCTTGGTCCTGATTTTCTGGAGAAGCCTGACTTTATCTGTCTCCTGCTAGACCTTGCTCCGACTCTCCCCCACCTTCACTTTCTCTTCCCCCACAGTCTGTATGAATATGCCCTCTACTGACGTTTGATGGAATTCCTCAGGGGCATTAGCCCCTCTTTACATGTGCAAAGGGTAACAAACAAAGGCGCACCATGAACAAAACAGAACGAATCAGTTTTTTAAGGATTAACATGAAACGCGTAGGTAGCAAGAACCAAGGTCTGAAGATATAAAAGATGTTCTTACCGGACAAGTCTTTCCATCTTGGCGGCACATAATCCCAGGGATCTGAAAGAAACAAAACACACACATCAGATGGAAATACTATTTTAGCTTTATATACCCCATTAAAATGATGTTTGCACACCACTGAACTACATGACAACTTAAAAACTGAGGAGCAGATGTTAATGTCCCCATGTAATAAATGAGGAAACAGGCTCGGAGAACTGAAACGACTTGCCCAAGGTTACAACCTCCGTAATTTTCATGGTTGCCACTGGGCACCAGATCTTTACTTGAAATCCCAGGCTCTCTCCACCAGACCTGTCTGACCTCTGGCTTAGGTGTCACAAATCCACAGACATCTATTTTATGTTCCAGTTTTTGACCTGGACTTTTCTTCCATGAATGGATCCCTAAAAGGCTATGATTCCAGATGCATACTGTATAATAGGCTATGATGCATACAATATAAAGGTTGAGCATGCTATCTCAGAAGCCAGGCTGTCTGCTTTCAACGCCTGTCTATAAAAATCATTAGCTATGCAATGTTTAGTAATTTCCTTAATCTACTTGCCCCTCATCTGTAAAATGGAGATAATATCCTAATATCATACACTTATCTGAAGATAATTAAAAGACGTAAAGCACTTAGAACTGGAGCACAGAAAGGACTCCACACACACGTGAACTGTTCTTATGCAACCGAGTAATGTGTGAAGGTTTCTTTTCCCTTCCCTTCCTCTATGTAACACTATAGTTCACAGATACACATTTATCAAAAGCGTAGTAAGTGCCACCTTCCTTTTCCTTTTTCTCTGTCCTGATGTGCTTCACCTGATTTTGAAGTTTTGATGCAATTCCTCCATTCTGCTTCGGCAGACTCTTGAATGGGGTAGGCCACTACCAAGGTGACTTGCCAACGGGTTTCAGCCCCGAGCAAGTTCACTGTGGATTCAGTGTGACCAAAGGAATGACAGTAGAATGTTCTTGGAGTGAAAGGGTTTATACCCAACTTTATTTCCACAGTGGCAGGTCAGTCACTAAAATCCTGTTCCCTCAGAGCAAGTTTGCATGCAGCAAGCCAGTTTCCACCTCTTGGCCTCTCTGTCCTCGGCACTGCCACCACTCCAGCCTCTGCTCTGCTCTCCTGCAGCCTTGCAGCGGTGCCACCGTGTCGTACCGAGCCCTGGGCGGAGCTCTTTATATAGTCAATAACAATGTATTGCCCACACTTGTGTAGTGAGCTAGCTGACCAGGGCCAGGTGAGAATCCTGGCCATAGGAACCTTCACTTTATCCACACAAGGCACACCTGATTCGGTCCCCTTTGCCTCCCCATAATCCTTTCACCTATCTTGCCCTCAGTTATAAGCAAGAGCAGTATGGCAGGAATTATTTCTAGAAATGGTCCCCAAGATCCCCCACCCTAATCCCCTGAGCCTGTGAATTGCTCCTATGATTATGTCACATGGCACAGTTGACCTTAAAAAGAGGTTATCCAGATAGTCATAATCTAATCACAGGAGCCTTTAAAAGTAGAGAATTTTCTTCATCTGGTTGCAAAAGAGAAAGTCAGAAGGTTTCCAACAAGAGAAAGAACTGGTATTCTTTGCCCGTTTCAGGATGGAAGGGGCCACATGAGAAGGCATGTGGGCAGCTTCTCAGAACAAACTGCAGTCCCTGGCCCCCAGCCTGCCAGCAGACAGGGACCTCCATCTTACACCTGCAGGGGACTGAATTCCGTCAACACCTGAAGGAGCTTGAAAGGAAGTTCTCCCCCAGTAGCTCCAGGTAGGAGTCCAGCCCATCCCTCCATTGCGGTCGCGGTACCCTGAGTAGAGCCCAGCTTCGCCGGCCCAGCACTCCTGACTTACAAAGCCACATGGTGATAAATGAGTGTTGCGTTGTGCTAAGTCTGGGACAATTTATTTTGGCAGTGACAGAAAATGGATACAGCCAGGAGCCCACCAGTTCTCCTCAGGAAAATATCTGTGCTGCTGGAAGGGGGCCAGCACCAGGGTTCTTGCACTGTTGCTCAGTATTAAAATCTTTTCTCTGAAGCTGGTATCTCCATTCCACTTCTGAAAATTGGGGATAGGAGAATGGACAAAAAGGAAATGTTTGAGACAGAAACACTGCCTAATCAAGGCCTCCAGGTAGGGTTTTAGCATCTTGGTGATAAAACTACTGTTATTTGTATGTGACAATTGTAGAAATACTTTGAACTTATGCTTTGGGTAGATAAGTTTGTAGAGGAAAGTGTGGAGTCAGACATCTCCTGCTACCACCGACTGGCTGTGTAACCTTGAATTAAATACTTGGTCTTGCCAAGTCACCCCTATCTGTGAAATGGGGAGAGTAACAGCACCAAGGTCAGTGGTCCATTGGGAGGGTTAAAAAATGCTTATAAAGTACTTTCTTCAACACCTGGCACCTATTAAGTGCTCAATAAATGGTTATAATTATTTGTGTATTCATTCAAAAAGTATGTATTAATCATCTGCTCTGTACCAGGCATTGCTAGGCAATATGTGAACACAAATATGAATAAGGAATAGCCTCCACCCTCAAAAATCTCTCAGTGTAGTGTATCCATATGGATCCTTTTCATTTATTCATGTATGTAAATGTTCCTGTGTGTGTTGGGCCCAAGGGGGGTGAACCCTGCATCCCCTTGAGACCACAGAAGAAGAAAGCAGGGCATTCAGAACTCGTGGAGGGGTGCAGGCCCGGCCACCCATCTTTCTCCTTCTCCTCAGAGGTAGGCGGTTGTTTGCTCTGGGAACACTGACAATATGACTATTAAATCATTCGGAGCTAGAGGTGGGAGGTCCCAGCAAGGCCTTCCCTCTCACCCACCAACTCTGGCACAAAGAGGAAATGTTAAGCCTCATACACACGCCGGCAGGCGTGCCGCAGGAAAAGGGTTCCCTGTGCCAAACAACTGTGCCCAGTCCTACCCTCGGCCCGGGGAAGCCCAGTGATCCATCAGCTCAGTTGTTTGGGAGTCCCAGAGCGCCTCCAAACAGACCCATTTGCTGAAACGATAAATATTTACTCTGGGTTCATCTGAATAACCCAGAAAAGGGATTCTGTGTTTTATCAGTAATAAAAAACACTCCCCACCTAAGCTTGGGTTCAGAGCTTTTTGTCTTTAAATCTTCCCCCCCTTGAACTGTTCAAACGCCCCCGTGAGAGAGGAGGTGAGGCCGTCCTGCGCCTGGAGCAGGCTGGGCTGGGGGCTGGGCAAGGGCGCCCAAAGGGAAACGTTCTGACAGGGGCCGTGTTTTCCTTTACTAAGCAAAGTATGTGTGGCCTCAGCCTGGCTCCCACTACCCAGGTAACTGAAATATTTGCCCTTGGGAGAGAAGGGGCAGAATGTTCTCTTAAAATGCTCCAACCAGTGAAATAAGAGATTTTAGATAAACAGCTTTCGAGGGACCCCATTTCCCGAGCTATGCTTTGATCACATGACAACAGCACCAGTGAAAATACTTTTGTTATCCTTCCAAAGAAGACACAGTAAAAAAGGCTCGCCTGGGTCACGAAGGTGAGAATATGCGCCCGGGGGAGAGAGGAGTGGAGGCCAGTCTGGGATGAAAGAATCAAAGAGCCAGGCAGGAGACTCTTCACAACAAGCCTGGGGTGACTGTTTTCACATCCTCCAGCCCCACTTTCCTTTTTTTACCTCCTGCCCCATCTCCTTTCTGGAAGCTAGACCAACCGAGCAGATAGAACTCATATTGTGAAATAAAATAATTGTATCCAAGCACAGGCCCAATGCAGAGCCTGGACTATAACAGACCCTCAGAATCTGCTAAGAATCTGCTCTTTCCATCACAAGGGTGTTCTTTCTTTATTCCCTCTGAGCCTCAACTTCTCTATCTGCATTAAGGGATAATAACACTCACCTCCAGGGTGGTGTAAAGATAGATAAGCTGACATAGGTGTATGCACCTACCACAGAGATTGGTGCACTATGGGGGCCCAGTAAGTGTTAGCACAAATCTTACCATTAAAGGGCTTTGCAAACTGGCAGTAGAACCAGGTGCTTTGAACACCATCAGTCCATTGGTCTCTCACCATGGTGGATATGTCTATACTAGTTCCACAACAGGGGTTAGGCGCCCATATCAATATAACAATAAATGTTCAATTAAATTTTTAGTGCAAGTGATTAACAGATGAAAGAAATAATGAATGCATGCAAAAATGTGATGATAAATCTCCATAATATTCTTTTGGATCATAATGTGCTGTCTTCCAGTCTCACAGGTCACTTACCTTCCGGTTGCCATAGGGTTACCCTAGCTGCTTTGTCAGCATATGGGGGCTTTGAGCTGTCATGGATGCTGGCAAGAGAATTTGCATGGCCTGGTCATAACTGGAGAGGTGTTTGGGGAAGAGAAGAAAGTCTTATTTCTCTCTGTCAATGTTGTAGCTGCAAAATGAAGCTCATCTTAGTCCTTGCCTTCCTGTCTGTTATGGTCTGTACCCATGGTCCTCCCAAGACCCCAGGAACTGGGACATCTTGTCCACTTGTGACCCCACCGAAGGACAGCTTCCCCACCTCATAATGCAATTGTTCCCAGAGAGAGAAATCAATCTGGTCCAGATTTCAGGACAGACCACATCCCGTCTCAGTCTTGGGTTGTTTGTTTTTGTGACTCTCCAGGTTTGATCCCAGCACCTGGTCTGAATGGAGAGTGAGTATATTATTTTAATATCTTTGTAGCATCAATCTATTAATATATAAAAATATATTTATTTTATCATATTTACATATTTGTATTTATTTATATTTAATGTATTTCATGTAATTTTCATTCTTTCCTTATTGCTAAAGATTTATTGAGTGCATAGTTTGTTGAGGCATTTTTTATAAACACAGTGGGTATCATTCCTGACACTATGGAGCTTATATTCTAGAAGAGGTAACAAATAAGTAAGAAATAAATACACAACTAAGTTCAGATATGTTAGCTGATAAATGGAAACAACGTGTGAAGACTATAAAGCTTCCTTTTAGAACTCTTCTATTCTATCACTCATTCATCAGACATTTAAGTGCTTACTGTGCACAAACATTCTCCTTGTGCTACAGATAGAGGAGTGAGCAAGATACTGTCTTTGTCCCCAGTAACATGCATTTATCTTCTTTTTATCCCCTTCACCTTCTTTGACCATCCACCTACTTCCCTTCCCTATGGCAACCAGCATACCTTTAGCTAGGGAGTCAGAAGTTAAATATAAAATTATACAATTAAGTGTTTAAGGAGAAGTACAGGGTGCTAACAGAGTATAAAACAATGCATTATAACTTTGTCCCAGGCTGTCAACAAATTCTTCCTGGTAGACAGTCCAAGTTATGGTCACTAATGAATTATACTTTGCGGTATCCACACCCTTATGAGGTTCCCTTCCATACTGACTCCTCTGGCGTGGCCATGCAATTAACTTTGGTCAGTGAGATATTAGCAAGCCTAAAATGCACAGAGGTGTGAAAAGCCCTGAGCACTGCAACTACCCTCTCTTGATGCTGGGAATTCTTCTGCTACCACATGAAGAAGCCCAGGCTGATCAGCAGGAGATATGTCACCCAGCCAGCACCTGCACCCAGGGACAGATGTCTGAGTAAGAACATGTTAGACTACCCAGCATAGTTGAGCTGCCAGTGACGTCAGGAGAAGACCTAGCCAGCCAAGACAAGCCTGAACTACTGACCCCAAGAAACCTAACCAAGTTGAATGGTTTCTGTTTAAAGTCCACAAGCTTTAGGATAATTTGTTATGCAGCAAAGGCTAACTGATACAGAAACAGATACCTAGAAGTGGGCTGTTTTCATACAAAAATCGAACACATGAGTTATGACCTTTCAGAATGGAAAATAGGTGGGTGGGGGAGGGTGGAAAGTGGGTGAAAAGTGAGGAAGCTGTTATCACAGTCTTGTAAATAGTGAAAAAAACTTTTTTAGAGCCTGGAGAAGTACTAAGAAACTGCTTTTGAAAGCTGGAAAACAGTTGATCTGTTTTATGTAACAGTGCCAAAATGTCATGAGTTAACTGGAAGAGAAAACTATTCCTAATGAAAATGGAAATTTGGCCAAGATTACCAGGAAGAGTGTTGAAAGTGTCCACTGGCTCCTTTCAGCTGCGTGTGGTAAGGTACAGGAAGAGGGAGGGGCTAGGGAGAGGCCTGTTTACTTTGTCAACAGAATTTAGAGGAGCTATAATGTAACCAAGGCCTTCTGTTTTGGAAAATAAAACTATTTCACAGCCTTTTTTTTTTCCACAGCTTATTTTTAAGTAAGAAATTGTCTCAGATTGAAGATCTAATCAAGGGTGTGGCCATACAATTCTTTAATATCTCTAATAAAAGATTTAAAGTTATGCTTAATAGGCCTACTCAGCTAAACACTACTGTTTCTCAGAATCTTAATGGCATCATCCTACTAAAGTCTTATCTCCAAATAGCCCTGGTAGGTCTAGTGTGAGAAGGCTACCTTAAAAAGGAATTTTGGATATAGATTTTGACTAGTAAAGTGGATGTAATGCAAGACATGGCACACCCAAAAAGGTTTTAAGGGAGTTTATACAATGTAAGATTAAAGGACATGAGGACTTTCCTCCGAGTACCGTTTTTCTTTGAATAAGAGGCAGTTTGAAAAAACCTCTAAAGTGAAGATTGTTTTAAGTTAAGAGGTGCTATCTCAGAGGATAAGGACACGAATATTGCGGGTGAAACAGGAGCATAGAGAATAGCAATCTAAGGAACCAATCCGCGCGAGCCCACAGCATGGGAGGGTTGCCTAAAGCTTGCACCTGGTGGTATTTTATGATGTCTATAAACCAGTGACTGGTCTTTTTGCTTCCATTTCCTTCGCTTTTTGAATAGAAGTATCTATTACAGTTTTCCTGTTCCTATGTTATTATGAGTTAACTATTTGGGGGTACATAACTTGTCTTTTTATTCTCCTGTCTCTGTATCAGAGAGAATTATAGGCAAGGAATGGCACTCAAGGAGCTTCACCTGCATCTTGACCTAATAGAGATAACAAGATCAGGGACTCTGAGACTAATTCTCTGAGGGAATGATATTCGGGGGCTCTTGTTAGGGAGTTAATATGTTTTGCAGGTTAGAGAGGCACGAATCATTGGGGTCAAAGACCGTGGTGATGCTTTGTACGCCTACCCTTGGGTAGACCCCTCCCACATTGACGCTGGGCTTGGCCATGTGACTTGTTTTCACCAATGGAACATCAGAAGTTGTGATGGGACAGTCACTGTGCATAGAGACTTGCTCTTTCTTGCTGCTGCGGACTCTGCATCCTATGAAGAAGCCCAGGCTAGTCTGCTGGAGACATATGGCCCAGCTGAAAGCTACTATGCCAGACAGGCAAATCTTACACTACCTATCCCCACATTCTGATCACCTAGATGACTGAAACTGCACCAGTGATCCGAAGAGGATAAGCAGAAGGACTTCCCAGCCTATATGTTGACCCACAGTTCCATGAGAATAAAACAGATGTTTCAGCCACGAGGTTGAGGGCAGTTTGTTACTCAGCAAAGGTGTGTACAGCTTCTCTGAGGCAGAGATACTTAAATTTAAATATGAAGGTTCAGTGGAGATTAGTTAGGCAAGGAGGAAAAGGGGTGATTTTTCAGGTAGAGGGAAAGCATAGATGAATAACTTACATGATGAGTTTGAGTAGCAGCAAGGTTGTCCTAGTGGCTAGAACAAGAGTAAGAATAATATGAAATAAGTTTGCAGAGGCAGGAGGGAGCCAGATTATTCATGGCTTCTGTATTTATTAACTATTGCCACAACACGGCTACGTAATAAACAACCACCAAATTCAGGCTTAAACCACTGTAACCTGTCACATTTCAGCCTCAAATTTAAGATCAGCTGCTCCAACCTGGGCTCAGCAGGGTGGCTCTGTTTCAGGACGCTGGTGAGTCTGTGATTGGCTTTTCACTGTGGTTTGAATTCAAGTCTTTTCCACATGTTTTCATCCATACAAGAAGGCAGAAAAGGCAGTAGTTACCCAGAAAGCTCTTTTCATGGTGGTGGCAGAGGTGCAGGAGAGAAACCTACTCGTGCCAGCACATTTCTGTTTATATCTCATCTACAAATATCCTACTGGCCAAAGCAAGTCACTAGATGAGCCCAAAGTCAAGAGCAGGAGGTACATTCTGACCATCATGACTGACAAGGAAGTAATTCGGCCAATGCAGGTCACACCGTTCATAGCAGAGCTATTCATAGTAGACAAAAAGTGGGAGCAGCCCAAATACACGTTAACTGGTGAATGGATTTTAGGAATGCATATCCATACAATGAAATACTCTTCATAAATAAAAAGAAACAAAGTACAATATGATGAATCTCAACGATGCTATGATAAATAAAAGAATCCAGACAAAAAGGACTGAATCGTATGAGTAGGTTTATAAGAAATTTCAAGAAAAAGCAGATCTATAGGGACAAAGTGTATCAGTGGCACTTGGGGCTGCGAGTAAGAGTGGAGATTTATTGGAAAGGGACAAAAGGTTGATGGAAACGTCTAAAACTGGATTTGGGTAATGACTGCATGACTATATAATTTACTAAAAATCAATGAACTGTTCATTTACAGTAAGTGAATTCATAGTATGTAAATCATATCTCAATACTGGTATTAAAATATATAACTAATGGAATGAATGATCCCTTCATATTATGTTTATAACAAGGAAACATTTTCAAAGGCACTATTAAATGCCTGACTTGATATGATGTGGAGGTATTTGCAAAACTAGCTGACTACTGACTATAAGCAATGGATGAAGTTAAATTTTTTTCTTCAGAATTATTATTCTGAATTTTAGAATCATTTCCTTGATATATTCAGCTCTGGCTGTAAATAATAAACTTTTTTTTTTTAATTTTGTCCTTTGAGCTACCACATTTTAAATTAGTGCAGTAGTAAAAAAAAAAAAAGGCACACATAAAAAGCAGCTGCAATTAATGAAGCATGCTCTACTTACTGACTTTCCATATAATATGTACAACAGAAACATGCTCTTATAAACAGGTCAAGAACTGTAAAATGTTCACTAATTGATGGAATTTATTCTGTTTGGAGTAGAAATGGATTTAACAATCATAAGAGTATTTCAAGGGATAATAGAAGCAGGAAGGAGGGACCTTTGTTATTAGCTAATCTAGCAATTATTCCCATATCGGAGCTTGTGTTCTACAGGAATACCAACTGAGTTTGTTAAGGAGGTGCAGCTGGATATGTGAAAACAGCTGCCTACTCTAATGCAAAATTCCTTTGGTTAGGAGAATGCACTAACATTAATCCAAGAGATGGACAATTCTCTAAGTGGAAAATGCCAAGTTCTAGCCCAGGCCAACAGCAATTCCTCACATTTCCTTTAAAGGCACATGGAGAAAATGCCCACTGCGACATCACTTCACTTATGAACTCTTCAAAACTATTGTTTATGTGTTAATCTTTTGTACTGAAACCAGGTGACTGCCTCCTGAGATCCTGGTCAAGGGTGGGCTTAGGAAATTGTTTCCTTTCTACATTCTCTTCCTATTAAGAGGCTGGAGAGGGAGTTAAAAAACTAAAAATGAACACAATAAGAACTGAATGTCAGAGCCTACAAAACATGGTCACAGGCATTGCATCAAAGTTAGTATTTATTCAACAAATATTTGTCAAGATAGTTTCATGAGCCCTGTTCATCCTGCTGGGTGCTCTACTCATGTTATTAAAACTACTGCCTTTGAAGAAATGCTAGCTTAAGTCCTTGAGGTGTTCATATAATCATTTGGTTCTTAGCTTCATGAAGTCTGTGTCATTTCAATGTACATTTGTGGGTTCAGGGACTTAAGGTGTTTATTGTTCAATGGCTTTCCCTAGATTGCAAATGGTCTGGGGAAACAGGCAGACCTAATATACTACTGATCATTTTGCCTCATAACTCCATGACTTGAGGCACGTTTCTTTACTTTTCCAAGTTTCAGAGTCCTCATCTAAGGGAGATTTAATGATACACATTTCTTGATGTTCAATGAGAAAATTCTCTCTTGATCCCACTTCAGCCCCCATCTACTGCCCCATTTCTCTTCTTAACAGAAAAATTTATTTTTGAGTTTGTACATTTAATCTCCAGTTTTTCTCCTCCAATTTTTTCTTGACCTACTCCATTTATGTTCACTTCTTAATCACTTAACCAAGACTTCTTGCCACAATCAAGAAGGATCTGCACATTGCATGCCTTCAATAGCCACCTGGTTCATTTCCATCCTTCCACAAATGTCGTGTTAAATTCTACATCCCATCATGTTAAACCTCTACTCCAGACCTTCCAATAGTTCCCATCTCATGAAGAACAAGAACGAGACTGTCTACTCCCTTCTCTCTGACATCATTTCGTATCATTCTTTCTAGGCTCATCCATGTAGACCTCATTGGCATCTGACTCCTTCTTCTCTCTTTAGAAGCATTTCCTTTTTTGTTCCCTCTTCCTAAAATTTTCTTCTCCCCATAATGCATGGATGACTCCCCACCTTCTTATCCAAGTGTCAAAATCTCAGTGAGGATTTTCATAACAATCCTATTTAAATCTGAAGCCTTTCTACCCACCAGCCACTACACATTCTACCACACACACACACACACACACACACACACAATTTAGTTAAGAAACAAAAGCTCTAAGAGGTTAAAGAACATTCTTACCATTCTCATGATTCATGTAGTTGGCGACAAAAATTGAGTTTCAAGCCTCCAAACTTGTGTTCATTGCAGAAGAAATGTTGGGTTAAGGGTTAGGAGGGCCATGTTTGCAGTTCTACTTATTCGTATATGCATATGAGATCTTAAAGAAGCCGAATCAACTGGCTCTATATTTCCTCATTTGTAAATGATATCAAAACATGATTCTTCCTGTTGTATGCATTTTTTTTTAAGATCTCAGTTGTCACTGGGAGCTAAAGATTGTCCTATAACTGTCTAGTCCACTCATGTAAGAAGTTGTTGTTATCTTCATTCCCAACACAGTACTGCTAGTAAGTCACTATAGCTGATGATCACAGAGAATAAACTTCTTATCCCCACAGTTATGTTTGAATAATTCCCTTTTTCTGGGGAGAATCAGAGAAAGAGGCCCCTGGAATTGTCTTTAACTCTGTGGTGAACTGCTAATTTAAAACCACAGGGTGCTCTCTGAGAAAATGCAGACTTGCATCTGATAACCATTTTATGGGAATGTGCCTCGGTCCTTTAGTTGTGGTTCCCCGCAAAATGCCATGATGAGTGACATGCTTCCAGCAGATGAAAGCTCCATGGGGGTCTGTGCCAGAGACCTCTGACTACATCACTTGGCATTTTCTGATTTCTGCCTATTTTCTGTATAAGTGAATGTCTCTGGGCTACACTCTCATTTGAATTTGGTATTCCAGTGAAATTCACATGTGGTCAAATGGAAATACTATCTCCAGAATGATGTAAAGAACCAAGATGACTAGACTATAACATCTAAGATGCATTTTGTAATGTGTATAAATGTTGAATCATTGTGTTGTACACCTGAAATTAATATACTTCAATTTGAAATGAGAGTTGTCAAACTCCAGGAATATAGTTTGCATTTAAAAATACAGGATTCTCTTTGAAAAGCAATACAAAATGGTGGAGAGCTCTATTCCAGAGCTGGCCTGCCTGGTTCAAATCATAGCTCTGTCACTTACAACCCACAGGGTTTGGAGCAAATCAATGCACTTGTGGACAGAAAGCCTCAGCCTTTGCATCTATAAAATGGGATTACTAATAGCATTATATAAGGTTCTTGTTAAGAGTACAAAGGCATCTGAGATCATGAAATATTTGTAATTTCTCCTATAGCACATTGCCTTCCATGCTCCTAGCTCTTAAAGCTAGAGACATGTTTATCCTCTATATACTGAGGGCTTACTCTCTGCCCAGTGATATGCTAGATGCCAGGAAATGAGGATTAAACAAGTACATCCCCTTGCCCTCCAGACAGTACAGTGGGGCAAAGGGAACACACACACAAACAACTAACTATTGCAAGTCTAGTGTTTTTATAGAGGAAGCATATTAATAGAATACAAATTCTTCTTGGTTTTTCAGAGGAAATAATATTTGGGCTCTGTCTGAAGGGAAGATTAGGAATTAAGCATGTAGACAGAAGATAAAGCACTAATAAGACAGAGACAGGAAAATACACGTTGGCTCTGGAAGCAAATATGCAAAGGGAGCCTCCTCTTAATGTGGTTGTGTGCATGTTGGTCTCACCCCTTATATTTAGAACGTCCTAACGGCAGAGACCATTTCATCTCTGCGTTTCCCTACAGGAATGCCTTATATTACATGTATAAGCAATGTTTGGTACATTGGTTTGGATAGATAATGTGATTTAGACAACAAGTAATACAGAATTTCAGAGGAATGAGTGATTCATTCCATTCTAGAGGTTTCATGGAGATTTAAACTAGACTAGGAAAGGATCAAGAGATTTGTTTTTGTGTGTGTGTGTAAGTTAAATTTTGGTAGAGAGGAATCATATTAGAGTAAAGAGCATGAGCGGATGTACTTTTAATCTCACTTGAGTTATCTTTTGGGCTCTAGGAGGCACACAATTAGAGAGGTATATGTACTAGTTCCATGTTACCCCTTCCTTGGCCAACCTATTTCCCTTCACCTTGAAGAGGTCTAAGAGGGCCCTCAACTGTCATATTCCCAACCTGTGGGGATGGGAAATGAGACTCAAGTTAGCATCCACCTGGCCTCACTAACTTGTCCTGAGAAGGGCAGATGACCAATCAGAATCACCCTTAATCAGTTCTAAGAGAGAGACTCTTCATTTTGGAACCTGGACCATGATATTTTCCCACCAAATGGGAAGAATCTGTGTATATGAAGTCAAGAAATAGAGAATAAATCCTGTAAACATTATGTGAGACCATCTCTCCAAAGTTCCACAATTTCCTAGTTACATTTGAGAAAAATTTCTCTCCCTCCCTCCCTCCCTCCCTCTCTCTCTCTCTCTCTCTCTCTCTCTCTCTCTCTCTCTCTCTGTCTCTCTGTCTCTCTCTGTGTCTGTCTCTGTCTCTCTCTCTCTCTCTTTCAAGTTGGCTTGTGTTTTGCTTCTGCATTTTCAAGTACAAGATTCCTCCCTAATAAAAGATGAGTGGCAGAAGTTGAGAAACCATCATTTTGGGAATTATCCGCTTATAATCAGGGGTTCAAGTGACACACGGAAGTAAATTCTGGCATGTGTGACCTTAAAAACAGTTCAATTAAGAAGCCAGGATTGGACTCAATGTGAATAACTGACTAGTCGATGAGGTAGACTCTAATGATGCCTCTATTTTATTAAAGATATTATCAGATGGCCTCCCACTAGGATTTGAAAGTCAGCTAGACAAGCAACAACCTATGATGACTTAATGTATGGTCATAGTCTTCAGTGACCACCTACTATTCTCATTAATTTTTTATTCATTTATAACCCAGTCATTAAGTTATTACTAGGCCATTCATTCAAAAAATGAACATATGACCAGTTTGATGTATGTGAGAGAGACTGGATACATTCTAGAGAATGGTAGAACTAACTGGTATCTAGTACATATATCAGAGATGATTCTCTTCAATTCCCTGAAGCATGCCTGCCTCCAGTCGGTGTTTCTGCCGACTACTATTAAAACAATCGGTGTGTAATCCTTCCAGGCTATAGTGATGTTGTCATATTGTCAAAGGACTTCCCAGTTTCGAATTGATCTTTACCCTTTCTCTGATCTTTACCCTCAATTTCCTCAACCAAGAACTTGACCTCCAACCGAATGCTCCTTTAGTTACTTTGTAACACATCTAGCGTGTTTAACACCTCTGTTTCTTAGGTATCTTTTGTCATCCATCATAACTTAAAATTCCAGAATACAAAATAAGTAGAGAAAAGAAAGCTCACAGAGAAAATGAACAACCTGTGTTGCACATTGCAAAACATTCTCGATTCATGTGAACCTGGTCGAGTGACATTGGCTGAGGCTGCTTAGAGTGCGGCTCCCCAAAGCTCACTGCCCAGCTGATCCTGACTGAGAGCACAAAGAAGCGAAAGATACACTAAGGGAGCAGGGTAATATGTGGAGATACTTATGCAGAAATAAAAATAGTACAGTCACAAATAGCTTTTAACTACTAAGTGCTGGATGGAGAGCCACTCAAGGGATATTTATGCTTTTATTTTAGGAAGGAATTGCATTAAGAAAAACCTGGAGGTTAGAAATCCCATGCAGTATCCATTGTGCCACAGAGATGATGCAATCCCTCTTCTGGGTGTATATCCAAAGGAAATGAAATCAGCACCTCAAAGAGATTCCTGTATTCCATCCCATGTTCACTGAACTATTGTTCATAACAGCCAAGATACGGAAATAAACTGTCGATGTATGAATGGATGAAGAGAATATGAAATAATATATAACATGCATAATATAGTACATATATAATATTGAAAAGGATGGCAAAATAGCCAGTTAGACAATTTGCCTCTTAAGTCTGCAAGTGTAAATAAGTTGTAGTATAGGTAATTTTTTGTTTTAATATAAGAACGAGTCTGTCCAATTCCTGCCCTACATATTAAAGCTTTATCCACAGAAAATATATAAACATAAATAGAATATATTATATAGAGAGATATATCTATGTTGGGATAATATTCAGCATTAAAAAAGAAGGAAATCCTGCCATTTGCAGCAAAATGGATGAACCTGGAGGACATCATGCTGAGTGAAATAAGCCAGACACAAAACGACAAATAATGCATGATCTCATTTATATGTGGAATCTAAAAAGGTTAATTCATAAAAGCAGACAGTAGATGGTGATTGCCAGGGGCTAGAAAGTGGGGAAATGGGGAGATATTTTTCCAAATGTATAAAGTTTCGGTTATGCGGGATAAATAAGTACATGAGCACTAATGTACAGCATGATGACTATAGTTAATAATAAACACTGTAGTGTGTACTTGGAATTTGCTAAGAGAATAGATCATAAGTGCTCTCACCACACACACAAAAATACGGTAACTATGTGAGGTGATGGCTATGTTAATTAGCTTGATTGTGGTAATCATTTCATAGTGCATATGAGTATCAAAATATCACATTGTACACTTTTTAAATATATACAATTTTTATTTGTCAATTGTATCTCAATAAAGCTGGGCAAGGTAAAGAATACCTGGAGACAGACAAAAATAAAGTTTTATGGAAAACAGAAGCTAAGTTAAGTTAGAGTAAAAAGTGTATCCAGGAGAGGAAAGGAAAATTATTTGGAAAGGCATTTTAGAAGGAGAAGGTTTTAGGTGTATAATACACCTGCTGTGTTGGAAAGATGACAGACAACAAGAGAAATCGGCCCTCCTTGACCAAACTGACTTCACTCCAAATACTTGCTCACTGTGCGCATCCTCAGCAACCAGAGCTGCTTTCGAATGTTCTCTAGTGACATGCGGTACCCCACTTAGAAAAAAACCTCAGGGCAGATACTGCATACGCAGCCGGCCCAATGTTCACACTAAGAGGAAACCTGAATGCAGTTTGGTCTCCCAAAATCTGTTTCTTCCTCTTAATACCTGAAGGGTATCTGCCTCTCCCATCAATGGCTTGGTAGATTTAAAAGACAACTAAAGAGACTGGTTGAGAATGACTGAACTCACTTCATAGATTGATTGTGAAAGCGTTTAAATAGTTAACAAAAACAAGCAAGGAAACTATGTAACATTTTAAAACCCACTTTGTCAGTCTCTTAAAACATAAGTATATCTGCCCCACTATAAAGGAGAAAGGCCCCCCGCCAAGTATATGTATATATCCCTTGCGAAGGTGTAAGCCATCTTATATTACAGGATTCTTTCTTCATTACTTGATTTTGCACAAGGTATTACCAATTAGGCTGAATCCACCTAATACAATCAGTAAAAAGAGCAGTTAATATTCCAGGTGATATCATTGTACAATTTTAAGTGTTGAGTGATATAAGTACATTTCCTAAAAATCATTTACAAGGAAGTACAGAAAACAGCTACCATAAAGATTTTAAATATATGTCTATAGAGTGAATGAAGACCTCCCTTTAGGTTATATGACTGGATATTTTTGCCTTAGAATAAAATATCTAATAACAGCATGCTTTGCAGATTCCATAAGTTCTATGCTGTATCTCAAACAATTTAGAGAAGATGATATGCTCTGGAAAAGAGTGTTAAATGTCTTTGAAATGTTCTTATAATGAAGACACTGGTGTCAGAGACACTAGCAAAGAGTTTATATAATTTTTTAATGAATGATAAGACTCACAAAAGTTATTCAATATTAGTATATTATTTTCTAATATGTAGTATAAATATTTATGTGCTATAAATTATTAAATTAAAATGTATAGACAGTAGACTCTTAAATATGTCCCTAAAATTTATGTATTTGATTGCCCCAAAACATCATTTCAGTTATCTCATTGGGATAAGAGGAGACTACCTTTTATTCTTTTCTGGTATAAATGGTAATTTTGGTTTCAGTAAAACATAATGCAGTAAATGCTTTTATCATATGAGAATCTGAGAGAGTTTTAAGAAACTTCACCTAGGCCATACTATTAGTACGTCTCAGCACCTGGATTAAAAGTCCAGCTTACCTAACTCCAAACCTCTGAATGTTCCTTGCTTTACCATTCCTCTCCCAGGAAACATAACACACATATATTTGGGCAGGTATCAACTGGAATAACATGGGCACAACCAATCAGAATGGATCCCTAACTGCAGTGGCTGTGACATGTAAGCAAGTGGTATGACTGTATGGTGTGCACTTGAGTATCAGCTGTGTATGTGTGTGTGTGAATGTGCACACACACTCTACACATGCTGCCCTGGTTCAGGTGATATCTTAGATGTGTTTCCTCTGATCACTTCAAATTTAATTCTAAACATCAAAACTTTCATTGTTAATTGAGAACCTACTATATACATGCCAGCCATAGTACATTCCTTTTAGAGATGCTACAAGTAGGAATTTAGCTTTGTTCCAAGTTCTCTTCATCCAGCCTTGAGCCTTTCTGGTCACAGGTCAGGTTAAAGGTCCAGTTATCTTAATTAGCTGCCTTCTTTCTCTTCCTTCTGTCAGTCCCTTTGTTTCCTTCCATTGTATTTTTGTCTGTGTGCTACAGGAAGTTTGCGAATTCCATTGCATGAACTCAGCATTCTGCTACCATACTCTCAGGGCTAGGCTGAATGTTCCTCTCAGCTCCATCATTTCTTCCCTCTGGCCTTTCATTCCTTTTTCTTGGCAGCTGCTCTCTCCTCCACATTTCCCCCCACTCCTCATGAACAAAGGGCATCAATTTCACTGCCACTCCTCAGTTTCTTGCCTTTTTCTCTTTGGGATGGCTCTCACTAGGATGGTCACAGTCTCAAAAAACACCAGTTTCTTTGAGGACCAATGATAGAAGATTATTATTCCTTAAAAATGAATAAAAACATACCCCTTAAGGTATTTCCTGATTCTTCAGCATTGGACTAGTGAAAATATATATCATTTTTGGATGTTAATTTAGACTTCCTGGTTCCTACATCCGAGCTCCTACACTTTGTCTACTTTATTTGTCCTCCTGGGAGGAGCACTTTTACATATTGGCTTGGTATGTGGTCCCCATTATTAATTATAGAACTATAAATTCCAGTTTCTTCAAGTGTAGAATAGACACAGTAATACCTGGCTCACTAGGTGTGAGGTTGAAAGAACTAATATATAAAGCACTTAGTCAGCTCTTATTATAATTATTGTCATAATAGAGCTAACTATGTTAGTTCTTATTAGAGTTATTATTTGTTATTCTTCCCTTTTTCCTCCTCTGCCTTCTTCTCCTCCTCTTTCCACTCCTTCTCCTTCTCTTCCTCATCCTCTTCCCTGCTCCCCCATCCGCTTGGACTCTTTCTTCTCTCCTGGGCTCATCAGAGTTCATCTCTTATATTTGTCTGCTGAATTTTCTTGACCTTGTACTGACACTGTTCACACCTGAACCGAGCTAGCTCTGCACACATCGCTTCTGCTTAAAGATACAACTGCACTCTAACCACTTCAACCCAGTATACCTGGTTCAATTTGTTCAACCCCCAAAGAAATACACATTGCTTTTTGTGCCAGACAGTGTTTTAAGTTCTGGGGATTATAGCAATGGAAAAAAAATAGATAAGTTTCTGCACTAGCAGAACTGATATTATAATAGGGAGAGGGGTAGACAAGCAATAAGCATAGAGCTGGTGATAAACAGTATTAGGAAAAATAAAGGAAAGCAATAATATGTAACAAGTGGTACATGTCCTGTCCTCACAGAGCTTACAGTCTAGTCATGGGAGAGATGAAAACATAGACAAGCATTAGGCACTGTGATTAATACTCTGACAGGGATGTGCTCAGGGTGCTAGGGGAACAAAGTTAAGGAGGATTCAACCCAGCCTGGGAAGGTTAAAGAAGGTTTCTTGGAGGAGAAAAATCCCAATATGAGCCCTAAAGGACACACAGAAGTCACAAGATGAAAACACATATAAGAGCAAGTAGCTGATACAAAGGCAAGAAACAAAGAGGCATGTGCTGGAAAATAAAAAACAAAGGGGAAAAATATGTGCAAAATGTTAGGAAGATGTACATAAATCCTAATTATAGTACTGTAGAAAAACTAACATAGAGTATAAATCCTCTGTAATGCATATCTGCCTTTCTCTTTCTCCCTCTGTCTCTGCTCAGTAGTAAGTTTTCACGCAGTAAACTGAACAACCCAAATCCCATGTAATTATGGCAAGACAATCTACTCTCTGCACTCCTGTGTGGACATGTACGTCAAGAGTAGCCAATCGCAGAAACCCGTATTTCAATAGTGAGTTTCAATGCAAGCTGGTTCAGTCTTTCTACGAGATGTGGCTGATGAGACTAGGGGAAAGATCTTCCCTTTTGGCTGCCACAGTGATTTTACGTTTTTCCCCTCCAAGACTTATATTACACATTTGGTCACACTCTATGATTTCACAGATTAAACACTTATTTTTCCTGTATTATGTGAGTTTTTCTGTTACTACAACCTACCTCATACCAAATCAGCACCTTCCTGAGGGTCCTAATATTTGTAAGAAATGACAGGTCTCAGAACCGTAAGAATTGTAACATGACCATTTGAATATTTCTTCTTGAATCAGCCTGTTTTTGTGTATGTGCCCTTCCAGGAATTTATCTATTTATACTCTGTAGTCAAACTGATAAGGATAAAGTTCTTCTTTATGCTTTCTTATTATCTTACAGGGTCTATAGGAACTGTAGTGGTATCCCTTTCTTTATTGATGGTATTGATTATTTCTGCCATCTCTCTCCTTCTGAAATTTCTGCTAGAGGTTTTTCAATTTTATTTATCTTTTTCTAAGAACCACCTTTGGATTTCATTGATTTCCTTTTATTTTTCTGTTTTCAGTTTTATTCTCTTTATTAATAAATTCTTCTTGCTTTGAATGAATCTGATCTTTGTGAAGCATAGAGCATAGATTTGAGACATTTCTTCTTTTCTGATATAAATTTCCTTTTAAGCATTGCTTTAGTTATATACCATACACTTTGATAGGTTGTGTTTTCATTTCCACTCACAACCCAGGCATGTAACTGCTATCTGGTAGGTAAAGGCCAAGAATTCTGATAAACATCCTAAAATGCACAGTAGGTAGTCCCACTCCTCAAGGTTGAGAAAACATGCCTTAAGATAATACCATACATCTTTCATTTATTAGTTTATCTTCAAGTTACATTAAACTATCTCAAGTATAGTATAAAACTTTCCCAGCAATGTAGTTCTGATTTCTCCCTTTCACCTGTTTTATTATTTTTGTCATACGTTTTATTTTTACACATGCTATGAACCACAATACATTGATATTATTTCTACTTCAATTGTTTAAAAATAATTTAAAATGAGATAAAATACATTTCATATTTACCTTCATTTTATCAATTTCTTGAGATCCTTATCACTTTATTATTGGAATTGTTTTGATATTACCTGTTTGATGTAAACTTAGGTTCTTAAATTTCTGATTTAATGTATTTCATTATTTTTGAAAATGTTTCCCCTTTTTTTCTTACTTGTTCTGGAATCTCAATTTGTTTTGTCTCAGATGCTCTTCTTTTTGTTTTGTTTCATTTAATTATTTCATTCTTTTTCTCTTTATGTTCAGTATGAGTAATTTTTATTGGTCTGTCTTGGGGTTCACTGATTTCCCTGGCAATGCTGAACCTCATAATGAGCCTGTAAGAGGCATTTTTCATCCTGCTGTTTTGTTTGCTTCCTAGCACTTTTTTTTCTTTCTTCTTTTTGTTTATTATTTCCTAGCATTTTTATTTAAACACTATTATAGTTTCTATGTCTCTGATGAAATTTCCCATTTTTTTGTGCATGTTATTCACCTTATTCTCTAGGACTCTTAACATATTAATCACTGTTATTTTAAATTACCTATAAGATAGCTTCAAAATCCAGCTCATCTCTGAATTTGGTTCTATTAATTGCTTTGTCTTTTGACGTTTTCTTTCTTGTTTTATTGTATACTTTTCCATTTCTGAGTGAATGCAATACTTCAGTTTAGAACACTTGAGACATGGGTGAATGGTATTGATGAGTATCTCCTTTGCCTTTGGTTCCCAGGGGTCCTGTGCTTTCACACAAACCCACACTGGGCTTTTAATAATTTGCTCAAAAATTTAGCTGAATTCTTTTTATCCACCTGTATGATGCTCACATCATTTCATCCCAAACTTTGCCATCAGTGAAGAAAAGCTTGAATCCCGTCTCTCTTTAGAAGTGGCTATTGTCCCTCAAATTTCGATCTGTGTGGTTTCCTATAGCTTCAGGCCTTACAGGGCTGAAGAAAAGTTGTGATTTTTGAATTCTATTAAAGCTTTTACTTATTGTTACAGTAGACTAAGCAACACTCTATTTTTTTTCTATCTTAGGTAGAAATGAAATTATATCATTTATTCTTTCAACAGATATTTCTGGAGAACTCATGGTGTTTCAAAAAGCACTCTCTGTGCTACATCACAGGTCAAAAAAACCAGTCCCTAACTTCAAGAAGCTCGCAGTCTTTGGGGGCAAACATGCTTCACATTTTAATTCAACTTAGTCAATGTTCTTAAGGAAATATGAGCAAAGAACTATGTAATTACAGAACAAGGTGAATATGTCTCCACAGAAGGCTTAAAATGGGTGATAGAGAAAGTTACATCTGAGTTGGATTTCAAAAAACAACTCTTGCCTCCATTGGAGAATAGTCAGAGAGAATTTTATGCAGAAGGAATGACAATTGAGAAAGCAAAGTGCTGGGAAGAATCTGTTGTGGCCAAGCAATCATTAGAATTTAATGTAGCAAAATGCACAAAAGGAGGATGTGTGTTGAGGAGGGATCATGTTTGTAATTGATTTTTAAAAGAAGCCCTGGTGCTTTATTTGGTTATTATTATTGTTTTTAGTATTGTGCAATGCATATGGACAGGCCAGCACTAATGCTTGCTGGGTATGCTTAAACTGAGTGCTTTATTTTCCCCTCTGTGATCAGTCTTACCTACTAGGTAATAGGAAATTTATGCCTGCTCTCTCTCCCTTTTCATCCACTAGTGCATTTCAACTCCCATCTCTCCTTTATTTTTAAATTTTCAATACACTTTCTATCACATGAAAATCTCTATTTAGTGCTTCTTGTGAATAACTGGAAGAGCTGGCAATTCTGGTTGGGATTCTTATGTGTAAGTGATAAGCTGAGACTGCAGGGCTCTACCCTCTTTTAAGAAGGTCCTGTGCTCTTCCTAGTCACCACCTGGCCCACTCTGCAGTGTCACTTTATGGGCTTGGTCCCTGTAGGATTTTGAGCATTCTGCCCTTGCTCTGTTATCTTCAGGTACCCCTCCCTACCTACAGCTGGCTTTTCCCTGCTCCCAAGCCTTATGCAGGTGGTCATACCGGAGCACTGTACCTGCTGCACTGTTTTCTTTAAATGTTGAACATCAATCATATCCCCGAGTTAAAGTTTACAAGACACACTCACATTCATGATTGTATCTGGCATTCATCTAGTGATGTCAGCCTGAAGATATGGAAAGCCTTCCCTTATTATGTGTGCTTTAAATATATGAGAATGGCACAGGAACAGACACACAGATCAATGGGACAGAATAGAGAGCCCAGAAATAAACCCACACATATGCGGTCAATTAATGTATCACAAAGCAGGTAAGAATATATAATGGGTTAAAGACAGTCTCTTCAATAAATGGTATTGGGAAAAGTGGGCAGCTACATGCAGGAGAATGAAACTGGATTACTGTCTAACACCATACACAAAAGTAAACTCAAAATGGATTAAAGACATAAATATATGAAACCATGCAACTCTTAAGAGAAAACATAGGCAAAAATCTCTTGAACATAACCATAAGTAATTTTTTTCTGGATCCATCTCCTGAAGCAAGGGAAACCAAAGCAAACATTAACAAGTGGTATTACATCAAACTAAAAAGCTTCTGTAAAGCAAAAGATACCTCAACAAAACAAAAAAGACAACTTATAGTATGGGAGAATATATTTGTAAATGATATATCCAATAGGGGGCTAACATCCAAAATACATAGGGAGCTCATATGCCTCATAAAAAACCAAATACCCAATTAAAAAGTAGGCTGAGGACCTGAATAACATTTTATAGATACATACAGATGGCCAACAGGCACATGAAAAGATGCTCCATGTCACTAATCATCAGGGAAATGCAAATCAGAATCACAGTGAGATACCACCTCACACTAGTCAGAATGGCCACTATCCAAAAGACAAGAAATAACAAGTGTTGGTGAGAATGTGGAGAATTGGGAACCTTCCTACACTGTTGGGAATGTAAATTGGAGCAGCCACTGTGGAAAGCAGTATGGAGTTTCCTTAAAAAACCAAAAAAGAGAAATACCATGCGGCCCAGTAATTCTACTTCTAGTAAGTTACCCAAAGAAAACAAAATCTCTAATTTGAAAAGATATATGTACCCCTATGTTTACTGCTGCATTATTTATAATAGCGAAACTATGGAAGCAACCAAAGTGTCTGTCAACAGATGAATGAATAAAGAAGATGTGGTATATATATATATAACAGACTATCATTCAGCCATAAAAAAAGAAATCCTGCCATTTGCAAAAACACAGATGGACCTAAAGGGCGTTATGCTAAGTGAAATAAGCCAGGTGAGGAAAGACAAATACCATATGATTTTCTTTTATGTAGAATCTAAAAACAAAATAGAACAAAAGAGCAGTAGACTGATAGACACTGAAAAGTCACTGGTGGTTACCACGGGGAAGGAGCAGGAGAGTGCAACAGGTAAAGGGGATAAAGAGGTGCAAAAATAAATAAATACATAAAATAAAATGAATATGTATTTCATGTGAAAAATTTTGGTAATTTTTAAAAAGGACAGTTGTCACCTCAAAAATGTGGGAGACCAGGAGTCTCCTAGAAAAAATAAATAACTGTAGTAGAAATGGAGGCCCATGCCACAGAGTTAGTCGATACTACAATTCAGCTAAAAACTCACATCTTTCTTCATTTATTTTCAGACTTTTCCCCCACTCATCAGGCTTCCCGTTTTCAGCTATTCTTTATAGAATTCCAACCATTACTAAGCAGTACTTCACCTCACTGCCTTTCTCCAGGTTTCCACACACTTTGGCTTCCATATTCTGTCTTTTTTCACTAACTTGAGGTAGTCTGGAATGATGAGAATGTAAGTTGCTTCAGTGGTTTAAAAGTTTGTGCTCCCCTCCCCCTCAAAAATAAATAAAAGCTGCTGAGTCTATAAATTTAAAAGGAGAATTTAGACCAGTAATTATAGTTATGGAGTTAAGGAATTTTCAACGGGTTTTTTTTCTTTTCTTTTCTTAGGCTTATCATCCCAGAGTGGATCTGAATTCCTGATCCTCTATTTCCAGTAATTTCATGGGAGAAGTACAAGTTTGTTTACCCAGCATGCCTAATGACCAATTAGTAGGGTAAGTAAGGGGAATCAATTGACATATTATTTGAGTCTGTATTTTGAAACAGTTACACCACATAGCACATATTCCCAGAGAAATCAACTTCCTTTTTAAGCACGACATGTTTTTAAAACAAGAATTTGCTCCCTCCCTACCCACCCAGATAAAAATTTAAGAATTCAGACATCAACTCAAATATGAATAATTCAGGGATGTGCCATTTGTGTGGAATAAGAATGACTCACCTTTTAAAACATTATTTGTGAATTTGACTTTAGCTGCTCTGTGATTAAATCTTTTTTTTCTGACCAAATATTTGTGACATGAACAATGGAATGGTATTTATCACTAGTTCCATACTGCCAAAAGTATATTAAGTAGAAAGATCTGACCTCATTAAGTGAAAGGACATCACATCTAAGAATTCAGGGTGCAATTCACACCCGTTCTCCTTGTCTTAACTCACCCTTCTACTCCACTCAAGTTTTTCTGTTAGAGGACATAATGGCAAGTACAGACTAAAATATGAGTTGCTGCTTCTCTTTCATCATTAAGAAAAATAAGCAAATATGGTATCTAAAGCATGGTTTATTTTTATATCAAATGCAATCACTCAGAGTTTTGTGCATTATAAAGCATGTAGTTCTTTCTCAAAGGATAAGGAAGGGATATAGGTGATTTCTTCACTAGAGTGATTTAAGTATCTAGATAAGCATAAATATTGATGTGTCTGATGGTATCTTTTTTTCTCTCATTTCTTCATCACAGCCATACAGTCCTCGCCTTCATACTGGCATCTTTTCTCAAGCCTCACTAAGCTGCCAGGAAATTTGGTATCAAATTGAATCATTGAATCATTCCTATATCACTGCTATGTACAATGATGGGATGAATTATTTTGGGGTGTTGAAAGCAATGGTAATAGTCTAGCCTGGGATTTCACAGGGTATATTAGTCAGAAATGAATTTATCTTACCGAACCAATGGGAGATCTATATACAAACATATTTATATATAGTCTGTGTGCATGTATATATACACACATATGTATCTTTATATGGAGACATCTCTGTAAGATAAATTCTAACCAAAATGAGCAGGCGACGAGAGACAACAAAAGGCCAGGCAGTTTATTTGAGCAAAATCCCGGGCAAGGTTCACCAGTCTGCACAGACAGGCTGGAGAAGTCGCACCCAGCAGGGCAGGCAGCGAGTTTTTAAAGACAGTAGGGGGAGGGGAAGGCAGAGCATACATTTACAGTGGCGCGAGGATTGTCTAGCCTAAGGCACGGTTTTCAGGTTGGGAGGGAGCAGCAGCCGGGGACTTTGGCACGTGATCAGTGTCCAACATGCTCACTCCTCCCTCTGGTGCCTCCAGCCTTGCAATCTCTATATGAAGATTTAAAGAGATTTTACATATATATATATATATATATATATATATATATATATATATATATATATATATATATATATATATATAGAAAGAGAGAGAGAGAGAGAGAAATAAAGCTGCAGCAGGGGTCAGCAAGATGGATACAGGAGAGTCAATGGTTTAGTTCCAGTCTGAGTCCAAAGGCCTGGGAGCCAGGAACACTGATGGTGAAGCTCCCATCCAAAAGCCGGCACACGTAAGACCCAGGACGTGCCAATGTTTCAGTTAGTGTCTGAAGGCAGGAATAGAGCAGATGTCCTGGTCTGAAGACAAACAGGCAGGAAAGAATCCGTTCTTACTTAGGGGAAGGTCAACCTTCTTGTTCGATTCAGGCATTCAGATTGGAGGAGGCTCACCCATTACGGAGAGTCTGGCCTTACTCAGTCTCCCAATGTACATGATAAGCTCATCTACAAATACCCTTACAGAACTGCCTGGAACAATGCTTGACTGCTTATCAGTCCAGTCTAAACCTAACCATCACGCCGGGTAACCCCTCAAGCATATGTTCCTCAAAGGTCTCCCAGAAATGTTTCAAGCACTCCGTTCCCGGCCGCGGTGAGGCCGAGGCCTCTGTTTCTTGCCGGTTGTTAGCTTGAGGCTGCCCTCAGCTCCCTGCCATGTGGGCCTCTTTAACATAACAGCTTCTTTCATCCAAAGACAGCAAGACAGAGAGAGAATCTGCTAGCAAAATCAAAGTAACGATCTTTTGTAATCAAATCACAGAACTAAGGAGCCTGGTTAGATAGACCTGACTTCCTATCACCTGTGCCATATTCTGTTGGTTAAAAAGTAAGTCACAGGGTTCAACCCAAACTGAGGTAGAGAAAGTACATAAAGATGTGAACACCAGGAGGTAGGCAATGCCGGGGGCCTGTCACAGAACTGAAGTGCATATGGAATGTCTGAGTGAGGAAGGAATACCAACCAACATGGAAGGATAAAGGGGGGACCTACCTCAATGCTATGAAACCTGGACTGTGGGCCATTTGAAAACCCTTACTAGCTCCATTTTGGCCAAATGAATTTATGTGATTCAGCCTACTTCTGCATTTGTTAAAATGGATACATGTTTTTCATGTTGTTTCTTGACTAGTATTATTCCCCTTTTCTTCTACTGCTCTCTCATTCAACCAGATGATTAAGGTAGAGCTGACATAACCTCTACAGAGATGGGCCCAGCTGTGCACAGCCATACTGACTCGGTCAGGATGGTACATGAGATCCATTCTGTGTCCATGAGAAGCAGGTCTAGGATTTTTTCTGGAAGTATTAGAAAAAGGAAAGCCTTTTCTCAATGAGGTTAGAGCTGAGTGTGTGTAAGCCTGAAGCTTCCTGTGGCCAACTGGTGACCGAAGAGGGAAAACCTGAATGCGAATCCAGCTAACACAGTAACTCAATACTGAGCTACAGAGACAGAGACGGATTCCTAAAGATGTTGAGCACCTAGATCCAGCCTTGCCTGAAGTTACAGGAACCAATACACTTCTGCTCAAGTCCATTTGACCGGTGTTTCTGGCATTGCCTGATCTATACAGAGCTTAGAGCAGTATGCAGCACACAGCTGGCTCCGGACAATTATACACTAAGGAATGAAAGAGTGATTTTTGGAATATCGGCATTGAAATCTAAGGGACAGGCAGTTGGGACACATTCCCCCGACAGAGTCCTTCTGAACCCTAAAATTCTATGGTTGGCTGCTTACCAAAACACCTCTTTGAGGATTCGCCTTTGAACGTGTGTCCAGAATATTCAGGGATGGCTGAAGGCAGTTCTCTTCTGTTCATTCCTCATGGTGCCCAGGCTATTGCTGTGTAGGTGGGCCAAACTCATAAACCTCTATCTCTCAGAAGCCTTAGGCACAGGAACCTGGCCCATGGAAGTTCCAGCACATAAGACCCTTAGCAGGAAGGAAAACTAATTTAAAAATGTCCTCAGCTTTCCCAGGAAATTATTTTCACTCCATCTCTATAAAAAGTACCAGATTTGACCCCTTGTCTCTTCCTACCTCCTTCTCTGCTAACATGCCTACAGAGGTGGTGGGAGAACAGGGGGCCAGACTGAGGCAATGAAAGTCCACTTTTCATGAAAACGGTCATCAGAAACCAGTTTGTAATAGCCAGAGGCCGCCAAGAATAGCTAAGGCTAAGCCAAGTTGTTGAATTGGACAATTCTCAATCGAGTGAGGAAATACATAGCTGTTACTAGTGATCACAGCAGAAAGCATCTCTTTGAGATAAAACTGGAGACAGAAAGAAAAGATGTGGTCAGGCTGCTTTTCTCACTGCATTATGATTATTTATCAGGCAAGTTCAGATATCTTAGGTAAATACCTTGATTGGATTTTGATATTTAAATTGATAGGGTTGAAAGGTAAAGGCTGAAATGCAACCAATACTCAGGCCAGTGAGGTTCCAGCCTGAATTCTCAGAAGAACTGGTTCATTCTCCATTTTTCTTTGCAGCTCCTGGTAGCTAGAACCTGGCTGGCCAGCCCAGAAAACAGGCTGCCATCCAAACTAGGTGGCATTGTAAGGTATAGCCTGGACCCGTAACAAAGAAGAGCATATTCAGGTGCAAAATGCAGACATGCAAGGACCAAAGCAATTGCACTTAATAAAGAGCCCAGGTGATAAGGACTTGACCTGGATCTGTGCACAGGGCAAGCACTTAAGTATAGCAGCACCCACCCCGACCTCCAGGGGAATTACTCAGATCTCATCCATTGTGACTCTCAGATCTGTGAGGCCTAGGGCCACCTTTCTCCTTTCACTCTATCTCCAGCGTCTTGCACATGGCTTGACAAGCATATTTGTTGATTGTATGAATAAATGACTGCTTCTCACAAAAAAGAGGAAATGTTTTAAACTCCATGACTAAGATGGAGTTACAAAACATTTTAGAGCATTTCAATGAAAAAATGATTCCTTATATCAGCACACTATTTAGTAGTTTCTGGTGTACAAAGAGGCTTAGCATTTAAATATAATTTAATCATCATATTATAGATGTCAGGCAGGCTAGATATTTTTCATTTATTTACCCAATCAACATACGTTAAGTTCCTTTAATAGACAGTGTGTTAGCAGTTGGCATATAAAACTGCTTAAGATATGATCTACTCCTATGCCCTGAGAAAGCTCACAATGTAGTAGAGGATACACACACACATAAATAATTAGACAAATAATTACAATAAAATGTGGCAAGTGTTAATGGAGGAACCAAGAACACACATAATTTGTTGAGTACTTTGCCTGTGGCAGCCAGAAAAGTTTCATGGAAGTGATGGCAAATTAAAGGAAGAAAGAGAATTTGGCAAATATCCAAAGGTAGGGTAAGACTTTGCAGAGAAAGAATGGAGCAAATAGAACATTGTTTCATACAATAGAATAGAAAATATTTGCTGAGCAGTGGCAGAATATGAGACTAGAAAGAAAGTAAAGGCCAAGCCATCAAGCGTTTTGAAACATCAACCACGAAACTTACCTGAATGTTATGGGAGCCATTTGAAAATGTTAATGGAGAAAGAGGAGTAAGGGGTTCAGGTGTGCATGTTATTATCCAGATTTCCTAGAAGGGAAAGCTGGGTAACAAAAGTTAGATGAATTTTCCTGAGCCATAGGGAGAATAACAGGAGAGCCAAATATTTGCTGGATTGTAAATGAAATGCCAAATACCCACTTCCTGTTCACTGTTCAATCATTGGAGACAACATTTGTCATGTGGAAAAAGAGTTCATTATAATCAGACTGGAAATTCATGTACCTGAAAACCTCTGGAAGGGAACATGTAGGGAATGAATAAGACAGAATAGCAGATACAAAACAATTCTTATCCGTCTGAATCTGTTTTACATTTCATTCCAGATGCTGCAAATTAGCACCGATACAATGAATCTTTGCAAATTAATGAGGATCACAGTGGGAAAGAACCTATCAGCCACTCTGGTACCAAAACCCTCCTAGGCAATAACCTGAAATAAACCTTGGAGTCCTGACCCCAGACTAGTAGCCTGCTTCATACTCTTTGAACAAAACAATTAAATAATCACATTCCTCATGGCTCAACTTTCTGAATGTATTAATTAGATTAAAACACAATTTGTCAGGATCCCTCAAGAGGAAGGGTTTGCTGAACGTGTTTTCTCCTGCCCTCCAACTTCCAAGGGCACACCTGCTTTCCTGTGGAGGGAGCCTGTCCCTGCCCAGACAAGCCTCTCTGCCACACTCCTGATGGTATTGCTTCCAGAACTGGCTCCCCCACACTCTCTTGGACTGGTCCACCGATGGCATGCTTTCTTCTCTCTACTTCGGCCAACATCTGTCATTCAGCTCTATTTGTGTTACAAATCCTGTCTTAAAATACAGAAGCTGGTTGATAACTCTTATTGGCTCATTTCCAACATTCCATCCATCCATCCATCTATCCACCCTGTTTAAGATGGGCTTAAGTCCTCATCTGCCTCTTCCGTTCTCTGCAACCCTAAGCAAACTACTTAACCTCTCTGTCATTCAGTGCCCTCATCTGTGAAATGAGAATGACAACAGGTCAGACCTCATGTGGCTTATATGAGGATTGAAGAGTTAATTGCTGTGAAATGATTCTAATAGCTCCTGGATCATTAAATTGGCAGCATCTTCGTACTAGGATTTGGGGGATTCGGGTATGAAAAGGGCACTACTGTACCTGCCTCAAAGTACTAAAACACAAGGAAGATCCAATCGTACATCCGGTTAGATGCAGTGACAGAGAGATGCCAGTGGCATTCTAAGAGCACAGAGGCTGGGACTGGGATGTGTGCAGCCAGGCTGTGGTGTTCCCTGCCAGGGCTCGGCATGTGCAGCCATTCATCTTGCAGGGCTCTGCCAAGATGCCCAAAAGCTTTATTCTCTCACTTCAGTTGAGTCTCTCCCAAGTGATAAGCCCTTTCTGACTCTCTTAACTAAAATATCAGCACCCACCGCGCCATATCACTCTCTGTTCCCATTTCCTACACTATTTTTCTTCATAACATTTAGCACTGGCTAGCATTATATGATGTATTACTTTTATTTTTATTGGTTGCTCTCAAGTTTTGGCCCATGCAACCTGGAAACTTGTTAGAACTGCAAATCCTTGGGGCCCATCCCAGACCTAGGAAATCAGGACGTCTAGTGTTCTAACAATCATCTGCAGGTGATTCTGTTATTTACATAACTTTGTGAACTTGGTTTATAGTTTGTCTCCACGGGGGACTGGCAGCTTCTGGAATCAGGGATGTTTTTCATTTTCTGTTTATTACTGTAACCCCAACATTTAGATCTATATCTAACACATAGTAGGGTTCAGTCAGTAGTTGTTGAATGAACAAATGGGTGACTACATCTCACTTGGTGGCCAAGTGAAAATCAGTACCCAACCAGTTCCCTACCACTGGATCTATTCTCTTTCACAACTTGGCTGCATGATACAATTTCAACATTAAAAGTTAAATCATTTCTAGTTAGGTTAAAAGGCTGGAATTTTTTTTTTTTTTTGGCATACATAGACATTTTTTTTTGTTGGAGAAGATACTTAGAAATTGCTTGGTATTTATATAGGAAGAGAAGATGCATACAAACACTATCAGAGGTCATCAAAGCAGACCACTTGAGCGTAAGTTTACGTTGAAGCTGGTTTCATAATGCTCAGGAGAGTTTGATAGGAACCCAGTTCGCAGAAGATTTCTGCAGAGTAAAAAAAGAAAAATTCTCACATCTGATAGGGTGCCTGCGTCCACCAGCAGCACAAACCTACCAAAGGGAGTGGAGCAGGCAGGGGAAAGGGGGGAAGGCAGGGTGGAAGACAGACAGACGGAAGAGAGGTGGACTCCGGCGCTCAGACCTATGGCCCCATTTTCTCCAAGGCAGCAGTCATGCTTTCTCTCTTGTTGAGCACCAAGGCAACAAGCCCACATCATGTCTGCTCCTGCAGTTCTGAGGAGCATCTACGGCAGGTTAAGAAGCCAAAGAGAAGAAGCAGATCTCTTCCCTGGAGAAAAGTCTGAAGGCTGGAGCATCCATATGGGGCCCAGCACTCAGAGAGCATCAGATCCATCCCTAAGAAAGAATTGGACAAACCACGTCTATGGTTAAATGGTAGGGTGTGTTGGCGGGGAGGGAGGGGGCAGGGAGCTGGAGTTGGGGTGAGTTACAAATCACCTTAGCAAAGGACCAAAAAGCACCACAGCAAAGACCAAAGCCAGGGTCCAAGTATGTAGCCAGTCAGCAGTTGCTGTTTCTGTGACAGGCTAGGACATGCTCAGGAAGAGGGACTGCGAACCAGCTTCGCTGTGTGCCCAGCACCATGCTGCTACCAATGCTATTTGATTCAGCTTTACAGCAATCCTTGAAAATACATACAGTTTTTCCAGTCTTTCCCTTAGTCAATGGTAAAGTCAGTTGTAAAGAATACACCGTCCACTTCTCCCCACTTATATCCCTGCTCCAGGGAGATCCTGTAAGACTCTAAGGTCTCAGCTGAGGGTCTTCTGATGGTCATTTCCAAGGGGAGACTCTCCTAACCTCAACTAAGAGGATGGGCCCTCAGTTATTTGTTCTCATTGCACTCTGAATGTTTCCTTCAGACACATGTCATAATTTTGAATGATCATGCATCATGCTGCCTCGGGGGTAGGAGGGAAGCTTCATGAGGGCAGGAGTGACATGCATCTTGTCTACTGTGCATCTTCTCCATCAAGCACAGGGTCTCACACACAATCAGCAACCTGCAAATGTAGCCGCCAATGGGCGACTCCCTTTCTGATGTTTTCATCTTCTCATCTACCCCACACATGACAAGGTCAATGTTTCAAAAATACTAGATTCATCAGCATTACCAAATCCTTCAGGCCTTCGCACTGCCTGCAACATATGGTCCAACCCAAGATAGTGTTTCAACTGAGACCTCGAAAATCCTTTCCAGGGTGGTTTGGCCTGTCCCCCAGGCAGGACCCATTATAACCCCTACACTCAACACCCGTGAGACTCCCTGCCTACCAAACTCACTACCTTTAAAGGATCACTCTGATCTGGTTCCAACTCGGTGAAGGATTTGATGGTTCTAATTTCTAAGGGAGAGCAAAGAGGGAATTCTCAAATGAGGAGACCTGTATAGTAAAACATGAGAAGACTGGCTCTAAGTAGATTTTATATTTCAAAAATGTGAAGATTCCTCCTTAAAACTGTGATCTCAAGGCATTTCTTTCTTTCAGACACCTGGATTGATGGTCACTAAGGCACTGTGGCTCCTGAGCCCCTCTGTCCCTGCTGTCTAATGAAAATATTCCCAAAGCACCACAGTCCCAATGACAGCTCTTCTCCCTTAGGCTTCAGATGGAAGGTGGGGGTGGGGAGAGGAGTGAAAGGGAAGTTGTGTGTATTTAGCTACTGAATGCCAGGCCCTTTGCCATCTGCCTTTCATACAACATCACCCCATTCATTTCTGAACTGTAAGAAGTTTTATTTCCTCTTTAGAGAAGACAAGATTAAAGTTCAGCACATTTTAGCAATATGAACAAAACCACACAGCAAGCGGATTCTCAGACTCTGATTTGCCCGATTTTCAAAATGCCGATTCCATCACACTCTTGCTACTCCAAGTGTGGGTCTCAGCATGGGTACCATGTAGAAGCTGCTTAGACATGCAGAATGCAAGGCCTTCCCCAGACCACCGAGTCAGAATCTTCATTTTCACACACTCCGCAGGTGATGCATACACGGTAAAGTTTGAGAAGCACTGATCTCTGCCAGTGTTTCTCTCCCTTAGCTGCCCATGAACCACGTGGAGAGCTTTAAAATGACCCCCATTCTAGGTCCCACACTCACCAACTAAGAATCTCTGTGAGCAGGGCCAGGTCATCAGTGTGTCTTTTAAGTTGCCCTCCTCCCCACCCCCACCCAGTGCCCAGTGATTCCGATGTGCAGCCAGAATTAAGAACTGTCCTGTACCATTCTACCTCACGGGGAAACGTATCAACCCTTCTTCCAGTCGAGATCCCTTTTAAATATAGTACGAGGCTTGGCACACCAAACAGAGGTTACTGATAGACATTCTGGTATTGAAATAAAGCCTCCCATGCAGCAGAACTACACTGTTTGTCTCTGTTAATGTCACTCTTAGGGATGTCAGTTTTCCAAGGTCAGCTAAAATAAAAAGACTCTAGTCAGGTGCTTCTTTGCATTCCATTCACATTTCAGAACTGTTTAATGGGGGACTAGTGAAATAATGTATTCTAAACATTTAACTCCCCAATTGCCACCATATTAGTAAATGCTAAACAGGTCTTTTTAAAGTTCCATTCCTTTTTAACAGGAAGTGACAATTTGTTGGAGCGAAGATGGTAAGAGGTTGAAAAGTAAAATAGTTGAAGCCTGCCCATTAAACTGTTAAAATCACAGTGACTTTCAATCTCAGAAAAAAAAGAGATGGAGAAAATATTTATTGTTTTAGTATCTGATAAAAGATTCCTCTTACAAAGAAACACCAGTCAGTATAGTGAAAATATATTGAGAAATGTCCCCTTGACAGAAGTGAGTTCCTAGAGGATGTAGTTAGGATGGATGCCCTGGCTTCAGTTATAGGGAGTCCATCCGCTTTACAGGAGGTAAAGGGTGCAAAGGGAGAGAGAGAAAGAGAATTCTGTGATTCGATGTGCTCAGTGATGCGGCCCCTTACAATGACATGATGAATTCCAGTCCACCCCTGGCTATGACTGAGTCTCCTTTAGAAAGTGATAAAACAGGCTTAGTTCTGCTTTTAGGCTTACGTGGACCAATTCAGAGGCTGCAGCTGAAAACAGAATTGTTAGTTCTTAGGCATTTGCTAAAATCTTGGAGAAGACTTTGGATATCCCTGTTCTCTGGAATTTAGTCCTAGAAATTAGTGCTCTGATTGACTGCAGCCTGGTATTTCAGGCAAACATACCATTTTCTTCCTTCCATTACCATAGTAACACTTGGAACTTTTGTTGCTGTAGTTAGTAGATTCCATCTCCACTATGGAGAGTCAGCCCTCCAAATAATGATGCAAAGTTTGAAATGCTTAGTTCACTAGACATCACGTGTTATGGGCCTTTAGTTTAAATAGGGGCATGTTCAATGTGGCTGGAGACGAGAGTCCTTCCAAAAGACCCCTTTCATCAAGCTAGAAGAGTCAAGTGTAGTTTCCAATGTGTGTAGTTTTTCAAGCCCACAATGCTTGTTAGTTTCCCTTGTTTGCTTTGCTCAAAAAGCCTTGCTAGTATCTGGTTTTCACTCAGGGTCTAAGGTGGACCTGCCCAGGACATTAGCCATCACATGAGCCACTAATCACATTTGAGAATGAAAGAAGTCTTCCACTAAAAGCATCTGAAAGTATAAAGAAACAGAGGAACTTGAGAGCCAAGTTCCAAATATTTCAAGAGGGTTCAGCATCAAGCCGGATAAATTGCCCCAAGGGCTAGCCAGGGTGCGAAAAAGACAATGGTAGACACGCTACACACAAAGAAAAACAATCTTAGTCTGTGTAATGGGTTACATTATGTTCCCCAAAAAGATGTGTTTGAGTCTTAATCCTTGGAACCTCAGAATGTCCTCTTATTTGGAAATTGCATCTCTACAGATGTAATTACATTAAGATGAAGTCATAATGGAAGAGTAGGCCCTAATTCCTGTGACTATTGTCCTTGTAATAAGAGGAAAAAACACACACAGAGACAAACACAAAGAGAAGGCCTTGTGCAGACACTGGCAGAGACTGGAGTTGTACAGTTGTAAGCCAAGGAACAGGTCGATACACTAGAAGCTAGAAGAGTCAAAGACGGATTCTTTTCTAGAAACTTCAGAGTAAACATGTCCTTGCCAAAACCTTGAATTCAGACTTCTGGACCCTGGAGATATGAGAGAATAACTTCCTGTAACTTTAAGCCCTCCAGATTGGGGTCCATTGTTACAGCAGCCCTAGGAAGCTAATACAGGATGCCACTGTATTAACAGCCTGTATTAGCTTCCTACATTTGGGAACCCCACAGGTAGATATACCTGGAGGCAGGCAGGTTTTATTTACTCAGGCTGTACTTCTTTACCCAGCTCCCATAATATTCAACATACTTCATTATTTGTACATTCTGATACCTTGGATCCTATGTTCCCTGATAATAGAGACCACGTCAGTCTTACTTAGGGTGGATCCCCAGAAGCAAGCCCAGTGCCTGCCACATAGTAGGTATTCAATAAATTTGTCCAATTGAATCAGTGGGTTGACCTGGGTCACAGGTCACAGAGGAGGGCAGAGGCTGGCACGAAGATCTTTCTGATGCTGAATTTCCCTTCTATTGGAACAGAAATTAGCTTATTAAAATGCTTGTCTTCCCACTTTGTTCATGTGCATGTGGATGTGGTGATTTGCCTAGGGAAGCAGAGAGCAAGTGGTACCTACCTATGTGTGTATTACACCAGCATCAGGTGGGACTGACCTCAGAGGATCCTGCATCGCTGTATCCCAAGGGTTACCACATAGGCAGTGGCATCTTCCAGTACCTATAACCTGGATGCTGCCAGCTGTTGGGATTCATCATCTTGACTATTCACAGGCTTCTCCCTTTCAAAAGCCAGTGGGTCTGATGGATGAGATGGCCTCTCCCAAGGGCTCTGTCCTGCCTGTGCTGCAGTTTTGCAAGCCTAGTAAGAACCGGCTTTTATTTCAAGCACGTCTCAAGGCTGGAGGCTTTTAGAGGGGAAAGCAAATGTGCAAAGGAGAAAAGACTCCAAGAGTCCAGATAATAAATGGGGTTTAAAATAAGTTATCTGCCTCCTTTTCAACACTCTACCCTGGTCTAATACCATAAAGTCCGTGCCTGGTTAGTGTAATTGAGCAACAATAAACACAGCTCCTAATAAATAAAATCCAGAGTTGTTTCTTTGTAATATCCTCTTCATTGTTGCTACAGAAAATTGAGCGTTAATAAATCAATAGTTCTCTCAAACAGGGCTAGAGTATATCCCAAATAAAGAGGGGGGTATGTGTGCTCCCCACACAGCAGTTGTGCACTGATAATGACCAAGCTGAGCCCCTGTACAGATGTGACAAGCACAGCTGCTTCACCAGCCCAGCCATGGATCTTTCCAGCAGGAAAGACTCCTCAGAACTCTCAAGGGTACCTTGGTATGCAAGAATAAAATACAGCTGGAGAGACTTTGCCCTTTTTAACCAATCACAAATGATTTTTCACATTGTAAAAAAAAATAAAATTCAAGTCAATTCTATTTAGATGCTAATAGAAAATTATATTAGATGCCTCTTGTGTACTTATAAATTACATATTCTCTTTCTATAAATATATAAAAGAAGCCAAATTGTGGTAAAATACATATATATGTACCAAACACACATGTATGTGTATATAATGCTTTCCTCATAGCTGATCACCATCTTCATTTCAAAGCAAAATTCTCTCTAATAATGTAAACTCCTGCTCAGAATTAACATTTCTTCAGGATTATATTTAATGTTAATGAGTTCATGTGTGTAAATACTTAGAAAAGTGACTGGTGCATAGAAATAGTTCAATAAAGGTGATTTGTTATTATGCTTGTTTGGTTAATTATTTGTTCAATTAACTAGAAACAGTTGCTGAGCATCTACTGTATTTCAAAACACAAGGGGGGAGAAAAGAGGCCACCTCTTCTCTCTTGGAATTTAAAACCTAGAGGGAAGAAAAATACTCAACACTATCACTCTATGTAATCAATGTAATCCAGATGTGTTTGTAGTCCCACCATGAGAAAGAGATTTATCCTGATATTTCATTATGCTCCAGGCCTCCTTCCAAATGACAGGTCCCCTAACGAAGGCAGATTTATGTTGACTTGCAATGTTGTTAAAGTCCCTTTTCCATAGAGAAGTAATAGGCCCATAATTCGTACTGACTTCCTGCCATTCTTGTTGGCCATGCCTCTACCCTTGTCCCTTGCCAGCCTCTACTTTCTTGACTATCCGGTAATTCTGCAAAGCTTTTGTCAAGGAGCACACAGTCTCTCTCCTCTCATCTAGTATCCTCATAAGAAACGTCATTATCTCTGTGGGCAATTCATCACCCCACCTCCTTTGAACCTTTCCTCTGCCCCCCTTCCTCCACAGGCATGACACCCATTCCATCTCAGGAACATTCTACTATAGCCAACAAGACCCACTCTACTTCTGAAACAAGTTTCCCCATATCTAAAACCTTGAATGCCAGCCTTTCAGTCTGACCGTGACTCCCCCTCCTCTGAGATCTCTCTCTAGTCCATATTTTCACCAAGCCTGCTCTTGGGCTTCGTTTGGTCCTCTGTGAACCCTTCCCTTTGCCCCACAAACCTTCCTGTCCCTCTCTTAGCTTCCCTTCAGCCCAAATGGAACGGAGGTGCCTTGGTACATCTCCAGCGAGTCCTCGCGTCCTTGTGCTACATGTCCATTTGTATGCCCACGTGTCACACAGTCCCAAGTAGACTGGCACCATCACAACTTTATGCTCTTTGATGACACCACCTAATCACACAGTGCCACACAGGACTCTTTTGTGGATTTCTGGTCAGTTCTTCCCCCTTCCTCCTGGTACAGCCTGCTTGCTTTGTCGCTCCAGAAAGTGACCTTCAGTGTGATTGTATTTGGAGGTAAGGCCTTTGGGAGGTAATTTGACTTAGATGAGCTCATCAGGGTTGGTCCCTGATGATAGGAGTAGTGTCCTTATAAGAAAAGGAAGAAACCAAAGCGCTCTCTTTCTGCCACGTAAGGACACAGAAAGAAGACCGTGGTCCACCGGCCAGGAAGCAGACCCTCACTGAACAAGAAACTGCTGGCAGCTTGATCTCAGACTCCCCAGATTTCCGAACTGTGAGAAAAAAATGTTTGTTTGTATTGTTTTAGGAACCCAGTTTATGCCATTTTGTACAGCAGCTCACACTGACAAGGACATCCCCCAACCAATCTTCTCACATTTTCTCCAGCCTCTAAGACCTCTGTTACAACCCCTCTTTCTTTTTTTTTTTTCTTTTGAAGAGTTTGTATCCTTCTTTTAAGAACAGAATTTGGTCCCTGTCACCACATTCACCTCATTCTCAAAGATGCAGAATTTGTTTTCTAGACCATGATTTTCTTTCTTTTGTGTATCTCCACCAGCATGTCAGGAACTGGGCATACAACATACAATCTGTTATCACCTCATCTTCCTATTTCTCCTTCTGTCATGTTTCTGTTGTTCCATGTGACCAGTCTCTGGATTCTAGCAGATTCTGGTTGCTGAAAAACCAGACTGATTAGTGGAAATTTTTGTCTGATATATTCAGAAACTCTTATAAAGGGATATTACCACTTAATAGGTAAATGAAAATCTGTTGGTTCAATACTTCTCATTCTGTTAAGCTACTTTGGGATGACAAGCACATCGTATACCAGCATTTGGGTTGTGATGAAAGAAAACCATTATCCATCAACCAACACTTGCTTTAAGATCAAGCATATTGCATTCTAGATATAAGGCAGAGTTCTACCATTTATCGACTATATGGCTTTCTTTACACAACTTATTTCTGCTTCCCAAACCTCTATTCGAGCATGTGGAAATTAAAGGAGTTGGAATAGATGATCTCGAGTTTTCTTTCAACTTGAAAACACTTCAACATTGACATTTCTATTAATTTAAATATTTAGTAGAGTGATTACTATGGGTTCTACACTGTAGTAAATCCTATGGAAAAGTGGAGAACGTATAAAAGGACACTGAGAATCTCTTCTGTACATTTGGGTTAGAAATGTCTTTTTATACATTTGGGATAGAAATAAAGTTTATTGGAGCAAAAGTGAGGAAATCTTCATTCTAGTTCTGACTCTACCACTGACTTGTTGAATGTCCAGGGTAAGAAATTCCTGTTTCTGGATTGTGCCTCAGTTTTCCCTTACATACAAAGAAGATAATGAACAGTTGATCTCTGAGGCCCCCTGGAGTTCTGTGATGCTATTGTCTAGTTACAGGGAAAAAATAAAGACATCAATTAATTCAAGAATAAAACACAGTGGTACAAAATTATCCCCCACAGTCACTGAGCTGCTTCTAGTGAGGATACAGATGTTGAGTAATTTATGCAGCCACCTCTTTTAGAATGCTTGCTTACACTCTGTGGGAGCTGAGCCAACTCTTCAGTGATCTCCACTCAATGGCTTGTCAGTTCCTCTTTTAATAGTAACATTGCACCCTCAATGAAGTGTTGAGGCATTTTTTCCTTGCAAGATGAAAAGAGGTGGTCACAGAACTGGCACAGATCTGGGCTGCAGACATCCTTCTAAATCTCTTTTCTTTGAGGAGCCAAGTGATTCATTCCGGAAATGTGTGAGTGCCCAGTACAGAGGAAATTAGGAAGATTATCTCCCCTAACCTCCCTCAAGTTCCCCCATTCTCTTGATGTTTGCATACTGCTAGCTAGAAAGGTTTATTATCCTGTTCCTCAAATTTTATTTCAGGAGTGGGGAGCATACAGTTGAAGTCTAATTAATGCAATAAACAGAAGCACATTCTCACTTCTGCACACTTAAGAATACTGGGGAATACAGGGAAAATACACTATTCAAAGGTATAGTTGTCTAGAGAAGAGGGCTCCATCCATTAAAACCTCATTGTTTTCCTTCCGTATGTCAGTAACTTCCTGTTGCATTGGGTTTCAAGGCCAAAAAGCTCTGCTTCAAAAGCTTAGATGACCTCACTTCCTTCATCTTTCCTGCTGTTCCTGCCTCCTGGCCTCTCTGCTGCCAAGCCATGCATTCTCTCAACAGAGCTTTGTTGAATGTCTGCAAGACAGCACAGTGTGACGACAACAGCACTTGATTAGGAGGGGGGTGGTGACTGCAGTTGCATTTTGGGCCCAGACCTGGTCACTCTGCCACCACGGGAGAGCTCTTGTTTCCTCTGTACTTCAGTCCCCCATCTGTATATTATTCTGCCCATAATTTGTCAAGCCTGTACACACTAGTAACCTCTCTAATTGATGAGAAACATGTTGAAGACAGAGGCCCTGGCTCCTTTATCTCTGTGTTCCTAGGCTCCAGCAAAGGCCTATTTGCAGAAGGGATTCACTGTCAATTTGCAGAATGAATAATTTAATGGCTAAATTGGAGGCTTCCCGTCTTGTTACAACTAAGGCTGCTGAGAGCTAATGAGAGGCAGGCAGTCGGGGTCAAATGGAAGGAATTCCTCCACTGCAGCAAGACATACACTCAAGCATGCACACATCATATAGGCAGTCAACTGCCCCATCAATAAAAGGAAAATGACCTTGCCCATCTCACCTATTTCCTTTAGGTATATTTTTCTTTACAATGATCTATGGATTATGGACAATTATTTTTCTGTGATTTTACCTAAGGATATAAGAAGGTTGAAAATAAGCCTGCATTTACCCAAGACTCATATCCTTTAGGGATGAGTTTACAGGTAGCAAAACGCTAATGACCTTGGAAATTATGAAAAGGAATCTAGCAAAAGGGAGGCTATGAATGTCAGTTGAGCCACTTCCCTTTGGGCTGCTAGAGATTCAACCATCTTAACACAAGATGCTGTATATTTGAGTCCAAAAATAAGGCTCCATCCTAGTTAACAGATAACCATAATAAAAATTGCCAGGCTACCTCAACATTACCAAAAAAAACCAAATTCTTCCTGGCACATCCTAAGGGGTGTTGACTCACAAGGTACCTTTAGTGTTGGCTTTAAAATCAGTCAGGTCTGGGTCAAAACTTAGCTCTGCCACTGTCTCAAATACTGTTTACTGAAAAGTCACTTAATTTTTCTGGGCTTGAGTTTGCTCACCTATAAGCAAGAGATAACATAATATACTTAATTGATGGAATGGTAGGAAAAATAAGGTGGAAGATGAATAGGTTACTTTTTTGTCCAACTACCATGTTGTGTCTGCATCAATGATTATCGTGACACTGAAGCCATGGGCAGGCCTTTGGGGATCTACGCTCCATTTGGGGAGCCTGGGTGTAGTCTCATGAAAAGCCAGCTAGAAATGCAAGGAAACATCATGGGAGAAGGCGTGGGACTACGGCAGATGAAGTGCTAAATGAGTGGACGGAATCTATTAAGCTGTGTTTTCACAACTCACTGCTGTGTCTGGCTCTCAGAGAGCCATCGTTGCTTTAAGTAGCTGCCTAGGGGTCTATAAAATGTTTAAGAGCTTTGTCCGGTCCCACACAGAGAGCTTTAAAAGTTTAAATGGACTTTACCCCAACCTCAGGTTTCAGTTGAACATCTATGTAAGGATTCAGTTTAGTATCTTTAAGAGATTAAGGAGTCTCCAGGGGCCTTCCTACTAGCCCCAGAATCTTGGTAGAGGGAAACACACTGGCTCTGTTTCAAAATTAAAAAGACAGATGCACCAAAGTGATCTTCCCCTGACATCCAGTGCAGGTTAGATGTCTAGGCATAATGCCAATTTGTCTCTTATTTGGGAAATGCATGCTTGGACATCATCCTAGCTTCCTACAAAAGGATTGCACAGCTTGATCCCTTGCAGAAAAGAACCCATAAGCACATAATTGACATTGTTGAGTGAGACTGACAAAGACATATCTATAACAGTGACATGCTCATAAAAATTATTTATTGAGAGCTACTGTAGGCCACAGACTGTGCTAATCTCCCTTGATACAACATTACTGACAAGAGCTTTGTGAACTAGGTATTTTATTTCCCATTTTTCAGAGGAGGTAAAAGACTCACAGAGATATGATTTGCCCACAGTAAATGGCAGAGCCCAGATTTGGCCCAAGTATTTATAATAATACTTATTATGATGATAATAAAAATAATAGTAATAATGATATCAATAAGAAAACCAATTAAAAGGTCAGCCACTGTACTCAAAATACGATATGATTTAATCTTCGTAACAATTGCATCCTTTTCCTACAATTGAGGAAAATGAGCCTTGAGATTTTTTAAAATATATCACCCACATTTATGTAGCTAGGAGTGGTTGTCTCACTCCCAAGCCATGTGCCCTTTACACTACTCTGCACTGCCATTCAAAAAGAAAACATAATTTACTGTCTCCCTAGGCAAGAACTTTGCCATTTCAGTCAAGAGCAGGCTGCCTTGTAAGACATGTAGAATTTGTCTGATGGTGGGTAGAAGAAGTGGACTATTTGGGCATGTCTGGGGAAAGGACATGCAGGCAGAAATTTCCTATATCTTGGTTGATGTTGAAGGGATTTGCCTAAACAGTTCTGAGGATATAGAATAGCTCTATACTTCACATCTGTGATGCCAGAGCTCAGAGCCCTAGTCAGGTAGATGACCATCATGTGCAAAGAGCAAAGCATGGGCTTGGGAGTCCAGTTCAGACCAAGGCTCACCAACCAGGGGCTTGCGGCCAGTCCCACAGACAGATAGGTTTTATCTTATCAAGGCAGAGTGTAAAGAAAAACCAAACTGGTTTATGATTTTTAAAATTCAAGAGATTTCACAGGAAAATCTAGATTCCAAACTTTTTTTGAGAGAAAAACAAAAACTCAAAAGATCTGATGGCTCTGGGCCTACACACCTGCCTGGTGGTGGTCAGGCCCCTTGAGAAGGATGGGCACTCTTGTTTGCCACGATGTCCTCCCTGCCCACTCCACTCATTTAGGTTATTTGTTCCTGTAGATATCTGAGTTTGCCACTCCTGTTTCAGAACCAGCAGTATTATTAACTAGCTAGGAAAACATAGATGAATCTCTAAAAATCTTTCTAAAAATAGGAGCAAATTTGAAGAGGTCAGCAGTTTTCCAACTATCGTTTGAGCCACGGATGGCTTTCTGTTCATGAAACTTGAAACTCAAGTGTCACAAAAGACATTCATAAAGAGGGGAGAAGGCTCATGAACCACCACCAACCTCAGCCTATTCTTGGAAATATTCTTCAAAGGTATTAGGAAGAGCTCCCAAGTTCTAATCACCATCGATTTAAAAGCTCTAGACTGACTTGAAAGGTTAACTCAAAGTTGGGAGTGCAAAGATTCGGAGGTTTTCCTCACAGGCATCTTCTTCCTTATCTTTCCTAAATATGATCATTTATTGGCCTCTCAATTCTTTTTTGTGTACCTTTTCTATTTCTTTTCTTTCTCTCTTTTGTTTTATCTTGAAATGACTTATTTTGGTGTGCACGTCACCCAGGAATGTTCTTCAATATTTTTAAATTAAGCTACAGTTTACAAACAAAATATTCACCATATTCTGGTTTGTTATATGAATATGTAGTACAGATTTCACTGTGTGGCACAGATAACAAACCAGAAAAGTGGGGTGGAGTGGGGGAGAGACTTGTAGAACCTGAAATGTTGCATGATCTCTAACAGTAAAGAGGAATCTGTAGGTCATATAGACAAAATTAGGGTCTTAACTTAGGCATTACATGATCTGGATTAGACCTCCAATTCTGCTACCAACTAATTTAAAGGAGTTACTTAGATTAATTATCTGCCATGGTTGAGAAAAATCACATGCATAGTTTAGTATGGTACCAGAGACATAGTAAGTATACAAAAACATACGCAGCATTGATTATTAAAATATGATCTCTGAGATCCATTCTTGCTCTAAATTAAGAATCCAACAAGACACAGTGGAATCAAAACCCTTAATGCTTCTCCACAATCTGACGCTGACTAGCTGTGTGGATCATCAGTAAACTACAACTTCTGAACCTCAATCTCCTTATGCATAAAATGGGGTAACTACCCCCCATCTGTCAGCCATCAAAGGTATGCATGAAGATTAAATAAAACCTCTTTGTGAATAAATTTTAAAAACACGTATTTTGCTGAGGAAATAGAAAAGGTCTTTATAATTACCTGGCTGCGCAGAAACCAGAATGGTAAAAGGGTATTTAAAATAACATCCGGGTAACAATTTTTCTTACCTTTTGAGAAGTTTTAACTAAGTGATTTCTCACTAAGTTATGAAGAAGAGTCCTAGACAGTGAATAGAATGCTCACATTGGGAAAATGGAGACTATAAATACCTGAGCCAGAGCAACAGACTGAGACTCTCGTCTGCAGAGAAGGACAGGGAATGGGATACAATGGTGGGTAATTATTAAAAGATAAACTGAGGGATATTAAAACCTTTAAGTGTTCATTGGAGCAAATATCCATGTAAATCAAGAAGCACTAAATTGGATATGCGAGGTGCACCCCACAGACAGGTGCAAGGGGAAAGATTTTTACAGAGAAGATGCAAAGCAAGGAAATTAATTTGACTGTAGCTTAAGCAGCCGCCTCATTCGGGAAAGCCTAGTTGGCTGTGATTGGCTGCCCTTCACTTTCAATTACTTAACCTTGTAGCATTTGCAGGCTTAGGTTTGCGTTTGGTTGAGTAGGCTGCTAAGGCATTAGGTCCACCTCAGTCTAATGGCTTTCTTGTTTAATCACTTTAGTGGCATGAAGACATTATCCAGAAGTCAAAGGTCCAGATTAACTCATTTAAAAAAGTTCAAGGCAAACAGTTGTTTGGAAAACAGGTGTCAGAACATGTAGCACACGAGGTCATGGTGAGCAGAGGAAAACAATATTAACATTTAATGTTCATTGAGTATTTGCTATGATTCAGGTGCTGTTCATGTGTTAACTGACTGAATTCTCAGAACAGTTCTGTGAGAAAAGCACTATTAGTGCTTTCTGCCCCCATTACAGATGAGCAGCCGGAGCAAAGAGAGGTGAGGTGACACATCGGACCTCTTCACTTACCCTCCACTGGAACCCACAGTCGGTCCCACCCCAGCTCCTCCACCAACATGCTTCCTTGTCCCTGGGCTTCCCGTTGGGTTCAGAGCTGGAGATCTGAAGGAGGACCATGTTTTCTCCAGCATCCCTCCCTGTGGAGGCATGGCTAACTGACTGCATCCCTCAACCAGTGGCCACAATTCCCTTCTTCATGTCCCCAGGTAAAGGCTTCCTCTCCTTTTCCCTTCATGTGTCAGGGTGGGAAAGAACAAGCAAAGATTAACCCTGGGGCAGTAACCCTGGTGATTTTCTCATTCCCAGACCATCTTCGTAAGTAGTCTTTCTTTAAACTCCTCTTGAGTTACCAATTTGAGTATGTCCTCTCTTCCTGACCAGATTGATAGACAAAAGTAACCTGTCCAATGTGATCCTGCTTGTACAATTGGAATTTAAACCCAAAAATCTGACACCAGAGGCTACACTGCCTTTGCAAGAGAAAGTCCACAATCAGACGGGCTCCCTCTTACTGCCTGAGGACAAGATGAAGCAGGTTTTTCAACCCTGTCTAACAGGAGCATTAATTCCAAGTATGACGAAAGTATTGATTTAAGTGTTGAGCAGAGAAAACTCAGTGAAATTCTTCTTTCAAGGCCTCATGGACTAGTTGTGTTGCTAGACAATTTCCATATGAGAAGATCATAGTAGAGGAATATGTGATGTTCTCTGGGAGAAGGCAGAAGAATATAGTGGCTGAAGAAAGCTTAGAGGACATGTGTCATTGTATAAACTGATCTGGGGATCCCCCAAGCTTTTGGATGAGGGCTTCTGAATATAAAGTATTGCTTAGAGAAAGGTAATTATTTTCTTCTAATGTCACAAGATTTTTCTATGTTATGAAGCAGTGTCTACCTAGGGCAATATTTGCAGTAAAAATAAATTATAGGACCACAAAATATCAGGCATCTTCCAATAACTGCCTTGTGGTCTAACAAGGTAGGTACAAATTCTTTATCTATGCAATATTGGTTTGTGGTTGGCCCATTCCTAGGAGGCCCAGTCACTGGCTATAATATTAGTACATACAGGAAATAGGGAAGGTTCATTAGTTCAACCATCAGCTTTTCATCTCTTCATTCCTTTCATGTATTCCTTCCTTCATTCACTCATTTATATATTCAGGAAATATTTACAAAAGGTCTTCCACATTTAGGTTCCGGAATGGCTTTTGGTTATTCTGGCTGTGTTGAGCCTTAGCTTGAGATTGCATGTGATGTGTCTTTCCAATGCTCAGACTGTAGACATGGTTCTGGAAAAATCTGTCATCTGACATCACACACTTGAAGCATTTCATACTGAACATTTTTCTCCCACGCTATACTTTTCACTCTCCATTTTCTCTATTATTTCTGACATGAACCTGTCACAAATCTGTTAGGCAACACTGGTAAAGGGAGATAATTCTATGTACCTTGCTTTGGTAACATGCTAATTTTTAAATAACTTTTGGATTAAAAAATTTTTAATTTCTGCCTGAAAGAAGAATAATGTTACAGTGTTTCATAGGCTAGAGTGAATTCCAATGTTAAGAAATACACAATACACTAAAATAGTTCCCTTACTTCTTGGCTATGGTAGACAGAATAATGGTCCCCCCACAAAGATGTGTACGACCTAAGTAAGCCCCAGGACCTGTGAATACGTTAGGTTACATGGCAGTGTGTGTGTGTGAGGAGTGGTGTCCTATAATCCTGCGATCTTGAGTTGGGGAGATGATTCTGGGCTATCTAGGTGGGTCCAGTGTAATCAGTAGGGTCTATATTAGTGAAAGAGGAAGTCAGGAGTGTGAGACTGATGTGATGTGAGAAAGACAGACATGCCTATTGCTGGTTTTGAGGAAGGAGCGAGCCACAAGCTAAGGAATGTGGGTAGAATCTAAAAGCAAGAAAATGGACTCTTCCCTAGAGCCTCCTCATGGAAAGTAGCCCTACATCTTAATTTGAGCTCTCTGAAAACCATTTTGGACTTCTGACCTGTAGATGTGTAAGATAATACATGTGTATTGATTCAAGCCAGAGTTTGTAGGTTTTTGTCATAGCAGCAATAGGAAACTAATATAGTTTACTGAGAATTTCCTTTGTAAACATGAATTGTGAATTTTATTAAATTTTCGTCTGTGCTTATTAAAATGTTCACTTATTTTTACTCCTTTATTCTATGAATGTGATGGTTACTTTGATTGTGGAGTGCTAATTTGACCTTGCATTTGAATTTCCATTATTGTGATCATCTTTTTTACAGAAGACAGGATTCAACTTGGTAATATTTTGTTTGGGAATTTTGCACCTAAGTCCACGATCCTTGCCTCCTTTTGCACCCTAATTTACACTTCTCTGTACATAAGGTACTATCCACAGACATTGGGAGTGTCAATATTGTATAAACTGGAGGACCTGGGGCTTTGCCAATACTTGAATCCTATCTTTGCTACAGAACTATTGTACAATTTGGAGTTAGGTCTCATCCCATCTCTATACATGATATCCCCTATCTAAATAAGGATAATAATAATAAAGGTAATCCTAAATCCTAGGATTATATGGATTAAATAAATAATAATCCCAGCATTTGGCAAAGGTTCTGGAATTTATCAGTATGAGTAAGAAATCCTAATTTTCAACCGTTAATACAAATTAGTTCCAGCGATTCATCATTCACACTCTATCTACCTAATCTCTATGTGAAACTAAACTTCCTCTTAGATTTTGGGATAGAAGGCTGGCTATTGATGCCTTATATACCTTCTTCAGTTGGATACGTGATGTGCAAAGGAAAGGAGGAAGCACATTCCTCCTTAAAAATCTGTTGAAGCCCTTTTCTCAATGGAACCTCCTGTCTTTGAGGAAAAGTGTGGCTTCTTTCAGGTTTTATGAGCCCCTCATGTCCAGGGTGAGCCAGTTACCTAGGGCGAGTGGCTCTCATGGAATAGAGCTTCACTATTTGATAAAAACAGATTTGAAATTTAAAAATTGACTCCTAAATTATTGTTATCAAATTTTCTCTTGGCCTAGTATCATTTTCATGCTTTGATCTTGGTTTTGAAATTCGTGTTGGCAGAAAAAAAAAATAGCACAGCAATATGATCTCTGGTTTAGCATGACAGTCCCATTGTTGATACAGGACAGGATGGGTTGTCTATAAGGCATATCAATGAGGACTGGATTCCGCTTCATAACACAGAAAAAATGATGTAACACTGGCTTAAATTAAATGGATTTTCCCTCTCCATACAAAAATCCAAAATTAGCCATTCAGGTTTTACATATCAACTTCATGGTATCAGGGTCCTGTCCACCCTTAGGATGTGGTTCAACCTCATGATTCATTATGGCTGCTTGAGCTCCTACCATCAATGTCCACCTTCCACACAGCAAAATAAAGAAAGGGGAAGAAGAAAAACTCAACTGTCCTTTTAAAAAGTATCCCCCAAAGTGACACAAATAGTTCACTTTCATTTCAATGGAGAGAGATGTTAGTTTCATGGCCATAATTTATGTAAAGGGAGGCAGGAAAATACAGTCTTTTATCTAGGTGGCAAAGGAACCAGCTACAAATGAAGGTTGTGTAACTAAAGAGGAATATGGAGTGGTTATTGGAAGATAAGTGATAGAGCCTTCCACACACATTAACAGCCATGTCTTCAAGACTTGCTCACACACTCTACCACAGAGCCTTGGACTCAATTAGGAAGAATGAATATTATCTATTCATTCTCTTCTCTTTCTAATTAAAAAATATTATATACAAATTATCTCAGAACTAGGGATAAAAAATACTTACAGGGGTCTAAGATGGGACATAAAGCAAAGCAAATTTTTTTCTTTCCTGTTCAGATCCACAGACAACAATTCCATAAGCATCTCCTTTTTAAATATTTTGCATATTCATCCAGAAATATTTTAACCCATGCAGGTGTACCCTACACACTTTACTGACCTTTATTTTTGTTTGAGTAACTTTAGTGATATGTGTTCTTTAAAAGTTGGCTAGAACTCAACTATGAAACTTTTGCTCTAATACATCTTTTTTCCTATGCATATCTTTAATCATCTTTCCAATTTCTTGATCATTGGTCTCTTCAAATTTTCTACTTCTTATTGAACATTATTTTGATAATTTCCCCTAGATTTATAAATGCATTATGGAGTCTCATGGAACAAATGCTTAAAATTACTTTAATCTTTTCATCCTTAATATTGCATAACTTTGCTCTCTGTCATTTATCAAGTTAGCAGGTTAAACAGAACAATTTACTTATTTTTGTAGTTATCATTAAATAACTTTTTTATCCTATTCATATTCATTTTTTACCTTGTTTTTGTTAGAACATATCTGAGAAATTTTTCTATACTGATATATGCAAATCTAACTCATTCTTTTAAATGGACATGTTATTTCATCTGAAAGCTATGATAAAATCTTTTAAATTAGTCTCTAATTAGTAACGGTAGAGCAAGCTAGAAAGCTGTTTATCAAATGTGCTTATTTTCCCTCTGAGCAGACAACTAAGTTTCATTTCTAGATTCCCTTGTAAATGGATACAGCCACGTGACTGATACCTGGCTGACGGTTTGTAGGCAGAATTCACATGAGCCTCTTCCTCACTTAGTGAATAACCTGTGTTACCACATTTTCCTCTCATTTTTTGGACAGCATACAAGTCCAATATTAATGATGGCTGAGCCATGCAATGGAATAAGGCCACATCCCCAAATTTCTCTTTGGAAGATGTGTGCCCTGCAAACTAAACACACCTATCTTGACTGCATATGAGTGAGAAATGAACTTCTATTGCAACTAGTTATTGTGACCAATGGACTGATTTAGTGTATCTATTAAAGATAGCATCCCTATAACTAATTCATAAGCAGAATGTACATTCTTTGATGCATGACTCTGAACTTATAAAAATTAACTGGTAGACTCAATTTGTTGATCCAAATGTATTCGGTTTTAAAGATTTTATATTGCCTCCCTAAGAACCTGAATCAATTTATACATTGACAAACAACATATGAAACAATTCTAATCAAAATGTTGCACTGTCATACTACCTGATCTTGCAACCTGGTTGTGAAGAGTGGTAGTAAAAGTTGTTAGGTGAGGCTGAGCATCTTCTTTATGCTCATGACTTTTATAAGTTATTTACATTTCTTTTGATAAGTGAACTGCCCTTTTATGCCATTTTTCAGTTTTGCTCTTGAGTTTTTGGTCATTTTCTCAGTGACTTGTAAGGGATTGTGTACATCAAGATTTTAAAATATCTTAATGTTCACACATCCTTAAAAATTAACCCCTTTTTCTTCATGTGCTGCAAACAGCCATCTCTAATATTTTGCTCACCTTTTGGCTTAGATTATAGCTTTGCCACAAAGAAATTCTTTCAGATTATTATCTAGTCAAATTAATATTTTTCTTTCAAAAAATTTGGGTTATGCCTTCATATAAAGGCCTTGCCCATTTTCTAATGATACTTACTTGCGTGATTGTCATATTTAGATTCAAAAGGTTCATGCATCGAAATGATGTTTAGGTAAATGTGAGCTAGAGAGTATGGCTTAATCTTTTTTTTTTAACCAAATGGCTAATTAGTTGCCAAACAGCCCTTATTAAATATTCTCCATTGACTTGAAATGCTTCATCATCTACATGTCTCCACATATATGTACTCTATTGGTAGACTCTCTATTGCATGTAATTGAACAACTGTCTCTCTACTGGGCCAGAACAAAGCATTTAAATTTGCACATCATTTTAACCCACTCAAATATTTGTTAGGCTTAGATTCTCTCCATTCCCATTATGTTGCCTTGTATTACACATTCTCATTTTTCCACCTACTTCAAAAAAAATCAATTATTATTTTAATTGTGCTCATATTAAGCTTATAGATTATTAAATTTACATACTAATAGAGAACTGAGAGCTTCATATTATGCAGTTTTTAAAGAAAACTTTATATAAGAAAAAATTATTTATAATGCATCAGTTCCCTTAAAATTCTGCTTCTAATATTTTTAAATAGATTTTCACTTTTTCTAAGCATACAATCATTTCATATACAAATAATGACAATTTAATCTTCTTTCCAATGTTTGAAAGTATTTCTCCTTCCTTACAAGTGTCATTTACTATGGCTTTCTAGAACAAAGTTAAGTAATGGTGAAATTTTCCTTTTGCCTGAAATTAGATGATTTCTTTTTGTGTGGATTCAAATGGTGCAATACTATATCTGGAACATATTCTTCAGAGGTGCCCGTTCCTTGGGTGCAGGGCTAATGATGTATTCTTTGTATTTCCTTTTATCCTTTTGTCATTTTTGGTTTTCCATTTGATAGGTTTTGGGGAGGAAAAAAACACGTAAACATGCATTTATTCTTCACACTTCCTAAAGTCCAAATCTGTAAATCTGCTTTTGTAAATCTGCTTGAAGCATTTTATTATTCCTGACATCTTTTACAAGAAATAATTGGATAGTTCACAGATTGTTTAGGGACCTCAAACAGGAAACACATTCGTGTTTTAGGCTGAAATCACCCATGTAATTATATTTATGTCAGTCTGCAAGCAGAGAGTTTCTTAGTTATTATTATTGATGACTTCTACTGAGGATTTCCTGAGAAGCGCACGTATGTTCTAAATCAATGGCACTGTCTCCACTTAGCACCAAAATGCCATGAGTGAACCCAAATCAGGGAGCCCAGGTAGAGGCTGGCGTCATGGCTCATTAATCTCGTTCAGGGGAAGTCAACCTGCACAGCAACAAGACTAAGAGGCAGTGCTTTGAGGGGTCTCAGGCACCTGCTTTCTCATTGTGAAAGAGGAAAAGAAAAGAGTTCATAGACCCTGGGAGCTTTCTGCCTCTCAATGGAAAGAAGACTAGAAGCATTTGGTTCCTCGTACTAGGAGATGCCAAGATTCCTGGCCCATGACCTCTATTTGCTTGAGAAGAGCAATACAAAGTCCCATGTGGAATATGGGGCCGTCTGAATCTTGAGGGCTCCTGTGATAGAAAGCTAAGTTAGGGCCTAAACACCAGGAATGATCAAGTGCCCAGTAAGTCAAGACCTTGTGCTAGATGAACTGTGAGGAGTTTAAAGGGAAAAAGCACAGTTTATTTCCTCACTGGCCTTCCAGCTCAGTTGTTGAAAAAGAAGACAACTTTTTTCAACCCCTAAGTTCCTGGTAAGTATTCCTGAAGAGATTCCAGACTAGTGACAAGCACATAGACATGAAGAAGACGTAAGCATATGAATGTGAGCAAGACACACAGTAAGCAAGGTGCATATTAGGATCAAGAAGGGGAGATGGACGCTGACAAAGCAGTGTAACAGGTACTGGGGTTGCAGTAATGAAGGGACGGTGTGAACACATACAAGCCACATAACTCGGTTTCTCTGAACTAAATGCTTCACCAAGAGAGGTGGCATATGGATGTCTTAATGGATGTATAAAAGTTAGGCACAGAAGGGTCACGGATTTTCTAGGTAGAGGGAACATGAGCAAAGTAATAAAAGGTGACACATATTATGAGCTACCTGCATGCTAGCAACTAGCTTAAGCATTTTAATATATATTAATTCATTTTAGCCACAAAGTGATTTGAAATCAACCACAAGAAGTTCATCATGTAAGGAATATAGTCAAAATATTGTAACAACTTGGTATGGTGATAGCTGGTACCTAGAATTATCATGTATATAAATGTTGAATGACTATGTTGTACACCTGAAACTAATGTAATATTGTGTGTCAACTACCCTTCAATAAAAAATACTTATCTAAAAATAATAATAATAAAAAAAAATAATAAAATAAAATCTTTAAGAAAAAAAAAGTTCATCATGGTCACTGTGAGAAATGGAGGGGTGAAAGCAGGAGATGAAGCAAAGAGGGATGTAGGATTCAGATCATGGAAGCTTATCCAAATATTTGGGCTCATGTGTCTGACAGTAACAAATAATACTGAAGAATATGCATTGATGGTCAATAAAGTACTCTAATAATGCAGATGTTTACTGATAACTTTTATTTGGAAAATGGGAGAGATAATTGTCTTTCCCCTATCTATTCAATGAGGTTATTTGGAGGATCAAAATGAGTATATAACCATTAAAGCGCTCATGAACTACCAGGTCCTATGCAAAGGTTGATTCTTATGATTTGTAGAGGACATTAAAGGGCAAGAGGAACTCATTTCCCCAGTATACAATAGTAGGCTGTTTGCAGGGAGAATGACCTAGGGTCCAGATGACCTGAGAAGTAGCTCTTATTCCAAAATGTTTGGCTATAGCCTGGACTCCCTGTTTGAAGGGAAAGAAAAGTTTTAGGACCTGGTCTCTGGAAACAGTATGAAAGGATGTCTATAGCTCAACTTGACTTTTTCTTTTAAATATAAATGCAGAGTAGGAAAGCACAAATCCCTTTCAACTTGGAGATTAAAATCAGCACTCAAAGGAAGGGTTGCCAGCATGCATTTACAAGGCTCCCAGATATAACTCTGTTAATCAATTAAGAAAATGGATTATCATGCCTCATACTGGTTTGCAATGTGTAGGTTACAGAGTCCTTCTCCAGACATTATCCCTCTGGTCATTGGTGGAACTAACTTCTACTGTGGGTCTATAATGTGTGAAGTATTGTACATAAATGATCTATATCCAAGCAACAGCCCTGTCAACAAGGTCACATCCTCCAAAGAAAGCAGAGCTGGGATGCAGAGCCATGTCTGTCTAACTGCAAAATCTATTTTCTTTCTACAAAACCACATTGTTTTGCACACTTTCAAAGAATGTGCCTCCAAAATGTGAGTTGCTTTCTAGGTACGATTTTTGGATAAACCTATCAAGTGTCCTAGGTCTCAGATTCTCATGTTTATAATGATAGGATTGGACACAATTACTTTGAATAAGCGTTTTCCCTCCAGCAATCTATGAGCCGTTGGTACAAATGATGTACATCAATAAAGAGTTATACAACTTTGCTCTCCATGGCTCTCCCCAGCCCAGCAAGGTGACAGATGTCACAGCCAGGTCTCCCTGAAACTCAGCTGAGGTCTTCCATATGTCCTCACCCACAGGGGACAGGGGAAAAACAAGCACAATCTAAGGAAACTTCAGCACATTAACTCTGCACCTGATTGGGAAATGTACAAATTTTTAGATTCCTTTCAAATGAGACTGAGTGGCTGATAGCCAGAAAACTAAAATATTAAGCAGACCTGTAAAAAGAGCAAAAATATTTGAAAATAAGAACCAGGAACAGCATCTGAAAAAAAAAAGATAAAGACACACATATAAACTCTTTTGCACAGATAGGGATCTCATATAGAAAATCTAAGAATTGCTGGTTTTTGCTTAACACTCCCCCTCTTCTGAAAAGTTCAAAAGGCCAGACCATCATGTTGGACTTCAAATGCAATTTCAGTGAATTCTAATAAAGAAGGGATGTACTGACCTGGAATTCACTCCTCTCAGGGGCATTACTATCCAGAGGAAAGGCTTTCAGCTGGAATATTCTGGATGCACTATAAACTGTAGCAATATGCACCCTCACTGTGCTCAGGAAGGGAAGCCCTTAAAGCAAAGACTTCTCAGAAAGGTGGTTTCTTTCCCTCACATTCTCTAGCCATTTTTTCCCCAGAGTCAAATGATACAAAGAGCTCTTCTGTGTAATTACCCACTGAATTCAGTGACCACTGAAAGGGGGAAAACACTTATTTCAGCATATACTGAGGGAGAAATGTCTTGATGCTTTATTATTATACGTCTCATAGAGTTTTAGTCTTTCAACATGCTGTAATTGAGGGTAGCAGTTATAGGACAAGTGGAGACCTTACATTTTAAAGGTGCAGTTATGGCATAAGGGAAACACTAACTGAGTACCTGTCATATGTCACACATCTCATAAGGTGTTTTCTTAAATCATCACACAATGTCATGAGACAGGTACTATGCTCATGCTCATAGATGAAGAAACCACGACTCAGAGAATTTGATGCGACTAATTCTATTTCTAAACAACTTTAATGGGCTCACCATCCTTACTATTGAGTCCTGGATTAATGTTCTTTGAAACTCTCACTCAAGCCTCCATAACTCATGCTTTGGCAAAACTGGACTTACTAGCGACCCCTGCATTGGTGCGCCTCCCTCACGCCCTCATGACCTTTGTACACGTTCTGACCTTTGGTTGGAAAAGCCCTCGGATATCTCCACAGCCCCTCTCAATCCCTCTGGTGAATCTTTGCTGACTCCCCCCCAGAAAAAAGTATACTCTTCCTCACCTGTGCTCTCATGTCGTGGATTCATTACACGAGGTACCACATGACATCGCAATGATCTGTCTTTGTGTCCATAACCCACTGAAAATTAAGCCCTCCTTGAAAGGCAGGACTGTTGTGTTTTGATTTCCAGCAGCATGAAGCGAGCACTCGTTGGCACTTTGTGACTGGGAAGGTGGGATGTGGGGAGGACCAAAAAGAGGCGATGAGAGAGAATCAGGAGGAGAGAAAGTGAGGGGGAGAGAAGCAGAGACAAAGGAGGAACAGAGAGAAGGAAGAAGGAAAAGAGAACAAAGGCAGGAGGGAGGGAAGAAAACAGAGGAGGGAGGAAGGAAGGAAGTTATGTCAATTATCTATTAAAGCATGAGAAATTATCCCGAACTAAAACAAGAAGTATTTCTTTTCTCACAGTCTTTGGGTCAGGCACTCAGAAGTACCTTGACTCGGCAGCCCTGGCTCAGAGCCTCTCAAGGGGTTGCAGCCGAAGGGTCTGCTGGGAGTGGGGTCATGCGAAGGCTCGGCTGTGGCCGGAGGGCCCATTCAGGTGGCTCATTCACGTTGCTGGCAAGCAGGGGCCGACAACCAGCAGGAGATGCAGTTCTTCACCTATGGACCTCTCAAACGGGAAACTTGAGATCCTCATTGTATAGCTGGTGATGTCCCCGCAAAGCATGTAATCCAAGTAAAAGAATAAGGAGGAAGCCCCAAAGCCTTTTATGACCTGGCATGAGAAGTCACATACCATCATTTCTGTAAAATCCTATTGGTTTTTACGTAAGGGCAGGAGGCAGGGATCGCTGTGGGATATCTGGGAGAAATGATTAATTTAAACAGATCTCAATGACAGTCTGTGATCATCCCAAAACACGACCAGATCAATACAATCCTACACTTTAATTCTTTTGAAAACAGCAGGACATGCAGATATTAGAAGGGGATTGTGGTTTGTGGAGGTAAGCATCACATAAAGAAATGGGTACATGAATGCTCAGCCTGTTTTAATACTCCAAATAAACTGGGGTTTGTTCATCTGATCTATTTCTGCTTCCCACAGCATCTTTTAGACTCTCTCTGTGGATGAAATATCTTTCAGTACCACTACAAAAAAAATGGTATGGTGAAAAATAAATATGCACATTCTTTGAAGCAGGCAATGCCCAGCTCGAATCTGATTCAAGGACCCGTTGACTGGGTGGTCAAGCCAAATTTCCTGAGTTTACCTCAGCCTCAGTCCTTTTCAAACTGGTTCTAATACTACTCATAGGGTAGTTTTGAGATTGTGTATCACAGCACCTGCAAAATGTCTCAGACAATTCCTAAAGCACGGGAGAAACTATTTATTTTGCTATTTCCCTTAGTTCTGCTGAAAAATGGAAAAAAGAAATCCATACAGTTAGAGGTATTGTCAACCACAGTGACAAACATGTAGATATTTGAGAATATCTGAGTAATAACTGCAGTTTTCTACTCTTTGTCTTGGTGATTTGGAATTTTGCGGAGACAATTACATTTAATAATACCAAATCAGAAAGGACAGATATATGTTAATAGTGAAAATCCAAGTCAACCCTGAACTTGAGAGTTTCAGAGACCTTAGTGACCATAACAATGCTTCTTGACACTGGCCCACTCACTATAGTACCACTTGGGGAGCAATTAAAAATACCTATGTGTAAACCCCTTTCCAAGAAATTATCATTGGGTTTTCCTAGGGCTGGTGTTTCAGAGCTAACTGGATGATTTTAATGGTTAGCTGGCTGGAAAAGCACTGATCTAATGTAACTTTCATAGAACACGTGAAAACACTGAGGCCAATGATTTCAAACCCTGCACAAAGCCACCCTCGCATTTATTTATGTTTAAGACGTATGTATTTGACCAACAATAATTGAGGTTATGCTAGAAATTGAGTGCTGGATATTACTAATGTTTTTAAATACTTCTACATTTACTTTCTGACAGCACTAAACATGTTCAATTTCATTAAGACCCTTGATCTTGAAAACTAACTTGTAAGATAAATTGGAGTCAAAATTAACTCCATCTAAATGAGCAACCTGAGGCTCAAGGAAGCAACACAAATATTGTAAGGAATGAAGCAAAAAAGCAACTTTAAAAACAACAAATTTGACTGGATCTATACTGTTGGAACTCAACCAAGAATTAGGAGAAGTGCAAGTTGCAGTGCTCCAAAATCTTGCAACTACAGACTATCTACTGTTAAAAGAACATATGGGATGTGAACAGTTCCCAGGAATGTGTTGTTTTAATATGTCTGATTTTTCTCAAACTATTCAAATTCAGTTAGACAATATCCATCATATGATTGATAAGTTTTCATAAATGCCTAGGGTGCCTAACTGGTTTTCTTGGTTTCACTGGATATGGCTGGTAATTGTAGGTCTGCTTTGGTTATGTAGCTGTATTCCTATTAGGTTAATGTGTGCACGCAATTTAATTAGCAGTTTAAAACCTATACATGCTTATGTTACACTACAAGAAGACATGTCAAAGAAATAATCAATCCTCCCATGTTTTCTTCCGTCTGCTACTTCTATAGCTTTTCTTCTTCCTTCCTAATTACAACCCTTAAGTAGAATTCGTGCCTCATATCGAAATTACCGAGTATCCTAATTCTTCCAAGTGGTAAAGATACCTCAAGACAAATGCTGGGCATAGAAGCCACAGGGCATAAATCTGCAAAGAAGTAAAAAGCTAACCTTTTCAAACAGTATGGCTTCTCTCTCACTTACCAACTTTACATTTCCCTGTATGGCCCCGGAAGATGACTGGTTAGCCAGAGACGGGTAAGATTCCTCAAGGGAGGAACAACCTAAGACAGGCACAGTCGCAGGGGGGCCATCAGGTGAGAAATTGGAGATCAACAGAGGTGAGGCTTAGAACTGCACCCCACCCCCGTGTTTTGAGAGAAATCTTCTGCATCGTGGATGTTTTGTTGCCCTTGTCTAGCTTGGATTAATACTTAGCTTATAGGCACACACCTGATCACCTACATTTGCTTTCTTAGAGCACCAAACTATGCTTTCTACCTTTATCTTGCATCTACCTACCACTTCAGCATTTTATTAAAAATAATAATAATAATAATAAGGGAGAAACGTGGGATTCACATAAATCAAGTATAAAAATCAAACAAATAATCATATTTGAACTGATTGTTTATAGTTCATGATGCGTGATCAAAACCGAAAGTTTCTGTGATGACTGCCCTTGCACTGTTCACCATGTAAGAGCTTATTCACTATGTAAGACCTTGTTCACCATGTAAGAACTTGTTCGTTATGCTTCAGAAGATTGGAGACTGTTGAGAATTAGGCTTGGGGTTAATTAATGATTGTGCATTGAGTCCCCTATACAGAATTTTATTGTTGTTAACAACCATATGATCAATAAATATGAGAGATGCCCTCTCAAAAAAAAAAAAAAACAACTTCATTCAAGAGGGAGGACCCCAAAGGAAGTCTTCTAATTCCAAGTTCTTTGTTTAGACACCCACACAAATTATACTACTCAGTTTTGATAATATACAGTTTCTCCCCTCTCAGAAGCCCTCATAGGAACTGAAATGATATGAACTGCAGAAGAGCCCAGAGATTCCAAAGTCAAGGGCTGTACCATGGCTATGAAAGAATGAGCTCGAATTTGGAAAGTGGTTTTCTTTATTTGAGCTTACTGTTAACTATCCTATAACCCAGAGCCACTTGCATCAGGTTTTTGGAAAAGAATTATCTTGGCTGCACACTGGTTCACTCAGTCCCTGCAACGAAGAAATAGCAACCAGATAGTCCATGCTCAAAGGGAGCTTCCCTCTTCACCAGGATTTGAATACTGTATTATTTTCCTGCAGATGGTGCAACAGACTACCATGTCTTGGTAACTGGAAATGATAGAAATTTATTCTGGAAACCAGGAGTCCAAAATCGAGGTGTCAATAGGAACGTGCTCCCTCCAGCATCTAGAGAAGAGGCCTCCCTCATCTCTTCCAGCTTCTGGTAGTTCCAGTGTCCCTTGGCTAATGGCTGCATCACCCCAATCTCTCTGTTTTCCATGCCCACTGACCCCCCACCCCTCACCTTTCTATTCACGTCTTCTCTTCTGTCTCTTGTAAGGACATTTGTCATTGAATTTAAGGCTTGCACAGGGATAGCTCATCTGAAGATCTATCTATAAAGACACTTTTTCCCAATAAAGTCATAGCCACAAGTTCACGGTGGTCGTATCTTTTAAGGGGCCACCATTCAACTCACCACAGATGTATTTTCTTATAAATTGCTTTTTCTGTTTTTCACTGGTTATTTGAAGATTTATTGTACCTAGCCTCTTTCTGAGCTCTCTTTTTAGATCTTACTGTTTTTCAAGTGATGCTTAGAATTTCTAGAGAGACAACCATCTGTATAAGTGATCATTTTGTTTGCTCCTTTCCAATTCATAACTGTATTTGACATTCATATTTCTGAGACATGGTTCTCAGAAAGCAAATTATCTTAAGAGCTGGCATAGGAGTTATTGCTAACAGCTAAAGGAAATCAAATTTGCCAAGGCACAGGAAGAAAGTAAGAATGTTGGGGTAATTCAGGTCACACACTTAAGGAACTGTGATGTCTTCAAAATTATCTAATTTCTTCCCTCAATTTTGCCAATGTGCATACCAAGGCTCAGATAACCTAAAGATACCCAAGGACGCTCAACAGAGAAAGAATTAACAATACCAAAAGTAAGTTTCCTCTCCTTTCAATCTATAATAGGCAAACTATTTTAAATTTGAAGGTGTAAACTGTGTTACACACTTAAAAATCTTCATTGATTGCTCTTGTTTTAAAAGCAAAGCCTTGCATAGCCTGCAGGGCCCTGGGTAATCTGGCCCCTGCCTATCCCTACCACCTCCCTTTATGTGTCTTTTAGAGATTTTTCTATGTGTTCTGGACACTTTTCCTTGAATCTGCTGAACTGGTCTGAGGGCTTTCATGGACATTTTTCTTTCCGGCTGGAAGAAAGCTCCTTCTCCACGTGCCTGTCCTCTCCCCTTGCGGGCCCCTCTTCTCTGTTTAAGTCTAATTGTTCAAAAGAAGGTTGGTGTCACCAGATTCGATTAAAGCCCAGGTTTTCATTCTTATCAGATATCTAAAGTCCATTCATATCATGTATTACAATTATTAATGTTTTACATCATTTATTTGTTCAATGTCTGTCTTCCCCACTAGGCTGTAAACTGCATGAACATATTCATTATTCATTATTGTATCTCGCACCTTGCCCAGTACCTGGTCAAGTATTCATTTAAATTTAAAAACTGTTGACTAATGAAGCATTCAGATTTAGCTGGTTCCGTAACTCTATAGTCCTTAATTCTTCAGTCCTTCAAAATACTCCATTTGCTTCCCTTTCTGCTATTGCTGCGTATTTCTTTGGCCTCATCTTCCTCATTTCTTACTGCCTAAGGCTGAGTGGTTATTTTAGAAAAACGCAATGCTTAAACACTACCAAATAACAATTATCAACACTTAAAAGCTTCAGAAAGATTATGCAAAAGACGTGAAGATTATCTGTTATGATTCAGAATATATCTTAAGTGGTCCTTTTTTAAGCGGTATATAAAAATATCTTTCTTTATGCTACAATGAAAATAAACTTAATAGCTAGCATGTGCAGGATGTCTCCTCTAAGAGAGGCATTTATTTTCGACTCTCATTTCCCAGACTTACAGAATCTCATCTTTCTTGAGTTTACCATAAACAACCAAACAACAAAATTCCTTCTGTTGTTTAAAAATGTTTTGCAAGGCATGAGCCATCTCTCAAAACGGACCAAAAGCATAGAAGTTCTCGAAATGAGACCCCTGCAATAATCCCAATTACACATTGTTCTTGTATCCTATCTGTGCATGTAAAAACTAATCATAAAATACAACAAATCAATTTTTCATGAAGGCAATAGAGCAATTTTTTTCACTAAGAGCCTGACATACTATTTTCTGGAAGTGTAGAAAATGGCTGTGTTCTCAGCATCTCTCACATAGCATTAAGTCTCAGGCACAAATTGCGCTGCATAAAGGAAAACAAAATCCCATTCCAAACGTCAGGGTTTTATCCCCCTGTAATGTGTGTAAAATGTAGCCATGATGAGTTCCTGAGCATGAAATCATCTTTCTTTCCTGTTGTTAACTTGTTAAAACTGTACAGTGATACTGAGTAGCACCAGATTTCCCAACCTAAAAAGTTATGGTCAGTGGTTCTTTTTTGATCATATGGGATATATTAACAAGTATTAATAATAATTCCTCATTATACTGTCATGGTCATGTTCCACATGGAAGGAGTTTCCTCTTTAATTATAAGTGCATAATATACAAGAGGAAAAGATAAAATGAAATATCATCTACCCAGTGGGCCCAGATGGGGACGGAAGGAAAACTATGATAAATGGCCAAGGGTTAAAGGAAGGAACTGGAGATGTATAACCTGGCTCTGACAGGTGGGCCCCTGAAAGCTGTCTGCGCACTGAAAATACAGTCATGTTGAAGAGAGTTTAGGCTCTCTGTTTTTCATTCCTGATTGGAGAAAAGGACCCAATGGATAAAAGCTGTAAGGACAATAACTTTTAGTTTTCTTTGAGGGAAAGTATTGTTACAGGCTTACTGTTGAAGATTCAGTGGGTGGCTAAGAGGGCAGCGGTTAACCCCACCCCCTCTTCTGAGTGAGCAGCCCTCTCTCTGCTGGAGCTTAGAGGAGACCGTTTTAGTGAGTGTCCTATGGAAGGATGGCCGACAGCAATGACTTTAAACCACAGCCTGTCAGAGCAAGGGAAGCATACAGAGAGGCTGGCATCGACGTCCCTGTTTCTGTCAGTTGTTTGAATCCTTCCCATTGTTATGAATTTTCAGAGAAGTGTTTGAGTGTTTGTCCTCCAGTAACTTTTCACGGTCACCACTGCGCAGTGTTGATTTAGTTTCATGCTTGTTTTGTTTTTTAGTATCACTTGCAACTGGTAGGTAGTGATGTATTTGAAGCATTTTAATGCACTGTGAACTCATTATTCTTTTTGATTCCCAAATGTCCCATCTTAGGCCAGTGAAAGCTCCTTCAAATTGTCTCCTGTGTCCTTTTGATGAGGCACCATTAGTCTTTGAGTGCCTTTTTACTCTGGCACAAGATGCCCCAAGCTCATCTGGTACATTTCCTGCATCAGACTGGAATCAGCCATATCTCCAAGGAACCCTGGTGCCTTTTAGCCAGGATTTAGTGGAGCAGAGAGCAGATTCATTTATATATGCTTTATATGTGGGAATTTGGGTAAGAATTCACCTGAAAATAAAGAAAAACTGCTAAAAATGATTTAAAAATAGTCAACTAGGTAACTTTTTAAAATCCCTTCTTCTGTGAGTACCTCTAAATCCAATCAATTCCTAAAATAGGAATTCATCCTTTTGCTGGGCACAGAATTCTTTCGGACCTACAAAGTTGGTTACAGGAGTTTCACCTAGCAATAGTTAGCTAAATAATACATGGGAAAAACTCAGTTGGAGAACAGATTTTTTTGAAACATTGAAAAATCCGTGGATTTGGGGCCAGATTCAAACACTTATTTCTTTGTCAACACAGTGCTAAGTGCTTTTTAGAAAACATTTTCATTATAATATAGTTCATGCAAGCACAGAATTCCATAAAATAATGAAAATAATATCTGTGTAGCCAGCATCAAAATTTTAATATTTTGCCATATTTGTTTCATTTGTTTAAGTTATAAAACATAGCAGATGCCCTTGGATCCCCAGGGTCCTCCCTCCTTCATGCCTTCCCCAACTGAACAGCATTAACCATAACCCTCAATTTTGTGCTTCTCTTTCCTATGACTGATTTTTGAACTGGTCTTACCTATCTGAAATTACTTTACATAGTTTTAACTCTATTTGCATTTTATCATATGGTATATACTACTCTTCAATTTGGACTTGCTTTTTTTTTGGTGAACATTGCTTTTGAAATATTGCCTGCAAATACAGGGAGCTCTTCTTTATTTGTGTTGTCTGCTGTATTCTATTCCATTCTGTGAAAATACCACAATTTATAATAGTGATACTTATAGTAATATACTGAAAACTATTTACATTGCTTTCAACTTGTGTAATTACAGTCACTGCTCTAACACACATTCTTAAATACAGATCCCTGTGCACTTGTTAGGCAGCTTCTTAGATTATATACATAGGAGAGAAATTCCTAGGTCACATGTCACACCTATCTTCAACTTGACTGGATGTTACGGAACAGTTTCCAAACCAGTTACGCCATTTTCTGTTCCCAATAATATCCTTACCAATATTTGTTGTTTTAATACTTTTAAAATATCATCATAAAACATAAAATATTTTATACTGATTGGAAGTTATCTGTTGAAGACATTTTCATATGCTTATTGTGTACTCAGATTTGTTCATCTGTGAATATCTGGTTCATGTCCTTTGCACATTTTTCTATGTGTTGTTTTTATCTAATTTGCAGATGTCCACAATGCATATTAATCATTTGCTGGTTATGTTCCCCGGTCAGTTACTGTGACAAATAGGAATGCTATTGCTTTTTTATATGACTATCATATACCTAGAAAACTCCCTGATGTTTATTATTGTTTCTAACAATCATCTACACATTTTCTTGTATTTGTTTTTTTCCTGAGTCATACTATCTTTGGTTTAGGACAGATTTTGTCTCTTCCTTTCCAATTCATGTGTTCTTTGTAAAATTAGTGAACGGTTCAGAAACATAAATAGAAAGTTAAAAATAGTTGGTAACAATAAGCACCCAAGCATAATAGACCTACCCTTTTTTATTGTTTCCTTTTTTTCTATTTAATGCATTTTTTCCACTTACTATATTACTATATTGCTAAAATTTTCCTTGTGTACTCTTTATTCAGTTAAACTGATATTTGATTTAAATCCTTCATCATTTAAATTTATTCCTTCTAATTCATAAATAAATGTTGCTAGGCTATAAATTTACCACTAAGTACCACTTTAGATGTATGTTGTATCATATTATACTTTTGTTGACACTCCATTCTAGTTTTTTTATGGTGGTTGGTATGTTGTCTTAAATCAATTTTTCTCCATAAATGGATCTATTTATAGGGTCTCTTGATTTATTTGCCTATTTGGGGGCATGTCACACTATAGCTATCATTTACTGTAGCTTCTAAATGATATCATTTAGGAAAATTCCTCCAAACTTGTTCATCATCTAACTACATTAACTACTCATGACTCTTCTACAAACATTTAAAGTCAACATATCAAATTCCACAGAAAAAAATTCATCTTGAATTTTATTTACAAATCAGTTCAGAGCAAATGATGTGTTAATGGTATTTCTTCCCATCAACAAATAGCATATATTTCTCAGTTGGCTTAAGTATACTTTATATTGTTTAAAAAATGTTAAAATTAAATTTCCTATTCAATGTTTTATATATCTATATCTTGTGTTAGGTTCATTCTTTGATTTTGATTTTTTTGGTGCTTTTATAAATAGTATAGATAACTTATCTTTTATTTTTCAGCTGTCTATAGCTGGTGTTTAAAAATATAACTGGGAATGTAAATTAGTTCAACTATTATGGAAAGCAATATGGAGGTTCCTCAAAAAACTAAAAATAGAAATGCCATTTGACTCAGGAATTCCACTCCTAGGAATTTACCCAAAGAATATAATTTCTCAGATTCAAAAAGATATATGCACCCTTATGTTCATCACAGCACTATTTACAATAGCCAAGATATGAAAGCAACTTAAGTGTCCATCAGTAGATGAATGGATAAAAAAGATGTGGTACATATGCACAATGGAGTATTATTCAGCCATTAAAAGAAAACAAATCCTACCATTTGCAACAAGGATGAAGCTAAGAGGGTATTATGCTCAGTGAAATAAGCCAGGTGGAGAAAAACAAGTACCAAATGATTTCCCTCATTTGTGGAGTATAAGAACAAAGAAAAAACTGAAGGAACAAAATAGCAGCAGACTCAAAGATTCCAAGAATGGACTAGCGGTTACCAAAAGGAAGGGAATGAGGAGGGTGGGTGGGGAGGGAGGGAGAAGGGGATTAAGGGGCATTATGATTAGCACACATAATGTGGGGGGGGGCACAGGGAAGGCAGTATAGCACAGAGAAGACAAGTAGTGGCTCTATAACATCTTACTACGCTGATGGATAGTGACTGCAATCGGGTGTGTGGAGGGACTTGATAACATGGGTGAATGTTGAAAGCACAATGTTACTCATGTGAAACCTTTATAAGATTACATATCAATGATACCTTTATATATATATATATATATATATATATATATATATATATATATATATATATATATATAAAACTGAGTTTTGCTTATTAATAATCAATGTCTTTACATATTTATTTTTCCCATCCTCTCTTCTTCTGGGAATTATTCATATGTTAGACCATTGTATATTATCCCACAACTTTTGGATTCTCTTTTCTATTTTTTTTTCAAATTACTCTGTTTATTTTTCTCTTCTCACTTATATTTCCATTGAACTATCTTCAAAATCTTCATGGAAGGAACATGCCATGCAAGGATGCAAGGATATATTTTTTTGCTCTATTGATGTTAAGCTTGGACATATACATCACCTTGACAATGAAATGTGAGTGGAAGTGTCAGTTACCAGTTCTGAGCCCAGCTCTTAAGAGGCATATACTGATTCTAATTATCCTTTGTAGGCTATGAAATGAACATACCCCGGGAAGCCTGGTATTTAATTCAACCCATGATCTGGAGATAGGCCCATTTTAGCCCAGATTAGATCAACTAAAACCCAGCTATCATGCATTTATGTGAGCTAGAAATAATGTTTGTTGCTGTATAACAAAAAAATTTGTGGTAGTTTACTGCCTAAAATTACGTGAAAACCATGAATGATACACTGGATCATAGAGTATGCATTTGTTCAACTTTAGCAGTTGTTGCCTAGAGATTTGCCAAATAGCTTGTATAAATTTATACATCTACCAGCAGTATAATAGCTTGAGATTTTTTACCAAAACTTGGGATTATCCATCCTGTTAATTTTAGTCTTTCTGTTGACAGAAATGATAACCTTCTAACTAAACAAACAAAAAAATGAGATTATTTATGTAATTGATTTTTAAAATAAGTTTTTACATTTTAATATATGCAAATAAAATAGTATCAGCAATAAATAAGCATTCTGAAAATCAGGCAGGTGTCACTCTATAACTAGAAAAACATTAAGTCAAAGTATTCCTCATGGTAGAAAGAAAAAAACTGCTAACTCCAAGGCTAAATAATTCAAGGAAATCTCTAAAGTTGTTTCCAAAAAAATCAGTGGCAACAACTTGGGACACACCTACTTCAACAAGGTAAATGTCTATATTATATTGGTTTTATTAATGTGATTGAGCTGCATCTGTACAATATGACTTTCTTTAGCCTTAACGGGGAAGAGAAAGTGTTTTGCTGTGCTGGTTTGAAATACCTCAGGGATAAGGCTCTCTTCAAATGCATTACAACAGTCATCATTCACATGAGAGAGTTCGATAAGGGTAGTAAAAAGACAAAAATATGAGGTGGGAAGTTCAGAGAAAAAGATGGCGGGGTAGGAAGGCAAGGCAGAAACCTCCTCCAAAATACACATAAAGGAAGAAAATACAGCAAATACAACTAAGCCTGAAGATGACCTGAAGACTGCAGAACAGACCACGTACACCTGGGGAAGAAGAGAAGACCACACAGAGAAGGGTAAAGTGGCAGAACTGCAAGCAGGAGCCAAGCCATCCTCCCACCACAGCCCACAGGTGTGAGACAGAGGAATGGAGCAGGGGGGGGATAGGAACTCTGCACACCTGGCCCTGAAGATCTGCTCTGGGAGAATGCATCCACATTATACTGGGCTCTGATAATGAGCAGGGCTGGGCATCAGGGAGAGCTCAAACACTCCAGGTGAGCTCCACGGGTCGTGAGACCCAAAGCAGAGGCAGCAGTTTGAAAGCCTTGCCGGCAGTGGGAGCTGTGCCAGAGGGGCAAGGGTTGTACGGAACTCTCTCCTCAGGAGTAAGGGCAGGAGGATGATATCTGCCCTGCCTCACCCAACAGCTTGGGAACCCTTTGAGCCCCAGATGCTCCATTTCCTTCACTGGCAACACAGCCCCATAGGTCCTTCCTGCATGCATTTCTGGAAAGTTAACCCATGTAGCCCCAACAGCAGCATCATACTTTGCTGCCTGGAAGGGAAACTCTCACAACTTTCTCGTCCTGTTTCAGCCTAACCAGGGAGTTACCTGCAGGAGCCAGCTCCAAGAGCTCCTTCCTCCCTGTGGGTGTCCAAGCCCTGTCTCAGAGCCACACATTGGCCCACCCACCCCACGAACCCTGAAGCTCCACAATCACCATCACTGCAGGGCAGGCAGAGGGTGGCCCCACCCACAGCAACCCCAGCAGAGGCTTTTGCTCAGATTAAAAAGGCTGTTGAGGCAAACTCCCAGCACCGCACACAGACAAAAGGGCAGTCTTACCCACTGCACACCAACAACAGCTGGGACTCCTATAAAGTAGAACCAGGCACTGGAGCGTACAAGTCTTGAGCTTCTGGGCACCACAGGAAGCCTCCTTCATAAAGCTGTTATTCTATAGACCAGGAAGCATAGAAGATTCACCTAATACAAAGGAAGAAACACAGGAACCCTGACAAATGAGGAGGCAGAGGAATGTTCCCAACAAAACTCTAGTACAGGACACCAGAAAGAGGGCTAAATCAAACTAAGATAACCAATCTTCTTGAGAAAGATTTCAAAGTAAAAGTCACGAACATACTCACTGATTTAAAGAAAAATATTCAAGATCTAAGGGAAGACTTCAACAAGGAGAGAGAAGCACTGAAAAATACAGTAACTGAAATGAAAAATACAATGAAGGTATTAAAAGGTAGATTGCTGCAAGTAGAGGAGACACTCAATGAGATGGAAATTAGAGAACAGGAACCCAAGGAAGCCGAGGAGTATAGAGAAAAAAGGATCTCTAGGAATGAAAGAATGACAAAAGCTGTGTGACCAATCCAAAAGAAACAATATTCACACAATAAGGGTGCCAGAAGGAGGAGAGACAAAGGGATAGAAAGTCTCTTTGAGAAAATAATTGTTGAAACCTTCCCAATATGGGGAAGGAAAAAGACACACAGGTTATGGAAGCACGGAGAGCCCCTGACAAAAGGAATCCCAGGAAGAGAACACCAAGACATATAATAATCAAAATGGCAAAAATCAAGGATAAGGAGAGAGTACTGAAAGCAGTAAGAGAAAGAGAAAAGATTACTTATAAAGGAAACCTCATCCGGCTATCAGCAGACTTCTCAGCAGAAACATTAACAGTCCAGAAGGGAGTGCCATGAAATATTTAGTGTGCTGAAACAGAAGGAACTTCAACTGAGAATCCTCTACCTGGCAAGATTATCATTAAATTTGAAGCAGGGATTAAATATTTTTCAGATAAACAAAAGTTGAAGGAATGCACCACCACTAAGCTAGCCTTACAGGATATGTTAAAGAGACTGCTATAGATGGGAATGTTCCTAAGGCTAAATAGCTTTCACCAGTGAAAATAAATCCACAGCAAAGGTAGTAGACCAATTAATTACCAATCAAGTATAAATTAAAACAAAAGAAGCAAAATCAATTATACATAAAATCAGTCAAGCTCTTAGAAGAAAACATAGGCAATAAAGTCTCTTAAACAAAAGTATGAGCAATTTTTTCCTGGACACATCTCCTTGAGCAAGGGAAACAAAATAAAAAATGAACAAGTGGGACTACACCAAACTAAAAAGCTTCTGTACAGCAAAGGACACCATCAACAGAACAAAAAGACACCCTACAGTATGGGAGAATATAGTCGTAAATGACTTATCTGAAAAAGGTTAACATCCAAGATACATAAAGAGCTCACATGCCTCAACACCCAAAAATCAATAACCAGATTAAAAAATGGGCAAAGGGCCTGAATAGACATTCCTCCAAAGAAAAAATACAGATGGCCAAACAGGCACATGAAAAGATGCTCCATATCACTAATCATCAGGGAAATGCAAATCAAAACCACAGTGAGGTATCACCTCACAACAGTTAGAATGGCCACCATCCAAAAGCCAAGAAATAACAAATGTTGGCAAGGATGTGGAAAAATGGGAACCCTCCTACATTGTTGGTGGGAATATACATTGGTGCAACCACTGTGGAAAGCAGTATTGAGTTTCCTCAAGAAACTTAAAATGGGAATACCATTTGATCCAGTAATTCCACTTCTAGGAATTTACCTGGAGAAAATAAAATCCCTGATTTGAAAAGATACATGCACTCTTATGTTTATCACCATACTATTTGCAATAGCCAAGATATGGTAGCAACCTAAGTGTCTATCAATAGATGAATGGATAAAGAAGATGTGGTACAAATACACAATGAAATATTAAAGCCATAAAAAGAAAATCCTTCCATTTGCAACAACATGGATAGATCTAGAGGGTATTATGCTCAGTGAAATAAACCAGGTAGATAAAGACAAATCCTATATGATTTCACTAATTGGTGGAATATAAAAACAAAGCAAAACAGTAGGAACAAAACAATAAACTGATAGTGGTTACCAAGAGGGGCAGGGTTGGGGTGGGGGAGCAGGTGAGGGAGATAAAGGGGCACAGTAATTCGCAATCACAATATTAAGTTGGTCACATGGATGGTAGCACAGCATGGAGAATATAGCCAATGATTCTGTAACATCTTTCTATATTGATAGATAGTAATCGCACTAGAGGGCATAAAGATTTAATAGTATGGGTAACTGCTGAACTACTGGGCTGTGTACTTGAAACCAATATAAGATTGTATATCAATGCTCCTTTAATTAAAATATATATATATATGTGTGTGTGTGTGTATATATATATACAATATATATGTATGTGTGTGTATACACACACGATTTCATGGTCACCTTTTGGTTGATTTGGTTATTTGCATTAAAATGAGGGATAAATACTCATAATTATGATCTGTTTAACAAAACACCTAGATACACAGGAGTGCAAAATATAAAGTGTTCTAAAATAGACTCTAATCACTGAGCATATAAAATTGAAGCTAAGCTTGTGTTGACTTTGTTCCTTCCACTGTCTTGGTGCTCCTATGAAGAGCTTTTATCTATGCCCGTGCTAGGATCTTTGACTTAATGGAAGACAATGAATTCTGATTATGAGCTCCTACAGCCTTCACAGAGACTGGCTTAAGAAGGGAAACATCCCCTAGGTGAAAATGTGGAGTTAGTTTAAAAATTCCTAGTCACCATTTCATTCACTTAAAGATCAACTTCAGCCTTTCTTGGAAAGAATTTTAGAGGTGTGCAAAGATTGGGCTCTCTTTTGCACAGCTGCATTCAGAGATACAGTACAGGGGGCACGTTTAGAGAAAAAGTAACCCTTGCAGCTGGAATTTATAGCCTTCCAAGCAAACTATTGGTCTTGTAGATACAGTCCCCAGATGGCGAGGGCTATGGATGAAGTTGCGTCCTAACCCGAATTTGTAAGTTGAAACCCTACCCCCAATGTGACTATGTCTGGACAGAGGACTTTTAGGAGGTAATTAAGGTTCAGTGAGGTCATGGGGTGGAGCCCACATCCGATAGGACTGTGGCCTTACAAGATGAGGGACAGGGAATGCTCCTCCTCCTCTGCCCTCTTTTTCTCCAGGTGAGGACGCAGTGCGAAGGGAAACGTCTATGAACCAGAAAGAGTTCTCACCAGGAACCAAACTGCCAGAACTTGATCTTGGGCTTTCTAGCCTCCAGAACTGAATGGAAATAAGGTGCCGTGGTTTCAGCCACCGAGTCTGTGGGAGTCTGTTGCGGCAGCCCAAGCTGACTAACACAGTGAGTCTACAGACCCCAACGAGTGTAGGGGCTGTACGTGTAGTGTGGTTTGACCAGGTAAAGGCAAACAGTATCATTTGGGGAGGCTTCCAGCCCATCCGTTTATCCTCACACATCTGAACCTAGCAGTGGATCAGATGCCCCACACTGTTAAATTGTTTAAACGTGCACTTGATGCATACAATTAGAATCAATCTGAACTTCCCATCTTAGTATTATATTTGCAGATTAGTTGATCCAATGTTTTAACAAATACTGTAAAAAGGTAGTCTGAACATGAACTCTAATCAAGCAAGTTCCTCCTGGACTCTTAATTTCTCTTTGGCCACATTACCAGTCATATTGCTCCAGTATTACTGCTGGAGCTCCCGCAGGGCCTTTTGTCAGATGCATGGCCTCCTGGGACACCCCCTCAGCTGATCCCAGGTCCCTCACTGGATCAGTCCCTGCTGCGCCATTCCTGGAGAGCTCCAGGCACAGCAGGATTGTGGCAGAAGGGTGATCTTGGCAAAGTCAGATGACATGGAGCTGAGGTCAGAGAGAGTCACATGTCCTTCCTGGAAGTTAGTGAAACCCCAAAGCAAGTTTCTGTAATGTGTCTGAACTGGGGTTGGAGGGGAATGGACCACCAGTATCAGTCACCAATTGTTAACGAGTGCTACCAGTTTTCCTACCAACTTTCCAACACTGTCAGTGTTAATCTTGCAAAGTTCTACCCATCAGATAAACTCCAAAGTATATTTAGTTTGTATTTCTTTACAAATGTGGTTAATCCTCTTTGTATTAGTATATTTGACCCCTTTATTTTACCACCAAAAAAACCCTGAAACTGCATTATCTTACCTTCTGTCTACGTTTTTTCTATTTGGGTGTTTGTCTTTTAATTTGTGATTTGTTACACTGATTGCATCTTAAGGAAATTAGCTTGACCACGTTCAATAAAAGGAGATTCCGAAAAGGCAGATAAATAAAGGTAAAGGTAGTTCAGTAATAATGGGTGGGTGAGAAGGCATACTAAAATCCTTTTGTAGATGAAGATGCTACAAGTTAGATAATTAAATAACTCACTGAATTTTTTCACACTGCTGAGTTAGTCAGGGTTTTAATCCAAGTCTGATTGATTAAAAAGTCCCTGCTTGAAAAGATTAAACTTGTCCCACATGCTGAGAAACAGAAATCGGCAGTATTCTCTGTGGGGAGGTGGGGAGGTGGGGAGGTGGGGAGGGGAGGGGGAGAGAGAGAGAGAGAGAGAGAGAGAGAGAGAGAGAGAGAGAGAGAGAGAGAGAGAGAGAGAGAGTGTGTGTGTGTGTGTGTGTGTGTGTGTGTGTGTGTGTGTGTGTGTGTGTGTGTGTGTGTGTGTGTGTGTGTGTGTGTGTGTGCAAAGGAATCTGGGAATTACCCAAGATAGGAAGAAGCCCAAGACAAGAATCATATGGGATTCATGCTCCAGCCATTCATATATTCATCATATGAATTTGACAAAGTACTTAAACTCCTTCAGCTTCCCTTTCTTCACATGTAAATAAAAGGGGAGATATAATAATTCCTTACTTCTCAATGCCTAATTTTTCATATCTGTCATCCTCATACAGATTAAATGTAAAGATTATATGTGTTTTCACCTCATGGGAAAACCAAAGGGGATAATATATGCAATGTGGCATCTCCCATAGGTCACTGTGCCTATTCTCTTTTCTTTGCCTCGAGCTTGAGGAGCAATTCTTTACGGAAACCCTAGTTTTAGATGACAGAAAAGAAGCTTTCTTTTTTCTCCCTCAACTCACACAGCTGTCTTATCCAGTCTCCACCTAAAATAGGGGCAGAATTTTGCAAAAGTTCCTGGATGGATGTTTCTCCCAGGAAGAATTTATGACAACATTTCCAAAACTAAAGCCTCAACTCTTTATTATATTCTGCTAATGACTCAGTGGACTTTTGGCAGAAAGGACAAGTTTCCTTTGGTTCAAACAGTCCTATAGACGATTCTGATTAATCTATCTGATGGTGTAAAATCAAAATAACACATGCAGTCTTTGGCTGAAAGAGCTCACCGTGGTGTTATAACAATAATTCTTTTCCTTGTTTTCATATAGAACCTTTTGGAAACATTCCTACTGGAGCCAAAATTTCTGTATTTTGGAAACTTGGCTTATGGCTGGATGATGGCTGAAATGTGCCACTTATTTTCTTTTGGCGGGGGGATACCAGAACAGTCCGAATGGTTGTTAGACTATTTCTTAGAGGAAATTTTGTAGGACAACCCAATTTAATGTGAATAAAGCCCTTTTCTCTGACTTCCATGTCATAATACATATTCACGTCAAGAAGTTTTTCCTGACCACCCAATAGAAAGTATAATTCATGCCCCCAGCTGTCACTCCCTCTAAAGAGTCGGATAGTAAATATTTTAGACTTTGCAGGCTATGTGGTCCCTGTTGCAACTACTGAGCTCCGCCATTATAGCATGAAAGCAGCCATAGATAATACGTACACAAATGAGCATGGCTATCCAATACAATTTTATTTATACACACCGCAATTTGAATTTCCTGCCATGTTCACGTGTCACAAAATATCATTCTACTGGTGACACTTTTCCAACAACTGAAAAAATGTAAAAACCATTCTTAACTAACTCACAGATCATACAAAACCAGGTGGCGGGCTGGATTTGGCCAATGGACTTTGTCCCTTTGTTCTACAACTACTTTGTTTACATCACTTGTTACTATTTAAAAGAACCTACTTATGTATTTATATTGTTTCTATACTGTCGTGTGCTAAATTCAAGCTCTGTCCCTGAGAAAGGTGGGGGACATTACCTGGCCTGTTTACCCCTGGGCACAGTACCACAGACATGCCATAAACAAGTGTGGAATGTATATAAATCTGCAGCGTTCTGGTAAATCATTTCCTCTAAATGAAGTAATTAGTTTAACATATATACCATATTGAATTCTCTAAGAGATTTATGTTTTTCTTCAAATAAATTTTACATATACTACAGAAATTCATAGTGAAGAGACAGTATAGAAAAGCGTTTTTAAGCTTTGGCATTATGAAGACCTGTCTGCTCTATTTGTGTTTGTGATAATTGACTAAGTTATTAAACCTGTCTTAGTTTTCTCAACTACAAAAAAGAATAATTGTAGTGCCTATTTTATTAGACCTATTTTTATGGTGGGATTTCTGCTTGGTCTTTCATTTTCCTGCCCAAACCTACTCCCCGCTCTTCTCTACCCTTTCGCAGGTCAACACGGAAGGACCACATCCGTGGTATGCCTGGTCCTCCTGCTGGGTTTTGCCCATGGGGTAGAAAGAGAAATGAGGTAAGAATATTCATGCTCTTAGCTCGCCCCTAGATTTCAGGACTGGCTTGTGGTCCTAGAAGAAAAGTGTCAGCTCACAGAATTACAAATTTGTGGATGTTCTGCAATGCGCCAATCAGTCCCCTATAGTGTAAGAAGAATCCTGTTGCTAGCTCCGGGGTGCTGTGCTATCCCCCCATGGTTTCTTTATACCCATACCATTAAAAACAGTCTCTTTACAAGTAGCGATTTTACAGCATCTTACTATGCTGATGTACAGTGACTGTGAAGGGGTATGTGGGGGGGACTTGGTGATGGGGGGAACCTAGTAAACATAATGTTCTTCATGTAATTGTAGATTAATGATACCAAAATAAAAATAAAATAAAATAAAATAATTTAAAAAAACAGTCTCTTTAATAAAGTCTCGATAATCCCAAATTCCTTCTGGGACCTGAACTGATCCGAGCAGTTTAATGAGAAAATGCTTAAGGAATAAGTGGTAGCTCAAACTGGAACTCACCTTACTTGGAAATCTGGTTGCCTTTTTTGAAATTACACTAAAATAATGAACGATTCCTCTTGGTTCGCATTTCCCATCAGAGTTACAAACTGGGTGCAAGCTACATCCCAGATTGCTGAAATTTTTTTTTCACAGGATATTTAAAATCAGGAAAATTTACATCAAGATCTGAATTTTCAAATTCTCTTGAAAAAAAATCACTTTCTGGCTCTCCCAGGCTGGCCCCCTTTGCAGCCACGATCAACCAGAGCTGAGGAGCAGCTGCACCGTTCACACGGGGTTTACACTTGGCTGGTAGCTTTGGTCCCCACCTCTCAGTACTACGCAATGCTTCAGTTCTGTCTCTATGTTAGCTACCTGGCCCCTGGGGACTTTTTCTAAGAGAAATAAGAGGCAAAGTCATCAGCCAACTGGGGGAGAAAGTGCTGATTTGAAGAGCAGAATGGTATATATCATTATCAAGGAGAGCAAGAGATTGGCAAGACTCAGAGGGACAGGGTAGAACTACAAGATGGAGCTAAGGGGCCTCTTGGGGTTTTAGTTATAAATGGCAAGTGTGATCTATGAGCAGGGCTGTGTCCATTTGTCCAGTCCTTTCAGCGTCTCTGGGCAGATGTGGAAGAGATGGCAAATAGGACATTACCAAGCTGAGGTTTTGCTGACAGAGAACCATGAGACCAAGAGAGACCTAAGAGAGAAGGCTGTTTGTAAGGGAAGGAAGGAAATCCAGGCCAGTCAATGAGGGAGTGAGGACAGAAAGGGGTGATGGACAATAGGGAGAAAAAGGGAACCCCATAATGAACTCACTATGCACACCGGAGCCAGACTACATGGGTTCAAATCTCTTCTCTACCTATACTAACTATATGTTATATACATTATACACGAAGTATAGATACAACTATATTATATGTACTTATATATAATATGTATGATACATACTTACATATTATGTTGTCATATACGTTTTATAACTATGTAATATGTTTAGAACACTGCCTGGCTTATGGTGAGTGCCATGGCAGAGCTACGAAAATATTTTTCCTCTCCTATGTTGAATTTGATTTAAAAAATAACTTTCATTTACAGTACTTGTTTCAATTAAGAAAGATTTTTTGAATGCTTCTAATGTAAAAGAACATTAAGACAGATTTGGGGCGGGGGCCAAAAAAGCAAACAGTATGAAGTCAATCAGAAACTCACAGACATCCTCAGGGCAAATAGGAGGGATCAGCCACAAAAAAGCAAACACAGAGAAGGCTCTGTACAAGTGTATTCCTCAAGGACCTGGTCAGTTTTTGGACACAGCAAACAACAAGCAGCTACTATGTGAAGTTCATCAGTCAGTGCTGAATCTGGGACTTCATGGACTTTTGTAAAATTGCCTATGAAACACAGACTAGAATTTCCCCAAAGACTGATTCATAGAAATAGAAAGAATTTCTGAGAATGTGCCAATACAAGAACGGAGAGATTTTTGAGGAGGTGGAATTTTTTTTACTAACTGGTTTGTTTTTAAGAAAAAATTATAGGACAGGTAGGTATGTGGTAAATATGTCAAACAGTAAGAATAGCTTTAGAGCATTAAAGTTTTTATCTGACCCTTCACCCTTTTTGTAGAAGTCAAAGAAGTAGGTCACTAAAATAATAATAGCTTTTCAAAAATATTCTATTCAACTATAACATACATATTTACATGTATATATGTAAACATATATATTTGCACATATATATATTTATAAATTATTTACATACCAATGAAACACTCTCACTGCATCTCATGGTGGACTGTTCCAAATAAGTTCTAGAGCTGTCCACATTATGGATGTTATAAGGTACGGCAAAGTCCCTACCGATAAATATTTACCTGTTCTCTAAGGTTTTGACCTTAAAACCAATATGGCCACAAAACTAATGGTATATGATTCTTTTGTACAGTGCTGATTGTAGGATGAAAGTGAATCTGTTAGTTTACCCAGTTTAAAACAAATTACATATTTAGAATACTGGTAGATATTGCCAAATTGCCCTTCAACAAGATTGTACCAACTAATGGTCCCACTAACAGTGCAGGAGGGAGAACTGTTGTTTCCAAGTCTTGCCAGGACAAAAAAGGTTTCACCATGTCCACTGTATAAATATTCTCTTTGTTTTACTACATAGCTCCAATTTTGAAGAAGCTAAACATCTCTATGTTAAAAAAATTTGTATTTCTTTTTCTATAGAACACTATGTAAGCCCTTTGTCCATATTTACATTAAACTAGTACCTTTTGTTAACTGATTTATAAAAAAAATTTTATTTAAGGACCTTATTCCTTTGCCTATCATATTTGCTGCAAGTATTTCCCAAGTCATCTCTCTCTATATAGATAGATTTGGTTTATAATATTTCTTGACAAGTAGAAACTCTTACATTTTAGGAAGTTATATTCATCACTCTTTGGGGAATTCACAATTGTATCTTATTTAGAAAGAGCATATGATACAAAATTACAAGGAAAACTATTTTTATCTTAATTTTATATTTCCATCCATCTAGATTCTTGTGTGATAAATTAAGCAATCACCTTAATTATTTTCTCATTGGTTGTCCCAACACCATTTATTGAATATTCTGCAATAACACACCAATTTGGGGTGCTGATATTATCATAATCTAAATATCCATGTTATTTGAGTTTCACTCAAGACTGACTTTTTCCTTCGATGTTTTTCTTAATGTACCATACCAACCATATGGAAGTCTTACAGTAACATATAATAATGTGGTCTGTTCCTTGTCTCTCTTTTTCAAAATGTTCTTGCCAAATCTTTACCTGAACTACAGATTCAGAATGCCTTGTTTCATAAAAACAATTCTATTGATAGTTTTATTGAATCACATTCAATTTATAGATTAACATAGCGTAAAGGAGCATCTTTACAATATTCCATTATCCTAACTAGAACTGTGCATTAATTCCCATTAATTCAAATTGTATTTTATGTTTTCTAGATCACTTTAAAGATTTTTTAGTATTCTATATCCTATCAGAGCATCTTAAGCTTTATTGATATAAATCTAGACATTTCTACTCACCTCTTTTTCGGGGTTATTTATTTCGTGCTATATGGCTTTTGTTCAATGGATTTTTCTTTAAGTAATATAAGTGTATCTTATTTTGAAGTAGTAAAGCCAACAAGATTTTGTACATTAATTTCTAAATTCTCCTTAGTAAATTCTCCCATTATTCATAAGAGTTTTCTCAGTTGATTCTTCTGGGTTTTCCTGCTCATGAAATTATCCAGCAATTTGTAAACTGAAAAATTTCCTCTCTCAGAATTTTTATACCTTATATTTTTCTTGCCTCAATTCATTGGAAAAAATTTCCTGCAAAATTTTGGGTAAGAGGAGTGATAATCAACATCTTTGTTTTATTAATTTAATGGGAACATTTTCATACTATTAGGCATGTTGCTAATTAAGTATTAATGTACTTCTACTCATCAAACTTGTTTTCCAAGAATGACACTGGCTTTTTATCAAGCACTTTGTCAGCATCATCAGACATAATAATATATTTTTCTGCCTTGACTTGTAATTAAAATGGAGAAAAGTATTGATACAGTTCTTGAATGAATCATACCTGAATAGTATCTCTCAATCTTTTAATAAGCTACTGGATGCTATTTGCTAAGATTTTTTAGGAATTTTTCATCAGTACCCACAAGTGAAAACCATCTGTAGTTTCATTTTATTGTGTTGCATTTATTAAGTTTTATGCCTGTTTGCCTACATTTGTAAAAAAAACCTCTTAAAAGCTTATACTTTATGCTTTCAAATTGCTTAAATTGCATCCCTTAGATATTTGGTAAAATTTACTTCTGAAATAAATTGATGCTGATGCTCTTTTGAGATAGCTTTTGACATAATATCTTTTGTTGCATTCCATATATTTTCCAGAGCATTAATCTTTATAGTCAAAATTTTTTAATTTACATAAGATTAAGCAGAGTGATTCTCATATAATTCTTAATCTTCTCAGTATACAGAGTTGTTTATTCTAATGTCTTATTTTTGTATTTATTGCTGTTTTCTTCTTTGGCTTATAAAGTGTTATATCTATTTCGATACATTTTTCAAAGGAACAAGACTTGATTGTTTTTCTTATTTATAATGTTTTCCTGGGTTCTAACATAAGTGTTTCAAGGAGGAAGGCACAGTGGTGGTAATACATACAATCAGTCATTCATCTTACATTTATTGACCACTTTGATGTCCCCGGCACTATCTACATGTTGTAGAACACAAGAGGGTCTCCAACTGTTTGGCTTCAAAAACTGAAGCCCAGGTGGGCATGTTCATGAGTGATTAAAGCATGGCAGTGGCTCAACCTGGGAACTGAGGAGAAAATGGAGAGTCGTAAGGCCTCTCACAGAGAAAGTAACTGAGCAGGTTTTTAAACCTGGGTCTATAGGACATCAAAATAAACCCAAGGTCATTAGTGATATTATCTTTATTTTTAAAGATATTCTTAAAGTAATTTTAAGAAATATTCCATATGAAATATACTTTCTGAATCCTTAGATATCTGAGAGCATCTTTTTGTTGCTTTAACACACACACCTACATGATATCATATTGGTTTATATTGAGTTCTTGCATCATAAGTGTTATCTTTCATGATTCCATGAGTTTCTGGAATAGTCAAAGAACAGGCTAATTTATGTTCCTCTAAAGACAGTCTGTTTCTCTTACCCCACCACTCACCACATTAGAAATTTAGATTTACATTATCTTTTAAATTCTAAAACTTCACAAAATATGTTCAGACAGTCTCCATTTTAATTATTACCCAGAATATGGTAAGCTCTTTCAGTCTGTATATTCTGTTTGTTTTTTTTTTCAGCTCAGGAAATTGTATTTTATGTCTTTGAAAATAAGTTTTCCTTGTATCTGCTATTATTTTTTGCTTTAGAAGTATAAAAGACTAAGTAATTGAAAGTCTCTCCTACTTTACAAAAGTAGATGGTGGATAAGCCATCATTTCTAGTTCACTGCTGAATGCGCAGAAGGTAGACAAAATGATCAAGGGACTTGGGACATCAGCCAGGAAAAGCTAGATTTTGTTGTGCTGGGGGAAAGTTCTTATATCATCACTCCAGAATGCAGAAAATTATAGAATAGAGAAGAGACCTGAAGAATCTAATGCAAAGACACAGCATGCATATAAACAGAGTCATAGAAGATGAAAACAGAGATGATGGAGGAGAGACAATATTAAAATACAGGTATGATGGATGAAGTTTTTCCATAATAAAGATATAAATCCACATGTACAGAAAGGACAAAGTGTATCAAGCAAGATTAAAGTCATAGTTACCCATAAACATCCTAGTGAAACTGTACAATAAAAAAAAACAAGGAAAATATCCTAAAAACAAAAGGAAACAAAAGACAAATTATCTAAAGATTGACAATCAGATAACAGACATCTGAACTGCAACAGTAATAGTTTGAACTAACCTGTTTGCATCTCATTTTTCATCTTTTATTTCATAGTCACCTCCTTTCAGTTTATTAAATATCCATTATTCTCTGTTTCTTGAAGTCCTTTTCTGTTTAGCTTTCTTCACCTTTGATAGGTTATTATTTCCCTTATTTTATGCTACATAAGCAAATTCTCCACCAACTTGAACAAATCAGGAGATAAACATGGGTAATTTGCTCCCAAATTAATAAATCATTGGTCAACATTTCTATTTTCACAGCTACTGCAACCTTGCATAATTTTTTTCAGTTTCAAAGCTCACTGGGAAAGATGGAGAAAGTGAACCAGACATAGTTAATAACCAAAATAAACTAAAAAGTCCTTGCCCTTTCTGTTTTTAAAAGTAAAACAATAAAAATAGTATCCCACAACCATTTAAAAAATGCTAGTGAATACGAGTTCAAAAACCAATGGTATTTTTCCTGAGCAAAGGGTTAGTTAGTTCATTGCATTCAATGACTGTATAATTGGCCAAGTTTCTCTTTTTGTTCTTACCAATAATTGTGAGACCCATTTAACAGTAATTTTTCTAGTAGGAAATTTCTAGAAATCAAACACCAAAGAAAATTAAAGGAAAATAAAAGATGTTAAGTCAAAAGAGCAATAAAAATGGAATGTTTAACACCAAAATCAGTAACAACAAAAAAATGACAGTTGACATTTATTGAGGTCATTGTAAACATAATATCCCATAACCATTTAAAATATGCTCGTGAAATACCAGGCAGTTTACTGGTATTTCTTATTTAATTTTCACAAGAGCATGTGCACTTTCTTTATGCCCATCTATAAATGCAACATTTGAGGCAATCTGACTTCCTCTCTCTATCTTATGTGTCTGAAAATCCTTTTTCTTTAACTCACATTTCAAATTCATGTATCTTTTTTCCACTTGTTCCTTCAATCATTCATTCAGCAGATACTGAATACATAGGTTATGAATCAGAGCTCCGTATGTTTGCAGCAATTACACACCAGTGGAAGAGATGACAAAAAATAAAAATAAATAAATAGATAATAGAATTACTGATAAATGGTAACAATTACAAAGGGGAGAAGATGATGGAAGAGAGAGAGATGATGAAGAGACCACTTAGAGAGGGTGTCAGGGATTCAGCTGTGCTAAGCTGATGAGAGCAGATCTTACCCTGTAAGAATAAGAAAAGTCCAACTGCTCAGGCACCAGGTCAGGAGCATTCCTGGCAGAGGGAATAAGACATGCGAACACTCAGAATTAGGAGAGGGCATTTCTTCATCATGGAATAGGTGGTAAGAATATTCTGCTGTATTTAGAAACCAAGGAGTATAACAAACTGAAATGAGGAGGTAGACAGATCATTTAGGGCTTAGTAGGTACTGACAAGAAGTTTATGTTATTCTCGGAACAACATGGAGCTATTGAAAGATCTTATACAATAGAGTGAAAAATTATTACTATTTCTGTGGTTTAGAAAATGGATGGCATGGGGAGGTAAGCAGAGAATACATGTGGGAAGCTGAGTTAGGTAAGTGTTTCATTTGTTCATATCGTTATAGGACCAGTCTTACAACCCTAGGTAAATAATCAAACTAAACATGGTTGCTTTGCAATGAAATGTAATGCAACCCTACCCCCTCATCTAACCATGATGGGAGAGCCCTTCCTATATGTGAATTACAGAGCTAAATCCAGATAAGAAGTAATGGTGGTTTGGAGTGGGCTTATAGGATCAGGGGTATGTATTATATGAGGGGTAGTATTTTACATACGATTGTGTACAAAATCCTTCCTGGGGAAAGCAAGTGTATTACCACAAAAATGGAAAAGGGGTGAATTTTAAAATACCAAAATTAGGCAGCTGAAAATATTTTTTTCCCTCTATGATGAAGAATGTATTTCCCTCCCTGTAGGCCCAGAAGAAAACTTTTTAAACTACTTGAAAACCAATCAGACAAATCTGAGAACACTTGTTCTCCCTGTGTCTGGCACAAAACCTTGGACAATACATGCATACCAATTACCCTTTAGTAAAATCTTGTCTCACACCATCACTGTTAAAACTCATAGTATAGCAAACACAACTTCAGGACAGCTTCTCAAGCTATATCCTTGAGAATCTATGGGTTCTTGAGGAAACATTAAAATATTATGTATCCAATTTTATAGCAATCTACAGAGTTAATATAAACATATTCTGAGTTACCAATTTAGCAGCCTTGCATATCAACGTCTGTATCTTTATTTTATCTTCAATTATGTGAATACTATGTGATCATCTGAGATTAAAAACATTTTGTTTTAACCTAGGTCTATCTCTAACATATTTTCCTGGGAATACAGGAAGTTTCGGAAACCATCTCTGTACCATAGGTCAAATAGAAGGCTGCATTGAGAATAGGATGCTTATCATCTTTGATTAAAGATGAATTCATTAGCTTGGAAGGCTTTTCCTAGCCTATATAGCTGTTGTGTTTGTATAAACAAGAGACAACATCTTTTTCTTTAGTGAGATGAATAGGAAAGGCATGTCTGGGAAGTCACAGTCCAACTGGACATAATTTAATAAACTGATTGTATCTTTGTAATATAAGAGAATCAAAAGAATTTATTTTGCTTATGAATCAGCAATCCGGGCAGACACCAGCAGTAACAGCCTTCTTTGTCCTCCTTCGTCACCAGCTAGAACAGCTTGGCTGGGCACTGCAGATTCCACACTAGAGATGGCTCACTCACATGGCTGAGCAAACTGGGTTTGGTTTCTGCCTGGGAGTTCAGCCTTGTCTATGATCCATATATTAGGTTTTTGTCTACATGAAACTTTCCACAGCCTGCTTTGGATTCCTTACAGCACAGCGGCTATGTTCCAAGGGAACAAAGCAGAGTATATAGCATGTTAATGATTTAGCTTCATGAATCTCACATAGCATCATTTCCACCATATTCTATTGATCTCATCCTGCATTGTCCAATGCAATAGCCACTAGACACATACACTTATTTAAATTTTAAAATTAAATATAATTAAAATTCAGCATTGTAATCATAATAGCTACATTTTAAGTGCCCAATGTAGCTAGTGACTGTTGTATCAGGCAGCACAAATAAAACATCTCCATGATTGCAGAACATTCTACTGAACAGCCCTTGTCTACAAAGTTAGAAAGAGCCACTCAAGTTCATGGTGAAGGGGCCTAGACTCCATAACTTGGTGGAGGAAGCCCCAAGGGTGCAGTAGAAAAGAAAAGTATATGGGATGGGAGATATTGTTGTGGCCATTTTTGGAGAGTAGAATTTACCACATTAATAACTCAAATTATAAATTATGTAAGGAAAAGCCATATTAACTGATTATGTGTACCACAGCTTAACATATGCATATCTTACAATCCAGCAGTTCTCCTAGGTATACACAAAAGAGAAGCATTGCATGTGACAAGAGCAAGAATGATGAGAACATCACTTTCTGTACCAGCCCAAACTGGAAATCATCTAAATGTCCATCAATAGAGAAATGTTCAAATAATGAGCTGAATCTTAGCTATGTAACTACATTTCCTGTGAAAGTTACAAAACCTTTAAAAACTTTAGCTATACTAACTATAAGATTCTATCCAGGGGACGACTGTGGAAATTAATCCAGAACACATATGCAAAAGCATCTTGAGTATGGCTAGCACTCTGTCCCCAGTGACTACCACAGTCCCTGGGCATGTATGACGTCTTCTTCACATACATGTATGGAACTAATGAATTCGATAATAATCTGATTTATCCATCTGAATGTCTAAGTTGACTCTCTATAGTCCACAAAAATGGATTCTCAGAAGTGTTAGAACATTCTTTGGGGGACAGTAACTGGCATCTCATAAGCACTCAGTGTTTGAGAATGAATAAATAGATAGAGGGATGGTGAGATGAATCTTGGCCTTTCTTTTGCCTGCATGTAAAACCCGACACAACTCAATAATGAATTTCTATCCTAACATTTCAAAATCCCACCTCTCCCCACAGGGACATTCTTTATTATTTTACCCACACTTGGCAAGATAATATTGGAAGTAAGAGACAGAAAGAATGATTGTGAACCTAACAGCATACAGTGACCCACCTCTGGTCTGGGAATTGTAGCTGGAAATCTCTTGAGAAAATGACACCCACATGAAATTCCAGTTCTTCAGGTTTCAGCGAGGTTTCAGTGAGCGGGGGAGACCACAAGTATGACCTTCCTGTTGGCATTTGGTAACCTCCACTTCAGGTCCAAACCAGAGGCAGGAAGCTCAGTGCTTGCTAAGCAAGAAAAGGAAATAGACAAGAAAACATTCCAGCCTGAGGCTGGCCTTGGGATAGTTGTTCCTTTGTCTAGGTTATTTCTTTCATTCCTGCTCGTGGTCCCAACCTGCTGAAAAGTAAACCTTCTTCAACAGCATATAGGGAAAATGTTTGAAACACTGTGTGCTACAACGCAAAGCAAGGTTAGGCATGTCTATCTAATGACAAGGTCTTTTCTCTTTCTGTATGAGCTTTGTTTTTGAATCGGTCTTAAGGTTAAAGAAATAGGTAAGACACAGGATAAAACAAACACAAATTAAGAAGATATAGTTCAAAGTGGAAAGGCTTTGGTTCCTTCCTCAGGTTCAGAAAAAGTGCTTTTAGATTTTTTCATTGTCTTTTCTATTTTGGCTAACCTAAGTCTTCACGGAAGAAGCCACAATGGAATGCGACTTGAAGGACAGGGATGGACATTACAGGCAAAGAAAATAGTAGCAGCCAAGACACAAAGAGGAAAACAAAGGAGATGTTTTGTAGGGAAGGTTAAATAGTACTTTTGCTGGGGCATCAGGGCATACTAGGAACAAAGTAGCAAGGTAAAAAACACTAAAATTTATTAAACTCCTACTTGGCTTAAAAACCTGTACTAGGTTCCTCACTTGCATTATTCATGTTACTTAATCAGGGAGATTTTTAAGCTAATTGCTAAAAATCAAATGGCTACACAACTGTGAAGCTAGATTCAAAATCTGTTCTGACCTTTTCCAAGGGCAATGCATTTTGGTCTATGAAGAGAAAGCTGGTAGGCTACTTGGGGTAGACAAAGGAGGTGGGTCGTAAAGGCAAAGCTAAGCGTCTAATTTTTGAAGGAAGTTTGAAGCATGGTCCCAATGTGACGGAGGCTCACATTGTGCTGACAGTTGCCAGCAAGTCGAGCACAAAGACTGCAGCTCAGCCAGGCTGCAGAATGAGGTCCACACAGTGCCTCTGACCCTGGGACAGTCCTTCGTTTCTTTGCACAGTGTTCAGCAGTACTGTCGATGGGCCATCTCTAGTTTTCATTATTCATACCAGAAAGCTGGAGTGGAGGTCTGAACAAGGTCACCACCGGAATCAGAACCAGGACTGGAATGAACTCACAGGTCACTTGGATTCTAATTATGCCCATGTCATCTCTTGCTATGCTACCTAGGGATCCAACCTCCTAACCCCAGTGTTTCTTTTTTGCATGAGCTTTGAAAATTTGAACACAAATTAATTTACCATCTCCATCTGGGAATATTTTCCTATTTGGGTAGAAATATCAAAAACTTCCTCCTAGCATTTCTATATTCCATATAAGGCACCCACTGTATCACCCATCTGGAAGCCTAAGTGGGGCAGATAGTTCCCATCCTCTCTCACCCCTTGATCTCGATAGCACTTTGTCCTGTTTTCATGATCTTTAGTGCATGCGCCTCAAATGCATAAAATATCCTTGAAGCAGAAATGGTCTTTTTTTTTTTTTTTAAGCCCTGAACATAGCACATCTGTTTTAGGATGTTTCCACCCTTCAGTGCTACAACAATTGAAATACAAATTTTTGTTATCTACATTTGTATGCATATCTACGACTATTTTACTAAAAATGTTATTACCGTTATCTAAAATTTTAAATCTTTGAAATATTTTCCCAAAGTATCCTTAAAAGGCTTTGATTTTTATCCTGTGCCAATAAATTAATAATCTCACATGACAGTGTTAAGAATTTGGTTAGAAAAGTGTTGCTTTAAAATTTGACAGAGAAGTGTTTGATTATTCAGGTCAATGACTTACTGTGCTGGTGACTTGCACATTGTTCTCAAATTTAGCCTCTGATCCCCCCTCGGGACTATATTTTGAGGTGCCCTTGTCAGTAGGGTCCCTGGAAGACTTACTTGGCCATTGGGTGGCACAGATGGAAATATGGTAAGTAGAAGAGGAAAGAAGCCAGGGAATTTCAGGCAGTATCTCTGATGGCAGCTGCTTCTCCTCAGAAGTTGGTTCCAAATCCTTCCCAGACAGTCCTACCTCTCTGGCCCAATCTCTCCCATGGCACAGTTTAGCTTCTGCCTTTCTCCTTCATCCTCTGTTCTCTGACACACCACTTTCTCCCCGTGTTCCCTCCAAGCCCTTTGTTGCCAGCAGTTTACTGCTGTTGTTATTCGTTGGCTGCCTCTCCATCTCCTATTTGTCTTAAATCTCTCTGTACCTTTGACATTTCCTCTGTTTATCTCCCCAGGGTGGACTCTGTTCTCCTGGCTGGTGTACTTACCCAAATATGCTTGGTGGTAGGTGGTGGTACAAAGAGTAGAATCCAGACCTGCCCATTGAAACCTGGTGCTCTTTTGACTGGGTCATGCAAAAAGTGTTGGTGTTTGAAAGAGGGCATTAGTGCATGGTGTCAACAGCTGCTAGAAAAGACCAGAGAGGAAGTTATTGCCACGGTCTGAAGTGGTCATAGATGGCTTTATAGAGAAGGTGTCATTTAAACAATGTCCCAAGTCTCAAGGGTGGGTCTGAAAGCAGAGCATTCTTGGGCAGTTAGAAATACCATAATAAGCAGTACTGCTGGATGGGCCAAATCCAATTATAGTCCACAGCCTCTTTTTACTATTCCTAGGAAATTTTTAATACAAGAAAATATTTTGAGAGATTTTTGAGTTTCAAACTGCAAAGTACCTGTTATGAGATTATTTTTTATGTTTTTAATCTTACTTTACTATTAGTGATGTTTTGATTTTCAGTTGCCTAAGGAGAGAGTGCAATCTCTCTGACTTTTTAGAATCTCTGAACATTATAATCCAGTCTTGAGTTGGGTAAAGGAAATGAACAGTCACAAAAGATTTACTGTATATTTTCTGAACCAGTTGTTTCCTGCCCTATTTGGATTATTTATTACTGTCTTAGAACTTTCTGAATCAAAGGTCAATAAAGTTTTTACAAGACAAGGCTACGTGATCATATCTGCTTAGGCATTAATTTCATAAGCCCCTCGCTTTCCTAGCTGAGGCATTCTTATTCTCATATTTCAACCTTTTAATTATTTGACCCCAATTTCTATCAAAAGGACCTTGTTAGGTATATTTTCTTAAGTGGTAACTTCTACATTACGCAAAATGAACATTTTGTAATAGAACTCAAGTGACCTCTACAAGGTTCATTTCTACAAAAGTGTAAATATGGTTTTTTGTGTATCTTCTTCCTTGATCCACATTTAGACTGTAATTGATTGATTCTAGCTTTCAAATGCTTTTCTTCTCTATTTCAGAACAGTAAAAAGTAACTGGCCTAAAAATCTAATTGACTGAAATGATCAGTTTCACCACAGTTCACTACTCTCACTCAGAAAGCTGTTCTGAGTGGCAATTTGAAAGAGCTGTCCTTTGAAATTGGCATTTTCTAAGTATTCTCCTAAATTACAGTTGGGCCATAAATACAACAGGTTAAATGAAGGCAGCTGAGAAATTGTATAGGTGAAAAATGACAAGGATATGATCTCTCCACTCAGGCATGTAAAGATTTAATCTCCCAGATTAAAAACCCAGAACACAGTGATTGTGTCAAGATAACAGCTGGGAGGATGCTTTGGGACAGGGTTCCCAGGGTATTTTCAGGGGGCTGGGTCTGTGGCCTACAGAGGCAGGTGTTTCACAAGGGTGCACAGAGAAGCCCTTTGCACAGTCTCGGGCCAGCTGTGAGCTTATCTGTGGCATCTTGCTTTCAAGGAACGGTTCCCCAGTGTCTGCTGAAGAGAAAAGATGGACCACCCCTGGGGAGAGCTTCCTTGCCTAGTGGCAAGGGAAACACAAAACTCATGAAAGAGAAAGCAGGCTGAGAGGCTTAGCTTTACAAAACAGGGATCTATTCTTTGACAAAACAGTCATTGAAGATACCAGAATGTCAACTGTTTTGACTTCTGCCCATTACCTATACAGGCAGTACTTTGGTTGGCCTCTGGAATCTCTAGATTCTCTTTACTTATCCACGTCCATTACCACCAGCCTCCTCCAAATCCTCATCATCCCGATGATAGCAGTGCCTTCTGACCAGGGTTCTCACACTTACCGTTGCCTCCTTCTACCCCAGCCTTTGCAACCAGAAGGGTCCCTGTAAAACTGAAAAACGTCCCTTCTACTCCTCAGCGTAGCTCTACCCAGTGGTCACATGGTACCCTGGAGAGCAGCCCAAGATCCTTAGCCTGTTACTGAAGCCTTCCATGAAACGCCTTCTGCGCACACTGGCCTAAGCTCCCAGCTCTGCTCCTTCACCTTACACTCCAGGCATGTAATGCATGTGGGACATCTTTTTTTCTTTGCCTATGACCAGCTCTGCTTTGGAGAAGTCTAATGAAGGCCTTTGAAAGGAATAATAGTCATTACACACATTTTATGCTGCAGCTCTAGAGTCCACGGGCACATGTCCTCAAAGAGAGGCAGGCAGAAGCGGTGTTGCCTTTATGACCCAGCGCATAAGTCTCAGAGCCTCGCTCCTGTAGCGCTCTTTATTAGCTGAAGTATTTATTCACAAAGGCCTGCCTGGTTTCAAGGGGAGGGAACATCTGTACCACCTCTTGATGGGGGTTAAGGGGGGACATGATTCTGGAAGAGCATCAGAGACTGCAAGTATGCTGAAGCCATTTTTGTAAAATGCAATTTGCCACAGACAGGGAGTATAGATTACTCTTTTAAGAAGTTTGACTAAGAAGAGAGGATAGAAAGATAAGAAAGAGAACAAAGCAGGATCAAAGTAAATGTTCTTTGACCTGGACATGCAAACGCACCACTGGGAAATGGAGTAGTTTGTAAACAAGCCCAGGCAGTCTGCTTAAGAGTCTGTACTTTTAACCACCTTGCAGAAGAGCAAGGGTCACCAGACTATGGCCTGCAGACCAAATACAGCCCATTGCCTGTTTTTGTAAGCCTGTGAGCTAAGGATAGATTTGAAGGTTTTAGACGGCTGGAAAAAAAATTGTTGTGTTACTGAACACAGCCATGCTTCTTCATTTATGTGTTGTCTATGGCTGCATCCATGCTACAGTGACAGAGCTGAGTAGCTGCAACTGAGAACATAAGGTCCATAAAGCCTCACATTTACTGTCTCACTCTGTAGAAAGTGTTTGCCAACTCCTGGTGTGGTGTCTCTCCAACTGACCATTTGTGCCTTTATACACATGAAGAATGCGTATAAAACTAAGGGTCCCTTCCACATGTGGCATGGTAAAAACCCCAAAAGTTCATGATTTCCTTGCTGGCTTTCCATAGAGATATGAAAAGAGTGGCCTTTCTTCCTGGCCAATATTGATGTGCATTCTTTCATTTATATAGGATTTTAGTCACATGTTTTTGCATGTTGTGGCTAGTTTTCCATATGTCTTTCTGATCTGAAATATCATTTCCTCACAGAGGTCTTCTCTTCTAAGCCAATTTCAAGCAGGTCCACCCCTACTCCCTTATTACTGAGCACTGCATCCTGGATATTCCCTTCCCATCAATCACACATCTATCATTCCATTGCTTTGCCCACCTGTCTCATCTATTTCCTCTCTAACACCAGAGTGTACATTCCACGGCAGAAGGAACCTTCCACATCCTTGTATCCCCAGGGACAATATTTCCTTTGTACTTTATCCATCTGGCAATGCTGCCAGCTCAATGAATACATTTATAAATGAATGAAAATTTCTCCCTTTTGACTCTATCTACCAAAAGTAGAAAGACACTTTGATTTCAGCATAATCTGAAGCAAGTGTCTCTCCATTTCTGTTTCATGGAAGACTAAGGTTAGTCCCCATACGCTGTGGTGGGGATCTGCACAAAAGAGAATATTGAAGACCTTTCCACAGTGGGCAGGAGCAGAGCTGGAGAACGGAGAGTTCCAAGCGTAGCGACGGTGGCCAGGCCTCCAGGTGTGCTTGAATCAGAGGGTCCCTCTAAAAGGGCTGTAGGCACAGGGAGTAGATGGGACTGGACCTGCTGGCATAGGGCTTCATTTGCCCACAGGAGTCGTTGTTTTCTCCATGTCGTGAGGGCAGGTGGCGGGAAGTCCAGGAGGGATGCAGCCATGTTGGAGGGAACTCATGTTAGTGACTACACAGAGGAAATAACTTGAGTGAGGAGTCAGTCTGCCGTCTCTGACCTTGAAATTCTGGGTCCTCCTCCCCTTCATCCTCTTCCCCCAATCCTGCCTATTTTATATCAATGAATCACCCTACCTGTCTCTTCCCCTCTATCTTCACTCTCACCGGACAGTTTGGACCCACCTCATTTCTCAGTAACACTCCTGCAAAAGCCTCCTACTGACTCCAGCATGAGGTGTCCTGGCTGACGTAGGGCCTCTACCACTTGCATAGCTTTCCTTGCCTGTGGGATCACCATGGGGGACCATAAAAATTTCATTTTATTTCATGCTATGTTTACCTTAAGAATTTAAAGTGTCACCTTAAATATATATAAATGAAACTTACATTAGTACATTGTTTAACTCGGTGTTCAGTTCATAGAAAATCAATAAAAGTGAGGCCACATAAAAACAAACCACAAACAATGCTAAAAGAATCAAACACAGCCATAACTCAGAGGTCAAACAACATGACTCTTCATTCACAGTTGAGTAAACAGGCCCAGATAATGACTAGCAACCTGGAATGGGAAAAAGCCTGTCTTAATTAAAGCCTAGTCTTTCTCTGCAGCCCTACCCCATACCTCTTTCACTGCCCCTTCAGCTGTGGTGACTTCTACAAGGAAAAGCAAGGATCAGTAATTAGGAATTGCTACAGTGAAAGGTTAGCATGTGCCAAGAGCTATTTCATTTACTCCTAGCATCTACCAGGAGAAGGTGACATTATTCCAAATTGGCAGATGAGGACATCAAGGAAGTAGCCACTTTACTAAGACTGGAGGGGTGGAAAATTAGTTGTACTTCTGTAAAGCCCTTCCCAGACAGGCTGTGAAGATGTAAACCCCATACCCGCCGGAGAATGACAAACACTGGTAAGAAAATGACCAGCAATCCAGTGAATAATGAGACTATAGCCTCCAAATTAGGGAAACATTATTCTAAGTCTTGCTGTAATAATTAAAAGGGAGAGTAGATTGCAAAATACAAGTCGTTTCCATAAAAGAACATTAATTGATATTTGGACTAGTTTCAAAGTCCTGGTCTATATGCTAGAATATACTAGCTCTGAACAGTTTATTTGAAATGCACAAGGGAGAGAACAAAGTGTAACTGACGTGAGAGATTTTCCTTTTTATTCCTTCTTTCGTATGTGTGTGTCTCTCAAAAATAGTTCTCAAAAATGTCCTCAGCAGTTGACTTACGAATATCATCATTTTTTAAAGCTTGGTAGGTATATACTGTCTGAGCAATACTCAATTATGCTGTCTCTACCTCTGTATGCACTTAAAGCATAAAACAAATGTCACTCTCCTTCTTAGTCACTGGTTTCTCAATTCTCTAAGGAAAGTGTCCTGAAACTTACGCATTTGGATTATTGTCAGAATGCAGACTTAGAGTGGTTTATACTTCATATGAGAACAATACATACGGAGTTGTTTTTGAGGCTATTAATTAGATCAAAATACATTTACTCCATTACTGAATTCCCAAGAGTGAGTGTGTGTATAAAGTCATTACAGCAATTCTAGGATCTTGTTTCTCAATCTCAGACAACACTTTTTACTTTCAGTTTCCATTTTCCCAGAAACTTCAGTTAATCAGTGGTCCACCTATATCACTTTGTGAGATGTTAAGAGCTAAGTTTATTTTAAGAAAAGGCAGTGGCAGATATAAATGAGGAAGTCACAGGGCTAGGGAGAGGTGCCACATGCAAGTGAATGGGTTGAAGCCTAATGCTTCTTCAGGCTCTTGTGCAAGTAAAGTGTGGCTCTGACTCACGGGAACCTTGACAGCACACCGACATCATACCCACTATTGTGTATGATATGTAGTCAGTATTGTGCATATCAGTGGCATTGACAAAATCTCCAGAGACAATGGGTAGGCTCAAATAAGAAAATTGAGCACAGCTAGTGCCTTACTGCTCATTCCTGGAGGCCCAGGTGCTAGCATTAGGGTTTGGATGGCTACAATTGGTTGCCAGGGTTGTCCGGAGAGATATAAAGTTAGAACAAGAGGATAAGTAGGCACTTAGAGAAGGTGGACAGTGAATGAAAGAAGCTGAATTCAATCGTGTATAAGAGGACTGTGGCTACAATGGCTAAAAACTAGCCTGTGCATGAATAGGAGTCTTTCTTGATAGCTGAATATACAGTATTGCAAAAATTAATAAAGAGAAACCTCATTAAAATAGAGTTGGAAGGCTTGAAGAGGCAGCCATACCACTCAATGTGAATTGCATGAAGAACTGTCAATTATAGAGTCCAAGAGAAGAATTGTCAATAGGAAAGAATCATGTACTACAGGCCCCAACAGAGAAAGACGTACACTGCATCACCTACCAGAAATAACTGCCCCTGAAACTCAGTCAGTGAGAAATGTCAGAGAGGATAAAAGATGGCAGCATGAGAAGCGAGGCAGAAGCCTCCTCCCAAAATCACATAAAACATGAAAATACAGAAAGTACAACTAATCCTGAAACCTGAAGACTGTAGAACAGGATGCCAACACCTGGGGAAGAAGAGAAGACCTCATAAAAAAGGGTAAAGTGGCAAAGCCATGATCCAGTGGGATCCAGGCCCTCCCCCAACCCCAACCCACAGGCAGGTTGAAGAGGAGTGGACCAGGGACGGAATAGAAGCCCAGGGCCCCTGAACACCTGGACCTGGATATCTTCTCTGGGGGCACAAACCCAGATTACATGGTGCTCTGGAGATTGGTGGGGCTAGAAAGCAAAGATGAACGAAACACTCAGAGAGGCTGAGATTCCAGCCACTTGTGGGAACAGGTATGCACTACCAGCCCCCCAAGATACAAGAAAGGTGAGCAATTTGAAGGACTTCCCAGCAGCGAAAGGTGCACTACAGTGATAAAGATTACACAAAGCTCTCTGCTCAGGAGAAAGGTCAGATGGGCAAAACCTTTCTGGCATGCTCAGTAAAGCAGGATGGGAACTCTCAGGAGCTTCAGGCACTCCATCCTCCTGGCTGGCAACACAGCCCCAAGGACTCCACTGTGATGCACAGCCTGCTGTTACTTCCTCCCAGCAGGTGCCTGTCCTGCATGCTTACCACACCCACCATCATGCCAGGCCTGCTGGATGGTGGTTGCACTCATGGCAGCTCCAGGGCCATAGCACAGAGGCTCCTCCCTGTGCCATGGCCCACTTGACTTGGCAGTGGAGGCAGGCGTTAGAGCTGGGAAGGCAGGAAACCCTCCCAGCTGAACTCTTTCCTCCTAGCAGGTGCTGGTTCCACTCACATGTGGCCCCTGCCATTGCAACAGGCAAGAGGAAGGGAATCTCCCCCCGCAGCACCTCCAGAGAGTATTCTCCCTGCTTGCACGATCAACTGATGGCCACACAGCCCACCTAAATTCAGATCACTACAGGCAAGGCAGAAAGACACCACACACCAACAACTTGGGCTCCCACACCGAAAATTGAGCTTCTGGGCACTAGATGGCACCTCCTACAAAAAGCTATTATTCCATAGGAAACACTAAAAAAATGAAAGGAATTTGGTCCAAACAAAATTACAAGAAAAATATACCACAAAGAGGGTTTAGTGTAACTGAAATCACCAATCTTCTTGATAACAATTTCAAAATAAACATCATAAACATGACAATGAGACTACAGAAAAATATTCAAGATCTAAGGGAGGACTTCAACAAAGACATAGATTTTGAAAAATACATTATATGAAATGAAACATACAATGGAGGGATTTAAAAGCAGATTAGATGAGGTAGAGGAGACAATAAATAAAATAGAAATAAGAGAACAAGAAAACAAAGAAGCTAAGGCACAGAGAGAAAAAGGATCTCTAGGAATAAAAGAATAATAAGAGAGCTATGCAACCAATCCAGATAGAACAATATTCACATTTTAAGGGTATCAGAAGAAGAAGAAGAGAGAAAAAGAGATAGGAAGTGTCTTTGAAAAAATAATTGCTGAGAACTTCCCCAATCTGGAGGAGGAAATAGTCACTCAAGTCATGGAAATGCAGATATCTTCCAACACAAAGAACCCTAGGAAGACAATACAAAGACATATAATAATTAAAATGGCAAAGATCAAGGATAAGGACAGAGTATTGAAAGCATCCAGAGAGAGATAAGAGATCACTTATAAAGGTAACCCCATCAGGCTATCAGCAGACTCTCAGCAGAAAGCAGAAGGGAGTGTCATTATATATTTAATGCAATGAAACAGAAGGGCCTCCAACCAAGAATACTCTACCTGGCAAGATTATCATTTAAATTTGAAGCACAGATTAAACAATTTCCAGAAAAGCAAAACTTGAGGGAATTCACCACCACTACATCATGTCTATAAGAGATGTTAAAGGGGCTGCTCTAGATGGAAATGCTCCTAAGACTAAACAGTTGGTACCACAGAAAATAAACTCACAGTAAAGGTAGTAGACCAATTAATTACCAAGCAAATACAAAATTAAATCAATTTCTCACAAAGTTAGCCAAGGGATACACAAAGAGTACAGAATATGACACCTAATAAATAAAGTCTGGAGGAAGAAGAAGTAAGGGAGGGGGAAAAAGAATACCTTTAGATGGTGTTTGAAATAGAGCAGTCAGAGATTTAAGATAGACTTTTGGATAGTAAGGAAGCTATCCTTGAATCTTTGGTAACCACAAATCTAAAGCCTACAGTGGCAATAAGTCCATATTTATCTATAATCACCTTAAATGTAAATGGACTGAATGCACCAATCAAAAGACATAGAGTGGCAGAATGGATAAAGAAACAAGACCTATTTATATGCTGCCTTCAAGAGACTCACTTCAAACCAAAAGACATGCACAGACTAAAAGTGAAGGAATGGAAAAAGATATTTCATGCAAATAATGGGGAAAAAAGCAAGAAGTAGTAGCACTTATATCAGACAAAATAGATTTCAAAACAAAGAAAGTAACAAGAGACAGTGAAGGACATTACATAATGATAAAGAGGTCAGTTCAACAAGAGAATATAACCATTATAAAAATCTATGCATCCAACATAGGAGCACCTAAATATGTGAAACAAATACTAATACAATTAAGTGGGGAAATGGAATGCAATGCATTCATTTTAGGAGACTCAACACACCACTCACTCTACAAGACAGATCAACCAGGCAGAAAATAAATGAGAGAGAGGCACTGAAAAGCTGACATAACAGACAGCTTCAGAACACTCCACCCAAAAGCAGCATGATGCACATTCTTCTAAAGTGTACATGAATGTTTTCCAGAATAGATCACATACTAGGCCATAAAAAGATGCTTAATAAATTTAAAAAGATTGCATTTGTACCAACGAAGCTTCTCAGACCACGAAGTTATGAAACTAGAAATAAATTATGCAAAGAAAACAAAAAGGCCCACAAACACATGGAGGCTTAACATGGTCCTAAATAATCAATAGATCAATGACCAGAGTAAAACAGAGATCAGGCAGTACATGGAGACAAATGAAAACAACTCAACAGCTCAAAACTTGTGGAATGGAGTGAATGCAGTTCTAAGAAGAAGAAATTATGTTGCAATATAGGCTTACCTCAAAAAACAAGAGCAACCTCAAATAAATATTCTAAATTCACAATTACTGAAACTAGAAAAAGAACAAATGAGTCCCAAAGTCAGTAGAAAGAGGGACATAATAAAGATTAGAGAAGAAATAAATAAAATTGAGGAGAATAAAACAATAGAAAGAAACAATGAAACCAGGAGCTGGTTCTTTGAGAAAATAAACAAAACAGATAAACCACTAGCCAGACTTATCAAGAAAAAAAGGGAGTGCAGACATATAGACTGAAGGAGAAACGCAAAAGGAGAATCACAATGGACCCCACAGAAATACAAAGAAGTATTAGATAATACTATAAAAAATGCATGTCAACAAATTAGACAACCTAGAAGAAATGGACAACTTTCTAGACAAATACTAGCAATGAAATAAAATTCCTAATCAAAAAACTACCTAAGAACAGAATCCCTGGCCCAGATGGCTTCATGGATGAATTTTATCAAACATATAAAGAAAAGCTAATACCCATCCTAGAGTATTAGAAAAAGTACAGAGAGAATACTTCCAAACTCATTCTATGAGGCCTGCATCACTATAATACCAAAACCAGACAAAGACACCACAAAAAAAAGAAAATTGCAGACCAATATTATTGATGAACATAGATGCAAAAAGTCCTCTACAAAATATTAGCAAACTAAATTCAAAAATACATCAAAAAGATCATCCATCATGACCAAGTAGGATTTATTCCAGGGATGCAAGGATGGTACAATATTCATATATCAATCAATACTATATAGCACATCAACCAAAATGACAAAAATCACATGATCATCTCAATAGATGCTGAGAAAGCATTTGACAAAATTCAATATCCATGCAAGATAAACACTCCCAACAAATGGGTATAGAGGGTAAATACCTCAACATAATAAAGGCCATATATGACAAACCCACAGACAATATCATACTTAATAGTGAAAACCTGAAAGCTTTTCCTCTGAGATTAGGAACAAGACAAGGATGCCCACTCTCCCCACTTTTATTCAACATAGTACTGGAGGGCATAGCCATGGCAATCAGACAACACAAAGAAATAAAATGCATCCAAACTGGTAAGAAAGAAGTCAAACTGTCACTATTTGAGGATGACATGATATTATATATAGAAAACTCTAAAGAATCCACCAAAACACTATCAGAAGTAATGAGTGAATTCAGCAAAGTTATAGGATACAAAATTAATATACAGAAATCTGTTGCATTCCTATATACTAACAAGGAATTGACAGAAAGAGAAATCCAGAAAACAACTCCACTTACAATTGCATCAAAAAGAATAAAAAACCTAGGAATAAACCTAACCAAGGAGATGAAAGATTTATACTCTGAAAACTACAAGACACTCATGAGAGAAATTAAAGAAGACACAAATAAAAGGAAATCTAACATGTGCTCATGCATAGGAAGAATTAATATTGTCAAAATGGCCATCCTGCTTAAAGTAGTCTACAGATTCAATGCAATCCCTATCAAAATACCAACAGCATTCTTCTACAAACTAGAACAAATAGTTCTAAAATTCATATGGAACCACAAAAGACACAAATAGCCAAAGTAATCCTGAGAAAAAAGAACAAAGCAGGGGGGATTATGTTCCTTAACGTCAAGCTCTACTACAAAGCCACAGTAATAAAAATAATACGGTACTGGCAAGAGAACAGACCCATAGATGAATGGAACAGAATAGAGAGCCCAGATACATAAACCCACACAAAATGGTCAATGAATATCTGATAAAGGTGCCATGAATATATGATGGGGAAAAGACAGCTTCTTGAACAACTGGTGCTGGGAAAACCAGACAACTACATGTAAGAGAATGAAACTGGATTATTGTCTAACTCAATACATAAAAGTAAACTTGAAATGGATCAAAGACATGAATTTAAGTCATGAAACCATAAAACTCTTCAAGGAAAACATAGGCAAAAATCTCTTGAATATAAACATGAGTAACTTTTTCCTGAACCCATCTTCTCAGACGAGGGAAACAAAATAAAAAATGAACACGTGGGACTACATCAAATTAAAAAGCTTCTGTACAGCAAAGAACACCATCATCAGATCAAAAGGCACCCTACAATATGGGAGAATATATCTGTAAATGATTTATCTGATAAGGGGTTAACATCCAAAATATATAAAGAACTCACATGCCTCAACACCACCACCCCCAAAAAAGAAACTCTGATTAAAAAATAGGTGGAGGATCTGAACAGACACTTCTCCAAAGAAGAAATATGGATGGCCAAGAGGCACATGAAAAGATGCTCCACATCACTAATCATCAGGGAAATGCAAATTAAAACCACAGTAGGATATCACCTCACAGCACATAGGATGGCCAAAATGAAAAAGACAAGAAGTAACAAATGCTGGTGAGGATGTGGAGAAAGCGGAGCCCTCCTGCACTGTTGGTGGGAATGTAAATTGGTATAACCAGTATGGCGGTTTCTCAAAGCACTAAAAATAGTAATACCATTTGACCCAGTAATTCCACTCCTAGGAATTTACCCGAAGAAAACAAGATCCATGTTTTGAAAAGACATATGCACCCCTATGTTTATCACAGCACTATTTACAATAGCCAAGATATGGAAGCAACCGAAGTGTCCATCAATAGATGGATGGATAAAGAAGATGTGGTACATATATACAATGGAATATTATTCAGCCATAAAAAGAAAAGAAATCCTGCCATTTGAAACAACTAGAGGGTATTATGCTCAGTGAAATAAGCCAGGTGGAGAAAGACAAATACCAAATTGCTTCAATCATTTGTGGAGTATAACAACAAAAGTAACAACAAAAAGAACAAAATAGCAGTAGACTCGCAGACATGGAGAAGGGACTAGTGGTTACTAAAGAGGAGGGTTGGGGAGAGTGGGTGAGGAGGGAGAAGGTGACTAAGGAGCACTATAATTCGCAATCACTATATATGTAGTTCATGGGGAAGGCAGTGCAGAAGACAATTAATGACTCTATAACATCTTAATACACTGATAGACAGTGACCACAACAGAGGGGGTAAGGACTTAATAATATGGATGAATGTTGAAATCACTGCGTTGTTTATATGAAACTATCATAAGACTGTATATCAATGATGCTTTAATAATTTTAAAAATTGAGAAACTGTCATCACCCTGAATTCTTGCTTTTCTCCAATGAACTTTTGTTCAAAACAACCCCTCCCAACTTCCTCCTTTTTCTCCATAAAATGACATTCCTTCCCTTTGTTGATGGGACTTGCCTATAGTTTTGCCACAGTCTGCATGTCTCCAATTGCAATTCTCTGCCATTCCTGAATAAGCCCAGTTTTGCTGATAAAATATGACAGTTTTATTTTTAAGGTTAACAGTATACACCAAGGTCATATGGCCTTAACAGCTCATGCCCAGAATGGTTTTACTTTTTTCTCCATTTTTACGTCCCATTTTTTATGTCTTGGAGTCAGTCAAAAACAGCCAACCTCCAAATTATTTTTCAAATAGCCCTTTTCATCTTCATTTGTCACTATGATGCTCTACTCCTATAGATAATTGTGAAACGTCAGTTGATGTTTAGCCTTTTGATAGATGTTGAGACATTTATGTTCTAATAGAAGCCTTCTATAAGAGACAATAGAATTTACATGAAAAACAATGGCATTTAGAATAGGGGATTCAAATCCTGGTTCTGTTACCCACAGAATGTTTGGTTTAGTGTTGGGCAAGCCGTCTTAACCTCTTAGCCTCAGGTTCTTCTTTTTATAGAATGGTGAAAATTAAAACAGTCAGTTGAACAAGGTGTTTAAAATCTGTTTCCATTTCTGAAACAAGTATTAATACCAGGTTAATTTTTAAAAAGTTGAGACATTTATGTTCTAATAGAAGCCTTCTATAAGAGACAATAGAATTTACATGAAAAACAATGGCATTTAGAATAGGGGATTCAAATCCTGGTTCTGTTACCCACAGAATGTTTGGTTTAGTGTTGGGCAAGCCGTCTTAACCTCTTAGCCTCAGGTTCTTCTTTTTATAGAATGGTGAAAATTAAAACAGATGGTGCATGTGGTGTGTTTAGTTCAGTTCTGGAACAAGGTGAGTACTCAATCTTATAATCCACAGTTAACATATCAGGATGCCATCTATTGATGAAGGGAAAACCACTTTGTTTTTATGGATGGGACAGTGAAAAAGGACTGTGGTTTTAGAGGAACTTATTGAGAGAAGGTTTTCTGATCTTCTCTGCACAGTTCTGGAACTTGAGGAACTGGAAAGGGAGAACAAGCTTGCTTCCCATTGGGAAGGTGCCTTCCATAATCTCACTGGCTGTGGCACCCCCTCACTAGACAAACTGTCCAAATTATCTGCAACATTTGGCCATTCTATCAACATTTCCACTGGCCCTCATAGTCTCAATCCTCAGGCCTTATAGGAAGAACAGCATAGGCAGGGAATAGTGTAACTCCTGAGCATTTGATGGAAGAGGTCATTAGTCATACCCACCAAAGCACCCATTAGGACAGAGATGACACTTTACATGGATATAATGCTGTATTATTGGCCTAAATATGCAAAGGGAAATTCAGAACATAATACGACAATGCGTACTATGTGCCAAAGATAATTCAAAGGCCAGTCATCCCCCGACTTTAAAGGGAATCCTGGCCTGTGGGATGGGATCAGGCTAGGACTGGCAAGTAGACTTCAGCATGATGTCAAAAGGCATTGGAAACCTGAGGTACCTGCCAGTATTGGTAGTTACTTATACATGCTGGGTGGAAGCATTTCCCAGCAGGACAGAAAAGGCATCAGAAACTGAAAATGTACTGAAGGAAATAATTCACTGGTTTAGATTGCCTTTTTCAATACAAAGTGACTGTAGAGGGACTTTCATAGCCAAGGGGTCTCAAGAAGTTGCCAGCTTTCTTAGAATATAACAGAAGCGTCATGCTTCATGTTGGCCTCCATCCATGGGAAAAACTGAAAAAACGACTGACACTTTAAAGAAAACTTTGGGTAAGATTTGTCAGGAAACTAACTTGACTTGGGATAAGGCACTGCCACTTGCATGGCTTAGAGTCAGGGTGGTCCTCAGAAGCCTCCAATGGAGCCCTTAGGAAATATTATACAGGACACCCTTCCTTTACAGTAAATTTGTTCAGGGTGATTCAAAGGAGTCAAGAATAAAAGAGGAGACTTTGCTAAATGTACTCAGTCTCTAGGCATTACTCTAATGGCTGTTCACAGGTTTACTTCTAGCAGGTTGATGCTCACTGAGGAGTCACTATCCTCTCTGACTCTGGGAGACAGGGTGCTACGTAAATCCTGGGAAAATAAACACCCCAGGGATCAATTGCTTCCTCAGTGGGAGGGGCCCCATGAAGTACTTCTTGTAGCTCAAATTTAAAGGGAATCCAGCCCTGGATCCATTATACCCATGTTGCACCCGTACTGGTACAGTCAACAGATCCACCAAGACTGCTTCCCCAGGATGCTGTCGGCACTAGGAATGATGTGGGCAAAGCCCACGCAGAGCGAGAGCACGCCAGTGTTGGAAGATGGCACACTCCAGACACTGACCTTCCCCAACCCTCAGAATATTTTTTGAACCCTTCATTGATCTTAAATTGTTTTTCAGGAAGAAATCACAAGGAGGAAGACCAGGATGATCACTCAAGTTCTTACTAGTCTAGCAGGACTGTTTGCTTGTTATATGTGCTTCCCTATCTCCTTAGGAACTTTGTATGTTACACGAAGGGTGGAATCATTTCCTCTGTAAAGATAATTAAGCTAAAAGACAAGTTAATAATTCTTATATCTCAACATAAATCACCTGTGCATCCACACGCTAGTTGCCGGAGCAGGCGACATGTTCCTTTCCTTCGGTCAGTGCACCCTTTTCTTACCTTCCTGACCCTGACTTGGAAAGATAATTCCTTAGTACAAATTTATCAAACTTCAGCAAAAGCAAGACATTGCAAAATGTTGGATATGGCGTCCCAAACCCCTTTCTGTGGCTGATCATACAGATCCCCTAATTATACCTGTAACAAACAGCTCTGCTATTCCTAATTTCACTGTATTAAGGAACAATTCTGAAATGTTCCAAAGTTAAGTGGCATAAGGTCCAAAGAATGAGGGAGACAAGGGAAGGGCATCACTTAGGGGTTGTGGCTAACCAGAAACTCCACATTCCTAGATGAAATCACTTCAGTGAGCATGTAGAAGCTCCCCAGGACCCCTGCATCCCCCTTGTGTATGAACAGTGTCTGACCATCATGAACCATTAATTCACAAGCTGTTTCTCTGGACTAACCACCTATTTCAGGCCTTTTCTCACTTTGAGTCAGCCTGCCTGCCTTATCTGTAGACAATGTGAATTTAAAGAACTTTCTTTCCTTGAGACCCCTCATAGATGTGCCCTATCTCTTGAGTCTGATGAACAAGTTGTTTGTGGTAACTGGCCTTGCTACTGGTGAAACAGAAACTTCCTGTCCCAGGACTCAGTCCTTATCTGGCTAGCATCTGTCCAGGCTCCATGAACCCTTTTATCTCAGGGACCTGTTGGTCCCTAGAGTTTTTGATTTGTCAACTATAATGTGTGATAAAAAGCCTGCCAGGTAGGGATAGCAATCCAAGGCCTTACATTTCCTCCTTGTGTCTTGTTAACTCTGCCACTGCCATGTGAGTCTTTGGGTTGTACCCTGGCATCATGAACTGCCCAGAAGCTGTCAATGCAACTATAATTAATGAACTCATCAACTACCATTCCTCTTTGCACTTCAGCCAAATAGTGTATAAGGGAAAGCCAGTCTTAAGAGACTCCTGCCTCTGCGGAGCACCTTGCACGTGTCCGTCAAGGAGACAACTGTACCTTCCCCTCAGCCAGGCCTATTATAGACTTGACATTTCTAGTAATCAGAGTCCCTATTCCTCCTATTACGCCTCTTCAAAAGATTTTTAAGTAAATAAGGGATCTTATCTTGGATTTCAGCAAATTAAACTCCTTAAAACAGGACAAGCCCCTGAGGCACAAAACCACTATCCAGGTTCCCATTGTTCAACCCAGTCCCTCAAAGCCTTACCACAAAATGTGGATCTCCATATTCAAAACTTATCTGGTGTCCTTTGTGTTGCCCCAGGATTTATGCTTGTGGAGGCCATCAAGGAACTCCGGAGGCCTATACATGCTTATATAGTGGAGGCACCAGTTTATTGAGATACTTGGTCAACCCTCCATCCACCCACCACACCATGGAAGCCAAATACTGGGCCTGCTCTTTAAAACTGCTCTCTAGTATTAAACATGCTCAACTTACTGACCAAGGAGATGGACTCTGGCCTATGTGTGGTCACCTACCATGAGGGGAGCATGTTATTAGAACATATGATTAGAAACCTATTGGTTACCCTAGGCATATTGACCAATGAAACCCCTCTAGTTGTTGCAGCTCTGTAAAAATCATTAAAGCTCCCTGGCCCAGGAGGTCTTAGACAGCAGAATAGGGTTAGATTATACATCTGCGGAGCAAGGAGGGATCTTTCTGGTGACCCACACCTGATGCTGTGTTTATATCAGCACCTTGTCCAAGGTGGAAATTCATTGGAAAAAAAAAAATTAGACAACAGGCCATTTGGTTACTGCAGAAATCCCCTGAGATCCTAGGAGGTGACTAGTATAGAGGATTATTATGTTTTGATTCTACAGGGGCTTACATGTTACAGAGAATGGTAAAATTCGGAATATCATTATTCCTTATCCGCTTTGTTGGATAGCTAATAATTAAATGTGTCGCTAAATGTACTCAAACTGTTGGGGAGGGAATGGTTGCAGAGGAAACCGTCATATTAGTTTTACAAGTATAGGTGTGAAACCAGGTACCAGGGAATAGTTCCAACTAAGTGCCAACAGTTCTTTCATTCCTCAAACACCCAGTCTGTACTCCTGTCAAGCAGGAAGTAGCCAGAAGGGTTGTGGCCCCCAACCCCTCAGGAATGAAGAATTGTCAAAAGACAGAGAGGACTGAAACCATACCTACAGGGTAAATTCAAACCACACCTGTAGGTCAAGGACACCCCCGTCCCCTACAAAAAAAAAAAAAGTAATAAAATGTGTCAAATTTGTTTTCTCAGAACCAGAAAATGGAATTCAGGAAGCTGTGAGAAGTTGCAGCTATGCCTGGAACCAGCTTAAATAAGACTGAAGACATGCCCAGAGACAGTTTCAGATGGCCTCAAATAACCCTTTTTCCACTACCGTATACCATACTACCCTCTCCACCTCTGGGTGGGGTTCAGCTGGCATTTTTAGAGCCTATAATGTATGTAGTAGCATGTTAACATGCTACACAGGCCCAGGTAAACAGTCCTACCAACTCTGTTCATTTCCTGTAAATTTCACCAATGCTGCTAAATATGCATTAAGTCCCTGCTAAATATGTACAAACCTGCTGTATAAATTCTGTACACCCTCTGAGTTCAGGGACACAGACTTGAGCAAGCTTTCTGTCTCCTTGCTCACCTGCTTTGCATTAAAAGCTTTTTCTTTCTACAAAAGCCAGTATCCCATGTTTGAATTACAGTGTGCATCAGGCAGCGGACCTTTGACCGTTTATATGACTCTGTAAAAGTGTTCAGAAGTATAAGGGAGATTCATAGAAAAAAAGTTTCTGGGGACAGAGACATAAGCTTAAATAGCCAAATGACTCACTTGTGATCCCCATATCTCTAACCCCATGGTGCTTCAGTAAGAATGTAAAAATATGAACGATCCAATTAAAAAATGGGCAGAGGATCTGAACAGACACTTCTCCAAAGAAGAAATTCAGATGGCCAATAGGCAAGTGAAAAGATGCTCCACATCACTAATCATCAGAGAAATGCAAATTAAAACCACAATGAGATACCACCTCACACCAGTTATGATGGCCAACATCTGAAAGACAAACCACAAATGCTGGCCAGGATGCGGAGAAAGGGGAACCCTCCTACACTGCTGGTGGGAATGTAAATTAGTTCAACCATCATGGAAAGCAGTATGGAGGTTCCTCAAAAAACTAAAAATAGAAATACCATTTGACCCAGAAATGCCACTCCTAGGAATTTACCCTAAGAATGCAGGATCCCAGGTTCAAAAAGACATATGCACCCCTATGTTTATTGTAGCACTATTTACAGTAGCCAAGAAATGGAAGCAACCTAAATGTCCATCAGTAGTTGAATGGATAAAGAAGAGGTGGCACATACACACAATGGAATATTATTCAGCCATAAGAAGAAAACAAATCCTACCATTTACAACAACATGGATGGAACTAGAGGGTATTATGCTCAGTGAAATATGCCAGGCAGAGAAAGATGAGTACCAAATGATTTCACTCATCTGTGGAGCATAAGAACAAAGCAAAAACTGAAGGAACAAAATAGCAGCAGACTTACAGAATCCAAGAATGGACTAACAGTTACCAAAGGAAAAGGGATTGGGCAGGATGGGTGAGAAGGGAGGGATAAGGGGATTAAGGAGCATTCTGATAAGCACACATAATGTAGAGGGGGCCACAGGGAAGGCAGTAGAGCACAGAGAAGACAAGTAGTGACTCTATAGCATCTCACTATGCTTATGGACAGTGACTGTAATGGGGTATGTGGTGGTGAGTTGATAATGGGGGGAATCTAGTAATCACAATGTTGCTCATGTGATTGTATATTAATGATACCATAATAAAAAATAAATTAAAGTAAAAAAATTTTGTTTTAACAATGAAACATGTGTTATACCCAAGGGGATTAATTAGGGAAAAATAATAAATTAAAACCCACTTACTCGTTGAAAAAAAAAAGAATGTAAAAATATGGGATGGATTCCTTCTGAGAGCAGGTGGGAGACAGAGTGTACACCTAGATCTGTACATGGGTCTGGGCATATTTGGGAGCAGAGACAGGGAACGATTTGGCAAAGATGGCTAGCTACCTCCTTGACATCTCTTGACAATGTGCTCATCTAAAGGACTACTTTTTAATCTTCTCTAGAAAGTAGTAAGGCCATAAATTCTGTCCGAAGAAATAAAGGCAAATCATCTTCTAGAATTTCTGCCAAGCTTCCTTAAAAAGAAACAATAAAGTTTTTTTTTTTCCTTTCACATTTTTTAAAAATCTGTCTTCTCACTTATGATGGGGATGTGATGGCTGGAGTTCCGGCAGCAGCTGTCTGGGAATGTGAAAATGACTTTGGGAATGGGAGCTATGGAAGTGGATCCAAATGGTAGAAGGTATCTGGCTTCCTGTTTATAGGATAGCCAACAACTTATACTAAGAATTTACCTTCAGGATCCCTTTTACATGAGGGACAAATACACTTTAGCCATAATTTCCAGTCCCTATTATAATATCAGACATGTTCAAAAGCCAAGGAGAGGAAGGGACACTTATCTTAATTGTTGAATCATAGGGCTTTAAGCCAAAGGTACTAACATCACTATGGACAGAGACAGAGACCCCGAGTGACATCTGGGTTCATCCTTAATAATTAACACTAGGGAAGTTGACTCCTAGGCCCATGAAGAGTTAAAGTTCCACCTCAAGGGTCTATGTTAAAAAATACAAAAGGAGAAACCCACTGACTCATTGCCTTTAGCTACTTCCAAATTATTAGGAATGTCCTGAACCAGAGATTTAACTACCTGGCTACTTCTTTTATTAACAAACATTCATGGACCATTTACTATGTCCCACGTACTGTTCTAAGCACTTTAAAAATATTGATGCATAGTATTGGCATAACAATCCTTTAAACGTGGTACAAGTATTGACACCAATTTTTAAGTGAAGGTATGAAGAAGAGATGGGTTAAATAACACATCCAACGTCACTCAGTAAATGAAAAGTCAAAGTTCAAACCTGGACAGTCTGGCTCTGGAATCCATGCTCTTCCCGTAACACTAGACTTGCTCTTTGATTTCAGCTAAGAGAAGAGACTCTTGTCACCAAGTCAACTTAGAAGCCTCTTGAGACTTAGTTCCGCCTCCTAATGGATTCCTGTCCCACTCTTCCCCTGGAAATTTGTTTCCATTTCTTTTAACTGGTATTTTTTGTGTTCAATGCCAGTATGGCTGCCACCATTTCTCATACCACAGTGAGGAAACTAGCTGGTTTGCACAATGTCCCTGTCATTCATTCACAGCACTTTCAACATTAATTGCCCTAGAAAAGAAAGAACAACAGCCAGAGTAGACTCACTGGCCAACCAAGACCAACACAGTGTGGCCTCACCTTCTCCCCAAGAGCTGTAAGTGTCATTAGACAAATGTAAAAAAACATGAACATAAAAGTAAGAAGAGTCCTTATCAATGAACAACCACTACATGCAAAGTACTTCTGAATAAAAGATATTTTATATTTTATCTCTAATCCTCAGAAAATCTTGTGAAATATATATTATTTTGTTTTCATAGTTGAAAGGACTCAGTACAGGGTTTAACAAATTTGGGATTTGGGCCTAAGTCCAAAATCCCAGGGTTTCCTTATATTACCTCCATCATCTTGATATCAAATGCAAAGCCATGTTATATAATCCTACCCTCATTTCTTTATAATGAAAATACTAAAACACAAAGTGGAATAAAGAAAAATAGAATGGGAGCCTTTAAATCCACAACTCAAGAAATTTGAAAGCTGTCATAGATACAGAGAACAGATTGGTGGCTGCCAGAGCACGGCGAGGTGGGGAATGGGCAAAGGGGGTCAAACATGCAAACTTTCAGTTAAAGGATTAGTAAATTCTGGGGATGTAAGTACAACATGCCGACACTGACAGATGGTGGGCACCACTGCTCACATTTCTCTCACTATTCCAATTTCCAAAATTAATTTGCATCCCCCAAGTCACCAAGGATTGCTTTGCTTTGGGAACGAACCTGCACCGGAGAGAGGATGGGGCCAGAAAATCCCCACTTCCATCCCCCTCTCTCCCTACTCCCATACCCAAAGATGGGTCTCATCAGCAGGACTCCTGGAATTTGCTTTATCCCACCACATAATCTCTGAGGGGACTTCCAGAAATACCTCTTCGATAAATCTCTGAACTACCCCAAGCATGTAACAGTTCAATCAAACAGTCCCATTCCTCTCTCGGAAGAGGATAACCAAGGTTATGAGGAGGTGGTGAGCAGAACGGTGATGTGAGAAGCAGGCTGAATCATGCTTAAAGCTCTGGGAAGAAAATTAGCATGATGGCAAAGATGAGTCCTAAATATATCCCAGGAACCATCACTCCTCCTACCGCCAAAGCTTTGTGCCCAGGACCCTAAACCAGAAAGTGTTCATTGAGCACTTGCTCTGGGCCAGGCCCGGAATGAGGAAGTTACAGGGGAACCTAAGTTAGCAACAGAGGCAAAGGATAGATGTCTGTGTGAGGGAAGCCTGTGTCTGAGACCCGGGGAAATGCTGCGTAGGGAAATCCGGGGCAGCTTCCTAGAGGAGGCAGCAGTGGACTGCCAGGAGACCCCCTGCTGAGGATTAGTATTCTTCCTGGCCTCCCATAGCTCTGGTAATTTATAGAAATAAACTAATTTAACCTGAGCAGAATTGAATCCAGCTCAGTCTATGTCCAAAATTATCTTCTTTCCATCTCATATAAATATTTGTCTCTGTGGGGCTGCCTTGGAGGTAGTGAAGTAGGGATGTGGGGACATTATCTGACCAGGAAGGAGGGGTAAAATTTACAAATTGTTTTTGAGAATGTAGTGTCTTACTAGATTGCTGACTGTAAGCAAATACCCTGGCAAGTTTTACAGGCCAGGCTCACCTTTAGATTTTCTGAACACCCTCTCAATGCCACATGCTGGAAATACTATGTTGAACAGCCCCCATGGGCCCCATTCCCTGCCCTCAATGCACAGGCCATCAGGGCAGCAAATCCTAGATGCACTGCTTTTGTTTGCCATGTTGGGTGCCCACAGAGCCTGGGGATGATCCTTGCCCCACCTGTTAGCAAATCTCTCGGCCTCCGTCATACACATCTAAGAAAACCCCACCAGATAGGGAGGGATTACAGCATGTACGTTGTTGATAGGGCAACAAGAGGCTCTAAGTATCTGAATATCATTCAGAAAGGGTAATGTGATAAAGAGTGTCAGATTCAATGTTTAAAAAGAGGAAATGTCAGGGTGGCTTAAGAGAGGTTTTCTTCACTGGGAAAGTTTATCAGCAAGGATTTGGCAAGCAGGCATGGAAGCTGCTTTTCCCTACATCTGTTTTCTTCCCTCTGCTCTCTGTCAACAGAGCTGGTAGTGCAAAACCAGGAACTGACATTGGCATTACCCAAGTTCCATGTAGTACCTAGCCCTGAGTTAGAGAGCTGAATATGTAAACAGTAAAGTCAACACATCAAGCAGGCTATTAGTCAAAGATGCTAATGGCATGTGTGAGCATAGCAAGCTCAGAGAGCTAGCCCAGCCTCCGGAAATTAAAGGCAGGCCACCTTCTGTAGCCAAACAAACTGACTTAAAGAACCCGTCACGTGTAAAGCACACAGAGTCACACCTCTGTATAAGTCCCTGTTCAAGTTACATTCACGTGTCTACCTTCACATTGACTGAACAATTTTTCAGTTTAAAACTAAGTAGATATATTCTCTAAGGATTTCATTTTATGGAATCACAGTCATTTATTGAGCACCAGGAGTTTTACCAGATTCTCTAGTTAATTTAACCTCACAACAAACCTGAAAGGTAGGTATTAGAAACCTTTGTTACTGATGAGAAAATTAAGGCTCTCACAAACTTTGGAAACTGCCCCAAGCCAGACAGCTGAGAAATGAAGCCAAAATTCAATTCAAGCCGTAATTTAAATTCCTCTGCTTTTTCTTATGAAATGAGCTCTTTCTCACACCCTGCATTAAGACAAAATTCATTATTCTACATGATATAAACTGAAAATGGAAAAAAGCTTCTGTGTTCACCCGGGACCATAAATGGGGAATATATTCAACAGTGTTAGCTTGCATATTTTTTTTACAGCATTTTGCATTTTTCATTAAGAAAATTTTTATATATACATAATACAGAAGGGATAGAAAACATGTTATTTAATAAGAAAATAAAATAAAGGAAAAGAAGAGTAAGTAGCCATTAATTACAATGTTGGTAACAATATCCTTCTTCCATCACCCCCATTTTTACTCTGTAGGTGGAATTTCTGATTAGAGGATATAGACATTCTCAGGCTTTTTAGTACTGTGGGTTAAATTGTAACATTTCCAGAATATCTTGCCCTGCTTTAGTTCATTTGCATATCCTCAGGGGTGGAGAGGAGTTCATCTCCAAGTCAATGAGTAATTACGTGGGCAACTGAGGGCGTGTCTGAACCTGAGAGTTCAAGGGGAGGGGCTGGCTTCCTGGCGGGCTTCCTTCCAGAGCAGGGGAGAGACAGGGCACTGGACTGCAGTTTGTAAGCAATAAACGGGTTTTAAACTTTATTTCTCCCTTTGATGGATTTCAGTTTATAGAGGTATTTTGCCCCAGGATTTCCTCTCCCCAGACTTACAAGTACATACACTAAATCACCCTCTGGAAACATTACAGTACTTTGTCCCTAGTCTTGACTTTTATCTGCGGTCACTTAATTTTCATTTGTATCACTAGGAAATATGAATGCTTTAACTGATTGCTGTGTTTATTCTTTACATATTTCCTCAATTTTATTTTGATATGCTCATATTTTTTCTTATTGACTTGCAGATATACTTTATATATGCAGGATATTATAGTTTTTGACAATTATATACCATTTGCCACTAAGTAATATGATACACAAAAATGCTATTTTCACAGTTTACATTATCAGTCTTTTTCTTTTCTTTTTCTGGCCAATACCAGTGTTCTAAATATGTTTACCTTTAGTACTCATTACACTTTTATAATTGCATTATTTTTGCTTAAACTTTGATATATTTAAATCTTATTTTGGTATACTGTGGAAGTTAGGAAATGTATTTTTTTTAGATCTTTAGTAACCTAAAAAATAATAAGTAATATTTAGTATTTATACTTGTTATGATTTCCCTTATATAAAAAAAACTCATTGGCTCCTGAATTTGCCCAATTGATGTTTTAGAAATTTGTGGGCACTGTCAAAATCTGCAGAAATACATAAAGGGAAATAGAACTTGTGGGTGTTCCTCTCAGGCAATACACAATCGTCAGGAAGATAATAAAGATATAAAACAGTGTGCAATGGTAATTACGGTAATTGTGAAATTTTAATGAAGGCCAGATGGATAGGGCAACTTTTGGAAAAAGTGAGAATTAAGTCGAACTTGAGAGAATGAGTGAAATTTGGTAAGGTGAAGAAGAGGGGAAAGGGCGTAAAAAACAGAAGGGAGTCACCTGGGGACAGGAAGACATGGTAGTGGCAAGCAGCCAAAACTGGTCCTGGCACTGAGTTGAACAGTAGAAAATGGAATTAACTGCAGGTTGTGTTGTAGCTGGTGGCCAGCAGCTAACCTGCTTTCTCTTTTGCATTCATAACTAGTTTGTAACAGAATTTGGCTATTTTTCAAACGATTAGATTAGGCCAACCATTGTTCTACACTAGGGAAAACTGTGGAGAAGATACTATTTGAACTTGGTGCCAACCATTTGCTTAATGCATTCCTGTTTTTATTTGCTCATTCATTCATCAATTCCATCAGTTTTTCAGCCGCTGAACATTCTTTATTCTTTCACTGGACAAATACCTTTTGAATCTCTATAATGTGCCAGGCACTTTGCTAAGTGATATAAAGATGAGCAAACCTGTCCCCTGTTCTGGACGATATTCATAGGATAGAGGAGACAAAGCCATAGCATGCTTGAACAGGCTACGTGCACTCATGGAAGACTGTCACCATGGTGCCTTGTGGGAGTCAGGGAGCAATCAGTGCTACACAAAGTCCTTGGCACTGGGCTGATCTCTGAATGTGGAGTAGCAGTTAATCAGTTTGGGAAGGTATGGAGTACAAGTTGGCCTCATGGGCTTGGAGCCTTTATTGTGTGTTGGGCGAGATCATCATGGAAGTGCCTATTTTCAAGCTCTTTCCTCCCCTGAGGGTGGCTTTTCACTGGCATTCAGTCTGTTTGCATCCCTCCTTCTTTATCAATACATGCTTGGAACCACTGATTGAACATGAGAAAATTCATCCATCAGCTGGATGTCATCTGGCATCTATGCAATAAGGAACACAGTCATGACGGGTGACATTTCTTAAACACTTACTATGTGCAAGCCACTGTTCCAGCCATTTTACTTTTTTCATCCACACAAAAATCCTCACATCTTATTTGGCAGCTGAGGAAACTGAGGTCCAGAGCTACTGAGGAAATTGCCCAAAACTCCTGGTTACAAAACAGTAAAGACTGGATTCAAACAAACTTGTGCTATTGAATATTAAATCCCATTCTGCCTTCAGTTCACTGAAATTAAGAGAAAACGCAACTCCTCCTAGAGTAATTTAACACTGACACTTATTCTCCTGGAACCTACAGACTAACCTGGAAGAACACACAAAACTGAAAACAATACTGAACAGTTGACAATTGGACTTTATGGTTTTTAAGGTAAACACCATGCAGGAGTTCAGACTAAGGAGCTGCAACGTCTTTTTTTAATTGGTGAAATAGGCTCTCTGTGCCTAGTCAGTCACACGATACATCCTCCTGTTGATTTGGCTGCTTCTTCTATGCCACTTACTCCAGAATGAGTAGGAGTGGGATTTTTGGTTTACTCATACTCGTCTTAAGACTCACAACACAATTATTGGTATTTTGCAAGGCTTCTCTGGTTATAACCTAAGTCAAAATGCATCTTTTAGATAAAACCTCAGAGCCTGTTGGAAGTTTCTCCACCTTATCCAGCTGAGGTATCCAGCTGCAGGTACGCTCTGCAAGAGTGGTACTGCAACAGGGTCCAGCCCTGCCGGCTCCCCTTCAGTAGTTTCCCCAGAGAACTAACAACTCCGTCAAACACAGCGGCTGGCTGTGGGATCACTGCTCCATAATCCCACACCTAGAAAACACACCGTTGTACCCCACCTAGAAAAGGAGCACTATGGTGAGCAACCAGAAACATAATCAGACTGGTCAGTGGCAGTCCTGCCTTCAGGATGGCCTAAGGCTGACCCATCAACATGGAGCAGTCATTTCACCTCTGTGTGATCTGGCATCCCTGTTTAGAGTCAAATTCCTAAACTAAACAGCTGGTGGACTGTAACCAACCCTATAATGTATTTTGCTTAGCTCTCCATATTTTAAATGAATGAATATATACTAAAAATGTAAATACTCAGAGATTTCCATGAAAATCTGTTTTTTCAATTTCTTGCAAAAAATCAGAAGGCCTGGCAACAATAGCCCAGTTTTCTGCATGGTAACAATTCACTGTCACTCACCGAAAGCTACACAATTCAGATGGGGCATTTCTTCCCCTATGCACAGAGCCTGTTTCACTCAAGTTATCTATCTGACCCTGGTTGGGATTTGTTTTGAACACTGATTTAGAGCATTGGGAAAAACACAACCTGATCTTTATATGCTCTCCAATACTTTTTTATAGCTATATACTAAACTGTAACTATGTCAAAGCTAATGACTGAATGATGGCTAATTCATGCAGCAAGTGTTGAACAACCATCTATGTGTTTATGTTTCTATTAGTGGTTGTGTTTAGTCTTTTATTTCCTAACGTAAGTCAAAGCCCATCAGAAGGGTTTCTCTATAGATCGATGTGATTAATGCAAGAAATTGTCTGTGAACTACCTAGTTCCCTGAGGTGAAATTCAAATACTCCTGCAATGTGCAAAGAATACTCATGTTTCCTAATATTACTAGCCAGAAAAGAAACCCCCTTAGCTAAGTGATTAACACAGAGAATAATTCTTTTAATAAAACACTGTGTACATGTGCAAATGTGTAAAAATTATTCCCAGCAACTAGAAAAGTATCTAGATTGAAGGAAGACTTAATGTAGTTAAATGTTACCCTGAGATATAGAAAAGCAAATGTATGACTTGTTGAGTTAAGATCTGAGAATCACTGTATATTTTTGAAGCCATTGTTCTTTTAATACAATAGACTTTCACGTAAAGTTAACATGAGAAGCTTTTCACGAGTTTATCCATCTGGCAAAATCTTATCATCTGTCAAACGCCAATCAAGCAGCTTCTGTGAAGTAGTTAAACAAAACTCCATCTTTCCTTTGTAGCTCGCTATAAGAATCTCAGTCTTTGCTTGTATTATTCATGATTTCTAGTTATATGCCTGTCTTTCAGGTAATATTATGAGCCGTTTAATAACACCCTGTTTGTCTGTCTGACTCACATTCAGCCTACTGACTGGCGAATGAAAGAAACAAATATTGTTGAAAGAATATGTGGATGACTAAATAAGTGAATGAGCATTACTGAAGTATTAGGCAAGCTTTGGGAGGCAACTGTATGGCTGTGAAAACAAATTGAGTGTAGTCAGAATATATAGGACTGAATTTTGGGTCCGCTACCTATAGCTTTGAGGTACTAAACTAGGAATTTTACAGATGGACAACTATACCTCCGACTCTATTGCCCAATGGGGCTATTGTGAAATTCTAATAACGTAACACCCATAAAAGTAATGTGAAATTGTTAAGTGCTCATCAAGTATGAAGGCTCATGGAAGTGAAGAATTTCATCACTTTCAGAGACTGACAATCATTTGCATTCTTTTTAACAGTTCTTTTGGCTAAAACGTGCAAATATGGCCAATGACTTCTTGGTTTTGATTTTTCATTAGGGGCCCTCTCAACAGAGACATTCCGTAGTGTTGGTGTTGTTTCCATGGGTACCACTCTGAAAAACCAAGATGGCAGAGCATGTTTCCAGTCATATTTTCAGTGAGATTAGGCATGGAGATAATGAAGACAGTGAGGAGAAAGTTACTGAGGGCTTCCAGTTAAAGAATGTAAAAGAAATGTAAGCAAAGTCTGACCACTGATAATGAGAAAGATAGAGAACAGATGCAGTAGGAATGATTGTGCTAAAATGCTTGTTTACCCCCAGAAAACAAGTGACTGTGGAGCCTCAATATACTCATGTGTAAATTGGGAATGTGATAAACAGGCTTTCAGGTATTGGGGATTAAATGAAATAACCTACCTAGAGCATCTGGTACAGCATCTGGCACATTCCTTTTGGAGGGAAATGTTCAGTCTCCCTGTGTATGCCTAAAACGGAAAGCTAGATTGGCAGTCTCTGTTTCGCCTAAGGTAAGATTTAATGTTGTTTCTCACGTGGGACCCAGCCCCTGCAGTCTTCAAGGGAAGTCACTGCATCTGGCCCCAGAAGCAGAGCTGACATTTTTGACAGGGCCTTAAGTGCACCTCTCCCTGGGGTGTCCTAACTGAGACAAGATGGGGCAGGTGGCAGTAACTGGCATCACACCCACTCAGGGATTGGATGGAACATGGATTACCATGGAATTTTTTTTAAGAGACTTCTATGAATCTTAGCCTGTTCTAAGTCCTTTGATAATTATTTCTATCATCAATTACACAGCTGAAGGTTGAAAGGAAAGGCCGTATTTTCTGAAACAGCAGCCGATTTTACCTTATTCTTCCCAGAGAATGTGGTGTTAGTAGCTTCCAGTTTGCTGTCACTATTTTTTTTTCTCAGAGTTACAGATCAGTGGTTGGACCCATAAGGTACCACTCCACGACTTCATTTGCTGATACACTCCTCCCTGTAACCTCTACAACTCCAGGCTCCCTGGACATACCAGGCCCTTTCACATGTTCACATCCTGCTTCTTGTAGATCCTTCGTCTTAAACAAAAATTCTGTTCCCTTTCCCACTTCTATAACATGATGCATCTTTAGGAGGCAGCAAAGACTAAACTGAAAACCGAGGGCACTTTGCTTGTCCTTTCCTGTCCTCAGATACGTTACGTGCAAAATGAGAGCAAAGTGTACCATGTGAGGCCAAAATGAGGGCTGAAGACAACAGATGAGAACGGCAACACACAGTGTAGCGGAAGAAGCCAAATGGGACTGAGTCTTTGCAAACCAGCCCTGCTCTCCACCTTGAGACTAATAGCAGCATATTGTTGCATTTTTTAAAGAGGTAAGTAGATGATAGATGGATTTCAAAGGCAAACCTTGCAAATGTGGAATTTTCTGACCGTTTCATGGGGAGACAGAGGTTATGGTCACTTTGCTTAGCATCATTCATCTTCATCAAAGGTTACAGCTCTATCTAAAGCCTCATTATATCCTGAGTGGGAAAATGAAGAGGATGTAACATTTATAAAGAAAAAGGGCTGAATGGTAATCATTTTTAATGTTCTGTCTCTGCATCAAGGTTCCCCACAGTGACAGCACCAATAGGTTATAATTTATGTATTTTATTAAAAAATATATTTTTATTATCTGTTACCTTATAATAAATTACATATATACATATATACACATATACGTATGTATATGTGTGTTTGTGTGTGTACATATATATAATTACATATATAGTACTGGTTCATGAGATTATAGAAACTGGTAAGTCCCATGACCTGTTTTCTGCTGAGATATAGCCCAAAGAGATATAGAGCCAGAGATACAGTCCAAAGGCCTGAGAGCCAGAAAACTAGTAATAGAGATTCCATCCTGTGTCTGAAGGCCTGAGAATCAGAAGTGTGAGGATAGGAAAAGATTAACAGTCAGGCAGAGTGAATTTAACCTTCTTTCATCTTTTTGTTCTATTCAGGCCCTCAACAGATTGGAAAATGCCTACCTCACTGGGGAGGGCCATCTGATTGACTCAGTCCGCCTATTCAAATGCTAATCACTTCATGAAACACCCTCACAGACATACCCAGTCATAGTGTTCAGCCGGCTATCTGGGTAACTCTTGGCCCAGTCAAGATGACACAAAATTAACCCTCACAGTCTCCAAAGGCTTAGTCCAGGGATTTATGAGGAGTAATGGACTTGGGTGGGCTCCCATACCTCTACTTCTCGAGGTGAAGTCAACACAATTTTTCTCATTCAGGGAATTATGGAACAGGGCTTCTTCAAATTATTTCCTCCTCTCACCTCACATTAGGAATCATTGCTTTTAAAAGATTTATTAAGCACCTACTGTATGTCAAGTAACGAATGGTAAGCAAAGAAGAAGGGACAAAGTCCCTGCTCTCGTACAGAATACATTTTAACACAGGAAAACATTGACATTGATTAATGTATTGCAACCATGAAAGAAGTGTGTGTGGAGCTATGAAACAATAATAGGAAGATCTATTTTAGATTGGGATGGGGACACAGAAAAAGCCTAGGAGAATGACTGCATTCCTGAGAAACCAAGAATTGGCTTTCTAACAGGGCGACATGGATCTCTCTCTCTCTCCATTTATTATTTTTCTAGTTATAAAAGAGAAAATATGAAAACTCTCCATGTAAAAGAAATCCTTGACAGCAAGACTTCACACTCCACTTTTCATCACCAGAGTCCAGATATCATGAAATCATAGTCCAAGTGAAACTGATCTTGTCTCAACCATTCTCAGAGAGTAGGGAATGACTATTCATATCTGGAAACTACAATAGATGTGATTATTGTCAAGAAAACAGAGAAGCAGAAGAATACATATTTAATGATAAGCAGAAGAATTTTTTTCTAAATTATTAATAATAATAATAATTGAAACAATAATGATGATAATAGGCTATTAACCATGTGCCAGTTCGTGTTTGAGGCACATCTTGTGCTTAATGTCATTTCATGCTGATAACAACAGTCTGTTTTATTCACGTAAGTACCCAAAGGGCTTTGTCTAAAGAGCCATGAAGAATTCTGAACTGGTTCCTGTAGGTACAACTCTCAGAGGAGCTAAATGAGAAGGGGCCATGGCAGGGAATCATCTATGAGTGGAGGATAGGGGAACAAGGCAGGGAGTCATCGGTGAGTGAAGGATGTTGTCATAGTTCCAGGTAAGGACATTGGAAGGCAGGGTTCAGGCAGCTCAGGTACAAAAGGTACATCAGTCATCAATTGTGATTGCCAGCATAAATGTCAATGAATTTGCTTAATCTTTCATTCAACAAAATTGTTTTGATATCAACTGTGTTTACAATGACGCATCAATGAATAATTACATTTAACATTTATAGCACTATATGCTACCATGGACAAAGATTCTTGGAAACAGAGAGGAAGATCTGGTCTATGGTCATCTTGTGATGACCGCATGGACCCAAAACTGGTAAAGAACAGCCCACATGCTACAAGGTACCATTTTGATCTATCTGAATCTTTTTTTCCACGTAGGAAGTGAGGCTATCAAAGAATACCTTGCTGAAGGTCACACAGTAATCTAGTGGCGAAGTCAATCCATAACAAGTTGCTGGACTCCTGGGCTACTGCATTTCCAATGCAGAGATCAAGTTAATACTTGGGCTAGTTGCCCCTTCAAAGGTTGAAATTGGGTTCAATCCCTTAGTGATTACAATTCAAGAAAGATATCTGGAAAATGCCCCCCCAATGTGATAAATAAATCTAGGCAAGGGAGTGTGTATGACTCAGTGCAAACCATCTCCACTTTTTGAAAATCAAGTCAGAGCCTAGGCATGTCCCATAAAAGGGAAAAAAGCATTTTCTCCCAAGAAATAGTGATTTTAAAATCAAGGTCAGGCTGTTTTTCAAAAATCCTTTTCTCCCTCACATGTGAACTTGCACATGAAACAGCTCTCACAAATACTACTTATATTTTCTTAAAAAAAAGAAAAAGAGAAAGAGGGCTACCTAGGTCTATTTATTTCTATGAAGCATGGGTTAATGAATTGTGTACTTCTTATCCATTTTCTAGGTTATTTTATGAAAGCAAAAGGATTAGCCCCAGAGGCTTAGAATAGTTTGTCAAAAAATATAAGCAAGCAGTTTAAATGTCAACCAACACAGTATAAACAGAAAGTACTCAACCAGCCATCTGAATAAATTGCATTTTCATCCTGGTCTACATGTAATGCTGGGCAAGAAATATGGCCCCTCTAGCATTTGGTTTCCTCCCCTGGAACAAGATGAGCTCTAATGTCTCTTGCTGTTCTACCTTCCCTGAAGTTTTAGATTAGGAATATGCATAATGTAGATGACCTTATACCAAGGCACAGCAACACATGTCATCTCTCGCCCGGCCAGTCAAGGTTCATAGCAGGAGGTTATAGTCAACAAGTCCACAGCGTCTGCATATCCCAGCAAGTGCCAAAGGATCATTGAGGGGAAATTCCTATTTCATTCCCAAGCTATTTTCCTATGAACCTTCACCCAATTTAAGCACAGAAAAGGGGTTTCTCCTATCTTAATATTTGCATATGCCAAGCCTAACATTTCCCACCAAATAGAACACATTTGTATCTCCATAAGCTATTCACAAGAGGCTTCAAAAAACCAACAAATGTATAAATTAGAAAGACAGGGTCCAAGTTTTATTATTTCTAAAGAGAAAAAAAGTAGGGGGGGATGTGAAGAGTCCTAATGAAATATCCTATCAGAAATAACATCATATTCTCTCTATAGAATATAACATATACATATAATTTTGAATTCTAATAAAAGCCCTTTTATAGACCTCATCTCATTGGCAAGCACACTTTCTACTCTAATTTTTAGGTTAACATAAGGTAAGAGTAACTTTTTAGGCAAGTACAGCATTTTCACAGACACCCAGTAGGCCTAGGTAGAGATTCCTGTGGACATCGCCTCAATAAGGACAGAGAACAGTTTCATCTCCTCGACTACACCCTCGGCCCTTGGTAGGCACCTCCGTCCCCAACACCTGACCCCTAGCAACCAACTGGTGTGCTTTTTTTCCCCTCTGACAATTATGTTTACATAGCATCACACTTCATGCGACTTTTTGAAACTGGCTTCCTCCACTGACCTGTGGTATTCTAGTGGTTATAACCACCAACATTTTATTCCTGTTTGTTGGTGAATAAGTATTTTGTCATGTGAGTGTACCACAGTTGTTTATCCACCCACTGAAGAACATTCAGGCTGTTTACACTTTGGGCCAATTACGAATACAGCTGCTAAAAACATAAGTTGTGTATAGTTTTGTGTGAATATAAGTTTTCATTTTCTTTAGTGGTAAAAGGGTCAAACTGTATTTGTAAGTTTAACTTTATAATAAACTATCAAATTGTTTTCCAGAGTGGCTGTAGCATTCACAGACACCTGGGAATGAATACATACATGAAGTGGATACATACTTTTCTTAACTAGACCCACCTGTCTCTTGGTTCAACTCCACCCTCTGCCACATGTATCCAACTCTATCACTCGGCCAAACCAAAGGATTTGCCTATTCCAGAAACCACCATGGTCTCTCTCACTTTAGGCCTTGTTCCTCTGCTGGAAATAGCCGGCCTTCCTGGAGAAAACACAGTTGGGCTGAAACTCTTCTTGGACTTCTATTCAAACAGAATAATGCTTTTCGAATTGTTCTCAGTTCTTCCACCAAATCCTGACTATCAAGACAGAAGCAGAGAACTGTTTCAAGTTCTAATTTCATTCTTTCATTCAGTCACATGTGCAACAAATATTTCTAGAGTATTCACTAAGTTTCAGGCATTGCCAACATTCTGAGGCTAGAACCTACCCAGCATCTGGCACAAGATAAGCAGCCAGGAGATGTATCCTGGGTACATGGCCTAAATGACATGGCCAAGGTTGCACATGCTTTAAAATGTAGAAAGTAGATCTAGCAATTGCTCATTCAACTGCTTGTATCTTTTTAATTTTTTTTATTTTGTTATCATTAACATACAATTACATGAACAAAATTGTGGTTACTAGATTCTCCCATTGTCAAGTCCCCACCACATACACCATTACAGTCACTGTCCCTCAGCATAGTCAGATGCTACAGAGTCACTACTTGTCTTCTCTATGCTATACTGCCTTCCGGTACCCCCCCTACATTATGTGTGCTAATCAGAATACCCCTTAATCCTCTTATCCCTCCCTTCCCACCCATCCTCCCTGGTCCCTTTCCCTTTGGTAACTGATAGTCCATTCCTGGGTTCTGTGATTCTGCTGCTGTTTTGTTCCTTCAGTTTCTGCTTTGTTCTTATACTCCACAGATGAATGAAATCATTTGGCACTTGTCTTTCTCCACCTGGCTTATTTCACTGAGCATAATGTCTTCTAGCTCCATCCATGTTGTTGCAAATGGTAGGATTTGTTTTCTTCTTATGGCTGAATAATATTCCATTTTGTATATGTACCACATCTTCTTCATCCATTCATCTACTGATGAACACTTAGGTTGCTTGCTTGCATTTCTTGGCTGTTGTAAATAGTGCTGCAATAAACATAGGGGTGCATAAGTCTTTCTGAAACTGGGCTGCTGAGTTCTTAGGGTAAATTCCTAGGAGTGGAATTCCTGGGTCAAGTGGTATTTCTATTTTTAGTTTTTTGAGGAACCTCCATACTGCTTTCCACAATGGTTGAACTAGTTTACATTCCCACGAGCAGTGTAGGATCATTCCCCTTTTTCCACATCCTTGCCAACATTTGTTGTTGTTTGTCTTTTGGTTGGTGGCCATCCTAACTGGTGTGAGGTAATATCTCATTGTGGTTTTGATTTACATTTCTCTGATGAATAGTGATGGGGAGCATCTTTTCATGTGCCTGTTGGCCATCTGAATTTCTTCTTTGGAGAAGTGTCTGTTCAGATCCTCTGCCCATTTTTTAATTGGATTATTTGCTTTTTGTTTGTTGAGGTGCATGAGCTCTTTGTATATTTTGGATATCAACCCCTTATGGGATATGTCATTTATGAATATATTCTCCCATACCATAGGATGCCTTTTTGTTCTACTGAGGGTGTCCTTTGTTGTACAGAAGGTTTTTAGTTTGATATAGTCCCACTTGTTCATTTTTGCATTTGTTTCCCTTGCTTGGGCAGATATGTTCATGAAGAAGTTGCTCATGTTTATATTCAAGAGAGTTTTGCCTATGTTTTCTTCTAAGAGTTTTATGGTTTCATGACTTACATTCAGGTCTTTGATCCATTTTGAGTTTACTTTTGTGTGTGGAGTTAGACAGTGATCCAGTTTCATTCTCTTAGGTGTAGCTGTCTAGTTTTGCCAATACCAGCTGTTGAAGAGGCTGTTATTTCCCCATTGTATATCCATGGCTCCTTTATCATATATTAATTGACCATGTATGTTTGGGTTAATATCTGGACTCTCTATTCTGTTCCACTGGTCTGTGGGTCTGTTCTTGTGCCAGTACCAAATTGTCTTGATAATTATGGCTTTGTAGTAGAGCTTGAATTGGGAAGCAAGATCCCCCCTGCTTTATTCTTCCTTCTCAGGATTGCTTTGGCTATTCAGGGTCTTTTGTGGTTCCATACGAATTTTAGAACTATTTGCTCCAATTCGTTGAAGAATGATATTGGTATTTTGATAGGGATTGCATTGAATCTGCAGATTGCTTTGGGCAGGATGGCCATTTTGACAATATTAACTCTTCCTACCCAAGAGCATGGGATGAATTTCCATTTATTAGTATCCTCTTTAATTTCTCTTAAGAGTGTCTTGTAGTTTTCAGGGTATAGGCCTTTCACTTCCTGGGTTAGGTTTATTCCTAGGTATTTTATCATTTTAGATGCAATTGTTAATGGAATTGTTTTCCTGGTTTCTCTTTCTGCTAGCTCATCATTAATTAGTGCATAGGAATGCAATAGATTTCTGTGTATTAATTTTGTATCCTGCAACTTTGCTAAATTCAGATATTAGATCTAGAGAATTTGGAGTGGATTCTTTAAGGTTTTTTATGTACAGTATCATGTCATCTGCAAACAGTGACAACGTGACTGCTTCCTTGCCTATCTGGATGCCTTTTGTTTCTTTGTGTTGTCTGATTGCTGTGGCTCGGACCTCCGGTACTATGTTGAATAAAAGTGGGGAGAGTGGGCATCCTTGTCTTGTTCCTGATCTTAGAGGAAAAGCTTTCAGCTTCTCTCTGTTAAATATGATGTTGACTGTGAATTTGTCATATATGGCCTTTATTATGTTGAGGTACTTGCCCTCTAGACCTATTTTGTTGAGAGTTTTTATCATGAATGAATGTTGAATTTTGTTGAATGCTTTTTCAGCATCTATGGAGATGTTCATGTGGTTTTTGTCCTTCTTTTTGTTGATGTGGTGGATGATATTGATGGATTTTCTAATGTACCATCCTTGCATCCCTGGGATGAATCCTACTTGATCTTGGTGTATGACCTTCTTTATGTATTTTTGAATTCTGTTTGCTAATATTTTGTTGAACATTTTTGCATCAATGTTCATCAGGGATATTGGTCTGTAGTTTTCTTTTTTGTGGTGTCTTTGCCTGGTTTTGGTATTACACTGAAGCTGGCTTCATAGAATGAGTTTGGAAGTTCCCTCCTCTTCTATTTTTTGGAAAACTTTAAGGAGAATGGACATTTTGTCTTCTCTAAATGTCTGATAAAATTCAGCAGTAAATCTATCTGGTCCGGATGTTTTGTTCTTGGGTTGTTTTTTGATTACTGATTCGATTTCATTGCTGGTAATTGGTCTGTTTAGATTTTGTTTCTTCCTGGGTCAGTTTTGGAAGGTTACTTTTTTCTAGAAAATTGTCCATTTCTTCTAGGTTATCCAGCTTGTTAACATATAATTTTTCATAGTGTTCTCTAATAATTCTTTGTATTTCTGTAGTGTCCATAGTGATTTTTCCTTTCTCATTTCTGATTCTGTTTATGTTTGTAGATTCTCTTTTTTCTTAATAAGTCTAGCTACCAGTTTATCTATTTTGTTTATTCTCTCAAAGAACCAGATCTTGGTTTAATTTTTCTATTGTTTTATTCTTTTCAATTTTCTTTATTTCTTCTCTGATCTTTATTATGTTCCTCCTTCTGCTGAATTTGGGCCTCATTTTTTCTTATTTCTCCAGTTTCAATAATTGTGAATTTAGACTATTCATTTAGTATTGTTCTTCCTTCTTTTAATAGGCCTGGATTGCTATATACTTTCCTCTTAGAACTGCCTTCACTGCGTCCCACAGAAGTTGGGGCATTGTGCTGTTGTTTTCATTTGTTGCCATATATTGCTTGATCTCTGTTTTAATTTGGTCAGTGATCCGTTGATTATTTAGGAGCATGTTATTAAGCCTCCATGTGTTTGTGAACCTCTTTGTTTACTTTGTACAATTTATTTCTAGTTTCATACCTTTGTGATCTGAGAAGTTGGTAGAATTTCAATCTTTTTGAATTTACTGAGGTTCTTTTTGTGGCCTAGTATGTTGTCTATTCTGGAAAATGTTTCATGTGCACTTGAGAAGAAAGTGTATCCTGTTGCTTTTGGCTGTAGAGTTCTATAGATGTCTATTAGGTCCATCTGTTCTAGTGTGTTGTTCAGTGCCTCTGTGTCCTTACTTATTTTCTGTCTGGTTGATCTGTCCTTTGGAGTGAGTGGTATGTTGAAGTCTCCTAAAATGAATGCACTGTATTCTATTTCCCCCTTTAATTCCGTTAGTCTTTGTTTCACATATGTAGGTGGTCCTGTGTTGGGTGCATAGATCTTTATAATGGTTATATCCTCTTGTTAGACTGCCCCCTTTGTCATTATGTAATTTGTCTCTTGTTACTTTCTTTGTTTTGAAGTCTATTTTGTCTAATACAAGTACTGCAACACCTGCTTTTTTCTCCTTATTGTTTGCATGAAATATCTTTTTCCATCCCTTCATTTTTAGTCTGTGTATGTCTTTGGATTTGAGGTGAGTCTCTTGTAAGCAGTATATAGATGGGTCTTGCTTTTTTACCCATTTTACTACTCTGTGTTTTTTGATTGGTGCATTCAGTCCATTTACATTTAGGGTGATTATCAATAGATATGTAGTTATTGCCTTTGCTAGCTTTGGATTCATGTTTATCAAAGGTTCAAGCGCAGCTTCTTTACTATGTAACCATATAACTGAACTTACTAATTATGCTATTATAAACACAGTCTGGTGATTCTTTATTTCTATCTCTTCTTTTTCTTCCTCCTCCACTCTTTATGTATTAATTATTTTATTCTGTACTGTTTGTTTTGCCTGATTTTATTTTGCCTTTAGTTAGTATTTTGTTGGTTCACTTTCTTTTCTGTGATTTTGTTTTCTCTGGTGACAGCTATTTAGCCTTAGGCATACTTCCATCTAGAACAGTCCTCTAAATTCATTTTAGAGATGGTTTGTGGAAGGTAAATTCCCTCAACTTTTGCTTATCTGGGAATTATTTAGTCCCTACTGCAAATTTAAATGATAATCTTGCTGGATACACTATTCTTGGTTTGAGGTACTTCTGTTTCTTTTTTTTTTTTATTATTAAGGCATTATTGATATATGAAGGTTTCACATGAAAAAACAATGTGGTTACTACATTTACCCATATTATCAAGTCCCCACCCACACCTCAATGCAGTCACTGTCCATCAGTGCAGCAAGATGCCATAGATCCACTATGTGCCTTCTCTGTGCTACACTGTTCTCCCCGTGATCCCTCACACCATGCACACTAAACATAATACCCCTCAATCCCCTTCTCCCTCCCTCTCCACCTGACTTCCCACACCCCTCCACTTTGGTAGCCACTAGTTCCTTCTTGGAGTCTCTGAGTCTGCTGCTATTTTGTTCCTTCAGTTTTGCTTTGTTGTTATACTCCACAAATGAGGAAAATCATTTGGCACTTGTCTTTCTCCACCTGGCTTATTTCACTGGGCATAATGTCCTCCAGCTCCATCCATGTTGTTGCAAATGGAAGGATTTGTTTCTTTCTTATGGCTGAATAGTATTCCATTGTGTATATGTACCACAGCTTCTTTATCCATTCATCTACTTATGGACACTTAGGTTGCTTCCATATCTTGGCTATTGTAAAAAGTGCTGTGATAAACATAGGGGTGCATATGTCTTTTTGAATCAGAGAACTTGTATTCCTTGGGTAAATTACGAGGAATGTGATTCCTGGGTCAAATGGTATTTCTATTTTTAGTTTTTTGAGGAACCTCCATATTGCTTTCCACAATGGTTGAACTAGCTTACATTCCCACCAGCAGTGTAGGAGGGGTTCCCTTTCTCCACAACCTTGCCAACATTTGTTGTTGTTTGTCTTTTGGATGGTGGCCATCCTTACTGGTGTGAGGTGATATCTCATTGTGATTTTTTTGATTTGCATTTCCCCGATGATTAGTGGTGTGGAGCATCTTTTCATGTGTCTGTTGGCCATCTGAGTTTCTTCTTTGGAGAATTGTCTCTTCATATCCTCTGCCCATTTGTTAATTGGGTTATTTGCTTTTTGGGTCTTTAGGCATGTGAGTTCATAACCCCTTGTCACATATGTCATTTACAAATATATTCTCCCATACTGTAGGATGCCTTTTTGTTCTGTTGATGGTGTCCTTTACCATAGAAAACCTTTTTAGTTTGATGTAGTCCCATGAGTTCATGTTTGCTTTTGTTTCCTTTGCTCGAGGAGATGCATTCAGGAAAAAATTGCTCATACTTATATTCAGGAGATTTTGCCTACATTGTAGTCTAAGAGTTTTATGGTTTCATGCCTTACATTCAAGTCTTTGGTTCATTTTGAGTTTACTTTTGTGTATGGAGTTAAAAAATAATCTAGTTTCATTCTCTTACATGTAGCTGTCCAGTTTTGCCAACACCAGCCAGCTGTTGAAGAGGCTGTCATTTCCCCATTGTATGTCCATAGCTCCTTCATCATATATTAATTGACCATATATGGTTGTGTTTACATCAGGGCTCTCTAGGCTGTTCCATTGGTCTATGGGTATGTTCTTGTGCCAGTACCAAGTTGTTTTGATTACTGTGGCTTTGTAGTAGGGCTTGAAGTTGGGGAGCATAATCCCCCCAGCTTTATTCTTCCTTCTCAGAATTTCTTTGGCTATTCGAGGTCTTTTGTGGTTCCATATGAGTTTTAGAATGATTTTCTCTAGTTTGTTGAAGTATGCTGTTGGTATTTTGGTAGGAACTGCATTGAATCTGTAGATTGCTTTAGGCAGGGTAGCCACTGGCCCTTCTGTTTCATTGCATTGAATATGTCATACCACTCCCTTCTAACCTGTAAGGTTTCTGCTGAGAAGTCTGATCATAGCCTGATGGGTTTTCCTTTGTTGGTGATCTTTTTCCTCTCTCTGCCTTTTAATACTGTGTCCTTGTCTTTGACCTTTACCATTTTAATTATTATATGTTTTCGTGTTGTCCTCCTTGTGTCTCTTGTGTTGGGAGATCTCTGAACTTCCATGACTTGAGAGACTATTTCTTTCCCCCAATTAGGGAAGTTTTCAGCAATTATTTCTTCAGACATTTTCTATCCCTTTTTCTCTCTCTTCTTCTTCTGGTACCTCTATAATGCGAATATTATTCCATTTGGATTGGTCACACAGTTCTCTTAAAATTCTTTTACTCCTAGAGATCCTTTTTTCTCTCTCTCTGCCTCAGCTTCTCTGTATCCCTTTTCTCTAATTTCTATTCCATTGACAGTCTCTTCCACCTTATCCAGTCTGCTCTTAAACCCTTCCATTGTTTGTTTCATTTCTGTTATCTCCCTCCTGAATTCATCCCTTAGCTCTGGAATATTTCTCTATAGCTCTATCAGCATGCTTATGACTTTCATTTTGAATTCTTTTTCAGGAATATTGGTGATTTCAGTCTCACCAAGCCCTCTCTCTGGTGTTTGAGGGACTTTGGACTGAACAAGATTCTTCTGCCTTTTCATGGTGATGGGAGTGGTCAACAGCTATTGGCACATGTGTCAGCTGGGAGAGCACAGTCTCTTCCTCCTTGCCAGTTACCTTGCCTGTCTCTTCTGTTTGTGCTGGTTAATTACACACAGGGAGAAGCCTCTGGGTTAATCCCCTAAGATGCCGTGGGTGGAGTGGCCTTCGGGATGGCCTGGAGCACATGTGGGTGTCGCAGGCCAGTAGCACATGTGTCTGCCACAAGGACAAGGCCCCTTTGTGCCTCCCAGTCTCTGCACCTATCTCCTCTGTCTGTGCCGGTCAACCATGCACAGGGAGCAGCCTCTAGGTTAATCCCCTAGGCTGCTGTGGGTAGAGTGACCTTCGAGATGGCCTAGGGCAATGGCAGGGGTCACAGGCCAGCAGTGCATGTTCTGCTGCAAGAGCAAAGCCCTTTGTCCGTCCCGGTCTCTGTGCCCATCTCCACTGTCTGTGTCAGTCAACTGCACACAGGGAGCAGCCTCTGAGTTAATCACCTAGGCTGCCATGGGCATGGCGACCCTCAGGATGGCCTAAGGAACTAACGGCAGTTGCAGGCGAGTGGCACATGTTCTGCTCCTAGATCAAAGGCCCTTCATGCCTCCCATTCTTCACCCCTTTCTCCTCTGTCTGTGCCGGTCAATCACACACAGGGCATAGCCTCTCGTTTAATGCCCTAAGCTGCCATGTGCAGGGCTGCCCTCGGATGGCCTAGGGCACTGGTGGGGGTCACAGGTGAACGGCATGTGTTCTGCTGCAAGAGCAAAGCCTCTTCATGCCTCTTGGACTCTTCTCCCATGTCCACTCTTTGTGCTGGTTAACAGCACTCAGGGAGCAGCCTCTGGATCTGGGCTGGTTAGCTACGTGCAGGGAGAAGCCTCTGTGTTAAGCTGTGTAGTTGCTGTAGGCGGGGCTGCTTTCCGGCTGGTCTGCAGCAATGGTGGGGACAGCCAGTTTGCTTGCAGGTGCCAGTGAGGAGGAAGGAATGGCAGGCTGCTTATCGCCATGAGGGATCTTGGAGCTGCGTTGCCAACCAGGGGGTTAGGGTGCCTGAAGTTCCTTAAAGTTTCTCACCTGCTGGGCTGAGTGTGCCAGTACGATTTTGTCCACCTGGTAAACCCTTGTCCCTTTAAGACTTTTACAGTGCCTGCTTTTCTTTTGTCCCAGGGCAGCCGGCTTTGGGAACCTGTTCACAGTCTTAGTCTTGGATTTTGCTTTCCCGCTCCTCCAATATCCAGAGCACCATGCAATGTGTGGCTGTGTTCCTGGGGCAGATTACTAGGGCTGGTTATTTAGCAGTCCTGCGCTTCCACACCCTCCCCACTCTGACTCCTCCTTCCACCAGTGAGCTGGAGTTGAGGGAGTGCTTGCGTCCTGCCAGGTCACAGATTTGTATCTTACCCTTTTCCATGAAATGTTGGGTTCTTGCAGATGTAGCCTGGCTGGTGTACTGTATCTTCTGGTCACTCTTTCAGGAACAGTTGTAGTCACTGTATTTCCAAAATATATGTGGTTTTAGAAGGAGATTTCTGCCACCCTACTCACACTGCCATCTTTTCTCCTTCTCCTCATTCAACTATATTTTAATTATACCATACCTTTCCCTAGGTGTGACTGCATTATTCTAAAACTCTCTTTGGAGGGAAGGAACTGTTTCATTAATCTTTACATCACATGAGCTGACACTTGGCACTACATTTGTTAGAATGCACTAACTTGGTTAGTGGAAACCATATTTTACAGAGGTAGGTTTTCCATTTGATACAAAACCAAGCTGTTTTTAAAAATATTTTATTGGACAATAAACTTTTTGTTTTTATATTGAAAAATTTAGTCCAACAAAAATTATGTCTCCTCATAATAGTCAAGGTTTTCTTAAATATGAAGTAAAACCTAGCCTCTCATTTCATATTTCATTTAGTAAGCATATTTCCTCTACAGCAGCTCATTTTCTTTGGCACTTGAAATTTGCTTAATAATTGACTATAGTTGCAGCAACAGTTTGTAATGCCTGTGGTAGTGTCTAGATAATAAAACATTGCAATATTTGTTCAAATAGCCGGTTGATTTAATAAATACCTATTAAACATGTTGTTTGACTAATGTATCTCTTATTCATCAAGTACTCATTGAGTGCCAGCACCATTCTAGGTGCTGGGACTGCAGAGATGAATACCACCTTGTCCTGAACATTCTGAATAAGGAAAGGACACCATGTAATCTAGTCCAGGAAGGATGGGAACAAATGGTTACTAAATGAATGCATTCCATGGATACTTTAGGATTACCACCTACTCTATGTCTTCCCTGTTTATTCTTTTGTTTCAAGTTCAACAAATGCAAATCCCTTAAGGTTTCTTATTAGAATGAAGGATTTAACCCACACTCCCACATTTTTCAGATACTCTCTAAATTCAAGTGTAATTAATATTCTTCTAAAGCATTCCTAGATGAAGTTAAACATAAGCAAGAATGTTTTAAAGCAGTATATTCTTAAATCATTTATATTACAAATTGCCTAAATAGATACCTGGAATATTAGACATTCTCTCTGTCCCTTATGTCAGTTACACCTAAATAAGTGTCTATAGTAGGTTAACATGTAAACAACAATCACCTCTTTCCACATGGAGCTCACCATTTAAAGTGGAAAAATAAGGAAATGTGATTATACTATAGAAGTACAAACAAAAGAGACATTAGCTTTGGAGGCAGGAAATTAAGTGGGACTGCAGTTAAGAAGAAAAGCCATTTACATGAGTCCTGAAGGATTATTAGGTGTTTACCAGGCAAGGGAGTGGGAGGGTTTATCAGGGAAAGACAACGAGTTAGAAATAACATGGGATTTTGAGGAAACTAAGTATTTAATGATACCTTGATGAGCTGGTAGAATCTATCACCAGTAGAATATATGGAATTTTTATTTTTTCCACTGATGCATTTCAAGCACCTTGGAGTCTACCTAACTCACAGTAGGTGCTCAATAAGTACTTGTTGAATGAGAAGCAAAAGATATGGGCAAGCAGGAGGCAATATGAAGAAGCTGGACTGGAAATAGAGATCAGAAAGGGAAATAGATATGCAGGGAAATAGATCTCTCTGTCATGGTTACAGGAGTCAGCATGTAGAGACTAGGATTCAGGAACACATTGAGTGCACCCATTTCCTGGTCTCCTGGCAAACAACTTCATATCCAGTGTCTAGTCCCATGTATGTTACATGAAAGAACTCAATCAATATTTGTTGAATACAAAAATAAAGCTTTTCCTCCCAAAATGTGATGGGTACTTCTAACCTATCCAGTCTGAGGGTAGGGACAAAGGTGAGGGAAAGAAGCCACATATTGACTAATCTGTTCTATTACACAATTCGGATTTTTTTCTCCAGAAATACAAAATAGTAAAAATAAACCCATGCATATAAGGTCAATTAATTTTTGGAAAAGGTACCAATGATATGCAATGGGGAAGGGATAGTCTCTTTAAAAAATGGTGCTGGGAAAACCAGACAAGCCACACACAAAAGAATGGACTTCTATCTTATACCACACTAACATATCAATTCAAAATGGATTAAAGACTTGAACATAAGATGTCTAAGAAGACTTCCTTGAAACCATAAAACTCCTAGAAGAAAACAAGGGAAAATTTCCTTAATATTGGTCTTGGCAATTATTGTTTGCATTTAACACCAAAAGCCAAGGTAACAAAAGCAAAAATAACTAAAAAACTTCTACATCAAACTAAAAAACTTCTGCAAAACAAAAGAAACTATCAACAAAATGAAAATCCATCCTGTGATGGGCAAAAATATTTATAAACCACATATCTAATAGGGGTTAATATTCAAACTATTCAAGGAACTCATATAACTCAATAGCAGAAACACAAATAGCCCGATAAAAAAATTAGGCAAAGGATCTTAATAGACACTCTGCCAAAGAAGACATATCGATGGCCAGGAGGTACACGTAAAGGTGCTCAACAAAACTAATCGGGGAAATGCAAGTCAAAACCACAATGAGCTATCACTTCACATATGGCACTATGTCCATTACAGGAAAGATGATGGGTAATAAATGTTGATGAGGATGTGGAGAAAGGGAACACTTAAATACTATCAGCAGGAATGTAAACTGGTACAGGCAAAAGAAATACAGTATGTAAGCTTCTCAAGAAATTAAAAATAGGACTACCATATGATCCTTCAATCCACCTACTGGGTATATATCTAAAGGAAATGAAATGACTGTCTTAGAGAGATACTCACACTACTATGTTCACTGTAGCATTATTCACAGTAACCAAGGTGCTCAGTAACCAAGGCATAAAAATAAGCCAAGCATACATTAACAGATGAAGGAGAAAGCAATGTAATATATATTACATATATATAATCAATTATTATCAGTCTTAACAAAGAAGGAAATCACGCTATTTGGAAAAACACGGATGAGCCTGGAGGGCACTATGCTAAGTGAAAGGAGCTAGACTGGGGAGAGCAAAGGAAATGGAGAGAGGTTGGTTAAAGGATACAGATTTTTAGCTGTAAGATGAATGAGGTTTGAGGACCTACCTTACAGCACCAGACTGTAGTTGATAATAAAATACTGTATAATGGAAATTTGAGAATAGAACTTGAATATTCTTACCAAAAAAAGTATAAATATGTGAGGCTATAGATATGTTAATTAGGTCAATGGAGGAAGTCCTTTCCCAATATATATCACTCCACCACATTGTATACTTTAAACACATTACAATTTTATTTGCCAATTATACCTCAATGAAGCTGGGGTAAAAATAAGTAGAAACAAAGTCTGTTGGCCTGGGATAAACCAGTTCTGGGGCTACATCCCATGATTGTCCAAATATCTTAGAAGAGAGAATGTCCTGCCTTCATCTTTGGTGTCTTTGGTGATATTAGCTCCAGAATTACTACTTAGCCAGGGCTTAGAAGGGTCAGAGATGCACGGGAGCCAGCTCATTTTGGGGATTTTGCTAGCCAGAAATTTTGCTATCCAGTTGTTAAATATAGCCAGCCTTGAAATGAGCCACAATGGGAGTATTCACAAGAGAAAGCTCAGCAAACACTACACAACAGTGTTGCTTTTATTTTGTTTTTGTTTTCTGGGAGCCAGCTCATACCATCTGAGCGGAAAATTGATTAGAAGCTCCACTTTCAGAGAAAGCATACTGTTTTCCCTTAGAGTATATGCTTTCCTGGGCAACAGGTTAAGAGAAGTGATGAAGAACATGAAAAAAATCCCAAAGCTATCCTTTGATGTCACTACTTAACTTGGTTGATCAGCTGAACCACTGGACCTCAACTGGAGATGGAGCACCATTCTTCGCACAAAAGGAGATGCAAAGGGTTCATGGGAGACTCCTCAAATCTGCTTTAAGTATAAATGATAAAGCTGTAACACACAGGGTATAATATTACAGAGAAAAACGTTCTAGGATCAACTGATCCATGTCTGTAAAATTATAAAAATGCTTCTGTATCAACCAAAATTTGTTTTCCATCATGAACATAGTTATGTTTTGCATCATGAATTGCGAGACCTGCAGATTGTTCAGTTCTAGAGAATCTGAAAGATGGTTGTTACATGTCTTCCCAACTCCCACAGCATCTCTCTTAATCAGATAAGCCTCTGTAGCAATTATAAAAAGCTGTTCAGTTGTAGCAAAAGTTTGGGAAACTCTTCAGCGCTCCCAAGTCTGCCTTACGTCTTCAGCAACACCTGGATACTCCCAAATCGCCACAATCTGCTTTCATGCTCAGCCACACCGCCTTGGTATTTTACAATCATTTTATTCCCTTTTTTTTTTTTTTGGCTCATTCCCAGTTCAAGGAGAGAAAAGAGAGGCCAGCTGCGGAGTGGGCTTAGTTAGATAAATCCTTACAGGAGAAAGTTGCCTTTGACTTTGAGAATGCAAAGGACCCATGTAAAGATTTGTTGTGTGACATATGGCTGTGCATTGAGATGAAAGCTGTGGCTTGCCAACTTACAGTCAGTCAGTTTTGGGTTTAGACCTGAATGGCCTCCGCTGTCTCTCCCCTCTGAGATCCCGACCAAGGTATTCAACCTTTGTCCTCCTTAGTGTCCTTATCTGGAATATGGAGATAAAAATAAATAAAGCACAGGTTTGTAAGTGCTGCCTAAACTAAATTGTGCTTATACAGGGCCTGGCATAAAATAAGAGTTTAATAAGTGCTTTTTATCTTTCAGTACTATAAAACCTTAGCTCAAGGGAAATTTTTATCCCATATGGTGTGCTCTAGAAATTATAGTGAAGAATGCCATAGTTATTTATAAAGCAAGTATCACAATGTCTGTGAGACAGTGACAGCCAACAGTAGATTTACATAAATGCTAATAATAACAAACACTTACATAAACTTACCAGCCCTTAACAAGTCCCAGGAGCCATCCTAAGCACTTTACAAATACTAACTCATTTAATCAACAAAATAAGCCTATGAGGTAGGAATTATCTTTTATCATTTCCAGTTTACAGATCAAAGGAACTGAGACAAAGTTGAACTTACCCAAGGTCACCCAGCCAGAAGGCAGCAGAGCCAAGATTTAAACTCAGGGAGTTTGCTTGTAGAATCTGTGCCCTAAACCACTAAACCATCTCACCCTCTACAATAAAGCAAGCATTTTTATGTATTATTGTCTTTCTGACTTCACAACAACCCTGGGAAATAAGCCACCTCAGAAATTCCTTGGCATTCTTCCCTTTGGACTCCAGCTTTATTTGCTCTCTGCATCTTAGCCTCTGCATGCCCAGGGCTCACAGCGTTCAATTTTGCTGCCTTGGAGTTGGAGACTAAACTTCCTGGTTGAGGCACTTTCTAGAACAGTGTAACACGTGGTATGGCCTTTGCAGTCTCAGTGGGGTGACAGCCTGGGGTTTTAATCAAGTCTCTTTTGTTACAATTAACAAAACAAACAAACAAAAACCTACACAAATGGGCTTAAACAGGAAAAATAGGAAAGGTGGAATTTATCAAAAGGAGACAGGGATATTCCATGGGACCCAAAGAAGGGAAACAGAGGAGATTAAAACTTGGAAATAGAAACCTGTCAAAAAAAATCAAGTCCTCAACTTCCTCAGTCCCTGGCTCGAGGACATCATGCCTCACCACATACACTGTGTACTTGTCATCTTTCTCTTTTCTTTCTACAACTGTTTTTTCTCTGTGCGTGTGTGGTCAGCGATGGCCATCGTGTACCTCCAGTTCATATGCCTCTCACAGGTGACTGACTAGCAGAATATGATTAGTGTCTATAATTCAAATCAGGATTTAAGATTGGGAGAATATACCTGACCCTTTTGGGGGTCACATGTCCACTCTTGGTTCCATAAACCACATGGAAATACAGTCACACAGGAAGATTGTAGTGGCCGAGGCGCATGTTAGAACTTTTTGTTACTGAAACATGGCAGTTATCAGAAAAGGAGATGTGTGGCCTATTGGCTGAGCAAAGACTCCAAGAAAAAAAAAGCTATATATAAGGTCTTCCTGGGTCATATTTACTTGCATCAAAGACTTTAAGATTCCTCGAAAACATCTTTCTCTTCGCCATTAAGGTCCCAATGACTGTATTATTCACTGGGATTTTTGAGCTAGCCTTTTATCATAGTAATGAAGAATCTTCTCCAACATAAAAATTCTCTATCAGAATTCAATAAGATTGCAGCTCAATACGGGCAGTGCAACCACTAGATGCTGTAATAGATGGAGAACATTCTCAAAACTGTGAACTGCTTTTCAAGATAAAATATGAAAGTTTAAAGTATTCCATTTTCAAAGTCAAAAAAATTTTCAAAGTACATTTACTTATCATATAGAATCTTTGTTAGTCTTGGAAAGAACTGTGGATTCTTGTTTCAAATCAGAAAACTTTTTGCTCAGCAAACATTTCTGCTTGCAGAGCTATTGCTGGGAGCAGGAGATAATTGTTCCTGCTGCTCAAAGCTGGTGTCTCTTTGCCAGGTGATTTAAAAAAATCATTAGCTACAGTCAAAAAGTACATATTGAAACATAATTTTTCTTTTCTTAAAACAGTATCAGGATTATTTTTTAAACCTGGAAGAACAGAGGACTTGAAGAATAATCTAAAGCTAAATGTAAACTTGGGTTTCTACTCTGTTCATCTCTCTAGCCATGGGTTGGGTTTAACGTACCCAGGGATTATAATCCGAGCTCTTCTCTCTCTCCTACTCTCAGATTTAGAGCAAGTGGTTATCTCTCTGAGTCTCAATTTCCCAATTTTTTTTAAAAAAAAGGATGACAATGCCTACCTCTCAGGACTGTTGTGAACATTACAAAAAGTAACATGTGAGAGTTTTAGCAGAGTCCCTGCCCATACAGCATATATGCTCAATAAATGTTTGTTCTCTATTTATCCAGCCAATTCTCTTTCTGGCATTAAGCCACTTACATTTTATGCCAGTGCATCTCATGAGAGGTCTTATAACATCACTAACCTCAGGTTTACGTGACAATTTTACTAAATAGCTCTGTATCCAGATATCTACCATGTACCAGGTCATATAGAAGAAAAAAAGCACCATTAATTTTCCCCATTTCTTTTGACCTGTGTATATTTCCAAGAAATTGCTCCTATCATTTCTCTGTGACCAGACACAAGATAATAGATAAGAAAGAGATCTTAGATGATATGAGATGTCATGTGGTAAAACTGCCCATTTTTCCCAATCCAACCTCTGCCTCTACCAACCCAAAGGCTACAAATTACCACCTCTCAACCCTGGATATGGCGACACCCAGAATAAAAAAAAAAATCACTGATGTGTTATGAATGAATTCACTTAAGTTTCCTTGACCATTAGTGAGTGTTCTCAAGTTTTCAGAGGTTTATGTGCTATTTTTATTTTCTTTTCACAAATTACTAATTCATGTCTCTTATCTACTATACCATTGATTGGCTGTCTTCCTTTAATTACTTTGTAAGAGATCTTCATATGATGTTAATTATATCTCTACCAATATGTTGCAAATGCTTTTCCCAGTTCATTGTTTGATTCATTTTTTTATTTACCAAATAGTATTTTTTAAATTTATACATATCATATATATTTACACTTAGATAATTTTTTAATTGAAGTATAGTTGATAAACAACCTTATATTAGTTCAAAGTATACAACACAGTGGTTTACCAGTTACCCACATTAAATCCTCACCCCAACTAGTGCAGTTATCATCTGTCAACATAGGAAGATGTTACAGAATCACTGGCTATATTCTTCATACAGTACTACCATCCCCATAACCAACTTACATAACGAAAGAGAATTTTTGTGCCTCTTTATCACCAGCCTCCTCCCCACCGACCCATCCCAGCCTCTTTCTCACGGTAACCACATCATTTTTGAGCATCTGCAAGTCTACTGATACTTTATTCATTTTTCTTTGTTTTGATTTTAGATGTTCACAAATAAGTGAAATCATATGGAATTTGTATTTCTCCACCTGGCTTATACTACTTAGCATAATACCCTCTAGGTCCATCCGTATTATCACAAAAGGTAGGTTTTCTTTCTTTTTTATGGCCAAATAATATTCCACATATATGTACCACTTTTTCTTTATCCATTCACCTACAGATGGACACTTAGATTGTTTCCATATCTTGACTATTGCTAATAGTGTGGCATTATACAGAGGGGTGCATTTATCTTTTCAAATCATGGATTTTGTTTTCCTTAGATAAATTCCTAGAAGTGGGATTACTGAATCAAATGGTATATCTATGTTTACTTTTTTGAGGAACCACCATACTGCTTTCCAGAGCAGTTGAACCAATTTACATTCCCAACAAAAGGGTAGGAGTGTTCCCATTTCTCTGCATCCTTGACAAAATTTGTTTTTTGGACAGTGGCTACTCTAACTGTTATGAGGTGACATTTAATTGCAGTTTTGATTTGCATTTCCCTGATGATTAGCAAAGTGGAGCATCTTTTCATGTGCCTGTTGGCCATTTGTATTTCTTCTTTGGAGAAATGTCTGTTCCGGTTCTCTGTCCATTTTCAACCAGGTTATTTGTTTTTGGGTGTTGAAAGTATATGTTATTTATATATTTTGGATATTAACCATTATCAGATGAGTCATTTACAACTATATTCTACCATACTGTAGGATGCCTTTAGTTCTGCTGATAGTGTCCTTTCCTTGTACAGACACTTTTTAGTTTGATGTAGTCCCACTTGTTCATTTATGATTTTGTTTCCATGACTGAGGAGATGTATTCAGAAAAAAATTGCTCATAGTTATGTTCAAGAGATTTTTGCCTATGTTTTCTTCTAAGAGTTTTATGGTTTCATGTCTTACATTCAGGTCTTTGATCCATTTCCACTTTACTTTTATGTAAGGAGTTAGGCAGCAATCCAGTTTCATTCTCTTCAATATAGCTGTCCAGTTTTCCCAACAAGAGTTATTGAAGAGGCTGTCTTCCCCACGGTATATTCATGGCTCCTTTATTGTGTATTAATTGACCATATATGTGTGGGTTTATATCTGGGCTCTCTATTCTGTTCCTTTGCTCTCTAGGTCTGTTCTTCTGCCAGTACCAAACATTTTGATTACTGTAGCTTTGTAGTAGAGTTTGAAGTCAGGGGGCATAATCCCCCAGCTTTGTCCTTCTTTCTCAGGATTGATTTAGCTATTTGGGGGTCTTATGTGGTCCCATATAAGTTTGAGAATTATTTGTTCTAGGTCATTCAAAAATGATGTTGGTAATTTGATAGGGATTGCATTGAATCTGTAAATTGCTTTTGGCATGATGGCCATTTTGGCAATATTAACTTCTTTCTACCCAGAGCCTGGGATAGATTTCCAATTACTTGTATCTTCTTTAATTTTTCTCATCAGTGTTTTATAGTTTTTAGAGTACAGATCTTTCACCTTCTTGGTTAAGTTTATTCCTAGGTATTTTATTCTTTTTGATGCAATTGCAAATGAATTGTTTTCTTGATTTCTCTTTCTTCATTTTATCATGAATGGATGTTGAATTTCATCAAATGTTTTTTCAGCATCTATCGAGATAATCATATGGGGTTTTTTTTGTTAATGTGGTACATCACACTGATTGATTAACAAATATTGTTCCAAACTTGCATCCCTGGAATAAATTCCACTTGGTTGTGATGGATGATCCTTTTGATGTATTTTTGAATTTAGTTTGCTAATATTTTTTGAGGATTTTTTGCATCTATGTTTACCAGGGATATTGGTCTATAATTTTCTTACTCCTCCATACTTTATATATTAGTTGTCATAATATGAATTTTTATGTGTCCCTTGACCGACTTTGTGCATAGTTGATTTTACAATTTTTTTTACTTTCATACTTTCTTGATAAGAATTGTCTCTACTACCTTTACTGTGGGTTTGTTCACAGATGGAAAATATTTAGGCTTAAAGACATCCCCATCTACAGAAGGAAGATATATCCTGTGACATATCCTTAAAGCTTTACTGGTGGTAGATTCTCTTAACTCTCATTTTTCTGGGAAACTTTTAATCTCTCCCTGAACTCTGAATGATAGCCTTGCTGCATAGAGGATTCTTAGGTGAAGGTCCTTCTGCTTTAATACATTAAATATTTCATACCATTCCCTCTGGCCTGTAAAGTTTCTGCTGAGAAATACTGATAGTCTTATGGGGTTACCATTATAGTAATTTTTGTCCCTTTCTAGCTGCTTTCAAAACCCTCTTGTTATCCTTAACCTTCGTCATTTTAATTATTATATTTCTTGCTTTTGTCTTCCTGGGGTTCTTTGTTAGGGTCTCTGTGTGCTTCCAGGGCCTGGGTGTCTTATTTTCTTCCTCAAATTGGGGATGTTTTCCGCAATTATCTCTTCAAATGGACTTTTTCCTCCTTTTTCTCTCTCTTTTCCTTCTGGGACACCTATTATGTGAATACTGTTTCATTTGGAGTTGTTGCACAACTCTCTTAGCATTTTCTTGATTCTAGTGATTCTTTTTTCCTCTTTGTTCTTCAGCTTCATTGTTTTCCTTTTCTCTAATTTCCATCTCATTGATTGTCTTCTCTACTTGCAACAGTTTATTGTTCATTCCCCCCATTTTATTTTTCATTTCAGTTACTGTATTCTTCAGCTCTGAGTGGCTCTTTTCCAAATCTTCTATCTCTTTGTTGAAGTCCTCCCTGAGATCCTCCCTGCAGATCAGAGAGCATATTTATGACTTTTATTTTGAAACCTTTATCAAGAAGATTGGTGATCTCCATTTCATTATCCCTCTTTGTGGTGGCTTATCCTGTTCTTTTATTTTGAACATATTTCTCTGCCTCCTTGCTTTGTCTGGGTTTCTTTGTTTTTTCCTTTGTATCAGATAGATCCACTATGCCTCCTAATCTAGAGAGTAATGACTTTATGATGAAGGCATCCTGTAATCCCCAGAAGCTCAAGACTCTTTGCTTACTTGTGCCTGGTTCTCCTTTGAGGTAGAGCTGCAGTTGCTGTTGGTGGACTGTGGTGGGCAAGGCCACCTTTCTGCCTGTCTTCTGGCAGTGGCTGATCTCTGTCAGCGGAGGCCCTCTGTGGACCATGTAGCGGTCCTTCTGCTGGGATCACTGTGGGCAGGGCTACCCCTCTGTTCATCTGGCAGCAGTGGTGGATCTCAGTCCACCACCTGCTATCTTGCCTAGCTGGCCCTTTGTGAGCCATGCAGCAATACTTGTGCCAGGATCATTGTGGCGGGACAACCCCCTGCCTGCCCTGCAGCAATGGCAGTGCTGCTAAGCCAGGTAGGTGGAGCTGGTGCATAGGGGAGCACAGCACATGACTGGGCTGAAAGTGAGGAGGAAGGAGCATTTGGAGGTGGCTCCTGTAAGTGCCTCCTGAACTGGGATGAAAGAAGGTAGGGAATGCTGGGAAAGCATCCCCTCCACCACCAGGCAGCAAAGCCTGATGCTGCTGGGCTAAGTAGGCCAGGCAGGTGGGTGAGAAGAGACGTATCTTGGTGCTGAGCCACCAGCAAGGATGGAGCATTTGGGGCTGGCTCCCATGAGTGGCCAACCTATTGGGCTGAGGGAGGGCTGGGTAAGCATCATCCACCTTCCCTTTCTCCTGCAGAGGGGGGAGCTCTGTCTACCCCCCAATCCTTTGGCACCCTTCCTTCTGCTGTTAAATCTTTCAAACTGTCACCTCTGTGTCGAGTCTCAGAGAGAACGATGGAGTGTGCCTGTCTTCCACAAGCAGCAGGAGTCTCAGGGTGTGGTCTTCCTCACCAGGCATAGATGGTCTGTTCTCCAGTCTGCAGGTCTTTTTCAGGGTTAGTTGTTTTTGCTGTAATTCTTCCTTGGTGTACGTGTGCTAGGAGGGTTCCACCTTGACTTCCTTCTCCACCATCTTTTTTGCCAGAAGTCTGTGCTTTTCAAACAGTATTTTTAAAACTTAAATATTCAAAACTAAGAGACTTTTCATATTCAAACACCATCTATCTGTTTTCAAATTTTATTTTTATTTTATATTAACTTCATTTTTAGAAAAATGTTATAGTTAAATAACTATTACAGATTACTGTAGGGTACAGTAAGACAGAAGAACTTTTTGACTGACATACAAGTAAACAAATTTGGGTTAATAAGCAAGAGGTCCAGCAGCAAAGAATCTGCCCCAAAATATAAATTTAAACTTAATGGCGAACAGGACTCAATGTTCAAAATCCTATATCTGAGGCCATTTAACACTCTGCTCTTTCAGTATGCTATCCCTGGTCTTTCAAATGGAGAACAGGATACAGACATGGAGAGGCAGGGTCCCTTTTACAAAGGCTGGAACAACCTGTGAATGTTTCATTGAGCAGGAATAGATGCCAGAAGAAATGACAAAATAGATCATGGCCCTGAACTTCTGGCCTCTGACACTTTTAAGTTCTCTCCTCATGTCCCTTCTTGCTAAACAGTGTGCCCAAAGAAATGTTGCAGTAGCGTAGCCACACCAGAACCCACTCACCATCTCAAAGAAAGTACTTCACACGTCGTGAGCACCTGTTATGTGACAGGCATCTTACATTTCTCATCACATTTAATTCTCACAATAACTTTCTGATTGGAATTATTATTCCTGTATCACAAATGAGGAAGCTGAGGCTCAAAAAGATTAACTGTTGCTCAAAACAGCCAGTCACTGGTGTCTGAATTGGAACCCAGTTCCTTAACCATCAAACATGAACTATTCTTTACTGTAGCACAGAACCTCTTATTGCCAATGGCTCCAAAAAATCCCAATAGTCAAAACATACCTCCCATGGACTGGTGATGACTATTATGCCTCCAGTCTAAAATTCACAGCTTTCTTTCACTTGGAATATCTGAGCATATTTGCAGCCAGGACAGTCATCTCTCGGATTGCTGTGGGAAGTCCCAGGACTGGCTAAAATAGGCTACTGCCCTTTGAGCTGAGCTAAAAATAAGAGTCAAGCTCCTTGAGGGACTTGATCTCCCACTGTAACTGTTATTTCATTAGTGGAAAACACTGTATTGCCCTTTCCCTGACCTCCTCTGCAAAGAAGGAAATGTTTCTCTACCCCAAGACTCCCAAGTCTGAAAGACAGATAATGAGATTATACAGTCCAAATGCCTGCATCAAGGCAATATAGTACATCCTCTTCAAGAGAGATAATTCCATCATTTGCTATTATGTACAATTCACTTTCAGTCACTTGGAACTAATCCAAGAAACAAGATGGGAATATTGAGAAGCTTAAGCTGGTGGGTGGCATGTCTTAGATATAAGAACTTGAGGTAACATAGATAATTAAATTGAATGTTCAAGTTTGGAAAAATACGGAGACATTTGTAGTAATTCAAAGGATAATAAGGATCTAAACTGGAGCCTACTAGTGGTAGTAGGAATTATCAAAAAGAGACATATTCAAAGAAATGAATGTGATTTAAATATATGCATAGAAATAAATAAGCCCATAGTGTAACAAAAATAACAATAGTTAACATTTACTGAATGCCTACTATGTAGTAAACCATTACTCAGTATCAAGCATAATTTGTGCTCTCAACCAAACCTAAGTAGGTTATATTACCTCCCTTATATTAAAGAAACAGAAGTGGGAAGGTGAAGCCAAGATGGCGACGTGAGTAGAGCAGCAGAAATCTCCTCCCAAAACCACATATATCTATGAAAATATAACAAAGACAACTCTTCCTAAAATAGAGACCAGAGGACACAGGACAACATCCAGACAACATCCACACCTGTGAGAACCCAGTGCCTCATGAAGGGGGTAAGATACAAGCCCCAGCCCGGTGGGTCCCAAGCACCCCTCCCCCCAGCTACCAGTGGGTAGAGAAGAGTCAGCAGGGAGGGAGAGGGAGCCCAGGACTGCTGAACACCCAGCCCCAGCCATCCGGACCAGAGCGCAGACACAGGGCATGCGCAGGGTCCTGGATACTAGGGAAACAGGGCGGCAGGACTGGTGAGCGGGTGTCTGAGGCCGACGCCGGAGAACAAAGAAACGGGAGAGGACATATTTTTTTTTCCTCTTTTTTTTTGGCGAGTGCTTTTTGGAAGTCTTAAAGGGACAGGGATCCCAATACTAGGGAAACAGGGAAGCAAGACCGGAGAGCAGGTGCCTGAGACTGGCACCTGAGGACAAAGAAAATCATGTGGTTTTTTTTATTACTTATTTATTTATTTATTTATTTATTTATTTTGTTGTTGCTGTTGTTGTTTGGCTTGGAGAGTGCTTTTTGGAAGTCTTAAAGGAGCAGGGCAGGACACTTAGTCCAGAGGCAGGGAATCTGGGGATCTCTGGGCACTCTAAGCCCCTGGGCAGCAGGGAGCACAGAGGCCCCTTACGGAGATAAAGAGCCTCCCGTCTGCTCCCCCCCCAATGCAGCTCCACCATTTTGGAGCAGCAGCCCAAGCCAGGCCACACCCACATCAACAGCGGAGATAAACTCCATAGCACCCGGGCAGAAAGCAGAAGCCCTGTCTGCGCACAGTTGCCCAGCACAAGCCACTATAGGTCGCTTTTCTCCCAGGAGAGGAAGGCCACAAACCAACAAGAAGGAAAGCCCTTCCAGCTGTCACTCGTACCAGCTCTGCAAACTATCTCTATCACCATGAAAAGACAAAACTACAGGCAGACAAAGATCACAGAGACAACACCTGAGAAGGAGACAGACCTAACCAGTCCTCCTGAAAAAGAATTCAAACTAAAAATCATGAACATGCTGACGGAGATGCACAGAAAAATGCAAGAGTAATGGGATGAGATGCAGAGAAAAATGTAAGAGCAATGGGATGAAGTCCAGAGGGAGATCACAGATGTCAGGAAGGAGATCACAGAAGTGAAACAAACCCTGGGAGGATTTATAAGCAGAATGGATAAGATGCAAGATGCCATTGAAGGAATAGAAACCAGAGAACAGGAACATATAGAAGCTGACATAGAGAGAGATAAAAGGATCTCCAGTAACGAAACAACACTAAGATACCTATGTGACCAATCCAAAAGGAACAATATCCATATTATAGGGGTACCAGAAGAAGAGGAGAGAGGAAAAGGGATAAAAAGTGTCTTTGAAGAAATAATTGCTGAAAACGTCCCCAAACTGGGGAGGAAACAATTGAACAGACCACGGAAATACACAGAATCTCCAACAGAAAGGATCTAAGGAGGACAACACCAAGACAAATAATAACTAAAATGGCAAGGATCAAGGACAAGGAAAGAGTTTTAAAGGCAGCTAGAGAGAAAAAGGTCACCTATAAAGGAAAACCCATCAGGCTAACATCAGACTTCTCAACAGAAACCCTACAGGCCAGAAGAGAATGACATGATATATTTAATGCAATGAAAAAGAAGGGCCTTGAACCAAGGATATTGTATCCAGCATGACTATCATTTAAATATGATGGCAGGATTAAACAATTCCCAGACCAGCAAAAGCTGAGGGAATTTGCTTCCCACAAACCACCTCTACAGGGCATCTTACAGGGACTGCTCTAGATGGAAGCACTCCTAAAAAGAGCACAGAACAAACCTCCCAACATATGAAGAATGGAGGAGGAGGAATAAGAAGGGAGAGAAGAAAAGAATCTCCAGACAGTGTATATAACAGCTCAATAAGTGAGCTAAGTTAGGCAGTAAGATACTAAAGAGGCTAACCTTGAACCTTTGGTAACCACGAATCTAAAGCCTGCAATGGCAATAAGTACATATCTCTCAATAGTCACCCTAAATGTAAATGGACTTAATGCACCAATCAAAAGACACGGAGTAATAGAATGGATAAAAAAGCAAGACCCATCTATATGCTGCTTACAAGAAACTCACCTTAAACCCAAAGACATGCACACACTAAAAGTCAAGGGATGGAAAAACATATTTCAGGCAAACAACAGTGAGAAGAAAGCAGGGGTTGCAGTACTAATATCAGACAAAATAGACTTCAAAGCAAAGAAAGTAACAAGAGATAAAGAAGGATACTACATAATGATAAAGGGCTCAGTCCAACAAGAGGATATAACCATTCTAAATATATATGCACCCAATGCAGGAGCACCAGCATATGTGAAGCAAATACTAACAGAACTAAAGAGGGAAATAGACTGCAATGCATTCATTTTAGGAGACTTCAACACACCACTCACCCCAAAGGATAGATCCACCGGGCAGAAAATAAGTAAGGACACACAGGCACTGAACAACACACTAGAACAGATGGACCTAATAGACATCTATAGAACTCTACATCCAAAAGCAACAGGATATACATTCTTCTCAAGTGCACATGGAACATTCTCCAGAATAGACCACATACTAGCTCACAAAAAGATCCTCAGTAAACTCCAAAATAGTGAAATTCTACCAACCAGTTTTTCAGACCACAAAGGTATAAAAATAGAAATAAATTCTACAAAGAAAACAAAAAGGCTCACAAACACATGGAGGCTTAACAACATGCTACTAAATAATCAATGGATCAATGAACAAATCAAAATAGAGATCAAGGAATATATAGAAACAAATGACAACAACAACACTAAGCCCCAACTTCTGTGGGATGCAGCGAAAGCAGTCTTAAGAGGAAAGTATATAGCAATCCAGGCACACTTGAAGAAGGAAGAACAATCCCAAATGAATAGTCTAACATCACAATTATCAAAACTGGAGAAAGAAGAACAAATGAGGCCTAAAGTCAGCAGAAGGAGGGACATAATAAAGTCAGAGAAGAAATAAACAAAATTGAGAAGAATAAAACAATAGCAAAAATCAACGAAACCAAGAGCTGGTTCTTCGAGAAAATAAACAAAATAGATAAGCCTCTAGCCAAACTTATTAAGAGAAAAAGAGAATCAACACAAATCAACATAATCAGAAATGAGAATGGAAAAATCACGACAAATTCCACAGAAATACAAAGAATTATTAAAGACTACTATGAAAACCTATATGCCAACAAGCTGGAAAACATAGAAGAAATGGACAACTTCCTAGAAAAATACAACCTCCCAAGACTGACCAAGGAAGAAACACAAAAGTTAAACAAACCAATTATGAGCAAAGAAATTGAAATGGTAATCAAAAAACTACCCAAGAACAAAACCCCGGGGCCAGACGGATTTACCTCGGAATTTTATCAGACACACAGAGAAGACATAATACCCATTCTCCTCAAAGTGTTCCAAAAAATAGAAGAGGAGGGAATACTCCCAAACACATTCTATGAAGCCAACATCACCCTAATACCAAAACCAGGCAAAGACCCACCAAAAAAGAAAATTACAGACCAATATCCCTGATGAATGTAGATGCAAAAATACTCAATAAAATATTAGCAAACAGAATTCAACAGTATATCAAAAGGATCATACACCATGACCAAGTGGGTTTCATCCCAGGGATGCAAGGATGGTACAACATTCGAAGATCCATCAACATCATCCACCACATCAACAAAAAGAAGGATAAAAACCACATGATCATCTCCATAGATGCTGAAAAAGCATTTGACAAAATTCAACATCCATTCATGATAAAAACTCTCAGCAAAATGGGAATAGAGGGCAAGTACCTCAACATAATAAAGGCCATATATCATAAACCCACAGCCAACATTATACTGAACAGCAAGAAGCTGAAAGCATTTCCTCTGAGATCGGGAACTAGACAGGGATGCCCACTCTCCCCACTGTTATTTAACATAGTACTAGATGTCCTAGCCACAGCAATCAGACAAAACAAAGAAATACAAGGAATCCAGATTGGTAAAGAAGAAGTTAAACTGTCACTATTTGCAGATGACATGATATTGTACATAAAAAACCCTAAAGACTCCACTCAAAAACTAGTAGAATTGATATTGGAATACAGCAAAGTTGCAGGATGTAAAATTAACACACAGAAATCTGTGGCTTTCCTATACACTAACAATGAACCAATAGAAAGAGAAATCAGGAAAACGATTGCATTCACAATTGCATCAAAAAGAATAAAATACCCAGGAATAAACCTAACCAAAGAAGTGAAAGACCTATACCCTGAAAACTACAAGTCACTCTTAGGAGAAATTAAAGGGGACACTAACAAATAGAAACTCATCCCATGCTCATGGCTACAAAGAATTAATATCGTCAAAATGGCCAACCTGCCCAAAGCAATATACAGATTTGATGCAATCCCTCTCAAATTACCAGCAACATTCTTCAATGAATTGGAACAAATAATTCAAAAATTCATATGGAAACACCAAAGACCCCGAATAGCCAAAGCAATCGTGAAAAAGAAGAATAAAGTAGGGGGGATCTCACTCCCCAACTTCAAGCTCTACTACAAAGCCATAGTAATCAAAACAATTTGGTACTGGCACAAGAACAGAGCCACAGACCAGTGGAACAGATCAGAGACTCCAGAAATTAACCCAAACATATATGGTCAATTAATATTTGATAAAGGAGCCATGGACATACAATGGCAAAATGACAGTCTCTTCAACAGATGGTGCTGGCAAAATTGGACAGCTACATGTAGGAGAATGAAACTGGACCATTGTCTAACCCCATATACAAAGGTAAACTCAAAATGGATCAAAGACCTGAATGTAAGTCATGAAACCATTAAACTCTTGGAAAAAAACATAGGCAAAAACCTCTTAGACATAAACATGAGTGACCTCTTCTTGAACATATCTCCCCGGGCAAGGAAAACAACAACAAAAATGAGCAAGTGGGACTACATTAAGCTGAAAAGCTTCTGTACAGCGAAAGACACCATCAATAGAACAAAAAGGAACCCTACAGTATGGGAGAATATATTTGAAAATGACAGATCCGGTAAAGGCTTGACGTCCAGAATATATAAAGAGCTCACACGCCTCAACAAACAAAAAACAAATAACCCAATTAAAAAATGGGCAGAGGAACTGAACAGACAGTTCTCTAAAAAGGAAATACAGATGGCCAACAGACACATGAAAAGATGCTCCACATCGCTAATTATCAGAGAAATGCAAATTAAAACTACAATGAGGTATCGCCTCACACCAGTAAGGATGGCTGCCATCCAAAAGACAAACAACAACAAATGTTGGCGAGGCTGTGGAGAAAGGGGAACCCTCCTACACTGCTGGTGGGAATGTAAATTAGTTCAACCATTGTGGAAAGCAGTATGGAGGTGCATCAAAATGCTCAAAACAGACCTACCATTTGATCCAGGAATTCCACTCCTAGGAATTTACCCTAAGAACGCAGCAATCAAGTTTGAGAAAGACAGATGCACCCCTATGTTTATTGCAGCACTATTTACAATAGCCAAGAATTGGAAGCAACCTAAATGTCCATCGGTAGATGAATGGATAAAGAAGATGTGGTACATATACACAATGGAATACTACTCAGCCATAAGAAGTGAAAAAATCCAACCATTTGCAGCAACATGGATGGAGCTAGAGAGTATTATGCTCAGTGAAATAAGCCAAGCGGAGAAAGAGAAATACCAAACGATTTCACTCATCTGAGGAGTATAGGAACAAAGGAAAAACTGAAGGAACAAAACAGCAGCAGAATTACAGAACCCAAAAATGGACTAACAGGTACCAAAGGGAAAGGAACCGGGGAGGATGGGTGGGCAGGGAGGGATAAGAGGGGGGGGGAAGAAGAAGGGGGGCATTAAGATTAGCATGCATGGGGGGAGGGAGAAAGGGGAGGGTGGGCTGCACAACACAGAGAGGACAAGTAGTGACTCTACAACATTTTGCTAAGCTGATGGACAGTAACCGTAATGTGGTTGTTAGGGGGGACCTGATATAGGGGAGAGCATAGTAAACATAGTATTCTTCATGTAAGTGTAGATTAAAAATTTAAAAAAAAAAAAAGAAAGAAAGAAAGAAAGAAAAGGGGGATTACTCCTTGATAGGATAAAACTATTGGTAAATCAAAGATCAACGCATGCTTTAAATATCCTTAATGTTGATCACTTAAAGGGTGTCAGATGATTAGCTATGGAGGTACTCTTTTCTGATAATATTCCTTTTTCTTAATAAAAAAAAAAAAGCAGTTACTGTGTGCTGACCTCCAATGAGTTCTGCACAGTGGTATAGAGGGCATGTCAAAGTGTGGGCAAAGGGTCTGTTTGTTTCTGTGCAGAAGATCAAGGCCTAGCTTGGATACCCAGAAAATGATCTAAGATACGATATGAGGAGGAGCTTCCGGCATCAGCACTCTCTGGAGGACTCGTGCCGGGGGATGATCATCAAAAAGCCTCCACAGGGATTCGGACGATGCTGCGGTTGTGGCTGCATCCAGCCCACCATCTCCTGGACTTGCCATTGGAATGAGGAGGGAGATGTCTAGGCTGGCATGTGCATACAGTGAGACAACGAATTTGACCGGATCTGTACTGTTGGAACTCACCCAGGAGTTGGGAGGGGTGCAAGTTGTAGCACTCCAAAATCTCATGACTATAGACTATCTATGGTTAAAAGAACATATGGGATGTGAACAGATCCCAGAAATGGGCTGCTTTAATGTGTCTGATTGTTCAAGTACAGTTGGACAATATCCATCATATCATAGATAAATTTTCACAAATGCCTAGGGTGCCTAAATGGTTTTCTTGGCTTCACTGGAGATGGATGGTAATTATAGATTTGCTTTGTTTATGTCACCGTATTCCTATTATGTTAATATGTGTGTGCAAATTAGTTAGTAGTTTAAAACCTATACATACTTAAGGTACTCTACAAGAAGATATGTCAAAGAAATAATCAATCGTCCCATGTTTCCTTCCATATGCTACATCTATAGCTTTTCTTCTTCCTTCCTAATTACAACCCTTAAATAGAATTCGTGCCTCATATCGAATTTACCGAGTATCATAATTCCTCCAGGTGGTAAAGATACCTCAAGACAAGTGCTGGGCATAGAAGCCACAGGGCATAAATCTGCAAAGAAGTAAAAAGCCAACCTTTTCAAACAATATGGCTTCTCTCTCACTTACCAACTTTACATTTCCCTGTATGGCCCCGGAAGATGACTGGTTAGCCAGAGACGGGTAAGATTCCTCAAGGGAGGAACAACCTAAGACAGGCACAGTCACAGGGGGACCATCAGGTGAGAATTTGGGGATCAAGAGAGGTGAGGCTCAGAACCTCACCCCCCCTGCTTTGAGAAAAATCTTCTGCATCCGTGGATGTCTTGCTGCCCTTGTCTAGCCTGGATTAATACTTAGTCCATAGGCACACACCTGATCATCTGATCATCTACATTTGCCCTCTTAGAGCACTAAACTATGTTTTCTACCTTTATCTTGCATCTACCTACCACTTCAGCATTTTATTAAAAATAAAAATAATAATAATAATAGAGGGAGAAATGTGGGATCAACATATAAATCAAGTACAAAAATCAAACGAATATTCATATTTGACCTGATTGTTTATAGGTCATAATGAGTGATCAAAACCGAAAGTTTCTGTGATGACTGCCCTTGTACTGTTCACCATGTAAGAATTTATTCACTATGTAAGAATTCGTTCACCCTGTAAGAACTTGTTCGTTATGCTTCAGAAGATTGGAGACTGATGAGAATTAGGCTTGAGATGGATTAATGATTGTACATTGAGCATTGACCCCCCTATACTGAATTTTATTGTTGTTAACAACCATTTGATCAATAAATATGAGAGATGCCCTCTCAAAAAAAAAATTAATACAAGATGAAATGAAACTGCAATGAAGGAAATTTATTTGTGGTTATTTTGTAAAAAGAAATATTACAGGACTTTTTTTTCAAATGTTTATCTTCCTATAGACAAGAGGAAGCTCTCTTTCGGATCTACTGCTAACTCTCAATTTAACAAGTTTACTCATGGAAATTGGAATGAAAGCTATCAATGGCATTTTTCCATCTGACCAGTCAGAATTCTAGAAAGGTATCCTGTGTCAAATCTTGATATACATAAAAAGCTAACAAATCAAAAAAAAAAATCAAACGAATATTCATATTTGAACTGATTGTTTATAGTTCATAATGCATGATCAAAACCAAAAGTTTCTGTGATGACTGCCCTTGTAATGTTCACCATGTAACTTATTCACTATGTAAGAATTTGTTCTCCTTGTAAGAACTTGTTCGTTATGCTTCAGAAGATTGGAGACTGACGAGAATTAGGCTTGGAGTAGATTAATGATTGGTCATTGAGCATTGAGTCCCCTATACTGAATTTTATTGTTGTTAACAACCATTTGATCAATAAATATGAGAGATGCCCTCTCAAGAAAAAAAGTACAGACTTCCAATTGTAAAATAAATAAGTAACCGGGATGTAATGTAAGGAATATAGTCAAAATATTGTAACAACTTTGTATGGTGATAGCTGGTAGCTAGAATTATCATGTCTATAAATGTTGAATCACTGTGTTGTACACCTGAAACTAATGTAATACTGTGTGTCCACTACCCTTCAATAAAAAATAATTATCTACAAAAAAAAAAGTAGTGACTGGTACAATTCTTCCAAAGTACATGGTGAATAAATATGAGTGAGTGAATAATAAAAGAAACAAACTGAGCAAAAACTCAGAAAGTCAATAATACTGTGGTGACATGGAAATATGACAACCTTATATCCTACCATTTTTGATAGGTTTGTTGGGGTTTATGAAGCTAAGACGTGCGCTAGTCAATAAACATATAGGAAGAACCTAGTACCTGCCAGCTACCAGGTTAGGTAGTAGAGTTATAAGACTCTGAGGATCTCAGAGTCTGGTTTGTTAAATATTTTTTGGAATTTAATTTGCGTAGAGAAAATGTAGACATTAAGCCCATAATATAAAGGCAAAACCAGTCTCCCCAAAGAGACATTATAGAATAATGCATAATACAGAATTAGACAAGGTCCCATTCTAGACCTATTTTTGCAGATGGTACCTTCGCATAATCCTCTGGAGAGGGATAGGAGTCATGTTACAAAGATCACTCGGATATCTCTAGGCCACTATTTCACTATTTATCGACATCATTACCTTCTGCACTGGTGACTTACGGAGAGGCTGTAACAGGAACATTTTTCTGGTTTCAAACTGAGTATCTCCAAAAGAGGGCAGTTCATTTTTCAAAGTAATGTCATTATTTGACACAGTCTCTAAAATGGATCTAAGATTCTCTTTACTGCTCCTGACCTAGGAGACAAGTGGTGTTCCAAAAATACGCTAAACAAGAAAGTTTTCCCAAACTAAGGGTCTGGCATTTGGGGGTGTTAAGGAGAGCTGGTTGTAGAAAGACTTTGAACATTTTGGGGGGTCAATCAAACAGCTGGTGTCATTTGTAAAATACATAAACACTTAGAATCAGAAAACAGAATTGAAAAGATGTGTTGTGGGGAGGAGGGAAAAAGTGCTAAATTGAAGTTTCTTTTCAAGAGGCTCTTCACAGAACATCAGAAGGTGCTAAGGGGAACTCATTCCAGCGACCTCCATTGCTTTTACAGATGAGGAACTGGGACTCAGGGGCATGATGAGTTTTTCCCAGGCAGCATTAGAAATCCGAGGCAAGATGGCTGGTCTCCATCTCCTCTTCCAGTGAGCTTCCCCGTCACTCTGCCTTCAGGGCTTGTCCCTCCGTCATGCCGTTTCTCCCTCCATTCCCTCCCAAAACCATGAAGGAAGATCATCTGTGTGTGGCAGGAAGGGTCCTCACTGAACGATGGTGATGAGAACATGAACAAGGTATATTCCATGTTTGTTTGCTTGCTTATGGAGCTTGTGTGCACTCCTTGCGAGAAGAATTGTAAAATCCATCATGATAGAAAGAAAAAAGGAGTCCCTCTTAATTCCACTATTCTGAGATACTGTTATCATGTTACCATATTTCCTTCCAGTCTTTTGTTACAGCTTGCATATAAGTTGTTTACTATTGACTATATGATTTTGTTTCTTGTTTTTTGCTTAATTTTATATGATAGACAATTTGTTGTGTCACCAAAAATCTTTCTAAGCATAAATTTTAGTAACAACACAGTATTTCATTAAAAATATGTACCATGATTTACTACTCCAATAATATTGGACTTCAAGTTATTTCCAATTAATCTATTTAACAAAATGGCAATGAACATCTTGATGCCTAAATCCTAGGTAGGAGCAGTTGTTTTATGTGGCTGGAAAACTATGTTGAGTGGTGACAAAAGAGCATAGAAAGAATGTGGGTTTAGGCCAGATGTACAGGGTCTTCAGCTGACTGGGGTTCACAGGTTGTCAAATCATCAATCACCTAAAAAGATTGTATTCACCTTCTATTACCCAGAATTGTGCTGAATTCTGTAGGACAAGATGATAGAATTATTAGGCACTCTTCTTAAGTTCCTTTGGAGGACAGCTGACCAAACCAAGTGGCCAATTTAGAGCTGAGTATATAATCAAAGAATGGACCCACACATGAACAAGACAAAGACAGATCATAGAATGCCATCACAATACTGGTTATAATAATCAGTAATGAAATATTTGAGCCAATCTTTCTCAAGTCCTGGAACCACAGGATATCAAGGACTAAAGGAACATTAGGAGAGAAATACCCACTCCCATTTTGTACTTAATAGAGGATAGAATTAAAGATAGAGAGAAGTTTGCCCAAGGTCTCGGAAATTCTAATGGCCTAGCTGGGATCAGAATACAGATGTCTAAATCAGTGTAAGGTGAAGCATATGAACAGGGGAAAGAATTAGCTGGAGCCAAAGTCTTTATTAAGTGACATTCTGTGTTGCTTACTCTATGCTTGTTATAATGTCATTATCATTACTTAAAATATTTCAACAAAACATCTAACACATCAAAAAACCACAAAAAATAATAAATGTATCCATATATATGAATATGAAGATACATTTGTCGAATGATGCATGTTCATCCCCGCCAGAATGTTAGACCCACTATGTTCCAAATGTGTGCCAATAATAGCCACTGAGACTCAGCATGGATAAATGCAAATATGTATCTACTCCTGGATAAAGACCCTAAAGTCCTTATATTATGTTTGATGATACTGTTAAAACAGCATTCAACTAAGCATCAAAACTTGGAATCTGAAATGACAAGAGGAGGGACTAACTCTCTCTAGGGGTCAAGTGGGATGAAAGGAGCCAGCTTTGCCGCTCATCACCTGTGGGACTCGAAGTGTATGTTTCCTTTCTGGTCTCAGCCCTCCCTGTTCAGGTGCAGCAGTCCAGCAGAGTGCCTAAGAACATGGGGTTAAAGAGGGCCTCCAGCCTTATGAAAACAAAACAAACAAACAAAACTTCCCACGTGGTATATTCAGTTGAATTTGAATTTCAGATAAACAATAAACAATAAACAATTTTCTTTGTATTTGTATGTCCCCTACAATATTTAGGACATATGTATAATACAATTTTTTCATTGCTTATCAGAAATTCAAGTCTGAGTGTCCTATATCTTGTATGGCAACCTAACTGTGGATTTGGACTGCCTCAGTTTCAACCAGTTCTGAAACTTACTTGGTGTGTGACATTAGGCAGATTTCTTAAACTCTCAGTGCTTCTTTAAAAAAAAAATATATATATATATATATACACACACACATTACACATATATATATGTATATATGTAGAAGGATTATTGATAGCACCTTCTTCAAAAAATTGTTGCGACTAAAAAATGAGGAAATACAACATGCTTAGGTCAGTGTCTGAATAATGATATATACTCTATTTTTGTCATTTGTTGCTGCTGCAATAATTGGATAAAACTAGATGATTTCTGAGAGTAAACTATGTTTCTCCCAATAATCTGAGTAACATTACTTTTGAGTATCAAAGACATAACTTCTATAAATTACATCTGAGTATGACACTATAGGGCTGAAATAGTTTAGTGTGTGGCTGGCAAACTGGCCTTTTTATTTGAGAAATACTTTCAGATAAAAAGGTGGAAAACTTAAGAAATAGCACTTTCTAATGAAAAGGTCTTACAATGCATGTTAGGTGAGTTTAAAGCAACTCAGGAAAAAATTAGCCAAATGGTGTGTTGGCCTCTTACCCAGGACTGCACACTGCAGCAGGGAAAGCAGCCAGTATTTCTGAGTGCAGTGATTAGGCAGGCTTTATTCCCAGAGGCTTAATTCAACTCTCAACAGATGACAACAGCCACCTCTCATTTCCATGAACAGACTCCATCAGCACAATGATTTCAATCAGAGAAGTGAAGCTCTATTGACTTACGCTAGACACAAGATGTAGCAGACAGATAACAAACTGGATTACAGCATTAATCTTATAGCCATGGCATCAGAAAGATTTTTAAATGCATTACCTCTCTCCCCTAGGAATAACAGAGAACTTGTTCTACCCTCCAACTGCACGAAGTTTAATCTTCATACAAGGTGATGGGTTGTTACATAAATTGAGAGTGAAGTCAAGACCTCCTTGCCACCTGAGAGGTATTAAGTTTCTGGCTGGACTTTGACTTGAGCTCTGCCAGTGTTCATGCCTCCAGATATTGGCCCTGATCAAATCTCTAGATGCAAAGGAAACCTCAAGTAAATTGCCTAGATGTCCATCCAGCAAACACCAATGAGACAGATAGGTTGACAACTTGATTACGTAGACATGATGGAAACAGCCTTGTATGAATAGTTAACAGCCCATGACATTAACAAATAGAGTGGAAGAAGGCTGATTTAGAAGAAAATGTCTCTTCTCCATCTAAGTATTTCTGCTTTTAATCTTTTTATGCATCTTTTCCTTTCTTGTTTTAAACTCTCTGCTTGGCAGTCTGATTCACCCTTCACATCTTATTCTGCTTGGATTGAATGATCTGATATTACCCATCTTTCCCTAAATGGTGCAGAAATCCATAGAGTCCTGTACCTTTTCCAAGGCACCATTGGCCCAAACCCCAATTATTAGGTTGGATTTCAATGCTTGCCCAAGCTTAGGACACCACCATCCAGATTCCAACCTCCTAGTTACCATAGAAGGAAGAAATATGTAAAGAATGTCAGAGCATGGAAAATCTAAGCATCGAGTAAATTTAAAAGGCTAACCCTACCACAGGACACAATCAACAGAGTAAGAAGGTAACTATGGAATTGGAGAAAATATTTATACATCACATATATGATAAGGGGTTATATACAGAATATGTAAGAAACTCCTACAACTCAACAACAGAACAAAACAAATAACCTGATTTAAAAATGGCAGGGGACTTGAACAGACATTTTCCAAAGAAGAGCTGAAAATGCCTGCACATATGAAACATTAATAATTAGGAAAATAATGAGATATCACTGTATAACAGAACAAAAAATAACAAATGCTGACAAGAATTTGGAGAAATTGCAACCCTTGTGCATTGTTGGTAGGAAATGTGAAATGTTATAGCCACTGCTTAAAACAGTATGGTGGTTCTTCAAAAAATTAAACAATGAATTATAGTATCATCTAGCAATTCCACCTCTGACAATATACCCAAAGTAATTGAAAGCAAGGTCTCCAAGAAATATTTGCTTATGGCAGCACTTTTTACAATAGCCGAAATGTAAAAGCCAGCCAAGTGTCTGTTAACAGATGAACATGGTACATACACATATAATAGAATATTATTCAGCTTTAAAAAGGAGGAGAATGTTGACACATGCTACAACAAAATGAACCTTGAGGACATTATAATAATTTAAATAAACCCATCACAAAAAGACAAACACAATATGATTCTACTTATTTAAGGTACTTACAGTACTTAAATTCATAGAAACAGAAAGTAAACTGGGGGTTGTCATGGGCTGGTAGCAGGGGATGGGGATTTATTGTTTTATAGGGACAGAGTTTCAGTTTGAGAAGGTGAGAAAGTTCTAGAAATGGATAGTGGTGATGATTGCATAATCATGTGAATTTAATGTCACTGAACTGTGCACTTCAACATGGTTAAGATGGTCAATGTTATGTGATATATTTTACATTAAATTTTTTTTTAAAGGCTCTTACTCTTGCACTTTCAACAGAGCACTACCAAGAAGAAAAAGATTGGTCTTAAGAGAGGTGAGAAAAAATGTTATCTTTTTAATGTATAAAGCATTGATAGACAAAGTCCATAGAAAAATATATAGTATACCTGTGGTTTAAAATTCTATGGGGAAAGGAAAGCTCACTTTGCACCTCCTGTTATCTGTGATTACAATCCCTACCTTTCCCATAGCTTTTTCTTTAACAAGTGAATGCCACTGGCAACTTTCATAAGCAAACTCAAATGTTATCATCTCCTCAGGAAAGTAAGGTTAGTCACTCCTTCCTTTGTGGTCCCAGGCCCCTGTATAAATACACCCATTGGGTATCATACATGTCTTTTTAAACACTTGGTTAATTATGTGCCTACTGGGGGCTCTTTTAGAGTAAAGAATATGTGTTGTGTTGCCTATTTCAAGCACTGAGTATAAAATACCGATTACTGAATGGGCAAATTAATAAATGAGTGAAAATATAAGCAGAGGGGATTATTACTTTTTAATCTAGAGGACATGAGGTTCTATGGAGGGAGCATTTGGATTTGAGTGTAAAACTTTCTCTACTTTGAAAATACAATATTAAAATCCCCTCTGGGTTATCAGACTAATACTTAGGGTAAAACTTCAGAAATTACAGACATATTCGGTGAAGCAGGAAGAAAATTACTTCTTTTCTCTACCCTAAAGCAACCATCATTAATATTTTAGACATGTTTTCTTTAAGCTTTGTACTGTTTTTCTCAACATAATTGAGATAATTTTATAATCTACCTTCTTTACTTAATGCTATATCATAAGTATTTTCATTATCATTAACAGCATTATAAACAGTTGTTAATGATTGCATTCTATTCCTTCACATGAATATATATCATAATTTACATAGTCATTTTCACAGTACTGGAGTTCTAGGTGGTTTCCAGTTTCTTGCTCTCATAAATAATGTACATATTTGTTCATAAATATTTATTCTCATCTCTGATTATTTCCTTGGGATGCATTCCTAGAAATGGAAATAGTGGGTCAAATGCTGTTAGAATGTGAAGGCTTTTGAGAAATCTTGCCCAAATATTTTGTAGAAAGATGGTAGCAATTTATGTTCCCATCAGCAACGTGAGAGTTTTATGTTTGGTAGCATTTTGGCAAGCACTAGATAATATGACTATTATTATTTTAATCTTATTTAACCTTTTTCATAGAAACAAATCTGTCATTAAGTCCAGCTGTTTCTTAGTAAAATGCTATTACATTTTCCCCCCTTCCTTTCTATTTGCAAGTTGCTGCCCTACACCAGGTTCTCAGTTTTTTATACATACACATTTGCCAAAACCTTTCACTCAAGTTCTCCACTCCCCACCCCCACCTTACCCATGCTGCTGTTAACTTCAGACTTCAGTTCAGCCTCTTCTAACTCCCTTTGCCTACATAATAGTCAATATTAAGCAAGCTCAAGTTCAACTGTTCTTTGAACTAAATGAGTTATGTTTGTCCTTTCAGGGCAAGAACCATTCATTTAACAATCCATTCAACCAACATCTGATAGGCATCTATTACGTGCTATGCGCTACACTAAACACCAGAGCTACAAGGAGAATCAGGCCAGTCCTCACCTCCGAAGACCTAAAGATCAAGTGGAGAAGAAGAGGAGAAAGTAAGTAGACACAATAATGCAAACCCATAGATGCTTGGTAGGAATAATCACCGCGGCAGAAATGAGGGGAAAATATTAAGATCTAGGGAGACGCAGAAAGGCTTTCCAGAGAGCAACACCTAAGACCAAATCCTATGTTTTCAAGTGAAAATTTCATGAGGCAAAACCATTTGTTATGGATTACATGTTTGTGTCCCCTAAACTTCATATGCTGAAATCCCAGCTTTCAGTGTGATGATTCTAGGAAGCGGGGCCTTTGGGAGATAATTAGGTCATGAGGATGGGGCCCTCGTGACCGGACTGGCACCCTCCTAAGAAGAGACACAGAGGATTCCTTCATGGTGCTCTCTCTCCACCAGGTGAGGACACAGCAAGGAGACGCCCTCTGCACACTAGGAAGGGGTCACCAGGACCTAATCACTCTGGCACCCAGATCATGAGACTTCCAGCCTCCAGAACTGTGAGAAACAAATGCTTGTTGTTTAAGCCACTCAGTCTATGGTATTGTTGCAGAAACCTGAAGTAAGACAACAGTTCAGACAGAGGTACAGACAGGCAGAAAACAAAGAGATAAGAGGGGGAAAATACGAAAGACAAGACACAGACTGAGAACATGTCTGCAAAACATCTACTTTAAAAATAGACTGCAAACAAAGGGCATTAGGAAAACCTAAGGAAACTGACTGAAGTACAGAATTCAGTTTAATAGTAATGTGTCAATATTGGTTCATTATTGTAACAAATGTGCCGTACTAATTTAAGATGTCAGTGATAGAGAAAACTGGATATAAGATATATATGGGAACTCTGTAGCTGTAATTTCTGAAAATGTAAAACTGTTCTAAAACATGAAGTTTTTTAAAAAAGCAAAATGAATATATATATATTCACACACACACACAAACTCTAATTGGATTATGTATACAAATGTGAGGAGTATACTTCTAAAAATTTTAGTAGGAAAACAGAATTATTTATATATGAAATTGGGAGAGCAAAGGATTTCCTGAACAAAATATAAAAAGTACAAGTCATAAAAGAAAACACTGATAAACTTAAGCGCACCAAAATTTTAAAAATTTTAATGAGACATCACCATAAACAAATGTTAATGCAAGTCAGACACAGAGAGACATTTGAAACCTATAAAACAAATAAAAGATTACTATTCAAAATATTTAAAGAGTGCCCTTAAACACATTAGAAAAGAACAAACATGTTCATTCTTTCAATAAATTAGGATGAATTGTTTGTTTGATAAATAAGAAATTGCAAAGTTACTAGTCTTACTCTCCTTAGGAAAGTCATATTCAAATATAGTCCTTGGTTTAAAAAAAAAATCTGTTATGAAATTTATTCTACAAGGAACTCTGTTTTTCTTTTAAATAGTTATATGATTTTTTAAAAAATAAGAAAAGAAGAAACCAACAGAAAACAGCAAAGAATATTGTGAAGGTAATTTTATGTCTCAACTTGGCTTACGTGCCTAGTTGTTTAGTTAAACACCAGTCTAGATATTGCCTTGAAGGCATTTTTCAGATATGATTAACATTTAAATCAGAGATGTTGAGTAAAGCAGATTACCCTCTATAATGTAGTTGATCAACTAAAGTTTTGAAATAGACAGGAGAAGGTTTAAGGGCAAAGACTGAGTTTTCAAAGGAAAAAGGAATTCTGCTTCCAAACAGCAACATAGAAATTCCGCCTTTCCAGCCTATGAACTCAAGACTGAAGCATCAACACTTACTTAAACTTTTCCCTGTAGATTTCATTTTGCCCTATGGGTTTCAGATTTGCCAGTTCCCACAATCACCAAAATTAAGAACAATTTGGTCAAGCTGGAAATATGTTGACAATTCAGACAATCCACAGTTAGGGACATAACCTAGAGAAATTCTCATAGATCTACCAAAGGAGATACATAGAAAATTGCTCACTGTAGCATGATTTGTACCAACAAAAAAGGAAAGGGAAAAAAAAGGATTAGTTTATCAATAGAGAACATACACATTATTGGTTTTTAAATGGGATACAATAGCTGTAACAATGGGAACATTAGATCTCTATGTATCAACAAAAACAAAAAGATAAAAGAAAAATATAAGTGGTATATTGTAAAATCATGTACATACTTTGATATCATGCATATATTTTTAATACATAGAATGTTAAATGCTATTTATAAATTTGTGATAAATATTTAAGAACATAACTCAGAAGAATGAGCAACTGCATGGCTTCTTTACTCTGACCATGGAGGGAAGAAGGGGAAAAGAAATGAAGAGAGATACTAAATGGAATTTCAACTAAATATGGATTTTTTATCAAAGTCTGAAGCGTGTAAAAAAATGCTAACATTTGTTAATAACAGGGTGGGAAGTACATGGGTACTGGTTATATTACACTAAAATTTTCTGTATGTTTGCATTTTTTATAATTAAAAAAAAGGAACTCTACTAATCCAAGTGAGAGATGAAGGTGGCACAAGGGTAGAATGATGCCAGTCAAAGAAAGTGGACAGCTATGGCCAGGCAATTGGCAACACCTGCCTTGACAGAACAGGGAAGAGAGAGGGAGCAGTGAGTGTGTGAGGGTATGTCCTCGATTTCTGGCTCAGGTGGCTATAGAGAGAGCCACCATTCACTGAGAGAGAATGCACGAGGTGGAGGCGGTTTGGATCAAGAGAGAACCTTCTATTGCAATGGGCATAATGCAAAACAACTTACAAACATCTAGTAAGTGCTTTCTTTACTGATTTGAAAGGAAATACTTGGGGAGCTGGCACAAAGACATTCTACTTCTAGCACTGCATTCTCCTTTCCAGGTATTTTGGGTATACTGGGTCCATGTGCACATCACAAGCCAAGTCAACTAGGTGAGTGAAGATAGAGAAGCATTCTTATATAATCTAATTACAGATATTATTAGACAAAGGATTCCAAGTGAATCTTATTCCGAAGTTTAACACCACCCTAGAGAAAATCGCTATTACATCTCAAGTGGCAGAATATGGCTGCCCCTTAAAAAAAAAAAATCAATTGATTCTCTTGGAGGAAAGCAGTAAGTGACTTCCTCTTTAGAATTTCATCAGTAGCTTTTCCACTACCCAGGCACAGCCACAAAATCATAGCCAAAGATGATCTGGTTGAGAAGAAAGTCAGCAAAAATATAGATCAACAGTCTTTCTCCTACTAGAAATGTTTGAGACAGTTACCATTCATTGTAAGGTGTCCTTTCAAGTCTAACCCAGTTCTCATTGAGCTTTGGTGACCAACCTGACCTCTCCTTGTTTCTCCTTGCTTGGTGCCAGGCAGAAGTGACTAAAAACAGGTTGTCATTGTTCGTTTTGATGCCCTTTTTATGAATCATTACATTACTTGAGAACAACAGGCAAAGTTGGAGTAAGTGGTGGGCCGAGCAACTTAAATCTATAAGGAATTGTAAAACAAACCTGGGGAAAACCAAAAATATAATCCAGCCATTGGATTATATCCTATCCCCTATTCTTACATGACAAGCCAAAAAGAAACTGGCCCTTCTGCCTTCAAGGGAGATGACATACCTGAGTGTAAGTATAAACCACTGCTCCCCGGTCCGAGTCTCCACTAGTTGAACATTTTCATTTGCAGGCATGTGTAAATTGCAGTGTGCTGCTTCAGCCTCACCACTGACCTGGTGAGCTGCCAAGTGGGTACTAGTTGCTGTCAGTAAAACCATCTACACATCCCAAACCAAATAACGCACAATTTAGTTCTACCAATGAAGACTTGTGTCTTTATTAGAGTATTTACAATGTAAACTCTCTAATATGACCACCAAGAATGTATCTGGCTCGGAAAAATCATAACTCCAAAAACATTTGACAAAAGTAAAAATATTTTACATCCAGAACTTGTAACAAATCTTTTATTTTGAACATAAAAGGTCATAAAAGCTTTATCTATAAAAAGTAAGTTTCCCCCATCCTACTAAGTAAATATTAAAAAATAAAAATATCTTTGGAAAGGGCTTCAAGTTATTGCCTGGATGAGTCCCTACCATTTCTCAGTCTGGCTGTCATGTTAGACCCTGTGTGCATAGTCCTAACATTTATTCCTTAACACTGAGCCCAGTGCCTGGCACCTACTAGATACTAATGAATTGACTAAACAATCAATACTTAGTACCTGCTCACCCTTCAGTGTTAGAAAATCCACCAGTTCCTGTGATAACCCACTTTATTGTAGCATAATTCTGATAGAAAAAAAAAGCAATGTTGTAATTTAATAGCTATTAGTCTTCTTGAATCCCCCAATCATGGACATATTCTTGGGATACACTGATCTAATTTTATAGACAAATATCATTATGGATAAAATACAATCCATTTTTAAATTCCAACCTCTCATTTTATTTCCTACACCCAATATGACTAGACCCTGTAGTACTCAAAGTGAGAGCCATTGACCAGAAGTATCAGCAACAGCTGGAAGCTTGTTAGAAATGTAGAATTTCAGGCCTCACTTCAGTCCTGCTGGTACAGAACTTAACAAGATCCCCAGGTCACTTATGCATTTCAACTTCTGAGCAGGACTAGTCCACACTCTACCTACATATTTTCCCCACTCTGCCCCCATTAGTCTGAGGTTATCCCTCGTACTTCTTCCCACAGCATCCCACAATCCGTTATGGAACTGTGTCAAAATTGCTTGAAGGTCTCCCTTTCTCCTGGATTTAAGCTTTTTAAGACAAGAGCGGTGCCTTCCCCGTTGACCACTATAATTGTTGGCACCTGACAGTGCCTGGCACAGAGAAAGCTTTCAGTAAATATTTTGGAATCCCACAGGATTATGAGCTTCTCAAGGTCAAGAACCTCATATTGGTATTTGTGTAACTTTAAAACCTACATGGTTCTGGCACATAATAAATGCTCAATTTGTGTTCATCTCCTGAATATGTGCCTGATTCATACCAGAAAAAGAAATGGACTGGAAACACGGCTATTGTGCCAAAGTCACTTTCGTGAAGCCTTCTCTGATGTCTCCCAGTCCTAATGAAGCATGACTTCTGTGTTTTTACATCATGTTGTTTATTAATAACAGCAATAAATAGTTCTTTCCAGTTTGTAAAGTAACCTTATCTTCACATCTCATTAACTTTTTGATGAAATAGCGTTCTTCATAAACTATGACGTTCAACAAAGCCCTTGGTAGTTAGAGAGTCAGAGTATGAAATTTCCCCAATGTCACAAAGCTGGTAGGTGGCAGGGTTAAGATGTGTCTTTAGCTCATCTGCCAGTGCTCTTTGCCACTATACATCATCGATTATAGTAACTAACTGGACGGCATCTGATTTTTTAGGAATGTTACTCAGACATTTGCTGGCACTTGGTTTTAGTTTATATTTTCATTGTTAATGACTGATTCAACTATATATACTAGTTGCTGTTTTTCAAAGAAATTTGGTTTTGTAGACAGTGACCTCTTCATCTACACATTCACTGATTTATTTATCCAATGACTTTTTATTGTCTTCTTTGAACAGTATCAGCACAAAAGTGGTCGTTCAATATTGGCTTAATTGAACTCATTAGATTTCTTTGATCAATATTGATGTTTTGGATTCCCAAAATCCACTGGTAAAATAATCACCTTGCCAGATGAAAATTATAAAGTCATTGAACATTAGAGTTGGCAGATGCCTTTAGAGATTATCTTCCTCTAACTTCCACTTCAGCCAAATAAAGAAGCTGAGCCTCACAGAGGAAACGTGCCATGCCTGAGTTCACATTACAGAATGTTTTATGTAGCTTTTCCTGTAGGGACCTGAATTATCTGTCTTAAATGCTTGCATTGATCACAAGCCAGGTTGTTGCCAGATCCCCACTTAACTTGGACATAGAACCAAATAATTAAAAAATGCCCCCAAAGCCCCCATATAATGTAGTTAGATGCCTCCTAAAGCTTGCAGCTGAAAATGTACTCATTTTCTGATCCTGAAAGAAATCTGGAACGGCTGGGATGGGCGGCCACGAGTACATATTCATGACACACTCATCAAGCCTTGAACAAGAACATATGTGAATAATTAACAAGATAGTGATTTGTAAGTATCATGGTAATAGATAACCTGGCTCCTAATGAGAGGCTGACTAAAGATGCTTTTCCTTTTAGGAGACAACAAAAAATTCAGGACAGTAAATTGTAATGTTTGTGTGGATCAAAAAAGCAGAAAGCTGTAAAACAATTAGTTTTATTTATTTGGAGGTCTTGGGGATTAGAATCTGGGAACATATATTTGGGAGGAAAAAGGGAAAGGATTTAGGGGTTTTAAAGGCAGAAGAGAAACTGAGTAGGCTTACATGAGTTGTTTTGAAAGAATCACAATTAGCTCATACTAATAACCTACATTTAGCTATGCATAATTGGTTCTAAGGCCCTAAGGCTCTCCACCAGGCAAAAAGGCCACTTTATTGCAGGCAGCATATGTTTGTCCAGGATGTTTATCGTTTGACAGAATACAAAGTTTCACCTTCTTCACAGAATAGTTTCAGAGAAGAGACCCTTCAAAGACCCTATTTCCTTAATGCCCTCCCAACTCTATTTTAGTTTACTCTCATTGAAAGTGCTAACTCCATTTTGTCTTAGTGTTTATATTTGTTACCACTTTTGTGATATAGTTTTAGAAATTGATTCCTCAAAAAACAGTTTTTCTTCTAAAGTAAACACTCACCAGATCCTGTATTTCAGATGGGTACATTCTGAGCTTTCAGACAAAGGAACACAACGGTTTAATTATGAAGTTTCTTCACCTAACCTCTCATTGTTACCAATCTTGTTCTTTTCCTTCTTTTCCACAGTATATCTAAGAAAAAGTAACAGCAACTCTTTCTGCTGTTTACTTCAGTATTGAAACATCAGGGCTGTTTTCAGTTTAGCTCTGCTGATCTCACCTGAGAGCCTCATTTCATGCCCCTCCTGTAGGCTGTGATCTACAGCTGCATCAAGAGGCAGCCTGCAAGGGGAAGCAGCCAAGGAAAGAAATGGAGAGCCTCCTGCCTTGGGGCTTTTCCCTGATAAGGAAATACTCAGCACAGCCGTCAAGGTCAGCAGAAAACCTCCCAGCCCCCCTCCCCTCACTCCTCCGGGCTCCTCTTTCGCCCTGCTTGCTGTGCACCCCGAAATACCACATATCACAATGGTATAAGCTGCTCCCCGTGCTTGTGCTTGGGGCTCAGACCTTTGGAGATTACTCTCCTCTGAGCCCGCCCGTGTGAGATAAACCTCAACCCTCCAAGACCTCCGTGTGCTGCTTGGTTCTTCCATCAGTGATCCAATCCAGGTTTTCCATAACACCCCAACTTTTCCACCTGACAAAGAAGAAAATCTGAGACACATAGACTCCCATGTTTCATGTGCATTCTATACGGTCAAAAGTCTGTCTCTCCAAAAATATCACAATTTTGGAAAACCTTTTGAAACTACTTTTTTAAAGCTAAATACATGTCCACCAAATGACAAGGTTAAGACTCACAGCAGTTTTATTCACAATAGCTAAAAACTAGATCCCAATGTCTACCTACAACGAAATAAATTAAGGAATATGCATAAAGGAGAATACCATCAATAAAACATTACAGCAATAAAAACATCTGCTACAAGCAGTATCACAGTGGAATCTCACTGAATGGGTGAAAGCAAGCCACAACAGCATACACAGTGTATAATTCAATTCATGACATTAAGGAATCAGAGAAACTAAACTGTGGTAATAGAAGTCAGAATATCAGTTACTGATGTCTCACGGGGGGAAGGACAATACAGATATGAACTTAAGAAGGGGTATGAAGGATCCCCCTGAGGTATTGAAGATAATATATATGTATGTAAAAATCTGTTGAATTTTACACTTAAGATCTGTGTATGTACATACACCTCAATAAACATTTTTTAAAATTGACCCTTTGCTCCCAACAGCTGGTAGTTGCTGGAATTATGTGTACATCACTGTTTGTAGCATAACTACTCTTTCCCTTAGCAGCTACCCACTTCGGGTTATTCACATTTTTTTTCATAAGGGAGTTCCTCTTGTATCCTGACCACAACAAAATATTTGAATAAATTAAACAAAACAAAAACATTTTAAAAAATCATTTTCATTATACATATTCAGGGCAGATGTGTTCAGCAGAATAACCCAAGTCCACCCACAACTAGAAGAAAAGTAAAAATGTATAAGCATTTCTGAAGTGTAATGATTTTCGTACTGGCTTCTAGTGAAGACTAGCTGCAGAAATACAGAGGGAAAGCCTTCTACATTCATATGTGACCACAATTCTCACTCCTGGGTGACTTGGCTTTGAAGTCTAGGGGCACCCCTTATGGGGAAAAGATGAAGCCCATTTGAGAGTCACCCATTCCACACTTTCTTATATATGTGTATTACCTCATGTAACACCCTTAAGCTCAGTAGTATTATATAAAGCAAGGCTTACAGACATTAAAGCAACTTCCCCCCTCAAAGTTACAGAGCTTCGTAGTGGGAACCCTGATTGGAGCCCTCACTGTCTTACTCGGATTCTGTGGCATGCCTCTGTTAATCAGACTGCTTGGCTTTCTTTGGGTTGCTTCTAGACTGATGTATTTAGGAAGGGGCTTTTAGATTATTTAGATTAGCCATGGTAAGTTTTTCCCCCAGTAAAGTACATGGCATTGATGCAGGCAGATAGAACTCATGGCCTGGTAAGTCATAGACTGAGAGAACTAAGATCAGGGCTTTGCAGTAAACAACAAAAAAACCCACTTCCTGGAAAATTCGGCCTGAAAGATGGTAGGGTCCTCTGGTCACCATCTCGTTGCCAGTGGCAATCCCCAGCCAACCACATGGGCTTCTTCCTTTCAAAAAGGCTCCAATCCGACTCAGCCATTCAAAAGTATACTTAGAGAGACCTGAGCTCTGATTGGTTATGCCCTATGCAAATGAAGCATTGTACTTTCAGCCAGTAAAGGATGAGTTATAATGTCATTAGTTCAGTTGTCTATTAGGTCTGCAGGGCACAAAATTCCTCGTCTGAAGAAACTTACAAAACCCTAGACACTGCCACCTCAAGGCATCCTCTCTTGGAGCTCCGCCTGATTAGCAGGAACCCTTTCCTTTTCACTCATTAAAAGCTTTGCTGGTGACTCCCTACTCATCAGAGGCTTCATTCCTCTTCGCCTCTGAGACACAATCCTAGAAAAACAGCATCTCATCTGGTAATAGTATCTTTTTTGTTAGTCTATATTGATGAAACATTTGTGAATTTACCCTGTCACAATCCAATAGAACTGAAATGGATGCTCTATAATTCACACAACTGTTTTGTCATTTATCTTGCCATCCTGATTTGTCTCTGCCTCTGAGAATTCTGGAGGCACAGGTATGGACATGTTCCCTGCCTTCAAACCTGCTTACTGCTCTAGCAACTATGGCAGTTCACCTCTGGTTTCAACTACTGTTTGTTCCTAATTGTTAGCTGGCTCTGTGCTCCTGACATTGGAAGCTAATAAAACCACATTTTTGGAACCAGATTCCACCTCTCAACACCCTGCACCACCACCAGACTCCACTTTTAGCCATACTAGCCATCTTTTCACAAAGAGCCTCCTAATGTGATCGCCAGGTATCAGAATCTAGGGGGGAATACGCTATGTACTGAAAGCCTTGTTTGGAAGCAGTGCCTGAAAGGATTTAATAATTGCCAGGTTTTTCATGGCTTTCCATCAGTCTTTCTCAATCAGCTATGGTGCACTGGTTACCCAGATGGACCTAGGGCAATCTACTCAGATCTACTGTCTCAGTCTGTTTGCAACTGGTGATGTTTCTTCAGGGAAGCAGAGTGAAGCACTGTAAGTTCCCAAGGTTGCAAAAGGCTGCACATCATGGCCGCTCAAAGACATTTGCTGCCTTTATCTTTCCAAATAAGAATCACAGGATTCTTTGTAAGTCCGATTACATTAACTGAAGCCATAATTGGTAAAAATAGAGTATCTATGGATAACTTGGATGCATTTGATATTAGCAAAATTTTGATTAAATGACATCAGTAGAAACCGAGGGTTTCAGTTATTAAAATGGGAAGGGCCAGGCCATACAATAACAACTTCTGCCCTCTTGGAAATACTGAGGAAAAGCTTGGGATCTTCCTCCACTTCTCACTCGTTCTGCCCAGGGGAACAAGTAGCTCAGCCTCTTTTCCCTGTTCCTGTTGCTCTGTGACAAGGTCACTGGAGAAGGGATTCTCTGCCATGTACCAGGTGGACATTGTCACTTCAGGAGAAAGCACTGGGAGTCCATTTTGGTTCTGGACTTAAATCATACACCCCAATATACATTCGTCAGCAATAAAGCTTGTAAAAAGGATTTTGTATATGTATGCATATGGACATATATTCCAGACATTCAACAAGTTCAGATAATTCTAGGGAATACTACAAATACACTTCCACAACTTGGTTTAAGAGCTAGAACACTATCCATGTAATTACAATGCTTTGTATATCATCCCTTATTCCCATTCTCCCACACATTTCCTATCAGAGAGAACCACCACTGAACTGTGTTTACCATTCCCCTGAATGTTTCATATTTTTACTACTTATGTATTCCTTAATACCACATTTTGTTTTGTTAATTTCTTATGCCTTATGCATAAATAGTATCATGCTAACATATTCATATAAAAAGTGTTTACCTGAGTAAAATAATTTACTCATGTTGATAGATGTATTGCCCATATACCCAGTTTAACTGATTATAATATTCCCATATATATGGTGCATATATATGGTGATAAGATTTTTAGGTGATGCGCCATATTTCACTATTAGAGACCTGCTACTATGAATATTCTGTGATACAGTTCCATGTACACATATGTGAGAATTTCTCTAGGGTATATATCTCAGAGGAGAATTACTACAACCTTAGGTAAGTGCATTTTTACTGTTACTATATATTGCTAAAGCTGATGTTTGGATCTCGGATTCCTCATCTGTTTTGTAGTTATTGCAGATCCCCTGGGAGAATGGGGGTGACTAATGCTTCCTCCTTCCTTTACCTAAGGTAATCTTTCTTCCTCCTCTTTCTGTCTCATAAATGCTTAATCATTTCCTAAAACTCAGTCAAGGTCCTCTCTCCTGTGAAAGCTTCCCCCCACAGGTAGGATGATCGCTCCCTCATTTGTGCTTTCATAGATGGCACAGACGGCAGTTTTGTACGAAACTTGTCAATTATTAAATCCCGGGCAACCTGCTTTGTGTGCATTTCTGCACCAATTTCACAAAGACTGTAATCTCCAGAAGGAAAAACCAAAGAGCAGACTCCAGAACACCAAATTATAGGGACATTATGTCCTTTATCCCAAGATTCCTAATCACCCAGAACCCCAATTCGAAGGGCTACCCATCTGCAGCATGCTTAGCGTTGCCCTTGGTCTATCTTAGCCTCTCTTATCCAGCACCCTTGCATTCTTTATAGAAGTTGGAATATGAAATCAATTTTATTAACTCTGACACCTGCAAACACACAGGTAACACAGTCCTTCCTTGCCATCTACTTGACCATAAGAGATACATACACGTGTGAAACCATTGTAAGAAACATCCATGTGTTGAATTACAAAACTATAGGGCTTTGAATGCTCAAAGTTCTTAGAGGTGATATCAACACAATCTCCCTTTGATAAATACGAAGTTGTCTTTTGAGATGATGCTTCACCTGAGATAACACAGCCAATTAGTAGCAAATGCAGGTTTTATGTAACTCATCTTCTTTAATCCAGCAAATATTTAAACAGCACTCAACCACGCCACATTTCTCTGTATACAGTAATTAGAGCAAACCTGAGAAATTCAATTTCATTAAAACCATTTTCTTGTAGATCTACTCTGAGTATCGCTGTATGAGGTAGATCACGGACTTCACAAACAACAGTAATACTGCAGTTTTCAAGAAACTTACTTTTCATCTGGTGGCAGTAAAACAGGAAAATGGTGATAACTCAAGTGCAACCGAATGTAAGCTTGGAAGTTTCAGCTGAGAGAGCAAGAGCTCATCATACCTCAGTCTCCCAAAGGCAGACTGTACTATGTGGGCTGCCCCAATGTAGTGAGTCAGTTAGAGGGGAGGACTTCCCTTTGAATGAAGGCTAAAGGATTTGTTTTTAGATTATTATGTCTACTACTCATTGGACATTTGACTCATCATTTTGCTATACAAAATGATCGATTTTTCTGTTATCCAAGAATGTTCACAAGATGATGATGATGCAATTTGGCACACTTTTCAGTGGCCTGGGTAACTGCCCCCAATAACTACATAATAAAGTTAGAGTTGAACATAACAAAGAAGCTGTTTTGATTCCAGAGTCCTTGCTGTTTAACACAGCAGTTACAAATTTTACCATGTAACAGGTGCTTTAAATGATCTCATTTAATTCTTATCATAGCCCTATGAGTTGGATTTGAATATACTCAGTTCAGAAATGATTCAGAGGACTTAAGTCACTAACCTAATTAAATACGTTTTCTGTAAGTAACTAGAATATGCCTCCTCCCAACAAACAAGAGCATCTGTGTGGTTCTAAAGGCCATTTTCCTTCCTCTTTATCACGGAGTCAGGTAATAATGCAGACAAATGGCAGGATGAAATAACAAAATAAATAGCACCAAGTTCTAGGTGTAACATGAATAGTAGATACCTTAGTGTCAAATCCAAAAGAAAACCCACATTCCCCTCTAACTAAAGTATTGAAAAGGACTGTACATGTTGACTAAAGTCACTTAAAAAGGCACCAAAGAAAAATGACATTCATAACACACTGAAAAGCCTCTTAAAATCGCTGTTTCTGTTCTAATTAGGTATATCAGTTGTGCTCAATTGCTCATCTCTACTCTCAAAACCTCCAAATCTCTCTTCCTAAACTCGGGGTTCACTGACTTCCCTCACTATGGCTCTGCCAAGGAGACTTTTTTTCTTAATAACAATGAAGCAAACTTTTCTCCCTTCTTTGCATAGTTAGGATGATGGGGGAGGGGGGAAAGCCGTGAACATCATACATTACTATTTTATCACTCACAGAAGCATTCATAGAATGGGAATCCCTATTTGTATTTCAGTAACAGAACAACTTCAAACAAGGATAGCAATTATTTGAGCCTTGGAGGAGAGGATGAGTTTGGGTGTTTACAATATTAATACATCAACATATGCCTACTCTCTTACTCCAAATGCTAAGAAGTTGAAGGCCAAATCCGAATATTCTGAATCATAAGACATTTGCTCATACCTTTCAAAGGTATTTCCTGAGAAGAGCGGCCGTCCTACGTGTGAGCTCTAGGAAACCTACAATCAGCTTCTCTAATTGAGCGTTTTCTCTCCTTAGATTTGGGAAGAAGCATGAAAATGATTTACTGATTTAGGAACTGGGTGGAGCAGACCACAGAAGGACAAATGAGAAACATCTGGAACAAACCAGTTGACAGAGATTGTGAGAGAGGGAGGGAGGGAGGAAGAGAGAAGTAGGGCTTTCAAATGAAACAAAGTACAGATGATTTGGCCAAATTTAAGCCAAGCCAAACACTCACATTAAACATTGCACTTGGGTCTAGTTCAATAGCAGGAGCCGGCGAGAGGGAGCGACGGCCAACATTGCATCAGAAGTACATTGTGGATAGAGGAAATGAGTTTAGTCAAGCCAGCTGTGACTTCAAAGGGGCTGCTCTCTCAGAGCACAGTGGGAAAGGGTTCCCTCTTCAGTGAAGATTGCGAAGTTCAGCCAAAGCCAGTCCAAAGGGAATGGACCTCAGGAGAAGGGAAATTACACTCAGCGTATAAGAAAGAATATTTTTCTTCCATATGAAGTGACTGCGACAGTCATGAAAAGGAAGAAGATGACGAGGAAGAGAAGTGGGAAGAAAAGACTGACGTTGGAGGCCTGGAGGCCTATGTGCATAATTCTGGACTGGGGCGTTTGTGGATAAAGCTGCTTTTCTGCTCAGACACCTCCTTGCATGAGTCATGCTTCCAAATTGGTGCGAGGGGAGACAATAGGATTCTTCCGCCCACTGACTCCCATAGACAGTTACTTTCTGCCTTTTGTACTTCTAGAAAACCACACATTTCTTTCAAATTATTTTTCAACACATCTATTAAGGAACAAACAGTGGATTAGACCCTGGGACTACAAAGACGAACAAGATGGTCCCTGTCTCAGGAGTTCACAGTCTGACGGAGGGCTGGACACATATACAAAGGGTTATGGTATTGAACCAGAAGTCTGATACTAGAGCGGTGATCTGAAAGCTTGATTGCCAGGACCAGCCACAGCATCACGCTAGAAAGGCACATTTGTGGGCCGCTGCACCAACCTACTGAACTAGGAAGCTGAGGTTGGGTTAACGAGCTCTCCACGTGACTCCAATGCATCTCAAGTTGTAGAACTACCTTGAGAGGGAAGAGCAAAGAGGACTTTGGAGCAGAGAGAAACACACCTGAGCCAACTTTGAGATCCTGGCTATGTATAAATCACTTCTCAGTCCTTTCCACACTAGATTCAAAATAGGTTGCTCTCCAGTAACTCATGAGAATGACACACGAGTGTATGTCTTATCTAAGTAAACTGTAAGAACTTCAAGGGCAGGAGCTGTTTTACCTTTTGTTTCCTTCCCTTTCTCTTCCCTCCAGTCATCAGCCCAACACTTAGAAGACAGAGATGTTGACACTTTAATTAATTAATTCAGAAATTAGACTGGCACAAGTATACATTCACCAGAAGAAACTGGCAAAGATACACTGTAAAGTTGCCATAACTCCTAAGTTGGTGGAGAACACAGATGTTCTCTCTCCCAAGCATTCATTTGATGCTTGAATCCTCTCTAGGATATCCTCGCCAAGGGTTTATCCTTTGTATATCGGGTACCTGCACTGACCTCACTCTCTCAGGATGCAGTTTCCTTCCTTTCAGACAGCTGTTAGAAAGAGCAAGCTTCCTCTGGGCTGAAATCTACCATCACTTCAATTCCATTTGTTCCATACAGTCCTATCCCCTGGGATCCCATAGCAAAGATACTTACATATTAATGCAACATTTTTTAAGTATTTGAAGTTAGTAATCAGGCAGCATAGGACGTAGGTTAAATTCACTGATTCTGGAACCAGACTGGCTACAAATTCCTTTCTGTCACTTAGGAGCTCTGTGACCTCGGGAGAGTTATTTACTATCTCTGTAACTATGATTCTTTATATCTATATACACACGTACATATAATATGAAGCTACATAATAGCATTACACAAAGGGCTTTTCTAAGAAGTGCATGAATTAATATATGTAAATGTGCAAGGAACACAGTAAGTGCTCTAAAACATTCAGCTATTATTAATCGTCATTATCATGGAGAGCCTGTCAGATACCTGATACAGGCCATCTTTCTAATTCTGTTGTCATTCACTAGGTGAGCCTATTCCCCCCCATGGCTTCAATCACCATCTACATGTTTGTGAAAAAAATCTCTTCATTCTCTTCCTGAGCACACAACTAAAATGTAAGTGGCCAGTGGGAACTATATGAATTGCTCTGGCCACTATAATCTGAGCAGAAATGAGGTACACCACTTCTGATCCTAGCCCCTGATGTCATCCTGAGAAATCCTCCATTCTTTCTCTTAGGTCATCAGCTAGTCAAATGCAAAGGAATTGGCCAAGAACTCAAAATAGTGCAGCCACGAGTTGGAAGAAACCTAGATCCCAGAGCCCATGCTCAGAGGGATGCTGCCTGGGAGAGCTCACAGACTGGAACATGGGCCTTATGTAAGCAAGGAATAAACAGTTATGTGTTAAACCATTGAGATGTTATAGCCTATCATGACTAATACAATGACTTCCTAGTTTATATCTCTTTCTCAGGCTTTGCTTCTGAGCTCTAGCATTATACAATTCACTTTCTGTTCAGCCTTTCTCCATGGACCCTCAAATAGGGTAATAAGTAAACTCAATTCTTCAGGGATCAGACCATCTATGCTGAAATACCAGTTATGCCAGGTACCAGCTATCAGACCACTGGGTAAATTATATAAAGTATTCACAACTGTAATTAAAGATATGCCCACATAGCACCCATCATACTCCTTCTTTAAACTCAGTGCACTTGCCATTATTTGTACATGGAATCTCACTCTGTAACAATTTTTCTCATCTGTAAAATGGAAATGATGGGCCCCAAGTCATCAGATTGATTATGATTATGCTAGCTATCTCTCAGGCTCAGAGAAGTTAGAAATTTTTTCCAAGGGTAACATCACCATAACTGATAAAAGTTAGGTTTGTACCTAGGTCTTATAAATCTCAGTCTAGAGCTCTTGCCATCAATTCTTAAGGAACTGTCTTCTCCTTTAAAAAAGATAATAAAAATAAGTGGATAGTGCCAAGAAAGAAACAAGTGAAGCTAAGGCTAAGTTCTACCAAGTGCCCACAAGCATCTTAAGTTATATTGGATGATGTGCGTCAAATTTAGCCTAACAGGGATGTTCTCTTTCTTAGAGAGGTTTATGGTCACATTTTCTAGAAGAGTTGAAAAAGAAAAGAAAAGAAAAGAAAAAGAAAGAAAGAAAAGAAGAAAGAAAGAAAGAAAGAAAGAAAGAGAGAGAGAGAGAGAGAGAGAGAGAGAGAGAGAAAGAAAGAAAGAAAGAAAGAAAGAAAGAAAGAAAGAAAGAAAGAAAGAAAGAAAGAAAGAGGAAAGAGAGAGAGAGAGAGAGAGAAAGAAAGAAAGAAAGAAAGCCAACATTCTAGCACTTTCTTCTGCCCTCAAATAGGAAAAAAAAAAAATTGATAGTCGTTGAAGCCTGTGGGTTTTCTTCAGCTTTTTTAGAGTCATGGAGTTAATAGTTCTGTCGCCTTCCCTGATTCTAATAAAACTCTGCAGTGGGTTTTGGATTACGCTCATTCTAGGAGGACTCTTCATCAGTACCCAGCCTTTGTGGTCCCACAGCCTCTTGCAATGAATTTGGGGGCAAAGGTCTCTGGTTACACCCACCACTGAAATCAGACTCAGCTACACTGCAGGAGGAACACATTATAGGGGGGAATACAGTATTCACCCCTATAGGACAAAAACAATAGGCTTGCAGAGATTCCCTGTCTTTAGTTTTGACGATTCTATAACCCACTGCCTCTGACATTGGAGACAGCCAGGATTTCTTAGCAAATTCTGACCTGCACAGAAAATAAAATAGCATGCAGCAAAGGATTCAAATTGAGTCTTGGGAAATGTTTTCTCTAAGAGAAGAGGTCGAACAAGTTTAAATACAAAGACTTATAAATCCCTCTAAGTATTTTTCCCTCTTTAATAGTTCCAGCCAGTGCCTTATTATTATTCACCCCGTGTTTGAATAATGGAACGCTTAGATCACTGTATTCAGCAAGGGAAGGAAATGCTGTATGTTCTAAAAAGCACTTTGAATAGAGCTCTCTCTTTCTGTGAGGCCATACTTCACTGAGTTTTCCTAATTGCTAGATGCACGGCTTTGGTTTGAAATTCAAGAATTTGAAGAATTGCTGAACACGCACTGCTCTGGTGCAATCAGACCATATCACATTCCAGGGCCTTCATTATCCAAGCAAACCCTTCCTGTCCCAGATTATTGCAGAGTATAAAGATGTTATACCTATACACATAAATACTGGATTATTGCAAATAGTGTTGTGTGTATATATATATATGAATAAGGAGAGAGAAGATGTAACTTCTGGTCCTCGAGCACTGCTCAACAGGAGATTGTTTGGAAAAGTTCTGAGCCTCAGTTTTCTCTTCTGCTAAATGGGGATATTGAGTATGTCTTGCTCACCAGTCAAGATTATTTAACAGCCCTAATGAAATAATGTAGGTCTTGGGGCCCAGTGATCCAAGATATGTTCAAAAACTTTGTGGGGAAAGGGATTTTCTTGTGTCATGCATACTACCTATGCTGGGATCAAAATCATTCAGGGCATTTGTTCACTTTTAAATCATCAGGATCTCTGCTGTCTCCTGCGGGCGGCTGCAGCAGAGCTAATGTGAACAGCTGAGAGCTCTGGTCTGAGCAGGCCAGCACCTCCTCCCATTTCCTGTCTAGAATCATTCTGAAGTAGTTAATCCAAGTGGGACAATCAGCCCATTGTCTGAAAGAAGCCCAAGTTTCTTGCAAATCTAATTTTCAGCTTCATTCCCCCAGGTGAGCAGTAATACTCACTTAATCCAATGCTTTATGAAAAAAAGAATTAGAACTCAACCTCACTTGTTCCATTTGGCTTATATAGTTTGTATGCAATAATTCTGAGTGTACAATGTAAATTACGTGAAACCACCCAAACATCCAGTCACTGGGGGAACACATTCATTGACTGGATCATTATACAATTGTAAAATAGTTAGCAAATTTCTTTTTTGAGTATGAGGAGGTGCTCATATTATAACTTTAAATAATAAAGCGAGAGTCAAAATTGTGGACCCTGTATTACGTCAATTCTACATAAGCATGCTTTCTTAATCATAATGGAATCCAGAGTGTATAAACTGAAAGCAGCTTTCTTCTTTCTTTTACCTGTCCCTTTAAACCTGTCCAATGGGACTTCTAGAGGCAGGACTTCAGCTTTTCCAGGTTATCTCAGATTTTTAGATATATCCTGTAGTCACCTTCAGGCAGGAAGGCAGTCTTAGTTCAATAATTAAAGTGTCTATATAACACCACCCACTAGCGCAATTTAAGATTTCCCTTCTATGCAGTTCAGGGTCCTGTTTCACGCTTGAGAGCCTGCAAAAGAGAGAGATACACGATCAGCTTCTTTTCTCTTCTGTCTTTTCCTCTCTTTTTCTCACTCATTAGGCTTCCTTGGGCTCCGCCAGAGTTGAAGCAGGCTTAGACATTACTTCAGTCATAGTGCCCTCTGGGGTAGCAGATTCCCACTGCGGATGACTGCTCCTTGTGGAACATCCCTAAGTTCACCAGAAGTTCCACTGGGGTCCATCCACCTGCAGCTCCTATGCCTGGCCCTGTCTCTTATCCCACCTTTCCTCTCCAAGTCTCAGCTCCTGATCTGGTGGCCAACCTCTCTGCTGAGTCAGTTAGCTACCGCAAGCAGTCCTCTTGAGTAGAGACACCTGCAGAGCAGCCCAGACCTATTACATGTAGGGTTATTGATTCACTTGAGCAGATAAGTGGTTGTGTCATAGTATAAAATAACAGCTTGTGTCCTATAACAATACCCCATCACTGGCACTTACTTTGGGCTAAGTTCTGTGCCATAGTCTAAAATGTCAGAATGTCCAGACGTCATCCTTACCCTCAAGAAATTGACAGTCTAGTAGGGGAGAAAGATGTGTTTGTGTTCACGACTAATTGCAAAGACTAGCAGGATGAAACATCTGCCCTGCTCTGATTTCCTAAAACAATCATGACACCTCTTACTGCCTTCCATGATGTTCCTGAACCTTCCAGTAAATGTACCTTTGCCTCCAACAAGACCACAAAGTATGTCTTGTTCATCTGTACCCCTTCTACTTGAGATTTGATGAGTGTGAAAATTCATAAAGTCATTATTCATTCATTCAACAAATAAAAATTTGCTCTGTTAGGCACTCTTCTCAAAAACCTCTAACCACAGAAATCTTGTTTATTTTGGAGGAAGACAGACGATAAACAAACAAAAAGAATCAATGTTCAGTATGTGAGCAGATGATGCTGCTAATATAAGACCTAACATTTTTAGCTGGACCTGAGTTTTAAACTTAATTTACAGCAATACCTAATTTCAAACCTCAGTGGCAGGAAGACAAAGAATTTCAAGTTCAAGGGCCTCTGAGTCCCAGCTGTTTCCTTTTCCTAAAGCATTTAATAGCATCTGATACAGATGGATCCCTGGTCAGTTGAGTGAACTAATTAATAGTTAATAAGTTTCATCAGGGAGAAGATTTCTATCACAGGGGCTCAGTATCCTTCACCAAAGTGTCTAGGTGATACTATGAATTTTTCCCCTCTGGTTAATGAGGAAGACAAAATCCAGGACAAGGGTTAAACAAGGTCAGAGAAATGGAAAAAGACCTACAATTTACATTCTACAGCACTTGATCATATCTATTTATATACACCTCCAGAGACACAAGAGAAAAAGGACTCAGTATGCACAGATAAGGCTTTGAAATATCCTAAAAAGCTAACAGAACCATTCATTCCACTACTAGAAGATTGGTAATAAGTATCTGCTTCTATATGATATTAGTTTATTTCTTTTTATCAGAAAACCTCATTAGAACTTGGAACAGCAATTTGACACATTTTGGTCTGTTTCAAAGATTGGATTAGACTATGTTTAAACAGAGACACACAAATTTTTCTAGGTTTACTCTCTCACATTAGTAATTCCTAAAGTGATTTTGCATCTATTATTTAGCAGATTTATTCATGCATAAACAAGCCTAAGAGTTGAGCATAGGAGGTCTTAGGATTTCAGGTGGAAGCAGGAGAACCTAGGTTTTTGATGTCATAGGTTTTCACATAATCCCTCCCAGCTGGGGGCTTTCAAACATTACTGGGTACACAGGAGAGGGTGTAAGCTGCAACCAGCCATCCATTTGCTCAATTCTTCTGTACAAACATGCCAGTTACTGGCATAGGTCTGAGGCCCACAGTTCAGGAGAGAAAGGAAGTTCAGCAACAGCTATAATAAAAGATGAAATGTGGACAGCACATTAGAAAGTTATGGAGTGTTATGGGAGTTCAGGGGAGGAATATATCACATTAATTTTCTTGTCAGAAGATCCCAGTGGGCTCTGTGGGCAGCTGTACTCAGCTCAGCTGGTGGGGGGGAGGGGAGGAAGAGCAGAATCACTGGGGCCCATTGTTCCAGACAATGCACCCAAAGCTTCGCAGAGGATTGGCCTTTGTCAGGTGTTCAAGGCAAGTGTCTCTGTGTTTAAAGATGTGCCCATGGGCTCAGACTCCAACCCAGATACCTGTCCTGAGATGCAGGACTTTTAGTGTCCAGGCAAGCTGATGGAGTCACCCACCTTATGCCTTCAGACGAGGCAGTTCCCCACCCCTGAGCAGACCCTGGCCCTCGCCTGCATGTGGGCATCAGGTCCACCCTAGAATGGGCATCCGGGAACTGTTTCTCCATGGCTACCCTTCTTCTTACCTTTGCTGTAGGTATCACACCACCTTATAGTGAACAAATAAGGCTCAATGAATCTCAGTGCCTTCCATGAGGACTGCAGCTCTGTAAAATCAGAGGGGTTGAGCCTGTGTACATGACCCCTATAGGCTTGTATGACATCTCCTTTCAGTGTCCCTGTTATAACTGGCTCTAAAACTCTTGAAAGGGTCAATGGACTTGTCTTCAGGGAGAGCATCAAGGCAAGTTGGCAGGTGACAGGAATATTCTTCTTTGGTTAGTTTAAAGAAGAGGGATGCTGGAGGGGCAATAGGGGACCACAGCTTTACCTAAGGAAGAGCAGCAGTCACAGCTCTTGGGGTCTATGGCAGAAAAGCGGCTGAGCCCAGGACCTAGCCTGGGAGGACCAGTATCCCTGAGGGCATGTTTGTGACAAAATTTTCTCAACCCACAAGCAGTTGTCTCCCTCCTTCTCTTCACAGACCCCATTTTATAAGCTGGCAGTGAAATCAGCTGATTCCTGTGGAGGTGTTCACAAGAAGCATCCCCGCCTTTCCTGGAGAGAGCAAAGATGAAAGAGGGGCTGCTAATGGCAAGGAACTGGGGTGGTGGACGTGAGTCCCACAATTCCTTGGCCTTTTATGCCTGAAGATGACTAGTTAAATAATTTGATGCACAGACCCTGACCACCATTCTAATGAGCTCTGGTAAGCTGGCACAGAAATTAATGATAATAAATTAATTCCAGAGAATTCCATTTTATGTACTCAATTATTAATGGCATTACAGTGTTATTAATGGTGTCAATTATTAATGGCATAAATAATTAAGAAATCATATCCATGCTGTAATGTACAAGAGTTCCAGTGGTGAGCAAATTGCTCAGAATAAATAAATACACATACCAGGGTTCAGACCTATAATGCTCAGCCTTTAACATGTTTCTTGGAGAACATTGGTATATCTGTCACTAGCGTCATTTTACTGATGAGGTCTGTCTTACTAGGATTCCTGCCTAAGTCTTATATTATGATAGTAACAAGAAGTTACGGAATAGGGAGGCACGCTTCTTTGACAGTTCTAATCTTTCAGGGGAAATATAAGAGAGACCCTGCCTGAAATTGGTATCCACAGGCAACTAGATAAGGAGATCAAGGGAGGGCTGTGTGAATTCGAGAATGCAGAAGGGCTGACCAGTGTTGAGTTTAATTTGAAAGACAGCAGAAGACCCAAGCAGCTATTGCCCCAACCAGTTCAACCAGACTGGAGTTCTGGTAAGTAAACATGAGGGACTCAGAACAGCGCAGTTCAAATGGGGTGACTTATTAGTGGCATGAGTGAGTATCCTGTGACATCTCTCCAAGCCTCACTTTCTTCATTTGTGTGATGGGGATAATGTTGATTCTAAAGGTTATCTGATAAAATGAATATGGTTCATAATGAGCTGTCAACAAATAGCTTCTTTTAGTAGTGGTGTTGTTTTGATTATTATTATAAATATTTTATAATGCAACTTGTCCACTTTATAGGTGAAGAAATTGAAGCCTGAAGAACAGACGTGAGTCGTCACTGAGTTTGCATGTGGGATACTCCCCCTCATCCCTCCAGATCACGATCTCCTCCATCCCGCTCTACTTCACCAGAACCCAACATCCACGTTTGACACTGACAGAGTTCAGGTGTGCTGGTGGGTTCTGTAATTGGGAGACCCAGCAAGATGGCAAAGGGGAGAACGAGGTCAGGACATTAATTTTCTTGGCTCCTTCCTTGAGAGGTTCCTATTAGCTGGCTGTGCATTTCTATAAAAGACTACAGATACTCCCCAAGTGGCTGACTCTGCATGATTTTCTCTTTCTGGAATCCTGAGCCTTCCACATCTGGACTCTTCTAGTCTATAGATGGTAACAAGCTTGCAGCTGCCATCTCTGAATTACTGTGCTATCCCTTGGTGGAAAACCCTGATCAAATTATCCTCTGTTCAGTGTTCCTGTCAGATAGTGGTAAATGACAGAAATGATACTGGAGTCCAAGTTCTTGGTGTAAAATCTTTCCTTTACACTCACTTAGTTTTTACTCACATGGTCATTAAATTATTGTCTACTAAGAACAAGGCCCTGTGCTGGGCAAAGGCAATATAAACATCAGTAGCAAATGGATGCCCATTATCTTACACCACCACTTGACAGTGCTCCGGTGAAGGAGTTAGCCAATTGTTTCTGCACAAGAAGGCAAGAGAGCAGATGTTTTAGATGTTGGCCCTCTATCTTTGTGGTGACTACTCAACTCTGTCATTGTAGCACCAAAGCAGCCACAGATAGTACGTCCACAAATGAGTATGGCTGCGCACCAACAAAACTATACATGCCCACTGAACTTCATACTTCCTACAATTGTCCCATGTACAAAACATTCTTCTTCTTCTGACTTTCTTCTCCAAATATTTAAAAAGATAAAAACTAATATTTGCTCATGGACCATCTAAAACCAGGCAGTGGGCCAGCTTTGGCCCACAGGTGGTAGGTAGTTTACTGACATATGGGCTAAAATACAAACGTAGTACTGAGGGAACTAATTTAAGAGGGTCAAGAGCTGGGAGGAGGAGGCTGGGAGAAGATTCATACAGAAATCAACATTTGCACACGTTGTTGATGGATGATAGAGTTGATTTAGCAGGAAGAAGGGAAAGCCCCCTCAAGGCACAGGTAATGAGCAAAAGCAAAGAATCTTAAAACTGCAGGATGTGCAGGGAGTGGAGTCTGAAGTGGTAGAGCCAGAGAAAGGAGACATGGGGTGACTGGGGAGAGACCTGGGAGGACAGAGGGCAGGAGGCCCGGAGCCACACTGTGGAGAGCCAGAGTGCCCTGCTGAGACACTGGACTTCAGAGGCGGAGTCCCAGGTAACAGGATTAGACAGACCTGGGAGCAAAGCCCGGCTCTACCATTGTCTGGCTGAGTGATCACAGGCAAATTATCTAACCTGTCTGTGCTTCATTTTTTAACATGCAAAACAGTCACCATAACAGCTCCAGCTTCATTGTTCTAGTGAGGATTAGATGGGGTGATGCACACAGACTGCTCACAGCCGTACTGACTCACGGTAAGTGCTCAATGAAGGTTTGCTATTATTAGCATTATTATGATTAGGCTCATTGACTAGTCTGGCTCTTGCTATGTTTTCTCCAGTCCAAATTCAGAGCATTCCTTGCCATTGCTGATGGGGATGGCAGCTGGACAGTTGGCAGACCCGAGGTGAACATAAGGTTTCTCTTCTAGCACTGCGATAGCATCAGCCCCAATGAGTCTTCAGTGGCAGAAATCCATTTCTCTGAACCTGAACCTCATAAACCTTGCCTCATTGGATGTGAAGCCAAAGCCACAGCTCTCCAGTCCAGACAATATCCTTAGAGTGTTCTAGCACACAGAGCGCCTATTATGAGTTTGCCTATGAGTTTTCTTTCCTGTTTAGGCTGCACAGGGAGAGGACGGTGTTTGGAGAGTTCTCCGTTGTAACAATCCCCTCTTGAGTCCCCTGGCTGGCAGCCTGCAGTGAATCTGCATGGTGTTCCATCTACCCCGAAGGAAGAGAAGAAAAGCAGAAACAAGTGGGCATTATCTGGTGTCAGCACTTGAAATAAATAAGAAATAAACAAGTGATAAATTTTATGTTAATTTAGTAGATCCAGAAAGACTTCAGATCTGGTTTGAGGGCAATATTGTATAGAAACCATAACATTTCACTCCTGAGACATTGTAAGAAAATTAAGATGTGGTGAGGAAGAGGACTGCTTACTTATTTTTTTAAAAGACAAAATAATGTTAATATTTAATTACAATTCAGGCATTCAAATGAATCATTAAACCGGCCCTTAGGACACATTTGAAGGAAATCATTTTAACTCTACTTTTTAAAAAAATGAAAAATTCTGCTGTAAAAGAAATGTTCATGATGCAACATTTGAGGGGAGAGGGAAAGCTATAGAAGATTAAATAACAATTACTCAATAAGCCTTAACTCATAGGTTATATTATTAAAATTAATTGTGTATTTTCTTCAAAATGTTCTTGCCAGCATGTTGTAAACCTACATTAAGGCAGGGGGAGATTTAAAAAAAAGTGCAGGAGGTTTCACTTGAGAATACAAAATGTTGAGAAAGATGACAGAATGAGAGTTCACTTGCACAGAGTAAGAGGATGCTTGGCCAGCACCCTTCATCCCCACCTGGGGTGGGGAGACATGTTTTCCTTCACCCCAGGTTGAGTGGGAGAATAATAGATAGATGATAAATGATGGATAGATAACAGACAGATGATAAATAGATACAAAAAAATGTAAAGAGTATCAGAATTTGAAATAAATGATCTGGTGATACTAGAAGCTGGTATTTGTAGAACAGAAATCATAATCTTAGTACCCATGTGTAAGCTGTCTTTGTATTCTGGCTTATCAAGGGAGTAAGTCTTTTACCCACCAAGGCCTACAAGTCCTATAGGCTGTTCTGAGTCAAAACTTGTTATACTAGGGCTGTACCTGTTTAAGTCAATTTCAAACCCTAAAACTTAAAACTTTTTTTTAAACTAAAGTCCATGAAACAACAACTATAAAATAATCATGAACCTAAAAATAAATCAGCCACTTAGCTATAGACAACAACTATCATACAAACTGCCATAAAACACCAAAAGACCAGATCTCTTCAAACTGTATACATATTCAATGCCAATCTTTATGTCTATTCCTCACAGTTTCCTGGTTCATTCATTCTGTACTGGCTCTTTAAGAATAAGAATAGTCATAGCCCATTTCCTTCTGAGTTCAGTTCAAATGGACACGTGCATACAAGACGTAACATTTCCACTTCCAGTTATTAGAACACAAAAAGGGCTATAATTTAGGAATGAGTGAACAATTTCAGTGTAATCTCAAACCAAAGTAAGGAGATCTGTTCTTATCCTAATTGTTTATATGAATCAAGTAAATCTTCTCTGGATGAAGGCAACATTCATAGTAAATGTCCTGTGATCAATAAAGAAATTACAAGGCATATGCACAAAGAAAATCATACACTTGCAAGACATCCAGATACAGAATGTAAGTAATTATGTTAGAAATGTTCAAGAAATCAGATGACAAGAGGGAAAATTTAGCAGTGAACTAGGGACTATAATAAAATAAAATCAAAACTCTAAAAATGAAAAATAAAATAACCCAAATTTAAGACTCCCATACATGTATTTAACAGTACAGTTAATAAACTCCAGGGGAGAAATATTGAATGGAAGACAGATCAGTAAGAAAAATTCTTATTGATAGACACACACAAAAAGAGAGAGAGAGAGAGAGAGATGGGATGTAAAAAGAGTCTAAGGGGCATCTGAGACATAGCAAAAGGTCTGACATACATGCCTTAAACTTCCAAAGGAAGTAGAGAGAAAATGAGGATGAAATAATATTTGAAGGTAAAACTGTCAAGAATTTGCCAATACTGACAAAAAAAAATAATGTTAGAAGGAACCGAGATGATGGATGACAGATAACAGAGAAGGAAAGATACTTCAAATGAGTGCCAATACCAGCACTAGTCATAGTTGACTACATAAAAGATGAGAGCCAGAAAACACCGAAACGACATATTCAAGTGTTGAACAAAATAACTGCTAACCTACAATTCTATACTTAGTAAAAATATCCTTCAAAAATGAAGGTGAAATGTAAAGCCATTTTTAAGACAAAAAATGAATTTGCCATATTCAATCCTACACTAAAGGCATTAAAAAGGGGTATTTTTCAGGCAGAAGGGAAATGATGGGAGCTTGAAAAAAATGGAAGGAATAAGAAACAACTGAAATGATAAACACGTGTGTAAATCTAAATGAATACTGAGCACATAAACATAATAACATCTTGTGGAATATAAAATATATGTAGAATTAAAGGACATGACAATAATAGTTTAATAAGGTAGAACAGGGTAAATGGAGTTGAATTCACAGAAAACAGTGAAGGAACATATAACTAATAAAGCAATAAAACAGAAAATGAAATAATAAAAAGTAATTACTCCAAGTGGAGGCAAAAAAATTAAAAAGTGAATAGAAAGAAATAATGACATGGTACACATAAATAAAAATATATTAGGAGTTAGTTTAAATATAAATGGGCTAAATACTTCAATTAAGAGAAGAAAGGTTAAAAACAGAGATTAAAAATAAACTAACCAGATGCTTCTTTAAAGAGACATAACTTTAAACACAAGGGTATAAAAAGTTTGAAAGTAAAAATTTATACAATATTGACATTAATAAAAGTTTGACATATACTAATACCCAATGTAGTCTTTTTAAAGCAAGAAACATTACTACAAATAAAAAGCCACAATTTTTTAATAATAAAAATGAATCTATGAGAAAATGTACCAATTCTAAATTTGCATCCACCTAATAACATAGCTTCAAAGTATGTGAGGCAAATACTAACAGAACCAAGAAAAGTAGACATAGTCACATTCATCTGGAAGAAATGACTGCATATCTCATCTCAAATTCTGATGAAATAAGCAGACAAAAATATCAGCAAGATGTAGGATATGTAAATAACATGAAAAACATTAAACATACTTGACTGATAGAGAACAATATACGCAGTAACTTCAGAAAAGAGTATTTCACAGGTGGATCAGAAAAATGAATTGAAAGCAAAGCAAATGCTTTCGTCAGTATAAGGCTTCCAATTACTTCTGCCTCCACCATTACCTCCATCAAATCATAAACTCTTCTCCCTGTAGAAAGTGGACAATTACAGGTCTGCTGCTAAAGGAGGGAGGTGGAAAATAAAGCTAAAACTGTGTACGAACTCCACATTCACATCAGGTACTTCCATTGTAAGGATGGTGGCTCAAAAAGCCAAAAACGTTCCTGCTCCAATTCATTTCTTCCCTGGTAGTGAAATTTTCCTCATGGAGACACGGCAATAAGAAATTGGGCTTCCCCTAAATGGTATCTCAAGGAGATACTGTAATTCAGAGATGACATAAAAATATTAGTTATAATTCTCTTTCATTTTATAATTCATTTTATTTCAATGAAATGTCTATATTCCTGACACTTCATCTTCAGAAACCAAACCTCACTAAAGTACATTCCCAGCCCTTCACATAGTCCTTGGCACATCATAAATATTCTATAAGAATTGTTTTGAAAGATTAAAAGTTTTAATAACAGTGAATGTTAAAATAACTGCCACAGTTATAGTATCATTCAAAAGATTCTAAAGCACTAGTAACATTCAAGGACACTAACAATCCTGGGATTGATTATTACATGGGTAAATTTGATTTTATTTGCTGAATTTGAGGTAAATCTCAATGACATAAATATAACTCACAATGATTGCTATTTACTCATTATTATGTGACTCCTTACAATTTGTAAAAACTTTAGAAAACTTGTATTATATTAAAATTTTAACCTAATATGAAACATTAGTATACTTGCTGTGGGTGTCTTACAGACATCCATTATCAGTAGTATATAGAAAATCTTCTGTTCCTAGTTTGTGAAGGATTTAACTCATGAATTATAAAAATTATGAGTACATTTTGAATTTTTAAAAATGCATTTCCTGTACCATTGATATGATCCTTATCTTACCAACATAGTTCATTTCATTGTTAATTTTTTTAAAATAAAGCTTTCATTGATATACAATCTTATGAAGGTTACACATGAGCAACATTGTGGTTTCAACATCTATCCATATTATCAAGTCACCCCCCCACCCCACTGCAGTCACTGTCTATCAGCAAAGTAATATGCTATAGAGTCATTATTTGTCTTCTCTGTGCTATAATGACTTCCCGTGACCTACCTATATTGTGATTGCTAATTATATTGCCACTTAATCCCCTTCTCCCTCCCTCCCCACCCACCCTCCCCGACCCCTCCCCTTTGGTAACCGCTAGCCCCTTCTTGGAGTCCCTGAGTCGGCTGTTGTTTTGTTCTTTAGTTTTGCTTTGTTGATATACTCAACAAATGAGTGAAATAATTTGATACTTGTCCACCTGGCTTATTTCACTGAGCATAATACCCACTAGCTCCATCCATGTTGTTGCAAATGGTAGCATTTGTTTTCTTCTATGGCTGAATAGTATTCCATTGTGCATATGTACCACCTCTTCTTTATCCATTCATCTACTTGTGGACACTTAGGTTGCTTCCATATCTTGGCTATTGTAAATAGTGCTGCAATAAACAGAGGGGTGCATATGTCTTTTTGAATCAGGGATTTTGTTTTCTTCCTAGATAAATTCCTAGGAGTGGAAATATTGAGTCAAATGGTATTTCTATTTTTAGTTTTTTGAGGAAACACCGTATTGTTTTCTACAATGGTTGCACAAATTTACATTCCCACCAGCAGTGAAAGAGGGCTCCCCTTTCTCCACATCCCTGCCAGCATTTGTTCTTTCTTCTTTGGATGATGACCAACCTAATTGATGTGAGGTGATATCTCATTGTGGTTTAATTTGCATTTCCCTGATGATTAGCGATGTGGAGTATCTTCTCATGTGCCTGTTGGCCATCTGAATTTCTTCTTTGGGGAGTTGTCTGTTCATAACCTCCACCCATTTTTTAATCAGGTTATTTGGTTTTTGGGTGTTGAGGTGTGTGAGCTCCGTATGTATTTTGGATATTAACCCATTATGAGATAACTCATTTATGAATATATTCTCCCATATTGTAGGATGCCTTTTTGTTCTACTGATAGTGTCCTTTGCTGTACAGAAGCTTTTTAGTTTGATGTAGTCTCATTCATTAATTTTTGCTTTTGTTTCTCTTGCCTGAGGAGATGTGTTCAGGAAAAAGTTGCTCATGTTCATATTCAAGAGAATTTTGCCTATATATTATTCTATGAGTTTTATGGTTTCATGACTTATATTCAGTCTTTACCCATTTTGAGTTTACTTTTGTGTATAGAGTTAGACAGTAATCCAATTTCATTCTCTTACACGTAGCTGTCCAGTTTTGCCAACACCAGTTGTTGAAGAGGCTGTCATTTCCCCATTGTATATCCATGACTCCTTTATCATATATTAATTGGCCATATATGTGTGGGTTTATATCTGGGCTCTCTGTTCTCTTCCATTGATCTATGGGCCTCTTCTTGTGCCACTATCAAATTGTCTTGATTACTGTGACTTTGTTGTAGAGCTTGAAGTCTGGGAGCATAATCCCCCAGCTTTATTCTTCCTTCTCAGGATTGCTTTGGCTATTCAGGGTCTTTTGTGGTTCCATATGAATTTGAGAACTATTTGCTCTAGTTGGTTGAAGAACGCCATTGGTATCTTGAAAGGGAGTGATTGAATCTGTAGATTGCTTTAGGCAGGATGGCCATTTTGACAATATTAATTCTTCTTATCCATAAGCATGGGATGTATTTCCATTTATTGGTATCTTCTTTAATTTCTCTTATGAGTGTCTTGTAGTTTACAGGGTATAGGTCTTTCACTTCCTTGGTTAGATTTATTCCTAGGTATTTTATTCTTTTAGATGCAATTGTGAATGGAATTGTTTTCCTGATTTCTCTTCTGCTCATTCATCGTTAGTGTATAGGAATGAACACATTTCTGTGTATTAATTTTATATCCTGCAACCTTACTGAATTCAGATATTAGATCTAACAGTTTTGGAGTGGATTCTTTAGGGTTTTTTATGTACAATATCATGTTATCTGCGAACAGTGACAATTTAACTTCTTCCTTGCCAATCTGGATACCTTTCATTTCTTTGTGTTGTCTGATTGCTCTGGCTAGAACTGTTAGGTAGTTTTTTGATTACCAGTTCAATTTCACTGCTGATAATTGGTCTGTTCAGATTTTATGTTTCTTCCTGGGTCAGTCCTGGAATGTTGTAGTTTTCTAGAAAGTTGTCCATTTCTTCTAGGTTGTCTAATTTGTTATAATACACTTTTTCATAGTATCCTCTAATAATTCTTTGTATTTCCATGATGTCCCTAGTGATTTTTCATTTCTGATTCTGTTTATGTATGCAGACTCTCTTTTTTTCTTGATAAGTCTGGCTAGGGGGTTATCTATTTTGTTTATTTTCTTAATGAATCAGCTCCCAGTTTCATTGATTCTTTCTATTGCTTTATTCTTCTCAATTTTATTTATTTCTGCTCTAATCTTTATTATGTCCCTCCTTCTACTGACTTTGAGCCTCATGTGTTCTTCTTTTTCTAGTTTCATTAATTGTGAGTTTAGACTGTTCATTTGGGGTTGTTCTTCTTTCTTGAGGTAAGCCTGTGTTGCAATACTCTTAGAATTGCCTTTACTGCATCCCAAAGGTTTTGGGGTGTTGAGTTGTTGTTTTCATCTGTCTCTATATATTGCTTGGTTTCTGTTTTTGTTTTGTCATTGATCCACTGATGATTTAGGAGCATGTTGTTAAGGCTCCATGTGCTTGTGGGCTTTCTTGTTTTCTTTGCAAAATTTATTTCTAGTTTCATACCTTTGTGGTCTGAGAAACTGATTGGCACAATTTCAAACTTTTTTAATTTATTGGGACTTCTTTTGTGCCCTAGCATGTGATCTATTCTGGAAAATGTTGCATGTGCACTTGAGATGAATGTGTTTCCTGCTGCTTTTGGATGGAGTGTTCCATAGATGTCTGTTAGGTCCATCTCTTCTAATATGTTGTTCAGTGCCTCTGTGCCCTTCTTATTTACTGTCTGGTTGATCTGTCCTTTGGAGTGAGTGGTGTGTTGAAGTCTCCTAAAATGAATGCATTGCATTCTATTTCCCCCTTTAATTCTGTTAGTATTTGTTTCACATATGTAGGTGCTCCTATATTGGGTACATAAATATTTATAATGGTTATGTCCTTTTGTTGGACTGACCTCTTTATCATTATGTAATGTCCTTCTTTGTCTCCTTTGTTACTTTCTTTGTTTTGAAATCTATTTTGTCTGATAAGTACTTCTCCTGCTTTTTTCTCCCTGTTATTTGCATAAGATATCTTTTTCCATCCCTTCACTTCTAATCTGTGTATGTCTTTGGGCTTGAAGTGAGTCTCTTGTAGGCAGCGTATAGATAGGTCTTCTTTTTTTATCCATTCTGTAACTGTATGTCTTTTGATTGGTGCATTCAGACCATTTATATTTAGGGTGATTATCGATACATGTATATACTTATTTCCATTGCAGGCTTTAGGTTCATGGTTACCAGAGTTCAAGGGCAGCTTCTTTACTATCTAAAAGTCTAACTTAACTTGCTTCGTATACTATTTCAAACACAGTCTTAAGGTTCTTTTTTTTCTGCCTTCTTCTCCTTCCTCCACTTTTTATATATTACGTGTCATATTCTGTACTCTTGGTGTATCCCTTGAGTGACTTTGCGGGTAGTTGATTTAATTTTGCATATGCTTAGTAATTAATTGGTCTACTTCCTTTACTGTGGTTTTATTTTCTCTGGTGACAGCTATTTAGCCTTAGGGGCACTTACATCTAGAGCAGTCCCTTTAAAATACACTGTGAGACTGTGGGTGGGAGATCAATTCCCTCAACTTTTGCTTATCTGGGAATTGTTTAATCCCTCCTTCAAATTTAAATGATAATCTTGCTGGGAAGAGTATTCTTGGTTAATGGCCCTTCTGTTTCATTGCACTAAACACTTCTTTCCACTCCCTTCTGGCCTGTAAGGTTTCTGCTGAGAAGTCTGGTGATAAGCTGATGGGATTTCCTTTATAAGTGATCTTTTTTCTCTCCCTGGATGTTTTCACTACTCTCTCCTTGTCCTTGATCTTTGCCATTTTAATTATTATACGTCTTGGTGTTGTCATCTTAGGATTCCCTGTGTTGGGAGATCTCTGCACTCCCATGACCTGAGAGACCATTTCCTTCCCCAGATTGGGGAAGTTTCAGCAATTGTTTCCTCAAGGAGGCTTTCTATTTCTTTGTCTCTCTTCTTTTTCTGGCACCCCTATAATGAAATATTGGTCTGTTTGTATTGTTTGCACAGTTCTCTTACTATTCTTTCATTCCTAGAGATCCTTTTTTCTCTCTGTGCCTCAAATTGTTCTCTTGTTCTTTTTTATTTACCATCTCCTCTACCTCATCTAATCTATTTTTAAATCCCTCCATTGTATGTTTCCTTTCAGATACTGTATTTTTCATAGTTTCTATCTCTTTCTTGAAGTCCTCCCTGACATCTTGAGTATTTTTCTGTAGCTCTGTAAGTAGGTTTATGATTTTTATTCTGAAATCTTTGTTAAGATTGGTGATTTCAGTTTCACTTAGCCATCTTTCTGGCTTCTTTTCCTGTATTTTTGCTTGGACAACTTATTTTTGCTGTTTCAGCTTTTTAGTGATTCCTACGGAATAATAATTTTGGGTAGGAGGTGCCCTCTAGTGCCCAGAAACTCTACTCTCTGGAGCTGCCAAGCACCTTTAGCAATGGCAGGGATAACAGGAGGGTGGAACAAGTGTCTGCTGGAAGAAAACAGCTGTTTTCTGCTTTCCTAGCTGTAAGGGCTGCCTCTACTGCCAGGTCCAGTGGGCCTAGAACACAGGGAGGAGCTTGTGTGCTATGCTCCTGTAGCTGCTGTAGGCAGGGCCACCCTCTGGCTGCCCTGGCAGGTTGGTGGGGGCAGCAGGTGTGAAGACCGGTGCTTGCTGGGAGGAAACAGCAGGAGGCTGCATATCTCAGTCAGGAGCCTTGAGGTTATATTGCCATCCAGGGGGATGGAGTGTCTGAAGCTCTTGAGAGTTCCCAACCTGCCTGCCTGAGTGTTCTGAGATGATTTTGTCCACCTGCCGTTTTTTCTGAGCAGCAAGTTCTGTATAATCTTTGCCCCTTCAACACCCTCTTGCTGTTGGGAAGTCTTTTAAAGTGCCCAGTTTTCTTTGAGTCCCAGAGCAGTCAGTTGTGTGTATCTGCTCTCCACAAGTGGCTGGAATCTTAGTCTCCACAAGTATTCTGCCTGTCTTTGCTTTCCAACCCCACTAGTCTCCAGTGCACTATGTAATGTGGGGCTGTGTCCCAGAGCATATATATATAGAACAGGGTGCTTAGCAGTCTTGGGCTTCTACTCCCTCCCTGCTCCATTTCTCTTCCTCCCACCTGTGAGCTTGAGTGGGGGCAGGGCTTGGGTCCCGGCAGATCACAACTTTGCTACTTAATGCTTTTCTGTGAGGTCTTCTGTTTTCCCCAGATGTAGGCAGCCTGTTCTGCAATCTTTGGGTCACTCTTTCAGGATTAGTTGTATTTGCTGTATTTTCATGTTATATGTGGTTTTGGGAGGAGGTTTTGCCTCACTTCTTACACAGCCATCTTTTTCCCAAGTCATTGTATAACAATTTGTTGAATAAATTTTAAGTCCCTCAAAATGTGGAATAGGGTGGGGAGAGGCACCTGAAAGAGACTAAAAGTACCCTATGAGTAACAAACAACCCCTTACAAAAATAGCCCTTGCTAAGACATAACTTGTAAATGTGTTTTTGAGGCAGCTTGGGGAAAGAACCCAAACTCAACCAGACTAACTGTGTACACCCTGTGATCTGAAATGTAACCCAAAGAGTTGTTAGTTCATCTATTGAATTGCAACTGGACATTCTGAGACAATCAATATATATTAACAAATCTACGTAGTTGGAACCTGGCTCAGTATCAATAGCCTAGTACAAGGATAAAGGTCTGATTGGCCAATCTCAGACTTTTGATGCTGTAGAGATGGGGACTCCTACACTTGGGGTGCTAAGAAATTCCACTTAATCCCCCACAACAATGCTTAAAATCATTACCCCTTTGAAATGAAATAACACACTGAGGTCCAGAGAGAATGAGAAAATTCTCTAATTACTGCCATAACCAAGAATCAAATTGTGATCTTTCTATGCCCCCAAATCTGGGCTCTTTCAACATTTCTGTACAGGTTCCAGAAACAACCTTTGAAAGATGTGAGTCTACTCCCTTTGTTCAGTAAGCAAGTTACTGATATTGACTTGAATTTCCATGGGAACTTCCCCAGAGGGGAGACATGTGACAACAAAAAAGAACTCTTTAGTTCCCATTTTAGTTATGTTCTTTATATTTCATTCATAAAATGAAGTCTGGCCTGATCATCCCTGTCTGATCATACTGGATAGTCATTAAGACTGTCATTGCTCTTAGACGGACTAGAAAGACAGTGCCTATGGCAACCCCATCGATGTACTGCCAGCATGGACAGCACATCCAGAATGGCTGTCTCCTCAAGGTATTTTTTAAAAAGCATTAATCAAACAATTTACCTGCCACTTAAGAAATAAAAAGGGCAACTCAATCTCCCCTTTACTTATGTGTTAGAACTCTCTATATATGATGGATTTTGAAACTTTTAAATATGTGCTGCCAGTATGTTTCTCTACCTTCCATTTCACCCTTAGAATATAAGATTACCATAGCGAAGTGTCTCCTGTCTCTCTTTGCCCCACCTCCATGGTACTGTGCCCTCTGTCTAGCTGTATCTCTTTTACTTCATTCTTTCTCAGTCCATCCTTCCCCTTTGGAGCTTATCTCTTTTTCATTGAAAATATTCTTCATTTAGTCAAACTCACAAATTTTTCTACTTACTCTTTAGCCCACAGCATCCTTTACTTTTGTACCATAGAAACTGTCCTAAGTTCATAAGAAGTTGTAGTCCTGCACTGATCTGTTTCTAGGCTCTCCTCTCTTGCATCCCCCTGACTGCCTTTTCATGCTCCTAAAGGGCTTCCTTCCTTTCTCTTCTCTTTGAAGAGGTGCATTCCAGCAATCAGTCTTCTGTATTCTTCTTTCCTTCATTCTCATTCCATTTCTGAGTTATTTCTATGTATCCAAGGTTTCATCAAGGAGACATGTTGGTATGAAGGGGAAAAGTGAAGACAAAGGGTGAATATCGCACATCTTTCTAGAACATTAATTTTTATTAAGACTTGGAGATGAGTTGATCTTTTTCTAATAAGACAGAAATGGGTATATTGTGATAGAGAAGGCAAAATTTGCATACATTTTTAAAACATCAGATGTGAAGAAATGTCAGTCACTGAATATGATTTTTAAAAAGTCATGTCTCCAAAATCCCTGGGCTTATTTTTCCATTAGCATCCATCATTGCAAGTACATCTATGGAAAAACAAATGTGCACAGAACTCATGTATAAGCTTATTTTATGACTGATAAATTATATCAATTAACTTAATCAATTTTCTGAGTCCTAATCTTAAATCTCTAAATGTTTCCTAGATGCTAACAATTATACTACTACTACTAATAGTTATTATTATTATTATCATTTTTAAGCTAAAATGCATTTGATGGGCATTATTGCACAGAAGAGTATAGAGTTATCCTCTGGCAGGAGAAAGTCGTTAACATAGAAATAACTCTCTCTCCTTGCCCAGAAACCTGCCTAGAGAGCTGAGAAGACCAGAAATGCCTAGTATATTTTTATGAACCAACATTTATAAAATAGCACTATAAAAGCAGCACCATGAGACAGTTATAGTTTTAGAGGAGTAGATTGTTGCTCAATTCAAGACAAAACATTCCCATGTCTCCTTTGCCATCAAGTGGGTCTGCTGGTGTGATGCAATATTATATGGGAATCTCATGCTGGTACATCATGTTGTAAGCTCTTAGACAGTGGTCACTGCTTACATTCCACAGACAGTAAAGGCAAATCCAACCCCCAAATACTGTGTTTGTTCCTGTGAGGAATAGCCATTGACCCATCTAAAATGGAAAGAGCCTGATATGGTCAACGTGCAACCAAGTAGCCAATTGGTCTTCTCAAGCTGTGGTGCTACATCAGGTTCATCTTTCATTTGTGTTGCTGGCAGATTAGACATCCAGTGCTGTGCCGTGTCATCTTTGGTCAGTGGGCGTCCATGCTACAGGCTCTGTTTGGAGTCTATCTCTGCTGTACTGGCCGCATCATTCATGTGTCTATCATGTTAATCCTGGGATACCTGGTGACAGAGGCTCCTGACATCAATTGGCCGATCATTTCATCTTCTTTGCTATCTAGTGCCTTCCCCATGGCAGACAGCCTAGGTGGCTGTTCACCTGTAATACAAAGGTACATTGTGCCTACTCCCAAATGTTCATCCATGTGCCCCTAATCCAAACTCTAGTCTCTAATCCTCCAATCTTTCTCCTTCCATATCCCTGACCAGCCTGCCAGGCCATGTGTGTGCCAGGCCCATGAATCCATATATATTCCAACCTTGGTCAATTATCTTTTCACAAAAAATGAATAACCAGATGCTCTGCTGCACATTGTGCCCATCAGGACCATTTTCCTTTCCTGCTGCTCAAAGCAATTAATGCAATGTCAGCTCAACAAACCTTCAGTTAACCTTATTTTGGAGTAAGTATTATCTGCCAGAGGGTCCCCAGTTGGCCCAAAATTACTGGATTATTTTTTTTATACATGACATTTGTACACATGTCCCCTACCTCACAAGATGTAGGCTGTTCAAGGAAGGATGAGACCTCATGTTAGGTGGCCCTCTGTAGCTAAGGTAGGCTCTGAAGGAGCTGATAGTTGGAGAGGGTGCGCTGACCCCAGCCCTACTGCTGGCCCACAAGGCCTCCTCGAAGGAGGGTCTGGACACTACATCTCTCTGTCTGCCACAGGCCTTCCCTAACATAGTACCTGGAATACAGCACATCTTAAATGTATATATTTTTTCCAAGAATCAGAAAACCTGACCATAGTGACTTATTATGCTTTCTTTATACAAAAAGATACCTAGAGGTAACTGACTGCTCATGTCGGCTCAATAGATCAATGTCTATAGCTTTCTTTCCATTATCCTCATGGTCACAAAGTGGCAACTATCATATTCACATTCAAGGCCAGAATGAAAAAAGAACATTGTAGTGTGTCTGTTTATCAGAAAATCAAAACCTCTCCAAGAATTGTGCAGGAAAACTTCCTTGTCTTGGGATTTTTGGCCAGAACAAAAGTACACTAGGGCTTCCAAGAATGCTGAGAGTGAGAATAGGATTATCATGATTGACTTACACTGACAAAAATGTATTGCTTGGGGTATGGACATAATGCTTCTACTCAAAAAGGAAAAAAATTCATAAAAGTGCTGTTAGCAAGGAAAAAGGAAAAGTAGTTGAAGGCTAGGTTTAATACTAACACTACCTCCACTATGAGTAAATATTTATCAAATAGAGAACGATAGAATGATTTTTAATTTTTTTGCTACACAAATAATTCCGCAATGGGAAGAATTTTGACTAAATCATTTCTGAGGTCATTTCAATACCAGTCTCTGAACTAAGGGGAACATTAAAGGCCACCCATAATTAATAATAAAAAAAAAAGATCTTTTAACTATGACAGACCATCAAGAGAGCCAGCAAAAGAGAGGAAATTTTTTAGCATCAGAGCCAGACTCATTCAGTATCCCCAAAGGAATCTTCAGGCAGCTGTTGACTTTAGAAGAGAGCTGTTGAGGCAATGGTGAGCCAAAGAGGAATAATGACCACTTTGTCCTGGTACTGATCAGAGAAATAATGATCAGCTGTCGCGTCCACGAAAGCCTCACTCTTACCACCTTTAAGGACTCGCCCCCACCTTCCTTCTCGCCCTCCACGGATTCCCCTGCTCAAAATCTGACGCAAATTGTTTCCTTACCATGGCAAGCTGCCTGAGACTTCTGGGAAGTATGTTTAAAGAGGAGTGATGCCAGGGCTGGGATCAGCCGTGCTTCTGTGTAGGCTGCAATGTAAGCTGCAATTAGGGATACTGAGATCCCTGAAGATGTAGGCCAAGTAGTGTGTGTGTGTGTGTGTGTGTGTGTGTGTGTGTGTGTGTGTGTGTGTGTGTGTGTGCATGATATATACATATACACACATGTGTGTATATTTATGTATTTTTTCAATTTGCTTCTTAACTTAGAATGAAAACCAAAGACCATGAGATACGTTGCTCATTTTATGGAGTGTGACATTCCTCCCAAGTCTGTTTTCTTTTTCTTCTGTTTTCGTTCATTCATTCATTCATTCACTGGTTCTTTCAATTAAAGAATTGTTCCTGGGTAAAGAGTAGCTAACAAGATAGATAAGAAATACATCCTCATCAAACTTACGGTAACAGGCAGACTTTAAACCGGTATTTAACATTTTTTCCTGATGATGTCTACCCTTTTACCTTCTTCTGCTTTTCTTATTTTTCACCATTTCAGACTTGAAGTAAAATACTGCCTGCTGAGATCACTGAAGGAGCATGGGAATAAAAGGACTTTGATTGGAATTCCAGCTGAAACACTTACAAGCTTTGGACCTTTAGCAATTTACTTCACCCACATGAAGTTTTTTTCTTCATCTGAGCAGGTAGCTCATGGTCTCTTCACATGCTGACATATGACCTTTTCACACTTCTTCATTTCCTTACTTACATATTCTTAAGTAAGCTACCCCCAAATTTGTTGGTAATTTTTCATGAAGTCATCTCTCTTCTCGGCATACAGAGATACTTGTGTCCTAATGACTTCCATTCTTGACTGTTGGACTTCTTAGTAAAATTTTACTGAAGAGTGACACTCATATAGAAAAGTGCACAAATTACAAATATACAACTTAATGGCTTTTCAGAAGCTGATCAGCCTTGTGCAACCAGCATCCATATCATGAAATTGAACATTATCAACATTCCAGAAGCTTCCAGTCAACAGAACCAAAAGGTAACTACTATCCATATTTCTAACACCAACAAAAGTACCGTAGGGACTCTGGCTTAGGGCTTCTTTCACTAAACTCCAGATTTGTAAAATCAATTAATGTTACTAATAACATTAGTTATTTCTAATACTGTAACACTATTATTCCTCTTCATTCTCATTGCTGTATAATACTCCATTATGTGACTATATCACAATTTGTTTACTCATGCTTCTGTGGATGAATATTTAGATTATCCCGGTTTGGAACTATGATAAATAATGCTGCTGTAAACATTCTTGTACATGATTTTTTGTCAATATACATACACTTTTCTTTTGGATACCTGGAGTCACAAGGGTCATATGGCATGAAAATATCCAACTTTAGTCAATACTTGCAGTTTTTCAAAGTGGTTGCAACAATGCGCACTCCCACCAACAGTATATGGAGTTCCTATTTTTCAACATGTTCCCTAGATATTGTTTCATTAATTATTAATTATCAATTATTACTATTGGTTAGTTCCTACTCATGTTCCACTACCATGTTTTCACATGTTCTTTCTTATTTGAATGATTCTGATAAATGTACAATGATATTTTATTGTGATCTTAATTTTCATTTCCCTGATAACTAATGAAAGTGAGCAAACTGTCTTAAGTTTATTGGTCATTTCAATATGCTCTTCTTAGAAAATTCCTTTTCAAGCTTTTTGCTCATGTTTTACTGTTATATATTTTGTAGAGTCCTTTGTTAGCATATGTATTGCAAATGTCTTCTCTCACTGTGGTTTGCCTTTGGTTGTAGTTTTTTATTCATGTTTGAATTGCTGTGGAAACAAGTGGAGTGGAATCATGCCCCTGAAACTTTTCTCTGAGAATTCAGACAAGTTAATTAACCTCTGTGAACCTCAGTTTCCTATCCATAAAATGGGAATAATGACCCCCACCCAACTTATATCGTCTTTCGGAGGGACAAATGAGATACTACATATGTAATCGTTTAAGAATGTATACATATTCAAGTCAATAATTATAACTATGGTTTGTAACCATCACCATAAATTATATTACTATTAGTGGTAAAGTTGTCACCAAAGAAAGAAATAATCAAATTATATGCTGGGTATAAAAACAGGTTAGGTATGTGTCAATCATAAGGGTAATATATTAGGTTCATATCCATGGGCTAAAGAACTTTTAGTTACACATCCTACACAGAAAAGGAATCTTGTAAGACTGACACGATGCTCTCAGATGGGAACCTCAGCACTCACGTAATAAGATTTTTCAGAACCTGACATCTGACATTCCTCAGTTCTCATTTACTCGATGACCCTTTGGCTTTCCAGTGGATACATTCCATCAGACAAGGATGTCATCCCCAAGAAGGTGGTGCCACTTCTCAGGAACCAGGGCCTCTAGCAGGTACCATGTTCCATCTATTTTATTTCCTCAAATCAAACAACCATTGATCTTGTTGAGAAGTAGTGCTTTAACGGCTGTGAGAGACCAAAGAAACATGAAAGAGTAGATCAGATGCAGACACCCTGAGATCATCTCATCCTGCCTCCTAATTTTGCACCTGGAGGAACAGAGGTTTAGAGAGAGAAACTCACTTGCCTGAGGATAAGCAGGTACATCAAGGGAGTGATGGACAAAACCCTAGAATTTTGCTTTTCAAACTATAATTTCTTGATGGCAGGGATTTGTGTGTTTTGTTCACTGTCACAGCACGTGGCATACCACACACAATGCCTTCCAGCCATCCTGCTGCTTCTCAAACACACAAGGTTCATGCCTATCCTCAAAGTGCACCAACCAGATAGAAAGGTTTAGCACTTTAAAAAATTATAGAATAAAGTAAACAAGTCATTGTTTCGGAAGTACACACAGCTGGGAAAACTTGTACGAATGATTAACTGTGGGGTACTTCTCATGTTCCTCAGGGAATCCTTCCCAAACCACCCACACCCTAAGACAGAGTTAACCTGTGTTCTCAGAGAAGTATTTCTTTATTCCATTACAGCAACATGTATCATCCCATATTATAGACAACTATGCATGTATTTAAATCCACTAGTCTGTACCTAATACAGATCTTGGTACCTAGTAGATGATCAATAAATTATTGTTATACAAGTGACTCAATCAACCAACAGATAGTTTATGGTCATTGGTATACTACTCTAGCATCTCAGTTTATATTCCCAGTGCTATAATTAGGGATATTGAGAACACTGAAACTGTAGGCCAAGTAAATATTGGGGGGTGGGGGTGGGATGCATACACACATGCACCCACAGGTATATATTTTTTCTACTTCCATTGTTAAGTTATAATACCAAAAAACAAAGACTATAAGAGACTGTTAGTTCGATGAGGCTAACAAACAGCCTGTCTGCTTTTTTCCCCTTCTCTTTACATTCATTTATTCATCTATTTATTTACTCATTTTTTCAATGAAAGAACTATTTTTGGGTAAAGGGTGGCTAGCGAGAACAATTTTGTCCCTTAAGGGAGATTTACCCATGTCTGGAGACATTTTTGGATTTCACAAATTGGAGAGGGGGAGTCGCTACTGGCATCTAGTAAGGAGAGACCAGGGAGAGCCCCCACAGCAAGGACCTTTATGCAGCCCAGAATGTCAGCAGTGCCGGAGAAACTCTGCTTTATATCTATTGCAGCTAAAGTGTTGCCCACTGGCCTGTGTGATTCAAATGAGACTGTAATTGATATAATTAAAAGAGTGCATTGGTCTCATGCATGGGCAAGAAGTATGCAATTAGGCAACATTCCTTCTCTAAGCCTTGCAGTGAGTGAACCAATCATCCCTGTTCATCTGTGGAGAATCACCATAGCCATCCCGATCGAATGGAGAGGTTATCTTTGAAATTTGAATCATTTAAGTCATTCAAAAATGACTGTATGCCCCATAGCTGCCTAGCACTGTGCTATCGTAAAGGGGAAGTTCAAAGAAAAACAATTCACACTGAATTACTGCTTTCCATCGTTCAAAGCATCTTTCCTATGTGACCTCACAACTTCCCTTTAAGGTAAGAAGAACTGGAATTACTAGGCCAATCTGACAGGTAAAGAAACTGAGGCACAGAGACACATATTGAGTCTCTATCCCCAAAGATTAGAGTTCTGTTGGAAATATGAACATGAAATCATTGCTTGTCTAATACTGGCAACAAGAAAAAGGATAAAACCCATTAAAATGGCATGGATATTTTTTTGTAGTTGCCTATCTGGAATCAAGAAGGTGGAAGAAAACAGGAATAGCTCCTTGTCTTAGTCTGTTTGGGCTGCTGTAACATAACATCACAGATTGGGTGGATTATAAACAGACAGTTATTTCCAATAGTCCTGGAGATCGAGGTGCCAGCAGATTCTGGTGCGCATGGTGCTGATGAAGGCCCCGATTCCTGGTTCACAGACACCATCTTCTCACTGTGTCCTCACCCTGTGTCCACAGAAGGAGTGAGGGAACACTCTGGGGTCTCTTTTATAAGGGCACTAATCCATTCACAGAGGCTCCACCCTCACCATTTAATCACCTCCTAGCACCATCACACTGGGGGTTAGGGGTTCAACATATGAATTGGGGGAAACACATTCAGTCCATAATACTCCTCCTCTCAGGCACCTCATTGGTAAGAATCCCATCAGAATCAAGATCAAGAAGCTCAGATAACTGAGAGCCCTAAAATGTTCTCCCCATCTGGGCAGATTCCATGGTCCCATGAAGACAAGCACACCTCAGAGCAGCTATCTTATAAAATTTTGTCATTGAAAACAAGTACAAAAACACATAAAAATACTAATGTACATTTTAGTAAACAGCATTTCTATCTCCCATTCTGAGACTTTAGGAGAAAAAGTCAGGTGTTATTTTTCCAAATGTAGCAAAGAAATTAGGCCTATAGAGATGAGATGATTTGTCCAAGGTCACCTAGTTATACAGCGCCATCATTGCATGACTAGGTCTTTGTCTATTGCCACCTTTGTCCTAGAACTCTCTCCTCTTTTTAAATAATTATCACCACTACTCCACCCTCCACTTTAAATTTCTCCAGAAAAAAAATAATTTGTTAGATGGAAGCACAAAACTCAGAGAAGTATGTTACCTCCTGGGATTTTTCATGACTCACTGGAGTAACTAGATGCATCCTCTGGGAAACAGTAAGAGTAATGAATGTGGGAAGATCTGCCTCTGCACTGACTGCATGTAACACTGCCTGACTGACATCTTCAGATTCCCATGGGAACATTACAGCTCTTTGTCTCTTAAGTATGGAATTTTGATCTGAAAGATATCTTTATCTTTTCCAAGAAAATGGGTTCTCTAAGACCAGTAAGGATCTTTGAATTGAACCAAGAAACAAAATGGAGCCAAGACAATGTTCCTTACAAAGGATGCCCACAATCCTAGGCCTGACAGTGGTCAAGTGAACCAGACATGCTGAATTCTGGTCATTGCCTCTGCTAGGACAGATAGCCCTTCGCTTCACTTAAAACCATTTTTATCAGCCTCAACTGTAATTTGATATATAAGACACATAAAATTTATATTTTCCCTAATGGGATTTTGAGAATGCAGAATACTAACAAGTAGAACCACGCCCACTGATCTTGAGCATCTCTGATGTAGGAACGTGATTACATTTCCATAGTTTGAAAAACAGTGTGTTATCAGTGACACTGCTATACTTATAGAACAAAGCAAATTTACTAATTCTTGTAATAATATCAACAGTAATTGAGAGAGTTCTGTGAGACTAGAGTAGTGTTAGGGAGAGGGAAAGAATCAAACACAATTTCACTCTTAGGTGATAACTTGACTATTCCATGCTATTAAAGTCATCAATGTAAGTACTTAATTTGTACAATGTTCTGTGCTATACACAAGAAATACAAAGACTTTGAGAAGTAATCCCTATCCTCAAAAAGAAAGAGAGACATTCCTAAATAATTGCATACCATGGTGATAATGAGGTCACAGTCTTTTAGGATGGTCTTCCAAACCCAAACTCGGTGACAAGTGGTTGATTCAGTGACCACACAGACACACAGACTTATTTAACCTCCAGCCCACAAGATTGGTTTCATAGGGTAAGTTTCCTTTAGGGCTACTGCATTCAGTGCCCTCCTTCCATTTCATAAACCGAGGTCAGGAAGCTAGTCCAGAACATGAGTAAATCAACTCAGATCTTAGAACATTTTGACAAAGATGAAAGATAATTATATGTCTGTGCAAGACCAGATTTCAGAGAGACAACCGCCTCAGTGGAGACAATGGCCAAACCTATTACTGCTCACTCTGCTTCTCCCAGCACAACTGAGCAAGAGCTTTCTGACAGTCCTTTAGTCCTCTATGAGTATTATGCATCCAACTGATCAAGAATCGTATAAAACGATATAGCCTGATATAGCAGACCACTGGTCTCTGGCCTCTCAGGACCAGTCAATTAAACGTCCCCAATATTTCAGGGCCAGCTCTTGCATGAGGCACTGGGAAATCAGTAATAAATGAGCCATGATCCCTGTCTCCAAATGTTGCTTAGTCCAGGGAATGGCTGGATACCAAAACAGGCTATTAAAAATCTGCTTCCAGGGTGCTAAGGTGAGCTCAGAAGGGGGACAAATTGCAAGTGCTGGAGAAGGGGGAGATTCTTAGAAGAAACAGTTAAGCTTAGTGCTCGAATAAAATACAGGGGATATCTAGGTGAAGAAGAGCAAAGGAAGGGGGGCATTCCAAGAACTAAAAAACAAGGCCTCAGAGGACAAAAAAGCAGGGTGCAGTGAGAATCTTTAAAAGTTCAGAATAGACAGATTATAGCGCAGAAGACATGAAAGGTTCAGAGTGGAAAGGGATAATGCTAGAGTTACATGCTGGCTGGGTTACACACACTCAGATTTATTTTGAAGTTAACAACAACTCTGAGGTTTTTACTAGGGTAATAAATGTGTGTGTGTGTGTGTGTGTATTTCAAGAGTTCCCCAAAAGCTTCATGGAAAGTCTGAGAGGATTAGAGAAGGTCAAGGGTCAGACAGAGTGGAGACTGAAGTTAGAAGACAACTAGAAGGCTGTTTTGGAGATCCAGAAAGGAAGTGATAGACTATTGAAATTTTAGAAAATGGCAGTGTATTCAAGAAACAGTTACTTATTAAAGGATCTCTAAGTACTTGGAAAGGAGAATGGGTAATTTATTGGATGACGGAGCTGTAGGAAAGGAAGGAATCAAGGATGGTACTTAAGTCTGCAGCTTGGAAATTGGGTAGATGGATGCTAGTCCTATTTATTGAGAACAGTAATACCTCATTGCTAATAATTTTTGTTTCTTATTTTCAGTACCCATATGAAGTAAGTGACAATTTGTGGCTCTCTAGAATCAGCGTTCTGAACCTCTATTAGCTTTCCCTTTGACACTTGAAGTCACATAATTTAATGCTAGTGCGTAAATTATGTACAAGGGAGAAAGTGAGACACTAAAGGCCACATATTGTATGATTTCATTTATATGAAATACCCAGAATAGGTAAGTCCATAGAAACCGAAAATAGACAAGTATGGCCAGGGGCTGTGGGGAGAGAGGATGGGAGGAACTGCTTAATAGCTTTAGAGTTTTATTTTGGAGTGATGAAAAAATTTTGCAACTAGATAGAGATGATGGTTGTACAACAACGTGAGTATACTAAATATCACTCAATTGTTCACTTTAGAATGGTTAATTTTATGTCAAATGAATTTCATCTAAATAAATTTTTACAAATGTGCAGGGGGGTAATAATCATATCAAAGACAGAGTTCCCACTTCACCTTGGTTCAGATTCAAGTAGGTGTGAAGAATATTTGATTTCTGGTCTTCCTCAGCCATCTCAGGGGATACGCACTTCCTTTACACGAACATAATGTTGAGTCTGACAAAATCAATGCTACAATCCGAGAAACAGCTGAACTTTCAGAAAAAAGCAAACAGCATGATCCTTTTTCACCCTGAGGAATCTCTTGGATGCTTCAGTGACTTCATAGGGGAAGGGCAGCCATGGATGTGGTGTTGTTTCTGCCTGTCTCAAAGTTTTACTTTCTCGCTCTTAGGTCAGTTTTCCCAGGGGCTTGCGGGCTGTTTAGCCACCTTATGGCCTCTCCTGCAGCAACCTGCCACGGTGTCTCTCCAAGGACACGCTGCGTTTACTGGGTATCCATTTCAAAGATAGGCTAATTGCTTCACAGGCTGCAAAAAGCGCATTCTCAAATCATAAAAGGGAAACTCTCTGGCTTTTCCCAGACCACAAAGCATGACCAAGTTGATTAGAACTCGTAATTCACACTCCCAATACCTGAGCTTGATCCTCCGAGAAACAGCTGCCCTATAAAAACTGAGACAGAGCACTTACATCACACTGCTCAGGCTGTTCAAGTCAGCTTTGCATCCACAATAAATGGTCTCTGCCATGTCTGGGCCAAGGCTGCGCTGGAAATGAAACAGTAAGAGTGGAAAATCGCCTTTATTTATTGAGTTCAGCTACCCTTAACATCAAACCAAACCCCAGCCTCTACATTTCACAGAGTCCAGAGAGCTTAAGATGGAGAACACCTCCCTGGACAAGTAATCCTTTCCCAGGAGCCATCACTGGACTTTCCCTATGAGATGCATGTCAGCGTCCAGAGCTACAATATTTGGAGGGATGCAGTAGTCGGTGCCCTGCAATGGCACATCCCATTAGGGCTGATTGCTCTCACCAGTGACTATTAGAGTCCCCGTGCCTTGAAAGGGGACCTTTATGAGTGGAATGCAATGGAAAGCAAGCACTATGATAAAAATCACACAGGGAAACTTTTTATGGCCATTCATGTCAACATGAGACATGCACTGTGAAAGAACATGTTTCATAACATAAGAAAAAGTCACTTTCTATGGAAAAACCAGGTGCGGGAATGCTGTTCTGAAGAGAGAGAGAGAGCCCTTACTGGATTCTATGTGCTGTGACAGGTCTTTCTCTTGGCCGCAAGGGGCTCCAACATGATGCTCCATATCATAGGGGTAGGTGTACACACTTTGGAATAGCCCACAAGTAGCTTTGAATCATGGCTCCACTACTTCATTCATTCAGTCATCTAACAGGTATTTTTAAGTGGATATTATGTGCTCGAGTATTAAACAGTGGACAAGATAGAGTCCTCCTCTCAAGCTTGTCACCCAGGTGTTACTGAGCAAGAAAGCTAGCATTCTAATAAAGCTGAGAAATGCTTTGATGAGACATGACAGGAGGTGGGTCTTACAAAAGGAAATTTGTAGAAATTGACACAGGAGGACAGGCCAGAATTCCTAGAGGAAGTGACACCTAAGCGGAGGCCTGAATGCCGAGTACAAACTGAAATACTGTGTGCGTGTGTGAGGGGTATAATGGGTATTAGAAAGAACAGATTAGAAGAAATAGAATACAGAGACTATTGGGGGATCAGAAGCAAAAGTGGACCTAGAGAGATTAATCACGAGTGGATCATGAGAAAGAGAGCCCTTACCGGGAGAAATGAAGGGAGGAGTCTTAGCATTTTACATAAAGAAGTGACAAAGGAACAGGAATTTTACGGAAGTGTTACTAATCAGGTAACTTTAGACCAATGACATAATCCCTGAGCCTCGGTTTTTAACATGGATAAAACTACTTAACTTGCTATGCGAATTAAATGAGATAAAATATATAAAATGCTTAGTGCCTGTGATATAATGAGTTATAAGAAATACATATACATATTTGGTCATTTATATATATATTTATATATAATATTTTCTAGCATTCTAATAAAGCTATATTCTAATAAATGTAATGTGTATATATATATATATATATTTATATATAAATATGACCAAATATGTATTTCCCAGGTATATTTCATTTCCATCCACAGTTCTTGAAAACACTGCAGAGCCTTAAAGATGAAATGGAAATGTTTTGTCATGTTAATGAGGCTTTTGGACCCCCACCCAAGGGCAGGGGCTGGAGGTCGGATCAGCCAACGGCCAGTAATTTAGTCAATCATGGCTGTGCAATGAAGCCTCACAAAACTCCTGAGAAGAGCTCTCTCTCTCTCTCTCTCCCTTGCTCTCTGCTCTGCTAGGTTGGATCGTGCTTCTCCGTCAGAGAGCTTCTATGCCTCAGGAGCCAGAACACCTCCATGTGCACCGAGCCAGGCCCCAAGCTCCACGAGGATAGAAACTCCCGCATTTGGGACCTTGCCCATGTCTCTCTCCATCTGGCTGTTAATTTGTATCCTTAACTGTATCCTTTATTAACCTGGTAAATGTAAGTGGTTTCCTGGGTTCTGTGAGCTGCTCTAGCAAATTAATTGAACCCAAGGGGGAGGTCATGGGACCTCCAGTCTGCAACCTGTAGGTCAGAAGCACATTGCCTTGGACTTGTGACCCATGTCTGGAGTTGGGGAGTAGGGGGAACTCTTGTAGGATGGAGCCCTTAACCTCAGAATCTGGTGCTGCATCAGACAGCATCAAAATTGGGTTGAGTTCTCAGACACCCTGCTGGTGTTTGAGAATCGCTTGGTGTAAGTATGTGTGCGAAGACCCCCTCCCACATATTTACATACACTGGAATCAGGTCCATGTACCTGAATGAAGTTATAGTACTATTACTGCTGTGTATAATATTGTTACTGTTACACATATGTGCAGGAAAAAAATACACCATTACATTTGGTGTTGCAGAGGTAGGAATTGCAATGCCTGAAACTAGTAACTAATTACTCGGCAGTAACCACAGAAAACCATCCATTAGCCCAAATTTGATGTAATTTTTTACCTTTTTTTCTGTACACATGCAAATGCTTTATGAAGTGTTTCCTATAAATTCAGATATAAGCTACTAATTCAACTTTTCAGCTTGTGGGGAGTTTGAGTTCATTCATTCAGTTAGTCAGCATACATTTACTGAGCATCTTCTCTGGGCTCAGCGCTGGGGATGATGCAATGATGAAAATACTGATTGGATGGTAATTCAGTTAGAAGAAGAAATGGCTGCTTAAGTCAAATATTCAGCAGATTGCTGTGGTTCAGTGTGGATTATGATTTGTGCCAGAGACTATCAATTGCCACCAAGTATCTATTCCCTCCCTTTCCTTAATGAAAAGTATTCTCATGTTTGGTGCTGCTAATGCTTTAATGATTTGGCTGTTCTTTACACAGATAGACTAAGCTTGAGAAAATTCATTACGGTGTGTACTTATATACAATCATCTACGAAACTCAAATTTAAAAGACTCTGAATTTGTATCTGGACATATTTGTGCCTGACTAAAAAGTATTGTGTTTATAGAACTCCCTTGCAGCTAGAGATGTAATATGACTGAGTTCTGGCCAATGAAGTATAAACACAGATGCTGAGTGGTATTTCCAGTAAGTCTTTTTAAAGGGATATGGACATGTTCTTCCCCAATTCTCTCCTTGATCCTGGTCCCGGCAACACATAACATATGTAGGCTATTTTGATCACGAGGACAAGAGCCGCATCCTAGAGACATCTGAGAGGTGGCCTAGAAGCTCTGGCCCTGCCTGACGACTTTGCACAATTTCTAAATCAGCCTTTACTTCTAGATTAAGTTTATATGAGAGAAAAATAATGATCTTGTTGAAAACACTGTTACTTTTGATTTTTCTGTTAATTCAGCTGAATTTTAACATATACAGAGTTCAAGATGAAAGTCTATTCAATCCTTGATTTCACACCAGGAACACCAAATAATATAAAAGAGAAAGAGTTGCTGAAAAGAACAATAGAAATAGAACACTCCATGACTTAAAGGTCTGGATTCACTTTTTACTGACTAATTACAACTCTACACTCTCATATGTAATACAGAATTTTTTTTTAAGTCTACTATGTTTTCTCCATTATTACAGCTCTTTCCTGGCAGCAACCCAACCTAAATCTAGTTAACATAAACAAAAGAGGAATTCACTGGAATGCTGTCAGAGATCTCTCAAAGTAACTTGATAGGCTAAATAATGTCCAGGCTTAGAAATAAAGCAACATCAGAATGAAAAATCAGAATGGGATCAAAGCAGCAAGGGCATTCCGCTATCTCATCGAACTGCCACACCTGGAATGAAGGATTCCAGCCATTTTTCCCTGCTGTGAGTTGCTGAGAGTCTGACCCACTGTGTGGATCACAAACCTGTTGGCCTATTTGAAGCAGCGAGAGGAAGACTGGAGGGAAGAGAAGGCACCACCTCCAGGGGCTGCGGGTTCTGTCAGGAGGGCAGTGGACATTGACTGATAGTCCTACTGAGGATGTACAAAGTGGGGGCTGCTTGGGTCCCGCAAATCAATGAATGCTTGACAGTCATAAATCAACAAAGGTCCACTCACCAGGTTGTTGCGGATGGAATACATTACGGACAAAAATCTCTGAATCTTGAAACCCACTACAAAAATAAATAACACAAATTATTGTAATTATTATTGTCATTAATATCAGAATTCATTTTTAAAAACTAAAGTAACTCAAAGATCATGGTATTTCTAATTTTGAAGACTTCCTTTACTAAAGAAATTATTTAATTAGTAGTGGATGCTAAATTAATAGATTCTGTCTCAATTTAAGAGCAGGGAATGTATGTAGATAATGTTTACATTACCCAGTAAGTAAAAAACAAGTCTCTTTTTTACACAGGTTTGGACAGTCACATTTCATGTAAGGTGGGTTTTGAAACAAGATGTGGAGAAGAGTGAAATATAAATTTCTAGATATACTTCATCACCTAGAATGGGATTTTTAGCAGTAGTCCTTGGCATGAATGGCTTCAGCGGCTTATGAAGCCTTGAAATTGCACATAAACATTTTGTTCATTGCATATAAATATAAATATTGGTGTATACATATATTGCATATAATGTGGACATAGTTAATGATGCTCATGGGAACAGAGAGCCAGAGGTAAGGCAGGTTTTAAAGATGGCTTAATACAATGACTGTGGTTGCATTTCTCGATGGTTCTCTTGGCTTGGCCTCCCCTGCATACTGGCTGCTTCCTCAGGCTAACATCTGTTGTGGTTACAAGAATGGCTGCAGATGTTCCAAACTGAATGGACAAAAGCAATATCCACACAAGTAGATATCATTCCTATATCACCTTTTCATTCCCCTGAGCTTTCTGCACAATTGGAATTCACGAAATATCCCATAGATAGCAAAGTAATTGGATAAATGCATGAAACATTTAAATAATGATGCATGACTAAATGAGCATTTTAGACACAATAAACAATAGATCAAAGAAAGCAATTATAAATTTTAAAAGCTACTAAAATTTAAACAGTTTTAAAGAATATCATGCTTCAAATAGAGGGGGGCAGAAATAGTATTCCAGGCATACAGTTGGCACTTTAAAGCAAATGAATTCATAAATGAAAAAAAGGTAATAGATTTCAGAGGAACTTTCCATCCATTCCAAGTGGTTTCATATTTTAAATTGCAACACTATGAAGTTTTTAGGGCACTGGAAGTTTCCATGGAATCTTATGTTCTACAGAATCTCAAATTACCTCAGGCAGTAATGATCATGGCCACCTAAAGTAGTAAGATTAATATATATGATGAGGAGAACGAGGCTTAAATTTTTATACCATAAAAGCCCATATTTTTTATTCTCCACTATTTTTTTACAGTTCATTCATACATTCATTGAGAACTTTCCATATGTCAAGACTTAAGTACTTTTAAATGATTTTTTTTTTTACCCTTTCACAATAAGGTTAGTAGTATATAGACTTTTACAATGTAGGGAAACAAGCAACACAGTGAAGGAAGAAGGTGACTTGGCTAAAATAACCAATTATTAGTCTTCAGAGCTTGATTTAAAATATAGGTCTCTATCAGTTAGTTTTAAGTGTTCTTGTTCTTAAAAGACCAAGCTACTTTTAAATATACTAAAAGTAACTATTTAAAGAAGAACAAAGGATACAGTGATTAAAAATTACTTCAGGCTAATTGCGCTGGTAGATCTACTTGTTCTTCCTGGTACCCTCCTTGCAGCCAGATTCTGGATAATACACAAACATAAAAGGAATATAATTTGTTTGGAGACTACTGATACTTTAGATTTTGCCCCCTTAATTGAAACAAGGTGGTGCAGCAGGAAGCATATCTGTACGGCCCAAGGAGGAACTCAAATCCAGTCCTGGATTTTGAACAAATAACATAATTAATTTGGTCCATAGTTTTCATACCTGTAAAATAGGGGTTTTAATCACCCCTGTAGAGGGCTTTTGTGCAATAAAATGAGAGGGATTTAAAGTACCTTTTATGATCATATAGATGCCTAAGAATTATTACCTCTCTTGCCTTTATTCAACAAGGGCTGTCTCTCAAATATTTCATATTATAGAGAAGGCAAAGAAAATGAAACAGATACGGAAATCTAACTTTGTGTCAGGCTTATGAGTATTATTTCATCATACTGAATATCCAGGTAGCTGATTTAGATATTGCTTTAGTGGGGGTATTCTGGAAATGATGGAATTAGCTATATTGTAGAGATATTTTATTTCATAAAACACATAAAACTAAGCCTTGTTTCTTGGCCCATGTTTTGGGCTTCTAACTTGGTAATTTTATTAGGCAGGACTCATTTTGTTTCAAATGAGGGAAAACCCAAGTAAAATTGACTTAAAAGATACACAAACCTTTATTTTATTCATATACTATTCAGAAATAGGTAGATTCAGGGTTGGTTTGATTGATTTAACAATATTGCCAAAGACCTGTGTGTTTGTGTATCTGTGCCTGTGCCTGTGTGTGTGTGTGTGTGTGTGTGTGTGTGTGCGTGTGTGTGTGTGTGTGTGTATGAGTGTGTGTGTGTGTCCATTGCTTTCCTCTTACCTCTGTGGGTTCAGCTTCACCCAAAGGCAAGTCCACCCCACAACAAAGTGCCTGGAGAAGCTCCACGGTTCATAGGCCAACACCAGGCCTTCCAGAAGAAGAAAATTCTCTTTACATAGCTATCTGAGAATAAGTGAAATTCCTTCCCAGATACCCTTACAAATCTTTCATTTCACTGGCTTTAATTGAGTCACATATGCCCAGTTAGGACCCAAATCTTGTGCAATTCCCAAAGCTGACTGGCTTATTCTATATTACCTACACCAGTCACTCTGCAAACAGGAGGGAATTACTCTGATCAGCTTAGGCTAATCGGAACTTCCCAGTGGACCTTGGTAGGTTTAACTTCCCCAACAGTAAATGGGCCCTAACTGTGAGATGTAGAGATCTGAGTATTGTTAAGAAGGGGAGAAAAGGAAAACAATTGTCAAAGAGACTACAAAAGATATTTCACTTCAGTAGTTACACAGTTCCTAGAGTAGATATATAGAAACAGCTATGGACATGGGTATGCATACAGACATGCACATTCATAAATAGTTTAATTACAAAAATGTATGCAAAGTTAAGTTGGTAACTACAGAAAAAACATTAATAAAAATGACCTAGAAGCCTATCATTCAGACATTAACTATTCTTACTACTTTGGTATATGTAAGATACGAGTATTTCTCACATATAATCTTAGCATGTACAACATGTAATCATTTAAGCTGAAATCACACCAAACAATTTGTTTCCATCCTGTTTTTTCACTTCTCAATATGTATTGAGAGTACGAGCATATTCATATGCCTGGAATATTAGTTCTTGGTATATATTCTTTTATGCCTGGAATATAAGTTCTTGGTATATATTCTTTTTTTTTGCATTCAGAAACATAGTTCAATAGCTACATTGACATGGAAATATCATGATTTGTTTAAGCATTTCTTTATTGTTATACCTTCTCATCACTTTCAGATTTTTTCTCTTATAAACTATTCTCCAATAAGCACAAAATTCATTAACTGTCCTCACACAGAATTTCAGATCCTAAAGTCAGATAAACCTGAACTAACATTGTGTCTTCACCCACTTAATAGCTTTGTGACCACGAGCAAGTGGTCTACCTTCTCTGACCTCAGTGTCTGGGAAATTAAACAGTACTTTCCACATAGGCTTGTGGTGGTGATTGAATGAGCTAGTGTGTGGAATGTGTCTGACACATAGCAGGAACTCAACAGTCAACGCCATCATCATTAGTCTGAATAGCGAGTTCCTATGTGACAAAAAAAACCAGTTTCTCCTCTAAGCCAGTCTCATTTTTGAGAGGTGGCTGGAAGAACTGGCTTAATGAGAACTCAGTTTCTTTATAGTAGGTTTGTTTTTTTGTGTGTAAGCTGATCTGCATGTCAATAAATAACAAGTAACTTACAAAGTGTCGTAGTTGCAAAATTAGATTATTGACAGTGTCAACCCCTAAAGATTACCTGCCTTCTAAGATATTACAGGCCTATTTGCAGCAAGATAATGGTGAGATCATTGGATTTCCAAATATGGTGATAGAAGGTTGCAGTATTTCTGAAACCAGAAATTCGCTGACTTCAAGAACTAAAAGGGCCCTAGAGACTGACAAGTGCCCATCTTTTATGTATGCAAACAGAATAAATGCTCCTGGTGGCAGATTCCAAGTGGGTCTGAGTCCTGAGAGTTGTTTCTTAGTGGTCTTTGCAAAGGATAAGAAGATGAAATACTGAAAGTATTCAATAAGAAGATTCCAACTAAGTAGAATTTGGAATTCTTCCTCAGAGTCATTCTAGAAGGACCTAAGCCAAGGTTTCTCAAACTTTATATTATGAAATTTTGCAATATGGGACTGTCCTATTTATTATAGAATGTTCAGCAGCATCCCCAGTCTATACCTACTAAATGCCCCAGATATAACCATATGTACCCTGGGGGGTAAAATCAACCCTGCTGGAAAACCACACTAGGCTGATATAAATACACAGTGGTCGGTCTCTTCCTCATTCCCCCTATATTGGAAAATAATACAAAGTAATGGGAATGTTGTAAGAAATATCATCCACTCTTCTCCCCCTGCCTAAAGTAAGTATTACAGAGTGGAGACATAAATCAAGACCAAGAAAGAATGGAAATACTTTCATTATATTAAATCATTGGAAGTTTCCTGATAGGAAGTCAATACGACCAATAAGATGCCCTTCATCCTGACACCAGTCCACCTCAAATAACTTCCTTTTTTCTATCTCTCCATTTATAGGATCCATTGCACACCCCTCATCCTATCTAACAAAAGCCCCAATGAATTAATACTCTAAACCCAAGGCCAGAGAGGGGAAATGAGGACAGAAGAGAGATGAAATGGGTACAAGGGACCCCACAAGCAGTTGGTGTGAGGCAGAGATGAGATAGAGTCCAAAGGGAAATTGTTTCTATTTCGACAGAGAAGGGTGGGTTCAATTGTGCAACCCACCCCACCCAAAAGTTCTTAGGTTCAAGTCCTAATCCCCATCACTTCAGAATGTGACCTTTTTTGGCAGTAGGGTTATTGCAGATATCAAGATGAGGTCACACTGGAGAAGGTCGGGCCTTAACACAATGGGATTAGTTTCTTACAAAATAGGAAATTTGAACACAGACAGGCTTCTAGAGAGAACACCACATGGACACTGGAGTCATGCTGCTATAAACCAAGGAGCCACAGGGGGCTGGGAGAGAAGCCTGCAGCTGAACCTTCCCCAGACCCTCAAGGGAGCAGGGCCCTGCCAACACCTGGTCCTAGACTTCTGGCCTCTTACCAGTGAGACAAGAAAGTTCTGTTGCTAAGCCACCCAGTTTGTGGCAACTCATCATGGCAGCTCTAGAAAACTAACAGGGGTGCATGATGAGAAGAAAAGGATGTAGGCCAAATGAGCACCTGGGAGGGAAGCCGAGTAGACTACAGGGGCCAATCCCAAGTCTCCTCCCTGTGAGGTGGTAGGGGCTGAAATACACAACTCAAGCCAAAAGTGAATAAATATTTATTTTTTTCATTCTTCTGGAATCAGCGTCTGGTGGAGAGTAACATTTATGTGTTACCTGACTTTCCCACTTTTTACTTTTAAGGGTTGAGTTTCTTAGTCATTATAACTACAGGTCTAAATATTCTGGGTTCTAGCATTCTGTGCCTCCTTCAGAAACCAAGCAACTCAGGTTTAAGTTCCAAATTAGATAGCTCCAGCAGAGAAGCCAGTCGAGTTTAGGAACATAATGAGCCAACAGGTAGGGAAAGGATATAATTTTTTTTTCCTACTGTCACCAACCCCCCACCTACAAAGGCACCCTCATCTCATAATGTACAAAGCACCGTCACATGCAAGGCCTCATCTGCTTCTTCCAAGAACACAGGGCAGTAAAAGGCTGTTCCCATTACACAGATGAGGATACTGAGACTCAGGAAGGTCACCTGACTGTCCAGAGGGCACAGACCCAGCTAGCAGAAACAGGTCTGGTATCCTTCTCACTACACCAGAATGTTTCTTTTTATCATGAGAGAAACATTCTAGCACACATAGATAAAACTTTCACTCTGCCCTTCTCTTTAAGGACATTTGATTCATGTTTATATGATTCAAAGATCTCAGCAGGATTTGAGGTGTGGTTCACATTTAAGATCTTGATTCCTGTCATGGCCTTTTGGCTTCTTGACCCTCCTATTAACTTACCAAGCTTGAGTCATAATTGTGGATGATCTTGCAGGAAATCTTTGACTCAGGAGAGCATCATAAAAGCTCTTCTGGGAAATTAGACACTAATGCCAGAGTTTCAAACAATTGAGGTATCTTTATAGAATCCCAGATCAAACCACCAAAATGTTCCAACCCCCCACACATCCCTGCCCACCACCACCTCCTTACTGAATACCCTAGAATGAAAAGATACCCTTTTTATTGAGATGCCGTTGTTTTCGTATCTCTACTTGTCTTTGCCAAATAGGGTCAGGAAACCAGCCCAGAATGTAGGGTTATGGTTTGTTTTCTTAGACTCATAAAATGTTAGTGCTGGAAGTGATCTGAGAGATATTCTGGTTCAACATTGTCTCACTAAGAACACTGAGATCCTTAGACAAGAACCAATTTGGCCAATACCATAAATGGAGCTTACAGCAGAGCTGATATTAAAATTTATAGTTCCTGGCTCCTAATGTGACACTCTTCCCAATATGCTAGCCTATATCCATTGACCCAATTCTTTCCAATACATGATTGTTGACTTCTTATTTCCACTCAAAGCAGTCATCAGTATGAGGTGTGATGGTCAAGCATAGTGAAAACTTCACATTGACCCCAAGTCCCATGCCCTGCTGTGTGCAGTGGTGTCTACTTCAACATTAATTACTAAATTATTGTGTGTTTTTTTATTCAACAGGTTTTATTTATAAACTATAGCACACAGAAGTTTTTACTGTCAATGACTAGTCTTGCTCAATGGTCACCTCTGACAAATGAAGGTCAGAGTATGGGACAGAAGGAGATATGTATAGAATTAAGGAAATATAATTTGGTAGAAAAAGTTATGTGAGAAAAGAGATTTAGAGCATAAAGGGAGGGGTGGCTCATGATTCTAGGGGGGAAGTTATGAGGATAAGGAGGCTTCACAGTGAAGAGGACATTGTGATGTTGGCCCTGAAGACTGAGAAGGAGTTTATTAGCTGTAGATGACTAAAGGGCATTGCAGACAGAGGAGAGAGCCGAATCAAAGTAGAGCACCTGGAACAGCATTCAGAGGGTCCATAAAAAGAAGCCGAAGAGGGACATGGGTAAAAAGATGGGATGGAGCCTGGCAGCCACGGCCTTGAAGGCTATGATAAGGTGTTAGGAGGTTAGGCTTTGCTCTGGAGATTCTAGGAAGCCAGTCTAGGCAGGGCAGTGACCGGTCACATGCGTGTTTTGGAAAGGTTGCTGCTGAAGAAGACGGCTCGGTGGTAAGAGTAGAGATAAGAAGCCCATTTCAACATTTCACTACCCCTGATGATAGATGATGCAAGTCTCAACTACGAAAACGGACTTGGAGGGAAATCAGAGTTTAGGAGATTTCGGAAGGTAGGACTCAAAAACATACACTGGATATTGGTTATGAGCGAGGAGCAACAGCTGGGGGGAACTGGAGATTCTACTTTCGGTGACCGTCATATGGTCATGAAACTGTACCCTCCTGGAACCAATTTTTAACTATTTAGATTCACCAGGTCTTTTAAGAATCTGACAGAAACTCTGAAGCCTCTACCCAGAAAAAGACACATATGCATTTATACAGACAACTTTTTCATGCAATTTCAAAAGCTTTATGAGCTCCCTGAAGTCTATAAATGATGGGACTCCAGATTATGAACCTGTTTTATATGAGGAATTTAAATGCAAATGCACTTGTGAAGTCTGGATTGTCAATTACTAATGTCCTAGAATTAATCTGTCAGCTTCTAACATGGCTATTTGGATATCTTTGGGGATAAGGTTGCAAACTTTTGCCATGTGGTCCATGGGGTAGGGAGTGTGGTCACAGAGTAGAAATAAAGCACAGAGTGGGGAGCAAAGAAAGGATTATCTCTCGCCCCCCAAATATTTCTGAGTCAGTGCGGAATCACGGTCCTGAATGAATGAATTAAGTATATCCCATATTTTACCATCTTTCCACATCTAACATTTTGCTTAGTACTTACGATGACTCTGTGATGTTAGCAGGGGAAGACTGGTCCATGCCACAAGATGAAGCAATTAAAGCCATAGAGATGGCTTGCAGTTAATGGCATGTCATGTAATTAATGGCAGAGATGGCACCATCTATTTCCTTCCTCTTCAAGGCTATTTTCTGTAGAGACAAGTTAGTCTGAAACATCAAGATGAAAAATCAGCTTCTGGTCTGGATACTGATCCAGGCTTCATTGTCTCACACTGACGATGTTCTTCAGAGTGTTGGTATCCAGGGCATTACATGCAGCAGGCAGTGGGGAGGCCGTGGGTTGGAGCCATTAAGGACATTATCATTAGCTTTAGGCAGACTTGGGTTCAAATGTCAACTCTGCTACTTCCATCTAGGTGAGGCTGGCCAATCAATGCAACCTCTCTGGCCTTCAGTTTTGTCATCTTTAAAATATAGACAGTAGTATGTATCTCCAAACTTGCTAGGCTCAAGTAAGACATGATAAGTGAAAATGCCCTCTGCAAATGCTGGCTCCTCTTCTAAGCATTTCCCAGGCGCAGTAATTTCTCTGAGATCATAAATCCTATCTGCAGGCTCCTGACACCAATCCCTTTCTCTCATATCATTCACTGGGGACAACCAGCCTGCCAGGATGGCCTACTGGCCAACCTGCCTGGAACATACAGCTCTCTTTTCTATATCACCAGAACAGTATGTTCGAAAAACATCTGACACCTTAATACTTTACAGACTTAATGAGGATCTATTTTTAAACACACATGCTTGGAATTAGAGAACAGTAAGGTTGTGAATGTGGAATATTCCTGATGAAGAAAGCTGTTACAGGGTCTTTGTCATGTAACATTACAGCTGTGTTCACTGTCATTAAAATAGCTTAAACCTATGCACATATTTATAGTCACCTGCAATATTTGAAGGCCAACCTTCTGTAAGGAAACAAAACTTGAGATGTATAATGTCTTATTCCAAGAAACAACCTAGCCAGTGATAAAATGCCAAGAGCTATCTTTTAAGTTGTTAGTGGCAACAATATGAGTAAATCTTGCCACGATAAAGGGGAGTGTTTTTCCACATTTATTGCATAGACATAATGGGAAAATCCCCAAACCATAGTCTTACATGTATAATGCCCATCACTTGTGGCTGTGAGATTTTTGGTAAACCAATTAACCTCTTTGAACTTCTAGATCCTTATTTCTCAACTGGGGATGTAAGGCAGACTCATCACCCTTACAACCTCCTTAAGAAGACTATAAACACCCATATTCAGTTGAGGGATTATTATCCCCTTTCTGAGCTTCCTTCTTCCATTCCATTCCTTCTCATCAAAGTGCTCAGGATTCAGTGTGCCAGGGCACACACTACGGTTGCCTTCTTAAGCCACACTTGCCATCTTGGATTCTGCTGTTCCACATTGCAGACATTAAATGGGATATGCATAGACCCATTTCCTGGATGGGACACATGATAGCAAAACAAAGGTTCCAATCGGGTAGGGTCTGAGGAATCCTGGCTCTACCAATTGTGTTTTATGTGGCCTGACTTTCCTCACTGGTAAAGTAATATGAATGATATCCCTTCCTCACGGTTAACGTTTAAGAGGTTGGGGGGTGCTTTACATACCATACATTAAAGTCATTTAAAGTGCAACATTAAACAGTTTTTAGTATATCCACAGAACAGTGTGGCCATCATGATAAACAATTTTTTAGTATTTTTATCTCCTCAACAAAAAACATTATAACTATTAGTGGCCGTTCCCCATTACCCCTTCTCTCACCCCTGGGAAAAAACTAGTCTACTTCCTGCCTTAACAGACCCATTTATTCTTGCTATTTCATATAAATGGAAACATGCAGTATGTGGTCACTTGTGACTGGCTTCTTTCACTTAGCATGATGTTTTCAAGGTTCATCCATTTTGTAGTATATATCATAACTTCATTTATTGCTATTGCTGAATAATTACTCTGTAGCACGAACAGTCTATATTTTATTCATCCATTCATCACACAATGGACTTGTAGGTTATTTACATTTTTCACTATTATGAACAATGGTGCTGGGAACATATGTACACAAGTTTTGTGTAGATGTATGTTTTCATTGGTCCCGGATATACATCAGAAATTGGAATTACTGAGTCATATGCTAACTCTACGTTTAACACTTGAGGAACTGCTGAACTGGTTCCCAATGAAGCTGCACCTATTACATTTCTACCAGCAAAGTATGAGTATTCCAGTTTCTCCACATGTGAGCCAACACGTACTGTTGGCATGAAGTGCCAGGCATGAAGTGGTATCTCATTTGTTACATTTGCATTTACCTAATGACTAATGATATTGAGTATCTTTTCATGAGTTTATTATAAGTCCATGTGCATATCTTCCTTTGAGAAAGGTCTATTCAGATCCTTTGCCCATTTTAAATATTTAGCTTTTTTTTAAACTATTATGTTTTAAGAGTCCTTTGTCAGATACACAATTTGCGAATATTTTCTCCCATTATGTAAACTACATTTCCACTTTTCTGATGGTGGAATTTGCAGCACAAACATTTTAAATGTTTTCATTTTGCTTGATTTTTGATGTTGTGACTAAAAAAAATTACATAATCCAAATTCATAGGATATACTCAGGCTTTTTTAAAGAATTTTATAGGTTTAGCTCTTACATTAGATATAAAATCCATTTTGAGTTAATTTCTGTACATGGTGTGAGGAAGGCATGCAACTCCATTTCTTTGCTTATGGATACCCAGGTAGCCCAATACCATTTATCGAAGACTATTCTTTCCCTATTTTGTTGTCTTGGCATTCGTGTCAAAAGTCAATTGACCATACATATAAGATTACTTCTGAAATCTCAATTCTTTTCCATTGATTTTCATATATTTGCTTTAAGTCAGAATCACAGTCTTGATCTAGTAATCAAGTTTTGTAGTCAGTGTTGGAATCAGGAAATATGAAACCTTCTAATTTGTTCTTTTCTAAGATTGTTTTGCGTATTCGGGGCTCCTTGTATTATTATATGGATTGTACGATCAACATGTCAGTTTCTGCAAAAAAATCCATCTAGAATTTTGATCGGGATTGCTCTGAATCTGTAGATCAGCTTGGGGAGTATTATCATCTTAAGAATATTATGTTCTCCATTTATTAAGATAGGCGTGTCTCTCCACTTATTAGATACCTCATATTTAATCTTTTACTTAACATTCATTTTGCTCCCTGTGACTATCCAATGGTTTCACCATTACTGAAAAGGCTTTCATCTGGACCTTTGTCATAAGTCTTTTGACTGTTTATGCCTGAGCCTATCCTTAGGTACCCAGTACCACAGTCCCAGAATTGCTATAGCTTTATGGTGAATCTTGAAATCAGGTCATGTATGTTCACCACTTTTGTTCTTCTCCAAAGATTTCTTGATTATTTCAAGTCCTCTAGAGTGTTATGTACATTTTAGAATCATTTTGTAAATTTCTACAAAAATATGTGATGGGATTTTGAATGTAATGCATTGAATCTAAATCAATTTTGAGATACTGATTGGTTATATATGCTTCAGACCCTTGACCTCATCTCAGTTTTATTGGCAGCTATCTGCTGACAAGGAAAAACATGTTTTGTATCACCCTTTTGTGGCATAAGTTTCCTTGGGAAATTTCCGCAGGTGGGACAGTCTTTACATTGTCTGTTTGCATCTATGACTGAGTAATTCTATCTCAAGGGTGAAATATCAAAGTTATTTTCTTATGCACCTAAACCTATAGATATAGCAGTAAAAATCAGTTTGTTCTCTCTATCTTAGTCTCTTGTGTTTCCCTCAGTTGACTCCAAAGTGAACTGGAAAATAGTCATTAATTAATGATCTCTTCAATTAAACACATCTTATAGAGTCAGTAAAGAAAGCTGAACTCTAATTCCTTTTAATAAAGCCAACTTTGTTTAAATTTAGATTTAGATTGCATGGCCTAATAGAACAGAAGCCATATTAAAATTTTGCATTGATATATTGAGCAGTTACATTTATGACAATAATTCTTATAAGAGACAATGTTGAGGCACTAACAATTATTGAGTCATAGGCCTCATATTTAATCTTCATTGCAGACTTTTGAGGTATCATTATTATTCCCATTAAACACAGTGGGGAAACATCACCTGAGAGCTTAAGTAACCAGAGGTCTGAACTTATGTTAATAAAGGCACTCAGAAAATACATACCAATTTTTCATGTAAAGTGCCTACAATGGTTTCACATATAATATTTTACAACATCTCAGAAAAATGTAAAGAAGTCAGCGGAGCCAAGATGACAGTGTGAGTAGAGCAGCAGAAATCTCCTCCCAAAACCACATATATCTATGAAAATATAACAAAGACAACTCTTCCTAAAATAGAGACCGGAGGACACAGGACAACAACCAGACCACATCCACACCTGTGAGAACCCAGCGCCTCGCGAAGGAGGTAAGATACAAGCCCCAGCCTGGCGGGACCTGAGCGCCCCTCCCCCCAGCTCCCAGTGGGAGGAGAGAGGTCTGAGCGGGAGGGAGAAGGAGCCCAGGACTGCTGAACACCCAGCCCCAGCCATCAGGACCAGAGCGCAGACACAGTGCATGCACAGGGTCCTGGATACTAGGGAAACAGGGCAGCAGGACCTGTGAGGGGTGCCTGAGGCCGACGCTGGAGAACAAAGAAACAGGAGCAGCCATTTTTTTTTCTTCCTCTTTTTTTTTTTTTCGGCGAGTACTTTTTGGAAGCATTAAAGGGACAGGGACCCAATACTAGGGAAACAGGGAAACAAGACTGGTGAGCGGGTACCTGAGACTGGCGCCTGACGACAAAGAAAATCGTGCATTTTTTTTGTTTTTTTTTTAAATTGTTTATTTAATTATTATTATTATTATTTTTTGCAGCTGTTGTTTTGGATTGGAGAGTGCTTTTTGGAAGTCTTAAAGGGGAAGGGCAGGATACTTAGCCCAGAGGCAGGGAATCTGGGGATCTCTGGGCACTCTAACCCCCTGAGCAGCAGGGAGCACAGAGGCCCCTTACGGAGATAAATAGCCTCCCGGCCGCTCCCCCCTCCAATGCGGCTCCACCATTTTGGAGCAGCAGCCTGAGACAGGCCACACCCACAGCAACAGCAGAGATAAAATCCACAGCACCCGAGCAGGAAGCAGAAGCCCTGTCTGTGCACAGATTCCCAGCACAAGCCACTAGAGGTCGCTATTCTCACAGGACAGGAAGGCCACAAACCCACAAGAAGGAAAGCTCTTCCAGCTGTCACTCGTACCAGCTCTGCAAACTATCTCTATCACCATGAAAAGGCAAAACTACAGGCAGACAAAGATCACAGAGACAACACCTAAGAGAAGGAGACAGACCTAACCAGTCTTCCTGAAAAAGCATTCAAAATAAAAATCATGAACATGCTGATGGAGATGCAGAGAAAAATGCAAGAGCAATGGGATGAAGTCCGGAGGGAGATCACAGATGTCAGGAAGGAGATCACAGAAGTGAAACAAACCCTGGGAGGATTTATAAGGAGAATGGATAAGATGCAAGATGCCACTGAACGAATAGAAACCAGAGAACAGGAACGTATAGAAGCTGACATAGAGAGAGATAAAAGGATCTCCAGGAATGAAACAACACTAAGAGAACTGTGTGACCAATCCAAAAGGAACAATATCCGTATTGTAGGGGTACAGGAAGAAGAAGAGAGAGGAAAAGGGATAGAAAGTGTCTTTGAAGAAATAATTGCTGAAAACTTCCCCAAACTGGGAGAGGAAATAATAGAACAGACCACAGAAATACACAGAACCCCCAACAGAAAGGATCCAAAGAGGACAACACCAAGACACATAATAATTGAAATGGCAAGGATCAAGGACAAGGAAAGAGTTTTAAAGGCAGCTAGAGAGAAAAAGGTCACCTATAAAGGAAAACCCATCAGGCTATCATCAGACTTCTCGACAGAAACCCTACAGGCCAGAAGAGAATGACATGATATATTTAATGCAATGAAACAGAAGGGCCTTGAACCAAGGATATTGTATCCAGCACGACTATCATTTAAATATGATGGCAGGATTAACAATTCCCAGACCAGCAAAAGCTGAGGGAATTGCTTCCCAAAAACCACCTCTACAGGGCATCCTACAGGGACTGCTCTAGATGGGAGCACCCCTAAAAAGAGCACAGAACAAAACACACAACATATGAAGAATGGAGGAGGAGGAATAAGAAGGGAGAGAAGAAAAGAATCTCCAGACAGTGTATATAACAGCTCAATAAGCGAGCTAAGTTAGGCAGTAAGATACTAAAGAGGCTAACCTTGAACCTTTGGTAACCACGAATCTAAAGCCTGCAATGGCAATAAGTACATATCTCTCAATAGTCACCCTAAATGTAAATGGACTTAATGTACCAATCAAAAGACACAGAGTAATAGAATGGATAAAAAAGCAAGACCCATCTATATGCTGCTTACAAGAAACTCACCTCAAACCCAAAGACATGCACAGACTAAAAGTCAAGGGATGGAAAAACATATTTCAGGCAAACAACAGTGAGAAGAAAGCAGGGGTTGCAGTACTAAAATCAGACAAAATAGACTTCAAAACAAAGAAAGTAACAAGAGATAAAGAAGGACACTACATAATGATAAAGGACTCAGTCCAACAAGAGGATATAACCATTCTAAATATATATGCACCCAATACAGGAGCACCAGCATATGTGAAACAAATACTAACAGAACTAAAGAGGGAAATAGACTGCAATGCATTCATTTTAGGAGACTTCAACACACCACTCATCCCAAAGGATAGATCCACTGGGCAGAAAATAAGTAAGGACACACAGGCACTGAACAACACACTAGAACAGATGGACCTAATAGACATCTATAGAACTCTACATCCAAAAGCAACAGGATATACATTCTTCTCAAGTGCACATGGAACATTCTCCAGAATAGACCACATACTAGCTCACAAAAAGAGCCTCAGGAAATTTCAAAATATTGAAATTCAACCAACCAATTTTTCAGACCATAAAGGTATAAAAGTAGAAATAAATTCTACAAAGAAAACAAAAAGGCTCACAAACACATGGAGGCTTAACAACATGCTACTAAATAATCAATAGATCAATGAACAAATCAAAATAGAGATCAAGGAATATATAGAAACAAATGACAACAACAACACTAAGCCCCAACTTCTGTGGGATGCAGCAAAAGCAGTCTTAAGAGGAAAGTATATAGCAATCCAGGCACACTTGAAGAAGGAAGAACAATCCCAAATGAATAGTCTAACATCACAATTATCAAAACTGGAGAAAGAAGAACAAATGAGGCCTGAAGTCAGCAGAAGGAGGGATATAATAAAGATCAGAGAAGAAATAAACAAAATTGAGAAGAATAAAACAATAGCAAAAATCAATGAAACCAAGAGCTGGTTCTTTGAGAAAATAAACAAAATAGATAAGCCTCCAGCCAAACTTATTTAGAGAAAAAGAGAATCAACACAAATCAACAGAATCAGAAATGAGAATGGAAAAATCACGACAGACTCCACAGAAATACAAAGAATTATTAAAGACTACTATGAAAACCTATATGTCAACAAGCTGGAAAACATAGAAGAAATGGACAACTTCCTAGAAAAATACAAACTTCCAAGACTGACCAAGGAAGAAACACAAAAGTTAAACAAACCAATTACGAACAAAGAAATTGAAATGGTAATCAAAAAACTACCCAAGAACAAAGCACCCAGGCCGGACGGATTTACCTCGGAATTTTCTCAGACACACAGAGAAGTCATAATGCCCACTCTCCTTAAAGTTTTCCAAAAAATAGAAGAGGAGGGAATACTCCCAAACTCATTCTATGAAGCTAATATCACCCTAATACCAAAACCAGGCAAAGACCCCACCAAAAAAGAAAATTACAGACCAATATCCCTGATGAATGTAGATGCAAAAATACTCAATAAAATACTAGCAAACCGAATTTAAAAGTATATCAAAAGGATCATACACCATGACCAAGTGGGATTCATCCCAGGGATGCAAGGATGGTACAACATTCGAAAATCCATCAACATCATCCACCACATCAACAAAAAGAAGGACAAAAACCATATGATCATCTCCATAGATGCTGAAAAAGCATCTGAAAAAATTCAACATCCATTCATGATAAAAACTCTCAGCAAAATGGGAATAGAGGGCAAGTACCTCAACAAAATAAAGGCCATATATCATAAACCCACAGCCAACATTATACTGAACAGCGAGAAGCTGAAAGCTTTTCCTCTGAGATCGGGAACTAGACAGGGATGCCCACTCTCCCCACTGTTATTTAACATAGTACTAAAGGTCCTAGCCACGGCAATCAGACAAAACAAAGAAATACAAGGAATCCAGATTGGTAAAGAAGAAGTTAAACTGTCACTATTTGCAGATGATATGATATTGTACATAAAAAACCCTAAAGACTCCACTCAAAAACTACTAGAACTGATATCGGAATACAGCAAAGTTGCAGGATATAAAATTAACACACAGAAATCTGTGGCTTTCCTATACACTAACAATGAACCAATAGAAAGAGAAATCAGGAAAACAATTCCATTCACAATTGCATCAAAAAGAATAAAATACCTAGGAATAAACTTAACCAAAGAAGTGAAAGACCTATACCCTGAAAACTACAAGTCACTCTTAAGAGAAATTACAGGGGACACTAACAAATAGAAACTCATCCCATACTCATGGCTAGGAAGAATTAATATCATCAAAATGGCCATCCTGCCCAAAGCAATATACAGATTTGATGCAATCCCTATCAAAGTACCAGCAACATTCTTCAATGAACTGGAGTAAATAATTCAAAAATTCATATGAAAACACCAAAGACCCCGAATAGCCAAAGCAATCCTGAAAAAGAAGAATAAAGTAGGGGGGATCTCACTCCCCAACTTCAAGCTCTACTACAAAGCCATAGTAATCCAGACAATTTGGTACTGGCACAAGAACAGAGCCACAGACCAGTGGAACAGATTAGAGACTCCAGAAATTAACCCAAACATATATGGTCAATTAATATTTGATAAAGGAGCCATGGACATACAATGGGGAAATGACAGTCTCTTCAACAGATGGTGCTGGCAAAACTGGACAGCTACATGTAGGAGAATGAAACTGGACCATTGTCTAACCCCATACACAAAAGTAAATTCAAAATGGATCAAAGACCTGAATGTAAGTCATGAAGCCTTAAAACTCTTAGAAAAAAACATAGGCAAAAACCTTTTATACATAAACATGAGTGAGCTCTTCTTGAACATATCTCCCCGGGCAAGGAAAACAACAGCAAAAATGAACAAGTGGGACTATATTAAGCTTTAAAGCTTCTGTACAGCAAAAGACACCATCAATAGAACAAAATGGAACCCTACTGTATGGGAGAATATATTTATAAATGACAGATCTGATAAAGGCTTGACATCCAAAATATATAAAGAGCTCACATGCCTCAACAAACAAAAAACAAATAATCCAATTAAAAAATGGGCAGAAGAACTGAACAAACAGTTCTCCAAAAAAGAAATACACATGGCCAACAGACACATGAAAAGATGCTCCACATTGCTAATTATCAGAGAAATGCAAATTAAAACTACAATGAGGTATCACCTCACACCAGTAAGGATAGCTGCCATCCAAAAGACAAACAACAACAAATGTTGGCGAGGCTGCGGAGAAAGGGGAACCCTTCTACACTGCTGGTGGGAATGTAAATTAGTTCAACCATTGTGGAAAGCAGTATGGAGGTTCATCAAAATGCTCAAAACAGACCTACCATTTGACCCAGGAATTCCACTCCTAGGAATTTACCCTAAGAACACAGCAATCAAGTTTGAGAAAGACAGATGCACCCCTATGTTTATCGCAGTACTATTTACAATAGCCAAGAATTGGAAGCAACCTAAATGTCCATCGGTAGATGAATGGATAAAGAAGATATGGTACATATACACAATGGAATACTACTCAGCCATAAGAAGAGGGAAAATCCTACCATTTGCAGCAACATGGATGGAGCTGGATGGTATTATGCTCAGTGAAATAAGCCATGCGGAGAAAGAGAAACACCAAATGATTTCACTCATCTGTGGAGTATAAGAACAAAGGAAAAACTGAAGGAACAAAACAGCAGCGGAATTACAGAACCCAAAAATGGACCAAAGGGAAAGGGACTGGGGAGGATAGGTGGGTAGGGAGGGATAAGGGGGGGAAGAAGAAAGGGGGTATTAAGATTAGCATGCATGGGGGGGAGGGAGAAAGGGGAGGGCTGTACAACACAGAGAAGATAAGTAGTGATTCTACAACATTTCGCTATGCTGATGGACAGTGACTGTAAAGTGGTTTATAGGGGGAACCTGGTATAGGGGAGAGCCTAGTAAACATAATATTCTTCATGTAAGTATAGATTAAAGATAACAAAAAAAAAGAAAAGAAAGAAAGAAAAGGGGGATTACTCCTTGATAGGATAAAACTAACTGTAAATCAACAATTAATGCATGCTCTAAATATCCTTAATTTTGATCACTTAAAGGGTGTCAGATGATTGGCTATGGAGGTACACTTTTCTGATAATATTCCTTTCTCTTAAAAAAAAAAGCAGTTCCTGTGTGGTGACCTCCAATGAGTTCTACACAATGGTATAAAGGGCATATATCAAAGTGAAGGCAAAGGGTCTGTTTGTGTTTATACAGAGGATGAAAGCCTAATTAGGCTACCCAGAAAATGAACTAAGATACGATATGAAGAAGAACTTCCAACATCAGCACTCTCTGGAAGACTCATAGCAGAAGATGATCATCAAAACACCTCAACAAAGATCCAGGCGATGCTGCAGTTGTAGCTGCATCCATCCCACCGGTTCCTGGACTTGCCATTGGAATGAAGAAGGAGATATCTAAGCTGGCCTGTGCTTTCAGTACAACAACAAATTTGACTGGATCTATACTGTTGGAACTCAACCAAGAATTAGGAGAAGTGCAAGTTGTAGTGCTCCAAAATCTTACGACTATAAACTATCTACTGTTAAAAGAACATATGGGATGTGAACAGTGCCCAGGAATGGGTTGTTTTAATTTGTCTGATTTCTCTCAGACTGTTCAAGACAGTTGGACAATATCCATCATATCATAGACAGATTTTCCCAAATGCCTAGGGTGCCTAACTGGTTTTCTTGGCTTCACTGGAGATGGCTGGTAATTATAGATCTGCTTTGGTTATGTAACTGTATTCCTATTATGTTAATGTGTGTGCGCAATTTAATTAGTAGTTTAAAACCTATACATGCTTAAGGTACTCTACAAGAAGATATGTCAAAGAAATAATCAATCCTCCCATGTTTTCTTCCATCTGCTACCTCTATAGCTTTTCTTCTTCCTTCCTAATTACAACCCTTAAGTGGAATTCATGCCTCATATTGAATTTACCGAGTATCATAATTCCTCCAAGTGGTAAAGATACCTCAAGACAAATGCTGGGCATAGAAGCCACAGGGAATAAATATGCAAAGAAGTAAAAAGCTAACCTTTTCAAACAATATTTCCTCTCTCACTTACCAACTTTACATCTCCCTGTATGGCCCCGGAAGATGACTGGTTAGCCAGAGACAAGTAAGATTCCTCAAGGGAGGAACAACCTAAGACAGGCACAGTCGCAGGGGGGCCATCAGGTGAGAAATTGGGGATCAACAGTGGTGAGGCTTAGAACCTCACCCCCCTCCCCCGCTTTGAAAGAAATCTTCTGCATCTGTGGATGTTTTAATGCCCTTGTCTAGCTTGGATTAACACATAGTCTACAGGCACACACCTGATCATCTACAATTGCTCTCTTACAACACTAAACTATGTTTTCTACCTTTATCTTGCATCTACCTACCACTTCAGCATTTTATTAAAAATAAAAATAATGATAATAAAGGGAGAAATGTGGGATCCACATATAAATCAAGTATAAAAATCAAATGAATATTCATATTTGACCTGATTGTTTATAGTTCATAATGCGTGATCAAAACTGAAAGTTTCTGTGATGACTGCCCTTGTACTGTTCACCATGTAAGAACTTATTCACTATGTAAGAATTTGTTCACCATGTAAGAACTTGTTCGTTATGCTTCAGAAGATTGGAGACTGACGAGAATTAGGCTTGAAATGGATTAATGATTGTGCATTGAGCATTGACTCCCCTATACAGAATTTTATTGTTGTTAACAACCATTTGATCAATAAATGTGAGAGATGCCCTCTCAAAATATATATATATATATATATATATATATATATATATATATATTTTAATCACAAAAAAATAAATAGGGAAATCTACACTGATAGTAAGTAGCTTAGAGATTACTTAGGGCTGGGAAGCTGATCACGAAATGCCACAGGGTTTCTTTCAGAGGAGTTGAAAATGTTTTAAAATTTCTAAATGATTGTGGAGATGGTATCTTTGAATACGCTATAAGACTTTTGAAACTTTAAATGGGTGAGTTGCAAGGTATGTGGATTATATATCACAAAAAAGCCATTAAAAACAAACAAACAAAAAATGTAAAGAAGTCAGGCCATTATCTCCAGTCTACAGGTGGCAGAACTGAGGCTCACAGAGCTTAAATGACTTGTTCAGAGTCAATAACCCCCCATTAAAAAATGGTAAAGGGTCTTGTTACTCACACTAGGGAAATCAACTGCTACACCCTACTCCAAATTCATGACAGAGGAGTATCTCTAGGCACTGTTATTACTTTTGACATAAGGTCCCTTATTTTTAGACAGCAACATAAGCCTCAAGAAAATAGAGATAAGTATTTCTCTTATCACTCAAAGGAAACAATGACCCCATTATTGATCTACTGCAATCAAAGTAATGGATGTTTTAGGACTGGGTAAGTGGAAACCTATACAAAATTTATCTGGCTACTCTGGTGCTTTTACCTAGTAGGAAATACTCTAAGTAAGCATTTCATTTCAATCACTGTAAAGCAACTAGCTGTATTTTAACTTTCTCTCTAATTCATTGTCTCTGTAATTTTTTTTCTCACTCTTTATTCTATATAAGTAAACTAGAATCAAATGTGGTTCTAAGTATAAATCAAAGATGTCAACTTATGATAAAAGTATAAACAGATTGATCTAATCCAATTAGTTTTCTTGTCAACTAATCCTTACTTACTTGGTCTGAGACCTTTAAATAGCCCCGGTCACTAGCAAAATAATACTATTAATCCAGGTAAAGTACAATGAGAGATAAGTGGAGACAGCATCAGTAGTAGTGGAGAGAAGTGTACCGAATACATACTGGGCATTCAGTGAATAATTATGGAATGAATGAATAAATGTCCATAGTCAAGGGTAGTGGGGTAAGGAAAAAGAATTAACCAAAGATGACTTCTGCTTTTGCTTTGGAAATCACTGACAATCAGGAATATGAAAAGATTTAGGGAAGAGATGATGAGTATAGTTTTACAATTAATCAGTTTGAAAGGTGTATGGAACCTCCACATGTAGATGTGGTAGATAATTGAAAGTTGAATGGGTCTGGAGCACAACAAGGCTCTCTGGGTGGGATATCTATGGTCTGATATCTTCTCTTCAGCTAGAAAGTAAAAGCCAAGGGAATGAATAAGAAAAATTTATTCATCCATAGAATATGCATTGAAGCAGTGGGCTACATGCTGGAATAAAAGAACTAGAAGTTAAAATTCTTAAGGAACATCAACATTTAATAGAAGTAAAGGAATTAAGTTTCAAGCATGATAAACATAGTTTTCTAAGTTAGATTTTCTTTCTATTTGGACATATCTATTATATGATCTCAAATCATCTCTTCATGCCTTCTCCATAAGTTTTTAGAACATCTGAGCCCTTTTGGTATCATACAGTGCTACTGATATTCTTATCCTATAATCCAGTTACCTAAACTACATAAGTAGAGATTTAGATGGCTTTAGAACACACTACTAGGACAGGATTAAAGATGGTGGCATGAGAGGTGAGACAGAAACCTCCTCCCAAAACCACATATAATATGAAAATACACCAAATACTTTTAATCCTAAAAAAAGCAACAGGAAAGAAGGCTGTGGAAACAGCCTATACCTGGGGAAATTATCAGACCTCAAGGAAAAGGGTAAAGTACCAAAGCCATGATCCAGAGGGACCCAAGCCCTTCCCCGACCCCAGCTCACTGGTAGGAGGAAGAGAAACAGAGCAGGGAGGGAGTGGAGGCCTGGTGCTCTGGAGATTAGTGGGGTTGGAAAGCTAAGAAGGCAGAATGTTTGGAAAGACTGAGATTCCAGCCACTTGCGGAAAATGTATATCCACAACTGGCTGCTCTGGCACAAAAGAAAGGCAGGCAGTCTGAGAGACTTCCTAAGAGTGAGAGGGCTGCTAAAGGGGCAAGGATTGCACAAAGGTTGCTGCTCAGTAGAAAGGACAGGTGGACAGAATTGTCCAGGCACACTCTACCCAGGAGGTTGGGAACTTTCAGGAGCTTCAGATGCCCCATCCCACTGGTGGCTGCACAGCTGTGAGGTCCCCCGCCATGATACACAACACGATGAGACTTCCTCTGGCCAGGAACAGCTCACAAACTGGCTGCACCCACCATTGTGCCAGGCCAGTTAGAGGACAGCCCCACCTACAGCAGCTACAAAAGTTCTTCCATAGGTTGCAAAGTGTAGAGGCTTATCCCTGCATTTTTGGCCCACTGGCCCCACTGGCCCACTGGAGACAGGTACTGCAGCTAGGAAAAGAAAAGAGACTTTTCCTCCTGACAGGAACCAGTGCCACTCACCTACTACCCCTGCCATCACTCCAGGGGCTGAGTAGCTCCAGGGAGTCGAGCTTCTGGACATTAGATGGTGCCACCTACAAATATGACATCTCAAGGGAACTGGATCAAACCAAAATCCCACAGACACCAGAAAGAGGGCCAAGTGTAGTTGAACTCACCAATCTGCCTAAGAGAATTTCAAAATAAAAATCATGAACAGGCTCACAGAGCAACAGAAAAATATTCAAGATATAAAGGAGGAATTCAGGAATGAGATACAAACATTGAAGAATTCAGTATCCAAAATGAAACATACAATGGAAGGATTTAAAAGCAGATTAGATGAAGTAGAGGAGATGGTAAATGAAATAGAAACTAGAGAAACAGATATACAAAGAAGCTGAAGTAGAGAGAGAAAAAAGATCTCTAGGAATGAAACAATATTGAGAGAAATGTGTGTCCAATCAAAATGAAACAATACTTGCATTATAGGGGTAGCACAAGACAAAGAGAGAGAAAAATGGATAGAAAGTATCTTTGAAGAAAAAATTGCAGAAAAATTCCCCAATCTGGGGAAGGAGATAGTCTTTCAGGCCATGGAGATGCACAGATCTCCCAACACAAAGGACCCAAGGATGAAAACACCAAGCTATATAATAATTAAAATGGCAAAGATCAAGGATAAGGACAGAATACTAAAAGCAGCTAGAGAGAGAAAAAAGATCACATACAAAGGAAAACACATCAGGCTATCATCAGACTTCTCGACAGAAACCTTACAGACCAGAAGGGAGTGATATACTTAATGCAATGAAGCAGAAGGGCCTTGAACTAAGAATATTCTACCTGGCAACATTATCATTTAAATTTGAAGGAGGGATTAAACAATTTCTGGATAAGTAAAAGCTGAGAGAATTTACCTCCAATAAACCATCTCTACAGTGTATTTTGGAGGGACTGCTCTAGATGGAGTGTTCCTAGGGCTAAATAGCTGTCACCAGAGGAAATGAAACCACAGTAAAAAAAAGTAGAACAATTAATTACTAAGAAAATGCAAAATCAAATCAACTACCCCCAAAGTCAGTCAAGGGACAGACAAAGAGTACAGAATATGATACCTAATATATAAAGAATGGAGGAGTAAGAAAAAGGAAAGAAAAAAAGAACCTTTAGATTGTGTTTGTAATAGCATTCTAAGTAAGGTAAGTTAGACTGTTAGATAATAAGGAACTTACCCTTGAACCTTTGGTAGCCACGAATCCAAAGCCTGTCTTAGCAATAAATACATATCTATTGATAATCACCCTAAATGTAAATGGTCTAAATGCACTAATAAAAAGACACAGAGTCACTGAACAGATAAAGAAACAACACCCATCTATATTCTGCCTACAAGAGACTCACTTCAAACCCAAAGACATACATAGACTAAAAGTGAAAGGATGGAAAAAGATATTTCATGCAACTACTAGGGAGAAAAAAGCAGGGGTTGCAGTTCTTGTATCAGACAAAGTAGACTTCAAAACAAAGATAGTAATAAGAGACAAAGAAGGACATTACATAATGATAAAGAGGTCAGTCCAACAAGAGGATATAACCATTATAAATACCTATGCACCAACACAGGAGCACCTACATATGTGTAACAAATACTAACAGAATTAAAGGGGGAAATAGAATGCAATACATTCATTTTAGGAGACGTCAACACACCACTCACTCCAAAGGACAGATCAACCAGACAGAAAATAAGTAAGGAAACAGAGGCACTGAAAAACACATTAGAATAGATGGACCTAACAGACAAACCAAATAGACATCTACAGAACACTCCACCCAAAAGCAGCAGGATACACATTCTTCACACATGCACATGGAACATTTGATAGAATATCGATCATATTCTAGGCCACAAAAAGGGCCTTGGTAAATATAAAAACATTGAAATTGTGCCAGCCAGCTTCACAAACCAAAAAGGTATGAAACCAGACATAAATTACAGAAAGAAAATAAAAAAGCCCACAAACACATGGAGGCTAAACAACATGCTCCTAAAAAGTGAATGGATCAATGACCACATAAAAACAGAAATCAAGCAATACATGGAGATAAATGACAATAATTCAACATTGCAAAATCTGTGGGATACAGAAAAGGCTGTGCTAAGAGAGAAGTATATTGCAATACAGGCTTACCTTAGGAAAGAAGAAAAATCCCAAATGAATAGTCTAAACTCACAATTGGTGAAATTAGAAAAAGAAGAACAAATGAGGCTCAAAGTCAGTAGAAGGAGGGACATAATAAAAATTAGAGCAGAAATAAATAAAATCAAGAAGAATAAAACAATAAAATGAATCATTGGAACCAGGAGCTGGTTCTTTTAGAAAATAAACAACATAGATAAACCCCTAGCCAGACTTATCAAGAAAAAAAGAGAGTCTACACACATAAAAATAATGAGAAATGAGAAAGGAAAGATCACCATGGATACCACAGAAATATAAAGAATTACTAGAGAATACTATGAAAAATTATATGCAAACAAACTGGATAACCTAGAAGAAATGGACAACTTTCCAGAAAAATACAACCTTCCAAGGCTGAGCCAGGATGAAACAGAAAATCTGAACAGACCAATTATCATCAATGAAATTTAATTGGTAATCAAAAAACTACCTAAGAACAAAACTCCTGGACCAGATGGCTTCACTGCTGAATTTTACCAAAAATTTAGTGAAGACCTAATACCCATCCTCCTTAAAGTTTTCCAGAAAGTAGAAGAGGGAATACATCCAAATATATTCTATAAGGCAAGCATCACTCTAATACCAAAGCCAGACAAAGACACTACAAAAAAAGAAAATTACAGACCAATGTCCCTGATGAACATAGACACAAAAATACTCAACAAAATATTTGCAAACTGCATTCAAAAATACATCAAAAAGATCATCCATCATGATCAAGTAGGATTAATTCCAGGGATGCAAGGATGGTACAACTTTCGAAAATCCATCAACATCATCCACCACATCAACAAAAAGAAGGACAAAAACCATATGATCATCTCCATACATGCTGAAAAAGCATTCAACAAAATTCAACATCCATTCATGATAAAAACTCTCAGCAAAATGGGTATAGAGGGCAAGTACCTCAGCATAATAAAGGCCATATATGACAAACCCACAACCAACATCATACTTAACAGCGAGAAGCTGAAAACTTTTCTTTTAAGATCTGGAACAAGACAAGGAATCCCACTCTCCCCACTTTTATTCAATATAGTTCTGGAGGTGATAGCCATTGCAGTGAAATAAAAGGCATCCAGAATGGTAAAGAGGAGGTTAAGTTGTCACTGTTTGAAGATGACATGATATTGTACAAAAAAACCCTGAAGACTCCACTCTAAAACTACTAGAATTAATAACTGAATTCAGCAAAGTTTCAGGATACAAAATTAATACACAGAAATCTGTTGCATTCCTATATACTAACAATGAACTAGCAGAAAGAGAAATCAGGAAAATAATTCTATTCTCAGTTGCATCAAAAATAATGAAATTCCTAGGAATAAACCTAACCAAGTAAGTGAAATACCTATACCCTGAAAACAAGACACTTATGAGAGAAATCAAAGAAGATACCAATAAATGGAAACACATCCCATGCTCATGGGTAGGAAGAATTAATATTTGTCAAAATTGCCATCCTGCCTAAAGCAGTCTACAGATTCAAATGACTTATCTGATAAGGGGTTATCATCCAAAATACATAAAGAGCTCACATGCCTCAACAACCAAGAAACAAATAACCCTATTGAAAAATGGGCGGAGTATCTGCACAGACACTACTCCAAAGAAGAAATTCAGATGGCCAATAGGCACTTGAAAAGATGCTCCACATCGCTAATCATCAGAGAAATGCAAATTAAAACCACAATGAGATATCTCCTCACACCAGTTAGGATGGCCAACATCCAAAAGACAAACAACAACAAATGCTGGCAAAGATGTGGAGAAAGGGGAACCCTCCTACACTGCTGGTGGGAATGTAAATTAGTTCAACCATTGTGGAAAGCAGTATGGGGGTTATTCAAAAAACTAAAAATAGAAATACCATTTGACCCAGGAATTCCACTCTAGAAATTTACCCTAAGAATACAGAATCCCAGATTCAAAAAGACATTTGCACCCCTCTGTTTATTGCAGAACTATTTGCAATAGCCAAGAAATGGAAGCAACCTAAGGGTCCAACAGTAGGTGAATGAATAAAGAAATATGGCAAAAATGATACAATATCATTTCTGAGATTGGGTTATAAAAGGACTGTGACTTCCACGTTTGGAGTTCTCTCTTACCCTCTCGAATCACACTGGCAAGAGCCAACTGCCATGATGTGAGGGAGCTCTGTGGAGAGGGCTCTTGACAATGGAATGAGGCCTGCCAGCAATCACTAGGTGAGGTTGGAAGCTGACTTATCCCCAGCCAAGCTTTCACAAGCCCACAACTTTGCTCAATAATTTGACTGTAGCTTGACTTAGACTGAACCAGAGGTGCCAAAATAAACCATGCCAGATTTCTGATGCACAGAACTGTGAGAGGATAAATGTTTGTTGTTTTAAGCAATTATGTATTAGGGTAATTTGTTATGGAGCAATAGATAACTTATACAATAGATAACTTACACATTAAATAACGTACATCTGTAACTCCCAGTACTTTCTGCCCCAATCGACTTTCATCTGCCTTTTTCTGTTCCCATTTTCAGTATGCCTGTGGCTGGGACTGTGCATTTATAGGAAAATCCCAAGATCATGCTTCATTTTCATCTCTCCACACCATCCTGCAGAGGTCCCATGTGCTGTGAATATTATTTTATATATTAATTAATCAGAAGCAAGGTCTAATAGAAAGAAAGTGTCTGGATTCAGACAGATCTCAATGCAAAGCACAAACTCTCCACTTCCTAGTGTGACTTTGTTCAAATCATATAATCCCTTAGACTTTAGATCTCATCATTCATAAAGCGTTGGTCATTGCTATAACAGAAAAACTACAAAATGCAACTGGACCTTGGACTTAGAATTCCCAACTTAGCTAAGAAACTTCAGAGAAGGCATTCCGGTATAAGCAAATTCAAGAAGGATGATTAGAGGTTATCAAGCAAAAACAGGAAGGAATGGCATTCTCAGCACAGGCAATAGCCCATACAAATGACTGGTACCTTTGACAGATTGACAGAATGCATCATTTGAGAGGAGAGTAGCAAGTGACAAGACTGCAGAGATAAACAAGATTCAGATCAAGACTTTGACTGGAGAAGAATCCAGGCTTCTCATAATGGCAACTGGGCGTCATTGAGGATTTTAAGCAGGGATAGTGAAATACTGAGATTTGCATCTTGGACATACCCCTCTATGTCTGGTAAATGCAGTGGTCTGCAAACTTTTTTATGAAGTGTTAGGTAGTAAATATTTTTCACTCTGTGATCCAAAGAATCTCTGTCACAACTATTCAATCCTGCTGTTGTACTGCAAAAGATGCCATAGACAGTGTATATGCATGGGCATGGCTGTGTCAAATAAAACTTTATTTACAAGAACACACAATGGGCAGTATTTGGCCCACAGGCTATAGTTTGCTGATCCCTGGTATAAAGTATATAGACTGAAGTGCAAAGAGATTGAAAAATATTTGGAAGTGTATTTAGTTAATTACTTAATTCATTCACTTAACACATCCCTATGAAATACTCAGGACACAGTGATGACAGGAAAGACACAGTTCCCCTTCTGGTAGAAGTCATAACACAGTCAATCAGAATTAAGTGAGAATAGCCTTAATAATAAGCTTTGTAACCTGAAAATCTTGAAATGCACATAAATCATCATCACTGTAAGTGGTTCAATTATATATATATTTTTATTTTATTACAAGGCATTTTTAAAAAACAATGTCAAGCACATATTTACTGATTGATTCAATAGAAAGACTTAAAGACATTGTAGAAAGTTCCACACAAACGAGCCTAGTAGAGAGTTTAAGAGACATGCCAAGACTTGTGTTAGGTATTTTTTATTTATGACCTCATCTGACAGTCACAACACCTTTTTAAGGTGGCCATTATTGTCCCATTTTAAAGATGTGGACATATGGCCTGAAGAAGTCTGATCACTTCCTAGGTCACAGGGAAGTGAGATGCAGACTCTGACTAAGGTTCTCTTTCCCTTCCCCCACACTGCCTGTTTGGGAAATAACAAAGCAGTAGGGCGTTGGAAACCAGAATTTTATAGCAGGGAATTAAGCCCAGAGGTTGAGATGAGCCCTTCAGGGTCCCACAGAGAACTCAGGATTGGCCTGGGAACTGCAATCAGGAATCCCAATTGCCACTTCCTGCTTCTAATCACTTTCCCAAGAGAGTTTTCCCAGCTGTTCCCTGAGAAGAAGGCTGAGAGAAGCTTTTAAAATCCAAGCCCTTGTTATAAATTTAGACTTTAGGGTAGGAAAAGAAGAAGAAAAAAAATGGTTGGCTTAAGAAAATAATGTTTCCCATTCATCAGATCGAGAGCAGTGGACAGAGGAAGGGAAAGTATATTTGGTCACTTTGACTGCTGGCCTCAAGGCGAGGAAGCCCTGGTCTGCCCTGAAACCTCACCATCCCACTTGGAGGGAATGTGGTCATGCGCAGAAATACGTAGCTGTACAAGGAAGGCTTCTGTTTCTCCCTAATGAGTTGATTATATCCTGTCAGAAGAATTGTAAGGCCATCAAATGTCAAGTCAATGTTCTCAAACATATTATTTTCATAGCAGCTGGGTCTGACTAACTCTTGAAACAGAGCGTCCTATTGTTACATTCTACTGAGAATGTTAAAGTGAAACTTAATTAGAAAAGAAAGAAAGAAATCTTGCAGGTCACATGAACCCGCTTCGTGCAAGTTTACAAGACAGTATTTAGAGGCCAATTTTATTAAGATGACTTGGTCACTTAGTTCACAATCATGACAGAGGAAGTAAATGTGGAATGTGTTATTTGCCCACAAGAGCCATTTTCTGAGAAGGTGGGTGGATGTCTCTTCAGTTACTGACTCTGCATACAAAGGGTTGGAAGGTTGAGTTTGGAAGTCAGAGGTGCTGAGTTCCAGTGTTTGGTTTTCCAACACATGCGCCTGAATGAATGTGGTTTATCACATTCTCAAAGAAAGGTATGACACTGAGATGAAATAGAGGGACTTTCGCACCGGACGACCAGCGCCTTAGCTACATTACGTGCTGAATGGTCTGGAGTGAATTTATCAGGTAGGCATAGAAATAACTAGATAAAAGGTTTTGAGGGCATTTAATGACATAAAATAAACAGCACATTGGTACAGAATTAAGTGTTCAGTAAGTGGTAGTGATAAATGATAAAAATGATAATATGATGAAAATGGGAAAAGATGGAAGACGAATCATATAGAACGTGTCGCAGGCCAATCAAAGTGAGCAAGGATGCCGGGCAACGTGACTCTGACCCTGAGAGGCAGCCTCTGACTTGCACTTTGATGTTTGCACTGGGTAGGTTTCACAGCGCAATTGTGACGCCAGGAAGCTAGGTCTCCCTTCAGAAATTAGAGCCTGTCTCCCTCCACCCAAACCTAGTTCTCATCACCAAATTTTGTTATTGATACTCTATTTGGTCTTCACTTACTTCCCTTTTCTTGGTACAATTTGTTGATGAGGCAGGCATAGTTCTAAAATGGACCCTGGCCCATTTCTAAAACATTCCTGGACCCTGGTGTACTCATGCTACCCACTTATTCAACCAAACACTAATACAGGTACTGCTGTGAGGGATTGTGCAAATGTAAATAAAGTCCCACACTGACGGGACTTAAGACCGAGTATGAGAATGGGCCTGACCTGAACGCATGAGCCCTTTAAAAGCAGAGCGTTTTCTTCAGCTGCCAATAGAAAAGAAAATCAGAGATCCAAAGCTGGCTTGAAGATGGCAAGGGCTCATAGTAAAAACGCAAAAGGCCACTAGAAACTGACAGCTGACAGCCAGCACGGAAGCAGGAGCTTCTGACAATCACAAGGGATTGAATTCTGCCAACAGCAAGAAGATTGGAAGAGGGTTTTGGTTTTCTTTTCTAGAGCCTGGAAATGAAATTCCAGGCTAGCTGACATCTTAATTTCAACCTTTCAATATCCTGGGCAGAGAAACCAGCCATGTCACGCTGGACTCCTGACCTAGAGGGCTCTTGGGTAATTAGCGGGTATTGTGTTAAGCCACTGATTTTGTGGTGATTTGTCACAAAGCAGTAGAAAACAAATATGAGTGGTCTGAATACCTTAAAAGCTAAAGTTGGTCTGAGTACTCCAACCTCTGAGCGAGTCTGGCTTATCTGTCCAGGCTTAGATTAGGAAAGATTCACAATAATAACTCTAATCACTCGAGTTAAACATGTAATTGCGTGCACGTGCACACACACACATACACACACACAGGCTTTTTCTCAAAATATTGGGATAACTAAGGCAAAGGTTACCTGAAAAAATACAGTAAATGTCCCCAAGTTCCTTCTCCCAGTCAGCATGCCATTTCTTAGTAAGTACTGACCCATCACTGTGTGCTGGGCTCTAGGAGGGACCCACAGGGATGGAACCTAAGTAACAAATAGCTGAAATTCTTCAGAGGTTGCTGAATACGGCGAGGAAGCAGTGGGATAAAGGGAAGCCCAGAGGAAGGAAACATAATCCAGTCCTAGAAATCAAGAACAGCTTCCAAGAGCAAGTAGTTTCTAAGAGGAAATCTCAAGAACTGCCTGAAAAATGGATGTAAAAGGGAGAAAATGTTTCCAGAAGGTAAGAATATCATGTGCAGACTATTGAGAAGGTTGGAGGCCAGAGCTCTCTAGAACCATGCAGATCTACACATCCTGACTGGAGTGTGCCTCGGGGTAGTGGGAGAAGAGAAGCTGAAGAGAGAAGCAGAAAGGATGGTACAATGAAATCCTCTCTAAAGAATTTGGAATTCTTTCTGAAGTCAAGGGAAATCCCTGAACATTGATAAGCAGACAAGCAATAATATTAGCCTTGGTTAACCAAAGATCACTCTATTGGAGCTTGCAGAATGGTTTGAAGAAGGACCTTAACCCTGGAGACAATAAGTTATTTCATAAATTCAAGGGAAGTTGAGAGGATGGCGGTCTGAACAAAGGCAGTGCCAGGTGACAAGAGCAGAGATTTGAGAACTGCTAATTTTATATTTTTCAAGACTTGGTTAGATATAGGAAGAGAAGGAAAATGGAGTCAAGGGCAAATTTCAGATATTCTAGCTTTGGAAATAAGGCTGGGTAGAAATGCCGGTGAACGAGAAGGGCTCTCTGGAGAAGAAGACCATTTATTTGAGGGTAGGGGATGGGGGAGAAGGTGGAAGGTAATGGTTTTGGTTTGGGACATGTTGGATTTTAGGTATTCATGGGAAGATGAAATGGATATACGAAGTAGGGAGTTGCTTTTGTGATGAGATTGGTAGAGACAGGAGTGACTCTATAACCTCTTGATTTCATGGATTATAAACACCAAAAGCATAGATTCCAAAAACAGCATCACAAATTTCTTAACATATTTTCTCTTAATTCTTCTTTCAGTTAATTGAAGTTGGTTAAATTCTAGGGATGCAAAATTGATGAAAACTAGCATATCATTTGCATTGCCACCATAACCAGACCTCTCCTTTACCTTTAGGTGGAATAATAGCATAATCACCAGGCATTTTAAGGGAGGTGAACATAAAAGCATTCTATGAATCAAAAGATTCAAAGAAATCAAAAGTCCCAAAGAGACTTGGTCAATGTGTATGACATGGTTTCCTTTTATTAAACATAATTTTTTCATATAGCTAAATGGTTAAGAACACTTATTACTGACACTGTGAAATTAAAATGGGGAGATAAAAGATAAGTCAGAGAATCAATTTCACCTTAGAAAATAAGCAATCTCATTAGAGACGTGCTCAGTTGTGTCTGCCCTCAAGTCTTGGAAAAATAAAAGCAACATGGTTCCATGGCTTTAATAAATAGTGACCAGGAGGGATCATCTTCCATTAGAAACACTCTACCTAGGTTTTATTTTAACTATTCATTTACTGAACAAGTATTAATATTTAAGTAATTAGCAAACAATGACAAGTAGAGGCAGAACGTCATTGGAGCTTTAGGATGCAAAGGCGGCATAGACCTGCATTGCATTCTAGTTACAATATTTACTAGATGTGTAACCTTGGACGAATTATATATTCTAAATATTATACATATCCAAAATGGGAGAATAACAGAACTTACACAACTGGCATCAGCATTCAATGAAAAAGTGCATGTAAAGAATTTTGTACCTGTAAAGAACTTTTCAAAGTGGCACATTCACTTGATAAACATTGGTTACTTTTATTATCATTTTTGCCATCCTTACTTGTATTAGTTCTCCATATGAAGGGTTTCTGACATGTTATTAACCTCTAGAGCAATATTCTATAATTCTATAGCACTACCCTTGAAGACATGGAGATCAAACATTTGCAGTATGTGTCAATAGAAAATAGAGCAGAAAAACATTAAATAACATCTTTTAATTGGTTACAATGCATTGGCTATATATTCCAAGTGCTTCTCTTATATTTATCTATATAACAACCCTAGGTATGAAATTGGGCTTTAAACAGAACTGATATTTTCTATCTCAAATCACATGGAGCCACTCAAATGTGATGAACAACAAAATGAACCACCTTATGTATGTATGTATTATTTAGGCATACTTTTTTCAAACTGTTTATCAACCATTTCATCATTGAACTTCCAACACCTGAGCTTGGGCTTTTATGATGCTAGCATGTGTGTTATATCAATACACATATTTGAAACACAACAACCCCGAGTATTTAATAGATTCCTAAACTAACGTATCTAACTCTAGATATTTCTTAAGATTTGTATAAAACAGTGACATCAAAATAGTCTTCAAGTCTTGACCAATGATTATTCCACTATACCTAACATTTACTGAGTGCTTTTCCATGGATTGGGCACTTTGACAAACATTTAACATGCATTTAGTTCTCAATACCACTTTCTGAATCAAGCATTATAATTATTGCTTTCATGATAAAACTGATCTTTAAGGAAGCTAAATCTACCGCACTTGTAGTAACAGACAAGGATTAAGCCAGGACTCTAGTATGGTTCTACATAACTCCAAAGCTTCTGCTATTACAGTCACTTAGTTTTCCTGCATTCCTCTCTGACCCTTAAATGTGTATACTTTTTATAAATTACTAATTTATTATTAACTTCATGGCTTGGATGCTACTTTCAGATGCACTGAGAAATTGATTGGCCAGGTCAGATAAACAAGAGCAAGGAGAAGCAGAGACAACGGAAACGAATGTGATTAGAGAAGAGAATTGAGCTGGCCCTGAAGGGCATTTTGGCAGACATTGTTACATGCTTACCCAGTACTTACAACACCTTCCTTCTTTGCCAAAAGAAACTAGATTATGTTCAGAATCATGATGCGTTCACTCCTAGGTGATGAACCATTACTGGGCGAAGTCAATCATTATCATTTTATGCTCTATCTTCCTTGCCCCTAGGGTAGCTCTGGTTCAAATTTTAGCCTATGAAGTATAAGAAGCCTTCTGGGGCTTCCAGAAAAGACTGTTTTGTGATAAAAAAAAAAAAAAAGTCATGGCTGTTACTTTCCACCATCTCAATTTGAACATGGAAATGATGCCTGGAGCTGCAGTAACCACCCAAACCCATTGAGGAAAAGCCAAGCAAAGCCTTCTTGAACCTTGATACAGTTAAACCATTGAACTACCCCTACCTCCAAGTTTCCTGTTACATGAGAAACCCACTAGGAGTCAAAATTCCCGTTACTTGAATCCGAAGACATTTCTATCTGATATAATTATATAAGCTATGGATAAATATAGAGATAGAAGTATTAGTATTATGAATACTTCCTAAGCAAATAAAAGCAACAGTTTATAGCTAGCTCAGTGTTTAATGCATTTTATTTTGTTGTTTTTTTCCTGCCGTGTTTCAATGGCTTTTCTAGGTATGGTATTATGTTCTTTGAGAGATGAAGGCTGGTTCTATAGATGACCCAATTGCAGATATATTCAGCTTCGTGTTTTGAAGAGAAAACTATGCCACACAGCTAAATACCTCAGAGCATTGAATGATGGCAGAACCAACCAATGGCCTTGTGGAAAACTGACTCTGACTCTTCATGTGGGTTTAATTCACTGCCCCTTGGTAACTCAACATATAACGGGCACAATAAAAGTTCCATGCAATAGACACAACTCATAAAATTTTCATTTCTACCAGAACTTTTCCTAATGTAAAACCGGACACCCCAGCAACACATTTGCTGTCTACAGGTGTTGAAACTGTGGTTAAAGCTGAATATTAACAGCATTTCACAATTGTGCTATCATCTGGATGACACAACAATATGTAGATTTTATAAACAGCAACTGTTCATTTTTGTGGTTGGTTTTTTTCTGGATGTGCCCAAGAGCCATTTGACTAAATAAGTTGGAAACAGTGAGAATGAGCATAAGGGAGCAGTGACATTGCCTGGCACATGCAAAGCCAAATCCTGCAGGAACTCACAGAAAAGAAGGTTACCAGAAAAGTCCCCATACCCCCAAGATACAGTCAAAATACCACAAAAATATAAATGTTCTCTTGTGGATTGACTCTGCCTTCTGAGGCATTTTGTACTTATTCTACTACACCATTTTGCTCCAAGAATACTGTTGGACCATAATATTAAAACATTGGATAATGATGTTTGTCTAAGGGTAAATCCCTTTTAGAAGGCACATGTCAAGTCATAAAAGTACCTGTCATATTTAAAATCATTGTTGTAAGTATTCACTCCCAACAACAAAACATTTTACTTCTGCCTGACAAATGATCTATTATTTCATGGAATGATGGAATATACTTTAGAGATCTTCTTGCAATACTAGTGCTGAGAATCGAAGTGAATATAATTGCCCAAGACTGTGCCTCAGAAACAATTTATGGAACCTGAAAGATGAAAATAACTCATCAGGGAGATGAAAAGGGATGAGGAAAGTCACCAAACACTGTACATGGATAACATCTTTAGGGAAGAGCTAGTGAAGGTAAGGAGTTGTGTATGTATGGGTGAAGGGTCATATGCTCTCCTGAAGACGCTGTTCTGATATAAACATATTCTCTAGACTCCCTTGCAAAACAAAATATATTATATTATACATGTTGTATTAAATATGCATTTAAAAGTATTGATGCACGAACTAGCAAATATTCATTCGGCATTTAAAGGTTACATTAGAATTTGTAAAAAGAAATACAGAAAGGTGCCCCATTACTATTTCTGGCCTGCAAATCTTCTAATACAACTGTGGAGTCAAACTCATGACTTGTAAACAGCCACATAACAATGGAAGAACTGGATGGCACCAAAGTCAGTCAGAACATGTTCCGTTGGTGCATGGGATGAAAAAGAAAATACATTTATTTAATGAATTAACATTAATCAAGTTTAGCTGGATAAGTTTGAGTAGCATCTAATTCTGTGGTTACAATGAATAATGAGACATGAGTGTCCTCAGGACATTCACACTATGCCATGCAGACATTCTTGCCAATGTAGTAGGACCTTTGGGTTGCAATCTATTTATGTCTATTCTTTCTCTCAGAGCTCCTCCTTGCTCTTGGTTTCAAGGTTTCAGCTTTGTCATAATGTTTGACATCATCATGTCCTCTCATAATTCTGACTCTATACCCACACCTTTTCCTCCACCCAAAAAAATCTCAATTCTACTTCACAGCTTTCCTCCACACATCATTTTAAAAATTTCAGTTGCAGGTGCTGCCATCTCTCTTATCTCCTCCATGTGTCTTATTTCAAATTCCAAAGAGAGGACAACAGGTTGGACGTGGCTCTGTCTTCAGGACAGGACACAGGGGCTACTTATGACAGGTTAATGATCCCGGGGTTAAGTGTCTTCCTTACTGCCACGGCTCTGGGTGGGTCAGATATGTAATTGATACGGTTATTACAAATGCGGGGTTTAAGGAACTGGCAGGATTTCCAAGTAACCCTGTCTAGTTCAGGGGTTGACAAACTTTCTGTAGAAAGCCAGATAGTAAACATTTTAGGCTTTATGGATCACGTAGCACTGAGGGTACTTGCCTAACAATCTACATAACTTACACACATTATAACAACTTCTATAACTTATACAACAAATTTGTAACTTACAGTACTATGCAACAACTACTTGAATATGCAAAAACTGGTTTTAGCTTGCAGGCTTCAGGCCATTAAAAAAAAAAGGCAGAAGACCAGATTTGGCTGACAGGCTCTCAGTTGCCAAATCTGGTCTTCCTTAAGGTGTGGTGTTAGAAAAGACGTATGTTACTTTTCAATATACACATCGGGTTCATTCACACAGGGGTCATAAGTAGGCTTACCCAGCTCTACACTCAGTCAGACTCCACACTCATCTTCCTTACTTGAGTTAGACATCCTAGCAAACAGACTTGTCTGACTGGGTTTTCCCGAAGCTAGTCTTGAGACAAGGAGTTTATTTGAGAGATGATACCAGCAAACACTTGCAGGGAGGGAGGAAGTGAGTAAAGAAAGCAGACAGCTGTTAAAGGTCTTGCTCTCAAACTAGTTATGACTATAGAGACGTAGAGTTTAGCTCCAACCCCAGGAACTCTGGGAATCAGCATGGAATTCACACCTTGAGACCTCTCTTTTGGGGTAGTTATTCACCATCTCCCACCCCATCATTGAATAGGGAGCTGCTAACATTATTTCTCTAACACTTCCAGTCTGACTAATATGTCAGTCAGGCAAAAGAGGCTTCAGCTTCCAGAAAAATCTGTCTAGGCAGTGGGAAAGCAAGGCATTCAGATTAACAAGCGCTCCAGCCACACTGATTTACAATATCTACACAAGAATCATATAAATAGGGTAGAATGAAATGATACACCTATTCTTCAGAAAAACACCTCATTTGCTACCTGTTCACCCAACCTACATTTGGTGTTGCCAAAAAGCATTGACTTGCATAGAGCATCACCATTATGAACTGCCTTCTGAGCAGAGTGATGGGATCTGTTAACCTACCTGCTGGAGGATCTTGTGAAGCTTATTCCCCCAAGTTTCTTTTTCTTTTTTTATTTGTCCATCTTGTTTTCTCTCCTATAAATTGAGTTAACAGTCCCTGAGAAATCACCTAGCTTTTTTAGAGAATGAAATGTGATACTAAAAACCATGTGTGTAGATCTGGCACATTTTAGACACCCAAGAAATACTATTCTACTTTCTTCTTTTCCTCCCACTTGTCCTAGGGCACTTCTGTTATATTTTCCTTTCCATGTGTGATTAGGAATCCTTTTGCGAATGAGAGACTAGAAAGCTTGCACTGATTGGAATATGGCAGCCATTCAACACCTCCTCTGTCTGCCCTGAGCTCATCTGATCCAATGGGAATGGAGAATCTCAGACTGCTTCATGGGTCACTCTGGAAAATTCCAAATTGAAGCTTTCCTGAGAAAGGAGACATTACCTCAGAACTTCCACTGTGGCTATTATGGAGTTTCTGTTGTGTGAATGGGTATTTTCACCAGATATTGGAAAAATGTTAAAGCTCAGCTCTAATGCAATAAGGCAACTCATTTAGCCATCAGCTCATGGCATTGTGAGAAAAAATGTTTAATTAGACAAATGCTCCACCAGGAATTGTGGCCAAAGCAAATTATCATTTCATAAAAAGAAAAGAAGATAAAGAAACAACAGGTTGCTATTATTTTCCTTCTTGCCCACGTCTTTGTAAAATAGACTTGAAGTCTCAAATACATACCTAAAATACTAAATGACCACTGAGAGATTAGGGAAGCCTAGTCTCCTTGCTGATTGGATGAATGGAGGGATGGATATTCCAGACTTTTAAAAAATATCCTATGAATAAATCAATGGAATAGTAACTGAGGAGGACTTCAGAATGCTTCTTGGAAGACAGGCTTTTGAAGAAGACAATGAAGGACGAATAATTAGAAGTGAAGTTTGGGGAGAGGATATTTTTGGTTGAAAGGACAGTATAGAGAAAGGCACAGAGAAAATTAAAAGAAATGCAATTTCATCTGCCATATGAAGAAGTGTAAAAGTGTCTCCTCACTTTCACATTTTAATAGAAAGAAACAAGATTTTTTTCCAAATAGAAATCAGAACATAGTTTTAAAGTTCTTAAAATCTGTCTCTAATAAATAAACTTTTCTTATTAATTTCTCTTTAAAGATACATTTACTTTGGATAAAAATAATGAGCACATACTTGGTTTTTAACTAGCACAGTTCTATAACCAATACAACAATTTTTATTTTCCAAATGCCCCTACTATACTTGTACATATAAATTTATATTTATATAATCATTATCTTTATAATTATTTTAAATTATTTATAACATTCCATTGAATGGAAAAGCCATAATTTATTGAGTGGGCTCATTCAAATGTTTCAATGTTTCTGCTATCATATATCAATTTGCAAGGAATATCTCTATTAATCTCTTAATTAATTTTGATCAGTTCCTTTCTTCAGGATAAACTCCCATAGTGACATTACTAGATCAAAGGATATTATCTTTGCTGTGGTTCTTGATACATATTGTTAATTGCAATCACAAAACAATTATCCGTTGCACACCGACCAGTAATACATCAGTGTATTAATTTCTCTGAGCCCTGCCAGCATTGAGCACTACCAGTTTTAAAATTTTTGAATAATTTAGCAGGTATACAAATAATCTGAGGAATTTTAACTTTAATGGACTACTGCACTACTGCTAATTAAGCCCACATAGGAACTGTGGAGACAACTCATTTAACAAATACTTGTTGAGCACGGTTTTTGTTCTCACTCCATGTAGCAAGAACAGGGAAGGAGAAGCATGTAAAGAGAGGTAACCAGGGCTCTCGACAAATAAGACCTCAGTTAGGATTTTTTACATTAATTTCAGTGCTCTGGGGAGCCACTGTAAGTGAAATAAATGATTTCATGAGATCCCTGCCCAGGAGTTTTTTTAAATCAGAGGTGTCTGGTCCATGGGACCAGAGTACCATGACCTGTCCATGGAGATTCCTCTCCATCTTTAAGAAAGAAAGGACATTCGTTGGGCACTAAGGCCCCCCTGTACCGAGAGGAGTGCCAGGTGCTGGACACATCCAGTCTCATTCTGTCCTAACAACTATCCTATAAGGCCTGTCCCATTTTTACAGATGAGGAAACTGAAGCTCCGTGTACTCTCTTTGGGAAGAATTTCTGTTTATCTTCCTTACTAAGGAAGAGAGGAAGCTCCCTCAAGGAGCTTTGATAGAACTCAAACCATTTTGCCCTGTCTTTTCTTTTTAAATCCCCATAGTACCTTCACCAGTGGAAACTGGTGTATCCCATGCCCCACAAGATCAGCCGTCACGTGAACTGGTCCCCACCCATTTCCTGCATCCCTCTGATGGGTCTTAGACTTCCAAAGGAGGCTGGCTGGATCCCAGAACAGTAAATCCGTGGAGCTGGGAATATGTGAAATTGGAAATCCGAATCTAGAATGTCATCTAAGATTTTGAACTAGTCACTCTCCTCCCCTTGATCTCAATTCCTCAAACGTGAAGGGGTGGGGTGGGGGCAGGGAGATCAACTGAAGGATCTTGGGGTCACTCCCGCCCTAATCATCTATAACAAGACCATCCCAGTGGACTGCACAACCAGGAAGGAACAAGACTAAGAGCTATTTCTCCCCAGAAATGTGATTCTACAGTTTCAGTTTCCTGGAACAACTGAAGAGGGTGGTAATAGAATCCATGGAGAGAGACTTTATGTGGCTAATATTCCAAAGTGCAGTAATAAACAGAGCACATCTAAGTGACACAGAAATTACGAGGCAGAGACCATAATAATAACTCATGTCTGCTTCTATTCACCAGAATAGACAAGATTCGCTTCCACTCCCAAGACACCAGAGCAGCAGAAAAAGAAGTAATTCTATTAGTTGCCACCACATGTATTTTGCTTTACGCTAGTTTTTCTTTTCTTCTTCTTCTTCTTTTTATTTTTCTGCCACCCACAAAATTGAAACCCAGTCATCTATCTGCTGCCTTATGTCCAGGAATAAAGTGGTGGTTAATTAACTACATCATAGGAACCTCGGCATCATGTTTTCCAGTGCTGGAAAGCAAAGCTCCTCTGTATCGGGCAGCTTTGTAATATACAGTTATGCACATTAGATAACTGGGAAGCAGTTTTGAATACAACACATTTGCAAACGATTTCCCAGTTTCAAGGCAACTAGGTGATCATGTTTGGCGAACAGGATCTCACCATTCTCCACCTCCAAAACAATTCTTGGAAGATTTTTTTCTGACTTCTGATGCATACACCAACAGACAGGGAATTTTACTACATTACTGCTCTATGATTCAGCCCATTCTAATTTGTATGACAGTTGAAATTATTGTGAAAAATTCCCTCTTAGTCCTGTTGCAGCAAGACAAGGGAACATTTATTCTTTGTACAACTATTCTTCAAGGAGGCATAATGGGCCTCACACACCTTCTACATCTTCTTTCCCCCGTATGAAGCACATAATTTCTTCACCATTCCTGATCGACATCAATCTCAGATCCTGTCCCTACCTTTCTCACACTTCCCACAGTGGTGCCACTTGACCAAGGCACCTGACACTTTAAACAGATACCTGACACTTTAAAACAACACTTCCAATGTGGGCTGTGTCAGAGAAAACAACTGGAACACTCACCTCTTATTCTGTACTCTCCACCTCTACTAATTTCACCTAAGCATGCTCTAATTTCTTTTTCAGCCACTGTGGCACACATACAGCTCATATTTAGTTCTGTGGTCAATCGGTAAGCTTTGCTCTCTCTCCAAGGTACAAAGAGCAGGGGTGTGTTAAGAATGAAAGTACTCATAGTCACTCTGTACGGTCAGAACAGGGCCTCTTTACGTATCACAAAGTCAGCCTAGATCATATTTTGGACTGTCCTTCCCTTTTTTCTGCTTTTACACCTTCTGTATCTCTTCTACCCCAACATATCAGCCAGGCTATTCCCCAAAGGTAATATACCACAATGGTTGAGATCTTGGCCTGCAGAGCAGCCTGCCGAGGGTCACATCCCAGATCTGACATTTGCCAGCTCTGTAAATTTCAGCAACTCACTTAATATCTTTGTGCCTCCTGCGTAAAATGATAATAGTACCTCCTTCATTGTGTTCTTACGTGTAACAATTGAATGTACCTAGTGCACTGAAGACAGAACCTAGCACATATTGTTGATGGCTATTATACCCTTAGCATGGTATTAGGGCAATCAGGCCTAGGGGACAGGCCATCGGGGGTAGAGTCATTACCCAGCCTCCAGGAACCTCTATCAGCTTAGATTTGTCACATTCTCTTTCAGACCTTCAATTTCTCTCTCTAAAAAAGTGGGAAATCAAACAACAATAAGCCTAAGTTCCTTTCCGGCTCTCTCATTTATCGAACTATGGTGGTCGGCAAGTCCTCCTGCCTCTGGCCCCTGTCATGGTGGAATAAGCATTCCAGCTGGGATGGTAGATGATAAGAGCTGAGATTCCTCTTATCAATACTGCTTTTACCATCCAAACAAGTAAAAACGTAAAGGCCGAATGTTTCATAATTATGGAAGGCAAATACGGAAAGGCTTTCAAAGACCACGGCATCGTTTCAGAGCCCCTTTACAGCACACGACTTAGGGAGGCTCCTCACTCCACAAGGTGCTGCCAGTGGCAACACGGTGGCAGTATTATTAGGAGCAGTAGTCAGGGATGAAGGACTGTGTCATCTGAGGACTGAAATAGAGAAGGCGATCAATTTTTCATGGAAATACTTGGCTTTGCATGAGCCTCTGAAAACCCACACAGTAAACGTAGTGGAAAAGGCCCTGCACCACGGCAGCAGGCCAGGGGTCTGGGACTGTCTCAGCCACAAAACCAACACACCACTAAATTAACCTTGGCCCTATGTCTGGACCAAGCAGAGATGCAGCCTCCTCGTTGGCCCGATGGGATGGGAATGCACTCCCTTTCCCCCCTCACAGAGCTGCAAGAGAGCATGAATGTGAAGACACTACGGCAGCGGGGAAGTTTGCTTCAGCTGCAGTGTGTCAGGGACACTAAGATCCCCAATCCTCCAAGGCCAGAATCTCTGTCCTTATATTTGCAACTCTGCCATTTAGTCCTGAAGCTTGAGCCAAAGATTCAGTCCCTGGAAAAGATAAAAATGCAATTTTTCTCCCTTCTCTGCTCAGAGGAAGCCCTTTAGTGGCTTCCTTGACAGCTACAGCTCTTGGGATAACACTCACTATCCCTATGTGGCTAGTAATACCTTTTGTGATCTGACCGTTTCAGCCTCATCTCTCATATACCCTGCTTTAAACTCTAAGATCGAATTGATCCATCTTCTAGTTTATTGAACATTCTTGAACATTTTCTCTCACATTTCTCACATTTCTCACATTTTCTCTCACTGTAATCCTTTCTGCTTGGATGGGTCCTAATCATCCTTCAAGTCCCAGCTTTTTAGCTTTTTAATCCTCCCCTCGTCCAAATTGGATAGGTTCTCAAGGCTGTCTGTTTCCAAAGCCCATTGAACTTCTCCACCATGGTCCTTACCACAGTTATTTGGTATTATTTGTTTGTTTTTCTTCAGCCTGGACTATAAGAATCTTCCTGATTGTGCAGAGCAAATATATCTTTAATGTTCAGCATCCTCAGTGCTTAGAGGAATGACTCACCTATATTGGCCCTCAGTAAATAGGAATGCCTTTCATGTTAAAGGTAGACAGCCTCTTTATTGACATTCAGTAAAGCCCTCATCCCTTCCCCACAAACCCAACTCTTTTCTTTTTGTTTCTTTATATATTTTCGTCATTCTTATTTCCATAGCCCATCATTGGCTTGAAGAACCACTGCATTTCAACTCTTTTTATAATAGTTAACTTAAGCATGATTTCCTCCAAGAAGGTTCTCTTAGTTCTCAAGTGGTGATATATTTCCTCCACACTACAACTTGGGTATATGTCTACCAAAGGAATTACTACATTGTTTATACTGTTTTACTTACTTATTTACATTTCTTTCTCCACAACAAGTACAGGAATATGTTCTCTCCATCTTTGTTTCCCTTCATTCAGGAGGGTGTGAAAGATGGTAGCACTTAATGTATATTGAATAAATATTAATCAACCTCTTCTTTTTTCAGATTAAAGTGCCAAGTACCTACACAGGTGAAGAGACCTATTGATCCTTGAAGGGACTCAGAGTACCTAACCCTCATTTATTCTCTTATTCAACAAATATTTCTTGAGTTTGATCATTCAAGGGGATAGAGTCTAGTGGAGAACAAAAGCCATTCTGTAATCACTTTAAGACAAAGAGCCTATGGTTACCACTAATAATATTTTCATCAGTTTGTCCTCCTAAATTTAACTACCACCCTTCTATTAAAAGACCTCATGAAAATTAGACTTATTTAATTTTCCAAAGAGTGACTGAAATCCCACAAAGCACAGGTGTTGCACAATAAACATTTTTTAGCTGAGATCAGTGAGCACCATAATATTACTAGACTATGTTTTTAGTGCCATTTTCTTGATGCATTTGCCATCTGGCAAAGTATATCATTTACTGGAATAAACTCTCTGACCATCAAGGGTTAACCAGGGATTACTTAGAGAACTGAAAAGACAATGTCCCTGGAAAACTCCCCAAGCCAAAGCTCTCTGCTTCTCCTCCTCCTGGGAAGAGTCTGCTAATGGCACTGTTCTCATCTTCCTTGGTTTACACTCTCGTGAAGTCTCATCACACCTTCTTCCTGCTTTCACACCCAGTGATTACCCCCAAGACCAGGAGTGAATCAGAAAATAATATAATACTGAATTGGAAAGTCCATTACTCTCTTTAGGCATCAAAACAATAACAGGAGGGATCAGGTTGCATAGAGATGGATTTCAGATTAGTTGCAAAACTTGCTTCAATTAGCCAAACTCAGATTACAGGTGCAATTCCTGAAAGAGAGGGAATAAGATTTTAGGACCCCTTCCTGTAATTCTCTTAGATGGCTCATAATTAAGTCAGCTCCTCAAAAATCAGTGTAGACTGGATCACTGTGTTTTAGACACAGGATGAAGAGGGGTAGATGACATAATCAAGTCATCGGAACTAAACAACATCACTGTGTTTAAAATCCTGGCTCAGTCACTTTCCAACTATGTATCTTTGACAATTTGTTTGATTTCTCTGGGCCTCAGGTCCCGTATTTATAAGGGGGGACTGTTGATAACAGCCACCAAACAGGGCTATTGTGAGCACTAAAGTATGTAAAGGATGTATCAGTGCCTGACATAGGTGCCAGTAAGCCTCAGTGCCCTGGCATTGCCTAAATGTAAATCCTCTTTTACAGAAGATCAATATATGATAATCCAGGTTGAAAAATAGGTCTGCTTATTTTGAAAAACTTTGTTATATAATATTCGCTAAATGAATACTAGTTCCACCCATCCTTCACCTCAGCTCCCATTTAACTCATTGGCTATTTCTCCAAATCTCAATTCTCTTATCTGTAAAAAGGAGGTGTAATAAGTACCTCAGATGATTATTGTGAACATCTCACGAAGTAGTCCGTGTAAAGGACTTAATACTGAGTGGCATGGCAAGTACTAAATAGCACTGGTTAGTATGACTATATAAGGTGTTATTACTAATGTTTCAGACTCTTATCAATTACTGCTGCCTTCACAAATATAAATATCACTGTCCTGGGAATGTGAAGCAGTAGTTGCTGATTCTTTTTAAGGGGTCTTCCTAGTGCCAAAGTTTAAAAACTTTGAATCCATTACAAGGAATCCATGAATCTATGAATCTATGAATCTATGACCTTTGAATCCATAACCATTCAAATAATCATTTATGGCCATAGCCTGGACTGGTGCTTGAAAGCCTGACTCCCAGGATTCAACATATTAAACATTTTCATGTTTCAGAACTGGGAGTAAAGAAAAGAGGAAACAGCTTCAAGCACTCACATTGTAGAAAGAAACATTAAAATATGAGCATTGTAATAAACATTTAAATCAACATTAAAATAGAATCGATGTCTTCCCTTCCTTCCACATCACTTAAAATAAAGTAGATCCCCACTGAGAATTGTAAAAGTTCCCAGGATCATAGGAAAACACTAATTTGTCTGTATCCGTGATAACTCCAGAACTGCTTTTAAACCTGTTGTGTTGATCAACAGCTTCCCCAAGTGAACCTACTTTTTACAGGCCAATCAGTGACAGTCGCTGGCTTTGAAGAGAGTTTATCAGGAGCTTACTTATGCTAAGAAACACCTCCGAGCACAGATCAACAGCAGTCTCGCCCAGATGACCTCCCTCTGCGGATGCCAGACTACTTAAACCCCTAAAAACCGCCAGCCCCTGAACTACACGCTTCCCCAGCCGCCTGTTCTACCAAAGGAATTACTACATTGTTTATATTGTTTTACTTACTTATTTACATTTCTTTCTCCACAACGAGTGCAGGACTATGTTCTCTCCATCTTTGTTTCCCTTCATTCAGGAAGGTGTGAAAGATGGTAGCACTTAAACGAATGTTTTAATAGTTCACTGCCTGCTCTGTTGGGGACCGCCGTGCCTCCAGCATAGCTCTCCCTAATTGGGAGCAATAATTTCAGCATTGTCTTTTATCTGAGATAGATAGTGAGTGGTGATGTCCCAATCATTTGACACTATTCTACACTTTGTATAACATTAATTCCACATAGATTGATTAAAATGCATGTGAACATGTGTGTACATGATCATAAAAGCATCAGAACGAAATACATGTTTTTAAAAATACATAGTTATGCCATAGCAATGGGCTTTTTTTTTTTTTTTTTTGGCGGGGGTCAGGGTGGCACCAAAGGCAGAAACTATAAGAGGAAATACTGGTAGAATTTAAACTTCTGTAAAGTAAAATGACACAACACCATCATCACTGCTGAAAACGACAGTAAGACCAGTACCAACACCCAAAAAGCAACACTTGCAGCTCAACACCCCCCACCCCGACCATTATGAAAGGAACTAAAAGCAGGTGACAGAAGGGAAATCATTTTCAAAATATAAGATAACGTAAAGATTAACGTTCTCAATATATAGGGAGCTTTTAAAAATCAGCAAGAAAAGATGTAGAGGTGGATTTAAAAAGGTCAAAGGATACAAAAGTAATCACAAAAGGAAGAAATGCAAATAGCAACAAAAAAAAGAATAAAGGATAAAAGGATAAAAAGAAAGTTCTATATTACCAGTAGTCACAAAATGCATATTTTAAAAGATGCGCAATGCCTATTTTTAAAATCAAAACTGATTTTAAATCAAAATATATTTTCATATGTGGCTGGTGGAAAGTAAATTGGTCTAATCTTTTCAAAAGGCTATTTGGCAATATGAATTAAATGCCATAAGAATATGTGATTTATATCCCACAATTCCACTTCAAGGAAATTATCCCAAGAATATAATAGGAAAATAACAAAAGCATTTTCAAAGATATTTATTGCAATATTGTTTGTAATAATGAAAAATGGAAATAACTTTAAAATGCATCAGTGAAGGATTGCTTTAATAAAGCATTATATGACCATGGAGGCAAAGTACAGACCACTCTAGAGTGCTTAAAAAATGATGTAAATGTTCACTTATTGATATGGCAAAATGCACACAATACATTATTAAGTGAAAAAGATTAGCTTGTAATAGTCTAGGTATAGCATAATATCCTCTTTGTAAAGTGCGATTTACATACACATATATTCATTCTCTGATTCAATATAAAAAGTATATCACCTATTTTGTGCAAGGCACTGTTCTAACCATTGAAAACAAATCAATGAAACAAAAAGACATGGTCCCTAACCTCATGGTGCCTACAGCTCAGTGAAAATAATCTAAGAGATACATAGGACCCCAGAAGACTGGGCAAGTATTATCACATGTCAGCAGAACTATGAATGTTAATTATTTTTTTTTAATTTTAAAAACAACTTTTAGGTTGTTTCTCTTTCCTTATAAACACTTCTATAGTCAAAATAAAAAAAATCAAGCCATTTGCTTTTCAGTGAAAGAGTAGGAATACTTTCTACAACACCAAGTCATTCCAGACTGTAATGTTTTAATAGTTTCCATTGAAATTCTCTGAGAGAACTTAGCTACCTAGAGCCTCGGCATACCCAGTTTCTACCTCCCTCCTCTTTAGTCTCTTACTCTTCCCTCCCTGACAAGTCTTTCTCTTCCTCAGCTCTCCTCTCCCCTTCCTTTCCCTTCCATTTATCATATCATCAACTTCATATTAGTCATGAGAATGCTTGTCTTTGAACTGTCCCCCAGTAGGGTGCATTGCCCAGGACGACACAGCCCTTGCTGTTAGTAATGGATCACAAGCTAGTGGTGATTAGTGATACCTCATCCTTACCTGAACAGCTGTCTTGTTGCCAAACTCTGAGAAGTTCAAAATAGGACAGCATTAATCAGAGAATCAGAGAGGAAAGTATATTTAACTTCATCTCCAAAAAGCATTGATTTGGGGGAAAACAATTTCCTTAAATGCCTGAAAGGTAAGTTAACATCACTTAATTCTCGTTAGATTTCTCCAGTAAGGCATTTTTTATGCCTCTCTGTTAACATACCTTCTTTTGTTCACACACACGCACACACACACAGACACACACACACACACACACACACACACACACACACACACAGTAGCTGTACAAAGCTGTGTAAACCCCACTGTCTTCAGAAAGTTTTTGATCTCTTGAGAGTTTTATGATATGTTGCTGCCTACCTGGTCAACGGAGATGCTGAATCGTGTTAATTAGCCCTAAGCAAAGTGTAGGGCCCAGACTCCTATGTCAAATACAAAGTACACCAGAGCAAATTGAGATGCTGAGTTGGAATGGTGGCAGGGGAAATTAACAAGAGCATAACAGAGAGATGGGGCAAAATGAGGGTGGACACAGCTGCGCATAGGAGAAAGCCGATAAACATGAAGTGCTAGAGGGCAGGACAAACCTGACCAGTTTCAAGCAAGTTGGAGAGCCTGTTCTGGGTGAAATACATACTGATGATGTTCACAGGACTCTGTGGCCTCAGGGCCAAGTTCATTAGAATCCACTGGCTCTGTCTGCTCACCCTTATGAAGCACCATTTTTCTAGTGAAGTTCAAGATGCAAGAGATGTGAATAATACTGTAGTGACCATGAGGGTTCAGCCACCTCTTCAAGAGAGTGATTTCATTTCCTTTGGATATGTACCCAGAAGTGGGATGGCTGGGTGCTCTCCCATGTTCAGTGCAGAATTATTCGCAAGTAGCCAAGACATGGAAACAACCTAAGTGTCTATCAATGAATGAATGGATAAAGAAAAGGTGGTACACACACACACACACATGCATGCACGCATTGGAGTATTATTCAGTCAATAGAAGGAAGGAAATCGTCCCTTTTGCAGCAACATGGATGAACCTCCAGGACATGGTGCTAAGTGGAATTAGTCAGAGACAGACAAACACTGCATGCTTTCACTTATATGTGGAATCTTAAAAATTGGAAACTTATAGAAACAGAGTGGAATGGTGGTTGCCCAGGGCTGGGGCAGGGGATGTGGGTGAGATGGAAGTAAGGAGATGTGGGTCAAAGGTTATACATTTCCAGTTAGAAGATGAGTAAGTTCTAGGGGGTCTAATGCATAGCATTTCTAACAATATGAAAATACTTGAAAGTTGCTAAGAGAAGATGTTAACTGTTCTCACCACACACATAAAACTGGTAATAATTATGTGAGGTGATGGATGTGTAACTAGCTTTACTGTGGTAATCATTTTGCAATATATATTCATATCAAATCATCACGTGGTACATCTTAAATTTACAGTGTTATATTTCAATCATAGCTTAATAAAACTGGAAAAAGCTCTACAAAAAAGTTGCAATACACGAAAATTGGTTCAGATTCCTCATTTTGAGTTTCTCAAAATTTGGGATGCTTCCTTTAGAGAATACAAAAATGCCAGGACCACATGACACCACCTTGAATCCCAGTGAGGACATTACTCTCCTTTCAAGTCTTAAGATGGTCAGGAAGAAAGTCTCATCTGGGTGCCAGTGCTATCTCACCTCTTCATTATTTGCTAATCAACATCTTTAACAGCCAGAGAACGTGCTCAAAGCTCAGAGTCATCCAAATGAAACATTTTCTAGTTTGAACATAATTTTTTTTTCATCATTTGTATTTTCATTTTTATGGCATACCTTCACAGATTCTTGTCTTCCTTTCACAGTATTTTTTTAAAAATAAAGGGTTTTTCTTTGGACAATAAAAAATTACTCAGGTAGACATGCCAATATGGTAAAACTCATGAAAATGTTATCAAAATAGCAGACTGTGGTTAAAAGAAAGAAGGAAAACATTTCTCTGACCCTTTGCTCCCATCAATTTATGATGTTTGTCACACCAGAACAGCATTCCTTGCTGAAAATTTATCCTAGTCTTTCTATCGCAACTGAACACTGAAATGTTTTCTCCATTTTTCCACCTTGTCTTGGCGATTACATTCATTCTCAGAGTCTGTCTGGGTTTGTGTGGAAGGGTCCCGGGTCGTGTTCAGGCCAATGCACAGAAGAGCAGGTGCATGCTCTTCTGGGTGGAGCAGCAACTTAGAACTAATGGATCTGCTTGCTCCAGATACCACAGGGCAAAGACAGCCTGATCAGCCCAAATCACCAAGTGCCCATGTGGAGAAAAGCCCTTTGGTGAACTATATAGATAAATGCTTTTGTTTAGCCACTGAAATTTGGGGTTATTTGTTACTTGCAGGTCTCCTTCCCCAGAGAAAGTACCTGAGACTGAGATTGGCATACAGAACACTCATAGGGAACTGCTTTCACAAGAAACCTGTGGGACTAGGGGAAGAACCAGAAATGGGCTGTGAGAGAAGATGGGCCATATAGTTAGGTCACCACCAGGGCTTGGCTGACACCATGGGAAGACCGGAGGTTGCCCTGCTCTCTGACAGTTGTCCCAAGCTGTAGACAGGGGGCTGGGCCTTTATGCCCCCAAACTAGTTAGTCATTGAATGAAAACTGCCCCCAGGAGGAAGTTGTGATGTGGGGTGAGGTGACTTTTAGCCCAAGGCGATTCCTGTAGAGGAATGTCAGTTAACTTGAAGATACAGACAGAAATACTATCCACAATGTAATAGAGAGAAGAAATGATTTTAAAAAATGAAAATAAACATGGCTCCAGTGATCTGTGGGGGAACATAAGGCAGCATAACATAATATACATGCATATGGACCCCAACAAGGGATGTGATAGGACAGATAAACTATTTGATAAAAATCATGGCTAAAAATGTTGCAAATGTGATGAAAAGTATAAAGTCATAGATTTAAGGTCTTCAGTTGCCAAGGAGGACAAACAAAATGAAAATGACGCCCTGACTGAATGGATTCTCCTGACAAACCACATTCAAACTGCTGGAAACTAGTAATAGAATTTCAAAGTCTTACATAGAAAAAAGATGTTATTTACAGAGGCATAAAGATAATAAGACAAAAGAGTGGTTAATACTAGGTCCGCCAGAGACAATGGGCTACAGCCTTTCAATGTGCTTAAAGAAAAACACAGTCAACCAATAATTATATATCCAGCATAGTTTTAAAAACTTAGAAAAATAAAGACATTTTCAGAAAAAGTATGAAAGAATTAATTGCCTACAGAATGGGCCTACAAAAAAAATTAAGGGATGTTTTTTCAGAAAGAATGGAAGTGATACCAAAAGGAAAGTTGGATCAATACAAAAGAATGAAGAGTGATATAGTAAATATAATGTGGTAAATATATGGATAAGTATAAGTGATATTTTCTAATTTAAACAAATCTTATTTTATTGTGGTACAAACACTTTACATGGTATCTGCTCTCTTAACAAAAATTTTAAGAGAACATATCCTTTTTTTATTCTCAGCCATAGAAGAACTCTTGGTAAATTTTAAACAACTGAAACCAAATGGAGCATTCTCTCTGACCATAAGAGAATTAAAATAGAAACTATCAGAAAGATATCTTAAAAATTCCCCCATGTTTGGGAAATAAACCATGCATTACTAAATAAACCATAGATTCAAGAAGAAATAAGAAGGGAAATAAGGTACTTTAAATTTAAATTTAAATTTAAATAAGAAATAAGATATTTTAAACTGGATGAAAATTAAAACATCAAAATTTGAGATGCAGCTAAAGCAGTACTTTAAGGGAGTATCTTAGCTTTAAATCATAGTACTAGAGGGAGAGAAAGCACTAAAGTCAATTGTCTAAATTCATACATTAAAGAGCTAGATAAGGAAGAGAAAATTAAACTCAAAGTAAATAAAAAGGCAGGAAATAGCAAATGTACCATACACTATAAAGACAAAAAACAGATCAACAGCTGCTTGAGGTAGGGGTTGAGGGGTATTGATCACAAAGGGACAACAGAGAACATCTTAGCATACAAGGAGTTTTCTCTATTTTGATTGTAGTGTGATTACGTGAATGTATAGAATTACCAAAACAAATTGAACTTTACACTTGAAAGATTTATTGTTTATGCATTTGTTGTAATTTTTGCCCCTTTAAATTCGTTTAGAAAGTTTTAGTAAGTGCATTCAACATTTACTCAAGATGCATAGATGATGGAAATATAAATTAGTGATGGTGATTCTGATTATGGCAACTTCTGTACTACGGTTATGCACCTACTATGTTCCAAACACTGACTTCAGCCAGTTCACATAGAACACATTCATCTCAAACACCTGAGTGGCAGGTACAATCAACCCCATTTCCCAGACAAACTAAGACTTAAATATTTAATTAACTGAATTAACTGACCCACAATCATAGATATTAAAGGAAGGAGCAGAGATTGAAATCCTAGTCCATGTGGGTGGACTGCCAAGAAGCAGTGTGGTGGGGGCACAGATACATCACTGCTGACTCTTATCTAAGGATGAATACAAGCAAGATGTTATCCCTAAAATGCATGCTTCCGTTTGATTAACTTAGCAGTCTTCTCTCCTCTTGTTCTGACTACTGTCTTTCATTTGATTCATTCCCAGTGAGTCTGTACTTTGCTTCCTCTGTAATGCTTTGCATGTTTAGTTTTTTATACACCACCTCCCTGCCTTCTGTTTTCACCACTCACCTTTGATATTTATTTATTGCAGTATTTTGTGTTCTCTGCCTGGCATGAATATCTTGGAGTGTGCACACGGGAACACATTATTAAAACGGAGCTTCCTTTTCTTCTCCATCTAGGTTCAGCCTTTCCCAGGGCGGCAGGCAGAATGCTCTGGGCAGGGGGCCAGGCTGCACATGCAATCTGTTTAAGGGACGGAAACAGAAGCAGTGCTCAGAGACACGCTCTCAGCTTTTATGCATTTTACAACATATGTGCTGGGCAAGTGTCCCTCTGACTGCATTATTCCAGAGCCTAGGTGTCTAGGACAAAGCAAGACAAGGCTGCAGGGGGGCATGTGTGTTCATGTGCATGGGCCCGGTGGCAGCTGCGATAATGCTGTCCCATCTGTAATAAAGGTCGTCCTGAAGTTGACTAATGAGTCTTAAGAGACATGCTTTTGCTTGCTGGGCTTTTATCCTCCTCTTCCTTCAGAAAGAATGGATTTCACACCTGCAAGACCATCTTTCCCAAATGCAATGGTTTAAAACCTGCAAACCCACTTCGAATTAAAGGCCTTGCTACAGATTTGAGACATGGCCCAGGCTGAGAGATTGTGGGTAATTCACTTATCTTCTCTCAGTTTCATTTTCTTCGGAGAACAAAGATACCAGCATCAGAGGCCAGGGATGGAAATTCAGTGAGATAATTAATGCATTCAGAAACCTTTCCACAGGCTGTAAAGAACTAGAATGTAATATGTAATTACTGTTCTTGGTATACATCTCATTGTTCAAACCCTTCCCCTTCTAAGTACCCCTGTTTTCTATTCAAGGGGAAAAATCTCTTGAAGATCATATCATAAAATCATAGAAGAATGTGCTAGAAAGGAACTTAGAATCCAAAACTTAAAATTTTCACCGAATTACAAGTTGAGAAGCTGAGGTCCAAAGAAGGTAAATGTTTTGCCCATAATTCTGAACTTGGCTACTCTTACCTGCTCTGAGGTTGGCATTTGTTTGGATTCTAGAGCCTTATGTGATCAATAATAATATTGTCAAGAAATATCTATACAGTATTTCCCAATTCTATGTTTTCCTATGTCATTGTTTAGAATTTCCCACAAGACACACTTCTTTCTAAACAAAACATCTTATACACACAGAGTATAATATCAATATTTTGCAGGTTTCAGACCATCCAAATTCCAGCCCTGGAAGCCGAATCATACAATATCAGGGTTGGAAGTGACTTTGAGGACAACTGAGTCATTATATGTGTACTTTATATGTCTGTGTTTGGACATATAAACTCTGGAGTTTCTGGTCCATACATAAATCCTGAGACCCATGCCAAGGGGTGCCCAAGGGATGGGTGTTTACAGGGGTGGACTAGAGTCCACACCTCTGTGTGAAAGCCTCCTGCTGTTTGTGAAGCTGAGATGAGAAAGGGGGTGGTTCCTAGGAGCCAAATCTCCCCGGGGCACCATCTTCCAGCACAAAAATCCAAGAGTCTGAGAATTCTAAATCCAAACCCGGCCTTCCAGATTGTTATGACATTATATTTATCATGGTAAGAGCATAAAGTTTATTGGCTTGATTTGTAACATTTAAATATTTAGACACATGGTATGTGGGCCTCTATATGTATTTGTGTCCTGGGCTCTGCAAATATTACAGGCAGGCGGGCTGCAAGCCACACTTAAAGATTGTTTGCTTGAAAATGAAGAGCAATGCTTTCTAAGCCATAACCCACATAAAACTAGTTAAGAGGTATTAATAGGTGCTCCATGAAAAAAGATTTGTGCTAAGTGAATGAACACAGATCACATAACTGCCTATTGTGTAGTTAGCCCTCTCTTGTTGGTTATAATGACCACTATTATTACCATTTTAGCAGTAGTAGTGTCATTATTTTCCAGTCTTCATGCCATGTATTACTATCTTAAATTATTGTGTTTATTTGTTTTTTATTATCTGTCACTCCACTAAAATATAAGTTCTATGAGAGGCTGAGCCTTGTCTGGCATAATCATTTGTTTCTACAGTGCCTAGAACATTATTTAACACTTAATAAACATTAAATAAACACTTTTAAAAAATTCATTAGCTGATTTTAGTGTACTCATGGTTCATAGGCCCCAAAGATTTATGAACACCAAGTGGCTTTTATCCACGACTGGGCAGGATGTAGTCTCAGGTCCAGTACCTTATTGTCTACTCCCCTCCCTCAGCCACAGCCATGAGGAAAAAAATCAAAGCAAATTTAAGAAGAAACAAAACAAAAAATGGGGTCCTTTCCCATGTTGGGGTCTTGCAGGCTACCTGCAGAACATTAGTCAGTATTCTCCGAAGAAAGGATACAATGCTCAAGTAAGAATGGGAAACACGCCATTGTTTCATGTAACTCTCAGCCCGAGGTCTGACTGACACCCCATTCAGAAGCGCTGCAGATACTCAAAAGGTTAAAATCGATCAACTCAAAGTCATATAGCCAGTAAGAGATGGCATGGGCTTGAATCCAAAGAGTTCAACTCTCAAAATTGACATTTTAACCACTAAACTTTCCACACATTATATGAATTTGATAATGTTCCCTTCATTAATTGAACAGATCAATAGTTCATGGTGTTTCTCCAAAAAAACAGCAAAACTTCATGAGTTCCAGTTGTTCCATCACTTAAACAGACTGGAGAACCCTTGGCTTAGCAACTTCTAGGAAAGCCTGATATTAATTGAAAATTACAATCCCAAACTCACTTCCAGCTTTCCCTAAGCCAACACCTTTACTGGGTGTTTTGCAGTAGCCATTATCTTCTGGTATCTTTTAGGAAACATCTATGTCAAGATTCATTTCTGTGTCCCCAGAAGTGTGGCTGGCACATAGCAAGGGCTCCCTCCATTCACACTGAATGAGGGTATAAATAAATGGATGAATGAATGATTGAAGAAAAGCACTGAAGCTGGCTTTTACCCCTAGCTCTACAACTTAATGCTGATATAATGTCAGATAAACTTCTTAACCACTTCGAGCTTCCATTTTTCCAATGGAGATACTATCTACTCTAACCTTCTTTGCAGGCCATTCATAATGAACAAATTAATAACACAAACACTTCTGTAGCATTTACTATGTAGCAGTCATGCTCTAAACACTCTGTGCATTGTTTCATTTAATACTACTTTAATACTTACAGAAGTTCTAAGAAGGTAGTAGTCGTAGCAGGAGTGGTAGCATTTATCATGACCTGGGAAATAAGACATCCAAGTTCACTCAGCTCCTAATTGGCAAGAGTGGGTTTGAGCCAAGCAGTTTGGCTGTGGAGTCCCTGCTCACTCCCATCTCTCCACATGTGTGATCATCCCTGCGTCATTAACCATAAAGCACTATTCAAACAAAAGAACTTACAATTTTCATCCCCTCTTTTAGAACACACATATTCCCCCAACTTTGGACATGCAATATTTCGCCTGATTGCTCTGCAAATCTGTTTGGGTTCTGCTCTCTTGCCACTCAATAGAATTTGGTTTTGAGGAAAGAAGCAGGCATCCCCCACTTTACTAAGTTTGCTTATAAGGCCATGTTAGCCAAGTAAGGCTTTGTTTTCATTTTTTTCCTCCATCCAGCCCTGCCTTGGTAGCATAAATCTAGGCTTTCATGAACAAAAGAATTCAGAGATCCTCTGGTTGCTTATTACTGGATATGCATGCTGACCCCAGCTCTCCCCGCCGCCACCAGCTAGCCCCAGGAGCCACGGTTTAGAGCCTCACTGATTGAAGCCAGCCAGATGTTTGGAAATCGAGATGCCTCCATGATGTGAATTCCTGACGGCAGGCGAGGGGGGGAGCCCATAAAATGAGCAAACAATAAAGAGATGATTATAGGTGTCTCACTTCAGCGCCTGGCTCGGTAGCTAAGCATACCTGTTTTGAGTTTTAAGCATCAGCAATGAATTTAATTCTCCCACTTGGGAAGTGGTGGTGTCGGCTTTCAGTCTAGTGGAGATGGTATTACTTTCAAAAGAAAATTTGGGAATTGGAGAAACAGAGGTGCTCGACTGTGAGAATGGGGCCTTTTGTGATGACGATTTTTGAGGAAGCAGCACCTTGGAGGGGAAAGAGGCTTAGAATCAGGGTTCAGATCCTAGATCAGCTGACCGCATGACCTTGAGAAGTTCCTATTCCAAGTTCCATTTTCTCTTCAATAATGAGAAAAATATGCATCTCCCTTAAATAGTGCCTGTGAGTATTACCAGATCGTTCTCTTCCCTTATTTCTATGGTCATATTCTAAAGCCAATGTAAAGGATATGAAGGGGTGAAGGATAAGAGAAGAATGTACAATGTGGAATTTAATCAAGCCAGCAGTTACTCATCAGTCATTTTACAAATATCCGGCTGTTGGACAGAATTGGACTCACTGACACTATGCACCTCCCCACATTTTCACAGACATCATCTGAATACATTTTTCAGAATGTCCAGGTCCCCCGTTTTGTTGTTTCCTTAGCATATCCAAACCAAAAGACTCAGGTTGCCCCAGATTCAAATCCCAACTGTAACATTTGTGAATTGTGTGATTGTAGGCAGTTTTCCTAACCATCGAAGTCTCAATTATCTCATGTGTAAAGTGGGAATAATAGTAAAATTTATCTCATAGAGTTGTGAAGATTAAGTGCAACTATACACACACACACACACACACACACACACACACATACACACACACACACACATACATACAGCTTATTTCAGCAACACATGGTAAATGCTTAAAAGATGGTTACGGTTATAGTATTAGTATTACTATCACTTCAAATATCTACATCTATCATACAGATAAAATACCTAGATGGTGGGATGCAAATTTTGCTTTTAATATAATATTGGTGTCATGAAATAGCACCTACAAATCTACATGTGCTCTTAACCGTGCAGCCCTGGGAGGCAAGAACCCCGTAAAGAAGCAAAATATTCTTTCATTTGGGAGGACGGAGCCTCAGAGAGTTGAAGTGACCCATGGAACATTGAACAGCACGTCAGGGGCAGCCTGAGAAGTTGAATACTTGAAATGCCTCCTGGCTTTGCAAATAAAAGGAAGGAAGAGTTGTGACGTGAAAAACTGGGCAACCAAAGCCTTTCTACATCTGATCCTACCCTACCTTTTCTGCCTCTTTGTGCCCCATATCCTCAACACATACCCTAAGTTCCACTGTTTGCAATACTTAGAGACCCCTCAACACACTGTGTTCCTTCTCTCCAAACACTGCACATGCTGTCTGTCCCCCCTGCCTGGGGTGCCTTTCCATCAGCGTTTGGCCCCAGGCCCATCTAGCCAGTCCCACCTGTGAGAGTTGATTACTGATTGGTCATCCCTCTTCAATCATAGCTGTCATATTACATGAATAATGATAATAATAATAATAATTTTGAGTTCTTACCATGAGCCACAAACATCATTAACCTAAGCTCCTTTAACTCAAGTTAATCATTATCATCCTCATTCCGTATATGAGGGAATAGACATAGTGGAGGGAAAAATCTGCTCAAGGTCACAGAGTTGGTCCATTTGTTTGCATAAGCTGACCTCCAAAAGAGGAAAGAGCCTCTGAGAGTTGTCTCCAAGGTCTCTGATGGTGACACAATGGAAGCATTACATTCGGTAAAGAAGAGCCAGACTGTTGCTGTTTCTCCATCGCTCAGCCAGAGCCTTCCTCTCCGCAGACTGCTATGCCCTCAGCATCCTCTGTTCCCCACACTCAAAGCATTTTCTAAGGATGTCTACCCTTCACCAATGCGACCAGGGAAAAAGAAAAGTCTTCCCTAATACATAGTCCCCACTGAGGGACAGCTGATAACCAGTCACATGGGTTTGAGAGAGAAATCTGGGTTATAATCCATGCTCTAGCCTTGACCATCAAGTTCTGAATGCTTACACTTAATATACATCATCACCTCTGGTCTTCATGCCGATATTCAAGAGACAGGTTTTATTCCTGAGGATCAACGATGCTCAGGGAATTGCTGAAGATCAGCTCGTAGGAAAGCAGAGCTGGAATTCAAACCCAGGTCTGCTCTCAGGCCCTCGTTAACCACCATGCTACATTGCCTCTGGGACTATACTAAAGCTCCAAGCACACAGAAACCTAGCTAAGGAGTTCTTCAAAAGAATGAATTCTAGGAAAGCAGTCATAGTCTTAATTGGATACTAGACCATTCTGGCAGAAAAATTAAAGGTCATATCATTTATCACTCTCAATTAGCAGATGATGTTGACACTGAAGTTCAGAAATGATTTGCCCAATGTCAAGTAGTTCAGTAGCTGTCCATATAACAGGAGAACCCAGATGTATTGGACTTCTTGAAACTTGTTTACTTTGAAGTCTTGTTCTATTAAGTAAGTATTTTCCAACTGCTCGATGAACCAGCCAATGGTAATATGGGGAATGGCAGACCTTCTCTTCATACTTTACCCAGGCTTATTCAATAATATAAATTTATCAAATTCCTTTAGTAGTTCCAACATTATGTTAGACATATTGGGAAATAAATAAATGCAAATTCGTTTACCCTCCAAGAGCTTACACTTTGTTGGGAAAGAAAAGATTGAAACATGAAATACCATGAACCCAACAATTCACAACAGGATACAATTAACTATACTTATTGTGGTGAGCCTTTAGCAATGTAGGCAATTGTTGAACACTATGTGGTATACCTGAAACCAATATTGTATATCAGTTATACTTCAATTAAAAACAAACAAACAAACAAAACAACAACCACAGAAAAGAAACCAGGCTGCAATTATGTGCTCTGGTGGCTGGAATAGCTGTCTCAGATACCATTCTACAGAGTTTTACATGGATGCAGACAAAATTCAGCAAAGGTGAAAATTAGAATATGGCCATCAGTGAAGGCCTCATGGAAAAAGAGAGAAAGCACTCACACACTGGAGAAATGGGAGATCACTTCAGTTAAGACTGTTAGTTCCAAGGAAGGAAAGACCTATTTGTGTTACCTCACAGAAAAGGAGTTTATTGCAGACGTCCATACAAATACAATGAATAAAACAATAATAATAATAGCAATGAAATTATCAAGCTATTATTACTTTCAAGGAATTATGCTAAGAACTTTATCTACAATCCCATAGGATGATGCTATTATATTATCAACTCCAGCTCCACTTTATTTGTAGGAAAAGAGGCCCAGAGAGGTCAAATAACTTACCCAAACTCACACAGCTAGAAGTTAAACTCACATAGCATAACTTCAGTGCTCTTACTCCTAAACTCTAAGCACTGAACAGACTAGAATTGGGCCCTTAAATATTACTATTTCTATCTCTTTCTCTCTCCTTCTTTGTCTCTCTGTAGGTGTATGTGTACATACTCAAACATCTGTGTATCTCAAAGTTCTCATGAAATCCCAGTCACAAATCTCTCTGCTGGCTTCTGCCTATCTGTTCCATTAGATCCTTACTCCCAGCTCGTTCTGCCATGACTTCAGCTTATCTGAGAACCACCTGGTCTGCCTCAGTCCTGAGTGGACTTCATGGCCTTTGGGTTCAGCTTCCAAGTAGGTCAGTCCTACCTATTATTTTCCTAACCATGGACTTCCCAGCTGGGACTGAGTCTTACAGGATCTAGGTCACGGGCCGTCTGATCTATGAACCACCTTTACATCAGGTGCTCAGCTTGTCTAGTTGGCTGGAGCTTGAACACAGGCAAGAAGCCACATATGCCACTGCCTCCCCACATATGCCAGCTGGTGCTGTGGACACAGCAGGGCTCTGGAAAGGGTGGGGTCAGCAATGTACACAGGGACCTCCTGTAAAGCGTTTGTTTTCAATCACCCAATAGAACCCTCTTTTCTTTTCAAAAAAAAGGACCTTAGAAATGGAAGAGAATTCAGAGCCATTCCCATTTCACATATGAGCATATTAAGGCTCAGGGAAGCCAACTGCCACCCCAAGATCCCTCATAACCAAAAGGAAAAGCTGACACCAGAATTCTAGTTTCTTGGCCCTACAGTCCAGGTACTTTGAAATCTAAAATGGACATTAAACTGCAAACACCTTGAAAAGGACTCTTCAGTCTCATGGCACCACTTTCTCTCATAGCATCATGTGGCTTTGAAGGAGCTGGGGGTCAAAAGAACTGTTTGATTTTAATTGCCTCAATAAATTTTAAAGATGTTATTACATTGTAGTGATTAAGAACTGGTAAGAGTAGATGCAATATGATAAGATCAAGTCCATGAAGCTTAATAGTCCTTAGCTGATTATCACTTTCTTTTCTCTCTTTTACTTTTCTTAAGAAAGAACAATTCTACGCAGGACCCTAAAGCACCCAGACCCAACAGCACTTTATATTTCCTGCCATAAAATTCCTGGGCTGGAGCAGCTGCCAGCTGAATAGAAGATTACCCAAAACACCCCGGAGTTCTAATCCCCACAGTGTAGCCAGCCTGGCCTGGGAGCCCAAAGACAGAGGCAGAACAGATTTCTGGGCAAAGAAATGTGACCTTTCACACACTTTGAAATATTCTCTCTGTTCTCATTGTGATCTAATGCGTTCCTTCCATCTCTCCTCCCTCCCTTCCTTCCTTCATTTGGTCCTTCCTTCGTGGTTTGTAACAGAGTTATGAGAAAAACATTAGATAGTAAAATCACCTCCTATAGTTGGCAATGGGATTTCGTGAACCCCGGACTCGATTTGATAAGCAAAGCATAATTATTACTACGTCATGTTACTGCCTATACGCAATAAACTTGGTACTTTTCTAAATTCATCTCATTTAATTCCACCTTGCAAGGTAGTTATTACTATTTCTGTGATATAGAGGAGAAAACTGAGTCTTAGAGAAGTTCTTAAATTATTTCCATACTATCATATGGTGATGGATTGCTAGGATCTATTTAATAATACAAATGAAGGATCTGCTAATGGTCCACTGATTAATTTTCAAAGCCCTGAAATACTCACAAAAGCAAAATTCAATGTTGACAAGCAACTATTTAAGAGCAAAGAAGTTTTCAGGAAGGACAGATATGTGATCCACCCAGATTCCCTCAAGGGTTTCATTTAATATGAATTAGCAAATCTGTCTTTATTAATATTAAACTGAATAAAATGTTTAGTATGTTCCTCCCAATTCCTGCTAACCTCTTGGAAACCCATCATGAATCAACATTTACCATTCTTCTAAATATAGTGCATTTTGCTGAAAGTACTATTGCTCTGTCTCTCAGCACCAGGACAGTCCCAGCAGTTGTAGAGGTGGGAGGAAAGGGTTCTGATATTGTCAGGCCCAGGCTCTACGTCTCCTTTTGCATTCCAGGAATTGGGACACAAGGACATGATGCTCTGAAGAAATAAACTACCTAAGTGTTCCACATCAGTGGGGCTGCTCTATATTAGGAGCATTTGGGAAATATCGGCTGCATTATGGAACAACATAAAGCACTGAGCAACGACAAAGTGAAAAACAAAGGGATAGTCTATTATGCAAATTTGTGACCATTCAAAATCATTTACAGTTATTCCTGCTCAGTGGAGATGATTCAGATACTAGAAGCGGAAGCTGTCTGAGTTCCCTGGTCTCACTTGATATTAGACTGTATGTCTGGCAACATCAAGTGCCTGCAACCTATATTAAGAATCCTCTTCAGGGGATGTATAGAAAAGACAAAGCTAAATACTCAGAGTGAAAAAAGAATCAACAAAGACTGAAGCTACATGCAGTGACAACTGGCAGTCCAAGGAGAGGTGAGGCCATTGCCAGAGTCTGAGGCTTAGATCCAAGATAACTTGCTGGGGTGGGCAGGATGTAGGCAACTGAAATAAACTCATCTGTGAACCCTGAGCACGTGCTGAGCCTTCTGCCCCATCTGAAAACCTTAGGCATGGCCCAGGTGGGCAAGGCCACTAGTGTCTTGGTTCAGTCAGAGCATTTATCAATATGAATTATTTTCTGTTTCATCATCTGCCTCTCTTCTAAAGGACGTACTCCTCTAAGACAAGATCTATTTCTTATGCAATTCTGTTTAGCCAGCAGCCATAGACTATATGGAATTGTGTAGCTGCTTAAAAATATTGGCAAAGGAGTATAGCCATTTGGGCTACCTTCCACACACCTGCCTTCTGCACTACACATTCTAAAATGCCTCGGATCCAGAAAGAGACATTCTCTGTGTCTCTCAAGAACTTAATCTAAATGAGAATATTTAATGCAATGTCTGTCCCTGATAGGATCAAAACATGAGCAACATTTCCCCCTGAAAATAATAACTTTCCTATTCCAGCAATTTGGCTGTCCTCAAATATAAGGTACTCTGCCTGTACAAGACATCGTTTTAGAGAAATGGAACTAATACTGGCAGATTGTGTTCTGTTCCCAAATTAGCAGTCTAGCACCCCCACCAGGGCTATGGGAAGCCCTTTCAGGTAAAAGGTTCGAAGGGAAAACACGTGGCTGAAATAAAAGTGTCTAGAAAACATGGTGCAGTTGCACCAGGGAAATATATTTCATATTCTTCTCTTGATTAGCATTCTAATGGTTTCTGACTCAGGTCTAACAGCTTGGAGAGAATATTACAGGCAATTGTGTAAATAATACAGGGTTTTTTTTCCAGTGTGTCCAAATGTATAATTAAATGGATAATGTTACAGCTCCCCAAACCCACTAAGGCCTGCTGCCTAAACGGAGAGCTTTTGAAATTTCATCCCAATACATGGTTACATGATCCATTGCTTTTATGGCCCGCTGGGCAAATGACTAGTGGCTTGGAAAAGGTCTGAATGCATATTTATAGTAGAGAGCACAGCGATGTTCAGAAGGCCAGTAAAATCATTCTAGTAAATAACATGAATTATACAAAAGCATCTCTTTATGTATCTGAACTTTTCTGATGCAGGATACGCATCAACACAAAACACACTTCATCTCCTTAACGTTTTCAGGTAACTCTTGCTCCAAATTCTATGCAAGCAGATGTCAGGGGTAACCAAATTTGAAAGAGAAATTCTATTTCTGACATTCCTCTGCAATGTGCAATGTCACCTAGAATTCTCAGAGGGTGTAATTTCTATTATCAGTAAAATGAGCCCAGTCTTGTACCCAACTTTATGTGTCTGTGTCCACCCTTTGTCTCACACATTTAACAGAAACCTCTAATAATGAGGGCAATCAGTGAGACTTTTGCTTAAGACTTTGAAGACCATGAGTGAGAATGGGTGTGACTGGGAGGCCCCCTGTGTGTGTGAACCACACTTTGCTCAGAATCCAAAGCTTTGATGTTTTTGCTCTTCTCCACCAGCCAGCTGTGCAACCTCAGAAAAGCCTCCTCACCTCTTTGAACCTCAGTTTCTTAATCTATGAGCAGCAAATGATCCTATCTTCCCTCCCCAGCTTGCAGGTTTGTTACAATGATTGAATGAGGAGGTGTTCTTGAAAGCAGAGGGCTCACAGCAAGCAATTTATGAATCAAGTGTGTTCTGTGAATGACCTCACTGATCCAGCAAGTGTTTTGGGCATGGTAATAGTGAAGGTGTGTGCTAGGAAGCAGAGAGGAAACAGTAGCAGAAAGATTCCTCTACCCTCCAGGAGCTTACAGTGGAGTAGAGAAAAAAATAATTCAGTGAAATGCAGTATGTGTTATAATGGGGAAAGTCAAAAGGATGTCAGGGTAGAAATGAAGCATCTACTTCAGTCCTGGTGAGGAGGGCTGAGGTCGGTATTGAGGGGTTGGTAAGGAGGGTTTCAGGGAAGAGATGACAGCTCAACAGGATGCAGGCTTTTGACCTGAGGAGGGGAAGGAACAGAGGGAGGAGTGTTTTCCAGCTGAGATGACCTACGTGGAAAGGTTTGGGTTAAAGGGAGCTGCAGGCTGGTTGCCAGGAGAGGGGCTGTGGGATGAGGTTGGTGGAGGGGATGGCACACTGTGGAAGTCATCTGAGTCTTGCGGAAGGAGATGCCCCCAACAGTTCTCAGCCCCTCCGTACCCTCTTCCTACTACCCTTGGGCCTTTCTGCAGGGGGCTGTAAGCTCCCTTAGAGTCCTCCCTCCTCTAAGCCTGGGAGTCTGCAGCTGCGTCTCCTCAAGCCAGGCAATATGACCCTTCCTGGGTAATGCCCCTTCACAGGCTTTCTGGGGGTTAGAGAAGGTTCCATTTCAAATGCATTTGAAGTTGTAATATAAGAAGTACCCACCCCTGAGAAAAGGAGAGCCACAAACACCGTGCGTTCCCTTGCTTAATCCTCAGTCTTTTTCAGAGGGCTGCCCATTAGTGGGTCTGGAAACCAAAGTAGTGGGCTTTGATCAGCAGTACTTTAGAGACTAGAATAGAATAGAATGAAAAATAGAGTGCTTAGCTTTGGAAGAGGGTATTATATCATGAAATACTTCATTTCAGTTACATACATTTGTGTGTCTGTGTGCACTAGGTTGAAAGGCAAGATAAATTTCTTGCTGTGCGTCTCTGTCAAAAGACTTTGGAAAACACTGCTTCAGCTGAAATAGGATGTGAGGTTTAGTCAGTTTCTGTGGAACACTGTGTTAATAGATGTTTCACAAGATAACAATTGGTGCTCGCAGGTTGTTCTTCTAAAATATAATTTAATTATATTGTTGAGAACACAAGCACTTAAATGCAGGAATATATAATTAAAGTTGACATTATACTATAAGAAATGCTGTACTTTCCCAGAAAATAAAAAGAAATTGCCTGAGATCACCAGGTGTGAGACAAACCTGTGCACCAATGTGCACCCTGTATGTGAGGATCACGGGCTAGGTGATAAAGCTTTTTGGCATGTTTGAACGTGATTCAATGTTCCTTATTCATCATTAATATCCTCAAGAATGACTGTTGGCTCTGTAAGTACTTAATCATTTAAAATTTTTTCAGGTCAGTTTGGGAAATTCTATCCTAGTTGGTTTAGATTTAGGAAGGACCTGAGTGAATATTGGCTGCCTCCATTTTTAGGTGAAATCACTGAGAGCCTGGGCAGCAGCGTGTCTTGCTAGATAATGATGGACATATCTGCTGTGTGTTGAGAACACGCCATATGCCCGTTCCCTAACCAACCAGTTTATATACATGATCCTAAGAATCCTCACGAGACCCCTACAAGATAGGTAATAGTTTCTTCAGATTACAGCTATGGAAAATTTATACCGAGGGAGGTTAAATTATTAAGATAATACATAGGAAACCTTGTTTCAGGTCACACAATTAATGAACAGTGGGAGAGGGACTCAAGGCCAAGAGCAGGAGTCAAGCCTATGCCTGGGGCACTCTCACCTCCCATTTCCCATTACCATAAAGGAAAGTACCTCTTTTAGGCTGTACCCCCTGACTTATATTCATTACTCATTACAGGAAAAGGAGCAGCTAGTTTACATAGGAAGGGTCTAAAACCCATTGAACCATTTTTTTTTGTTTTAGACAGAAGGTAGGGCCACTTTATTGAAAAGACCAGTGACCCTTCCTCTTGTTTACTGCATTCTGCCAAAGACTCTGGGCGTGAGCCATACACAAAGTCCTGCTCCTGGGACTGATAACAGCTGATCAGTCTCTACAGGCTGATTCAACAGTTCTCAAGGCAAATAACGAAATTTATCTTTAGAGGAAAAAAGTGGAGACACAGCTTAGGGCTTAGTTGTCAGCCACAGGCTTGACCAAAAAGGCTTGAATTCTCAGTGATCGAGCCACCTGCATCAGGGCTTCATGGGACACTATGTTCTACCAGCTAGAAGCCAGAAGTGGAAACACCCTAACTATTCAATACACACTTCTCATGATCATTCTGTGACTTCACAACTTGTCGGTGTCCAGAACACTGTGCATACACTCCTTAATCTTGGACAATTAGAGTAAAAATAGTTTTTGGGGCTTATGTCTTTGGAGATTTAAAATCTCCAACAGGTAATTAGACTGACCCTATAAAAGACGACAAAGCAAAATGTATCTTAAATCACACTGTTTTTCTTTTACATCTTTTAAAAAAATAAATCTGCTGAAGGTTAGAACTAGGGGAGAAAAAGACAGAGCGAATAACACCATCTGCTTATGTGACAGATGAAAAAATGAAGACTCCAAGTGGGGTTGACTGGAAAAGTACCTTCAGCCTTTAATATTTCATTTCCAGGCTTTTTTGATCCCATCCCTGTGGTATCTGGCTTTGCTGTGACTAGTTTGAATACGACTCCCTTGTTGCAAAGTCCGGCTCCTGCCTCATAGACACAATGTAGGCGGCTAGGTAAAGCAAGAATAAGCGTCAGCCTTCAGCCTAGCAAGTTACATCATTTAAAGACCCCCTGAAAGCCAAGAAAAATCATAAAATGAGCTAAGTTTATCCCTAGAATAAGAAAGAAATTTTTCAAGAGTTCTTACATCCTTAGTGTGCTTTGAAGGGAGCCCCACACCGAAGTGAAAATAGAGACCAAGGGGAGGTGGAAGCCAGGATGAAGGCAGAAAATACTATTTGATTGGTAGGCCTTTAGGGCTTGATTCTAATTAAACCCCCACAAGATGCTCCAAACCAAAGTCCCCAAGAGTGAAATAGATTCTTCTGTTTAGCAATTTCCTCCAAAGGAGGCCAGAGGCATCCTTTGATGCTCCCAGAGCACTGAGAAGGAGGGAGGAGAAGGAAAGGAGAGAAAGTCACCATGGAGGGGGCGTTGATGCCCCTCCAATGCATCCTGACAGCCCAGAGTACGATCTCCCTCTCCAGAAGGGGAAATAGGTGGAAAACACTCTCAAAAATATAACCGGCGTGTTAAAATCTACTATTCTGTTTTGTAATACCATGAATACCTGTGTAGACACCCCAGGACAGCTCCTTCTTCTGAAACACCAACAGCCTTTGGAACCCATTCAGTCCAGCCTCCCCATTTTACTGATTAGCAAACTGAGCCCCAGAGAGGGAAGGGGTCTGGCCCAGTCACACCTGGCCAGAAACCGAGCTGGGGGCAGACAAAAGATCCCTCCCTGCCATGTTCTCTGGAACTCGCTATTCTAGGCATGGGTCACACTTCATCTTCCTAATATGGAATTAAGACTTGATTCTAAATTGTATCCTTTATTTTTATGATTCCTGGTGTTTTACCAGTCCAATGGCACTCTGAAAAACAGGAAACTAAATTCTACCTGTGGTTGCCATGGTCCCTACAGCAGAAGAAACAAATTCAGAGGACAGTGTTTAAATAGAGGAGGTCTCCGGATGATGGAGTTGGCCATCCATTGCCACTGAGGAGAAAGCATTTATCCGAGGTGTGCGTGACTGAAGAAGATCTCTCTCTGTTGGAATAAAAGCTGGAGTGAGAATTCCTGACTGATCAAGGGGAGGAAAGTTACCATGACAACTGGACATGATCCCCAGGGTCCTCAAACAAGAACGAAATTCTATTCATTCTCCTTCGTCTTTCCCTCATCTTCCTCTTTCTCCTCCTCCTCTCCTCATTCTTACTCTTTCCAAGAGATTCATTTAAATTTAAGTTATGCTGGGCCTGAGCTATAAGGTAGTTCGTCCTGATTCAGAGAGTTACAGAAACATTTGAAAAATGAATAAATATTTTGACAACTTGATGGGTGATTCATTTTACCCTTCTTTTTGGAATCTCTGGATGGTCTGGTTCAGTCGGCCTGACTATATCTTTGCTCCTCAGGTCTTGTAGAAACAAAAGAAAATGAAAATGGCATTGAGTTTTGAGCTCTAAAATTAGGTCAACTAGCTTATACCCTCCACCTTCCATTAGAAGTCCCACACACTACTCATTTATGCAAGTGGAGCAGGTGTCTTGTAGGCAAAAAAAAATACCCTAATATTTCAAAAGAGTTCAAGAACAGGGACACAGAGCTACAGCAAACACAAGGGAGTCCCCCAATACTTCCTTGTGGCTAAAGGAGCCTGGTAACAGGACGCTCCATCTGGCTGTGGTAGATGGTTGCTTACCTCACAGGTGCAAGATCACATATGCACACACACACTTGCAGAAGTGCTGCATGATTCATCTGCAGTGGGTTCCCTCAGCCTTGCCGTTTCTGTTAATGATCAGACAGACACCCCTTTCGTCTATACTCTGAGAAGTTACATGAGGGAGACCAAGAAACCCATTTGGCTCAGCTCTTTGGTTTCAAGTGTTTTTCTCTGCACACGTGCAGGAGGCCTCACTGAACTTACAAAGGACATTGTCTTGTTACCATCAGAAGGTAAATTTAGACCTGGATTGCTCAGCTAGATAACATCAAGTCAGTTTTGGGACTCTCACTTGTTTGGAAAAATCCCTTTGTTAACAGATTTCAGTTTTTTCTAAAGGGATCATAAACCCCAAAGCAAAAGCAGCTGCTCACTAAAGAGCTGCATAGAAAAATTAGGAAAAAAAATAAAATGAAAACTGGCGATACATCCCACATAAACACACTTGAAACCTCAAACACATTGACAAAATGTGACTTGCAACATAAAATAATTAGGGTTCATTACTTAAATGATAGAATTCGTTGGACCGGACACTGGGCACCAGTGATGTTATTAAATTAAACGTGCTGTTTCTTTTCCTTGTTTTTGAATCTCTGCTCTTTATCCTCCACCCCCAAATAAACAGACCAAAAAATATTGCTATTCTGATCCTTGGACAATGAACAAGTTCAGATAGTCAAGTTTTATACTTATTTTAAGAAAGTAGCTTTCAATTTCAAACTGTTTTGTCTGTAATAATTACAGTTGTGTGTTTTTTAGATAACACACATAACAAGTCCCTTCTTGCTACACAGGAGCCACATATCTGAACACAATGAGTTTTGGCTAGTGAATAAACTGCTTATTAAACATTGGCTTACTGTTAAAACGAAGGAAGATCTAAAGCTATTCCTTATTGTGTGTGTGATGTACAGATGCTCCAGGTACAGTATCTGTAATCTGCATTCACACCCTTAGACATCTAATTATTATTCCCATTTTCTGTTGAATAAACATACTCAAAGAGATAGGTTGTGCAAGATTGCAAAGCTTGGTGGTGATGGAGTCAGAATGTGGCTACCAAGATTGGTTTTTTCCATCACACTAGTAAGAAAGAGAAAGAGGGTGGGATGGAGCAGGACCAGAAGCTCCTGTAGGCTGCTCACCTAGCGCCGGCCTCCAGTCCTGAGCGTGTATAGCTTGAAGATTTTAACTTGGCTGTGCCTCTGAAATTCTTGTCCTCAGGACACTCGATTGTTTTCCTTTCATCCTCCTCTTTTTCTGGAAGGCGACAAAAGCCTAATCTGCTTCATGGCCTCCTGGGTGCTTGTACGTTGCTCAAAAGTAAGTCAAAAGTGGCCTTGTCTCCTATACCTGCTCCATGCAAAACCTAAGTGGTAATTTCTGCACAATAGGCCTCAAACAGCTGGGTACCATGCACAACTCATGAACCTGTTCACCTGTCAGATATAGCTCACGGAAGGTAAAGAATGAGAGCGGTCACCATTTAAAAATACTTTACCAAGGTGATACGGGAAAGGAATATTCAAAAACTCTATAATTTTAATATATATGTAAACCTACCACCAACAAAATAGTTGGTCACTATCTTTATGTAATAGAGATTTAAATATTCATCAAACAAAAATACACTGTGCAATGATCATCACACAGAAATTGTGCCTGAAGACTGTGTCCCTTTTCCCAATTCCAGACAGGAAATGAGAACAAAGATGACATATTATAAATATTCTAAAGTTAGACCATGGTTCTGGTTGCATGACCTTATGAATATATTAAAATGAGCACAGAATTTCACATTTTCAATAGAAGAATTGTATAATATGTGAATTATATCTCCATAAAAGTGTTACAAAAAAAAAAAACAACACTCGATTCGAAAGTCCCTCTCTTTAGACCTGGTGTAAACTCGCAGCATAGATGAAATCTTCAGAGGAAGGGACACCAAAGCTGAGCAGTCTCAGGGAAAATGGGAAGAAAAAAGGGAGAAGAGGGGAGAGCTAAGGGTGAACAGAGCAAAATTTGATGGGTGGTTAACAAAAATTTAAGGATTTGCCCTCTCTCCTTCACCATCCATTATGGGATGGCCAGAACGCTCCTCAATTTACGAACAAATCCAACGGCAGGCCACACTGCTGACTGAAGAATTTCTAAAATAACTTAATTTTGAAAATTTAAGGAATTCGTTTAATTTAATGCTAGCATAGTGTTCTGTGCTCTTTTATCCACCCCTCCCCGACAAGATCCTCAAGATGAACTCTTTCCTCTTTATATCTGGCTGTTCTCAGCTCCCTCAAGATGTCCAAAACCCCAGGCTTCCCTCAACACCTGCTATGAAATGTTATCAAGCATTTCATTTAGGTCGACGTTGTGCCTGTTGCAGAGGGAAACACCTCTGGTCCCCAAGGCTCCAACAGAAAGTAAACTCAAATGCTTTGGGTAAGTTCTGTTATTTTTTCTTGTTTTTATTTCTAAAAATCATAGACAGAGACTTATTTCTATAGCTATTGGTCAATGGAAAAAGAAGCAGCAGCATCATAAAGGCAGGAGAGTTCATAAAATAGACAACTCCAGGAGCAGCAAGAACTCCAATCCAGAAGTGACTTCGGGAGAATTCACGCCCCTTACGACCCAAGAGGTAATGTAAGTGGCATTGTGTGATCTTATCTATAATGTAAGAATTAGGGTGTCTCTAGCTAATTTCTAAGTTGCAAAGCCTTATCACAAAGGACTAATATCACAATTATTTTAAAAGCCTTATAAATAAATGCCATTCCAGCTACGGGCTCTATGTTTGGAGTCATTAGTTAGGTAGCTGTCTTCTAAATCCTGCTTCCCAGTGAGAATCAGTGGCTGAGCTTTTCCTCCCTCTCTTCCTTAGGATTCCACAGAAGGAAAGTCCCTGTGTTTACTCCATGGACTGTGCCTCTGAGATAACATGTGCACCTACCAACATATGGAAGTGAGAGTGATCGGACATGCTTCTTCCGGATGTGGCTGTCCGTGTCAGAGTAGCCATGTCAAGTGTCCAAATGTACAGTTTGGGGGGAAAAAAATGAAGAGAGTGAAGAATGAAGCAAGGAGGAAAACAAAAAAATATATGAATTATGAGGAGATGAGATATTAGAAAGGCTCTAGACTACAAGTAAAAGCCCCTATTAAGAGTGTTTTTCATTAGAGTGGTATTTTTCTCATTTAACAAGCATTTGGGAAGCAGATATTTGCACGGTGGATATTGCTGCTCCAAGCATCAGATCCTCCTTCTAGGCAGACACAGGAGGAGGAAGCAGGTGACAGGTGAGTGTGTACTATTTATTAGGAAATCAGAAGCTTTCCTGGGCACCTTCCAACCAACTTCCCCTTACACCTCATGCCAGACTGCTTCACTTGGGATCCCTAATTGCAGGGGGGTAGACAGGAGGGGAACAAGAACTTCCCAATGGGCTCAGCCCTAGACAGATTGTGACTGCATTGGGGCTTGGGGCGATCACTGCTGGATGTAAAACCACAGCTCTGCTAGCTAGAAAGGAGATCATAGGGACGGCCATGGAGGGCACAGCAGCATCACAGAGAATATTTTGAGGCCAGAGGAAGGATAAATATTTTTCATCTCAAACTAACTCTTGGGAAAGAATTTCAAAACAATCTCTCCTTAGGTCTTCCCATTTGGAACCCAGAATATGCGTGATCCTTGTCATCCCCCTTAACAGTTAGTGCCCTTCCTTCCTCCATCTCCACTGCAGTTCAATTTCTAGGTCCTTTTCCATCATTCTGCTACTTCTCCCAAAATGCCTTTCACCCTCATGAGCACATGTTGGGAGACTACCTCTCTTTCAAAATGCAGCTCAAGTTCTTCATGAGCCTTTCCCAAACCTGCCAGGTAAAAAGTATGTTATTCCCCATCACACTCCTGCAGCCAGAGGATGGGGTCCAGAGATCTCATGGTGCACCGTGATGCATACTAGATCTTGTGGACTGTCTCATGCAGTATCCAGAGGTTTTTGGAATCTAATGAGTTCTATGTCACTGAAGACTTTCAAGCACAGGTTAGACAGCCACTTCATTGGGATAACACAGAAGAGATGCACGCATGAGATGGAGATTTGGATAGACTAACCTGTAGGTCTCTTCCAGCAGACACTGAGCAAGCACTCTGTGCCAGGTCATAGGCCACATGCTTACCGACATACTGGTATATAATCCTTACACAGTTCTAAGAGTGATGTTGTTGCCCAAGGTCACAGGGTAAATAAACGGTTGAGATGGAAGTCAAATCTAGATCTCTCTTTATTCCAGATTGCATAAGAAAAGTATAAAGAAAAGAGAAACAGAATTAATGGTTTCCACTCCAGTGCTCCCATCATCACAACAAGACTGTAAAATTGGTGCGTTTTCTTGAACCCATCAGGGAACTGAGGTCACAGGGCCAACTGCCACCTCTACAGTGTGGAGGGACAGACAAATTTAGAGTCACAGACAAGTTCTCTTCCTTGGAACAGAAGACCTTAGAACTATAAATGGGCAGGTACATTTAAGTAGTAGTTCTGATGAACTGCTAGACGCTGAGTGTGGACTATTTTAACAGAAATTCGGGGGTACCAGTCTTATAGGTTTTTATCTCTCGGCACTGCACCAGGTTCTCATGGAGAGAAATCAGGAAAGATCCCCTAATGGCACTGACAGAGTGAAGAGTAAGCAATGTGAAATATACCCAGGACCTTTTCCATGACAAAAGCCTACTCTCCAAGGGAAAAGATGTCACCAGAACCTGTACCTTCCAGGAGGAAGGGCATTTCTCTGACTCTAGACTCCTCTAGACTTCCTGCATAGCCTGAGCAGGGAGAGAGGAGAGCTAAGGGCACAGCCTGGGGGCACAGGCTCACCACATAATATTATATGACATTATACTTTCTCATACCTTATCTTTACACCAAAGGGTTCCAGCATAATAACTGCAAATTATAACTAAAAGAGCTAGAAGACACAGATTCTACCATACAAGGAGTTTTTAGGGAAGTCCAAAGACAATAGAGGAGACCAATAACGCTGAAGGACTTGGAAGTCCCCAATACCCACTGCTACAGCAGACATTACACATAGCCCAGGGGAAAAGATGGTGGCATGAGAAGTGAGGCAGAAACCTCCCAAAACCACAGATAACATGAAAATACAGCATATACAACTAATCCTGAAAGAGTGACTCAAAGACTGCAGAACAGACTGTCTACATCTGGGGAAAAGAGAAGACCTCAAAGAAGAGGGTAAAGTAGCAAAGCCATAATCCGGTGGAACCCAAGCCCTCCCCCCATCCCAGCTCACAGGCAGGCAGAAAAGAAATAGAGTGGGGAGGGACTAGAAGCCCATGACTGCTAAACACCTAGCCCTGGAGATCTACTATGAAGCACAACTCAAATTACATGGTCCTCTGGAGATTAGGGGGATTGGAAAGCAAAGGCAGGCAGAATACTTGAACAGACTGAGATTCCAGTCACTTGTGGAGAACAGGTAAACACATGTGGCTGCTCTGGGACAAAAGAAAGGTGGGCACTTTGAAAGACTTCTCAACAGATTGGGAACTTTCAGGAGCTTCAGATGCTTCATCCCATGACTGGCAACACAGTGCCAATGCCCCCACTGTGATATGTAACCTGCTGCTCCTTCCTTGCAGCAGGCACTGGTCCACACACATGCTACCTGAACCATCACACCAGGCCAGCCAGAGGGTGTCCCTGCCTACCTAACCTACAGGGGCATAACACAGAGGCTCCTTCCTATGCACTCAGCCCACTGGCCCTGGCAGTAGTGGCAGGCATGGAAGCTGTGAAGGAGGAAGAGTTCCTTCCTCCTGGAAGTCACCATGCCATGAGCCTGCACCATAGCTCCAGGTGATGGGCAGCTCCAGAGAGAAGATCTTTTGAGCACTAGAGTATGCCACCTACACAAAGTTATTATTCCATAGGAATTACCAAAAAAAGTGAAACAGCAAAAAAATTTTGTCCAAACAAAAATACAGGAAGACTCCAGAAAGAGGGATGGAAACTTTGAAAATAAAGTACCTGAAATGAAACATACAATTGAGGGATTTAAAAGCAGATTGGATGATGTAGAGGAAGTGGTAAATAAATAGAAATTAGAGACAGGAAAACAAAAAAACTGAGGCACAGAGAGAAAAAATTATCTCTATGAATAAAAGAATAATAAGAGAACTGTGCAACTAATCCAAAAAGAACAATATTTGCATTATAGGGGTGCCAAAAGAAGAAGAGAGAGACAAAGGGATAGAAAGTCTCTTAGGGGGAATAATTGCTGAAACTTCCCCAATCTGGGGAAAGAAATAGTCTCTCAAGTCATGGAAGTACAGAGATCTCCCAACGCAAGGGATACTAGGAAGACAACACCAAGAGATATAATAATTAAAATGGCAAAGATCAAGGACATGGAGAGAGTATTGAAAGCAGCCAGAGAGAGAAAAAAGATCACTTATAAAGGCAACCCCATCAGGCTATCATCAGACTTCTCACCAGAAACCTAATAGGCTAGAAGGGAGAGGCATGAAATATTTAATGCAATGAAGGGCCTTGAACTAAGAATACTCTACTTGGTAAGGTTATCATTTAAATATGAAGCAGGTATTAAACAATTTCCAGATAATCAAAAGTTGAGGGAATTCACCTCACACAAATAGTCTCTAAAGTGTATTTTGAAGGGCCTGCTCTACATGGAAGTGCTCCTAAGGATAAATAGCTGTCACCAGAGAAAATAAAAACATAATAAAGGAAGTAAACTAATTAATTACTAAGTATATGCAAAATTAAATCAACTGCCCAAAAAGTCAATCAAAAGGTACAGAAAGAGTACAGAATATGACACTTAATATATTAAGAGGGGAGGAGGAATGAGAAGGGAGAAAAAAAAGAACCATTAGACTTTGTTAGAAATAGTGTAATAAGCAAGTTTAGACAGACTGTTAGATAGTAAAGAAGCTACCCTTGAACCTTTGATAACCATGAATCTAAAGCCTGCAATGGAAATTAGTACGTATCTAACTATAACCACCCTAAATATAAAGTCTGAATATACCAATAAAAATACATTGAGTGTCAGATGGATAAAATAAGAAGACCCATCTATATGCTATCTACAAGAGACTCATTTTAAACCCAAAGAGATATACAGACTAAATGTGAAGGGATGGAAAAAAGGTATTTTAAGCAAATAAAGAAAGGGAGAAAAAAAGCAGGAGAAGAAGTACTTATATCAGACAAAATAGATTTCAAAACAAAGAAAGTAACAAGAGACAAAGAAGTACATTACATAATGATAAGGGGTCTGTCCAACAAGAGAATATAAACAATATAAATATGTATGCACCCAATATAGGAGCACCTAAATATGTGGAACAAATACTAACAGAATTAAAGGGAGAAATAGAATGCAATGCATTCATTTTAGGAGACTTCAACATACCACTCACTCCAAAAGATAGATCAACCAGACAGAAAAAGTAAGGAGACAGAGGCACTGAACAACACATTAGAACAGATGGACCTAACAGAAATCTACAGAACACTCCATGAAAAGCAGCAGGATACCCATTCTTCTCAACATTACATGGAAAATTTTCCAGAATAGATCACATACTAGGTCACAAAAAGAGGCTCAGTAAATTCAAAAAGATTGAAAATATGTCAACCAGTTTCTCAGACCACAAAAGTATTGAACTAGAAATAAATAATGAAAAGAAAACAAAAAGGAACCCCACAAATACACGGAGGCTTAACAACCTGCTCCTAAATAATCAATGGGTCAATGACCAAATAAAAACAGAGATCACGCAACATATGGAGACAAATGAAAAAAACAGCTCAATACCCTAAAATCTGTGGGATGCAGTAAAGGCAGTTCTAAGAGGAAAGTATATTACAATACAGGGTTACCTCAAGAAAGAAGAACAATCCCAAATGAAAGTCCAAACTCACAATTAATGAAACAAGAAAAAGAAGAACAAATGAGGCCCAAAGTTAGTAGAATGAAGGACATAATAAAGATCAGAGCAGAAATAAATAAAATCAAGAAGAATAAAAAAATTGAAAGAATCAGTGAAACCAGGAGCAGGTTCATCAAGAAAATAAACAAAATAGATAACCCCCTAGCCAGACTTACCAAGAAAAAAAGAGAGTGTACACACATAAACAGAATCAGAAATGAGAAAGAAAAAATCACTACAGACAGCACAGAAATACAAAGATTAACTAGAGAATACTATGAGAAATTATATGCTAACAAATTGGATAACCTAGAAGAAATGGACAACTTTCTAGAAAAATACAACCTTCCAAGTCTGACCAAGGAAGAAACAGAAAATCTGAACAGACCAATTACCAGCAATGAAATTGAACTGCTAATCAAAAAACTGCTGAAAAACAAAATTCCTGGACCAGATGGCTTCACTGCTGAATTTTATCAAACATTCACACAAGACCTAATACCTATCTTCCATAAAGGTTTCCAAAAAGTAGAAGAGGAGGGAGTACTTCCAAACTTACTCTATGTAGTCAGCATCACTCTAGTACCAACACCAAAGATACCACAAGAAAAGATAATTACAGACCAATATCCCTGATGAACATAGATACAAAAATACTCAACAAAATATTAGCAAACTAGATTCAAAAGTACATCAAAAAGATCATCCATCATGATCAAATGGGATTTATACCAGGGTGCAAGGATAGTACAATATTCAAAAATCCATCAACATCATACACCATTCAACGAAACAAAGGACAAAAATCACATGATCATCTCTACAGATGCTGAAAAAGTATTTGCAACATTCAACATACATTCATGATAAAAACTCTCAATGAAAAGGGTATAGAGGGCAAGTACCTCAACATAATAAAGGCCATTTATAACAAACCTACAACCAACATCATAATTACCAGCAAAAAGCTGAAAGCTTTTCCTGTAAGATCAGGAACAAGACAAGGATGCCCACTCTTACCACTTTTATCCAACATACTACTGGAGGTCCTAGCCATGGCAATCAGACAACACAAAGAAATAAAAAGTATCCAGATTGGTAAGGAAGAAGTTAAATTGTCACTGTTTGCATATGACATGATATTGAACAAAAAACATCCAAAAGAATCCACCCAAATACTACTAGAACTAATAAATGAATTCAGCAAAGGTGAAGGATACAAAATTAATATACAGAAATCTGTTGCATTCCTATACATTAATGATGAACTAGCAGAAAGAGAAATCAGGAAAACAATTCCATTCACAATTGCATCAAAAAGAATAAAATTACCTAGGAATAAACCTAGCAAAGGAGATGAAAGACCTATACCCTGAAAACTATAAGACACTCATGGGAGAAATTAAAGAAAACACCAATAAATGGAAATAAATCCCATGCTTATGGATAGGAAGAATTAATATTGTCAAAATGGCCATCCTGCCTAAAGCAATCTGCAGATTCAATGCAATCCCATCAAAATACCAACAGCATTCTTCAATGAACAAGAACAAATAGTTTTATAATTCATATGGAACCACAAGGGACCCCAAATAGCCAAAGCAATCCTGAGAAGGAAGAACAAAGCTGGGGGGATTATGCTCCCTTACTTCAAGTTCTACTACAAAGCCACAGTAATCAAAACAATTTGGCACTGTCACAAGAACAGACCCATAGATCAATGGAACAAAACAGACAGCCCAGATATAAACCCACACATATATGGACAATTAATAGATGATAAAGGAGCCATGGATATACAATGGGGAAATGACAGCCTCTTCAGCAACTGGTGTTGGCAAAACTGGACAGCCACATGTAAGTGAATGAAACTGGATCATTGCCTAACTCTATACACAAAAGTAAACTCAAAATGGATAAAAGGCCTGAATGTAAGTCATGTAAGCATAAAATTCACAAAAGAAAACATAGACAAAAATCTCTTGAATACAAACATAAGCAACTTTTTCCTGAACACATCTCCTCAGGCAAGGGAAACAAAAGCAAAAATGAACAAGTGGGACTACATCAAAGTAAGAAATTTCTGTACAGCAAAGGACACCATCAGCAGAACAAAAAGGCATCCTATAGTATGGGGGAATATATTCATAAATGACTTACCTGATAAGGAAGAAGTTCAGATGGCCAACAGGCACATGAAAATATGCTCCACATTGCTAATCATCAGGGAAATGCAAATTAAAACTACAACGAGATAGCACCTCACACCAGTTAGGATGGCAACATTCAAAAGACAAGGAACAACAAATGCTGGCGAGGAAAAGGAGTCAGGGGAATATCCTCCTATACTGTTGGTGGGAATGTAAATTGGTTCAACCACTGTGGAAAGCAATATGGAAGTTCCTCAAAAAACTAAAAATAGAAATACCATTTGACCCAGTAATTCCACTCCTAGGAACTTACTCAAAGAAAACAAAATCCCTGATTCAAAAAGACATATGCACTGCTATATTTATTGCAGCACTATTTACAATAGCCAAGATAAGGAAGCAACCTATGTCCATCAGTAGATGAATCAATAAAGAAGAGGTGGTTCATGTACACAATGGAATATTATACAACCATATAAAAACAAATCCTACCATTTGCAGCAACATGGATGAAGCTTGAGGGTATCATGCTCTCATGGAGAAAGACAAGTACCTAATAATTTTACTCAATTATGGAGCATAACAACAGAGCAAAACTGAAGGAACAAAACAGCAGCAGACTCACAGACTCCAAGAAGGGACTAGTGGTTACCAAAGAGGTGGGGAGGGTGGGTGGGGAGGGAGGGAGAAGTGGATTGAGGGGCATTATAATTAGCATTCACAATATAGGTAGGTCACGGGGAAGGCAGTATAGCCCGGAGAAGACCAGTAATAACTGTAGCTAGCATCTTACTATGCTGATGGATAGTGACTGCAGTGGTGGGGAATTAGGACTTGACAATATGGGTAAATGTTGAAACCACAATGTTGCTCGTGTGAAACCTTCATAAGATTGTGTATCAATGATACCTTAATTAAAAAAAAAAAAAACCATAGCTCAGCACTGAGCCAAACACTATATTAAACCTCACACTGAAGGCCTATTGCCCAATACATCCCATCCAGATTGCAACAAAAATTACAAGGCATACTAAAAGGCAAGAAAATAAATAGGTAATGGTCTGTGATGCTTTTAATATAGATATCTGTCTTGGCCTGTTACTTATTTTCAAAAATCAAAAGTAATGTCACACTGGGTTTGTCAGACCATCTATTTAAGTCAGAAACCTCCAAAATATTTTTATTGTTCTACCTATCAGCAAAAAAAATGAATTTGAAAAGCATACCTTTCAAAAGATGTGGTTCAAATTATATACACCTACTACTTTTCTAATATGCTTTCCTCACCTTAAATCATAGAAAAGTTAAAATTAAAAAGTAATTGTAAATTGCAGTTCTAACATTAGTTCCCTACACCTCATGGGTCATGTGCATTCTGAATGTGCACCTTGTTTTGGCATCCACAGTATGTAGGGAAGGCCACATTCCTAAGATCTTCATCCCCTGGGGATGCACACTTTTGTGCAGTTTCCTCCCTTTGAAGAGGGCAAAATCTATGGTTTGCTTCTAACAATAGAACGTGGGAAAAGCGATACACTATTTCAGATGTAATTAAGGTCCCTAATTAGTTGACTTTGAGTCAATCAAAAAGGAGATTATCTTGGGTAGGTCTACCAGGATAGCAGGTGAGCTCTTTAAAGGAGGGGCTAGGTCTTCCCTGGAAGAACAAACTCCAGATGCCTTCCTGCTGGCTTTGCAGAAGCAAAGAGCTGTATTGTGAATTGCATACAGAGAGGGCTGGTGTCCAGGAGTTGAGGACCTCACTCCTATAACCACAAGGAACTGAATTGTGTCAGTAACTTCAATGAGCTTGGAAGAGGACTCTAAGATCCAGATGAGAATGCAGCTCAGCCAGCAGCTGGATTGCAACCTTGTGAGATGCCACACAGAGCACCTAGTTAGGTGATGCCTGGATCCCTGACCCACAGAAACTGTGAACAATAAATGTGTGTTGTTTTAAGACTATATGTTTGTAGTAATTTGTTCCACAGAATAGAAAACTAATGCAGCTGGTCTTAGCAAATTGATTGACTCTTAAGAGCTGAAAATTTTCAGCAAAGGAGGCCTCTTGGGCTGGAAGCTGCCATCCCTGCAACCCTGAGTACAAATCAAATGAGACCCAGCCTGTGGAATGTTCTCTCCTTTCAGATTTTCTATGGCTATGTTTCCCAAGTCTTACATCTCAGTTGCAGGGATCACTCTAAGAAGCCTTATAAGTTCACTAAAATTCCTTAGACTTAAATGTTCTCAGTTACAGCTCCTGAGATGAGTGGTGAGTAAGATTTTTTGCACAGGTGGTGGAGTTGGGGTGGGTAAGGCACCAGTGTCTTGGAGTTCCCACATCAGGACCAAGGGTTCTGCCACTCCTGAGAACACAAACCTCTCTGTTCCCACACCTAGTCCTCCATTATCAGCCTATGCCCTGGAAAACATATAGAGACACATACACACATGTGCACACATATATACCACTTTCCACTTTTTCCACCACAACACATACTCTGCTGCTTCAGAGTTTCAGATGAGATTCAAGCAAAGAGAACAGATTTATGTGGGGCTTCATATTCCAAACTTGGCTCTTTTTATCATAAAAGAAACTGTTAGGAAATATCTGGATATAAAGACACTTTTTTTTTTAACCAAGATTTGACTCTGGGTTGCTCTGTGGTCTGAAATGTGTCTTGATGGGCTTGGATCAGGACCTCTGCTGGAGTCCATTCTGTTGCATAAGATCACCACTGAGTGAGACCTCAATTTAAGTCCCTCCAAAAGTTAGACGGCCTGAGGTTGCATCTTAGCTTGTCTCTCACTAGTCACAGGAATTTCAAAAGCAATTCATTTCCCTAACACGGCAAAACTAAAATATTAACACCTACTCATAGGATTGCTGTTAAGATTAAATGAGGCAAGGTTCCTACCACAACACAGGACAGAATCTAAAACTGTGTGCCTGCTTGTTACATCAACAAAGCCGTTTCTACATTCATATTTTAAGAGCAGGATTTTGCATTTTGTGTTACCCTATATTATGTTCTCATCAAAACAGTTACCTGCTTTATTTTGTTTCCTTATTAGTGTATTTATTTACCCTAACTAATGAATGTCATTTTAAAGCACCAAATCACTCCTAATTAAATTCCTAACACTTAAAGATAACATTTTGCAGCTTCTTCCGCTTTTTGTTTCAGTGTTGGCAGTCATTCTCGACAGCTCTAACATGAACAGAGCATTCAGACACAGCATTGTAACTGGGTAGAAACAGGGAACAGATTTCTACTAATCTATTCTGCCACCCCTCTTATTAAATTGAGTGGAAACTACGTAAAGACCCATTCGTGTGTTGGTTATGTGTTGAGCAGCCGGTCTTGTTCCTCTATGTCAATAGGTATAAATAGTAACCAATATTTTTAGAGCACTTTAAGTTTTTCAAAGTGTTGCAAACTTACCAAACATTCTGTAAGAAAAAAGGACACAATTTTGTTGCATTCTCACCTTCAGCCATTTTGGGGTGCCTTTTACACATCTCATCAAATCCTTATGCCAGTCTTATGTAGGAAGTTTTTACTATTAAAGGTCATCCGTGAATAAAGTAAGATGAAGAAAACTTAGACATGTTGCTCTGGATTTTACAGATATTAAGTATTCAGCCCAAAACTTGAATTCAAGACCTGTCATTTCAAACTCTGGGTTTTGTCTGTTTGAAGAAATGGATTGATTTCCTTGACAGTCTTAAGAAAGCCATCTTTTGTGAGCTACGATAGGGAGAAAGAACTTGGTAGGAAACACTCTTATAAGCTCCTATTAACATTTATCATATTCATCTTTCTTTATCTGGTGAACTTATCTCAAAGGATTACAATATTTTTCTCTGGAAGGTGAAGGGAAGATAGCAGTAGTGAATGTTTAGATGACTGTCCAGAAATTACGAGCCAAATAAGTTTCTTCTGCCTAAACTCAGTCAAGTCACATTTATTTCTCAGGTATGCAAATAAACAATAGAAGGCATTTTAACTACAGATAAAACCACCTCATTCAGAAAAGATAGCAGTGACAGGCCTAGGGAATTTCCCTAGCTGTTTTCTGGGAAATTCCTCTCAATTGGCATTTGCTATTCTGGCAGAAGACTGATACCTTTCTAGAGGAAAATGGAAGGGATGATCACATTTTGTCATATTGGCCACTAAGCCATTCTCCCAATAAGCATTTAGTGGGCACTTACACATTCTAGTCCTGGCCTGGTCTGTAGATCTATTGGGCTACATGAGACCTGGTCTCCACCACTGAGAGGTTTTTTAATCCAGAGAAGGAGACAGAGACCTCTCTAACCATAATATATATTCATATTGGAAGTGAAAATGGAAACAATTTCATATCAAAATTTCACATTTGGGTCTTGAAGGATGAAACAAATTCCAAGCTATGAGAGAGGGTACCCCAGATCTAAGAATAGCTAGAGCAAAGGCACAGAGTCCTGAAATGTTTCTTGTGCCCAATGAATGAGGAGATTGGAGCCTAGCCTACCATGGAAGACAGTGGGGCTACAGGGCAGACAAGCAAACAATCCAAGCTGAAGAATCTTGGTGCCCTGAGAAGGCATGTGGGCTTTTGCCCACTGACTACAGAAAGCCCGAGAAGCTTTAAGAACAGAGATGTATTTCCAACTCTGCTTTTCTGGAAGATGTTCTGGTGGCTGTGTGGGAATGAACCAAAGGGAAGTACACCAGCAGACAGTCAAGGCAGTTGTGTGGTTCTACAAATGCCCAAAATGAGAAATTATGGTAACAGTGAGGATGAGAGATGAGTAGGAAGAGGTCTTGACTTGTGTGTGGAGTGAGGTAGAGAAAGGGGTCTAGGATGACTCAGAAGTTTCTCTGGATTGGGCCACTGGGTGGAGAGTATTGTTATTAGGCAGAACATGACCAGGAAAGGAAGAGGTCTGCTCTGCTCTACGGCATGGGGCAGAAGTCCAGTAGAATGTAGGTCCTGACCCCCGGTCCTCTAAATAAAGAAGAACTTGTGACTAAAATAAGAAGGAAATTCAAATCAAGGCATGGGTGGACCTCAGTATAAGAAGCATTAAAAAAAAAGATATTAGGGGAAGGATGGTGGAATGGAAAAGACAAGGAGTAGGAGATTTGGATTCCACTAACAATTCTGCTCAGCAGTTCTGCGTGGCTCTAACAAATCAGCTTCCTCCATTTGGTTTCCTCATACATAAAAAGTGTCATGAATAGTAACTGATGTGACTTGTCATTTGAAAATGTTTGTGGAAATATAAGGCAAAGGATACAGAAAAGTCACTTGGTCACATGATGGAGTCAACTCTGCCCTTTGTCACGCTTTGTGGAGCCGTGGTGAGGAGACCCCAGACCCCTTCTGGTAATACAGGCTGTTCTCCCCCGGCGGATGGGAGGGTTGCTCTCTCAGCACCTGCTTCCACGTGAGAGAGCGGCCCTGCCGGACGCTATGGCCCCTCCGGGGGAGCCTGAATCCAGTGACTGATGCACTCCAGGGAGTAAAGCCTTGACCTTCCTGCTACCAGGAGGGACAGCCCTGAGCAGGCATTCCCTCATCAGAGCTCCGCGCACAGCGGCCTGAGACTCTCCTGCGGCACATGTTCACTCTACTTCCCTCTCCGCCCAGTCTCCAATCCCCAGGTAACTCTGTGATGGCCGCCAGACAGCTTCTTCCAGGGGCTTCCAACCTGGGACAGGCCCTCATCCCAGGAGATACATCAAGGAGAGCATATCAGCGGGAGGGAATTAAATGGGTACAGAAGGCAGATATGAACCAGCTAGGCATGCCTTGCCATCCAAACTAAGCGAAGGGGTCATAGTTGAAGCGGATATGCAACAAAAGAGGCATGGCGACTGTCCTCATGACAATTATTTGCTATCACACACAAAAAATATGCATATTATTTAGCCACCATAAACTCCATGCAGTTCACTAAAGGTGCCGTGAGATCAAACATACAACCTCTGGACATCCTTTATACAGCGTCTTTCCTCAAAATGTCCTTCCCTCCTTGACGAACTGATGAATCCCTTCCCATCCTCCATAATCCCATTCTCCTCATTTCCTCTGGATACCTTCCCAGAATTGAACACCCTGCCCTCAGAACATACTGTCCTTACCTCTTTGGTAGTTCTTGCTATTCAGCTTGCTTTTCTGCAGGCTGAATACTGAAAATGACTTAATAGCTAGTGTGGCAAGAATTCTAACTAGTCCCAACTGATGTTCACTGTAAGTGACCAACACATTCATACCAGCGGGTGCCAACAGAATTTCGCCTCTAACTCTCCTTCTCCCCAACTGGACTGACTCCTGGACTTTGCCTGGTTCATATTTGTGTTCTCAGAGTCCAGCACAGAGTAAGCCCTGACAACCTTCCAGAATGAATGGAAAACTATTTTTTCCAACATGGACACAAGCTCTTCACTCTTCACTCTTCACCAGAACTGTTACAGGGGTCAATTATTTGTGAAAGTGAGAGAGAAGAATGTCTACTGCTCTCCTAGGAAGCATTACTGCCCTAAGAAGGCTAAATCTAAATTAGAACACTGGCCTCAACTCGGTTGCCTTTACTTTCTGCCTCTACAAAGCACAGACATTTCTCAGAGTAGATGATGGGGTATATACTTAGAAGCAGAAGCCCCAAAGAGAAACAAAATATAATGAGGAACCTAGTAACGTTATATTAATATTGATAAAATCTAAAGGTATATTATCCCCTCATGTACTGACAGTACTTAAAATGTCAAGTTTTTAGCTGAGTATCTGGGGATGAATTCTGCATTTTTGATGGGTTGGGCTTTACTTGTGTATTTTTTTGATTATTAGGCATTTCATGGAAGAGTCAGCATCCTAACAAAGCAGAAGTAAAGAGAATCAGGGCAATTTCCCCATCATAAATGCTTCCGTTATTTTTATTGAGATTCACAAGATGCCAGAACTGTAAGAAATCTAGGCAGGATCATCTCAGGAGCCATCTCTGAGCAACTAGTGATGGCTTCCTGGAAAGATTCACAGTGAAACAGGACCAACATCAATTAACGATGTCTGCCAAGGACAAGGGAGAGCAGAGTGAAGACAGGTGTGCTATGGACTTACCCACCCAGCTCGAGTCCCGCTCCTTCAACTAATGGATGACTGAGCTGAGGTCCAGAGAGACAGGTGATCAGCTCAGGATCATGTGGGCAGTTCTAGTATATGTGAGCCCAGCACTCACATCTCTTGATTACTGGGCCAGTTGTCTTCCCATGGCATCTACTTTCAGTTTGCAAAGTGGAGCAGCCTGGCAAAGCCTGGCATCCAGTGTAGACTGTCTGATCATAATTCCATTCTCCTCAATAGTAGCTTCCCTTAGCAAACAAGTACCTGGTCCTGAGGACAGAGTGATGAGTGAGGTTCCCTTACCAGACTCAGAGACCTTCCAGGACACTAGAGAAGACTGGACAGTGAACAGACCATGACAACATGATAAGATTCATGTTCATTAAAAACAAGCACAGGAACCTACAGAAACAGGGAGGAAAGGATCACATCCAGCCTGAAGGGGCAAAGGGTACATTGAGATAGGGATGGAGAGGGTCTCCAAGGACTGGCGGAGGGGGAAAAAATGGCAAGAAGAGGGAGAATATTCCCAAAAGGACTAAATGACACCATGGTGTATTTGGAAAGTTGAAGCATTTAATAGAGCTAGAATACAACATGTATTTGTGTATATGTGGAGTGCACACAAGCACACATGTTGGAAGGAACAAGGTTTAAGTAAAGGAAGAGTGGAAGTCCTGGAAATGTGAGCAGACCCTAACACCCTAACCTGATATAGAAGATTTTACCCCAACCAGGACTGAGGCAGTCTAAGGTGCTGCTTGAGAGCTTATTCTCTGCCAGCCATGTGCCAAATTTTTCCCATACATCAGCCAGTTCATCTTCTAAATAAACCTGTGAAGTAGGTAGTTTTTTAACTCCATTTTACAGAGGAGATACTGAGGGTCAAAAGGGAAATGCTTTGCTTCATGTCACACAGCTGACTGGTAGTAATAAGAACTTGGAATTGAGCCTTTAATCTTGTCACTTTTTTTGCTATGTATTCTGCAAGGTCATTTTCATGTGCTATTTGTTTTGTGCTCACAGAAATCCTGCATAATGAGTATTTTGACTCTTCAATAGACCAAACATGGGGAAAGAGGAGGCTTGGCACATTTCTTCCAAGAAGAATAAGCTGTCCAGGAAGAGGGCAGTTACACTCAGTTATTCATGCATTCATTGATTTAAAAAAAAAATGTTTTGTGGATCTAGTAGGTGGCAACCGTTCTCCTAAGTACTCAGGTTACAAGAAAACATATGAGATAGTCCCTAGTCTGATCTCTCAAGTGCTTTGCAGTGGGAGAGCAGAAGAAGCAGGAAAGTATAAAAACAGCATGGACCCCTGCAGGAACCACAAACATCCCAGGAGTTTTAAAGGCATAGGAGCTGAGTCAAAGTAAGGAGGTGATCAAAGCTGTATTCTCTGTATTAGATGGCTGGACTTAAGCTGGAGATAATGGGCTCCTTAAAGGGTCAGCTCCATGTGCAAGAAACATCCCTCTGGCAGCAACGTGGACCACATAGAAACTGAAGCCAGAGGGACACGTTATCTGCCTGTTGGACGAGTGCAAGTGAGAGGTGATTGACCTTCTCTGCCATGGTGGCAAGAGTGCAGAGGCAGATACAAAATGAGGGATATATTTACTAAGGAAAATCATTTTGTTCAATCCCTTCATTTCAGGTGAGGAATAATGTCCAAAGCATTGAAGGAATAGACCCAATAGTTCTATCACTTGGGCCCAGTCATGTGGGTTCATGCCACTCTGTGTTTAGACCATGCACAGTGACAATCAAGGGCATCCTGACAGAGCTTAGTACCTATTGGTTCTCAAGCCAACCGGTAGTTAGACCATGAGCAAATATAAACAAGGACCCTACATCATTTGATTATCTTTCACATATATTCTTTTCCCTGTCTTGGTCCCAGCCTAAGGCTCAGGGTGAGTCACACAGTAAGTGCTCAATACATGCTTCATCAGGGCACTCATGCCTGGCTTCCTGGGGTCCTGTCTGTCAGTCTTTGTTTCTGGAGCTGTGTATCTGGAGAAGGATGGTCCCTAACCGCAGAACTCATCTACAGCACCTGGAAAACGTATAGGGTGGCCCAAGTTGTCACGGCACCTGTCACTAGATGTCGTTTGAAATGGAATACCATTCAGCATTCTCTTGACAAAGTCCCTCAGGGAGGGCCTTCCGCCTGTGTTATTTCTATTCATGCTGCCGAGATTATTTCTTGATGTCCTTGCAAATAACCTCTCTGAAGTTGCCACACCAGCACTTTGCTAGCACTTTACAGCTCTTGAAAGGGTGCTCGCTTTCAGTGTTTGGTCCGTCACATGGAAGCAGTAGAACTCGGAGGGCCCTTACAGCAGGGACTGTCTTGTTTGTCCATTTGCTGAAACAATAGGAGAGCTGAAGCTTTCGGGGATTAAGAATTTATCTAAAAACACAGGTAAGCGTTGAAATATTTACAACCACTGCCAAGAATAGCCTGCTTCTGTCCAGTTCTTAGGAATGCACATTTTGCATAAGCCAATGATCCCCTCCAGGAAGGTGTCCTTTGAGAATCATTTCAGGTACACGGGTACCAGAATGTTCGTAACGTCAGAGACAGAGTTCCAGAGAGAACCAGGGTTAGAGCCGAGACATCCAAGATCAGTGCACAGACCAGTAGCAAGTAAAATATTAATGAACGAAATTGGAAGTGAAACCAAAAAAGGTCTAAAGAAAAGCAGACTTGATAAGGAGTGAGATGCCAACAGTAGTTCAAGTAATTCAAGACTGTTAGTTGACTTGCCTGGCTACCACCAGCATAATATAAATATAAGGTCAAAAAGAACCAATAGCAACAGTTTTTAGTTTCCAGGAAAGGACCCTTTGATCAGAAGATTAAATATCCACACCCCTTAACAGCTATCTCTCTATTTAAAAGAAGGGTATATCCATGTATATAACTTGATACTGAGAACCATTTAAATATCCTAAATGCATTAAAGAACCTCCAGATTTGTTTGGTTTATTGCTTCAGGGAGAAACATGTTCACCAGAAACTTTCTCAACAAGACTCAAGAGTCTTATGCCACCATGTCAATTTGTTTTCATTTTAAATTAATAAATGGGCATCCCAATGTTTGCATGAGTCTCTTCTAATTTGTTTAGCATAAGTGAATGTCATGAATAAACCAAATGTCCAAATGTAAAAAGCAAAGAAAATAAGCCACTAATAAGTGGTGTAGTTACCTCAGAAGCTAGGATACTTAACAACTCTATCAACGTCTCACAATAAATCTACTAGGACAAAATTTGGCTTTGGGAGGAGTTATGTTGAGCCAGTGATTATGCAAGCATCATGGAGTAATAGAAGCTAAAAACAAGACATCCCTGGGCTTTGACTTACTCCAAATATCAGTGTTTCATTCTGCTATACTGAAATACCACCAGAGAGGAAGGAACCAAGAAATACACAAGTTCAAAGGGAAGAATAATGTCTCCCTCAAGAAGAATAATTTATGTGGAAACAGTTAACTTATCCTTTAGACTTTCTCTGACATTATTTCAGAAGCCACAGAGACTTTGAATTAAAAACAAATATAAGAAGGATACCATCAACAGAACAAAAAGGCAACTCACAGTATGGGAGAATATATTTGTAAATGATTTATCCAATAAGGGGCTTGCATCCAAAATATATAAAGAACTCATACAACTCAACACCAAAGAAACAAATAACCCAATTAAAAAATGGACAGAGGACCTGACAGACATGTTTCCAAAGAAGAAATACAGATGGCCAACAGGCCATGAAAAGATGCTCCACATGGCAAATCATCATGGCAAATGAAAACCACAAGGAGATTATCACCTCACATCAGTTAGAAGGGCCACTATCCACAAGATAAGAAATAACAAGTGTTGGAAAGGATGTGGAGAAAAGGGAACCCTCCTACACTGTTGGTGGGAAGGTAAATTGGTGCAGCCACTGTGGAAAGAAGTATGGAGTTTTCTCAAAGAACTAAAAACAGAAATACCATATGACCCAGTAATTCCACTTCCAGGAATTTCCCCTAAGAAAGCAAAATCCCAGATTTGAAAAGATATATGCACCCCTATGTTTACTGCTGCATTATTTACAATTGCCAAGATATAGAAGGAACCTAAGTGTCCATCAATAAATGAATGGAAAAGGAAGATGTGGTACATATACACAATGGAATATTATTTATTACTCAGCCATAAAAAGAAAAGAAATCCTGTCACTTGTAACAATACGGATGGATCTAGAGGGTTTTATGCTCAGTGAAGTAAGCCAGATGGAGAAAGATAAGTATCATATGATTTCACTTAACTGTGGAATCTAAAAACAAAATGAACAAAATAGCAGTAGACTAATAGACATTGAGAAATGACTCTTGGTTACCATGGGGGAGGGTCTGGGGTCGCAGTAGGGAGGGTGAGAGGGATAAAGGGGCACAGAAACTCTCAATCATAATAAGTTGGTCACAAGGACGGTAGTACGGCATGTAAAAAACAGCCAATGATTCTGTAACATCTTTCTACATTGAGAGAAAGTAACTACACTAGTTGGGGATGAGAATTTAATAATGTGGGTAACTCTTGAACCACTATGTTGTAAATGTATGCATATGAAACCAGCATAAGACTGCATATCAACTATAATTCAGTTTAAAAAACAAATGTAATAACACACAGATCTATCCTACACAGTGCTAGTGAAAATGACAGCACAAGTTATCTAATTCTTGGGACTTGTCAGGAGTTGAGATGAATCAGAGGTCTAGAAATGAAGGGTTTTAAAGCCAACCATAGCTACACTCAACCTAGGGTCTATCTAAATGATTCTGGGTAGTTTTTTGGCCTCTCTGTGCTTTAGTGTCATCAAATGCAAGACAAACTAATAATGCTTATAGTTCTTTACTGTGTGGTCAGTAAAAAATCCTGGAATATTAATAGATGTTAAAAATGTTCCAGTTTCCTTTAACTGAATTAAAGGATCACCTGTTCATTTGATGCCCAAACTGCCAAAGACCAGTGAGATCTCACATGTGCGACTGACTGACTAGCTGGCCATGGTGCAGAACTGGCAGGTGTCATTAAATATTTTAATGAAATCTTCATGCAAATTTTGACATATAATGTAGCAACTCTTCTTTCTATTCCATGACATTTAACCAATATATCTTACAGTGATTACAATACCCAATATGCTAACTAGTTAGGGACTAATTAGTCAACTTGTGTGTTTATGAATGTTTCCAGTTTCTTAATTGCAGGCTTTGGAGTCCTGGGAAATATTTGTGCCTGTCAACAAGCTGAAAAAATACCAAAACATTGGATTACAAAGCAGTGATATTAAAGATTGGATAATAATAATCCTTCATGTCTTAACAGCATGTCAAAATATATACATAGCCTTTCTATCTACATTAGCTTATTTGATTTTCACATCATCTACTGGAATAAGTATACTGGTGCATTTTTAAATCTGCCATTAGTACCTAGCATGTGGTATGCCCCCAATAAATGCTGACTGACTGAATCAAATAAATGACTATTAAGTGCTTGATAAATGTTATAATGATGGATGAATGGATGGATAGATGGATGAATGTAGGGATGGATAGAATTTACTCAAGAGAAAGAGGCTATATAGCTTAATCTGCCAGGACCATCTTAGCTCCCCAACTTGTTATCCTCTTTGCAAGGTTAGGCTGAATTTTACAGCCCCTACATATGTTACATGCCATAGTCTCAGTAAATTGGTAGTTCTAATGTTAATGCATTTCTATACTCACTTCCCCAAATAATACTACTCATAGAAAATTCTAAGCTGGAACATTTTACTCCCCTTCCCCAACACTTCTGGAAATACTGGAAATGCAAAACATGTGCTTTTATCCAAAATTATAGAATTAATTCTTAACAAAGCAATACCAACATAATGGCTGATATATGGAGCTAAAAACTATGTTTCTCCTCTGTGCTGCCAATTTCCTGCGAGTATATCCTAGCTGTACTATAATGGTTGAACACACAGAAACTCTTTTCTCTGGTCTTTGTTGATGTGATAGGGCCTCTTGATACTCAGATTAGGATGGATTTCTGAGGGACTCTACTTCCTACTTACCTGGAATCGATTACCTTCCTCACTACATGCCAGCGGCGGCAGCTGAACTGAGACTCTCTCTTTACCATGAAACTGTCAAAGTCAGTGACTTTCCCTTCTCTTTTCAATAGTGGTTGCGGCCTCTTATTTTTTCCTTTCCCTGCAAGTTTCCTGCTGTATCTATTTTCTATCAAATAGATGGTCTATCTCAGTGACCAACCTTTATTCCTGAAGAACTTACACTTCCATCACTCTAAAGCAGTGGTCCTCACTCCTGGCTGTACTATACAAACTCCTAAAGAGAACCTTAAAATACCAGTGCTTGAGACCTACACGTAGAGAATCTAATTCAGTCGCTCCAGAATGGAGCCTGGGGATCCATATTAAATCTAACAGACAGAACTGTCTCAGATGATCCTAATAGGTAGCCAAGGTCAGGAACCATTACTAAAGCACAGAGCACCTGCACTGCACCATCACAAGTATTCCAAGGACTGTAGTAATAACAAGCGATTGTTCATTATTAAACTGAGTGAGAGAAAAGTCACAGGTAAGACCCATTGTATCAGTCAGCAACACATAGGCCATGTAACAGTAACAAATAAGCCCAAAAATATCTCAGTGGCTTAAAACAATAAGGTTTGTTTCTCATCCATATTGCATGCCCTTCACAGGTGAACTGTGGCTCTGAGCCTTGTCCTCTTCATTCTAAGACAAAGGCTGAAGGAGCATCCCCTACCTAGGACTTGATGGTCCAGGGACAGAGAGAACAAGATGTAGCAGAACCATGCAATATTTCCTAATGCTTCTGCTCACAGCTGGTCTACATGACTTTTCACATTTCATTTGCCAAAGTAAGGCTAGGTCCAGCCCAGGGAGTGAGAAAGGGTGATGCTCCCACAAGATAACTTCAGACACCAAAGCTACAGCAGTGATTTGACAAAATAAAAGGACTGAATGATGGTTTGGTTTTTTCAAGAGAAAAGGAATGTCTTCCCTTTGAAGGCATAAGCAGAGGGGAAGGTAGAGGGGTAAGCTTTTCTGTATACATCACAGCTTCACAAACGTTAGTCACTGAAGTGACATTTCCATGATGGATTCTAAGGGAGATATCAAGGAAACTGACACTGTGGCAGGAGATAAATAAGTGAAGTCCAGACAACACTGAAAATACATTCTTTCCCTTCCTCAGCCTTTTCAAAGTTGAAAATCTGGCGTGGTTACTGGTAGATTTTCATGGGTTCATCTCTCCACGGATAAAGCTTAAATGGAGCTCCAGGGGAGTTGCAGCAGGTGACATATACTGCAGAACTAAAAAACATGAACAGGAAGGGGTCTTCTGAAGGACTAAAACTTCAGGCAGTTGACCCTGGAAAATGAAAGGAGCAAGAATTTGCTACTAATACATTGTGTCCCTCTCAATGGGAAGGCAGGTCTTCCATGTTCCAAATTCACAGGGTTCATACAGCGCAGTACCATCGGCAGGGATGGGCTGTGGGGTTGTCACCCAGCTGACCACCTGCTCCACGCAGTCTTGGGGAAGCCACATAACAGCTTTAAGCCTCAGTTTCCCCATCTGGAAAACAAGACTTCACTCACTTTTTTGGATTGGTAAAATAATCATAATAAATGACAAAATATGGGTGAGTCTGAAACATGGTAGTTTCACTGTAGCAATGTCTTATTGCTGTTGCTGTTGACCCTCATAATCCTGTAGGGTAGGGAGCATATTTTGTGCATTTTACAAAAAGAGAAGCTAAAGCTGTAGGAAGAAAGGTGTCTTACCCAAGGTCACACATCTTGGCACTCTCAGCAAAAGGAATAAAATGACACCTTTTCATTATCTGTCCATGAAGTAACTACGTTTTGTTTTAAATTTTCTTATCTTTGCAAGGACAGGTGTCATTATAATACTGAGTAGAACAAAGCGAAAAAAGGATATGGATATATATTATAATCTTAACACTTATGTACATAATATATATCCATATCTTTCTCATTATATGTACTGAGTGCAATTATTCATTTAAAACACTTAGCAAAGCTCCTAGCACATTTTAAGCACTAAATAAATCAACTGTCACCCTTATTATTGTTATTAATACTATAAATGCATAGAAAAAGAAAAGAAACATCCATAGTAACAGGTTCATAATAGTTATTACTCAATAGAAAGATTAGTGGTAATTATTTTTTATGCTTTTCAGCATTTTCCAATAATTTCATTCTTTTATAATAAACCATGTATATGCATTTGCATATAACATGTATAAACAAGAGAGTGATTCATATAAAATATGGAACAAAACACATATAAGATAAAGAATATGTGTTTCATTTCAGAGTAAGAAAGAACTTTCTGTCAGAGAGTTCCAGAGAGAAAAGGAACTGCTAAGAAGGCAGTGAGCTACCCAGCTTTGGTAGTGAGCCAATAGCAGCTGCATAGCTACCAGCAGGGAATTTATAAAAGGGAAGTTTGAGTTGACAGCCCTGAGACTGTGCAATCCTACCAATTATATTTAGACATCAGGGTATTTACATTCAGAGAATGTAAATTTCATAATTTGCAGGGCCCAGCATAGCACAAAAATGTAGCTCACTTGTCCAAAAACTATTAGGAATTTCAAGACAGGGACAGCGGAGCATTAAACCCAGCCCAGGACCCTTCTGAGCTCAGGTCCCTGTGTGACAGTACAGGTTGCATGCCCTTGAAGCTGACCTTGCTTCAGAGTCCACAGTGAACACCTTATTTACTTCAGATGATTGGACAAACTAGTTGTCTCCTAAAGGTTGATTAAGAGGGAAAATTCAGCAATTTAGGAGGACTTTAAGAATCTAAAGCGTAGCCGAGCCATTAAAAATTTTTTTATTATCCCTTTTTACATTACAAAGTAAATCAAAGAAGCTACTTTCCTGAGGGAGGTTTCAGGTGAAAAATGGTGAACAGTCTGCAGACATTTATCACTTCTTCTTCACAAAATCCAGCCAGAATGAAAGCAAAAGAATGACAAGCAATACAAGACAAATTGACTAAGAGAGGAAACAACAGCATATCAGCAATTTTGGCTACATTCTGAAAAAGTACAGGTAGGTAGAGAGTATCTGACTCAGCAGATTAGAGAAATTTACAACCTGGATGTCTATGGATGAAAATATCACCAAGAGGAGAGCCAGTCGGGCCTGCAGAATTCCCGAGTCTCAGCACTTAAAAGCACCAGGACTGATGGAAGGCCTGTAAGACAGCAGTACTCCTGAATGGGGGAGGTAGACCCCTCTCCCATGCCAAGGAAAACCAGAGGTTTATAACTGAACCAAAGAGGACCACTGGATCCAAGACCCACAGGCAGCCAGGACTGGTTAAGATGACTGAAGCAGGGAGTTAAATGAAAGTCCGAATATTATAGAACCAGGGATAGTTATTGACCAGGGAAATAGAAAATGTCATATAGGGAAGGAGGCAAGGTAATTCTGCACTACCTGGCTTACCAGCGAGTAATACCTGCATAGTGATCATTGGGAAAAGCACATGTTAGTAGGATGTGAGAAAGGGGAGATGGTGGAAAAGAGTAGGAGTCGGTCTTCAACCATCAGAAAGCATTTGTGGAGCAGGGGGTTATTGTTAAAAATTGCATTATTATTTGACCTCTATTTTATATATGAATTGCTTTGATAAAATTAAAATAGAGACATTGAAATATAAAGAATTAAACATCATCCTAATACTCAGGGTATGCTAACTTCTATAATGAACACCCCCACCCCTAAATTTTGGGGGATCCAGCAACCCCAGACTCTCCCTTCTCTTGGCAACTTGATCTTTAAAACCCAAGCTTGCTGCAGAATGGAAGGGGAGCAAAATAGGATCAGTCAGGGGATTAGTGACCAGGCTGGAAGTGACAGACATCACATCTACTCAGAATCTTGTTACAGGGTCCTAATCCTCTTCACTGCAGCTGGGATATGCGATCTTTCTCTGTATTCAGGTTTGATGAGCACTTTGTACTTTGCATGGGCATTAAAAAAATACACAAAAATGCTGTTGAGGAATTCTCGAGGGCAGTGGTTCTCAAGCAGGAGGCGACTGTTGCCCTCCAGGGGACATTTAGCCACATCTGGAAACATTTCTGATTGTCATGACTTGAGAAGTACTCTTGGCATCAAGTGGATGAAGACCAGGGCTGCTTCTAAACACCCTAGAACACACAAGAATTATGTGAGCCGAAATATCAAAAGTGCTGAGATTTAGAAATCCTGCTCTAGGACCCCTATTCTCTGGATTTCTCACAAATAGAGATACACAGAGTTCTTTGTTATAAGGGGGAAAATATCAGTGAGAAGGTTTGATATCTTGAGCTGGGTAATAGTTACATGAGTGTATGCACATGTCAACATTCACATATGTGCATGCAAAGATGTGTGCACTTTATTATATGTATCTGAAAAAAAAACAACTAAACAAAATGTAATAAAATTAGATGATGATTAAAAAGAAAGATTGTTCAAAGGCATTACTAAACAATAGATTGTTCAAAGGTATTACTAAACAATTGTATTGCTTAGTACAATTACTAAGCAAATGTGCAACAGTAAATAAACAGGAGAGGAAATCATATCTGGCTAATATATATGATCCCTGTAGCCATATTTCCCAGATTTTCTGGGGGCAGTCTCATGGTACATGATAATCCTTTATATCATTCACATGTCCTAAAAATTACATCAGCGAAATCTCCAAATGGGCTTCTATACCAGACTGAGCCTAGAAATCTTTTGTCAAACCTGGGTCTCTATTTTTAGTTTAAGGCAGGATCAATCATAGATACAAGGGAAATATAAATATGCTGCCTTGGTTTTTTTTTCTAAAGTTCCACAGTATTTTTTTATTTTGGTATCATTAATGTACAATTACTTAAACAACATGCCTGCCTTGATTTTTATTCTACCCTGGGTTTCAAACAGAGTTCCTGGTTCAAAATAAGTGCTTAATTTTTGCTTGGTTTCATAGCTGAATGAACATAAAAAGGGACACACACATATAATACAATTTAATTCAGCCATGCTATGAGATCTCTGAGAAGAACCCTAAATCTTTTCCTTTGTGTAGTCACATAAGTGACACTCAAAAATGCTAAATTAACTAATTGTAATTACTAAAATTAATTTCTTGAGCAAAATTTGTGCTAGATATAATTTATGATAAATATAGGGAGGCATTTACGTGATAATTTTGTGAGAAGCACAAGAGAAGTTATAGACTTCTCCTGCCAAAATAACACATTCCATAGTATGTAAACTCTTGAAGCACTAAAGATGACCATGTACAAGCAAATACAAAATTTATCATTGCCATGTCACTTGTCAAATAGAGGTACTGTGGCTTTCATTAAGGGGTCTAATAAAAGTTATCTATGGTTATCCAGAAAGTTGCATGGGAGAGGCAGGACTTAAGCTAGGGCTTTTATAAGCCCTAGCAAATTCACTGCAGAATTTTTGCCTTATATAATTTGCCATGAAAGTTTCTCTTCAGCACCTCCTCTGGTTAATTTAAAGACCTATGGACAGGTGGGGGTACTTAGCAAAGTCAAGCCTGAAGCTAGGCATAGGGTATGAGCAAGCCCATTAAAATATCATGGCATTATTATAAGTCTACAATTCTCAAACAGTCCTAGGGAATTACATTTTAGCTTTTAATAAAGTATTTCAAACAGACAAAAAGAAGAAAAATAACAATATATTCTTACAGCCCAGATATATTTTAACATTTTCCTATATTTGCTTCAGAATTGTAATGTACTGAACTAAAACATTACAAATACAGTTGAAATCTCTCTCTCTCCCAACACCAATTTGATGATCCTTCTTTTTTCCAGGTTAGTATCTTGTAAGGTTAGAGTCCATCTTCAAGTCCGTATTTACGTACTTTAGCAGTACAAGTATTCAGAAAAAAAAGTACAGAACCTTTTCCAGTTAAATAATCAATTGCATCAAACTGATCATACCCTTCTGCAACTTGCATTCTTTGATCAACACTATGCTCCCAGATTTTCTATATTGATATATACCATTCTAGTTCATTAATTTTTAGAGCTTTCTGCATTCATCCTATAAATACACTACAAATGCTTTCTTTCTTTGTTCTCCTGATAAGAATAATTAAGGTTGTTTCCAAGTTTTGTCTGCTTTTGCTTTAACAAACAATGTTGCCAAAAACACTTCTGTGTATGTATGACAGTCATGAGTGATAAATTCTTGAAAGTATAAATTGATGAATGATAAAATATGCCTCTCCTCAAGCTTATTAGATATTAAGAAATTACAGTCCCAAATGGTAATGCTAGCAAACATTCCTACCAGCAAGTCTGAGTTTATGTTTGCTTCACATTTTTGCCCACACTAATATTATCAGATATTTTAATTATGCCTGTGGAATGGACTCAAACCTCATTTTTCCCTACTGAAATTAAGTTTTTTTCATGCAGGTATTGGCCATTCCAGTTTCCTCTTCTGCAAATCAATGGGTTATATTCTCCACTGTTTTTGTTTAGATTTTTGTTCTTGCAATTCTTTATATTGGACACAAATCTTTTATTAATTGTATGATAAATAACAACAAAATTTGTTGCCTGCCTTTTTTACTTTTTTAACATATCTTTTATTGCTTAAGAATTTTTTAACTTTCTATTATTAAATAGTAGTTTTCCCAGGCAAAACAAACCTAATACTTGGAAACAGTTGCTGGGAGAAAGGGTAAAGGAGAGAGGAATTAACAGTCTCTGAGCACCTGCTTTACGGCAGAGATTTACAAGCTGTCAGTCAGGGTCCCTGGAAGAGCCCCTGAGATGAGTGTTGTTGAGGTAATCAGGTAATCGTTTGTTTAGGGGCTGCTCTCACAATAGGCAGGAGGAAAGGTCAGAAAAGATGTGAGTTTGGCAGAGGTATAGCCTCTGCCTGATCCCATGAGGTGCTTTCAAGTGTGAATGACATCACAGAGTTCTCCTGTCTTAAAGCAAGAGATATTTTGAACCCCCCAAATCAGTTAGCCATTGGCTGTTTGCTGCTTACAGACCTTCTTCAAACCCAGAAAGAGAGAATAGCATCCCAGAAGTTTCCAGAGAAGGCAGTTTCTATCAGCAGAGTGCAAATGCATGTAGTTAGGAACTGTTAGCAGCCAGAAGTCACCAGAGCCTGGCCACCCCATGAAGTGCAGCTCTAAATGGCACCAAATAGCTCTACTACACAGGAGTTAAGTCTCTTTTCCATACTACAACCATATGGCACAGGTCATCTGCAATTTAGATCAATGTGAATGGAGGCTGAGATGTGCCAACAGACTTGCTCGAAGACCTCACTAATCATCACAGAAACCCGTAACTCAAACCTAGGTTTTTTTCCAGAATTTGTGCCTTATATAATTTGCCATGAAAGTTTCTCTTCAGCACCCCCTCTGGTTAATAATGGACTAAGGCAGAGAAGCTTTCTGCCTGCTGGTGGTTGTGGTAGCCCTCATTTGTCACCAGAATCAGGTGAGTGGGAAATGCACCACCAGGCTCACCTTTGAACACCCCACTTGCACCATATACAGGGCCTTTCCCTGGAAAATGGCAAAAGATATCCCCTCCCTGCAAACAGGTAGGTAACTGAAGAAATCCAACTTACTAGAAGGACATACATTGTGAAGAAATAAATCATTTTCACGTCTTGCTGTTAGGGAAACCCTCTGATTTCATATGTGTCTATTTTTCTAGTGTCCGAAAGACGTGGCTGGTGAGAAATAGCACCTGCACTCCTTATAAATTAAAGGTCAATAGAGCTGAGGTTTTAACCCTGTCACCCTGTCACAAATCAAAATTGTCATGGAACTTTGAACACACACTGTTACTGGAAAGGTCAGCACGGTTCAGTGAGAAACTGTTCATCTTTGTGCTGAATAATATGAGGATCCAAAGAGCCTCATCACCCATGTCACTGCGAGCGCCACTCCCTGCTCAGTGCCAGGCTCACGTGTGTTATCCCATTAAGGAGAGCAAAGGGTCAAGGGGCACTCGGAGGTGTTGGCTGTTTTGCCCCACAACAATTTATGCAGGAGCCAGCCTGCCATTTATAAAGCCACGGACCAAAGATTTGCCAGATGGCTTGGGGATCTGAGAGAGGAGGAAATGTGTTTACAGAGTATGTTCTGCTGGGTTACTGATGACACAGGCGCAGAGGCAAGGGGACTGAAATGGGAGCATCGGCAGGGCTGCTGTGAATTCGAGTCGCTCACTGCAAACAGTGTCCCCCCAGCCCTGTGAGGACCACAAGAATTACTCTTCCTTCTGAAAATGATCCTTTGCACCCTGCCTAGCATGGAAGGATGCTGTGGAGGCCGTGTGGTATTTATAAAGGGAGAGGTTCATTGTAAACCCACATGCTGCCGTGATCAGTATTCAGAGCTCCAATTAAACACCGCAAAGTGAAGTGGTAGTAAAATAAAAATGGAGCCATAGAATGGAAAGGAATCTCAAACCAGGTGCAATTAAATTCATTTTTATATCAGACGCTTAACATTTTAATGCTTTTTTATGGGTCCCTGAATAAATGAGTTACACAAGATTCGTAACTTTTGAGACGAATTTCAACTTTCTCCAAATTCCCTAGTTTCAGACAGACATGATGCAGCAGACAAGAGAGTAACAGAAAGGACCTGAAAAGCTTACTATAGGTGTTGCTCTGGAGCAACCTATGGGCAAAAGCTATTGCATGTATAGCAGATCGATAAAAATCTAGGCTGGTAAGGAAGATGTTGAATGAAATTTAAAACATCAGATTTTTTGACAATTAAAGCCAGAAATACCTCTGCCTATAGAAATGCCCATCAATGGGTCCCCTTATATCCACTGAGGCCCACATATGCTACCCTTTTATAACTAGTATTGGTCAATTTGATCAAGACCCCCTTCATATTTACCCCAATGTAAGAGCGTAGGCTTGGCATCAAGTGACATAACCTTTCTGGACTTCAATTTCTTCATCTCTAAAAGGTAGTGATAATCTTGTGAAGTCTTTGTTCATAAGATTATTGGGAAGGTTAAATATGTTCAGCTATGTAAATCCATGAGTACAATGTCTGCTATGTAATGATCACACAAGGTAAGTCATCATTAATATCCATTCATTCAACAAATATTTTTGAGCATCTGCGCTGTCTTTGGCCCTGTCCTCAGTACAGAGTCATAAGCACAATGAAGGGTGGCCCCAGCTTGTGCCCTCAGAGGGCTCCCCTTGATCACAGGACTGCTTCCCCATCCTGCCTGTCAGAGATGCTGGAAAACAGAAAAGCAAGGGGCTATTATTTTGGGCAAGTTTCGTATCAAGTAAACAGGGCAGAGTATATGTGTATGTTCCTATTATTAATAGATCTTTAGTAGTCATCATTATTATAATGAGCACTTACAGAAAAGTCAGTAACATTTATTTTTATTAAGGTATCATTGATATACACTCCCATGAAGGTTTCACAAGAAAAACAATGCGGCTACTACATTCACCCCCCCCTCATCGAGTTCCCCCACACACCCCATTGCAGTTACAGTCCATCAGCACAGTAAGATGCCACAGAGTCCCCACCTGCCCCCCCTGAGCCACACTGTCTTCCTCGTGACCCCACACACACCATGTGCAATAATCATGACACCCCACAATCCCCCCTCCCTCCCCCTACACCTGCCCTCCCCCACCCCTCCCCTTTGGCAACCACTAGTCCCTTCCAGGAGTCTGTGAGTCTGCTGCTATTTTGTTCCTTCAGTTTTGCTTCATTTTTATACTCCACAAATGAGGAAATTATTTGTCTTTCTCTGCCTGACTTATTTCACTGAGCATTATATCCTCTAGCTCCATCCATGTTGTTGCAAATGGTAAGATTTGTTTCTTTCTTATGGCTGAATAGTATTCCATTTGTGTATATGTACCACCTCTTCTTTATCCATTCATCTACCAATGGATTCTTAGGTTGCTTTCATATCTTGGCTATTGCAAATAGTGTTATGATAAACATAAGGATATACATGTCATTTTGAATCAGAGAAGTTGTTTTCTTTGGGTAAATTCCTAGGAGTGGAATTCCCGAGTCAAATGGTATTTCTATTTTTAGTTTTTTGAGGAACCTCCATACTGCTTTCCACAATGGTTGAACTAATTTACATTCCCACCAGCAGCTTAGGAGGGTCCCCCTTTCTCCACATCCTCACCAGCATTGATGTTCCTAGTCTTTTCTATGTTGGCCATTCTAATTGGTGTGAAGTGATATCTCATTATGGTTTTAATTTGCATTTCCCTGTTAATTAGCAATGTGGAACATCTTCTCATGTGCCTGTTGGGCATCTGAATTTCTTCTTTGGAGAAGTGTCTGTTTATATCCTCTGCCCATTTTTTAATAGGGCTGTTTAATTTTTGGGTGTTGAGGCATGTGAGTTCTTTATATATTTTGGATGTTAAACCCTTGTCAGATATGTCGTTTACAAATATATTCTCCCATGCTGTAGGATGCCTTTTTGTTCTGCTGATGGTGTCCTTTGGTCAGTGACATTTTCACTTTTTGTTTCAATTACATTGGGCTTCTTTCATGATAGCTATTTTTTCTGTCTTTATTTTTTTACTCTTTCTCTCCTCAAATTAGATATCCCAGGCTCCAGAATATGAAATGGCTATCTATCTATCTATATCTATCTATGTATCTATCTATCTATCTATCTATCTATCTATCTATCTATCTATCTATCTATTTATCTATCAATCATCTATCTATCTCTCTATCTACCTACCTACTTATCTATCTATTAATTCACTTGTACACTTCTAGCAAGGAGTTGTTTGAAGGCAGCTCAAGATAAAAGCAGTCAGAATGAAAATTTTCAAATAATGCAATATATATATATACATATGTGTGTGTATATATATACCTACATATATATGTACATATGTATAAAACATAGAATATAAGAACAGAGAAAAACTTGTATCCAGAGAGTTAGATAAGGAAGGCACAAGAACAGTGTGCAAGACGTAATTCAGATATTCCTAAAAGCCAGGGAAAACAAAGGAAAAAACAGAGGCATCATATGACTTGTCCTGGTGAATACCCACATGATTCACTGGGGGAGAAAACAATCTCTTTTTTGTTGTTCTTTTATAGCCCTGGACTCTGAGGTTGATTTGTCATTGAGGGCTGGGCTTCACAGGAGAGGCTTGCTTGGGGTGACATAGCAAATGATGACCTCCACAGCACCTCCCCTCATCAACCTCGTAAGAGGCTTCCCTGAGTGTTCATGTTATATCTCCCAACTGCTCTGTCAAACCAACCGACTAGGAGTCTGAGGGACATGAAGCAAGTGACCTGGATTTAAAAAAAGAAATGGCCTAGAAAATATTGGGTAAGAAAAAAAGCATGAACTGATACCTCAAAGTTTCCCTCTCCAATGTCAGCATCTTAGCTGTGTTTATTAAAAGAGCAAGTGGTGGTCAAATCAAGACCAGTAATGCAGGAGAGAATTTAAATGTTTCTCTTCCACGTGGTCATTGTAAGAACAAGGATCTAATCTCCACAGGCCAAGCACTCAGAGGGAAGGGGGAGGAAAATTAGAGATGCTGACTTCCAGCACTGTGCTAGGAATGCTGCACCTATCACCTTGCATTCATTTCTACCTACGTGGTTTTTATTGTCTTTGTGGTTGGTATGATTATTATTATTAATCTACTGCAAGGGAGGATTAGGGAGCACAGGGAATTTAGGTTTAAATTCCTATGCTTAGATCCCAAAACTGATACTTCTTTCTACCCTTAAACTTCTTCTGTCATTTTATTAGTGAATATTTAATATTTAGTGAATATTCAAAAAATAAACAGGTTTGTAATCACAGCCTTAGTGAGATGGCATCAGTACAGAGATGAACACAGACTTGGAGGACTTGACTTCAAGCTGTGATCTTGAGTTCATTAATTATCTTCTCTGATCATTTTCTTCATCTATAAGGTGGAAAAAAATAACAACCAGCTCTCAATGATGTTATGGAAGTCAGAAATAATGTGTAAAGTGCCTAGAATATAATAGGTACCCAACAAATGGGAGTAATTGAAGTTATGATTTACGATAACTCCTGGTTCACACTATAGATTGTGGCATTACTTTTCTCAGAAAATAACAACGGCTCTACTTATGGAATCAAAGACATGTAAAAAGGTACGTAAAACATCCTGATACAGAGAAAAGGAAGAGTGGGAAGGGAAGGGTGAGGACATTTATTAAACAGCAAATACAAGCTGAAAGATTTACTTAGTATCTCATTTAACCATTCCAACAACTCCATGTAGAAAATACTATGCTTTTTACTTCTAGAAAAGTAAATTGAAGCTTACAGAAATTAATCGTATTTGCTCAAATTCACCATATGGTAAATAACAGAAATGATTTAAGTGCAGGTCCCTCGATTCCAAACTCATTGCCCTGAATCATCCTATGTGGCACCTCAGTTAATCAGGAAATAAGCTCACAGGTGTGTCAATGCAGCTTTCCATATTTTTAAACTACCCCTAGAGATACTGGAGAACTAGATTTTCCCCTTGCCTCTGCCACAAATGAGATATGCAGCCACTGCCCTTCTATTGGACTCAGTCCCCCATTTTAAAATGAAGCAGTGAGGTTGCAAGATTTCTAGTCCTTTTCAGATCTAACATTTTATGAAGATTCTTTCCCCCAAAGAACTCTGCTGGCAATACAGAGGGAAGACATGGCGCATATGTATAAAAGTTACTCGGTTTATATTAAATTCCACATTCCTGCAGGAATATGTAATGTCTGTTGCCCTTGAGACGACTCTATACTCCCATGTTTGTTTACAATCATCAGAGCATGAATGGCTATTTTTAAACCTGGCTTTTCATGCAAGAAGGTTAAAACTCAAACTGAATTTGATTTGTTGGAGAACTCAAATCCTCAGGATTACAGCAGGAAAAAAAGAGAAATGTAAGTCACTTGAATTCCCCTTTGACTGTCCTCTCTCCACTCCCACCCACCATAATCCCACTAACAAAGATGCCATTGGTTAAGCTGACTGTATCCAGGGCAGAAAAACCTTTACACTGGAGGCTGATGACCAAAGGTCTTGGGGGTGTTTACCTTGTATTTTTTGTTCAAAACAACAGGAAGTAATGTTTTAGGAGGCAGCTGGCTCAGGAGTAGTAAATCCAGAGATTTGCCCAGCTGGCTAAAGTGAAATAGCCCGGAGTCTTTCTCACAGAGGTTTAATCTGCTATGACCTCCTTTAAGGAACACAGGCTTTGAAGTCAGACAGATGCCTGTCCACTACTTACTAGCAGAGAGCCTGGCACATAGTAGGGCTATAACAAATCTGCCTTCTTGCTTCCTTCTGTTACTAAGATGGGTTTTGTTCTGCTTTGTTTTTAATCTGGGGCCCATCTGCAGGCCCCAGTACAGAGCATAAGGTCCCTGAGAGCTGGGATTGCTTGCCTGGACCCTCGTTGTCTCCCTATCACTAAAGCCTGGAGGAGCGTCTCACTCAGAGTAGTTTCAGTAAATGTTGGATGACTTACTGAGAGTTTACATTCCTGGAGCATTTTATAGAAGGATTAGATGTTACAGAGCCATTGCATAAGACAAGGAGTGACTGCTAATGAGCATACAGTTTCTTTCCAGGGTTGGAAATGTTCTAAAATTGATTGTGGTGATGGTTGCACGACTCTGTGAATATACTAAAAACCATTGAGTTGGACACTTTAAATATGTGAATTATATGGTATTTGGATTCTATCTCTGTAAAGCTATTTTTTAAAAGAGACTTCTGTAACTGCACATGTTCATGAACACCCATATTTAGAGATTGGAGATTGATGCCAGTGATCTGATTAAATTGTGGAGCAGCTGGTAACCAAATGAACTGGGGGAAAGAGGCTTGGAATAGGAGGAATATGGTGCCCCATTCTGGAGAGAGAGGCCCCCACAGGTCTGTCCTAATGAAGACACACTCTTCCCCTCCCTCAGTTTGATTCTTTCCAAGACAAGCCTGATAAAGATAGCAAACACAGGTGGAAAACACAGGAGTCAAAATTCCAAGCTCTTTCCTTATACACTGTCTCAGTCCAAATGGTACCATGAGGAGCTGTCAGAAGAAAACTTTTTGGCTTCCAATACGGCTTCTGAACGCACGAGTTTTCAGGATTGCCAGGAATTCTTGAGTCCTAATTATCTGATCGACTCTTTCATATCAGAAATCACATATTATGCATAAGAGACACACTCTAAAGGCATCTTTTTAAATGATTCATTCATATGCTCAACCAATATTTACTGTTTACTGTTCACCAGACATTGGGCTAAGTCCTGGAGACTGAAAGATAAAATTAGGACTGAGCGTTAATACTCACTGAGCATGCCATGTGCTTCATGAGGACTGACCTAGTTCATTATCCTAATAACCATTTCAGGCAAAGATAAAATCATCATCAACCCCATTGACAGATGAGAAAACAGGCATGGAAAGGCTGAGTAACTTGCTGAAGGTCCCAGCTTGAGGAGGAAGTGAAGGATCTGACATAATGCTGAGGCAGGCCGGCTCCGAAGCCTCAGCTGCAAACCTCTGCTTCCACTGCCTCCCTCATCGACTATGGGCCACGCCCAGCCAGGGAGCGGACACCCAGACGCAATACTACATGACGGCTGCCCTACCTTAGGGACGACTAGGATGCAGCCCGAGGGAACACAGTGCTCACATATTAACTAAACCACAGAATTTCAGAGCTGAACAACACAGCAGAGATATTTCCTCCAACTCTTCCTGCTTTCCAGATGAGGGAAATGAAGCCTGGTGAGAGGCAATGAGTTGCTCAACATCTCACAGCTTAGCAGTCATTGAACTTGATCCCATTTCTCCTACGTTCCAGTAGAGTACTCTCTCATTCTTCTGTTTAGTAATATTTGTGCCAGGGACTGTGCTCTTTTCACTACACCCTTCTGCACATAACAATTAGAAAGCTGAGAAATTATTTTAAGCAGCAAAAACCAGACATAATTTCATTATTTACTTCTTCAAGGATCATACTGTTCATTAACAACTTTGCAGATTCAACACGTCACTCTTTGAGGCATGGGAGTGGAGCAGAGGGGCAAAGGGGAAGGGAATGGATGATCGCTTAGTTGTACTATATTCTGGGCTGATTTATCCCCACTATTTCAAGTAGTCTTTTGAAGAATCCCATTGGATATTAGGACTCTGCCATCTTTCAAATGGTGAAACAGGCTCAAAAAAACCCTAAATAATTTTGCACAAAGTTACGAGTCTGATAAGTAGAAAAAACATTTACATTTGATCCCTGCTTTTACTGACTTTAAAGCCCACATTCTTCTCACTCCCATGCTAATCTCCAGGATCAACAGCTCCAGGATCAACAGCTAGATATTTCTGAATAGTATGGATTCTTTGCATCTGAAGCCTTACTCATTAGGTAAATTATAATTAGGTTCCATAAAGGGAGGAGGGTAGATAAAATGACCTTTCTTCATCCCAGCCCTACCTGTCCACAAATATAAAATGTCATCTTCAAATTCTCTATTTTACTTCTCTTTGTCTCACTCTCTTTTTCTTAAATATGCAACTTTAAAATGTCTTCTTTAGTACAGCCAACTGCCATGAGACTTAAAAGAAGATGACCTGGCTGAGAGATCCTATCAACTGATTTTTTTAATGAAGGTTTCTTTCCTGAATAGCAAGTTTAAGAGGTGAGTCAAAAATGGGCATTTTCAAATGTTAAAGAATTCCACAGACATCCTAAGGCACTTAGATTTCTCAGTCAGCCCTTCCTTTTCCATGTCAAAGGTCACCCTGAGAAGGTACCCAATGACAGACATTATTCTGCAGTGATTCAAAGAATTCTGCTAGCACATATATTCCTTTTCTCCATTCCAAAGAATTTTCATAAGTCAATGGTCAGTGTATTTCTACCTACATCATACACAAGGGTAGTGAACCTGTATTCTATCCATAGTTTTTGAATAATAATGTTCCACTTAAAACTTGCAGTGGATTATTTATTTTGATTTACTTCTGCTATAATTTTGCTGAGTGGTTTCCTAGCCTGTCTGCCCACTGGAATCACTGATGAGCCTCAAAAGCTATCACTGCCTAGGTCTTACCTCCACAGATTGTGATTGAAATAGTCTGGGGGTGGGTTGGGCTTTAGAATTTTTTTAAAGATTCCCAGGTGATTCTAATAAGCAAATGAGTTTGGGAACTCCATTCAATATTGGTCTCATCATTAATTATTTAACCAGCACTAAGGGGAGGGTAGTCTAGACTTCTCTTCCCCAGCTAGGCTTGTTTCTAGCAGAGCTCCCAAAGCTTAAGGCAGGAAAGGAGGGTCAGCCAGTGTCCTGCCAATAAGTTTCAGCCCCAGGCAAGTTCACTATGGCTTCAGTGAAACCGAACAATGACAATGGAATGTTCTTGGGGTGAAAGGGTTATACCCAACTTTATTCCCATTGTGGCAGGTCAATCATTGGAATCCCATCCACTCAGAGTGAGTCTGCAGGCAATAAGCCAGTGTCAGCCTCTGGGCCTCTCTACCCCCGCATCCATCTCAGTCTCTGTCCTCCATGCTGCCACCACTCCAGTCTCATCTCTGCTGTCCTGCAGCTTTGCAGAGATGCCACCATGTCGCCCACAGCACTGGGCAGTGCTCTTTATAGTCAATAATGATGTATTACCCACACGTGTGTAGTGTGCTAGCCAACTAGGGCCAGGTGAGAATCCTGGGCATAGGAACCTTCACTTTATCCACAACCAGTAAAAAGTTACTGAGCTGGCCACCATTTGTCAAGCACAACTGGTGGATCAGTCTTTGGTGGCTGTGCTAAGAAAGGCTGTATAAACTGCCCCTCAGTTCAGTGAGTGGTCGGAGAGAGAACTTGTCCTCCAGCTTTGCATCCTGTTGGGGCCTCAGGTTCGAAAAGGAACCCAGACGTAGAAGGCATGAGGAACGCAGGTAGCCCATGAAGTGAGAGATGCTGCTGTTTGTTTTGTGCCGTGTGTAGTTGGTAGGGCCCACACAGAACTGGGTGCCCTGACCGTGGTTTGGTTAAAACTTGTGACCAAATACCCTGAAATGGACAAAGCTGAGGCAACCCCAAGTGGTTCATTTGGCAGGATCTGCCACTGGTTAGAAAGTTTAGCTGATCTAACCAATGAGTATCAGAGCCATTGATTGATGAGCAATTGTATTTGTGTGCAATGACTGGTAAAATTACAGCACCCAGGGGCTGCTTTTAAGGCTTCCTGTCTCAGACCCAAAACATTGCTGGTCAGTTGGTTAGTTATTCTCCTTTCTCTCTTCCATTCATTCTGTCTGGCCAGGTATTTGAACTCAAGGATTTTCTTGGGGCCTGGCCTTTTCCCTTTCCCTAGACACAGTGAATGCTCCGGTCTTTGAATTTAATGTGTGATGGGGATATGCAGGTGAGAGCAGGAATAAGAGATTCCAACTTGGACTCAATTCTAAGTCATCTCCTTTATTCCAACTGCGGCCAGAGGATCCTCTACTGAGGGCAATCGGGTGCTTATGCAGTCATATTCAGTAGTATTTCAATTTCTATTTGTTCCTTATGTAGAAACCTGTGGATGAAGTGGTGACTGGTTGGCATGATTTGGGAACAGTTGGGTCATTGACCATAACAGGACTGCACTCTCACCCTTAAAATGTACTGCAAACATGCGATAGCATCTACTACATTTCCAGGGACTGTGCTGGATGCCAATGATTTAATAGGATCCAGGCAGAGTTCTTCCCTTTAATGAAATTAGAAAGTAATGGAGAAGAGAGACATGTAAATAGATAATCAAAATATAGAGTTTGCTTGTTCTGTTCAAAGGTTTTGTGGAGGCACAGGAAGGATTTCAGCTTTTCTGGGAGAGCCAGAGATAGTATCAGAAATCAAACATTTGAACTGAGTTGGGCAAGATGCGTTCTAATAAGAGCTACATTTGTATTCTAGAAAATACAAAGTACTTCCAGATCCAGCCTTTTAGAATATAAGCTTCATAAAAGCAAGGACTCATCCATCTCATTCACCAATGTATTCCCAATCCATTATCAACTTTGATTCTCATATCCTCCCATGCTTTTGGAGAAGGTAGAAGGGACATATTCCAGAGAGAGAAAAATAAATGCATAGAGACAGCAAATTCACAGCCCATGACCTCATGGAGTGTTGACCTGTAGATATTCTAAGAAAATAATCTCAGTAAACTCTGCCAATGGCTATGTTGGATACAAGGGGACAAGGCAGCTGTCTGCCCTGCAGAATACCTCACAGGGTATTGCATTTAACACCTTAGTAAATTCACCAGGGCTGAGAGTCTGGCCCACATCTTCGTAGGTTTTTATTTTTTAAAAAGGCTCTGTTCTTCACAACTGTGCATTAGCCTGGCTTGTGAGACTGCTAGAATGACAACTGATTACTCTGTAATGAGAAATTATCATTACAGCAACCAAAGTAATCGCCTTTTCACAAGGGGCAGGTCCTGCCTTTACCAATTTAGTAAATTACAGTTACAAATAATTGTCATGGTGACCAGAACAGTCATGTCCCCACGCAAGACTATTCTCCCTGTGTAAGAGCAGAAATCAAAATCAGCAGACAGCTTAGCAAGTGTGGACTCATATGTAAAAGAGTTAGGGTGTGGAATGCTTAATGGAACCGATTAAGACAGCTGACACATTCATTCCCTTCCCCTTTGGGACAGTTGCACCAGTGGAACAGTTATTCACCACTTTACCAACAGTCCTGTATAAGGAACCAGAATAAAGACTACTGGCTAAAGCACCCTCTCCTGGACAGTATTTTCTCTTTGTTTCCAACTGCTATTCAAACAAGTTGCAATCAACTCTTGCAAAGGTGGAGGTCATTATGTTCCTTCAAGATGACCATGACAACATTCTCTGAGAGCCTCTTATGGGCTAACACCTGCATTAGCATTATCTCATTTAATCTTCACAATTATTTATGATATTTTTTGCAGAGGACTAACTAGCTCCTAGGTTAAATGACTTGCTCCAGTGAATCCAGCACCAGATGACAAAGCAAGGGTTCTATTTGAGTCATTTGAAGGCTATTTAAGATGTGCACTGGAAGTCCACTTTCCACACCATCCACTGGGGGAGACAAAACATGCATCCTTGACCATATCACTAAAAAACCTTAGAAAGCTGTGACACTACATGCTGCCGGAGTTCAATGAGCAATGACATCATTGTGGGCCAAGGTGGCCAAGAGATTGGGAGGGGGTTAATTTTGAATTAGGAGACATTTCCTGTCCTCAAGTGTTGAACATAAAAGATAAATAAACACAGAGTATATAACCACACTTCCCTTTTCCCACAACCCAGCAGGACTGTTTTGCATTAATTCCAGTTATGACCTCAGTATCTTTCAAAACACAGCAATCCACAACATAACACAGCCGTTAGCAGAGAGTCCCATTTGGCATGCAAAATAAGATCTGTATTCATCATCTGAGGGTTGGAACCTGAATCTATAAGCCACTAAGGTACTCAATGATCTGGTCTCTCTGGGGCGGGGAAAAAATGATAAATTAAATGAAATCAGGTAAACCTATTATTTGATGAAATGCCTGACAATCCAATTTCAGCATTAAACTTCATATTTATGTGTGAGGGTGTGGGTAATGTGTGTGTGTATAAAGTATCCAGAGATAATTAATTAACTTTAAAATCATTATGTGATGATCGTTGAATGGTAGGAGAGGGAACTATTTCAGACTTACATTCCCAGTACTCTTAGTGAATAAGATCTACAAAAAGCTGTTTAGGGTTCTTAAAAAAAAAAAAAACCTTGCTTGATTCAGCCTCCAGAAGAACATGGAGTTTCTGAGCAATATGTGAAGAAGACATTCTTGCTAAATCATGTTTCTACCATACCATCAATCCTGAAAGAAGAAAGGAAGTCCAGCAGAGGAACTAAGCCAGCTCATTCTGACCCATTGGCTACCTCAGCTCTGAACCCAGGAAAGGAGAAGTAAGGTTTCAGGCTCATTTAGTTCTTCCGTCTTGGGGTATGAGAAACCCAAGCGAGTCGTGACTCTATTTGTTCATTCATTCAACATGCAGCAAAAATGCTTGCCTTTATTTGTGCATATATTCATTCACACATTTAACAATTTGGTAATTCATTAGCAAGCATTTGCCAAGAGTCTATACTTTCCCAAGCATTCTGCTAGCAACTGGGGAGATGGAGAGGAACACAATTCTTATCCTCAAGGAGCTCGCTGGACAGTTAAGCAGATGATGACTGAAGGAATGAATGACAGCTGAACAAATGATCACAGCATAGTGTGCAAAATGCATAGCAGGAGCGCAGATGAAAGAGCTCCCAGCTCTGCAGCCAACCAAAGGCACCTTCTTTGTGCAAGACATTTTCAAGACGCCCAAGCTTTTCCAGATCATGTAACACTTTATTTCCAGTTCCTGGGATTTTAGTAGAAATGCCATGTCTTTCAGTTTTACATGGATTCCAGCTTTGGCATCATATCTCTCCCCACAGTAAAGTCAATTTGATATTACTCCACCCCACTGCTGCTAGCTCTGCTCTGCCCCAATATCACTGGAAAAGACTGACTTAGGAAAGAAGGAAATTAAAAGCTCAAATGAAAGGAAGAGGCAAGGTAAGCATTATTTTTAGGTATTATGAATATGTATCTAGAAAATCCTAAAGAATCAGCTGAATTAGTATGAGTCAGCAGAATACAGTAAGATCGCATAAGAGCTTTCTATATATAATCAACAACCAGTTAGAAAGCATAATGTAAGAGGATCTCACTTAGAATATAGTCAGAATAAGTTAACAAAACAAGAAATGTCAAGGTTTATATTACAAAACTTTGGATGGGAGCAAAGATTCAAAGTGGTGCCTCACAGACACTCTTAGTGAGACATAACGTCATCTAGAATCATAAGAACATCGTCCTGGGGAACCCAAGGTCGAAAGGGCATATCTCAAAGAGATATGTGGGTGTGGTCCCTATCTAAAAAAAAAAAATACAATAAAATAGCATTTATAAAGGAGTTGGTCCACCTGAGACCCAACAAGACAGAGACAGCTCAAAATGAAGAGAGGCCTCTTTTGTGAGTACAAAGAAAGCTGAGCAAACTGTTCCATCATGAATACAGGCCGCTTCTGATGGAAAAAGAGGGATGATTCGTCATGCAACCACAAATACCCAAAACAGCAGGCAAAAAATATTCTTCAAGGATCCTGAAGGCAATATTGTTGGTGATGACAAAGACTAAAAACCCATTTTTTCATCAATTAGGGCAATGATTAAATAAATTGCAATACAATACAATGGATGGACTCCTATCTGGCTTTGTACAACACATTTTTTATCTATCCTACTATGCAAAGATCTCCATGATTATATAAGCATTATTTTTTATTTTTTTTTCAAATTTGTGCCATTGCAGGTTGGGTGGTCTGGGAAGCAGACTGTGATAATAAGGATACTGTCTCCTGTCTTCACTGCTGTGTACCCAGCACTTAGAACGATGCCAGGGGCATAGGACATGCAGAGCAAACACATCATTAATGACTGAATTCATTTAAAATGCTTAATAATCACTTGACTAGTAAGGCAGCCAGGATTGTTGTTTTTCAGAGAAATTCATCCTTATGAAACTGACAAAAAAGATCTGAGCATCTGAGCTGTCACAACCAGCCAGAGAAAGTTGCTTTCAAAACCTGCTGCTGAAACGTTTCTGGGCCTGGGTTCAGTGAACTTCCTTACTCCAGAAGCTCTTTCCTGGAATAAAGCTCTATTAAAAGACTACCTAGTCAGCAGCACAGCTGACACCCATTTCCTCTCTCTGTCCATTCTTGAGGACTTTTTTAGACGTCAGGCCTGACTTCCGGTTTCCCATCAATTTATCACTGCTCCAGCGTTCTTCTCCCATTACAAGGAGTGACCAGGACAGTGACACTGCGGCCTCCTGCTGCTCTTCCTGCCAACTTTCCACCGAGAAAGATTACAGTGTCCTCCTACCTGAGACACTGTCAGAGAACCGGCTGGGCGCAAAGAAACCGCTTGTGTGTTTCTTTGTTTTTCGGTAATATGTAGGCTTACCATGAACCTGCCATTGTACTGCAAACGTCACATCTCCCTACATTTATTCCTCACAACAATTTGTGAAGTGGACCCTGGGTTACAAATCCTCTATTTTCTGATGCAGAACTCAAGGCTCAGGGAGTTCCAAGGCAGGACGGGATTTGAATCAGCATCCCTGACTCCAAAGTGCATGCTTCTAATCAGCTCAGAGTTTATTCTAAGATCTCAACTTCTGTCCAAGCCTCCCCCCCAGCCGCACCCCCCACCCCCCACCCCCGAGATGATCGTAACACCCAGCATTTCCTTCCTGCAGAGGACAGGAAGTGAGAAGAAAAGGCATAGAAAGCAGCAGTTGGTGTCACTTGTAACATCGTGTGATAAAGAAAAATCAATAGCCTCTCTAGGACAGATGTCCGGGGAGAAGTGGTGCATGCCTGGTTTTACTTACTCAGCACATGAGAATCTTGATGGCTGTGCTTGGGTCGGATCCTGTCCGTCTAGGGGATAGTGAAAGAGGCAGTCTCCTATATTGGTAGCGGAAATGTAAACCAGTAACAAATTTTTTTGGATCGCATTTGTGCAGAAAGTGTTAAGAACCTTACATTGTCCGTATCTATCAACATAGTGATTCCAATTATATAGCCACCACTTTAAAATATAGAAAAAAACTACCTTTACCCATTCACAGCACAAATATCAGTGGAGCACCTTTTATTGAGGCAGATGCATTTTAAAGCACTAGAGAAACACAGCAGAGCAAGGAAGACCAAAACCCTGTCTTTGTGAAAATTAATTTCTGGTGAGAAAGACAGATAAGAAATGTGTAAATATATAATACTATCAACTATTGATAAGTGCTAGAGAGAAAATGAGCTAGGGAAAAGAGATAGACAATGAAGGGGTACCCAGGGCAGGACTCTCAAAGGAAGTAATTTTAACAAAGAAATGAATGGACTGAGGAAACAGACTATGTCCCCATATGATGGGATAGACAGCTACTGCAGAAGGGACAGTAAGTGCAAAGATCCTGAGGTGGGGGCCAACCTAAATGTGTTTGGAAAAAAAGAAGATAGTGTGGAACTGGAGTGTGATCCAGGCAGGGGTGAGCCCATTTCACAAAAATATTCAGCCATAGTATATAATTGTAAATTGGCTAAATGCCTAATAATCAAGGTCAAGATAAGTAAATTGTCAGGTATCTACTTTGTAGACAAAGAGTGACCCTGATGTTAGCCCAGTGTAGGTCTGAATCCTGATTCTGCCATTTGCTACGTGTGTGACCTTGCAAATATACTTAGCCTACTATTCCAATTGATAAGTAAGGACAATCGTAGCCCCTCATAATATAAATAGATATAATGAGACAATGCAATAAAATCATTTTTTCACAGTTTCTGGCAAGCTTTGATAACATAACAACAGGATGTTAAAAATGATGGTGGTAAGGGTGATGATGATGTTTTAATGCCCAGAGGAAATTTTTAACTTTTGTCTTTAGGAAGCCAACATTTATTATGCATGAATACCTCCTCACCCTGAAATGAGAAATAGGTGCCATACTATATTTCAACCTAAATATACCTGTATACATTATACTGCAGGCCATATATGAAGCATACTGCTATTTCACCAACAGAGAACTGGTATGAACATTAATTAGGTAAGAATAAAAGACACATCTGTCCAAACCTGGGACACAGTTTTCTTCCTTTGGTTTCTGCTGATCAATCTCTGGATACTAGACTTGACTTATCCACCGAAGTTTAGGGTGGGTTATCACTACTCTGCATCAAAATCTTTACCCTGAATTCCTACCAGATATCACCTAATTGAAGCCGTCGCCAACTGATTCTTCTGGAGGTTTTATTTCTCTGGTATGCTTGGGGAAATTTACAAATAAATTGCCTTCCATGAGGCATCTGTTTTGAAAGCACATACTACCACCTGCTTCTTTCCTTTCATTTGTATTGGGAAGAGCACTAATGAAGAGTAAATTCATGATTTCTCCCATATCCAGGATTAGCACCATTTTTGGCTGCAGGAAATATAATTTCTCTTTTTCACCTCTTTAATGTTCATGATAAAGTAGGTTATACAAGTTAAATCCCATCCTTGTGTGCAGGAATGTTCATGGTAACATAATAAAAAGAATGTCATATTTACAATCAGAAGATTTCAGCTTTAGTTTTGATTATGCTGTTTATACTAGATACCCCTTTATATTAAGCCTTGGCTACCTTAGAGAGAAATGAATCCTGATCTATGTTGAGAACAGAAATGTGCTATCATGGAAAGAGCACAAGGTTGGAATCAAGAATGATTTCTAATCTGTCCCCTTATGCAAAGATCTTGAGCTGACTTCAGGCTTTTCCCCATCTATAGCATGAAGTAATGATATCTACTATAGTGTTATTGGGAGGGTTAAAGGGAGGGCATGGAAGGGTCTGGAACAAACTAAGCATTAATACACAGTGTGATTTTTCTCAGCAGACAACTGAATCTTCTCAGCATTCCTTTCCATGAGTTAACACCTACTTCAGAGTATTTACATAAGCTGAAAACTATGGATAAAATGCAGGGGTGTTGGGTAGTGTTACTGTACAATCATGTTTATTCAAAATGTATTGAAGTGATTTCCTGTTGTGTAATACAGCCCATCTTCTGTGATAACTCAGAATTTTGTTCAAAGCACAAATCATGTCCATTGATAAGGATTTGCCCCACTTCAGAATTGGGGCTTCACATGAAAAACCACAATGTCATAGTATATTGGTCAGCTACTCACACAACAATGTTGAATAATGAACAGCTTCAAAACATCATAATATACAACATCAAGCCTTGTTGAGAGACAATTCACTGGGGTTTTTTTATGTTATTATTTATCTTGCAAGCAAAAATAATCTTGCCTTTTTCCCAGACTTTCTTTTCGAGAATATTTGAATCGTGGACAGACTTGGACAGAGAGACAGTGTCCACCTCAGTAGCAACAGGCAAGCATGCTTACTGTCCTGTAACAGAGACAATATCTGCCTTCTTGCAAATGAACAGACACACTTAATGCCTAATATTTAAAAATTGAGTTCCTTAAGCTCAGGGATCCTCTCATGTAACACAACCCACTGTATATGTAGTTGTCACCTGGCCCTCTGTGCATCACCCTGGGGGAAATGGAGTGTTTGGAACTGACATAGGAAAATGCTGATACTCTGATTATTGCTTTTGCTATGAATAATTAAATCTTTGTCTATGACCCAGGAGTCTCACATCTTCTGTCAGCATCCATGAAACTGTAGCAGGTTAACTTGTTAGCTTGCAGTTAGGTTAAAATTTCATGAATTAAATCAGAGGCATGTACACTGATCTTCAGGTACCCCTACAGGCCCTCGGAGCAGCCATCTGACCCTGTAACAAGTGTCCTGGGAGTCAGCTACCACCAATCTATAAGCAGATTGTGAATGAGGCACATCCTTATGGGAAGCGGGGAGGAAGTGAAACAATAACTGAGAAGAAGGAACCTAGAGGTGTCTGTTAGGTTCAAACTGTGCTGTAGTAAGAAAAGGTCTTCTATTTTCCCTCAGAGATATGACAACACAGTCTAATAATAAAGTACAGTGAATGAGAGAGTAAAGATCATGGCAGGTAGAATCTAACTGAGAGCCAAATAGCTGGGAAGAAAAGAGTCCAACAAGAGCCTAGAAACACTGGCCCAGACTTTGGAAATTAGAATATAATTGCACTTGAGAAATAAAATTTGTTTCCTTATAATTTTATTTCTTATAAGCATTTCTAAAGTTGTCTTAGGGGAAATAAATCTAAGCTATATGCTGAAGATAAGTATTTACATTAATATGACTAACAATGTGTTGATAGCCTCATATATAAAAAGCAGGTTAGAAATCAATAAGAAACAATAAGGCCTCAATAATGGAATAGACATAAAAAGTTCACAAAACCTTACATAAAATAATTCCAGTTGATCAATATAACAAAAAGTATTTAAATTCTTTTGTAATAAGAGAAATACAAGCTAAAATAGGAGTGAAAATACTTTTTTACCTATTTTACCTATTTTAATTTTACCTATTAAAATACTTATTTTACCTATAAATTAGCTGGGAGGTGATGTAAGACACACATACTGCTAATCAGAGTAAGGCATAATAAATAGGTAATATTTATTGAATATTAACTAGATTTTAGGAGCTGGCATAAGTACTTCGCACATATTGTCTTATTTTAATCTCCTATCAGTCCTATGATACTGCTATTATTTTAAGCCTCATTTTAAAATAAAGGGAAAAAATGTCTGCGGGCTGAAGATATTAAATAATTAACTTTGGGTCACACAGCCTGTAATGTATTCAACACTATTAGGGATCAATTTGAATATGTTACAGAATCTTTAAAATATTAGTGCCATTTAATCCATTAATTCTACTTTAATAATTATTTTGTACAGACATAATATAAACTGTATTTTATGTTATAAAACACTACTTGCACAAAAATGTTTATTAAGGCATAATTTATAGAGGTAAATGGAAATAAAGCATTCAAATTGGTAAATTGTGATAATATTTATTCAATAAGACTTTATTCTGTCTTTAAAATACTATTAATGAAGAATGTTTAATGACATGAGAAAATACTTCTATTATAAATGTAGGAGAAAAAATTGACCTGAATTATATCTACATTATATTGAACATGCATACCAGACACTGTGCCATTTTATATAAAATGTATTGTATTTCATTATGTGTTTGTGTTATCAATAAGTAATTTTCAATTCATCCAGTGAGAAAGTGATTTAAAAATTGAAACTTTGAAAGGGTAAGAAAATTTTTAATGCAAAACGACTCATGTGAGCCTGAACCTAAGTCGTATGACTCTAGAACCAAACTCTCTCCACTACGGAAAATTGTTTAATCCTGTGTGGAAAGAAAGAAAGCAGATAAGAACTGACTCAGACTTAACAACGGTGTCCTTAGGTACTGAACGCTGGGCATCATGGCTTTATCTTGCTCACTTTTTAAGCTGTGAAATATTTCAAATGGCTGGAAATTTAAGTATTTCAAATATTCATCACTTGATTGGTATCAAGTTTAACATGATACTTGCTATATTTGTTCCTCATATTTTAAAATAAATTTAAAGTTTAGATGTATCTTTTTTCACTCAGTATTATATTTCTGATATTTACCCATGTTGAGAGATACACCTCCATTTCATATATTTTAACTGCTGCATAGTAATCCATTTGTATCATAATCTATAGACTCATTCTTCCACTGATGAACCTCAAGTTTTCTTCTGTTTTATCTCATTCATGTTCCTTTGGCAAATATATACAGTTTTCCTTGGATATGCATCTAGAAATGGAATTCTCAGGTCATAAACTATAAATATCCTCGATCGGCTTGATGGTACATTTTTCTTCTTTTGTATTAGAGAGAAAATAACTACAATAGTAACCTATATGCTGGAGAATTATAGTAACTTAACATGTAACATGGTTCCTCTTCTGCTGATTGTCTTTTTCTACTTCTTGGTTCACGGAGCAGATAGCTGCCCCCAGCTTCTTATGTCAAGTGGCCAGCAAGGACTGATGGCATTTTGACCCCCAAGGAAGCATAAGCTCCCAAGGCAGCAAACCTGACAGGCTGCCCAAGGTAAGCCTCTATCCCTGATCAGTGAACTGGAGCCACAAGAGTGGTTTGCTGTCCCCAAGGGGCTGGCACGGACGACCCTTCTATGGAGGGCTGGGGTGCGGGAAGTCCTCTGGACATGGCAGCTGCAGCCTAAGGGGAGTCATGCCTCCACCGGCACAGACAGAAATCCTCTCTGTCTCCATCTCTACTGAAGATTATCCCCTTTCTCTTTTGTGTGTTTTCTAGAACTACAAATGTAGAAATCCTACATGTAGTGGTTCTGTTTCTTGGTTATTCTACTTACTGTAAGTATTTCTCAGACTTTCTTGGGATCATGAGTTGTGACAAGGATTATTGAGTTTCAGTTCTCAAGAAGAGAGAAAAAATAAGGTTCAAGTAGAATAAGAGTAATACATCTGACCTAAAAACCTCCTTCCCAAGCCTAAGCAATTTTAGACAGATGGCCTTTCCAGGGTGATATGTAACTTGAAAGACTTTATCTTGGAACGGAGAAAAATAGGGAGTTGTTGACATGTGGCCTTTTCTAAGCCTGGTGGCCTATGTTCCAGTTTCAACAGGGGCATGTAACTATTATGGTACTTGTCATTTGAACTGCCAACCAGTCATGAACAGAGACCTCATTTGCTGAGTATATTTCAATATCTAACTTTCCCAATGAATTTACGTTATTTATAAATATATGGCTGAAAAAATTTAGTAGTTCATAACCTCAGTGTCTAGACTGGGCTTAGCTATAGACCAGCTGTGTGACCTTAGGCAAGTTAATTTTTAGGTTCTTTCTGTTAAATGAGAGAAATTATTATACTAGTTCTGAAGTCCCATTAAATGTCCTACGAATATATATGCTCATCAATACACATGTCAATCAAATAATGATGGTGATCTTATTAAATAAGGAGGAAGAGGAGGATCAAAACAATGGGCAACACATTTCACCCGGGTATTGTTATCATCTCCTTATATCCTTTATCTCATTGCCTCAACCAGCCACCACACAAGGTAAGCACAGTATTGCCTTCATTTAACAAATCAGGAAACTGAGGTGCAAGAGTCAATAATGGTGGACAAAGGACTTGAAGGCTGTGGTGGGGCTGCTGAGCCAGTTCATCAGTCCACTGGGCTTCAGGATGCAGTTCACAAAGGATCTTGCACACAGGTCACTCTCTCGTACAAGCCAGGTAGAAACATCCTGATACGGATGTTCATCTCCCTTTTAAACTGAGAAAGGGAGGTTTTTAGTGGTTAAAGAAACTTTCCCAGGGAGGAGTAATGAAGTCCAGACTCAGCATCAGGTAGATTTCTGATTGTCTACCTATTTATTGGAAAGAAAGAGTGGAGCAAGGAGAAAGGATTTCTTCCTCATTATAATATGGTATATAGCTGACAGCAATGGAGAGGGCGAACAGTGCAGTCTATTCATAGGGAAGAATTCCTGGAAATAAAATCCTAGTTCTCTTACTTTAAAAAGTTGTTTGCATGTGGGCCAAGTTATCTCATTTGCTGAGCAGACTCAAAAAGGTGCTCCCTGGCAGATCTGTGACTTTCAGTTGAAAGATGCAGGTAGACTGTGGCAGCCCTTCTAACAAAGGGGTCAATGGAATAAACACAATTTTCCTTTCCTCCTTTCCTCTGACATCCAGCTGGCACTTTCCACTGATAAAACTTTCAAAGGACGAAGGAGGTGGTAGATGTAGCCATGTAGATCGGTCTCTACAGGGTTGGGGTTAGGTTTTGGGGGTCAAACTCAAATTATGAAGCACAAGTAAGTATACTGGAACAATATATCATTTATTCATTATAAATTAATAATCACATCCCCAACTGGACCTTGAAAATATTTATGTTTCTCTTATTAACACTTCTCCAACTTTTCACAATTATTTCAAAACTTCTCTATTCTCTTTGGAACTCCACACTCCATCCTCTGTCCCATTTCATTATTAGCAGATGAACTGGCATCTAGTTTTTCAGAGAAAACAAGCTGTCAGAACACTCCCAACTTCCCTGCTACAAACTTGTAAAGACTATCTAAGCCATCTTCATCAGCTCACCTCCTACTATAACAGATGAGCAGTTTCTCTTATGCAAGACCACTCCCTCCGCTTACACTCTGGATCCCACCCCCTCCTTCCTTCTCAGAAGATCTCACACTACCAACCTTTGTTTCATCCCTACATAAAACTCATTCTGCCAGATGGTTCCCATCAGCGTTTGAATATACTTGATCCAACCCATCTTCTAAGAAATTTATCCCATCCCCACATACCAGTAAGAACCCACTGTCACTCTTCTCTTCTACTGCCAAGCTTTTCAAAAAAAACAAAAATTGTATATATTTTGTACATACACAGGTAATGGGTACCAAGTTGCATCCTTAAGGTGAACTAGTCTGGGCAAAGGCAGAGAGTAAGCTGAACAGTCCCTTCATTTCATGGATGAACACCAGAGATGAGCAGTGACTTGCTCAAAGTCATACAGCAAGTTTTATTAAAACTAAATCTGATACCACTAGGCTGACTGGCTTCTTCCTATGTGTCAAACAGCCTCCTTCACTTGACCCGCCCCAACAGTTGTAAAGGTGTTCGCATTTAGAATATATTCCTCACTCTCATAAATTACATTTAATAGCTTGTATAAAATGGAAAAAGTAGTCAAGAAAATGACCCAGGGACCATAAATCTGGCCACATCTCGACTGCCGAGGGCAGGGGAGGCAGAAGAGACCAGGTTGGGGACACAGCATAGACATCATTAAAGTTCAATTTTTAAAGGGCAGAGCTTGATTTCAAAAATCTTTACGTTCCTCTCTTAGTGCCTTGAGATCTGCCATCATTTAAAACATTTGTGTCTAAGAACCTTCAATCTTATTAAAATATTTGGCTATACTTAAGTCACATGACATTAGCTCATGATAAATATTTCTACTCCCCAAATGTGATTTATGAGAACCAGCTAGTAAATAGTCTCTGATTCAAACAGTGATTAACTATTATTCATGAAGCAAAATGAGCCTGCCCTGTCACATCATAAATTAAATGAAATCTCATCTTGCTTCACTTTTTTATCCACAGTTTTATTCTAATTTCCATCTTCTCCCATCTCAGCACAGACTCCAAAAGACATACACAAAGGAACTTAAGAAGAGACATTTTCTGCCAAACCATATCTTCGGGAGATGGTGAAATGACTCAGGGAAATGCAGTAAATGACTGTTGTTAACATCAGAACATGATCAGAAGTGGTCTTCAGGGAAGGTCTGAGATTTGCCATTAATCGCCTGTCTTGGCTCAATTGAAGACTAGCCATTAAAAGGCAAGCCCCGGCTATCCTGGAAAAGAGGGAATTGGACTGTAATATGGGCAGTATGTGTTTGGGAGATCAATGGTAATTTGTAAGGCTTTCCGAATGTACTGATGGTAAATCCAGGAAGTGGTTCATTCCTCAGGCTGATGGCTATTAGGAGAGCCATATAGTAAATTCCTCCCTCCACCACGGACTTCCGGTCACTAAAGCCAGCAAGTTGCCCTGATGATATGCCGCTATGGTAAAGGGCCTCCCGTGACTCACTGCAAACTACATCCGGCCCATGTATTCATTTCCTTTCCGACCATTCCCTGCTCACCTTCTGCTCAAAGTTGCTGCCACTCCAGTTTCTCTCACCACTGCTCTCTGTCTGGCTGGAAACTCATGTCACCTCCTCCTGTTTTGCATAATTCTCCTTGGAGCGGGCCCTAATCATCTCTCAAAATTCATCTCAGGTGTCACCCTTTATGGGAAAATGTCACTAAGTATATCCCTCCCCAGGTCCTTTAGAGCAACTCTTCTCAAACTTCAACGTGCAAGTAAATCATGTGGGGATCTTGTTAATATGTAGGATCCCATTCAGTTAGGGCTGAGGTGGGGGTCTGTGTTTCCAGCAAACTCAAAACGATGCTACTGCTGCTGATTATGGACCACACCTTGCATTCTAAGACGTTACCTTAGGAGCACCCCTGCTTAGCTCTGTACTGAGCTCTGTATATTGAACCCTTTCCTGGGTTTCTTTTGTAATCCTTCAATTCCATCTTTATCTCTACCAATAATCAGAGGCCCCTGAAGTCAGAAGCTTTTAACCTTTCAGTTGCAAATGATGAAAATCCAACTAAATCTAGAATGAGGAAAAAGGCAACGGATGTTTGGGTCAATCAGTTGAAACAAAAATATCTACAACATCTAGCTTCAGACACAGCTGGATCCAGGTGTTCAAATGATGCTCTCAGTGACACTTCTTTCCCTCTCTTGGCTTCTTTATGAGGAAGTGAAAGTGTTGAGCTTAGTAGCATCCTCAAGAGGAAGAAATATACTCTTTGCCAGGTGATCAAAGACTAATGGAAAAGATAGATTAAGTAAACAAAGACCAATCAAAGATACAAGTCCACTAACAGAGACATGTTCGGGGTGCAATGAGATCTGAAGTGACAAGGAGCCAACTCAACCTGGAGAATGCAGGGAGGGTCGATGAGGGAGAACAGGAGAGGCCTTAGAAGAGGTGATGTTAAACCTAGGTCTTGAAAGGTGACTATTAGTTTTCTAGGAAAGAGCATTAGGCAGAAGTCACCCTAGATGCTCCCCTTAGCAACTCCATTAACACTTATGTATAAATCAGGAAAGCCAATTTGACACCCAGATAGCAGAGATTCCGAGTGCCAAATATCAGAGATTTGGAATGCCAAATATTTGGCAATATCTAAATGATCTGAATAAGATCATGAAATCTTAATGCTGGTGAGTTAAATGCCATCTAATCTTTCTTATTCTACAGATGAGAAAATAGAGACCTGGAAATTTGAGATGATCAAACACTTTTTGACTCTTCTCAAGACATTAATAATTCCACTGTTAATTCCTGAATTCCCAGGTGCATGGAGTAATACTAACACAACCATAATTTCAGAGATCAGTAAAATAGCTGTTTTAAAGGAGACTAGTTTCCTTCCAATCAACTTTTTTTACAAACAAAGAGGGGTTCTCAGAAATATATCCATGCAAATTTTTAGAAGACTGCAAAAATGATAGTGGAGAAAAGTGTCAAATTCATTTGGCAAGTGTTGCAGGCACAGGGCTAAGGAACCAGAAAGGGTTATAAAGACAAATAAATAGTCATTTCTTTCCTGCAGTGGAAATCATTATTGAGAAATTACCTTCAGAGAGATTAAAAATTCCCAAATAGGACTGAGAGTAAAGTGGTTAAGCACATTAAATTTGTGTAGTTCAAACATACCAGAGAACAATTCAAACACATCTGCATACATATGTTTGCACCTATGAGGCAGCTGAGCTCACTGGTTACACTTTGAACCCTGAATCCAGATTTCGTGGATGCAAATTCCAGACCCATCAAGTGCTAACTATATGACATGGGACAAATCATTTAACCTCTTTTGCCTTAATTCTTATATCTAAGTAATAGAGACAATTGAGTATAGTTATCTTTTAATTGCTGTGAAGATCAAAAGAGATTGTGCATGTAAAGTGTTTGGAGCTGATTGTGGAACGTAGTTAAGTGCTTCTAAGTGTTTGTTCTCACAATGGTAGATGGTTCTGCCCTCCATTCCACAGTAAGAACATATTCCCTAAGTGAGGATGAGGTGGGCTATGGGAAGCTGCAGCATTCCTCAGCTACAGCCTGTCTCATGGTATGAGGGTGTCCAAACTCTCAGACGACGATCCTGTGATCCAGAGATATCTCATGCCCTTTAATGCTAACCACAGGGATCTCAGTCTTTCTGAGTGTATATGATTTCCCCAATGAGGGCTCACTTTAGAACCTTACCACCCACAAGCTGTAATGTCTAAGAAGTAGCATGATTGCTGGGAAGGGCCCTGGCCCAGGAATCAGAGACTTATATTCTTGTTCCAGCTCAGCCATGGCCACTTCCTGTGATCTGCGACAAATCATGAATGCTGTGTCTCACTTTTTTCTCCTGTAAAGTGAGAATAATATCAACTAGTATTTCTCTCTCCAAAGGCTGTTGCCAACATCAAATTAATATGAATGTGCTGTGAAAATAAAAGGAAATGAAGGAAGGGAGGGAGGGAGAAAATAAAAGCAAAGTATTGTCCAGGCAGGGTTATATATGTTGATACGTGAGTTCCCAGTGCCTGTGAAAGCAAGTCTCAACACGGTTACTGTGCTGCAAAGAGGAGAGCCGAGATGCTGAAGTAACACTCTTTGGAGAAATGCACATCTCTCCTCCGGGGCGCCCTTCTGTTAAAAGGGCGCCCATTGCTGTGACCCTCCTGGCCTCTCTCCACTCTCTCATTCACTCTCCGTCCCCTCTTCCCTCCACCCCCAGCCCCCACCCCCAACCCAAGAGGTTTGGAAGGAGAAACAGCTCACACAGCCTAACCTTTTCCACAGTTCCTCATGGAAGCATTGCTCTTCTCTGCTTCAAGGGCTGTGGGGAGAGGCCCCTCCAAACCAGGCTTTGGGGATGGTGGGAGTGAGTCAGCCTCAGTGTAAGGAAACCCCCCAGCCTCACAAGCCAGCCACACTCCCCAGCCTTCTCGCTTTTCTCTTGAAGGGTAAATACAACTGAGGTGCAATCTGCTGCACTGCCCTGGGGCCGGGGACCCCTGCCTGCAGAGGCTGCCCATTTGGGAGCAGTGAGTGGGTGCACAAGCCAGCCTCTTAGTTCTCTCTTTCTCCTAGGTAATAATTAATAATTAATATTGTCAACACTAGTGATTTTATTATTCCTTGTTATTGGTATTGAATAAGAATTGCCATTAGACTGTATATCCTCCATAACATTAATAATAGCAAAAACAAAACTTGATTTTAGAATATCACTTTCCAGTTATAAGATAGTTCCCATTTATTAACTCTTTCAGATCTCAGGCTAGCCTTTTTTATTTAGGTGGTCAGGGAAGTTATGATCTTCACATTAGATGAGGAAACTGAGGTTCAGAGAAGTGAAATGATCTTTGATCTCTGAGAGCTGCCTGGCTGAAAAAGTGCAAAGCAGGATTCGAAGCCAGACCTTCAGGCTCCTTTTTAACGGTTCTTTCTCAAATGACAAAATATTCCATTATCCCCTCCAGGACTGAACAAACCCCACCCCACCATACAGAGCGCAGGAATACTCACTAGGCACTCTTAGACTATACAATCCTAATTTGATGGACCGTTGTAAGGACTACAGGATATTTATACATACATACATAAATACACAGGATATTTATAAACTAAAAGGTGCTGGACAAATGTAAGATATTATTGTCCCATTGTTCTCATTTCAGATGTCTCACGTTCCTAAGACACATCACAAGTCTTTGCAATGCTGGTGGAGTTTGGGTTAACTGATCCATTGTTTGTCTACAGATTTCACATTTGTCAAGCATGAGAGAAACCAGACTTCATGGAGCAATTAAGCAATCATAAGCCAGGTCAGAGAAGATGTTTTGCTAGAAGCGATGGGAGCCAGACACATCCAGCTATGTTTAAATTATACATGTGCCTTCTTCAGAGATTGTATCACCACTCTTTGTCTGTTCAGCTTGACCCTAATGCCATGGACTCAACTCCTCCTTGGGCCAATAGCCCTCCCTCACTTGTATCTTCCACAGTTTTGGCCAGTATGACAATTCCTCATGCCTGTTAGGGAGTGTGGTCAACCTGACCTGGGCCCCGCAATTTACTGAGTTTTATTTAAAGGCAGATCATTTGTTTTACTCAATAAGCAAGTCTAATTCATGGAAAGCCTTCAACAAGATTACATGCTACTCAGTTTGGGAAACTAAGACCACGAGCACTGCCCTTGAAGTTGGATCTGCAGATAAGGCAGGGCAGTGGGAAGGGCGTGGTTTTTTGAATCAGGGAGACCAAGGTTCCATTCTAAGTTCTGCATCATAAACTTGAGATCAAAGTATGTTGCATAAGAGTTTCTTTTTATGGAACACTTACCATGTTCTAGGATCTATTACTCGTTTACCTAGCTAATTTCACAATGTCCCCATTTAGATATGCATTCATTCAGCAAATATTTACTGAGCAACTACTAAGTGGTTAAGAACTGGACCAATAATGTTGAGCTTCAAATTTACAGTCCAGTTGGGAAGATACACACTGATTAAGAAATTACAAGTGTGGTGAGTATCAGGAGGGAAAAGTTCAGATTCCTGTGACCATATAACGGAGGTACCTGAGCCAGTTCAACAGTCAGGCGAGGCCCCAGGAACGAGCATAAGTTAGTTAGGCAAAGAAAGAAGGGGGAGGTAGGGGCAGAGCCTTCCAGGTGAAGAGAAAAGAAAGTGGGAAGGTTATGTGATGAGAAAGTGTGCATGACCCATTTGAGGCACTGGAAAAAAAGCCCAGAATGGCTGAAGCATGGAAAAAAGGAGATGGGATGGAAGGAGAGAGGATGGGAGAGGAAGATACAGGGCTTTGCTGAGCATATGAAGAATTTGGATTTTATCTTCAGAGCCATAGGAGGCCATAAAAAGATTGTGAATGGGGGAGGTAAAGGATGAGATTTGGGGTTTAAAAAGTTCCCTCTGGCTGCAAGTAGAGAATGGTTTTGAAGCAGGGTGGGCAGAAAAAGATTCAGAAAACCAGAAGCGAGAAGACGGGTGGTGGGTTGAAATGGTGGGGATGAGAAGGGGGCAGATTCAAAAGCCCCCGGCACCTCTGCATCAGGACTGGATTCATGCAGGAGGAGGAGGTGGCTCTGGAGAAGACACGACGTGACACCGGAGGACCACACCTGATAAGCGCGCGACCGGTGGTTCTATGGACCGAGGTAGAATGTGCTGGACAAGTAACAGGGTATTCATGGGGGGACAAGGGAGGCTTGTGGGCACAAGGAGAGAAAACTGGAGCTAAGTTGAGAGTAAAATACCCAGGGCCGTGTGGTTAGCGAGTGGCAGAGCCGAGGGCAATCAGACAGTTGAGCCTCAAGGCCTCAGAGCTGGGCCAAGATGCGCTGTTTCTACTCCACCATCTGAGCTCTCTCACGTGAGCTTCCTTACCTATAACACAGGTACCATAGCAGCAGCCTTGTGGATGATGATTAATGTTATTTATTTAAATTATATTTTTCTTCCAGGAGGAGCTTTCCAACTACCTACAGCTGCTTCAGTAACTTCCCAACTTAATGACTTCCAACTACCACCAAAGAAAAAATGTCCAAGAATATCAAAAATAATTATAATTTTTATGGAAACAGAGGCAGCAACATCTATTATGTACTTTCTGCCTGCCCCTCCTCCACCCATCTATCCCATCATCCCTTTAATTTTTTTTTTTTTGAGAGGACATCTCTCTTATTTATTGATCAAATGGTTGTTAACAACAATAAAATTCTGTATAGGGGACTCAATGCACAGTCATTAATCAACCCCAAGCCTATATCTCAACAGTCTCCAATCTTCTGAAGCATAACAAACAAGTTCTTACATGGTGAACAAGGTCTTACATAGTGAATAAGTTCTTACAGGGTGAACAGTACAAGGGCAGTCATCACAGAAACTTTCGGTTTTGATCACACATCATGAACTTTAAACAATCAAGTCAGAGATGATTATTCGTTTGATTTTTATACCTGATTTATATGTGAATCCCACATTTCTCCCTTATTATTATTATTATTTTTTAATAAAATGCTGAAGTGGTAGGTACATGTAAGATAAAGGTAGAAAACATAATTTAGTGCTGTAAGAGGGCAAATGTAGATGATCAGGTGTGTGCCTGTAGACTAAGTATTAATCTGAGCTAGACAAGGGCAACAAAACATCCACGGATGCAGAAGATTTCTCTCAGAACAGGGGGGGTAAGGTTCTAAGCCTCACCTCTGTTGGTCCCCAGTTTCTCTCCTGATGGCCCCCCTGCAACTGTGCCTGTCTTAGGTTGTTCCTCCCTTGAGGAATCTTACCCGTCTCTGGCTAACCAGTCATCTTCCGGGGCCATACAGGGAGATGTAAAGTTGGTAAGTGAGAGAGAAGCCATATTCTTTGAAAAGGTTAGCTTTTTACCTTTAATATTTTTAATACTTCCTCTGTATATTCCCTGTAACTTTCCTCTGCAGTGAGACATGGGGAGGAACCATTAGTTTGCTTTGCATCTGTAAATATGTCTTCACTGGAGAAAAATCCATGCCACCATCAGCCCAGGAGACCAACTTTCATAATGACATAGGTTGTTTGTGGACACTTACAGAGAAAAGTGTTTGAGTTAAACTGAACTTGCATATTGCAAACCATGAATAGCTCATGCCATGTGGTGAAGAATTAGAAGAAAAGTTTCATTGTTTAAAGCATTTGAGATTATTTGAGATGACACAGCCTAGAATCACTCATCAAAATGTTATATAACTTCTTCATAGGAAGTTTTGTCTAATTCCTGCCCACTCCTGGCCTCTGTCAGGTGGATGTTCCCACCAGGCTCCTGTCTTATCTTCCCAGGAAGGGCCTGAGAAGGGAAGGGCCCCTCAGAATCCAGGAGATGCTGACACGGGACTCGGCTACTGGTAAATGAGGTTCTGGGTTTCCTTCTTACCTTGTTCTCTCAGACTTTGTGCTCTCCAGCCCCTGACGAAATTCTCCGCAGGCTTCAGCTTGCCCTTATATCCTTTCCTTCTCTTCTGTTCTTCAGCGCTCGTGCCTGAGAGCACGTGACTCCACACTCCCACCAGCTCCCTGTCCACCCAGGTTCCGTCCCTTTCCTCCACCTGCGTCTACTTCATTATGCTTCCACAGCCTTGCCTTGTCCTGGCCCAGCATCCTGCCCTGTTTCCACAATGTGTCACTGTCCACAGGCCCACCATGACCTTACAGCAGGTCCACAGGCTGCATTTTCCACCCAAGGCTTCCAATGATGACAACTGCCATCTCCAAGATCCAGAATTACCTTTTCCAGGGACCTTCCCTGACCCTCCAGCCTCTCCCAGGCCCCCCTGCACTCTCACGTGCCCTCAGGGGTCCTCCTTAACACCTACCCTGCAATGCGGAAAAGTCTACAGGTCAGTTGTCCCTATGAGACCACTCAAGGGCAGAGAAGAGTCTTGGTCTCCTCTGTACCCCCAAGATCTACTTTGAAGCTGATAAGAAGGAGACAACTAATTCAACTTTGTTAATTGAACTCCTCACTTCTACAGACCTACAGAATCTCGTCAAACAGCAAAGCCTCCATTGTATCGTATCATAATAGATCATGCAGTATCATATGGCACTGTATTATATGTTACAGAAGGCAAGTTACTTGTTCTTCACGTATTCAGGCTTTTAGATACCCATCTATTTCATTTTGGCCAAAAGGAGTCAGTAAAAAGCTGTTAGAGGTAACACAGTCGCCTAACGCAGAAGAGCAGATTGTGTTCAGAACCCAGTTCTTAATCTCCCCACTCTCTCCCAAGGACAAGCACTTCTAGGAGTAGAGCAAACAAGAAGTGGTTTATATTTGCAGATACACCAATCATTCAACTTAACAAGTTCCAGGGCCTTCCATGGCCTATATAGACCTCACTTCGGGGAGAGAGGGAGGAACAGAGAGAGAAGGAAAGCCACATGCCCCTTGAACATAGGTGGTTCTTAGTAATCGTGCGTTCAACAAATGAATCATTAGATATTCCTAAAGCTTCTTTCAACTCCATCCAACGGCATAAGCAAGAGATTCCATCAGACTTCTGGACTGATACTCGCTTTGGACAGGCTTGGGGCTAGTGTCTGGGTATCCCATGCCTTATTCCTTTCTAGGGAGTTTGCTAATAACCAAGACTTGACTTCCCAGCTCAGCTGTGATTCTTAACCATTTCTCTCGGCATTTCTGTTTCACTGATTTCCTCAAACAACAGCCTATGAAAAGCCATTGACTTTCTTTCCTCTTTGCTCTAGATACCTAGTTAGTTTAATTCTTTTTTTTTCTTTTGTGGTAAAATCTTTAACATGAGATCTACCCACTTCACTAAATTTTAAATGCACAATGCAGCACTGTTAACCCCGGGCACTATTTTGCACAATGTATCTCTAGAACTTACTCTCCCTGCATGACTGAAAGCTTATATCCACTGACCAGTGTTGAAGGGAGTTATGTCATACAATGGACACTGAATTCAGCTGGAGGGTGCAAGTCCTCTTTCCATCATGTGTGTCTGGGAAGATTTGCTAATCCACTTTAGCCCCAGTTGCTTCAAGGACAATAGGAGTATAACGATCATTTCCCTATCTGCCTGACATAGTTACGATGAAAGTCACAGGAGACCACATTTGGCTTCACAAATGTTATTATTACATATTTAAACACAGTGAGGTACTCCAAAGCTAATGTGTTAGAAATACTTACATACCAGGAGAAATAATAGTATAGATCAAAAGTCAAAAACTAGTGACTCATGAGAACCACCCAGCCATTAGATATGTTTTATTTGGGCTGCATGGTGTTTTTATATATTGGGACCAGCACTTAAAAATAAGGAGATTTGATTTAAAAAAAAAAAAGAAAAATGGAATTCCAGTTTCTCTGGAAAACTGGAAGTCTACAAACACAGAGCCTATTTTTCCAAGGGAAACATTTGGCTGAAACTGAGTAGCACATGCCCTTCCGGATAAGTCATAAGCTCTACAATTCACTGCAGGCCCCACCTGTCACACAGGTATACGTGCATTTACACATACCTATTTCACTCATGTCAGTTAATAACCTGCATCCAGTAGCCATTTTTCTTGTGGTCTCCTGGTATAGCTGAAATAGAGCAAGAAAACCCTAGAATCAAGTCCTGGCTTTTCCATTAATACCAATGTAACAGTAGGCAGGTAATTAGCCCATCTGAAGTTCTGTCTTTTCACTCTTCATATGGACATAAAATCAACTACTATGTAGGGGTTTGGGAGATTTATATATAATGTTTATACAGTGTCAGGCACATAGTAATTAAAAGATGTCATATTATTTGAAATGGAAATCATACTGGAAGAAAATCGTAGCAAAAGGAAGGTATCGCCAATGCAGAAATTTAGGCATTGAGGAAAAGACATTTTCAGATAGAGCAATTTCAATGCACAGGACCTGAACTTTTGGGGAGACCATATAACTGCTACTAGAACTTCAGTGGTTAATATAAATAAGCAATGATCTCTCAGAACATCCAGGCTGTCTCTAACAACCCTCGACTTTCAATCTGTGAATACGGTGGCCTGTGTGTGTTTGTGTGTGTCTCCATTCCTCCTCTCCAGCTCTTGTGTTTTCTCATATGTTGTGTTCCTCTCAATTTTCCCAAGCCTATATACACAGTTCAACTTTCAGGATCCAGCTTGCATGTCCACTTTCTGATATGTCCTCCCTGACACCTTTAGGTTAGAGTAACTGCGCTCTCCCATGTGCCTCCATGGTGACAGGAATTTCTTCTGTCACTGACAGTAATTACACACAGCAGTATATTTTTTTCACTTATGTATCTCACTCAATATTGTGAGGCCCTCAGGGACAAGAAAGAGAACTGTGGTGGTTAGTTTTATCAATCAGATCAGCTAGGCCACAGCACCCATATATGGTCAAACATTATTCCAGATGCTTTTGTGGAGACAGATTTTGATAACATGTTTAAATCAGTAGACTTTGAGTGAACCAGATCACCCTCACAATGTGGGCAGACCTCCTCCCATCAGTTGAAGGCCTGAAGACAAAAAGACTGACCTCCCCAAGCAAAAAGAATTCTACCTTTGGACTAGAACTACAAACTCTTCCCTGAATCCCTAGCCCACTGGCCAACTTTGCTGATTTTGGACTTGCTGGGTTCCACAACCCTGTGACCCAATGGCTTAAAATAAATCTCTCTACATATATATATGTATGTATGTATGTATGTGTGTATGTATTATATATTATAAACATAATACACACACACACACACACACACACACACACACACACACACACGTCCTGTCGGTTCTGTCTTTCCAGAGAACCCTAACTCATGTCCTATGAGCCTTTGTTGACCTTTGTTTCTCCTGAATCTGTGACATATAGCAGGCACTCAGGAATTGTGGAATTGTAAGCAAATACATTGATATATGACTAAATGATGTTATGAAAATAATTTCTAATTGCACAAAAGGTTAGGTGAATTCACTTCTAACTTCTCTTCCAACTTTAAAAACCTACAATTCCATTCCCATTCACTTAGTAGAATATCTTTCTTCTCTGCAATCGCAGAAAATTTAGACCTCATATTCTGCCTTGTATTATAGTTATACATCTCCCTTTAAAATGGGAATTCCTTGAGGGCAGAGAAATTTAAATATAACCCTTCCTGTCCTAGTGCAGTACCTGACACTTAGTAGATACTCAGGGAATAATTCAGCTGAGTTAGTTTGCATTCTGTTGAATTATTCCTGAAGTCTATCTCTATGAATTCCAAATGGGCCACCCATACCCCTCAGGTCTACTAATAAATGATGAGCTCTTTTGCTTATTTGTCTTTTTTTTCATAATTGTTTTAATGCATTATATTGATTTTTGCATAACACTTTTAATAAAAATCCTTCTGAAGTCTCTCAATGCCAACCACCAATAATAAGTGTTAAAATAGATCAGTGCCTATTTAGAGGTTATTTTTCTTTTACTTAACTGGATAGTGATTAAATTATTGAAAAAAAAACAGGCTGTCTAAATGGGAAATTTCAAACTTAAAAAATTTACATGGGCTTAATTAGTTTCCATTTGCTTAGTACATTACTATGTGTAAAACATTGCACTATTTCATCACATTAAAACACCCCAAGCTACATAAGGTATCACTGTTAACCTCACTCCATGAGTCAGAAAACTGAGATCTAAAGTTCATAATGAATAGCACTTATATTGTGCTTACTATGCACTAGACACTGTCACATGTTTTAAATCCGGAAACTCACTAATCTCTTAACAGTCACCAGGAATAGGTGCTCTTACTTTTGTCATTAAAGATGTGAAAACTAAAGACAAGCAATGTTAGGCAAACTGTCTGTGTTGGTTAATTTTATGTGTCAACCTAACTGGACCACAGGCTGCCCCAGTCTTTGGCTGAGCATTGTTTCTCTGGGTGTGTGTATAAAGATATTTCTGGGTTAGATCAGGATTTGAATCAGTAGGCAGAGTAAAGCAGATTGCCCTGCCCGATATGGGTGGCATCATTCAATCCTTTGCGGGCCTGAACAGAACAAAAAGGCAGAGGAAGGGAGAATGGCACCTTTGTGCCCACTGTCTTGAACTAAGATATCCGTCTTCTCCTGCCCTCAGGTTGAGGCTTATACCATTGGCTCCTGTGATTTTCTGACCTTCAAATTTGTGCCAAATTACACCAGCTGCTTTCCTTGGATCTCTGGCATGCAGACAACAGACCTTAGGGCTTCTCTTAATAGAATATATATCTGACTGGTCCTGTCCCTCTGAAGAACCCTAACTGACACACCGCCCAAGGTCAGACAGCCCAAAGTCACCTGCTAGCCAGTTTGGGGCCAGAACTCAAACCAGATTTATTGAATCCAAAATTGTTTCCCCTGCACCACACTACCCCCAAGATCAGTCCCTCGTACATGAAACCCTTATGCAAGGTCTGTGGCTGTTAATGGGCTTGATTCACACTTTCCTTTAGACTAAATAGCTTGGTGGCATCAGATAGGGGGTCCCTGCACTGTTAAGTCAGTATTAGACAGATGAAACACAAAACCTATCTTCACTCTTTTACTCGCCCTGTTTGTATAAAGAATATTGTTTTTACAAGCACAGACTGAGAGTCCTCAGCCCCAGTGAGCACAGCACTGCTGAAAAGGGAGGAAACGCAGAAGGAGGTCAGCCCAGGGCTCTCAGCAAGAGGACATCACGTGGGCCTCAGCGTTCAAGGCGTTCAGGGCCTCTGCTGCACAGGGACTCAAGCAGCTTGACTTCAAATGATGCAGCAATCTTAACTGAAAGGCATGTTAGTCTTTTTGTTGAAAGACCAAAAGAAAGGTTTAGGTTCAAGGAATATTCCATCTCTGTAAGGCCATTGAAAGTCCAAAATATTTCCCAGCAAGATCCATTTGTTCAGCTATTAATAACTTTATTATTTTTCCACCATGGCAAGACCTAGCTGTTTCCTAGTTGATACGTCTCCTAAATGGAAAAAAGAAATCATTATTATTTCAGGCATCAAAAATCCTATCTGCCCTCAAAGGAACAGAAATGGGAAGCAAAAGCAGGTTTTGCTGTGTGAAAAATCCAAACAGAGTATGTAGGCTTATTCATATCTCTTCTCCTACCTACGTAACACAATTAAAAATCTGAAAAGAAAAATTTACAAAATTCTCCATTCAACTAGCCCTGCATAAGAATGATGTAAAGTAGTGAGAGTGACCTTTGTTTAGTTTTAAAGTTTGGCGTTCAAATGAAGATAAAAAAATCTTATATAAATGGACTCTTTTTTAAAAAAAGTCTTCCTAGCACTCAATGCCTGAGATGTTTGCGGGTTTCTATGACATTCGTTCCCTGCTAGGATGTAAGTTGCATGAGCCCAGTGAGGTCATTCCTAGTTCCAAAGTACCCAGAAGTCTGATGGATGACCACCTAGAGCTGACCACAGAATTAGAATCTGCCACCATCCCCACCTACAGAAAGAGGCCCTTGAAGAACCCAGGGTCTTGTCAGTCAGGCACAGGGAGTTTGCAAAATTCTACTCCAAGTGTCACTTTTTGAATCATCTGCCCTCTCTCTGGGCCCCATATCTGCCTTTGCCCTTTGATACTCAGGCCTTTGCCTGGGTCTTCGGCTGGCCCACGTGTCAGGGCATCCTGACATAGCAGTTGCTGTGGCATCCCAAGAACTTTGCAGCCAACTTCTAACACTCAGTGGGCCAGAGGTGAAATCTCACCCACAAACAAAGGTTCCAGACCCTGGAACAGCATGACTCTGCTCATCCTGGGGTCCTTGACCCAGATGGAGACACTCAGCTTCGGCACACACCTCTGGTCTGGCTCCCTGGGGAAACCACAGCCTCTGAGGCCAATCACGAGGTTACTGCAGTTCTGAGGGGGGAACAGAGTGAACCTAGAGACAAGGCAGATATGAAGCGGACTTGGGGAAGGGGCACAGAAACATCTTTTAAAGAAAAAGAAAGCAGAAGACAGAAAGATACCCTGTAGTCTCTGAGTTATACCAGCTGATTCTAATTACAGTTCCCCTTAGTCTCTATCTCCTTTCTACAGTACCCTCCCAGGGCACAGTATCCGCCCTCACATTCCCTCCCCCACAGTCTATGCCCTTTCTGCTGCCAAGCTGCATCTCTCTGCCAGCAAACCCAGCATAAGACGTGGCCTCTTTACACGATAGCTCCACGCTGATGCCAGGTCCAGGCGTCTGGAGCACTTGCCCTAATAGGACCTGTTAGCAGGCAAAGGCACTTGCTTATTCAATTAAGGGACAGCTCTCATTCCAAGAAGGCCACCCTGGCAAAGCCCCAAGTGCTCCAAACGCCCCCCACTCCCACCCCAGCTTTGATGCTCTGATTATCCTGTTGACAGATCAATAGCCCATCTGCTCCATGGAGTGGTGTAAGCCATTCATGCTAAATTAAAACAGATAGGATCAATCTGCGGTTAATTTCTCCCAACCAAACAATTTATCTCTCTTTTAGATTCTCTTGGAGGGTGAATTATATAATCCTGACACACCATTAGGGCTCACTGACTAAAGAAAGCCCGGCTACAATGCCTGCCTGCTCTCTTTATTAGTAGCTCCATGTGTGACAAAGCCGAAGATTTATCTGACAGTGTTATGCAGACCTGGCTTGAACCTTGCACAGTCTCTGCCAGGACGCATGGAAGGGAACAAGGATCTGAATACCAGTGTATATTAATAATCTTGGAGGATGAATTTAACCCAAATTTGATAAGCTGAGCATAAGTTTCTATTTCTGAAAAATCGATTGCCATCATTGGTGAATAATATTTTCTGTGCTTAAGGCAAAAAGCAAGATACCTTGTACCAAAATGTGAATGGAAACATAGGATTTAAGTCCAAGCAGGAACAAACTGGAGATAGGGGATAAAAGAATATATATTAAAAACAATATCCATCATATCATTGATAAGTTTTCACAAATGCCTAGGGTACCTAACTGGTTTTCTTGGTTTCACTGGATATGGCTGGTAATTGTAGGTCTGCTTTTGTTATGTAGCTGTATTCCTATTATGTTAATGTATGTGCGCAATTTAATTAGTAGTTTAAAACCTATACATGCTTATGTTACTCTACAAGAAGATAGGTCAGAGAAATAATCAATCTTCTCATGTTTTCTTCCGTCTGCTACCTCTATAGCTTTTCTTCTTCCTTCCTAATTACAACCCTTTAGTAGAATTCATGCCTCATATCAAAAATTTCCGAGTATCACAATTCTTCCAAGTGGTAAAGATACCTCAAGACAAATGCTAGGCATAGAAGCCACAGGGCATAAATCTGCAAAGAAGTAAAAAGCTAACCTTTTCAAAGAATATTGCTTCTCTCTCACTTACCAACTTTACATTTCCCTGTATGGCCCCGGAAGATGACTGGTTAGCCAGAGACGGGTAAGATTCCTCAAGGGAGGAACAACCTAAGACAGGCACAGTCGCAGGGGGGCCATCAGGTGAGAAATTGGGTATCAACAGAGGTGAGGCTTAGAACCTCAACCCCCTCTGTTTTGAGAGAAATCTTCTGCATCCGTGGATGTTTTGTTGCCCTTGTCTAGCTTGGATTAATACTTAGTCTATAGGCACAGACCTGATCATCTACATTTGCCCTCTTACAGCACTAAATTATGTTTTCTACCTTTATCTTGCATGTACCTACCACTTCAGCATTTTATTAAATAATAATAATAATAAGGGAGAAATGTGGGATTCACATATAAATCATATATAAAAATCAAACAAATAATCATATCTGACTTGATTGTTTATAGTTCATGATGCGTGATCAAAACCGAAAGTTTCTGTGATGACTGCCCTTGCACTGTTCACCCTGTAAGAACTTATTCACTATGTAAGACCTTGTTCACCATGTAAGAACTTGTTTGTTATGCTTCAGAAGATTGGAGACTGTTGAGAATTAGGCTTGGGGTTGATTAATGACTGTGCATTGAGTCCCCTATACAGAATTTTATTGTTGTTAACAATCATTTGATCAGTAAATATGAGAGATGCCCTCTCAAAAAAAAAAGAATATATATTAATAATGAGAAGGTATTATTGGAGGAAATATTATCATTGGGCACTTACCATATGTTAACCCATGTAGTGCTAGATCACATAAAAACTGAGGCATGGAAAGGGTGAGTTACCTCCACGATCACAAAATGAGTAGGGGGCATAGTCCCGATTACTACCAGGAGGTGTGCACAGACAGAACCCTATGAGTAGGAAGAATGTTGGGATATTTCCATACCAGTTGATAAACAGGAGCTGCCCCAAGCCCTGCGTGTTCTTCCCATGTGAGCCCCGCAGACTCACAAGCACATGGTTCCCTGAACCAGGTCACCTGGCCCGCCCTATGACATGGTAACTCAAGGGCAAATACTGGTACATCAGGGATTCTCCAGGGTGCTGCCCCATAATTAGGGCCAACATCTATAGTAGTTATTCATATTCTTATTACTTCAGGTAATGCCAGCATTTACTTCCAGGGATGCCAGACTGCCAAACTCATACTCTTTAACTAGATGCTTTTGTTCCCAAGAGAAAAAGAGGACCATTAGGAGCTGGAGGATGCCAAGGAAGAGAGGAGGACAGACCTGGTAAAGCATCTGTGAGATCAGGATGGCCCATCGTGTGTCACCTCTCTGGGAGGGATTTCTGCAGTAGGGGGAGAATAACTAACATCTGTTGACCACTGACAGTATATCTGGCACTGTTTGAACACTTACAATTATTGTTTAATTTGATCTTCTTGGGGGTGATATCATTGTAATTTCTGATGAAGAAAGAAATGCAAATGAAAAAAGGTACTATTATCCAGATGCTCAAAGAGGTTGGACAAGTTGCCCCTTGTCACAGGGCTAATAAGAATGGTGTGAAGATTCAAACCCAAGTTATTTAGCTGCAGAGACCAGGTTATCAGCCAGTTTTCCAGAAGGAAGAAAGTCCTTTGCAGTGTAAAAGAACATGCAAGTGAGTCATCTCAGGGACTGTTTCCCGTGCACAGCATCCTGTATCCACCTGCCTGCCCTGGGCACCAGGTCCATGTGGAGTGACCATCATGGAAGGGCACGTAGCCTACAGTCAAGGAATTGTGCACCGAAGGAAGAATAGTTTTATTTTTATCCATCTCTGACTAATCTAGCCAGGCTTATCCAGCACAAGAAGTGCCTTTCATACATAACCACGTGAAATTGCAAAATAGCCTTATATCATCAACTTGGAAAAAGCTTCAGTAGTAAAAATAACAGAAACCTTCTTATGGGAATGAAGGAAGAGAGAATGGCAGAGACTGAGCTCATGGACCAGGGCCAGCAAACAGCAGGAGACCATAGCCTGTGTAATGGGAGACTTCAAGATGCTTCTAGGTGTTCAGCGTTACCCTGAATCAGTCAGATCCAGCTGGGAAAACAGAACTACCCTGTAACGTTAACAGAGAAAATTAGTTTGGGGAATTAGTTAAAAAGTTATTGGAAGGCAATGATAACACAGTAGAAATGTGGCAGCAAGCTATTCCATTAAGGTTGATTAAAAGAAAGAAGTTGGGATTATCAGAAGTTCAAAGAAGTGCCTCTGGGAAGCTGGGACCCAGACCCTCTGGGGAGGGGGTGAATTCTGGCTGCTTCTGTCCCTTCAGGAGCTTGGAGAAATGACCCGATGGAACTGAATTTCATTCCCGTAGGAAGGATGCCATCAGGCTCTCACTTCCAAGCACAGTGAAACTACCAAAGCACGGACAGAGGCTGGAGCTGGCTGAACTGGGGCCACTGGCATGGGGGCCGCTGCAGGAACAGCACGGAGAGGAACAAACAGAAAGAAGCAAGTCCCCATCCATCCTCCTGCCTTCTGCTTGTCTTGAGTGGCCCTGTGGGGAGAAATTAGCAGGGAGCCAGCAGACAAGAAGATATAAGAATTTGCCAGCTCTAAGTCCCAGCATCACAAAGCAGAATATACAATTGTGAATTTGGGGCTGAGAGACAATAGCTTAAAATTCAGCATATACCAACCCATCCCAAAGTAGCCTGCCATGCTAAGTTCTGAAAGCCAGGTGCTTGATCTATATAAAGAACTGTGCTATACACATAATAGAACAGCCAGTCAATCCTCACAACCCTAAGTGCAGATACCATCATGACTCTTATTTTACAGACAAGAACACTGAGGTCAGTAGTATTTACAAAGGTCACTCAGAATTCACGCCTTTTCACCCCTAGCCTGTTTAATTAACCATTACAAGAAGCCAGTCTATGCACTGTTGGTGGGATTGTAAACTGGTGGGATTGCAGCCACTGTATGGAAAACAGTATAGAGGTTCCTCAAAAAATTTAAAAAGGAACTGCCATATGATCCAATTCCACTTCTAGAACTATATTTCAAGGAAATGGAAACACTATGTCAGAGATATATTTGCACCCCCCATGCTCATAGCTGCAATATTTACAATAGCCAAGACAAGGAAACAACCTAAGTGTCCAACAATGGGTGAGTGGATAAAGAAGTTGTGGTATATATACATACAATAGAATATTATTTATCCATTAAAAAGGAGGAAATCCTTTTTGTGAGCATGTATAGAACTTGAGGGCATTATGCTAAGATAAGACAGAAAAAGACAAATATTATATGATCTCATTTACATATGGAATTAAAAAAAAAAAAGAAATTCAAACTCATAGAAAAAGAGATTAGATTTCTGGTTATCAGAGGCTGGGGGTGATGGGAGGGAGAATGGATGAAAACAGTCAAAAAGTAAAACTTCCAGTTATAAGTACTGGGCTGTAATATACAATGTGATGACTATAGTTAACAGCACAGTATGGTATATATAAAAGGTAGTAAAATCCTAAGATTTTTTTTCATTTTTCTTTTTCTATCAATATGAGATGATGCTTGTTAACTAAATTTACCACGGTAATCATTCCACAATATGTAGAAGTTACATCACTATGTTATGCCTTAAACACTGCTGTCTGTCATTATACTCCAAAAAACTGGGAGAACAAAGACGCTAGTCTAATTCACCTCTTCTAAGAAGTCTTTCCAGAGCTCCATCACCCACTAGATATGATTTCTCCCTCCTCCAATTTCCTCCATATCTCCATTGTAGGTTATCACATCTGTCACTTGTTGAATTTAGTTAAATAAAGTCAGCATAGCCTTTGATTGAAAACTCAGGTCCTTGTGGCTATCTCCCAAGTGAGAGACTGCATGTGTGTATGCACAGACAGCCTGAGTAATATACATGAAGGCTTTATTTCATGAAACCCCCTTCATTGTCCCATCTCTATTCACTATAATAAGTGATCTGAACTTTGCATGGATTACAGTCAATAATAATATACTTAGTTATCCCTGAAAATGTTTAAGAACCACCCCTGTCCCATATTGGACATCAACAAAGCCAAAGGGGACTTTGGATTCACTAGACTGTTCTGTCTCTCTTGCTCCCAGAAAGACTGGGTGATGTGCCCAATTATCTCAATCATAAGACAAGCAAAGGATCTTAGGTCAACTTTATTCAAACCCCAAGAGGAAAACGTTATTGACTTACTCTGCCCTTTCTTTGTTTTATGTGTCCTAAATCACAGCTGTCCCTGAGATTAGAATTAAGGGACTTGGAAGCATGGGTGGCCAGTGTCAGACCTGGCAGTAGTGTGACTATTGGCTACAAGTTTGTTGCTGTCTGTAAATGCAGCTCAGCCTAGAAAGCCTGTGGTTTGGTTATTCCAGTCCTCTGGATGTCACAAACACTCACCGAACATGCAAGGAGAGTCCACCTCCAAACAAGCAGTAAAATGACCATAAGAAAACCAAGTCAATAGATCTCCACAACCCACAAACAATTCATTCAAGGTCAGAGAGACCAATACATCATTTAGACAAGTCATTGATCTCCATGCACCTCAGTCTGACCCTCTCCAGCACAATGCCTCTATTCTTGATTGTTGCTATGGTGAGAACCTAGAGAATCTTGGACTGAGGGTCAGAAACCCTGGGTTCTAGGCCCATCTCCAGATCTGCTCCATGACCCTGGTCAAGTCAATTCCCATGCCTAAAAATGAAGTCCTTAGACCAGTGCTAATTATTTGGGTTTCCTTGATTCCATCACTATGGGGGATACAAACACAAATGTGAGTTCCTCCATTCCCTAAGAACAAAACATCTCACTGTCTTTGCCAAGAGTTATGCACTTGGAACTGATGTGATGGAACCCTGGGATCTCAGAGCCTGGAGGAACTCCTACTTAGACAGTGAGATCATCTAGGTTCCTCAAGCAGATGTGCTCAGCCCAAAGTCATACCATGGGAGGTTCTGGACTTCAAGTCACCTTTCCAGACCACCCATCCCATATTGTTTACTCCACAATCAAAGCTTCTTGGCATGTATGTCAAAGTCCAATCATAATGCACTACAATTAACTATTCCATTCTCACAAAAAATACCTGGAGCTATAAGACAATAAATTACCAATATTCATTTATTCAACAAATACTCATTAAGTGCAAATTTGAATTTTGCTTTTAATATTAACAGTGAAAAATAGCTAGTTTTCAACCAATAATCTGTTTGGGATATTGACCATTAGCTTGGCTCCCTTTGTTTGGTTGTATAATCATTTTCTTGAATAGTTTGAATTCTAGTAATGAGAAAAAATGTGGGATTTTTGCTGGGGCCAAGCTAGGTCCTTGGTGATACTAGAAAAGTAGTTAACTCCTTCCTACTTCCTTTAATTCATTCAAAATTCTTCCAGAAACCCAAGCTAGGAATGATATCAAGTGTTTGGAATTGATTCATAAAAGGAGAGTTGGCCCAATCATTGATTAGATCAAACTCTGTCCCTTGTAGTGAGGACTGTCTGAGGGATCAACTGCTCAGGAGAGGAACAGTCCCCACTTAGCAGGTGCTAGAAAAGTCTGAAGCCCCACATAGTAGGCGCAAATACCATGCCCAAACATACTCCCCTGGCCCCAAGTAAGTTGTCTCAGTGTTCTTTTTCCAATTCAGATTTCAAAGTAAGTCATTTCTTCAATAAATTTTTCTGAGTACCTACTATGTGCCAAGCCCTATTCTAAGGCTGGGAACACTGGTGAGCTAAAGACTAGCTCCAACCTGCACGGGTCTTTGAGCTCTCCTGTCACCTCTGGAAAAAGCGGTAGGATGTACAGCTCATTAGAACAAAGTCCATCCCCCTTCCCTTGGGTCTCCCACGTCACTACATTACTCACTTCAGACAGCCCTTTCATGTTGTATTTTCACGAACAGTACTGTGCCTGTCTCCCCTTCTAAGCTTGGATCACCTCGGGACAAGTACTGAGATAAGTTTTCTCCATATCTCCTGAACCTAATGTAAAATCTTTCAGATAGTAAGAACTCAGTCCTTGCCCTGAGGGTCTAATTTATTTATCTCGGTTTCAACTCTTCCTACTGTGATAAGACTGGCGTAAACGTTTCCCACCACTCCTATGATTCCTTCTCAGTCAAGAAGACCTCCATGAAGCAGACAACAGGTTAATAATAATTTTATAGTCTTAGAAGCATACAAAGCTTTACAGTTTACATGGCTAATTCACATTTATGATTTCATGCCATCTGCTTACAGCACAGAAAGACAATTGTACAGAGAGGAACTTACAAGACTCAGTGGGGACCAGAAGCTACCCTTCAGCCAAGACCATAACCAGGTAAAAGAAAAGAGACACAATGGATGGTTATAGCCCATTAAAGACTCACTTCCTTCCCTCTAGTTGATTCTTACGGTAGCTTGTTTGCTCAGAGGACAGTGTCATCACATGGTCTGTGCCTTCTCAGAAGGTGGAAATGGAAACTATTTTGGCTAGTAGACAAAGAGGCCAGTTGGGAATGGAGATGACTGCTGGTGGAGGCAAAGGTGACAACTTGTCATGACAAAGGTTGAGCAGAGGGGAAATATGGGAATCTAAATGTGCATGCAGTGAGCATTTTAGTCTCATGTGCCCACTTGGAAAAAGAAAAACTGTCAGTGGTTGAAGCTGAGAAGACTAAATGGACAAATCAATCATCCAAGAATTTTCAAATCAAAGTCAAAATTGGTCCTCATAATATCAAATATATGGCTTACTCAGAAGTCTTGATAATCTTCTGGGTTATGTCACTAAAGTAGATGTTTTGTCCTTTATTTCAGATCATTCTAGCAGACTGATGAAGAGGTACCACGTCCCCAAGAACAGGTCATGACTTGGTGACCTGGGAGTATCAGTGAACCACCGCAGAGATAGAGGTGCTAAATGCAAAACCACCTTACAGGCTTGATATTAATTATCCTCCTTTAAAAATAAGAAGAGTGAAACTTGATATCTCCACATTTTGCCCAAAGGCACAAACTTTGTAAGAGACAAAGGCAGCAAATAAACCTACAATGACTAAATTCAAATCGCACCCTCTTCTCCACCACAGTCCCAAAGCAAAGCTTATCAACTCTCGAGTTTAACAAACATTAATTAAGAGATGCCTTTATGGAACTTTGAGTCTGGGGAGCTCAAAAGAAAAAGAAAACCATGGGTGTCCCTTCCTTCCTGATCAGGTAATGCCACCTGGGACATTAATTCCCTCCTCCCTGACAGATTAAACTCCCCAGGCATGGTCATTCACGGACAGAAAAAAGACTGATGGGATACACCCAAAAAATAAAAAAGGCTTCAATTGGCTGTCAGAACTTTAATTAAAACACTTATAGATAAACTTCACTGCAGCAAATTGTCTGCGCCACTATTACTATAGCAAGATGGATGTTCACTGGGAAAACAGACAGAGAACTCTCCCCTGGACTAAGGCGTAATTTCGTAGCCATTGATTTTTTTTACTTTGAAAATTCTTCCCTGGCTCTTGGGAACTGGAATCTGTTCTGGGTGACCCGGCAGTAATTTTACTTTCCTTTTTCTTTTACGAAAGTGGAAGACCATGTCTTACGCCCATTCATATTTTATCTTCATTGCTTTGACTCAGAATCAAACTGAAGTGGTGTGGGATGGTTGAGCGCCCTGGAAGCATCTAAGGGCAAAAGGTGGAGAGAGGGTTTTGAGGAGGGAAAGGAAAATGTACAAAGAAAAAAGAAGGAGATGAATAAGAAATAAGGGAGAGACCTGGGAAAGTCAGATCGCATATTTTTGAGAAGATTGTTACTAACGTTTGAAAACAGACTCATTTAAATTACAGTTTCAAGTAAAAAATTCATTACAAATTAATTAGATAAAAATCATCTAATTCACTGAATAATATTGTCTCAAGGTAATGGCTTGTAGGTGATTTTCCTGTTTCTTTATAATTTTAAAATTTTCTAAGTTGAGATTATTTTTTTGAATTCTAGTAAAAATCGCAGCAAATAAAAGAGTTGTTTAGGTTGGGAGACACCCCACTCAAATCCAACCCTTTCTGACGCCTCTGAAACTGACAGCCTAGTAGTCCATTGGTTCTCAACCAGGGGACATTTGCATACAGGTCTGGATACTAATTGTCCAGACCTGTATGGACAAGTTATTAAAGAAATGACTTACTTTGAAATATGAATTAATTGTTGTGAGACATCTCACAACGTCTGGAGACATTTGGGGCTGTCCCACTCGTGCAGAGGGGCATTACTATACCCAGTGAGTAGAGGCCAGAGAGGCTGCTAAACGTCCTCCCATACACAACATAGCCCTCCAACCCGAGACTTACCCAGCCCGAAGTGATGAGAGCGCTGAGGCTGAGAAGCCGTAGTCTCGTCCAAGCGGCCGTCACCTCGTGCCTGGATTCCTGCAGAGGACTCCTTCCTCTCTGCTTGCACCTTTCTTCCCTTCGGGCTGTTCTTCACACAGCAGCCAGAAAGTCGGACCATGTCACCACTTTGTTCAGACCTCTCCTGCGGTTTCCCATCACACTTAGAAAAAAAAAAAACAAAGCCTTTTAACATATCTGCTTCTGGGACCCCACCACTGATCCCTGGCCCCTTGCCCAAGCTGCCCCAGTCACACTGGCCACCTTGATGTCTCCTGGACACGCCCACTTACTTGCTGGGGGCTTCAGATAGGTTGTTTCCTGTCTCAGTTTCCATGGGAAAAAATATCTACTCTGCAGAGCTGGAATAAGGAATAAATAGGAAGATATATGCAAATGTATCAGAACAGAGATGGCACCCTTCACTTTCCATACTTGCCTTTCCAAGAGTGAGAAAACTGGACATTGAACAAAGACACTGGTATCCCACTGTCTCTCAGAGTACCTTAACGGAAGAGTTGCTTCCACTACTTCCTGGGAGCTTGCAGTGGACTGAATGCTTGTGATTTCCCAAAATTCGTATGTTGAAGCCCTAAGCCCCAAAATGATGGTATCTGGAGATGGGGCTTTGGGGAGGTGGACCCCTCAGGAGTGGGGTTAACATCCTTATAAAACCATACAAAGGTGCTCTCTCTCTCTCTCTCTCTCTCTCTCTCTCTCTCTCTCTCTCTCTCTCTCTCTCTCTCTCTCAGTCACATTGGGCAAGAAGGTGGCCATCTGGAAACCAGGAAAAGGGCCCTCACCAGAGCCTGATCGTGCTGCCACCCTGGCCTTGGACTTCCAGCCCCCAGACCGCAGGAAGTAAATGTTATTTAAGCCACCCACCCCATGGCATTCTGTGACAGCAGCCCAAGCTGGCTAAGACAGGGCTTCTCCATGGGACTTAAGGTTGGGCAGAGTCTGGGTTCTGCAGTGGACACCACAATGTCTTCTCACTCCAGCTCTCATACAAACAGGCAGGGACAGTTCAAACACATACACACACATACACACGCAATTTTTCTCTTTTAGTCCATAAAAAGGACAAAGAAAGAAAAAAGAGAATCTAAAATGAACAAAAAAGCAAACATCATGTTAATTGTTTCATACCATCTGCACACTAGATATGCCCAGAGTTGGATTCTCAGTCAGGCTCAAGGATGCCTGTTGCAAAGGACTTCTTTCCACTCACCATGATGGCAACCATCAGGCCAGAGCCAGGCTGCTCACCTGTGGATCTCGGGAGTAGTCATGCATTAAAATAAAGCTAGCTCCCCACCACACACTCAGCCAGATGATTCAAATATGCAGCCCCTCATGCAACTGCGAGTTCTGCAGGTTATTGAATACCTGTCCTGCACATTGTAAACTCTGTGCAAAATCACACCAAAACAGGTAGGAGGCAACTAGCCAACTGTCCAGGATGGGAGGGACACTGGCCCAGACACCACTGAGAGCTTGGTGTCGTCATGCAGCAGCTGTATCACGACAGCACCAGTAATGGAATTATTTACCAGCTGGAGATGAGAAAACACAATCAAGTACATGGCCAAGGTCATATGGGTAGAAATAGCAGGGTTAGGCAAAGACACTCACCCTAAAACCTATGTTTTACATCGTAGAGAAAAGGGAGGAGTCTAGAGAGGGAATTTAGGGGGTCTGTGTATTTAGCTGGGAAAATAATTATGAATAAGCATAATGAATAACATTTATATTCATCTCTATCTAAAATTTAGCATTTCCCTCAAGTGTGATTATAAGGAACAAACCACAGAGCCACTCACAGTAACTTTAACTGCCATTGTGGAAATCACAGGTATTTTCATATCCCATTACAATCATGGCATTACAGATATCAACAAATGTCATTTATATTCACTACCACTTTGGAATTATGGTAGTTATTAAACAAGCTGCTAAATCTTGTTATTTGATGTGTTACTAAAGAAGTCCACCTATCATTATAACACAAATGCTTTTTCTTAAATTTTGATGACTGTTTTTATATAGAATTAGCTTATTTTGAATTTTATAATGTATATTGAATAACATGATACTGACTATATGTATTCTAATACCATATTATTTCACATTATAACAAATATTATTTCATACATCTAAAATTATTATTCTAAAAAGAGGTTCATAGGCTTCACCTGACTAGCAGAAAGACTCATGGGGGCACAAGGATTTAGAACCTCTGAAGCAGAGAGGTTTTTCAGGAAGGAGAGCTGGGAAATAACATTGGTTGGAGAAAACACAGAGAAGCTGGGTGATATGAGGCCAGAGATGTGTGTTTGCATGTACAGATGAGCAACAAATGACAGGCTTCTGGGGGTTAGCATTAACTGTCTCAGATTCTTGAATGAGATTCTGGTATAAAGATAATACAAAATGTTTTCTTGTTGGGCCCAAGCCTAGATGGTGTGGGCTATTCACTGCCCAGTCAGCCATCTGCAGCTACTGTTTAGAATTCTAAATGGACCATTGGCAAAAATTCCCAACCTTCCACTCATTTTATCCCCCAGGTGGCATTTGGACTTTCTCTGCTCTCTTGTGTCTGTGACCAGCCTAGCTAAATCACTGGGGATTTTTTTTTTTTTTATTCAATAGATTTTAATTAGCATGTTTGTGCTTCATAATTACTTGATGTTTTAACTTTCTCCAAAATCATTAGCATCTCAGCTGAGGTCTTCAAGTGCCTTAAAGTAAGGGTCAAAATCTCAAATGCATACATGGACTAAGTAGATGACGTTGTGAGGAAGGGTGGGACCAGCTGGCCTGGAATCCTCCTGTTAGGTTTCAAGGCGCTCCAGTTTGCCAAAGTGCTTGCTCTTCTGGGAATTGTCTTCTGGATCTTGAGTCTGTGTTGCTGTGCTGGAATAAGGAGCCATGTTTCCACAGTCTCCAATCTTCCAATAGAAACCAGAGGCCTAGGATTTTATATAATGTGCCCTGATTTCTAGAAGCTGTGAACCAAATTCAACCAGCACCTGAGCTGCCAGTCTCAGGCTTAATAGTTCTTGTACAATGAGGACATTTCTAACAAGAAAGGCAGATTATTTTGATGGTGGCTTCCCCAGATCCCTCTGAGATACGGCGTCTAAACAGCATTTGATTGTTTCATATGCAGATTATATTTGCCCTTAAAGAGTTGGGGCAAATGTTAGAATCTCCTTTTGACAGATTATAGACTGAGACTCAGAAAGGTCATCTGATAAATCCAATGTCACAGAGCTGGAGGGCTGCTAAGCTGGTCCACATTTTGGATGGCCTTTTCTACCTAACACACTCCTGAAGTTGAATTAAGAGCCAGCCCTGGCTTGAGTTGGCCATGTCTGGCCTCCAACTCTCTCACTGAGATACGTTTAAATAGCTTTAAACAGAAGCTTGGCAACATAGTATTCGGCATCTAGTCCAACTGCTTTGACTGCCTCTGGTATTTTATGTTCTAATCAATTGCTCTTGTGCTTTTTAAATGTTCACATATATCCTGGTGAGCATCGATCTGAAAAGTATCATGGAAAACTTTGATTTTTACATTTGTTCAAAGATTTTAACAGGTTGATCACATCAGCAGTGAGCTGTGAGTCCCTCCCCCATCTCCCCTTTCACAGAAATATTACCACAACTCACTGGTGTCTTTGGAAATAGCCACTTGCCATAGTGATAAATCTTAGGTTCCCTATGTAACCCCCTGATGCATTTCCCACTTTTTCCCACCAAATTCCACTGTCCAAATTTGGAATCCCGACTTGACCGCAAGCAGATACAATTTCACTTTGTGGGATTTTCCCAGCTTTTCCTTGCACTATGGCTGCAAAGCCTGTAACACCAACTGTGTCTGAGCCAGCCCTCCAAAAAAGGCAATTGTGCTCCTTGATGGAATCACGAAGCACAGAGCTGCTACCAGTACCACTCCCTGAATGGCGTTTTCAGGCTTCTGGGGCTGCTTCCAGCCCTTCCTCCCAACTCTACTGTTAATGATGTGGGCCCCTCAAACAGCTCAGCATCTTTAAAAGACCTAAGAAAAGAAGGGAGAAAACAGTGCATAGCCTTCCTCTCTTATTTTCTGGAACTCCACTTTTACTTCCTTCACCACCAAAACCCTATCATTCATTTATTTAATCAGCACACATTTACAAATTACCAACCATGCCCCAGGAGTTTACTCTAGGAATTGGAGAGAAAAGGCTTAAATAACTAAGAGAGGCTGCTGTTTCTGGAAGGACTCATTAACAAACAGGGAACCAGATAAAGGGATAATAATAACAATAATGTCCATCCACTGTCACTTATCCAAAATCCTTGAGGCCAGAGGAGTTTCAGAATTCAGAAATCTTCTGACCTTAGAGATACGATATGATGTATACAGTATATTTCACAGGACCCCCATTATCAAAAAACCTGACTGGTATAAGAGTTAAGAGTGTCCTCACCTCAGGTCATATTTTGGCCTCAAATTCATTTTGGCACTAAACATTCAAGTTCAGTGCCTTTTGGGTTTGGGAATTACAGATACAAGATTGTGGAACTCTAATAATTATCGTGCACTGAGTGTCTATTATGTCCCAGGAAACCATCACATTTATCCCCTTTTAAATCTCCAAACAGCCTTTCAACAGAAACTACTGTTTTGAGTATACTGAACACCCTATCTGATAAACTTTCACATAGACCATCTTAAGTGACCCTCACAACATTGCAGCAGAATATTATTCTCTGTATTTTAAGAAAAAGAAGCTGAGGTTCATGGAGGTCAAGTAACTCTCATAAGGTTGTGGATCAAGTAGATGGCAGGGCCGGGACCTCGTCTGCTGGTACAGGAACCTGTGTTGTTTCCATGATGAAAAACCACTATTTTACATGGGCACCACTCACAGGCCACCAGATGCCCCTCCTGCCCTTTCCACTTGGGACACCAAAGCCCTTCCCAGTCTCCCTGAGAGGCCTCCACAACATGACAATGCTGAGTCCTACCCCACAGGTTTGTTCCACCCCCACCCACCCCCGCCCCCATTTGATAGTCTTTGGTTTTCTCTCTGTGCCTCATTGCAAAAAGTTTTAGAATCTGACCTTTTGGGGTTGAATCCCTTTCCTCACCCTAACATGAGCTTGGGAAAGTCACTTAACCTCTCTGAGAGTATTTCCTCATCCTTAAGGTGGAAAAAAAGTCCATAATTATTATAGTTTCTATGGGGGAAAAAATGAGCTAATTTGTGTAAAGTATGTGATATGATGCCTGCAAAATAGTGTTTGACAAAAGGTAGCTCTTGCTGCTATAATCTTTATTACTTTTGTTATCATCATTATTGTAAAGTTACAGGACCAACTCTTGGTAGCTCCTAGGCAATAGACGAAGTCAATTAAATGCAGTAGCTTAGAGAAATCTATCCTTCTCTAAGAACCTGGCAAGCCCACAGTCTTTCCTGGAGAAAGCTGATCATATGATTTGTTAACACTGTAAGCAAAGCTGACTGATCCAAGAATAGGCACTTGACCTTCAAGTGTAGAAGACAAGAATCTTCTACAGTGGCTTCTGGTTTCTGAGTTCTCTTGGTACAAAGTATTTGCCCAAAAGGAATAATAAAGATTTACTGAATCCATCAGCAAGTCTTTTGGTCTTTCTGCTGGTTATAGGATCTGAAAGCAAAGTACAGACTAGACAGAGAACAAAGCCTATGGAACAGCAAAGCCAGACTCTGTACGGGAGCAGAGGGTAAAAATAAAGGGCGTAGAAGCAAGAAGCGCATCTTAGCACCGAGCATGTGGAGAGAAGCACTGAGGCAAGTCGCCAAAACGCCAGATACAGACTTGAACCGGGAGCCCTTGAATTCCAGAGTTTACACTCTTGGCCTCCACACTGGGGCCCACAGATCCTCTTCCATCTTGGGGCCAGTCAAGACACAGAAATGAGGGGTGAGTACCTGGGGAGGCCTTTGTCAAAGTGGGGAGTATGTAGCCCTTCAAAAAGGGGCTGCTGCTAATGCATTTTAGATAAATGGTCCTATGTGGGATCATGAAGCTAAGATGTCAGGTCTTCTAACTTCAAGAGGAGCCAGAAATCCATATATTCAATGGAAAACTCCAGTGCTTTAATGTTGAAGACTAGTGAGTCTTTGTAAGCATAGTACAAGCAAACACACACACACACACACACACACACACACACACACACACACACACACACATCTTTGAGTTAGATTTAGTATATGGGCCTCCAAATTGTACAAATATAATGTCAGTTATAAGAGAAGGGGGATATTTAATGCAATGTTCAAACTCTCTTCTCTAACTGATGGGGACAGGAAAGGAAAAAGATGTGCTGTCACACAACGTCATTTAAAGGTCATTTCTGGAAGCAGAATTCAAAGGGAGTGCCTCATCCAATGATCCAAACCGTTTCATAAACCCAAGAGAAGAGAAGACGTAAGTTTCTGGTCAAGATGGAGTAATAGGGACCAGATTTACCCTCACCTGAAACACCACCATACCTATGAAACAGCATTCTTCAAGCAGTAGACATAAGGCAATAAAGGACAGTGATCGGTGAGAGACGTAAGTTAATGATACCAGCCTGACAGCTGCCACACCTCATGTGCTGGGGAGAGTTTGCAGGCCATGGCACAGGGAGAAGCCTCGTGGTGCTGTGGACTGACTGAGTCCAGATGATGGGGCTGAGACAGTGGAGATCCCAACACGGCTGGAGTTCGGAGGGCAGAGCCCTGAAGCCAAGAGAGCTGCATGGGCGGACAACCCCAGGGGTCTGCAGGGTCCCCAGGTCTGCAGCTGCACACTAATCAGCATGTGGGTGTGAGCACAGCACCTGAGGCCATTAGGAGGGAGTCAGGGAACTATTCCCCACAGCTGACATGGGGCCAGGAACAATTCTTTTTCCCAGCACTCAGTGTGGAAAATCTCATATTTCATGGAGTATTGGGTAAAATATTTAGAATAGTTTTGTGTCAGTAATGGGGAAAAATAGCCCTTAATGAAATGGTTCTTTACTTGTTCAATACAAAGCTTAAAAGCAAAATCCAAAAGGACCAAACAATTCATTAAATTTTGACAAATACGCACCTGTGAAAACAATCAAGAGAACAGCTATGACCATCACCTCCAAAAACCTGATGCCCCTTTACAGTCCCTCCCCTCCCTTCTCAGTACTCTCTCTTCCCCGGCCTCAGCCCCCAAGCAAACACCAGTCTAGCTTCTCCTCCCACGGGCTGGTTTACATTTTTCAGAACTTTGTAGACACACACTCACACAGTTTGTACTCTTTTGCTTTTATCTGCTTCTTTCACTCAGTGCAGTGATTTTGAGATTCAGCTGCACTGTTGCCCATGTCAACTGTTCATTCATTTTACAGTTCGCTAGTACTGCGCTAGAAAACAAAGGTTGAAAGAGAAAGAGAGACAAAGTACTTCCGTCGCCTGAGCAGGGTTGCGATCAGAGCACACGTGTGTGATGGAGACCAGTAACTCCTTCAAGGGAAATGAACATTTTACTCTCTCAAAGCTGGAAGTGAGAGTAGAGGATGCTGGGAAAGTCAGGGAACCATGAGGTGAAGGGCACAAAGCCAGTCGCAGCCTCCAGAGTTAACGCAGGACACGGGCGCAGCCCTCTGAGGAACCAGGAGGGAAGAATTTGGAGCAATGTCTATACGCCGTGTACAGAGGTTGGTCCAGGGACACTGTTTTGTTAATCAGTCTTGGACCCCGTTGCAAGAAAATGTCACCTCCTACCTGTTACATAATAATAATGACAGAATTGAGGTAACAAATGAGTCTGAGGTTGCACAGAGATTGGAACCCAAGAATGCTTTAGCAGCAACCTGTCAGAAGCACAGGAAGGAGATTGGAAGCACATGGCCTCCGCAGTGGCCCTTTCTGCCCAGAGGTATTCCACAGTTGGAGGCCTGCGGAACCAATATATTCATTCCTTCTCCTTCTGAATCCATTTATTTCCTATTCAGGACAAGGCCTCTCTCTTTGATAGGCTTCTCTTCACTCTGGCTAACATTCTAGAAGACACAGCATGGAGGTCTAGCCCTATAATGCTGCCTTCCTTTAAGCCTTTTCACCTAATGGGGCCTCAATTTCCTCATCTATTCCCGTGTATTATGTACTGACAGTCTGTTCCTGCCAAAATTCCTATGGTGAAGCCAAACCCCCAGCATGATGATATTTGGAGGTGGGGTCACTGGGAGGTGATTAGGGTTAGATGAAGTCAAAGGGTGGGGCCCCCATAAGGGATTGGTGTCCTTCTAAGAAGAGACACCAGAGCTCTCTCTCTCTGTCTGCACCATGTGAAGGATTAGTGAGAAGGTAGAAAAGGGAATCACCAGGAACCCTATCTGCTGCACCTTAACCTTGGACTTCCAGCCTCCAGAACTGTGAGAAAAAAATTTTAAGGCCACCAGTCTCTGGTATTTTGTTATAGCAGCCCAAGCTCAGACACATGGCATGTTAAACTGGAGGATCTAACCTTAGCGATAAAATAAATAGGAGTGTTATTGTCCAACATGATGTTTTCTTATAGCAGACTTCTTATAAATCCAGTACATGATAGGATTTTTTAAAATTCAGGTATTTAATCCATTCACATTTCAAAATAACAAATTATTTTCCATATTCACTCACTCCTCATATGTATGGATTGCGTTCCTGTACAAAGTCATTAAGCACTTTGCAAGGATAAGAAAAATTGCTTTTGACCTTTGGGGAATGCAATTTAGGGTTTATTGTTTGGAAAGCCCCAGGTAAATAATGATTATACAGTAATAAATTGTGTAATTGCATTTAATCTGTGCCTGGAGGCTAGGAAGCACTGCAAATAAGTACCTTCAAAATAGAAGATTCTGTGATTCTGGGAGGCAGCAGGAGCCACCTGTCACTGCAGCAAACACCTCTCCAGAGCTCAGAAGAGTGCAGAGGCATCAGGTTTGGTCCAGTTTCAATCACTGCCACTCAGTGGATGAGGAAGACCAGGGCAAATTATCAGACAGGGAAAACAGGTCCTAGGACAGAAAACCAGAGGATTTTAAACTGTGTTGCTTAACCAAGAGAAGCCTAAGGGCCAGCTTTGGGAATGTGTTCTCAAATCCAGTCAAAAGGATAGGTTGGGAAACGCCAGAGAATAAGAGCAATGAGGTAACTAGTTGAGGTTCCATTTTGACTTAGAATGAAGGATTGCCCTTTTCTTTTAGGGAAATGAAAACACAGGGATTAAGATATGAGCACCAGTCAGATTCCCTGGCCTTTCATGCCTACTCTGGCATGACCTCTCTCCCTGACCTTGAGTTCTCCAACTCTTAGTTTCTTTGTCTTATGGGCCCATCATATTACCCTATTCATAGGGCTATGTGAAATTAATGAGATGATACATAGGAAGCCTTATATTGACAATAATAATAATAATAAACCCCATTTATACCAGAAATGAAGTCTTCAACATAAATGTGTTTTTCAGAACCCTGAAATAGAATCATTTTTCTTAGTAATAATTTTTATATTTTCATGAAAATCTTTTCAAACATACCATATACTTTTTGCAGATTTTCTCCACAAATGTCAGTTTAACCCACATTCAAGTGCCATCGATGAACTTAAACACTAATTTACTTAAGTTATGAAAACTGCTTGCAAAATAGTAATTCCCACAATGCAAATCCCTTCCTGACATCTTCAGTGGAACAGATGACTTCATATAGCTGGCCAAAGTGACGGGGTTGACTAAACTGATGAAAACAGTAGCTGACCCACCTAGTGATCCGTCAAAATCTGGTCCTATTATCAAGAGAGCCACTGCTTTTCCCATCAAAGTCATTATTGGTTCCTTCCTGGACTGTTTTTGTCTTCTCTTCTGCTTTAACAAACCCTCACTTGTGAGGAGGGGGATCAACTGGGCAGAACCTGAGAAGTGCACACTGACAAGGGCTTCGGACCCCAGTATTATTTGATTCCCAGTATCTGACTCGTTTGTTTTCATTTCCTCTGCCTTCCAACTTTTATTTTATTTTTATTTACTTATACTCTATACATATATAGGTGAGAAGATTCTGGGCTCCTCAGAGCATACTTAAGTCCTCTTTGATGTCAGAATACCATACCTGAGGAAAAAGGATCCTCAATAGAATTACAATGTTTGCTAGCAGGTTTATGTGCATCTGGGTTCCTTGGCAACTTTAGTTCTGCAACATTTACCAGTTCGGCTCCCCAGTTAACACGTGAATAACAACTATTGCTTCGGGAAAACTGCAGGCTTTCAGGACCTGTATCTTCAGGGTCAGGGTGACCGGAATATACAACCAGAAATTTGGTTAGGCCACATGCTTTAAGTGGACAGCATTAGGATGAGGAGACTGATGTGGAACCCCAGAGCAGCAAAACCCAGATGTGTACACCTCTGAACTGGAAGAACCTTGGAATCATCTAGACAAAGCAGTGGTCCTCCAACTGTAGAACACATCAGCAGCACTTGGAGGGCTTGCCATGTCCCACCTCAGAGTTTCTGGTCAGCAGATCTGGGGAGGGGCATGCAATTTTACATTTCTAACAAGTCCACAAGGTAATGCAGATGCTGCTGGCAGGGGGACCACCATCTGGGAACCACTGGTCTAGGGCGACAGTTCTCAACCTTCACTGCAGAGTAGAATCGCCTAGAGAGATTTTAGGAATTCCGATGCCCAAGTCACACTTTACACCAATTAAATCAGAATCTCTGTGGGTAGGACCTAGTGTTCGACATTGTCAGGTTTCCCAGATGATTCCAATGTGCAGCCAATGTATTTTCCAGGTAAGGAAATCAAGACTACCTTGTTACTGGCAGTTTAAAGTCTAGATCCTCAGTCTTCTGTCTCTCACTGAGGGCTCTTTCTACTTTACTCATAACACAGACTCTCAGAAAAAGTGAAAGAACATAGCAGATGCAGAAAGTTAACCAGTTTTAACAAGAAACCCTGTATCATTGCACCCATTGTAAGCACTGAAATACACACATATTGGTTATCAACCGCTACATAAAAGTACTCCAAATCTTAGGAGCTTAAAACAACAAATAGTTATTATCTCACAGTTTCTGTGGGTCAGAAATCATAAGCAGACTGCAGTCATGAGTTCCTCCCTGGATGTGTGTGTGAGGGACCAGAAGGAGCCCAGGAAGAGAGAAGGGAGAGAGTGATGCTAAAAGGAAACCAGGAATAAAGTTTTTCCTCCAAATTTCCTCTAGTATAAAAGAAAGAACTTCTGCAAATCATTAGGAAATTGAGGGGAGGTGGCATGAAAATGATGCACATTTATTCTCTTACAGTTCTAGAGGTCAGAAGTCCAAAATGAGTTCTACAAAGCCCAAAATCCTTCTGCTGTCTCCAGGGGAAAATCCATTTCTCATCTCTTCCAGCTTCTAAGGCTGCTGGCATTCCTTGATCACAATGCTCTGATCTCTTCCTTCTGTCACTACATTGTCTGCTCATCTGTATTCAGATCTCCCTCTGCTGCCCTAATATAAGGACACTTGTGGTTACATTTAGGGCCCAAATGGATAATCCAAGGAGTCTCCCCAACTCAAGATCCTTAACTTTATCATATTTTGCAAAGTCCATTTTGCCATATAAGGTAATCATTCCCAGGTTCCAAGGATGAGGACATGGATATATATCTCTGGGGAGCATTATTCCACATACCACAAGAACATGGTGAGCTAAAATGAAGTTTGTTCACCTTAAAATCCACCGTAAGGTTTAATTTAAGCAGGAGAGTGATGAAGCAGATTTGGGGAACCCCCCTGGCAGCCATCTTGTAGGAGATGAATCAAAGGGGCAGGAAGAGAGAGAAGCAGTCAAGTTTTCAAGAGCAAAGTGATGAAAACATGAACCATGGAACCATTTTAGAAATGGAGAGAAGGGACTAATATGACAGATTTTACATCTAAATCAGGAACACAGTTAGAATCTGGACAATAAAGGGAAAGAAGAAATGTGAGAAGCCTGGTGGATTTCCAGCTGGGGTCACCAGTTAATGTTGATGATTTTCATATCAATTTGATATGCAAGAAGTCAGCAGGCTTATGGCTGATCAGAGCTTCGGAGGGGCTGAGGATGGTGCGTTCTCTCCTGACCGGCTGTGTCTGAGGTGCTAGAGGATATCTCATGACGATAACCCGCTCTCCTGTAGGAAGCTGGGTGTCTTTCTGAAGTTAGGAAGAAGGTTCATCTGGTCCACCCAGAGAACTTGCTCTGAATGACATCAGCGTATGAGTGAGCACTGAGTCACATAATAATAAATAGGATCATCTTGAAAGATACATAGGAGAGAACAGGAGAAGGCTGGATTGAGGCCCTTGGAAATCCCAATATGCAAAGCCTAAGTTGCCCAGAGAAGATCCTGGGGAGAAAGGAACAATGAGGAAGCAGGAAAACCAAAAGAGAATGGGTCTGAGAAGACCACAAAGAGGAGTGGCCCGAGTACCCCCCAAGAAGGGAATTGCTACTGTGGGAAAAAATACTGTTTGGAAAATCATATAATGGACAAACATCTAAATTCCCTGAAGATCTACAAATTAATGAGGAAAATATTAACAATTTTATATACAGGCCCATACTGCAAAGATACAAATATTTAACAGGAAAAAATGTGAGTAATATTTAAACATACAAAAAAAAGTTCCACTTCCTTATTATAAAAGAAATGCAAATTAAATGTACACTGAGATGCAAATTTTATCCATCATATAGGCAAAATTAAAAATGTTTTTGACACTGTATTAGCAGCAGCGTGAGAAACTAGACATTCCTAAATTTTGGTTGGCTGCATTATAAACTGGATAACTTTCTTGAAGGGATTTTTTAATATCGAAATGACTAAAGTACATACTCTTTCAGCAAATATATAGTGCTAAGTTAGCAAATGCTTATTCTGTTAAAAAAGTCAGGGGAATATGCATGAGCGTGCATATGTGTGTACATGTGTAAGTATGCATATTTGCTTGTGTGTGCAAAAACTGCTCACAAAACTAGTAACAGTGGTTGCCTCCAGGAATGGGAAGTAAATGGGCAGAAGACAGGTGAGAAGAATAATTTTTATTGTCTTCGCTTGTCACACTCTTTGAATTTTTACCTAAGTGACTTTATCACTGATTCATAAATTAATTAATCTAACTAAGACATGAGGCAGCTATCAATATTTCCACACACTAGAGAAATAGAAAGTAAGAAGAGAATTCATTTTTTTGAGGCAATGGTCAGGTCATAGGTGCCCTTAGAAAGAGGATTTCAGTGATAGTTGGAAGGGAAAGAAGCCAAATTATAATTAAGTCCATAGCAGGGAAGCTTTTAAAAATGAAGACCTAAAAAATGAATGGGTTTATTAAGAAAACTGGCTAAGGAGAAGATGGGAGAACACAAGTAGTAGCTGGGAGTTAAGGCTTTCATTTGTTTGTTTGCTTGTTTTTTAACATGGAGTGTTTCTATTCTGAAGGGAGAAACAGAAAGTCATGAACCACACACACAGAAAGGAGGGGTGAGGATGGTTGTTTAGTGGAGTATAAGATTCCTGAGGAAGCAGAACGGCATGATCCAGATACAGTTTAATAGGAATATGATGAGGGTACAAATGTCACAGGATGAAACTGATGAACATCTCCCTTTGGCCTGGTTTTTTCTCAGTGAAGGTGAGCGTGCAGTCATCTGCTCAGCCTGGGAAGTGACAGGGTAAGTTAGAGGTTTGAGCAAAGAAGCGAAAATGAAAAATAGTTGCTGAAGGAATGATAGTGCGACCCATGGCAAAATGTAGAAGAATTGCCCAAAGGCACCAAAGGCCAACTCTGAATTTGTAATGATATCAACTTATCTGTGGAGGCTTGATTTCACTATCAGAATTCAGCTATCGAGATACTGAGATGAGACACCGAGAAGCTACTTGGGGCAAGGTGGGTTTACGCTACAGACAAGGGAGCAGTTTGGGCTATTTATGAGAACGTGAGTGAGATGCTGGGCCACAATAGCATACCTGAGCCAAGCTGGACAGCGAGAAATGGGCAGCGGGGAGCCAGGTGACAACTGGCAGAAGAGAGAGGAGCCCAGAGGGCGGGGGTCTCAGTGACAGACAGGGGGCAGGGAGAGTAAAAGAACTGGAAGTATGGATGGAGATCGGGGTTTGGAGTTCCAGATTTAGAGGAGGAGGCTTTGACCGTGACAGTGACTAAGAGAGAAGGTGGGCCAGGGGGAACTGAGGTACAATCCCTGGAGGTGAGAAAGTCCAAACACTGCCTCATGCTTCCTGTATCCGGGGCTCCACGCCTGTTACCACAGGATCTCTCCTAGGAGGTGGAGTGTGGTCTCTCCTAACAGGAAGGCTTGACGGGCACTGCTGACTTTAAATGCTTCTTGAAAGTATGGGTAATAGTGAAATGAAGGGAATCATCTAATGGAGTTTCCAATACATGGTCTTTCAGGACCCTGATATCTCAGCCCTTCCACCTTGTGAACTTTAGGAGAGAGAAACTGCATTCCCTTGAGAGTGAGTCTAGGAATGGCGATGCACTTTACCTGAGCTGACCCTCTGCAATCATCTATATTTGGTTGCTGCTGAAAGGTACCAGTGTCACATTAGCACTAAATTAGATAATGTTTTTCATGTTTCTAAATGTCAAAGAGACTATAAAATAAGTGTAAACACCTACAAAAAAGGAGAGAACCCTGGTAAACAATTTTGCATTAAACCATTTTGCTTGTCAAGATTGCCTAAGGGTTGTTTATGAAAAGAGGGAGAAGTTCTACGATTTTGGCAGAAGTACCGCTGCTTTCCCTGGCCAGAACCATGACATGTGTCTGACCTCTGGTAGGCAAGAAATCAGAAATTTGGTACTGACTCCTTCATCCACTCAAAAATGTTATTACTGCTTTCTTAAGGCTGTTAACAAACCGTGTGATCTTAGACAAGTTACTTGAACTCACTGAACCCAGGGATCCTTATTGATCAGGTGGGCCTATTAAGCCTAATTTGGTGATATCACAGAAAATAAAGAGATAATAAAACTGCAAAATATTATTTCCCCTCCAAAGATGTCTAGAAGTCCAAGCTCTCCAATTAATGTAGGATATATATATATATATAGATCTACCACTAAAAACTCTTAAAAAAAGACATACTCTCAAAAACACTATAAATCAAAATAGATTTTTAAAAAATATCAGGGAATCCAAAGGCAGGCAAGAAAACAAAAAATAAAACAAAAATAACTCAGAAAAACAAACAAAAATACTTATGGGTATAAATCTAACAAAATATATATAGGATTTGTATGCTTACAAAGTGTTGATTTTAAAAAATCAAAGAATATCTAAATAGATGGAGAGACATACTGTGTATATGGACTGGATGTATTAATGGTAACTCTCCCTGTTTAGCTGATACAACCAAACGTTACACCAACCCTAACCCTAACCCCAGCCCTCCCCTTAACTCCACTGACTGCTTTTTTCTGGACTATGGTTCACGTTGCCTTGCTTCCTGGAATGTTACATTGGATACTGGATTAAAGTGATACATTCTAGACACTCTGCATTCTGGGATTTTTATTCCAGCAAGCAGCTAACTAAGCCGGATCCCAGTTCCACACTGTCTCCCTTGCAGTTTACAGAAGCTGAAATCTCTGCTCAGGGCTTTCCACGTCCAGCTGCAGCTTTTTCGCCAGGCTTCCTGTGGTCAGTCCTCTGCCCTCCACACATGTGTAGTTAGTAATCTGCCAAGGATTTGGGGAAAATTGATGTGCAGATTTGGGGGTTCCCTCCCTTTCAGGATTTCTCTCCCATCTTTCTAGCTCCTCTTCCAGCCCTGAACTCTTTCGTCCTCCTCTGCAGTTTTGGCCTCTTTCTGGTTGCTCTCCAGTGTCACCAATGGCTGTTTTATATATATATACACATATATGTATATATCTTTTGCCCAGACTGGAGCACTGCTGTCAGAAGTTTAGTCCAACCAAGCTACTTCATCATTACCAGATGCTGCAACTCTCTGGAATCAAGTTTGACCATAGGAAGCTCTCCTTGTGCCAGGCATCTGGGGCAGTGGGCACCAATACATCAGAATAGGTGTCAAGGGAGTCCGAGATACCTGCTCATGCAATCTGCTGCACCTTCCAGACCCTCTCCAGCCCTGGCTCTTACCTACCATTTCCTCTTAATGACGGATTGCTATTGCACTCATCCAGCCTGTGTCTTAGGGGATCAGATAATACTCTGTTCATGATGGGCAGCTCCTATTTGGTGCATTGATCAAATGTTGAGTCTCCACCAGGATTCAGTAGCAACTCAAGGGGTTTTTCTCAAAAGGAGGAAAGTTATTAGCAAATGTGAGCGTGGCTATACTGCAAAGGCCTTGGAGGGTCTGCTCCGTGATTCATCTTTGGAGGCCTTCCAGAAGCTCCGTATAGGATCCTATTTGCCACAGACACTCTGAGTGCCACTGGCTCTTACTGCCACCCTCTAAACTAACCCACCAGATACGCTCCTCCTCCTTTCCTGGGGAGGAGCAAGTGAGGGATGGAGAGAACCCAGGAGTGGCACGTTAGTGAAACTCCCTGCACGTGAGAGGAAATGATTACAATCGGGACTAGTCATCCCTCTGACCCCCAACATAAAGCCTGCATAGAGCTGGCACTCAATCCATGTTGGAACACATGAATATATGAATGAATGCTCACTATAATAAATTAAGAATTGACTCAATATAAATATTACATGATCCATCACTTATTCAACTTTGGCCAATAAAGATTTACGAAAGTGTCATCATTCACTTGGTACTAGCCTGTAAAATGCCAAAGGTATATTTATTTATTATTCATTCATTCAGTACAATGGTGTATGTCAGGCATCACATAAGTGCTAAGGAGGTATATATGAATGAATGAATGAATGAATGAATGAATGAATGAATGACATTGTCCTTGACTTCAAGACACTAACAGTGGAGTAGACAATATGTCATGGGCCCATTTGCCGAAATGTCAGAAGAACTGAGCTCCAAGCCCAGCCTGCCTGCTCACAGCTCTCTCCTTGACCCAGGGAAGCTCTTCTTCCCCAAGGATACATTTACTCCCAGACCTTGTTGTCATCCCACCAACATAATCTGAAATCCAGAACAAAGCAGACAGGTGAGGAACCCTGTAGCCATCAGAAAATTGTATTTTCAGATAACACTTAGAGCCATAAATAATGTGAATGCCAAATAGGAAGAATCATAGGGGAACAGAGCATGGAAAATACAATTTGCCACATTTCCCACAGATTCTGAGACCTTTTCATGCCCCTTATGATAGTAAATGAACAACAGAAAAGTTTGGTTGACATCGTCCAGTTTCAATTCAAAGGCAAATAAATTCTGGTACCTATCAGCATGTTACATACTTCAATTTTTTATGCTCTGTTTATTCTGGGAAAAGAGACACAGAGAGAGAGGAAGAAGGGTAGCGAGAGAGAAAAATAGAGAAAGAGTGGAACAGATGATGATTCAATGGATACAGCAGATTTTATCACTTCTTTTCGTTACACCAAACGTTACACCAACCCTAACCCTAACCCCAGCCCTCCCCTTAACTCCACTGACTGCTTTTTTCTGGTCTATGGTTCACGTTGCCTTGCTTCCTGGAATGTTACATTGGATACTGGATTAAAGTGATACATTCTAGACACTCTGCATTCTGGGATTTTTTTCTTGGGATTTTTTTCTTGGGATTCTTGACTGATTTGTTTTTCCTTACATCGCAGGCTTGGCAATCGCTCCCGGGAGACACAAGGAGGTCTCCCAGTGAATTCTGCATCCTGGATTTGGCCTCATCTGTGTCTAAAGAAGTCTCTGTCTAATGGGGAACACCATGGGCCAGTAGATTCACATCACTCATGCCATCCACTTCAAAAACCACTGCACTCCCACCTCATGCTTAACACAGTTTTAATAATTTATAGTAACCAGGACATTTAAAAAGAAAAGCCAGTTAGCATTTTAGTCCCATTTTTAAAAAGTTAAGAATGCTAATTATATACTAAACTATATATATGGATATGGTGATGTATGTGTTTGTGTGTTTATATTTATATATACATAAAGAAAAAAGCAAAAGTGCACAGAGCCTTACACCAGAAAATAATCGTTTCCATTTCTGTGTAAACCCTTCCAACTTTTCATTCATATACTCTTATTTTGTTTAGATTCTTAACTTGTTTTGCAGTTATAATATTCTAAAGATGATTTTGTGCCCTTTTCTTTAACCTATTATTACAACGGAGCATTTTCCAGGTTACTTATAAAACCCTCCCCATTTTCAAGGACTGCACAGGTATACATCAGCTGAGTGTTCGATTGTTTATAGCCATTCATTAGATTCCTTAGATAGCACTGACACAGCGACTCCATCTTTGTTCATCAATGATTCCTCTGTGTGTCCTCATGAGAGGCTACTTGTAGGGTAGTTACCTGTCTCCTACTGTCTCCTGCTCTGCATCATGAGTCTTGAGGGAGAGAGTGTGCTTTTCCACCTCTTTTCCCCGTACTCAGGACAGAGTCTGACTTATAATAAGTAAGCAATGAATGCTTGTGGAAAGAAGAAACCAGCCAATCCATCACTCAGGCACTTATAACAGTAGCCTATAGGAACTGTGTTTAGTTGTAAGAAGCTGAGGATTTAGAGCAAAACATGCCAGGGTTTATTTACCAGGGAGTCCGGGAACACCAAACCTCTCATAGGGCCTCTCAGCAGCAAACAGGCTGACCCATAAAACACCTCCTTCCTTTGGCTATGTGATCATGTCCATGTTCAAGGAGATGGCCTGTTAGATGAGTCCTTTTTTGAGGACAGTTCAGTCAGGTAAAGCTGAGGTTCCCACTTGCATCTCTGACTCAAGTTCCTTCCCAGCAAAGGGGACTAGCTAAAATGCTCCCCCTGGGTTTACCACAGACCCCCCTGGGATCTGTTTCCAAGCCTGTCTCCCTGCCTCTCCACTTGCATGCCCACCCTCACTGTGAGCTTCCAGAAGGTGGGAATCAAATCTTGCCCATCTCAGTCTCCACAGTACTGAGCACAATGCCCAGAACAGAACACGTGAAGTTCAAATTTGAACTCAGCCTAGATGATTCCAAGCCCCAGGGTCTTTCATTTATTCCACAAGTATTTGTTGGGTTCACCTAGGTACACAGCTATCTGCTACCTGCTAGGAACACAGGGGTGAGCAAGAGAGAAGCAGCAGGCAGGTGGCAGGTGTCACAATGTCCAGGTGTGTTAATGAAGTCTGGGCTTAACCTAAGAGATTGCGGAAGTAGCCCAAAGGTAACACTGAAACAACAATCTAGCTTAGACTCATTTTGGTTGGAAAATAATACAACTTGACTCCTGAACAAACTATCTAGAATAAACAGCTTTTGAAAGGGCCTGGACACTGTGGTGGCCGTGAGAACAAAGACCCTGTTCCCGTCTCTCCCCAGAAGCACCTTGAGCTACGGCACCCACCAGCCAGGAATCAATAGTTGTGATGGTGACATGCTCTGCGTGACTCTGGGAAGGTTAAATCGGACTTGCTGATGGCTGTGATTAATTGGAGGTAGTCCCCTCAGGTCAGTAGTGTCATCCTTCAGGCTGATGCCCTGTGCAAATCAGACACATTTGAGTAAGTGGCTCGAATTCCCTTTGACACAAAGAATCCCCAGAAACATGGAAAAGGGTCAATTTGTGACCCAGGAAGGGGAAAATTCTCTAAGTGAAAGGCAATACTCATGATAAGATTGGATTTAATCAGCCCTGTTGGGAGAAACAGAAGAACAGAAGCTATCCAAGCTCTCAAGGTACTCGTTCTTTCTGGGCCTGCCCTTCCTCTTCATTCGCCCAGCCCCTCGGCGTCTTTGCTTAGCCTATTTGCTCAGTGTCCTTTACGGCTAACAGCTGATATCTGGCCTCTGCAAGTCTCTGTTCCACCCAGGCTCTGTCCCCTATGTGTCATTTTACTTTGGCTAAACCTTAGTTTAGTCAAAGAAAACACAGATTCAAATACCAATGTATTCTTTCCCTAGGGCTGCCGTAACAAAGGACCATAAACTGGGTGGCTTAAACAACAGAAATGCATTGTCTCATGGTTCTGGGGACTTAAGAGTCTAAGAGCAAGGGAGCAATACAACTGCTTCCTTCTATAAAGGAGCATCTCTTCCATGCCTGCCTGCTAGCTTCTGGAAGTCTCAGGCGTCCCTTGACCCTATCTACAAGGGATGTAAGACCTGTGTCTTCACATTGTTTTCTCTGTATGCATGTCTGTCTCCAAATTTTTTTTATAATGATACCAACCATATTGGATTAGAACCTACATTAATGATATCACTTGAACTTGATTACCTTTATAAAGACTCTATTTCAAATGAGGTCACATTCTAAGGCACTAAGGGTTAGGACTCCACATATGTTTTTGAGGGGACATTATTCAAACTGTAATGGCCAACTTCATGGCATTCTTATAAAGATAAAATGTTCTGAAGTATGTAAAATAGCAGGTGCCTAATAGGTGCTCAAAATCAGGCTATTGCTTTCCCTGCTTTTCATTTTTCAGCTTTGATTTTCAGTCCTACCCTGAAACATTTTTTCCTCTCATTACCAATAAGCTTTCCCCCATAATATATACTTTGTTCAAAACTTTTTTCAAACCAGCCTTTGCAAGGATATCGGGGTCTGACTTAGTGCTGGACACTTACTAGGCTCTCAATAAACATGTTATAGAGAAAGAGTTTCCCTTTTTATTTAATTACACCCCTATTTCCTTTGTTTTTAAGAATATGATTATCAATGGAATGAATGAGAATATAATAGTATAATGTTTAATATGAGTAAGAAATACACTTAGCATTGAATCTATGGATTTTGAGATATAAAACACTATTGTATTCACATACACACTAAAAGGTAAACACATTCTCTTATGATTTTAAGAGAATAAAATCAGATAATCTGTATAAAGGGTTTGACAGCTAGTAGACAGTCAGTAAGTAGGACTGACACTTATTATGTCTGTTGCAAAGCCCTGGGTCCTGCTGTCCACAACTTCTCTGCCAGATGGTTTGGCTTGCGCCATGGTGTAAAAGGACCAAGACTGAGAGAGCAAAGAGAATCAGAGAAATACTGAGGAAGGAGAGACATCTCCATCTCAGGACACTTCCACAGGAGCCAAAGATCTCATCAACCCAGCATGAGGAGGAAGGGAGCCTCAAGACAGCCTCTAATAGCATGTACCAAGTCAGAAACTGAGACAAGCGTGTTCTGAGATTGTCAGTCAGCTCACCTCTGCTGGAGCATAAAGCCCCTATTCCTCAAGCATGGAAGGTTCCACTGAAGAGTAAGCAGGTCTGATAATGGAAGGCTGTGTTGACTGGTACAAGAAGATAGAACTTTGTCCTCAAGATGATGGGGTAATCATCAAAGAACTAAAAGTAAGGAGTAACTTCATTCACTCATTCACTCAAGCATTAATTCATGCAATACATATCTAGATTTGTTGTACTGTTTTGTCAGTTTTGGGGTGATAAAAGATGAAAAGCATACAGCCCCCATCCTGGACAGATTAAGAATTACATTTATGAGACGGACTTTCTGTTATTTCAAGTGGAATATTCCCAATGCTCAGATTTTTCCCTTTAAAGTGGTGATGTTAGGCAAAATGGCCCAATTTCCTTCCTGGGGGAATTTCACAAATTCTGGAGAATACATGCAAAGTGCTCTTTACACTGGAGTTTTTAATTATACAGTACTTAAAAGTAAGGACTGTGTAGTTAGATTTCCATTCAAAGTCAAACTCCCTACTAATCATTTACCACAAATTATCTTTTCCCAAATGACTTAACTTTTCTAAATTTTACTATCCTCATCTATAAGCAAGACTATCGATACAACTTTGAGGGGATGGTGTTAAGTATTCAACATGAAAACAATGTGAACTGCTAAGAGCAAAGCCTGGCATACTTAAGCACTCAATACATAAGGGGCAGATACACAGAATTTATATTCATACTCATATATATGAATTATGTACGTTTGCCATTTAAGTATCTACCAGTGTTTGGGTTATGCTGTTAATGTGTTCAAAGAAAATAATGCACATTTTGGTAATTATATTTTCTAGTAGTTCTGATATACACCAAAAAGCCAAAAATCACTTTCAGAAACTAGAACTTGTTTTCCTCAGAGTTTGCTTTGGCATAACTAGCTATACATAAAAGAACAGCTTGTGATGATTTATAAATGTCTAATTACTCAACAAAACACATTGCAAAGATCCCACAGTTGGGAAATGGATTTGCTCAATGTATGCTTAAATTAATATTTTAATATAATTTAATGTAAATGGTAATCTAATAAATATTAATCCAAGCCAAACATTAACTAATGTATTCAACTTGACTTGCTAGGAAGAAGAATGACTTATGATTGCTTAGTATATATGAAATATTGATGTACCACATGGTGCCTGGAGAGTTGAAGCATTCTGTGCTACTGGGCTATCTCTTCAACTAAGATGTGCTGATACAACATTATGTGTGTTGAATGGACTATAGCAGAGATAGGTAAATACTCTATCTAACACTCTTGCACCATCTGGCTTCGGGTTCCTGCCAGCCAATATGAGACTTGATTTCAAATCACATCTGCAAAAGTTCCTTGATATTTGCTCCAGTTTCTAGGTTGTCATGTTGCAGAAAATCAGAATAGCCTGGCTTTCCTTATAATCTTTACATACCAAGGAGAAGACAAAGAGACACTCTGGTACCTACTGTAAATGAAGTAGATTTTACTTTACAATATGATTCCATGCATATCTACTACTGGAACATGTTTGCACACAGCAAAAACTCCTTAGTTGATATTCACATCTTCATGCAAGGTTCTACACTAAAAATATGTCAGACTGGTATCATGGGCCAGCACTGTGCAAGTCAATGGGGAGCCAGAGCTGGAAAAACCTGCTGTACTGCAGCCTTAACTCATGAATAGGACACAGTCAAAGACCTTAAGTTCATCAGTAGGTAAAAATGTACTGTGAACACGTTTGGGTATAAAATCTAGTCCAGTGGTGGCTATGGAGTCATGAAAGCAAGCCCTGGCCAGGGCCCCAGAGGGGCATGGGGCTAGTGTTTGCCTCACCCCAGGCTTTTCTTTAGTTAAACGAAGTGAGAGTTGAATTGCAAGAAAAATAAAAGGGACTCACAGGTTCCAAGGGGAAGGAAAGAGAAGTTGCAGAAGAAACCTCAGAAAAGGGAGAAGAGAATTCTCAGGGAGGAATTTTGACAAGATTTTGCTGCACGTCATAGTGAAACCCATAGGATCTTCAGTAAAATTTATCTCACTTAGTGATGCTTCTCTTTGTGGCCATTAGTGCTACTGATACCTAATTCTTTTCTTTGTTCAGGCACACTTAAGACTGCACTTCCTGACCTCTTTGTGGTTGGCTAAAGCCATGTATGAGTTTCCTAGGGCTTCTGTAAAAAGCATCACACACTGGATGGCTTCAAACAGCAAAAATGTATTGTCTCACAGTTCTGGAAGCTAAAAGTCCAAAATCAATGTGTCAGCAGAACCATGCTCCTTCTGAAACCTTTAGGGGAGAATACTTTCTTGCCTCTTCCCCACTTCTGGAAGTTTGAATGACAGTGGAGTGCCTTTCATTCATATTGGAATGCAAGGAATCCTTGACCTTCCTGGGCTTGCAGCTGCAGCGGGGCAATCTGCGCCTCCATCCTCACATGGCTTTCTTCCCTCATGTGTCTGTGCCTGTGCCTGTGCCTGTGTTTTCTCCTCTTGTTATAAAAACACATTCATGTTGGATTAGGGCCCATCCTAATTGAGTATGACCTCATTTTAACTTGATCACATCGGCAAAGACCCTCTTGCCAAGTAAGTCACATTTCATAGGTTTCAGGGGTTAGGGCTTCAGCATATCTTTGTGGTGGATGCAATTCAACTCATAACAGGCCCATGAGTGGTTTTGCCAATATGGGTGAGCAGAAGTAGCATTTGTATTTTCCAGGCTACAGCACTTAATTAATGGTACAAGACCTGATACAGTTCTCTCACTCTCTCTCTGATTCCTTCCAACATTCTAGGGCATGCCTATTTTGTTAGCCTGGGTTCTGCAGTGAGAACAACATGGACTCCTAATCCATAAGAGACATGCAGTGTGATTTAAAAACACATATTTTTATTGTCTTGAGCTATTGCAATGTAGAAGTTGTTTGTTACAATAGCATAACTTTGCCTACCCTGACTGATACACTTGTAGTGTAAGAGACCTTCTCCAGGAGGAAATGAAGTGAGGCAAAAACCTGCCCAAAGTACCTCAGAGATATCTAGGTTAATCTAATTGAAAGGCACTAAAATCTAAAAAGGGAAAATAAAAGTAGCAACATCCCTGGAGAAATTTCAGGTTAGAGACCTGCATAGAACAAATAGAAAAGTTAGTTCAGTGTGAGATTTCCCTTCTGTTTTGTTTTCTTACTACTGAAAAGAGCACTATTTTATTGAGTTTGGACAGTGAGCTGGGCTCACTCCATCCTCCCCTGATGGATGTGCCTTCTTACACGTACAACTCTCCCAACCTTGCTCCTGATGGAGACATTCGCACCGTCCTAGGAATATATCAGGACAGACAAACAGTCATATAATTCAAACAAGAGGAAGACTGTGAAAGAACTAAGAAAGGGATCAGAAGAAACACAGTATAATAAAGAAAGAGGAGACTAATCCAAGCAGAGACAGTGGTGGGGAATCTAGGACATTGCCCAAAAGGAAAAAGAGGTGTGCAGGAGCTTCAGTATAAATAGGACATTCACAAATGGTACAAAGAGAAGTTTCAAAAGAATTCAGGGAGGGAGTGATGACAGGGGCAAAAACATGGTAGTGAGAAAATGCCGGGACTATTACAGGATCTGAGACTTTCTGAGCATTGTTAGCTATTACTATTAACCTGTTATCAGACATTGGGACATGACAGATTCAACTGACAGTGGACATACTAATTAGGTTTTGTGAATAGTTAAGACACATTTTGGGTAGGTTGATGGGAAAAACTGGGATATCGTTACAGGTAAAGTTTATTATGAGTGCAGGAATTCTGAGAGAGGACTGACTTTATAAGGTCAGGACATGAGAAAGCCTACCAAGAATAAGAATTAGCCAGTATAATACTAGGCAATAAAAAGAGCCTCAATAAATTCAAAAAGATTGAAACTGTACCGACCAGTTTCTTAGACCAAAAAGGTATGAAACTAGAAATAAATTGTGCAAAGAAAACAAAAAAGCATACAAATGCATGGAGGCTTAACAACATGCTCCTAAATAATCAATGGATCAATGACCAAATAAAAACAGATTAAACAATACATGGAGACAAATGAAAACAATAACTCAACAGTCCAAAACCTGTGGGATGCAGCAAAGGCAGTTCTAATAGGGAAGTATATAGCAATATAGGCTTACCTCAAGAAACAAGAACAATCCCAAATGAACAGTCTCAACTCACAATTAATGAAACTAGAAAAAGGACAAATGAGGCCCAAAGCCAGGAGAAGGAGGGACATAATAAAGATCAGAGCAAAAACAAACAAAATTGAGAAGAATAAAACAATAGAAAGAATCAGTAAAACAAGGATCTAGTTCTTTGAGAAAATAAACAAAATAGATAAACCCCCTAGCCAGTTTTATCAAGGAAAAAAGAGTATACACACATAAACAGAATCAGAAGGGAAAAATTAAAAATCACAACAGACACCATGGAAATAGAAAGAATTATTAAAGAATACTATAAAAAATTATATGCCAACAAACTGGACAACCTAGAAGAAACAGACAACTTTCTAGAAAAATACCATCTCCCAAGACTGACCCAGGAGGAAACAGAAAATCTGAAGAGACCAATTACCAGCAATTAAATCAAATTGGTAATCAAAAAACTACCTAAGAACAAAACCCCTGCTGAGATGCCTTCATGGCTGAATTTCATCAAACATTTTAAAAAGAGCTAATCCTTCTTAAAGTATTCCAAAAAGTAGAAGAGGAGGGAATAGTTTCAAACTCATTCTGTGAGGCCAGTATCACTCTAATACCAAAACCAGGCAAAGACACCACAAAAAAGAAAATTACAGACCAACATCCCTGATGAACACAGATATAAAAATACTCAACAAAATATTAGCAAACCAAGTTCAAAAATACATCAAAAAGATTACCCATCATGACCAAGTGGGATTTATTCCAGGGATGCAAGGATGGTACAACATTTAAAAATCCATCAACATCATACACCACATCAACAAAAAAAAGCAAAAATCACATAATCCTCTCCATAGATGCTGAAAAAGCATTTGACAAGATTCAACATCCATTCATGATAAAAACTCTCAAAAAATGTGTATAGAGGGCAAGTACCTCAACATAATAAAGGCCATACATGACAAACCCACAGCCAACATCATACTTAGCAGTGAAAAGCTAAAAACCTTTCCTCTAGGATCCGGAACAAGACAGGGATGCCCACTCTCACTCTTATTCAACATAGCACTAGAGGTCCTAGCCTGGCAATCAGAAAACACAAAGAAATAAAAGGATCCAAATTGGTAAGGAAGAAGTTAAACTGTCACTCTTTGCAGACAACATGATATTATGATATTATACACAGAAAACCCTAAAGACTCCACCAAAAAACTATTAGAACTAATAACTGAATTCAGCAAAGTTGTAGGATACAAAACTAATACACAGAAATATGTTGCATTCCTATATACTAACAATGAATTAGCAGAAAGAGAAATTCAGAAAACAACTCCATTTACAATTGCATCAAAAAGAATAAAATACCTAGGAACAAACCTAAACAAGGAGGTGAAATATCTATACTCTGAAAACTATAAGACACTCATGAGTGAAATTAAAGAAGATACCAATAAATGGAAATACATCCTGTCCTCATGTATGGAAGAATTAATATTGTCAATTTATCCAATAAGGAGTTAACATCCAAAATATATAAAGAACTCAAATGCCTCAACACCCAAAAGCAAGCAACCCAATTAAAAAATGGGCAGAAGATCTGAACAGACACTTCTCCAAAGAAGAAATACAGATGGCCAATAGGCACATGAAAAGATGCTCCGCAGTGCAAATTATCAGGGGGATGCAAATTAAAACCACAATAAGATATCACCTCACATCAGTTAAGACAGCCAATAGCAAAAAGACAAGAAACAAGAAATGCTGGTGAGGATGCGGAGACAGGGGAACCCTTCTGCACTGTTGGTGGAAATGTAAATTGGTTCAACCATTGTAGAAAGAAATACGGAGATTTCTCAAAAATACTAAAAATAGAAATACCCTCTGACTCAGTAATTCCACTCCTACAAATTTATACAATGAAAACAAGATCCCTGATTTTAAAAGACATATGCACCCCTATGTTTATTGCAGCACTATTTACAATAGCCAAGATATGGAAGCAACCTAAGTGTCCATCCATAGATGAACAGATAAAGAAGAGATGGTATATATACACAATGGAATATTTTTCAGCCATAATAAGAAAATAAATCTTACCATTTGCAACAACATGGATGGATCTAGAGGGTATTATGCTCAGTGAAATAAGCCAGGCAGAAAAAGACAAATACCAAATGATTTCACTCATTTGTGGAATATAAAAACAAAGCAATACTGAAGGAACAAAACAGCAGCAGACTCACAGACACAGAGAAGGGACTAGTGGTTACCAAAAGGGTGGAGTTGGGGAGAGTGAGTGGGGAGGGAAAAGGGGATTAATGGGCACTATAATTCACAATCACAATATAGGTAGGTCACAGGGAAGGCAGTACACCACCGAGAAGACAATTAATGACTCTAACATCTTGCTACGCTGATAGACAGTGACTGCAATAGAGGGGGTGAGGACTTGATAATATGGCTGGATGTTGAATCCACTCTGTTGTTTATGTGAAACCATCATAAGATTGTATATCAATGATACTTTAATTTAAAAAAAAATCAAACTCCAGACCCAGATGACTTCACTAGTGAATTCTATGAAATATTTAAGGAAAAAGTAACACAATTCTTCAAAACTCTAAAAAATAGAAAAGTAGCAAGCACTTATCAATTTCTTAAAAAAATTACTGAGTATAGTGTGCACTCCGACTACATGGTTTTGATTACTGGCTATGATAGGCAACCTCTAAAATGGCCTTCAATTAGTCCCACCTGCTGGAATTCATGTCTCTATTCTTCCCCTAGAGATGCCCTAGATTTTGTAACTCACTTTCAGCAAATAGAATGCAGCAAAGATGATGGGACGTCAATCCTGTGATTAGATCCTGTCCATCAACATCATACACCACAATAGTGATTGGCTGAAGGGAGGACATGTGACCCAGGCAGTGATGGGCTTCTCTGTGGTCAAACTGATAGGTCCACACATGATTATACTCTATACTAACTTACTCGAGTTGGTCCACTCAGTGTGAAACCCTCAGTTCGCTGATTGTGTGAATGAAAGACTATAACTTCCACCTTAGTGTCTCTCTGTCTCTGTCTCCCCCCACCCCACCTCTCCCCCTATCTTCCCCTCTCATGCATGCACCCATGAACTCTCAATATTGCTCCTGCTCTCTCTCATTCACTCTCTTAGGTCTTTCAGCCCTAGGGGATAATCACCTTATATGTCACCTTGTGAAGATGTCCACATGGTAATAGACCAAAGCCTGCCAGCAACCATGTGAGCAGCCCCAACCCCACAATCAAACCTTCATATGAGATTGCAGCTCAGTCAACAGCTTGGCTGCAACCCATTGGAAATCTTCAGCTAGAGGCACCACCTAAACTATATCCAGATGCATCACCCAGAGAAATGGTGAGATAATTAACATTTGTTGTCTTATACTTCTTAATTTGGGGATAATTTATCATGCAGCCATATGTAAGCAATATGCCTGCTATTCTGTTAGCCAGTCTTGGTCAAATTACTTAACTTTTCTGGGCCTCAGTTCCTCATTTGTTAAATGGTCTTAATAATAATATCTAACTCATATGGTTGTTCTGAGCAATAAATGAAATAATAAATTTAAGCTACTAGAATACTGCTGAGAACACAGTAGGTCTTCAAGAAATATTAGCTAGTCATTATAATTATTATGGTAGTGTGTGATAAAGTCACAACTGAGATGGTTAAAGCTTACTCAGGAGTTGAAGAGTTGCACATATAAAAAATCTATCTCAAAATGTCTCAAGCAATAAAGGAAACTGGCTGGTTAACAGAAATGATTGATGATAGTGTGAGGAAAGTAATTAGAGTCTCTAAATCCTCTTCTCTACAATTTCTCTAGAATTGAAGAGAGGGCTGTACCCTCTCTCATCTCTTAGTGTATTACTTAAGCAGTTTTCCAACATGACAGTCCAACAGTCCTAGAATTCTTAGCCCTCATACACTCACAACAAATTCATAAGAAGAGAAGAGCTTCTCTTCACACAATCAGCAAACGCAGGGTTTCACACTGAGTGGACCAACTTGAGTAAGTTGGTATAGAATATAACCATGTGTGGACCTATCAGTTTGACCACAGCGAAGCCCATCACTGCCTGGGTCACATGTCCTCCCTTCAGCCAATTACTATTTGCAAATGTCAGTAGTACAGCATCATATTGTTGGAGAAGTGAGTGAGTGTGGCCAACCTCATTATACAACAGTTGCTGCTGATGGAAGAAAGCTAGAAAAGGATACTAGGGAGGCAATGATAATGCAGACTCTATGAGGCTACTGCTGTAGTGCAAATAAGAGCTCAGAGGACTTGCACTAGGGCAATCAGTGGCAACAGGGGCAAAAGAATCAATATGCGTAAGAGTGGGAGTTAAAAGCTCATAGAAACACAACAGAATTTGGTACTTGAGTAGATAGAGTAGCTGAAGAGGAGGAAGTTGAAGAGTTTCAAGACAAGGCCGATGAGAAGGAGTGACACTAGCAGGACCAAAGACACACAGATTAGCAGAAGAATAAGTATCTATGGAGTGTCTGCAAAGTACCAGACAGCAAGTCATTACTCCCCATCATCCTGCTACACTGGTTTCTATAAATTATTAGAACTTGACAAGCTTTTTCCAGTCTCAAAATTTTGTGTTTCGTTTCCTCTGCCTTGCATTTTTTTCATGGTTCCCTGAATTGTTGATTCTTTCCCTGAACACTTTCTAAAGAAAAGCATCCTCCAAATCATCTATAATAACACTCTGTTAGAAAATAATACAAGAAAATATTGATCTTTGTCTACCCCCAAGTTAAAATAAAGTTCTATTAAGGCAAAATACTTTCGTGTCTTTTCCTTACATGTAGGACAGTCCCATAAAACATCAAGAGCACAAATACATTTTGGAATGAATGAGTGAGTGAGTCAATGAATTCACTGGAGAGAAACAATCAACAAGGGAGATCCCAGTCTCTGCTGGTGTGGAGCTTACATTATGGAGTCAGCCAAAATGAACAGTAAGAACCAGAGGGTATAAATTTAATAGCCAGATGCATATTGAATTCAGTACTATTCAAAAATGTTGTACAACAGATTCTACCAACCTGTCTCCTGTTAAAATAAATAAATAAAAAGGCAAAGTGTAAGAATAGACCTTATAGTACCTAAAACCACAGTCCTGAGCAATTTAGAGCCTCCTGTATTTTCACTTCCTTTAAAGAGCACTTTCTCTTCAACTTCTGTTTTGTCTCCTTCTGAATTTTGATCCTATTTTGATCCCAGGTACTGTCTCTGTTTGACCATGGAGGACAATCTTAGCTGTAGAGGGGAAACAGGACTTTGTAGAAGATATGTAATAGTGAGGTTCTCACGCTCAGTTCTGGATAGAGAACAGATTCCTGTGTATATTGACAGCAGTGTTACTGTATCTACTGTTCAGCCCTTATCTGAGGCAGGATTTGAAAAATAGTGGTCTGTAAATGGTTTCCATATGACAATGGCACATTGTCAAAAGCAGGCACAGATCTAGGTGGGATTTGGGAGAACTGCATTCTCTCACAAAAGTCATCTGCTGAAATAGGCACGAACATTCATATGTGACAGAAGTGGAAACTGTTGCTCAGAGTGGTTTAATCATCATCCATTTATGCATGTAGTAAGGATTGGAATCAGATTCCCAATACTGGTCTTTCTGACCCCAAGTTCCTGTTCTCCCTGTTAAACCTTGCAGTGCAGGAATAGCATTCATGATCATTCACTGCTCCATTCACTGACTCCCTCTGAAGCTGACATGGCGAGATCTACCAACCTCAGTTAAAATCATACATACTTGATCCCTCACTTGGCAGATTAGTGAGAAGTCATTTCCCTTGAGAGTCTCTCTTACCACTAAATTGCACCTAAACAGAAAATATATATTGTCCAAAGGGTAGTTCTTTCAAAACTAGTTGAGAGATTTCCTGTACAGCACAGAGCCTAAAGTCAACAATACTGCATTGTGCACTGAAAAATTCATTAAAAGAGTGAAGCTATCAACCATTGTGGAAAGCAGTATAGAGGTTCCTCAAAAAACTCAAAATAGAAATAGCATTTGACCCAGGAATCCTAGGAATTTACCCTAAGAATGCAGCAGCCCAGTTTGAAAAAGACATATGCACCCCTATGTTTATCACAGCACTATTTACAATAGCCAAGAAACGGAAGCAACCTAAGTGTCCATCAGTAGATGAATGGATAAAGAAGCTGTGGTACATATACACAATGGAATACTGAATACTATTCAGTCATAAGAAGAAAATAAATCCTACCATTTGCAGCAACATGGATGGAGCTAGAGGGTATTATGCTCAGTGAAATAAGCCAGGAAGAGAAAGACAAGTATCAAATGATTTCACTCATCTGTGGAGTATAAGAACAAAGGAAAAACTGAAGGAACAAAACAGCAGCTGACTCACAGATCCCAAGAATGGACTAACAGTTACCAAAGGGAAAGGGACTGGGGAGGATGGGTGGGAAGGGGGATAAGGGGGAAAATGGGGCATTATGATTAGCACACATAACACAGGAAAGGCAGTATATACAGAGAAGACAAGTAGTGATTCTATAGCATCTTACTATGCTGATGGACAGTGACTGTAATGGGGTATGTGGGGGGGACTTGATAATAGGGGGAGTCTAGTAACCATAATGTTGTTCAAGTAATTGTACATTAAAGATACCAAATTAAAAAACAGAAAAAAATGAAGCTAATGTTGAGTGTTCTTACCACAAACAAAAAGGAATAGAGGAAACCTTTGGCGGTGATAGATGTGATGGTGGCTTCACAGGTTTATGCATAGCCAAACTTATCAAATTGTATATGTTAAATATGTACAGTTTTTTGTATATCAATTATACCTTAATAAAGCTGTTAAAAATAAATTACACCAGAGTGGGCAGTGTAAATTCCAACCTGCCTCTACTGGAAAGACCTCTTATCATTTTAGGATGTTGTAATGAAATACTGGTACCATAGCAATACTCCCTCACTAGCCAAGCTTCTTACTCCCAGCACTAATATTCTTCAAAGAAAATAATCTCACTCCTTCAGGGGCAATATTCACCCAAGGCTGAGATTGGTTTAGTTTCATTCCCTCAGCTCAGTTCTGCAGTGCCCAGCACCATGCTGTGGTGGCAGAACAGGTAAGAGATTCTGACATCGCTCACAGCACGAGAGAACCAGCCCACCTCTAGGGTGATTTAAATCCAGGCCACCAGCCTAGGTCTTGCCATCCTTAGGAGAATTTTACTTGGAGAATCTCATTGCCTTTTTATGACTAGATCTTCAGCAAGTCCACCCAGCTTGACTCCAGTAATTCTCTCTTAATTAGAATCTCCAGAGAAGGGGCAGGTCTGTTGTCCTTTCTCTATTAAGAAGCTGTAATATCCTCATGCAAATGTATTCACATCCTTTTCTGCAGGGATCAGCTTTCTATACCATTGATTTACAGAGTGACACCCTTAATAGAGTTATAAAAGTTTCTGCTATACATTATCTCAACACAATGACTGTGTTTCCCCCACGATATATTTGCACAATTAAATGGTCTACTCAATTGAGCCTTTACAAGAAAGTCAGTTTCCTTCCATTAAGACTCTAAAAACAAACAAAGACACACCACCTACTTTAGTACAGACCAATAAACATTTAAGTGATATTTGTGGAGCCTTTTCTCAGTATCAGACATTGAATATGATGTCCTGATCTCTGCCTTTCAAAGCTCAGAGTTCAGTAAGTGGGTAAGACCTCATTATAAGAAAACAGTAAATACTATGAGAACGCCACATACAATGCCATGGTGCGCCAAAGACAAAGAAATTTATTTTACACAGGAAGCGAGGGCAGGGACAATAGACAATGAAGAGGCAGCACTTAAACTATGAGTTGAAGATATTTGATAAAGCAGAGAAAATAGGAGAAATATTTGCAAAGGCAGGACCAGTTCATGTCCAGTTGTGATGGTCTCTTGGATGTATCCACTTGGCTAGTGGTTACTTAGTAAAACACTAATTTGAGTGTACCTTGTAGAGGTGACTAAAGCCCATAATCAGTTGAATTTAAGTAAGGGGAATTTTTCTAGATAATCTGGTGGGTCTGACTCAGTTGGTTGAATGAAAAGCAGTGCTGAGGCTTCATTCCTTGAGATGAGGTAAAATGTCACTTACAGACAACAGCTTCAGTCCATGTCCACAATTCCAGTCTGTCCTTTCTGATGGCCTGTTCTATGGATTTTGGACTTGCCTAGCCAGCCCCTAGAATTACATAAACCGATTCATTACAATAAATCTCTGAATGTGTATATCCTACCAGCTCTGCTTGTCTGGTTGAACTCTGACTGACACAAATTTTGGCACCTGGAAGTGCTGTGCTCCTGTAGCAAATACTTAAATACTTAAAAATATGGAATTGGCTTTGGAATCGGACAATGGACAAAAGCTCGAATAATTTTGGAAGCATCACAGAAAAAGCTCATATTGCCTTGAACAGAATGTTTCTAGAAATGTGGATGTTAAAGACTCCACTAGTGAGGACTTGGAAGGAAATAAAGAGCATGGTAGAAAAACATAAACTGCTAAAGTGGGCAGGAAGCTTTAAGTATACAAATAAACAAGCCATTGCAAAACAGTGCAGAGTTTCTGCCAATACCAAAAGTCTTAGTCGCTTTGGGCTGCTATTTTAAAAATACCATAGACTAGGTAGCTTAAACAATAGAAATCTATTCTTCGCAATTCTAAAGGCTGGAAGTCCAAGGTGCCAACGAATTTGGTTCATGGAGGGCCCTCTTCCTGGTTTGCAGGCACATAACTTTTTGCTCTGTGCTCACATGGTAAAGGAAAAGGTCATCTCTTTTTGGTCTCTTCTTACATAGACACTAATTTCATTCATTAGCCTTCCACTCTCATAACCTCCAGGCCCCACCTCCAAATACCATCATAAGTGGGGAATAGGCTTCAATATATGAATTTTAGGGGGACACAAACATTCAGCCTATAGCATAAGATGCTGAGGGGTCCAAAATGGAGATAGTACCTACTCTGAAGGAAAACTCTAATGAATACACCAATTTTTATAGTCTGTAATCCCTGGAGGGCTGCACCTAAGAGTAGGTGCAAATACAATTCAGATAGAGCTGTGCAAACATTATACTCAAGCCATGAATAAGCCCATTCTTGACTACATTATGACGATTTTCCACTACCCTAGACACCTATCAGAGAACAAACAGGATGAGCACTTCCTGGAGGAAGAGAGCTTCAAGAGCCTCTACAGTTCTTCATATACAATGTCAGGACTTCAGTAAAAAAATAACAACAAAAAAACAAGGTGAACATTAAAAGTATAGAAACAGATCCATCAGTGACCTCATTTTCTAATTTTCTAATAACTTTGATGTATTACCTCACAGTTTCTAAAGGTCAGAAGTCCACGCACAGTATAGCTGAGTTCTCTGCTCAGGGTCTCACAAGGCTGAAACCAGTGAGGCTGCATTCTTCCCTGTAATGTAGGACCATCTTCCAAACCTAACTGGATTGTTGGAAGAACTGAGGACCCCATTTTCTTACTGGCTGCTCAGCTCTTAAAAGTCACCCTCAAGTCCTTGTCATGTGACCATCTCACAAACTGGCAGCTTACTTCTTCAAAGACAGTAGGGGAGTTTCTCTTTAGTCTGCTATGAATAAGTCTTCTCACAGAAATGACTATCTCATTACATTTGTTATGTAGCAGTACCTAATCAAAGAATGATATTCCAGCATATTCACAGGTACCACCCACACTCAAGAGGGAGGAGCCTTACCCCTGCAGTGTACACAGGTGAAAGGAGGGGTGTAACTGGGGGCCCATCTTATCATTCTGCCTGCCACATGACCCTAATATTGTATGTAACTATGATTGGTAGGCAAAATATAATGGATAACAAAAATGGACAATTTCACCAAAGAAAATGAACCAATAAAAAACTTAGAGACAAGTATTAGAACTGAAAAATTCAATAACTAAAATTAAGAACTTGATAGGTAGGCTTAGCAGCAAATTAAATGTAGCAGAAAGAAGGATTAGTCAAACATAAAATAGATCAATAGAAAGTAGGCAGGCTGAAGCAAGGAGAGTAAACAAATAAGAAAAATACCCAGAAAGAGGGTAAGATAGATAGATAGACACACAGATGATAGATGTTACACATATCTATAAATAAATACTTTAGTATATAAATGGCATATATATATATGAATTAGGAGGCATCAAGTTCTAATATTTATGCAATTGAAGTCCAGAAGAAGAATGAGACAGAAAGAAAAAGAGAAAAAATGGCTGACAATTTTCCAAAATAAGAAAGGTATTAAGCAACCCAAGCAGGAAAAATACAAAAGAGATCAAACCTAAGCAGTATACCATAGTCAGACGACAAAAAAAAAAAGCAGACGGGGGAAAAAATTTATTAACTTCAAGTAAAAAACTGTAAGACTTCAGGTTGACTTCTCAACAGAATCAATAAGAGCCAAAAGACGATGGAAGAATGTCTGTAGAGAGGGCAGGAAAGCAAATAAACACAAATGTAGAACTCTATACTCAGAAAAGAATCTTCAAAGTGAAAGTAACATGAAGACATTTCCAGACAAACAAAAACAATTCATATCCAGCAGATCTGAAAGAAAGAAAACTTAAGAGAAATTTTCAGACAGAAAGAAAATGATCCCAGATGGAAACATTGACATGTAAACACAGAAATGAAAGCTAATAGAAATGGTAAATATGTTGGTAAGACTAGATGAATATATGAACATTAAAAAAATTAAAATTTTATGGGCTTAAAGTATATGTAAAATTAGAATGAATATAAACCACAAAAAAGCAATAGAATAATTTAAAGTGTTCAAAGCCCTAATATTATTAGAGAGGTGGTAAGATAATAATTTATGTTAAATTAAATAAATCTATGATCAAGCTTACCTCCTAATTATTTGAAATGTAACTAAAATTCTAGTAAAGAGGGGAATTAGAATTTAGAGGGGAAATGGAATTTAGAAATATTTGCATATTCCTAAATAAAGCAAGAAAGAAAAAATTTAAACATTAAACAAGTAGGTCAAATAGAAAATAAGTAGTAAGGTTTAAAAACACAACATACCAATAATTACATTTAATACTAATGGACTAAATTCTCTAATTGAAAGACCCACACTGTCAGACTAGGAAAAAACCTCTATACTGCTTACATGTGATACACATTTAATATCAGGATGCAGAAATGTTAAAGCTTAAGAGTTTAAAAGAGATGAACAATGCAATACTAACATCATCTGATACAGACTCTAAGGTTAGAAGCTTTATTGCAGTTAAGTAGACATACGTTTTATGATACAAGGTCAATTTGTAGATGTAATAATTTTACATTTTAAATCTGCATGCATCTAACAACATAACATCAACTAGTATAAAGTAAAACTACAGAAAAAGGACAAAAAGAAGTATAACCATAACAGGAACTGAATGTGGCATGTAAGACCTCTCCAGTCTGAGGCAGTCTCTCGTCCCTGACTGTAATTCCTTATTTCTCTACACAGGGGGAATTGTAGGACCCTGTACTCCATCTACACATTTTGGGTTTTAACCTTTCTTGGCTTTTATGTGCCACTACTTCTCTTTGTGCCCTTCAAGTAATCACTGAATACCCTTATCCTACATCGTCTCCAAGGCCTAGCTCAAGTATCACCTCCTTCATGAAGCCTTCCCAGAGTCCCCTGAGAATATGTAATTCCTCCTAAACTCAGAAATACACTCAAGGCCCTGGCATTTTCTATCTTAAATTCTAATTCTTTTTGCACATGCCTAATGTCTCCTTTTATTAAGGCAGGGTTTCCACATGCTGTAACTGTGTATCAATTATTCCTGACAGAACATAGTCCAAACCATAACAGGGGCTCAATCAGTCTGCTGAAGCAATAAATCCCATTCACCTTTCACCCAAAATGGTTAGCCAACTCCAAAACCTAGGAGGGAGAGAGAATTAGGAATCTGTTTTTGAAGAAAATGACTCATTTAAGGCAAGAGTTCCTCAAGCCAAAAGCATCTAGAACTTGTTCAAGGTGCCCTTTAAAGAGGTTCCCTGGGAGCTGCAACAGAATTCCATGGACATATAAAACCCTGTCCCGCCAAGGCCTGAGGCACTGGTCAACTTCTCAGGCTAACCTAGACATCACTGTCTATCGCAGTGACTCTTACTGTCTTATCTTACATCCAAATAGTTAAAGCTATTGTGCTTCCATTTCCCTTGCCTTTGATTTTCTGCCTAAGATAGCAAGGACCGGTAAAAGTGGCTGAGACACTGGAATGACATGATTTAGAAGGTCCACACTTAGCAACTCCATACTTCCAAAGAGCTGCTTCACTCTGATGAGATGCACTGATGTCTCAAAGTCTCTGTTTCATCATTTATAAAGGGGAACTAATAACACTACTTATGGTGTAGGGTCATAAGAATTACATGAGAAAATACATATGACGATACCTAATAATGCCTCTAAAGAAAGTTCAGCTCTTTCCCCACCTCTTAGGAAGCCATTTTCCTTGTTCAGAAAACACTTTGCTGGGAGAGTGGGGATAACAAACGTGTGCCCATCATCTACTTGGAAAAGAAGAGAGATTCACTCTGGCTGCCTGGCATTTCCAGAAGCCTTGCAGACTTGCATTCTGGATAAAATGTCTGTGTTCTGGATAAAACTGGATTTCCAATAAACTACTCCACACAGGGCATCGCCCAGCCCGGGGCCTTGACACCAGTCCAAAATTGAGCTGAGTTTGCCATCTAGAGGACACCCGGGGACAGGCAGGCAACCATGGCGACTTCAGGGCCTAATGAAGCTTCATTCCTTCACTGACATTTCCTGAGGGTCTGCTATGAACCAGCCATGCACTACAGGAAAGGGCACAACACAGCCCCTGCCCTCAGTGAGCTCACATCCTCACACTCCAGGGGGATTTCAGTGTCCAGAGGTTCCTGGCAGGAGGAAGCGACCCTCCTTGAAAAGTACAGAATGGGTTTGGCCACTGACAAGTCAACAGCCAGTACGTGGAGGGTTTAGCTGAGCCTGGCGCGCAAGACTTGGGTTCCAATGTTCTGGACACTTCACAATCACAGTTGTGTTGAATATCAGAGGGACCCACTCCCTCATTTTACAACCAAAGGGAGGTAAAATGAACAGACGTGGGCCACACTGCTGGAAAGTAGCAGAGCTGGACTGTAAAGCATCTCTTACAATGCCTATGCTCCTTCCAGGACACCAGAAGATGGACCTGCACCTGAAGCAGCCAGACACCAGGGCAGTGTAGATAGTTTTCTGGGTGAGTGTCCTTCAAAGGCAGGTATGCAGAAGCCAGTTTTTTTGTATCTTTTGAAGCCCTCATTTTCTTTGTTGGAATAAATGAGGAAGCTTGGCCTCTGGCCTAGATTCACATGTCTTTCCTTACTCTATCAATCTGGTGCTTTTGGAGAAGGTCTCTCTGACTTTCATGGGCATTCCTGCAGTTGCTGGGGATTCTCTACATTTGGAATTGTGCTTATGGTTCAAGAATCCGCTAGCTTATATGAAAGACGGCATGAGGCTCCGTACAGTTCAGGACACTTAAACTGAAAAGGATACCTCTTCTCCAGAAGCAAAATGTACTCCAGGATACCAAACATTGCACTATTGTATCCTCTTCAATTTATATCATATACAGCTCTTTGTTGCATTTGTGCCCAGTTTTGGTACATCCACATAGTCATTAAACAAACATGCATTCTGTGCCTACTATGTGCCAGGTATCATGCTAAGCAAAGAGCTGAGGATTCAATGATGAACACAGCAGCCACCATCACTGCCCTCATGGAGCCTGAAGGGCATTATCCAGATAATGATGCCAAGTTATAATAAATACATATAAAGGCAAAAGATAGCTTTGCTGAAAAAATGCCAATGATTCACTGACTGCAGAACGAAACTGGATTTTTGATAAGCTTTTCCACTCCCTCACTATATGTCCATAGCCTTGTATGCCCAGTTCCTTAGAACTAAACTTAACGTTTTTGTTGTCATTAATTTTCCTTTTTTTTCTTGGGTTTTGTTACAATTTATACTTGTCTGTATCACCCACAAGACTCCCAGCTCCTTGAGGTCAGGGAAAAGTTCGTATGTATCTTGAGATTTCCCCATCTCTACTCAATGTAGGTGCTCAGTGAATTTTTTGAATGAATAAAGGGAAGAATCGAATTGAATCAATCAGTCGGTCAATCAGTCTTGAACATTACTGATAAAACCACATCCATAAAGTTTTAATTTGAAGTGCATGAGACCCTAAACACAGTTATTGATGATCTGTAAAACTTTAAGTTACACATTTCCATCCAAGTAGATCATTGCAAGCCATTCATCATTTATTACACAAGCAATCTGACAGACATGGTGCTGGGTGCAAATGAGCATTTCAAAAAAAGAATCATAAGATGCACAGGGATTCTCAGAGAGGACCCTGCCCAGTACTTTCAGGAATAATAAGAGCAAAGAAAATAGGAAGAGTTAGGCTCATCTTTGCTGAAAGCAAATTAACTGAAAACCAACTAAAATTATTGAAAATGCTGCCTCAGTGGAGCCGTCTGTCCCAGGAGCGGGAGCAGGTGAGGGGTATGTCAAAAGACTGTGTCGCAAATGAACAGACACTTGCCACAGTACACTCAGTTCCTTATATATGTGAAATATTGAGAAATAAGTTTTGGTTTTCCAAAATTGGTTTTCAGTGAAGCCAGTTTTAGTTAAAGAGCCATGATATCTCCCAGTCACCTCATATGCCACCCTAATTCCACCTGCCTACAGCAACTTTACTCACTCTGTAAGACTTGGGCCAAATCACAGTTTGACCTGGTGGCACTCCCCAGTCCTTAAAATGCCAGCCGCAAGTGCACTCTATGTACCTCTAGTCATAAGTTCCCAACAAGAAAGGGCAGTTAGTGCAAAAAAAAGCTATGGTTGCGTGAGCATCTGTCTACATGCCCAGAACTGAGTGAGGCCCTCTCTCAGAGAATGATCTCAGTTATTTAACATAAAAACATGACATGATTATGATTAACTCCATTTCACACATCAGGAAAACAATGTTGAGGAAGGCTAGTGCCCTTGCTTGGGCTACCTAGATGATGAATACCAGAGCAAGGAGCTTAGTCAGGTCTAGCGTCCACAGCCCATTTTCTGGTATGTTTCTCAAAATGTTGTATATGAGCTATATATATTGGGCGCATGAGTTATAACTTCATCTTTACTTTATTTGTTTTTATGTTATTTCTTCCACTGATGACAAGCGGTACTGGTTTTCAAATTACAGTAAGCATGTAAAGCTTCCTACTTAAGGAGATTATTTTTTTGAGGGAGAGATTTAAAGCAATCTGTTATGTAAGTAATAGTAGAGTTGATGTGAGGATATGGAAAACACTATGAACATGATAGGCACCAACTGATATCAGGGAAACGCTGCTGGCTCTTTTCGTACTTCCCAAATTCCCCCATTTCTGTCATTACTTCTTGGTCTCTTTACCTTTAGAACAGTTTCTCAGCTCTGGATAAACACTAGAATCATCAAAGATTATTTGTGCCTGGGTCCCGTTCTAACCCAGTTATATAAGAATTTCTGGAACCACTTGCTCATGGTGTACCTTATGCCTTCAGCCCCTCAGAGCTTCTTCTCATCACCTTAAGTGAAGCTGATAATGCCCAACTCTCACATAGGAATGGTCAGGTGGTATGAAAAAGGGATGGATTTTAATAACGGGCAGACCCAAAGTTAAATAACCTACCCATCACCTCAGACAAACCACTTACTCTCCTCATATTCAAGTGAAAATGGTAGTATTTACCTTGTAGTATTAGAGACACTATACGGAAAGTTCCCAGGAGTACCTGGCATGCAACAGGTACTCCTCAGAGATGAATGTGTAACGTTTCCGTGGTTGGAGGAAGGAAGGAATGAGCAGATATATAAGGCTGTACGGAATTATTATGAGTATCAAGAGATATATGTTTCCTCCTAAAAGAGAACACAGCATTTTCCCCACCCTTGAAGAATCCCATCAGCTTTTATACATTCCCTAAAGAAAGATCTACTCAACAAGAATACCCTTCAAGACTTAGAAAAGCACGTCCCTTGACAGAGTCCATGTACAGCTTTAGGTAACAAAAAGCCTTTTACTGTAACTCCATTATTTTAACATTAGTTGGAAAGGATGTAAATGCTGAACATTAAAGAAACTTGATGTTTTTGTGTGTTGGAAAACAAAGCCTGAGAAAGAGCTATTTTGTGGGAAGAAATCTTGACTTTTAAAAATGCCCTGAAGGACTAACGAAATGCCTCCTTAGATCCTTAATTACGCTAAGAACTCAAAGTCTCTAACAGAGAAGCATTGCTTTCAAATCCTTCAAATAGTAAGAGTCACACCTCAGAACTGTTTTGTCATTATTAACACAAAAAGGAAACTCTCCCCTCTACTTATTGAGCAGATACTTTCTGAGTTCCTGCTGGGTGCAGTGCACCATTTCAACCAACAGTATTTTTTAATGCTCACCATATAAAAGTAACTATCCCAAGTATCTCCTCCTTTAATCTTTTACCATGTGGCAGTCTATCTACACCTAGTGACATCATCACCACCACCACGACCACTATCACTATTATAACTACCATTTATGGTAGAACAACACCCAACTATAACTACCACCTGGTTTTATTTAAACATCTGGCTCAGTGTTCGACCTATTTGGCAAAGACAGATCTTTCCACAAAAGTCCTTCCCTTTCCTTATACCAAATAGCATAATTTATAGGGATTATTATTAGAAGCCTCCTTAAAGATCATCTAATGTGATCCCTCCTCATATGGAATGAGGAAAATGAAGTCCAGAGAGGGGAACTGATTGGCTTAAGGTCACACAGCAAGACATCAACACAGCTGTGAGCAGGACTCTCGGCTCCCAAATCCCATTCCAGTACTCTTTCTAAGATGTTTCATTCTACATAAACAATGCTATTTCCATCCTCTACCTGATACATAGAATCAGCTTAGCTGGTCTGGTTATAATAAATAATATAAAATAAAATATTTTTTAAAATTGTGTGATTGGCCCTGGATGAACTCACCTGAAGAAAGAAGAAGAGGGGTAAAAAAACATTTACTACAGAGTCAGAGTCATGAAAGAAATCCAGCTTAGTATGTTCCAAAGGAAGTAATCCATCTGGTATACCTTGAACAGACATAGAAAAGGAAGTAAAAAAAGAGAGTAATAAATTATTGCTTCCCTCAAACTTCTTCTAGGGCATTAAAAATACAGTGGTGACCATGGTATTGACCCAGCCTTCTGGGAACTTAAATTCTCATTGCTTAAACAAAAAATGAAACAGGCATCTACAATACTGTATGATAAGTACTATGAGAGGGGTCGTCCAGGGCACTGCAGAGGCATAGCATAGAGCTCGTGATCCAGACTTAGGAAGGTTTCTTGGAAGAAGTGGCAGCTAAGCTGGGTTCTGAGGATGAATAACACTAGTGAAATACAGGTCAACAGAACAATTCAAGACAGAATAAGAAGAAACTTAGAGACACAGCAGTTAAAGAGAACATGAGACTGTCTTGAGCAGCCCTGAGTTCAAGACGATAGACCTAGAAGAATGAAGAGGTGATGGTAAAAAGTAAAGCTGGAGTCAAAGATGTAGACCAGGTTGTATGGACAGGCTAAGTTGTGCTTGTTATTTGAGGCATTATCCTAAAGGAAAAGGGACCCACTGAGAATGTTTAAGCAATTGAATGTCATAATAAAATGCATGCTGGAGATAGAGCAGTAGAACTGCTGAACTGGTTGATGGAATGGAAGAAGGAGACTAGCCAGGTAGCTCTAACAACATTCTAGAAGAGAAATGACAAGAGCATGAACTCCAACTCTGGAAGAAGTGGATACCGTCAAGCAATATCAATAAAGTAGAATCAGCATATTTGGGGAACTGATTAGATATTGAGAGGACAAAGCCAAAAAAAACTCTCAGCTTCCTAACTAGGGGTATTGGTGGCATAATGGCCAAGGCAAGACTTTCCCAGGGCACAATATGTGCCCCTGAGCGTGTAATAGGCTGAAGTTCAGAATAAGTGTCTTTGTTGACACCATTTTAATAATTTCTAAAAGGAAAATCATATTTTTCACGATTCCACTACACATGATTTCTGAGCCTAACTGGAGGGACTCAATTGAACAGCTTATACTAGTCGTTTTAGAGACAGTGGGGAACAGATCTTGCCAAGTTTGTGTCTTGTCCAATGATTTCATTTCCAAGATCTACGTACAAATCAAGGCATACGAGATTCAGTGTTGTTTGATCTTGACCAGGAAAGTGGAGACGAGAGGGAGCAGGAAAGCAACGCATTAGCAGTATTTCAGCAGGAATCATTAGATATATTGGACACCTTTTACAAAACACGATCCTGATGAGCGAACCATGAATTAATAAACCTTGAGAACAAGGACGTCCCCTGCCACAAGGCTAAATTAGCTTAAACTTCATGCAGAACGTGTCTGGCTACAAGAGTTCTGGCTTTTGCCAAACCTCACAGAATGCGTTGGAGCCATTTTACAGACCTCTGCATTCCTATAGGTCTTCTCACCCTAAGCTCTGTTCCCTCTAATGTTGTGTTTTTCTAGGAATGATAGGTTTTGGGGCCTTGGGTTCGATACAATGTATGCCAGGACTTGGAGACATTTTAAACAAGTTAGAATCCACATGTTGTTTTCAATTAAAGGCTTTTTAAGGCAAAGGAATACCAGGTCAGCCACCAAAAATTTGGGTCTGGGGCAGCTTCTTCAGCCTTCCTGACAGGCCATGTGTGTTGTGGTGAGCCTGGCTCTGTCAAAAGCAATGAGAGAGACAGTAAGCGACACTGGGAAAACTGGGCTTGGCACCAACCGAAGCCACTGAGTAGTCAGATGTGTGGCGTGTGAAGTGTGGCTTGAACATCACAGTATGGGAAGCAATGAGAATTCTGGATAGGATTTGAGTAATTGTGAGTGATGATTGAAAAGTTCAATCTCAAGGCAAAAATGAGTAATGGAAGAAATATGAATGGTCAGATAGAAAATAGGGATGAATAAAGAATATACAAGCACCTTCCAGATTTCTAGTTTATTTTTGAATAATCCACTAAGTATTGGCTTGCTCATCAAATTCATTCATTCAGTGAGTGTTCAAGATTGAACTTTGTGAGTGTCCAGAAATACTATAACGGCCATAAAAGACTTTGATGTAAGGAGGAGACTAGGTGAAAAGAGGGTCCCCAAATCTCTAATACTAGTGAAAAGGCATAAATTTCCTAAAGACTTACATACCCAGATGATACTTTCCTCTTGTCTTCCAGTTGAAGTGATGACCTTGAAGGGGAAGGAATTTGGAGGCAGTATGGGCCTGTTATCAAAAGTGTGAACCTATTTATTTTCAACGTCATTAATGAGTAAGGAACATGGGGTTTGGTAGGCCCAGTAGATCTGAACTCAGTCTCAGCTCTGCTATTTACGTGATGTGAGACCTCGGATATTACTCTAAAGGCTGACACACAGTGCCTAGCGCACTGCAGATACTCCACAGATATTTGATGAGTGCATGCTGAGCAAGTGTGCTGCACAGTGTGCTGATGGCATATGCACACCCTCATGAATTACAAATGCCCTGTGAGATAGAGACTACTGTTGTTCCTATCTTATAAAAAAGAAAACTTGTGTTTTCAAAGTTTATACAACTTGCATAGGGCCACAGAGCTAGTGAGAAGGGAAGCCAGAACTCAAACCCAATCTATCTAATTCTAAAAACAGGATCTGCCTTAAAATAAATTATTCTTATATGGGTTAGAGATAAGACAATAACCCTAGAGGAAAAACATTCAGATAGGATAGAGGAAAAATCAAGAGGATGCCAAGGGGAAAAATGTGAAGCCTTCCATCCTGGAGTGAAACAGAAGAGGGGACTCTGGCCAGGACAGAAAAGGTCAGATAGAAGACAGGAATGGGTAAATAACATATAAGTCCCTTCCAGATTTCTACTTTATTTTTGAAAAATCCACTTAATATTGGCTTGCTCATCAATGCTCAGAATGCCACATAAGTACTCCCTAAAGCAAACAAAAGATAATATACACGCTTTAGCAAATTGGGCCAGAGAGCCCCAGGTACCATTTGCTGTTGTGTTTGATGTCTGCCTACCAAGGTAGAACAGAGATATGAAGAACAACCATATGTAAGCTAATGAAGCTACTGGATGAATGCACTGTCTTTTTGGAGCAGGTAGCTACAATATTAGGGAAGGAGATTTGGCCAAGAACATTCCAGTAATATGGGGATCAGCAAACTATGACCAGCTGGCCAAATCTGGCCCACCTCCTCCTTCTGTGTTCAAAAAAGTTTTAACAAAACACAACTATGTTCACTTATTCATATGTTGTCTATTGTTGCTTTCATACAACCAAGACACAGTTAGGTAGAAATGGTGGAGCCTCTATGGCCTGAAAATCCTAAAATATTTACTATTGAACCCTTTACAGAAGATTCATACCAGCCCCGGCAGTAAGGTCATCTGACATAACAAATATAGAAATACCTAGCCAGTGTCCAGTCTATAGTAAAGAGGTAGAAAATTAGGTTTTACCTGAATCACCACCAAGCCCACCAGCCTCTACCCACCTTGGCTGATGCACAGAAAGTAGCCAAGTGCAAGGACCCTCAAAATTGACTTTATAATAAAGAGAAAGGAAGTCAGTAATGCTCAGCACGACTATGAATCAGGGACTGAACAAGGAGCTTTCATACCCATTCTCACATTGAATGTGAACCCACAACTCAGGAATGCAGACATTTGTGCTCCCATTCCACAGAAGTTCCCAGCTAGTAAGCAATAGAGGCAGTGTGAGCCCAGGCCCGTCTCCATCTATCATAACAAAAGTCCCATCAAGCCAAGAGTAAAGGGATTAAAGGACTTACATACCCAGATGACACGTCCCTCTTGTCTTCCTGTTGAAGTGATGACCTTGCAGGAAAAGGAGTTTGGGGGCAGTATGGGCCTGTTGTCAAAAGTGTGAACCTAATGTTGGCAATTGGGCTTGGAAGTGTGGACCACAGCTCACACATCAGAACAACAAGTCCCTAGAAGGGGAGGTCCCCATCTCATGGACACCAGGGCAAGAGCCCCCATGGGCAACAGGAAAGACTAATGAAGGTGACTTCAAATCAGAATTTCAAAATAAGAGAGAAAAGTGATCTGATACAACTGAAAACTTGTAAGAAAGGATCTGGAGAGGCACAAAAGGGAAACAAAGGAAAAGGGGTCACCAACAAAGAAAGAGGACAACACTTCAACCAATCCTAAAGACTCTAGTTGTGCCCATACTGACCAATATATTGGTTGGAAGTGTAAAACTGAATTAAATCCAACAGTTTGTGTCAGGTGTCCTGCTATAATATGAGCTATGAACAAAGAAAGAAACTATGGTACAGATAATGTCATAGGTAAGAGCAGCTACCCTGAGTAGAATCTCATCTACTATTCCTAGCTGGGTAATTTGGGCAAGTGACTTAATCTCTCTGAGCTTCAGTTGCCTTAACTGTCAAAGGTTAATAATAGTGTCCCATTGGGCCAGTGATTTTTTTAATTGCTTAGCACATAATAAAATGCTTAATAAATATTAAACATATTACCATTGAGAACATTATTAAGTATAATAGAAACAGGTAGGAGACAGTTCCTGGGAGAAGATGATGTTTTAGCTGTGTCTTGAAGGAATGTAGAAGTTCACGAGGTAACGCTCTCTATGATGGATGGAGTATAATTAAGGATGGAAAGAGCTGGAGGTGAGGGTGAGGAGGTGGGCCAGTCCCATCGCCTCCAGTACTGCCAACCCCATCCATCCCCCATTCTATCTATCCCTAAGCATAACCTCAACCCTGCCACCACCTATGCTTAAAACCTATTTAGGACTCTCTTTGAATCCACGGTAACATTCAAACTCCTTAGCATGCAGCATTCAACTTTCAATGTGCATTTATTTAGCACCTACTATTTTTCAGGGACTGTTCTTGTAAGGAAGTTCACAGACTAGTGGGAAAAAAGATGAATGTCAAATAGTTCCAATGCAATGTAATCAGAGCTGTGACAAATGCATGCCCACAGCAGTACAGTGGAAAAAAAGGACTCACCCTGAGATTGGCAATGTCAGGGAAAACCCTGTAGTGGAGATAAGGTTGAGCTGAGCTTTGACAATTAATGTGGAAAAAGGGGAAAATCTAGAAGACACAGAAAAGCATGAAGGCAAAACAAACTGGCATTGCAGTGATGGCTTTCTGTTCAGCATTGCTGGAGTTTAGAGGGGTCAAGTGTGGATCTGCAAGACATGAGGGGGAATGAGTAGGCACAGATTAGCTGAGTGATCCTGGACACCATACGAAAGCGCCTACACTTTATCTTGTGAATGATAGGGAACCATAGAAAGGTCATGGTCAATGATGTTTAAGTTTCAGGACAGGGGCCAGAAGAGAGGTGGACCACTGAGGGCCTCCTGTGATAGTCCAGACTCTACAGGACCAATGAGTGAACAAACAGATAAATGAACAGTCATATAGATGAATGACCCCAATAACTTCTGCTGGAGTTTCTACTCACATGAGAAGGGAAGTAGCTTTCACATCCTTTTCAACTGCTATCCCCTCCCCCACCCCCAGCCTTCATAAATAGTTTCTCTCTTTTGCACGCATATGTATCTCTTCCTCAAATACTGGGATCTTGGAGCTGCAGCCAGAGTGTGTTATATTGTGTGGATTATATTTGAACAGTTACTCCATGAGGAAGCATCCAAACCAATTAAATCAGAATCCCCAGGGGTCCCAAGCAGAGAATAGAAATAAGCAGTCAAGGTATAGTTTGGACCAGAACAGTCATCAGTTGCAGCTATTCTGAGATTGCTCTGACCATAGACAAGTGAAAATGAGGATGTTGAGACCAGGCAAGGGCCTGAAAAGCAGACATGGTTAGCCTGTTATGAGGATAATCCTTCTCTCAGATATGTCACGGTAAGTCAGAGGCAAATGTTAATATCTTTTGATTCAGTGATTACTAATATTAATACACCAGTTATGTGCATGCCATGTGGTGGACAGTAGATACAAAGAGGAGTAAGACACAATCCACCCCCTCAAGAATCTCCCGGCTTATTGGAGGTAGGAGGGAAACCAATTCAACACATCACTTTGTAATAATTGATAAGACATATGAAAAATAAAGGAATACTTCATCCCGTCTGTGAGTGAGTAATGACAGCCTTAACATAGGAAGGAATAGTCAAGCAAGATCCGGAAGGGTAAGACTTCCTAAAATCAAGGATACGGCTCATGCAAAGGCACAGAGGCATGAAGTGAGGGAAGGCTTGGAAAACCTGAAAAAGAACATATCCAGATCTGAACACTGAAAGTTGAGAACCTCTTCCGAGACCCCTTTGTCTCTGCCCCCTGCACTCGAGGCAAAGACTTCAAAAGGCAGCTTTATAATCTTGACATCAGAAAGACTAGGGAACAAACACTCTCCTCAGGCAGAAGAGAAATACAAGTGGGGTCACAATCAGCCTCTCAGAAAACCTATGATCCAGCCATTGTTAAAAATGAAAGCAATTAGATATGCTCCATCTATAAGGAATTTCCTAAAATGCTTGTCAGAGACTATGAACTTGGTCAGTTGCATGATAAACTGCAGGGAAAGCTGAATTCCTTTCCCAAGCCTGCCACTTACTTAGCTGCACAACAGCAGGAAAGCAAGAAACTCCGAGACTCAGTTTCCCAATCCACAGAAGCAGATGAATATGTGTGTAACTCCCACTTCACAGGGTTATTCCAAGAATTAAATATGACATACATGAGACGATCTAGCACAGAACCTGCCACTCAGAGGCAATGAACAAAGCCCTTACATCCCCCCAGGCCCTTGAGTCCTGGCTTGAGTTCAATGCACTCATCTCAAACACAATGGATGTTCACACAGTCTTAAACATGTATCTCCTCCATGTAGTCTATTTGGGTCCACTAAAAAATGGCAGAAAGATGATAATAGCATTTGCTATGCACCGCTCTTTCCTGTTTAATTTTCACAACCCAATGTGATAGCTAAAAGTTATGCATCCCCATTTCACAATTGAGAAATTCTGAGTTAAAGTGATGTCCAAGGTCACACAGCTAGTTAAGTGGCAGAGTCAGCAACTGACCCCAGATCTAAACCAGTGCTGGGTCCACTCAGACTCTCCAAAGAAGGTCACCCCAGAAATGAGGCTGGGATGACCTCAGGCACCTGTTTAGCAAACCAGACCTGGACGCAGTATGACAGCTATCACATGCCTCAGAGTGGACTTGTCCCCAACCCTGCTCGGTTACCTCTGCCAGCATCCCCTGTGCATCAGATGATACGTCCATGTGACGTGCTCTGTTCAAGGCTGTATTTCTGGAACTTCGCTATTATGATAAACTACAAGAATAATTCTCATGATTTGGAAACAGGATTTATGGGAAAATGCCTGGAACATAACTGGTAGGCTTTCTCAATTCCTAAGTCAGTAAGAGAAGACAGTGAGCTAAACGAGTGAGATGTGGGACAATTAACAGTGAGCAAAATGTCCTCTGTTTCTCAGTATCAGTCATTTTTTGGCCACTTTGGGGAGGTTTTGTGCCTTTTTTTAAACTTCCAGATTTCATACTTTCTGTTCAGCTTTTGCAACTTCCCAAGAGCATGGTTTAAAAAAAAAAAACAGAAAAAATAGAACCTCAGCCCCTCTGTATCACTTTCAAGAAGGTACCTCTTACAGAAGGAAATTTGGGCCCTAAAAAACCTCTTCAGGCTTGCTTCAGCTCTTCCCTTCCCTTCAAAAGCATTCTTCTTCTTTTTTGTCTTTTCTTTTTTTTCTGGTAAGTGTCTTCAGATGACCGGTGTTGCATATCTTTGGGAAAAATTCATGCCAGACTAGTCAAATCATAACGGCTGCTAGTGTCGGCTTGCAATTGTTTCCAAGTTACTCCCCAGCAAAGAAACCACACAGACACAAGCACACAGGTCTCCTCGGATTTTGACACTGGAAATATCTATCTGAAAGTTCTTAGATCTAAAAAGAATACATGTAATCACAAAATAGGACCGTATCATCAGAAATCTAAAATAGAATCCAGATGCAATGCTCTCTGGCTCCCTTCTTTCCACCTCTGAGCACACACAGAAATAAACTCCGGGTGTCTGCATGGCACCCTGTTCACAGTGGTCTATCTACTGGAAACATCTGGCAGCTTTGGTCACTTGATGTGAACCTGCCAAGCAGAAGGACTGTTGTATACCATTTTAACTGAAAAAAAAAAAAAGAAGAAGAAAATGCACCCTCTCCCAGCTTTGCCACTGACTAGCCAAGGGACTTTGTAAATCTGCCACATGGTTTCTTTAGTTTTCATTTCAAAACATTTCTCACATACATTGACTGACCTACCTTCTTTTTAAAAGGAGGCTACATACTGTCTTTTCTGGAAAAGGCAAAGTCATCATTCCAGTCGATTCAAGAGACATTTTTGAGAGCCCTAGACAGGGTGGAGAGGCCTGAGCCCACGGATGCTCAGCTCTGCAGCGAGCAGCCTCCTCTATTTATCCCAGTGTGCAGGGCAAGTATCATCTCCCCTGTGGGTGCTGTCCTGTGAAAAAGGTTAGAAACAACTGGACTAAGAGTATTGACTAGCCTGGGGTTATTTGCCCTGAATAACCCAACTTTTGAAACCGTGTATCTATTTTTTATAGCTTTCCTTTTGTTTCCTTCCAGTTCATTGCCAACACCTTGCTGTCCTGACTGTTCCTTCCTTCTTGTGTTCTTTAAGCAAACAAAAACAAAAAAAACAACAAAGCAATTAATCAAAATCACATTACATCCAACAAATCCTTTCTGAGTACCTAGGATGTGCTGGGCACTGTGTGTTCTGACAGAGAAGGTGCCCGCTGCATTCTTCGGGGGTCGGGGCGCGGGGGGGTCACACGTAAATTTTTCAGTAAGGGACACTAGGCCCTCTCTGACTACTAACTACACCCCCAAATCCTGGGTATATGTTTGAGACTGCTGCAAAATGCTTCTGGAGTTTTAAAACAAAGTCTCCAAACAGTGAGCTGAGGAGTAAGCTTCATCTGTGTACACATCAGCTGACTGCAGGCATACAAAACACACAAGCCCTGAAAGGGAACTGATTCACAGTCTTGGCTCCAACCACTACTAGTTGAAGTGTTGCTATTTCAAGCTCCTTCATCTGTCTCACTCTCAGGTTCCTATCTTAGAAAATGTGGAAAAGAATACCTACCTTCAGGATATTGTAAAACTTAGAGATAATATATAAGGCTTGGTCTTAACTCCAAGTTGCATATAGGTTCTACAGCCTATATTTGGAAATTGACCTGTTGATGATAAGTGTCAGTAATGTAGACATACATGAGGCTTGTTTCATTGTGCAAGCATTAAGATTATTATACTGAACACCAGTGTCCTCTGTAATGCTTTGTGCACAGTATGTCTTCAAAGTTTGCTAAAGGAGTAAAGAAATGATGGAATGCAGTTTTTGACCTAAGAATGGGAGCTTGTGCTAAGTTGGCTCTGGCCAGCTTCCCTTTTTGATCACCTCCTTGAGATAAGCTTGCTTGCTCGGCACAGCCTCTGGCTCCTAAAAGTGGAATCACATAGCAGTGTGATATTGGACAAAAATATGTTTCCCATTGTGGCTGTGCCATGGAACAACACTACCTGCCCTCTTGGGACTCTGATTTTTCATCTATAAATAAGGATAATAATAAAGTTACTGTGAGAATTCATGAGGAAATATCTACAACACACCCAGCACTGAACCTGGCATTTAATTGATATTCAGTTGGTGTCAGCTTCCTGGCCCACCCTTTTTATCTGTGATAAACTTAGGCCAATAATTTAATTTTTCTGAGTCCCAGTTTCCCCACCAACACAATAAAGACAATAACACCCACCTTGGCAGTCTGGTGAGAAGCGACCAAGGTAGTGTTTTGGAAGTGTCTGCTGGAAGGTCTGTAGCGTGATGTGGACTTAAACATTGCTAATTTCCCTTCACCCTACAGAATTATTTTTATAAGTTCTGATTCATTGGAAATTCTAATCACTGAGGAATGTGTGTGTGTGTGTGTGTGTGTGTGTGTGTGTGTGAATTTCATTTGCCCAAAAGCCACTGTATATTTTAAAACCATTAAGAAAAGCCCATTGTAATCTACATGCCCCCGGAACTATTTCTCACGTCAGAAGGTTCGGAGCTCATATGGCACACTCATTTTGAGTGGCTGGCTATCCAAGCCAGAGTTGAGAATCTGCAGAATGCTAAGCAGTCACAGTCACCCGCTGGGAGAGCGGCTGCACGACCCTGAGCCATGTGGGAGATGTGCAAATTTGGACCAGCAGAAATAGCAGCATCAGATAATGTCCACAGGCTTGCTCTACAATGGAGTTTATTATCATTCCTGTGAATGAAGTGGGAAAGTGCTGTCATCTCTTCCTGCGGTTTACTGAGTTTTCATTGACAAAAAATAAGAACGCTTTTGTTTGCTAACGCACTGCCCTTTGCCATCCAGCTATGGCCCAGCCGTGTGAAGTTGCACTTGATGTTTCAATGGAGCAGATCTCCCCCAATGAAAGAAAAGGTTACTTCCCCCATCATCCTCCCCTGACCACTACCCTTGCCAGATCCTGTCATGTGCTCAAGAAGGAAGACAAAGCAAAAACAGAGCAGCCAGCAGAAAAACCACTTCTCACTCTCACTCCGCTCCTATATCCAAAATACGAAACCAGGGGCCAGAGGCGTTATCAGGCTCTGTGGTCAAGGCCCTGACTCCGGTTATGATTCTTACGCACGGTCATGGACGGCACATTGGAGGTGGCCATGGCATCTCAGTGGCATTATTTTGAAGCCTATCCTGTAAACACTATTTCTTCAGAAAACAAGAGAAACATTGCAATTACACCTTCTTTAATTACAGTCCCATTCTGAGCTCACACTCTGAGCAGGTTCAGTTGAATCTGAACCCCCATTTTAAACAACTCCCACCAAAAAAGAAAATTGAGGTCCGCAGAGGTCAATGATCTGCCTGATTTTTACCCAGTTAATAAAGGCCAGAGCCAGAACTGGAACCAAGAGGAGAAAAAGCCTTTTTTAGAAACATAGGTTCAAAAAGCACTGTTAAGCTGAAATGCATACTGAGCATCAAGCACAGAGCCTGGCTTAAGAGTAGTTATTCAAACATGATTTCCTTTCCTCCTCTAGAAAAGGAAAACAATCTGGTTAATTGTGGTACTGCCACACTGCGGGCCCCCTTCAATCAGCAGAAATCATTATCACCCCAGAAGATGACGACAACCACAACATCAGTAATAAACGACAATCACTCTTGACACTGTTGAATGGCCATTGTCCGACCAGATTATCAGTCTCAAAGCTTTAAATACAATGTAATCCCAACTGACCAAAGAAGAAAGGACAGGTCACCAAAAGGGACATCTCTCCACTCACACTGACAACCAGAAACATAAAGAATGAGTTCCCCTAGGCCAGATCTCAAGTGTTAAAGGTAGTGTGACCACACAATTAATCACCATATCAGGGCAAGCTGCAAAATGGAAGGGCATGCTGTGAATAATTACTCTGGGATACAGTACACACACCAGACTGTCCTGGGTAAACCAGAACACATAGTCACCCTAGTTTAGCAACTTTTAGCTCTAAGTCCCAGGAAGCCAATGCATTCTGTTGCAAGGAGCTGGCATGAGTGAAGAGAAAGCCAGACAGCTCTGGTTGGATCCCTTGAGATTCTAGGCTCTTGAACACATTGAAGAGGGGCTTGTGGCACATGCGCTTGAGGACATAATGGAATTTAAATCTCCTCTGGGCGTACAGGGACGCATGTCCCCTTGTTCACTTCCACTCCAGCCAATAAGCCCCTTTCCACTTTGGGAACTTTGCACATGATGTTTTCCATTCTTCAAATGCTCTCTCCACCTTTCAAAACACTTTAAGCTGTGTGAAAATTCCTTGAATACTGAATTAGTAATAAGAAAGTACCTTGATACATAGTTAATTCATAACAAATAAATGGTATTTGCAGTTCTAAATGATATTTTTTCCCAGTTGAATAATTCATTCTGCCCCCACCACAGTAAAATCCATCTCCCTAGGACCTAAGGAATGTCCCTGCTGGCTCTATTCTGTGACCTTCCCTCCTAGATGGGATTACAAGAACCTTGCTAATTTCTGAGGACTTCATTCATTTTCCCCTGGTGGACATGCAAATTGTGCCCTGTTCCTGTGCTAAGCACAGAAGATATATTTTATTTTCTTAATCTTATAGGAATTTTATGTAGCAGATACTATTATCAACACCATTTTATAAATGGGGAAACTGATGCTCAGAAATTAACTTGCCCAAGATCACACAACTACTAAATGGCAAAACTAGGATTTAAGCTCAGATCTGCCTGATTCCAAATCCTAGGCTCTTAACTCCTATATTAGAATAGCTAAGTCACAGTTTTTCGTAATTATGTTCTAGTCCTGATCATAAGATCTGGTCGTCTTCGATTACACTTCAATGACTCCCAAATCATTAATGTAAAGTCTTCCTTTTACCTAGAAAGTCTTCATTCTACAGATAAAGATCATCCGGAGAGATACGCCCTGGAACGATTTCCCATGTCATGTGCATCAACAGAAGCTTGGACACAGGTATCCCCCTGTGAAAATGTCAGTCCCTTTTCCATTGGCTGCTCTCACCCATAGTAAGATAAAGGTAGTGTTCATCCAAAAAACTCTATCTCTGACCTCATGTCCCAACTCCACTGACTTAAATAACAACCCTTAAGTAAAGAATAGAACTTTCTTTCATAGCAAGCCTGGAAAAAAATGCCCATTTCCTGCTTCCTATCACACAAGCCTCTGGGCACCTCCACTGAATTTCCTCTTGCTTTCTTTGGACAAGCTTTCTTTCCACTGGTTGGTTTCTTCCCAGGTGTGTTCCTTATTGGGAGGTGGGGGTAGATTACCACCTACCCCCTGGGACTGCCAGGCCAGAAAAGCCTTCCAGTGAGTGTCTGTCAGAGGAAGAAAGAACAGATGTGTGACCTGAAATGAACTGGGTTTGGAGAAAAAGCTTCAGCTGTCTCTGGTACCTGCTGTTTGCAGGCAGTACCTACGAGCTGCCGAGGCCCACTGAGCAGATGCCACAGGAAAACTGTACATCACTATGTTAGTAAATCAGTCAACATAGATGTCTTGTAAATTCTCTCTACTGGTTCAAGGTGGCCAAGATCCTGAGATACTATAAAAACTAAAAATACTACATGAGCTATGTTCCAAATTTCCAAAATCTAAATATTTTTTTTATTTTCTCTTGGTGCATTTTTTGTTTTGCAAGTATTTCTCAGATAATTTTGTGTGACTTTCATGATATTACTATTATTAATCAAGATAAAATTATATTTTTACTCACAATAAGGCTTGATAAACTAATTAAAATGTCAGGTTTAATAGCAGTAATTTGAGGAGGAAAATGAGAATGGAACACTCATAGAAGACGATATACAAATCTGTTCTCCAATATAAGTCAGATGATGCCACATCACTGTATAAACCATATTAATTTCTCATGGCACTTAGAATAAAATTCTAAATACTCATCACAGCCTAAAAGGCCCAACTTAATCTGGCCCCCATGAGCATCTTTGATTACACCTTGTGCCATTTATCTCCTTACTCACTACCACTGGTTTCCTGAATATGACACCTTATCCCTGTCTCGGGGCATCCGCCAAGCTATTCCCTTTGCTGGGAACACTCTGCCCTCCTGTCTGCACATGGCATCTCCTTTATCCACTCAAGTCTCAACATAAATGCCACTTTCTCAGCAAGGCCCTTTCTGACCACCTAATCCAAATTAACATCTTCCCACATTCCACAAAGTCACCCTCTGGAACAATACCTATCTTGTCTCTGGATGCTATTTATTAACTATTTGAAATTTATCTTATTCACTTATTTCTTCCAAACTGTTACACATTCTAATAAAAGATACAATTATTACTCTCAGGTACATAAAAACATGTATCAAAAATTATATCAAAGATTTTATTTAGCTCAGTAATTAATGAGGCAATGAGAGAGATGTTAATGACCAGTTGAACAGAAAAGCTTCAGTGCCACATCTGATACTAGGCTGAGGAATGCTAAAATGAATTAATAAATTGATATACAACTGGCAAAAATGCTAGGTATTGACAGGGTAATAATCAGGTGCATTCCACCCAGGTACAGTTTGCATTACTAACAGTTTTCTATAACCTTTATCTCTACAGAGTTCTAAAATAGCCTAGTGGAAGACAAGACCACCACCCTCCACCCCTGTCCACAGCATCAAAGAATCTCCAGAGACTCCAGATCCATTGATAATATATTCAGGAATCTCTTTTGTCCATTTCAAAACCATCCACAGTTTTTCCCTATAATATTTACTACTATCTGAAATTATCTTTTTCCTTTATTGATTCCTTTTCCTAATCTCCTTACTCTGGAATGCAAGCTTCATGAAAACAGAAGCTTTGCCCACCTTATTCACCAGGGGTTCCCCAAAGCTCAGAAGCATGACTGATTTATAGCAGGTGCTCAGAAATATTTCTTGGATACATAGGTGGCCATAAGTACATGGGAAAAAGTCACACTCACAATTTTAAACATGCAAATTAAAGTAAGATAATCGCTTCTTCTTTTTCATATTGGCGAAGAATTTTAAAAGGTCCCCTCAAGTTCCACTGAGTATATAAAGAGAAGGCATCTGAGGATTGTCAGTCTTCAACAGCACCACCACTTCCATCCAAGGTGTGAGCTGCATTTCCTAGAATACCTCCCTGTGTGGTTCAGAGCTAGGGTTTGCCAAAGGGAAGAACTCACAGGAAATTTGGATGGCAGAAGTGAAGCAGAAGCCAGAGATCCTAGTGGCCAGCGTTGGTGGCTTTTTAGACCTTTTCATGAGTTCCCACTTTGGCCATTTGCGGTGGGTCTCCAACATCTCTGCAAGCTCTAACTCCTCCACCAGTCGCAGTGTTTTGCGCTGAAGTCGTTAGTGATGGTCTCTCCCATCTTCTGGCTGCAGCCTTCCAGCCCCTCACTCCCCACCCTTCCCACACTCCTGTAAGCCAGAATTCCTACAGTAAACTCTTTTCCCTAAAAAACTTGTAGTGAGTGGCTTTATTTTCTTGACCAAACCCAGACAGATACAGAAGGGATTCAAAGGCTGCTGGGAAAAATGTCTTTCTCTTCCATTCGACATTCAACAAATATTCATTTAGCAGTAACTCTGTCTTGGAGAGAAATTTGAGAATAGTCAAGCAAAAGTTCACAACCTTTGACCTAGTTGCTCCACTTCTAAGAATTAATCTATTCTAAAGAAGCAATTGTTAATCCAGACAAAGATCTAGGCATATGTTAATGGGGCAAAAGTAATACCCTTTTCCCAAATAAGTGATGACCAGAAGGTCCAACAATAGGAAAGTAGTTTAAAACTTAAAGTATATCCATAAGAAAGAAACATTATGCAACTTATATGAATCATGGTTTGGAGTTCTGGGGTTTTTTTAGTTACTTCATGATATGGTAATATTACCACAACTAAAGTTAAGTGAAAATGCAATATATAAAACAATGAAGTACATCCATTTGCTAAAATAAAAATAAAATCTTGCCACCCTCTATTGTATAGCACCACTGTGACTTTGGGCACATCCATTAACTTTTTGAGTACAATGAAGTGGTTAGGAACAAGCCCTCTAGAGTTTTCTACCAGGGTTCAAATCCTGGCTTTGCTACTTAATAAAAGTATCATCATATTAGAAGTCATTTGGCCTTTGTGCCTGTTTCTCCATCTGAAAAAATAGACTTAAAACTAGTGTTATTTCATATTGTTATTATGAGACCTGAATTAGATAAGTGATGCAATTTAGGGCAGGAATTGGTATGCAGCAAATTGAATAAATTGTATATCTTCCTCCAAATTTAAGTAACCTTCCTTCAAGATTAAGTAATCTGCCCAGCATCACCCAGCTAATAATTACACTAATAGAAAGAAACATGTAAATTGCAACATTAACATTTGCATTTTATAAACTTTCTCTCTTTCGATCTTCACAAGAACCCTCTGAAGGAGGCATTTGTAAAACGGAGTCCTATAACTGAAGCATCTGAAACTCAATAAAGGTGTGACTTGCCTAGGAGCACACAGCTAGCAAATGGAGGAGTAAGAACTTCATCCCAGATCAGGCAAAGTCCATCCTCCTAGGACACTTTCCGCTGGGTCATAAATGGTAACAACTTTAAATTTCAAGTTTCCAGTAATACTGTGATTCATTACATTATTCTTAACCTCTCACATGCTGGGATCTTTTTTCCCTAAGCATCAAGAACCAACTCTAAAGCACTATCATTGTATCAGAACCTAACAGGCTCCCCGGCTGGCAGGAAGCCCTAATTCATCAGTGTCAAATGCATGAAGAAATGCATGCATGTCAGAGTCAATGGGGAAAAGATAGAACAACTGTCTCCTACCTAGTAAGGCTTTATTTAAATAGCAAGAATAAGTGCTGAGATAACTAGCCATAAGAACAGTAACCAGTCAGCTCCCAAACAAAGGGTTGTCATCTCCCTGACTAGTCTCCCATCAACCTCAGTCAATAGTGCAATCCTATGGCACACTGAGTGCAGAATTTGACCCAAAAGCAGCACAGTCAGCAGGAGCATAGGCAATTGTTCTGATTAAATACAGCCTGCCAGGATTAAAACACCATAGGCTGTTTGTTGAACTCCTTTGTTTTAATGAAACAACCCCATTTCAATAGCAAAGATACAGCAGTGTGTTCCCCGGGCCCCGGAGAATGACAGATGTAATTGGTCTATGATTTAGTGTGGCTAATCTGCATCCAGTGTGGCTATTATAAGATGATCGATTAAAGCTGCCCGACGTAATTCCTCCAAGTCTCATTTGGAGGACTGAGGGGGCCAGTGCTCTGGGCATCAGCCTTCAGCAGCAATTTATCTCACCAATGTTCACCCTGGAAGGGAACTAACATTTGTTAACAGCTGATTATGCACCACGAGCTAAACTCAGGTATTTGCACAGACCATCTCTACCAATCCTCCCAGTGCCAGCATTTCACAGATATGCAAAGTATGGCTCAGAGAGGTGGTATAAGTCACTCCGACATGCATCTGGTATATGGCAAAGCTTGGGTTCAAACCCTGGAGTTACCTAGTTTCACAGATGTTGGTGTTGGTAGGGCAGGTAAGAGGTAGGCCTGCATGGGTTCAGTCCTGGCTCCTGTAAGTACTGGGAGAGAGCCTTGGCATGTTTCTTAAATTTACTTCATCCTCAGTAGTCTCATCTGTCAAGTGGATATCACAGTATTACCTATGTCATAAAACAGGCATGGAAAGTGAAGGAGATTGCATACAAAGCAAAGAGTAGATGTTAGTTGTTAACTATTATCTTGCGGATTATTGCTGACATCTCTGAGGTATCAAGAAATGAGCAAGTAGACTCCAGAGAATTCTACTGTTTGGATGACGTCACATCAATAATAAGTGCCACAGCTAGAGTTTAACTCAGCACAAACCTAAACACTCAACCAAATACTGTGGACTTTCACTGTATCTCCATTGATCCTCAGAACACACCAGCCAGATAGGGAGCACAGAAGCCCTAAGTAAACAGACAGATCAGAGCAATGAGGTGCCCAGACCCCAACACGCCCACGTTAGAACAAAGAGGCGAGTTTAAGCTTCCCCAACCCCATGATGTTTGTGGCACCCGTGCCATGAAGGTCAAGGCCATGGTCAAGATCTGGGTCTGGTACCAGATTTGCAGGTTGTTAACCATGAGACTCAGTCCCCTCCTCTGTGAGACAGAGGCAGCAATAGTCCCCAGTTCATTGCGTTGTTCTCAGTGTTAAATAAGTTATTGATGGGAAAATGTTCAGGACTGTGCTTGGCATTATTTTACCTGCTGTAGCCAAGTTTCATTGTCTCCACAGGGAAACAACACAGTTCTTACCTTCTATGATGGTAACAAATGTTAAATTATTCAACCCATGTAAAATGCTTGCCACGGTGTATTGGAAGCACTTAGTATAAATGCTACTTGTGTTCATCGAGTAGCGATAGTGATGGTAAATCATCACAACACAAAACTCCTGGTAGAGAGGATCCTCCCGAGATTGTTAGAGACTGGCCCACATTAGCCTGAATGATATTTTTGTTTGTTTTGGTTCCTTTCCTGAGAGAGTACTTGTTTACTCCTGAGTGAAGGTGATAATTCTACTCATTACCCCTAAAATGGGAAGAGTCCATCCTGCTAAAGACACAGGAAGACAAAGTTCACCTGTTTAGTATTTACCTCCTAGTAGACATGAGAACAGCACAGGGCAGTTCATGGGACATCCTGGTGGTTTCCGGGATGCACCACTACTTCCCAGAGCTGCACGTATCACACGGGTGCTAGAGAATACAGCAGGTATCTGAAGGCCTCCCAGCCTAACCTCTCCAAATGGAAGGTTGGTTGCGCATTTGCATGCTGCCTTTGGTTGGTGGTAAAGAACAACAATTCAGGGCAGCTGTCCCCCTAATGATCCCATTCTAATTTAAGACATTATGAATCCAAATCTTAACCCAAGAAATCGATGCTCATACAACCCACCCAGTTAATTCAAAAATGCCTAAGTACTTTTCAACTCCCTACCCAGCTGTGTTCTAGACCCCATGGGGGAAAAAAAAAAGATTCAGAAAACATGGTGTCTCCCCAGTGCTCCTTGAAGAGCTAACCCCACCCATCTCTTCAGCAGCAGTGCACCCCTCTCAGCCTGGCATTGCATTGACCTTCTTTTTGTTGCTTGCAACAACCTCTTTCCTACCCTCAGAATGTACAAATTTTGTATCCGCTTTCTGAATGGCTCTCTGGCCCCTTCCCTCCACCCCTCAGGACCTCTCCTGCTTGCTATCACCTACCTTGCAGGACTCAGCACACACATCACACTGAAAAACTTCACCACATGCACGAGGCAAGGATGTGTGCGTCTACCTCTCCAGTCCCTTCTCCTTGCAGGCCTTATCACAACGACAGTTTAACCACTAACTGGGTTGAGTGTATAATGTCTATCTCAGCAACTCAACTAGGCTGTAAGCTCCATGAGGGGACACCCACCGGTACCCCACCACCTAGTGAAACACTGGAACTCGGCTGCCACTCACTAATAGTGTGTTCACTTGTTTCAATAGTTACAAAGGAGCGTGACATATTTTGGTGTTGTTACATTTACTTTTGTTTTTGTTTTATTTTTTTAGAAGAGGAATAGTGGTAGATGAAGTCCCTTAGAGCCATCTGGTATTAAAGAATATCCAAATACCTGTTCTCAAAATACCTTTTTTCAAGTAAATTCCTTTATTCCTTCACTTTGAATCAGTTGAGGGATCCAATATTGCATAGAAATAAACCCCATGGATTTTGGTAGTATCTACCAAAGTTAACAGTTCATTTGCTCTTTCACCCATTAATTCCACTCCTACAAATCTAACCTACAGAAACACTTGATAAAGCATGAAATGGCATATGCATACGGGCATTAAGTGTACCATTATTTGTGAGTCTGAATATCAAAAGTAACTGGAGAACCATGTGGCCATATGAAAGGATAAGGATTCTCACTATATTGCAATAAGGATAGTTCCCCAGGGCATATTGCAAAGTCAAAAGTAGGCAAGTGTGGAATGGTTGTATTACTTTTAGTCTAAGAGAATAAAATAAGAATATCTATATGTTTCAGACACTTGCAAAAACAACACCACTAAAAAACACTGGAAATAAAAACAAGAAACTCACGGAAGTGGTCACCTTAAGGGAAATGCCTGGGGGAATGTGGGGGGGTGGCGGGGGGAGAGATGGAAGAAAAACTTCCCAGCATGTACCTTTCTGTGCCCTTATGCCCTCTGAGTTATGTGAGTTCATTACCTATTAAAAGTAACACTAATTTTTTTAAGTGTTTCTAAAATTGAAAATAAACCAAGACAAATCTAACCATCTATCAATTTAGTAACATAACCACACAGAGAAACGATTATTTTTTTCCCCAAGATGCTTAACTTTGATTGAACATCCGTAGTGGGATACGCTCCATGGACAAAAAGAACAACAAAGAAATTGAACGAAACCTATTTTATGTTAGTCATAAAATGTATATTGTTATCTTAGAACTTATTTTCTTTATCTCACACGATAAAGCAAATGAGGAATTATATTAATGATGGTTTAAGAGAATAAAAGATCCAGTTATAAAATTAAAAATGAACTATAAAACATGCTGAAGTGAAAATTATTAAATGAATGTATGGTTTTATTAATCGTATATTATCTATCTCAGCCCACTGAAATGGTCTAGCAGCAATGTCACCCCCAAGCAACGATTACTCCTAGCACTCAGATTTTGCTCTACAAAATCAGGATTTCTTGGGGAACTGGCTGCTTTCAGGACTGGATTAGGGAAAGCACAACTTGAGCCTGGAACATTTTGTCATGTTCAGAAGCAAAGAAGCTTTCAAATAGTAATTGGACATGCCAGCTAGAAAGGAGCCCACGCTGCCCCAAATTGTGATGATTGGAGCTCTACCAGAAGCAGTCATTATGGTGGATCGAAATACATCAGACCTACGGAAACCATGAGTCCACAGGGATGCTCTAACAAGAGAAAACTTGGACAAAAATTCATTTAAAGTGGTTATTACTAAAGCAACATCTTCCCTGGCAAACCAGTAATTAAAGAGAAGTCATTCAATATTCATCTTGCCTTGTCAGTAAAAACTGTATTTCAGGGAAAACTGGCCCATTTATGACAGAATTATCTGTCCTATGGAAAAATATTAAGCAATAAATGTAGAAGGAAGGTTAGAATTACAAAGTCAACACCACCCCAGTCCTCATCCATGCTCGGGCGTGGAAGGCTGCTCTTCACACGGAAGCATAGGTAACAAAACGCAGTCTGCACAGAACGGGACAGAGCTTCCAGGGAGTCTGTGCGGGCTGAGGCCTGGAAATGAGCAGAGTCAGAGAACAAGAAGGCAGGAAGACCTGTCAGATGGAGGGATTTTCAGGGGAGGCTGGGAAAGTGTGAGGACCTGCACTGGTCCTGGAGGGGACTGGGTCCCAAGAAACAGACGCACAGTCAGCACAAAACTGCAAACTGCACCATCAAAATGGTCCTTAGAAAATCCCTTTGGAAGGAGCTCTGTTGTGACCCAGTGCAGCAACTCTTGGGGACCCCACCACAGCCAGTGTCCTCACAGAGCTGGGATCACTTCACCATTTGAGAAATACGAGGTAGTTAGCCATTAAGGCTGATGTACGAAGATAGCATTATCTGAGAGACACGTGGGGATGGGAGCCGAGGGGAAAGCAAGAGTCCTGTCTCCCATCTTTGGCTTTCTTGGGGACATGTGGCACATTCAGGAGACCAGCTCCCCACTACTGACATTGTTTATACTGGTCTCTGTTGTCCCCATCTCCTCTCAGTTGTAACCGAGAATATCCACATAGTCAGCCTCTGTTGTTGAGTATTCATGGGCAAAGGTACATGAGAAGGGGTGAGGGACCAGAGATGACACTTGCAAAGTGGGCAGGGGTCACACTGGGAAGGGGCCATGTTGCTAAACTAAGCAGCTTAAATACTGGAGCGGAAGAAATCTCTGGAGAGAGGTTCAAGTGGAATGTGGCATGAGATGTGGGCTTTGTGAAGATGACTCTGATCTCCCTGTGAAGAAGGGTATGGAGGCCAGGGGATTTGGGACAGCATAAGGATGCAGACACGTAAGGAAGCCACTGCCATCCGTGTGTTTAAATCTGGCTTCGTTTTCAGGTCCTCCTTGAGAAGCCAAGCGTGCCATGAATTAGACTTGGATGTGAAGTTTTAGGTCTGAAGGCAAAAGTGGACACCAGCTTTGGAACCCCAGGGCACATGGAGAGTCCACTTAGGGATCTAGACTCTTTAACCACAGAAAGCTAGTGGGAGAGAAGTGGCTGGCTGCCACTGAACTCTAGTTAAATGAAGGGGACTGTGGGGTGTTTCTTCCCAAGAACTGACCATAGTAGAGGGAACTATAAATGGGGCCGCCAGGAAGGGGTCCCTTTAAGGCCAACCCATCTACAATACATTCAAAATAGCCACCACTTACAAAAACAAACCTCAACTTCCTAAACAGCCTACTTAGCATATATCCATTCACTCACCAAACTTCACTGAGCATCAACTATGTCAGGGACTACACTATAGGTTAGGTTTACAAAAACTAGAAATTAACCCCCCAGGAAGCAAAGACCTGATAAGTGAGACAGACAAGTGAACAGGAAATTCAGAATAGGGTGGTGGGTGCTCTGACAGGGAAGAGCCCAGGGGAAGATCTTTCACCAGGCCAAGGCTACTGACTTCAGGGAACCTGGGAAGCCATGCCTGATGGTAACTGGATGGGAACAGGCTTTTTATTATAGTCAAAAATATCATTAGCCTCAAGTACGAAAAATGCAAGAATTCTGGTCGATTTCATTTCCATCTTGCCTCAGCATCACCCAAATAAGTTTTTTGTTTCCAGCCTCATTGTAAAAATATCCCCAAGGTAAACAAGCTAAGCTAGTTAGCAGCTATAGTAAAATGAATGAAATTTAATTATGCAGTGATACAGTCATTCCCCCTTATCCACAGGGGATACTTTCCAAGACACCCAGTGGACACCTAAAACTCCAAATAGTACCAAACCCTATATATATACTATGTTTTTCCTATACATACCTATGACAAAGTTTAATTTTTAAGTTAGATACAGTAAGATATTAATAACAATAATAAAAAAGAGTTATAACATTATACCACAGTAAAGGTTATGTGAATGTGCTCTCTCTTAAAGTATCTTACAGTACTGTACTGACCCTTCATCTTCTTCTGATGACATGAGATGATAAAATGCCTACATGATGAGTGAGGTGAACGATGCAGGCATTACGAGGTAGCGCTAGACTACTGACCTTCTGATGATAGCTAAGAAGGAGGATTATCTGCTTCAAAACCACAGTTGATCTCAGAGAGTAAATACATGGGAGGACTACTATAACTGTCACATAAGTAAGAGAATTTTGTTTTAGGAATTTGAAACTTGGAGGTGGGAATGACTGTTTTACTACTTTGCCCTTGAAAGCTAAAACAAACAGTGATGATTGACAGATCCATGATAGAAACAGAGATGAATGATAGACAAGGACTTGCTAGATGTAATATCCAACAAACCCTCCTTTTACATCTCTGATGCACTCTTTGCTATGCGTGGTTACTTGCTTCTTCAAAATTCTTAAAGGAAAATAAATCTCAGTTAATCCGAAAATTCTGGTGAGTTTGGATCTAACAACATGCGATGTGCAAAAACACATTTTATATCCAGATGCCCATCAACTGGTGAATGCATTTGCAAAACGTAGTATATTACTCCATTATAAGGATGATGGAATACTACTTGGCAATTAAAAACAACCAGCTATGATACATACTATACCACAAATGAACTTCAAAAATATTAAGCTAAATTTAAGAAGCCAAGTGAGAAAAATATATATATCATTTACATGAGATGTTTAGAATGACTACATGCTTAATCTCTAAGAAATGTCTATGAAAGGCAAATTTGCACAAAGAGAAAGCAGATCGGGTTGTTCTTGGCTAGGAGCAGAAGCAGGAATTAACTGCAAACAGGCACAAGGAAACTCGTGGGGGTGATGATGTTCTAAAGCTGGATTGTGGTGACAGTTGCCCAACTGCATAAACTTACTAAAATAATTAAATTGAACACTTGTAAAGTGTGGATTTTATGATGTAGAAATTACAGTCCAGTAAAGCTATTAGCACACATACTTCATCTATTTTTAATACAGGTAAATAGGAAGAATTTGAAGATAATGACATGTAGCTACCTTATACTGAGAACCTTATATTAAGCCTCTGCTTAATCTCCTTTACTCATCTTAAGGCAAATTTCCACCTAAGCATTTCCTTAGCCATTCTGCTTTTACACACCATAGGATACTGCCTGGAAGCCCAGGACTCTAAGGTTAACAGAGGTGGACTATGAAAAATTAAGATCCAGTCTCACCCCCACCTCCATCTCATCCCAAAGCTCATGGGTGTTCCAGAAAACTTTCTTCCAATGTATCATCTCCAGTGAATCTTAACTATTTTGTTTAGCTATTTCTTCATGTATTAAGGGTATTATTATCTACTATTAATACTAATAGTATTAAGAGCAGAGAGAAAATAATTAAGTGAAAAATACTAGCCTAGAAGCCATGCAGAAATTCTCAACAAAATATTAGCAAACCACACAGATTAATAGTGAATTACACACCTTGACTAAGTGGGATTTGTCAAAGGAACACAAGATTGTTTTAGCATCAAAAATTAAAAAACACATGATCATCTCAACAGAGAAAAAAACACATTTGACAAAATCCCACTCACATTCATGACAAAAAGTTGCATAAAGTTGAAACAGAATGGACCTTCTCACCATGACAAAGGAATCTACAAAAACAAAGAACAAAAAACATAGCTACCATCATATTTAATGGTAAAACACTACATGATTCCACTTAAGATCCAGAACAACAACAAAACTGTCTGCTCTTGGCACTTCTATTTAACATTATACTCAAGGTTCTAGCCAATGCAATCATGCAAGAAAATAAAATAAATGGTATCCAAATTGAGAAAGAAGAAAAACTGTCTTTATTCAGGTCTGACATGATCCTGTAGGTATCACTTTCTAAGGAATTCATAAAACAACTAGAAATAATAAACAAATTCAGCAAGGCCACATGATGGAAGATCAGTATGAAAAAGATTGTATTTGTACTAGTAATGAACAATCTGGAAATGAAATTAAGAAAACAATTCAATTCACAATGGTATCAAAAGAATAAAATACTTGGGAAAAATATTAAGAAGTGTTCAAGACTTGCACACTTAAAATTTCAAAACACTGTCTAATTAAATTAAAGCTCTAGAAATATAGAAAGACAACACATGGGCATGTATTGGAAGACTCAATAGTGTTACAGTGGAAATTCTACCCAAATTGATCTACACAAACCCTATGAAATTCCCAGCTGTGTTTTTGCAGAAACTGAAATAGCCAAATAATATTGAAAAATAAGAATAAAGTTGGAAGATTTACATGTACCAACTTGAAAATTTACTGTAAAACTATACTAATCAAGACAGTGAGGTATTGACCTAAGGATAGTCACATAAACCAATGGAATTGAGGGTACCCCCCAAAAAGGACCTCCTTACATTTGCAGTCAACTGATTTTCAAAAAAGGATGCCAAGAAAATTCAATAGGAGAGAAGATTTTTTCAGCAAATATTGGGGGGACAATTGAATATTCACCTGCAAAAAATATTAATCTGGATATCTACCTAACACCATACACAAATACTAATTTAAACTGATCAAAACCAAAATGCAAGAGCTAAAACTATAACACTCCTAGAAGAAAACACCAGAGAAAAATCTTTGTGATCATGGGTTAGGCAATGATTTCTCAGATACTACACAAAAGCACAAGCAATACAAGAAAATATTGATAAATCAGCTGTAAAATTTTAAACTTTTATGACTCAAAGACACCATCAAGAAAGTAAGAAGATATCCACAGAATGAGGGAAAATGTATGCATATCATATATCTAGTAAGGCATCTATATCTAGATTATATAAAGAATTCTTACAACTCAGCAGTAAATAGACAACCCAATTTAAAAATAAGCCAAGGATTTGAATGGACATTTCTCCAAGGACATACAAATGGTCAATAACCACATGAAAAGGTGCTCAACATCATTACTCATTAGGAAATACAAATCAAAACAAGATACCACTTCACATCCAATAGAATATTTAGAATCTCAAAGTCAGATAATAGCAAATGTTGACAAGGATGTGGAAAAACTGGAACCCTTGTATATTGTTGGAAGTCTAAAATGGTAGGGGATGTTGCAAAACAGTTCAATGGTTTCTTAAAAAAATTAAACATAGACTTACCATACAACTCAGCAATTCCACTCCTAGGTATCTGCCCAAGAGGAATGAAAGTTTGTGTCTTTAAAAAAAAGTTTGTACAGAAATGTTCAAAGGAGCATTATTAATAATAGCAAAGAAGTGAAAAAATCCAAATGTCACTGCACTTTTAATATGTATTTGTTAACCCAACTAACTTGAACGTCAGTTTCTCTTGCTTTTTACCTTTGTTCCTGAACACTTCAAATAGTCAACATTTTGTATTCTAAAGATGAGACTTCCATTTTACCATCTTAGCTATTTCTGCAGCCTTATGCCCTTCCCCAGTCTCTCCCCTCCCAAGCGCTGCCTTTGCTATTGTCCTTACAAAAGTCTTCTGCCGTTGCTGGGCAACAAACTGTCCTACATCTGCCTTAAAATATTTGTTTGACTGTTTTCAGGGAATTACTAGTTGATCTTTTGAAAAATTGTTTTCACTGAATAGGTTTACAGGGAACTGGTGTTTTGGCAAATTGCCTTTAGGCAAATGGATTTTCAGAGACTGACTGAGCACCAGTGAACAACTCAGTCCTTCTGTACTGTCTGTCTCCCCACAGCTTCATTCTTCATTCACATAAATGAGTTCATTGACAGTCACATGTTTTCATTGTTTGAGCCTCTCAGAAGCTTCCAGACTTGGAGACCTTAGCTTGTCAGCTCAGGTTTGTTGACCTGCCTATGGGTCATTGTTAACAGAGTTGAAGGGTCCAGACCAGATAGCACAGACTAGCTGCCCCCTTCTCTTCTTTTTCAATAGCCATGAAATCCTTTTTTCAAAAGCATCCAGAAGTCCTTCATATATTCAAGGAGATGAAAGAAGACAAGTTCTTGGAGACTTGGAAGCCATTAAGCACACCCTCCACCATGCACACACCTCTTCCTCTAGTAGCCACTGAGTTCCTTGGGAAGTGACTCGGCATTCTGCATAAAGCAGTTGAAAAATTACTAGTTACATCCAATCATGTCTTTTCACAAACCAGAAAACTGAGGTCCAGGGAGTCCCAGTGACTTTGGTCAACTTCAAAGGGAAGAATAAAAAATAATGATAGGACCTGAACTCCCCTGAAAATGTGAGTAACTACAGTCAAATCCCACTATTTGTTACAGAAATAGCCTATGGTGTCCAAGTGGCTCTTCCCAAACTGACAGTGGAGAAAATGTGGACTTCTAGTCTATCAGATCAAGTTCCAGTTGTATTTCTTCCTGTTTATGTGAATTTAAGCTTCTGTTAACTTATCTGCACCTCAGTTCACCTATAATGAGTGGATAAAAATATCTGTGTTCTCAGATTGCTGAGGATTAAATGAGCTAATATATGTAAGTGCTTAAACATCTGCATGAGAGAAGGTGCACAAAAAGTCTTTCCCTTCCCCTTCCCCTTGCCTCTTAACCTTTCTCTCCTGCAGGCATAGGAACTAAGGATTTGAGCATGGGTTCCATCTTTCAAATGCAATCATCTCCAAAAGAGTTACCAACACTCGAAATAATCTAACCGCAAGTCCGAATGAAGTTCACATTGATCAGTCAATTAAAACCCACAAAGTAAATAAATGCTACAGGGAGCAGCAAATAAAGCCGAAAATAGTTAAAACCATATAAATTTGCATTAGAAATATCACTTCCCTTTGACGTCTCTCACACATCTATCAACCTTCTTTTGGCTCTTTAAACAGTCTTTTCCCCAAAACTCGACTGGTAGTTTCCAGTGTGTTTATAAGACACATATGAACCAGTAACTTTCCTAGAAGTTCCCAAACTTAGCTGTTCTCCGTCATTTAGGCTCTCAGAGGAAACAGTGCTGAAGGCCTGCTGGCTGGTTATCTTCTCCAATTCCCAGGTCAAGGTATTCCTAGAGAGCTCAACTATGTACCAGTGGAAGGAAGGCTTCCACAGAAAATTTGGAAATGACACTCTCGGGGTTTACCTGGAATTCTTATGAAGACTTCAGCTGGAGAGAAGAGAGAAGGAGGGTAGGAAGGGAAATATGTGGATCAAAACTGCTGGAAAACAAAAGAGAAGAGAGCAATCTCTAAAATCTAGTTTGCCCTGTATTCTTGAGGGTGAAAGGTCAAAGCAGGCAAAAGAATAACCTTGGAGGTTGAAATAGCCCAAGATACTTCCTCAAGGTCATTCTCATAGCTATCTTGTTGAAAGCCTTTTATATAATAGACATCAGGCTAGAAGCTTTTTAGCTATCATCACATTTGAACCTTGGACCCCCATCTAAGACTTCTTAACCCTTACTTCTGAAGGAAGGAAGAAATTTTGAACTTTGATCCCCCCCAAATGACAGTTTTATCCCAATAATAAGACACAAAAGATCTCCACTGGGACCACTCTGATTTTCCTTCACCACCCCTGAAATGCCTCTACTTTAAACACATCAAAAGTTCACTATTGCTTGTACACAGTACACCAAGCTCCTTACGTTGGCCAAAAAGCCCAGCATGGCTTCATTCCTGCTTCCCTGTCCTGCCTGCTGTTTTCCCCTCGTCCCTCCTTTCATCCTGTAAGCTCCAGACCTACACCACGGTGTGCCCTCTCCCTGCCCCTCTCCCCTTTCCCCTTCCTCACTCCGGCATGTATTTTTTCTGTCCCTCTTACCCACTCGGGGTCTCCCTTTGACTTTACCTGGGCCTCTCCCCAGCACTCGGCCCCTTCCCATCCCCTTGTTAGGTAACTCATCCTCAGATTTTCAGACCCCAGCTTTAGTGTCACCTTCCTTGGTAAGTCTTCCCAACCACCCGAAGGTGACATTAGGTGATCCCTTAAGACTGAGCAGCTCCTCGTCATGGACCCATGAAACCACACATAGACTCTGATCACCAACTATCAGAGTCGGAAAAACTTATTCCAGACTTCTCAGGGTTCTGGCTGGGAACAGCAACCATCAACGGACATTTCTGAAGTGTTAGAGTTAGAATATGAGTGCCAGCCCCTTTCTGGGTGACTTCACCAACACAGGCTCATGAGGTGATGGGGATACTCTGCTGTGCAGGCACCCAGGTCCCCAATCCAGTTCTGCCTAGAAGGGGAACGTGTCAGCCTGACTTCTCTGTCCTTGTCTTTCTCTCTGTATCTATGTCTCTCATTCTCTCTCTCTCCTCTACTCCGTCACACCACTTCATTTATTGCACAAGTTGCTGATGAAATATTTCTTATCAAGTCATGCATAATTGGTTTAATGTCTCAGTCTCCCAAGAGCATTTGCATTTTAATAGGAGATGGTATTTTATTAGCATTGATGTTAATTATTAAGTAAAATAGCATTCATTTTTATAGCACTTCAGAGTTTACAAGGCACATTTACAGAGAGTATCAAATCTATACTCACAGAGGTAAAGACACAATCATGTTTTCATTAAAAGAAAACAGTTAACTGAAATTATGCTTTCTTCCTGTTTTGACTCTCCCCTTTACTTGAGAGAGGGTGCAATTTAAACTGAGGGATTATATGCAAACAACAAATGATGCTAAAGAGATTGTGAGGTATTCCTACATTTTAACAGAAAAATTTTATTTTGTCATGATTAGTAAAAAATGCTCATTGTAATTGTAGGGATCAGGAGCAGGCCACTGCAAGAGGTGCCATTGTCACATGCAGATTTCTGTGAGCTGAAAACCATCAAGGCCCAAAAGACTCAGAAAGATACTTTGAAAATCATCAAGGCCCAAAAGACTCAGAAAGATACTCTTCAAGTGCATGAAAAGAATCTGGATGGAAGAACTACTCCAGGATGAGACTTGTCGCCACAGACAGCTATAGTCTAATGTAAACTAAGGTGACGGAGAGGAATGTGACAAAGCCTGTTAAAAAATCCCCTCTGTGCCCCACTGTTTCTGTGTGGCACATCAAGTATTTTGTTTACCAAACATTTACTCTTTGAATATTCCTGTGAATTCCTTCCCTTCTCCTCTGAAGTCTCAGCTCCCTGCCCCCTTCTATGTTCAGGATGACATACGCACCTCACTGTCCCTGAATGTCTCTGAAACCCATATCTATGGCTTCCTTGTATGTACGGAATTAAGCTTTGGGGTTTTTCATCTGCTAATAGGTCTCATGTCAATTTGATTCTTAGATCAGCTAGAAGAACTTTGAGGGGTTCTGGGGTAAATGGCAGAATTTCCAGGATCTCATGCCTAGCTTTAGTCCATTTACATAACAATGGGTCTTTACTACTGCAGAGCCTTGAAGTCAATAGGGGCAAGGGGTGGGGAGAAAACTGCCATTCCTGGTGCCCAATTGGTCTAGTGCCAGTCAATCACCACAGGCCCGGCCAATAAAGTTCCCCCCAGAAGTGATGGGAGGGGAGGAGAGCATGAGTATCCCTGGAGGAGAGGGACAGAGCAGTGCCCGGCTAGTGATGCCAAGCAAGCTGTAAGAAATAAAAGCCTTTCTCCCAACCTACCCTGCCCCTTGTGCCCCTTCGGTTTCACCAGATTAATAGGGAATTTGGGCCAGGTGGGGAACTAGCTTACTCCAGGAGCTATGGGGATAGAGAAAATTTCTTCCTCCCCAGCATAACAAATATAAGAAGCAAAATTATAGCAATCAGTCATCATTAGACAAGGGTAGAGTTAATGTTCATGATTATACTGGAAACAAAAAGCTGGGATGTTAAGACATTTTGTCTAGCTTCCAGTTTTGTCCTTTTCTTTGCCTTCTCTTATACTTGGAAATCCACAGTAGAAGAGAACATGATGGTCTTTTCTTGTTGGGTCTCAGTTCTCTGAATGCTGTCACTGAAGGCTTTGAATAGAAGGAGGGATGTGACATGTCACGAGAGGAGAATTTTGCAAATCTTAATCAAATGGCTATGGTTTTCTTTTTTTTTTTCAAATCTTAATCAAATTGCAATGAACTAAGAGACTAGAAGAGGAAAATATTACCCAGAACACTAAAGATATAATTAGGTACAATACAGGGTTGTGGCCCTGAAGATGGAAAGCAAGGGAAATGTGTGTAAGTAATATGAATGTATCTTCCTGTCTCTGGCATTGGTTTAAGTAGCATCTTCCAGACATGTGAGGACTTCCTAAGCCAAGCAGCTCAAAATGAAGGAAAGCTGCTGTGGGTAAAACTGCAGTATTTCCAGAATCTCTCGCCTGGCCTTAGTGTATCTCCATGCAATAGGTGTTTTCAAGGGGTAGAGAGAAGTAGTCCATCTCCATATCAATAGGTAATTACAAGGGCCAGTGAGGACATATCTGGACCGGAGAGGTTAGGTGGGGCCTCTTCTTCTGCAGCCAGGTTAAAAGAGACACGGGAGAGCAGAAGTGGACTGCTTGTAAGAAATAAACAGGTTTCTCCCACTTTATTTCTCCCTTTGACTGATTTTGGTTTCAAAGGTATTTTGCCCCAGGATTTCCCCCCCAGAGTTACAGCTGCATTCAATATGATGATGCCACTATTTTTTGTCAGATAAAAATGTCTAACATTCTTTTAATAATTACTAAGAAGACTAAGAAATAGGACTGAGAAAAAATAATGACCATAGAAACAAATACAGGGGTGACCTATGTATTGGATCTAATACACATGAACTTTTAAAAAACTGTGTGTAGAGAAAATGGAAGTTCCATGGCCAGGATCCTCACCTGATACCCACTGTATACATGCAATGATGTAATACTTAGCCCACTGCACGGGTGCATACTTGTATACCCATCAGCGATAAGCCATTATTGTCTGTGTTGCTATAAAATAAGCTCCACCCAGTGCTACAGCAGAGCCTGGAGCACAGCAGGGGGAAGCAGGAGAGCCCAGAGAAGAGAGCAGAGACCGGAGAGCAAGAGAACGGAGGCTGGGAGTGGAGACAGAGCCTGGAGGGGAGGCAGCACCTGGCGCAGAGGCTGAGCCAGGGATGCAGAGACGGGCTTGCTACTTTAGACTGCCAGGTGCAGATGTGACTCTAACACTCAAACTACCTCTGTGAGAATAAAGCTTGGTATGAGCCCTTTTTACCTGCAATGTTCCCTTGTCATTTTTCGGTCTCACTGAATCCACAGTGAACTTGCCTCAGGTGAGACACTGTGTTAATGTGCTCAAAAACAATGATGACAGGATGTAGAACATTATCAGATAACTGAAATCTTTAAGAAAGAATCAAAAGGACATTCTAGAAGTGAAAAAGCACAAATAAAATCAGAAATGCAACTAATAGATATAACAGATGGCACATAGCTCGTAAAAGAATGAGTGAACTAGAAAAGATACCAGTAGAAATTATCTAGATAGAAGCACACAGGGACCAAAGAAATGCTGAAATACAAAAAAAAGAACATAAGAAACAAATGGACAATAATGAAAAAGTAAAACACATACGTAATTGAAATTTCACAAAAGGAAGAAAAACCATGCTTTCTACTATGCAATTTTCAAGTGCATGTGGAACACTTACCAAAAGCAAAGCCTCAATATAATTCAAAGGATTTAAATTGACTGAGATATATTTTATGATGGCACTGGATATAAACCAAACATCCATAACAGACAACTAGAAAATTCTCAAATATTTGAAACACATTCAATGACAAATCATATTAGAAAACATGTTAACTGTGTGATAGTGAAAACTTGACATTTTAAAATTTGTAATTCAGCTAAAGCATCTTTTACAGAACAAAAAGCTGAAAAGTCAGGTCTAACTATTCACCTCAAGATGTTTAAGTTTTAAAAAGAACAACAAATTAAAACCAAGGAAAACAGAAGAATATTATTAGGATACTCGATTAAATTCATGAGAAAAACAAACATGGAACTGAGAAATCAATTAATTCAAAAGTTGGTTCTTTGAAAAGTCTAATAAACTGAAGAACCCATTGCAAGGGAGAGAACAAATAACCAATGGAAGGAATGAAAATATAGATATCAAATGACATCAAAATGCAATATAATATAAATAAAATAATTTTATGTTAAAACATTTAACAATTTAGACAAAATGAACCAATTTCAAAAGAATATAAATTACCAAAACAGACACATAATGAAATAGAACATGCGAATAACATTATATCTAATGACAAGGCAAAAATTCTGAAATGTCCTAAAGTGCCATAAGGGCCAGAGAATGAGGGAGAGACAAGGGAAGGTCATCAGTCAATAGCCACAGGCCTTAGCTAACCAGAAACTCTACATTCCTGGATGAAGTCACTTCAACAATGATCTAGAAGGTCCCCAGGACCACTGCATCCCCACTGCTTGTGACAAGCATCTGACCATCATCAACAACCAATCTGTGAGCCTTCTCTATGGACTAACCACCTATCCCCAGATTCCTCTAGCATTAGCCCACCTCCTTATCTGTAGCCAATACGAATTTAAAGAACTTTCTTTCCTTGAGACCCCTCATAAATGTGCCCTGTTTCTTGAGTCGGGTGGACAAGCTGTTTCTGTTCTGGCCTTGCTGCTGGTGAAATGGAAATTTCCTGCCCCAGGACTCAGGCCTTATCTGGCTGCATCTGTAAAAGCTCAAGAAACCTTCTTATTTCATAGATCTCTCAGCCTCTAGAGTTCTTGATTTGTCACTACTAAATTAAGTTGAATTTGTAATTAAAAATCTTCCCACAAAGAAAACTATAGGCCCTGATAAGCACTTGTGAATTCTCTTTTGGCTACTTAAGGAAGAAGTGACACCAGTATTACACAAACTCTTCCAAGAAAGAAAAAAATGAGAGAACAATTCGGAATTCATCTTATAAGGCCAGCATAATTTATCTTCAAATCTAATAAGAATATTAAAACATACTATAATGGAGAATTACCTCTCAAGAAGAAAAAAAATCCTAAATAATTTATTATTTCAAATCTAAAAATAAATAGAAAGTATAATATGTTCCAACCAAATTTATTTATTCCAGAAAGGTCATTGGTATAGCAATCCGTAATATTTACCATCTTGATAAAATAAGAAGAAAATCACATGGTAATCTTTATGGATATGATAAGAATGATAAAAACTCAGTAAACTAGAAATACGAAATTTCTTTCTTAATCTGATGAAGAGTATTTATAAAAATCCTTCAGACATCCCTGTCTTTCTGGTCTGAAAAAAAAAAAAGCCTACAGCATACATTTTAGTAATGGTGAAATACTGAACAACATCCTCTTGAGATAAAAAATGAGACAAAGATATGCACTATAAATACTTCTATTTGACATTATACTAGAAGCCCTACCCAGTGTAATAAAAGAAGAAAATGAAATAGATAACCTAAGAAAGAAAAATATGATCATCCATTGATACTCTAATTATGTATACTGAGAATCCATAAGACTCTACACCTTACTTAAATTAACAAATGATTCTGTTCATTAAAAACCTTAAAAATACTATTTATTAAAAAATCAAACCACATCACATATCCAGTCAGTAAAGCTGACTAAAGATATGGAAGACTTCTAAACTGAAAAATACAATGAATTATGTAGAGAAATTATAAAAGATCTAAGCAAAGAGGAGAAACCACGGTTATAGATCAGAACACTCAACATGGAAAGGTATAATTTCTTCCAAATTGACTTATACATTCTATGCAAACCCTATCAAACCCCCAGAGGATTTTTTTCATGAATATTAACTACCTGACTCCAAAATTTATAGGAAATGAAAGAGTCAAGAAGAACCAAGACAATCTTGAAGAAGAACAGTTAGAGGACTTACACTACCAGCTATCAAGATTTATTATGGAGCTAGGGGTAATTAAGGCAGTGCAAAGACAAATAGACCAATGAAACAGAAAATAGCATACAAAAACAGACTCACACATGTAGTCACTCATTAATAACAAAGGTGACACTTCAGTTAAGTGAAGAAAGAATGCTCTTCTTAATTAATGGTGCCTTGATAATCCTGACTCTCTGCTTTATAATAGACACAAAATCTCAGGTGGATTATAAATCTAGATGAAAATGGTAAAATAACGGAGCTTCTACAAAAGACCTGAGAAGAATACCTTGACACCTTGAGTAGATAAAAATTTCTTAAACAAGGCAAACACACAAACAACCAATGTGTAGAAAAATATAGCAAATCTTAAGTCTTTTCATCAAAAGAAATCATAAGGAGGTAAAACACAATGGCAGGAGAAGCTATTTGAAATTCATGTGCCTGACAAAGGACTCAACACTGTATTATATAAAGAACTCCCTCAATCAATAAGTCAAAGACAAGTAATGAGGGGAGGGATGAGTAAAACATTCAACAGGCATTTCATAAAAAAGGATACCTAAGTGGTTAATAATCACATGAAAATAATAATAATGATAATGATAATAAGCAAAATCATTAGTCATAAGAACGATATAAGTTTAAACTGCAGTGTAGGGCCATTAGGTACCCACTAGAATGCCTAAGATAAAAAACACCATCAATAGTATATAATGTTAATGAGGATGTGGAGACATTAGGACATTCCTGCCCTACTGGCAGGACTATAACTTGGTACAACTTTAGAAAACCATTTGGTGGTATCTCCCAAAGTGAAATATATGTGTACCCTCTGATGCCACATTTTCACTGCTAGGTGTATACCACACAATAATGAGTACACAAATGCCCTAAAGGATGTGAATAAGAATATTAATAGCATGATTATTCATGACTGTGAAAACTGGAGACAACTTAAATGTCTTCAGCAGAATAAATAAAAAATGTTGTATATTTACATAATGAAATAATATACAATGAGGAAGAGGGACAAACCATTGCTACGTACAACCACATGGCTAATTCTCACAAACATAATGGTCAGTAAAACAAACCAGACACAAAATAGTATGTGTTCTATGGTTGCATTATATAAAGTTCAAAACAGATGTAATGAGAAGTCAGGGTTGGGGTTCCCTTGGGGGATGTCCTGGTAGGAAAGGTCATCTGGAGATTTGGTCACATGCTGTTTCCTGAACTAGGTAATAGGTACTGGGAAATGTTTATTTTTGAAAATTCATCAAGCTGTACTTTTATGATCTGTGTACTTCTCTGATATTGTTTTATAGAAGGATTGTCCAATAACAGGAGTAATTTTAACAAATTTGTGTGGCACTCCAAAATATTGCCCAATCTACTCTCCCATCCATGGGACTATTCAGTACTTTACCATCTTTTGGGTTTGGGTCCTGGAACACAATTCCAGTGTTTGTGAATGCGGTGGTGGGTGTGGGTTCCCCTACCAACAATTCTCAGGACACAGGTGGATGTCCTACAACTCAACCCAATTCTGACACCATCTACCTAGAAATAGCATCAGATCCCACAGGTTAAGGGCTCATCCTACAATACTGGCCCTCAACACACACCACTAAGGGACCACCGGTACCAACCCCTCTGTAAATTAGGTTTCCACAACCTCCAACTTGGACTCAATTAATATACTAACTCAGATCACAGAACTCAGAGAAACATTGTACTTACTAGATTACCAGTTTATTATAAAAGGATATAACTCAGAAACAGCCAGATGAAACAGATGCACAGAGCAACTTATAAGGAAAGGGGGCAGAGCTTCCATGCCTCTCCAGGCACGCTGCTCTCCCAGAATTTTAACGTGTTCCCCAACCCAGACGCTCTCTAAACTCCCTCCTTTTAGGTTTTGGTGTAGGCTCCATTACATAGGCATGATTGATTAACTCGTTGCCCATTGGTGATTGATTCAACCTCCAGCTCCTTCCCCTCCCCAGAAACTGGGAATGGGACTGAAAGTTTCAAACCTCTATTACAGGGTTGGTTCCCCTGGCAACCAGCCCCCATCCTTTTTAGGTGCTCTCCAGAAGTCACCTCCATTAACATAAACTCAGTTGTGGTGGAACTTTATGGCCCTGAAGTGATTTCAAAACCAAGGACAAGAGACCAAATATGACAAAGATGTACCCATAACTTTTATTACTCAGGGAATCCCAAGCGTTTTGGGAGCTGTGACCTAGGAACCATGGGCAAAGAGCAAATACATATGAGAAATCTCCTTTGATCATCAGAATGACAATATATATATTATATATATATATATATATATATATATATATATATATGTAAAAAATACGTAAATCACAATATTGTACCTGACTTTTAAATATTACCATCCAAGATATTCCCCTTAACTGAATGCCTGATGTGCTCTTGTGCTAATGATCAAGAAAAAATTCTTGTTGTTTTAATAGAAATGTATTCACCTATGATAAATCAATATTAATATCTTAAATATGTATACTTCAGATATGATAACATGGAGAATAAGGAAGGCTCTTTAAAAAAAAACTAAGACTTAATGAAAGGATTGTAACTAATAATGAAAATAATAGGAAATTAAGAATATGCAGAAAATTCTTGAGGTTTTTTTCCCTGAATTACAATGCCAATATCCGGCAGATTCAACTCTCCTGATTAAAATCCTGATGTAACTGAAAAGACAAATACACAGCGAAGTCCAAAGCCATTCTCTCCTGCTCTTTCACTGGTGAATCCTCCTTTACAAACGGCTCAGTTCCTGTGCACATTAGCCAACCAGCAGGCACATGGAAGCTTCAGCTGTTGTCTGCACCTAAGCCATGCCATGAACACCAAATTTTCCCCTCATGTGAAATACCTCAGTGGACAGCCCTAAACTCAGCTGTCTGATGTCCAAGCGGATGTAGAAAACAAGAACCTCAGTGGGGACAGGATTCCAAATGCATGTCTGCCTTCAGATAGTAGTCCCCTAACTATCTTCTTGCAACAGAACCTAGTCTGCAAAGGAGACAATTATCTTTTCTAGTGGGGGTTGCAGAGAGGAGAGGAAGAGAGCTGGGAAGGAGCGGGAGAGTTGGGGGATGGGAAACCAGCAAAGGCGGTGTTCGTTTTCAGGAAGCTGTTAGGCTGGATCTGTCCGAGCAGCTCGTATTTTTTTCAAGATGCGTTTTCTTTGAGGTCCCCCACTCCGGATACCCCAGTGCCCTCCTTTCGGCCCCAGCCCTTGCATCACCACGAGCCAGGGGAAGGAGCCTTGGCATGGCAGCGGTCACAGCTCTCTTGGATAAGCCTTACCGTAATCTTCATAAACCTCAACGCTCAAGGTGCAGAGGGAGATTGGAGGAAACTTGTTTTTCCGTTGGTTTCTCTCTGACTTCTGTGGCTAATCATTCCTAGAACAGGAAGCTGGAGTAATTTAGGTGGGAGACACTCTTCCGACCAGTCAGGTCTCCTCACCCTGCTAGGGTACAACTGATTAGGAAAAGCTTCGGGGTTACATAACCCCCTTCCTTCAGGGTGGTTTCTCGCCAAAAGGTGAATGGGTTGCCCACCCTTGAGAAAGAGGGCCGGGATCTCTTGTGTTTTCATATTGTTACTGCTGAATCGCAACGCCCCAGGAGGGCAGGAAAATGGACTCCATTCATTCAGTCAACAAGTGGCCATTGAGTGTCCACCAAGCCAGATTCTTGGAATCTATCAATAAACAAAATGAAGAGCTCTACCCTGATGGATGCATCGTCTAGTGGAGGGAGACAGCATAAGCAACAGTAAATAAGTAAATCATACAGTGTGTTAGAAGGTGGTAAGGGAAATCAATAAAAGCAGAGAGCATGGACACAGTGATGGTGAGAAGGGAAGCCAGGGGGTGCAATTCTAAACAGGTACCTGGCATAGGCCTCAAAAAGATGACATCTGAGCAAAGCTTGAAGAAGATAAGGGTGTCAATTATGGGACTCTCTGTAGGAGAAACAAAGTTCTAAGAGAGAGTGGTCCCATGTGTTCAAGGGATGAAAGTGGTCAGGGTGAGAGACGCAGAGAGACAAAGGGAGAGAAGAGGGGCAGGTGGTGTCAGAGAGATACAGGCCAGAGCAAACGGGGCTTTGCGTGTGATTGTTAAGGATTTGGGCTTGCAGAATCAATGAAATGATAACCATTGCTCCTCTGAGCAAAGCGGCAGAATCAGACCATTCTCTGTTGTGCTTCCTCTGGAGTAAGAACTAACAGGAAGGTCCTTCAGATATCATAATCAGCTGTCAGCATCAGAGGCCCCTGCATGCTTTTGGGTCAAGTCAGATGACCTTGAGGCCCCCTCATCTTCATTGGCCTGGGGGAGCAGGGGTGGTTGAAAGGAGGAGGGATGCCATCAGTCTATGAGCCTAACAATATGGTTTAAATCATTCAACTCTCAGGGGCTGAGAAAACAATTTTGAGGGTTTTTTTCCTGCAGAAGGAATGGCTTTACCTTGAGTCACCCCTCTCTCCCTTCTTCAAACTTCCTTGTGACCAAAGAGACAGATTCTAAGGACCACTGGCTAGGTGCAATCTACACCCTCAGAACACAGAGAAGATAAATGGCTATTCTGGACACTGGGGCCACTAACCCATGCTCCAACTCTCTGTTCTGACCACCCATAATGCTTTACGGGATGCAATCTTTTTTAAAGAAATAATGACACAATGAGCACACTATTATTTCAGTGATATGATAGATCAGGAGAAGTCTTTTTAGCTATCAGTTCCTTTTGAGCATGGCCACCAGCCTCTTGGACAGGACAGTTTGTTGCTCTGAAGGCAGGAAACCAAGGGAAAAAGACATGACACACTCAGAGAAAATCACGCTACAGCTATGCTGCTCTCACTCCTAAATTCCAATGAAAAATAGCAAGAAGGTGAGGTTAGGGGTAATGCATGGAGATCATTCAAGTAAGAATCACCAGCCATTGAAATTTGGATCGAGAAAATCATTTAGAGGTTGGCCAGCCTAATATTAACCTGAGGCCTATAGGTTCAAATCCAACTGGCAGATATGTTCTGTTTGAACTATACAGGCTTTTTTAAAAAATTTTGTTATGTAGTTGCAGGATATGTCACAAAATATTTGTATTTCTTGCTTCCCTTTAAGAATATGAGTATCTGGCAACACCAAATCTGTATCCCAACACAACTAGAGTTTAATAGTAGCTCTCATGTGAATCAGGTAAGTGGGGCCCAACTCACCCCAGCCCCCATCACTTACTGATTTCTGACCATTTCTTTCATTACAGCTCTAAAGTCATCGAGCCCTCATCTGATCTAATACCTTTGTATAAAACACAGAAAACTGAGGTTGAGAAGGAGGGAATAGTCTTCAGTCATTCTAGACACCCCCATAAATCCAAGAGCTAAAAATAAAAACCTCACAGGAGCTAAATTTACATAGGCCAGTCCTCCTCCAATCACAACCTGGCGGCCAAGGCTCCATAATACTCTGGGGTCCGGCTCTTGGTTATGTTTCAGAATTATTTTTAGTTTGGCTTTGATTCTGTTTCACACCGTGCCCCACATTGAGCTTCACTTGTGGCTTAGAGCTTGAACAAGCAAACAGGACTGGGGCCCCAGGCTATACCAGAGTTCAGGTGGAAACCATAAAACCACCACCTTTCACTGGAAGCTGGTGGAAACCAACTTCCCAGACTGGTTAGTGTCACTTAGACATTGGACTGGAGTCAAAATGGTGTGTCTGCCTGTCGCTCTTCCTCCCTTGGCACTGTGGCCTGGCCTGGAGCCAGTGGTGAAATGTACTAGAAAAGCCTGCTTTGGCACAGCATGACTCTGGACTTCTCCCGTGTGGTTCATGCCTCTGTCCCCACTTTTGGACTTTCAAAGGCTGTTCCATTTCTTACCCGTTCTCTCACTCTTCAGCAACGATATAAAACTCCCTGCATAATAACTTGCTGCTTTCCCCCAGGAAGTTCCAGCATCGGGCTTTGCAGTAACTGGGGAGGAAAAGGGTTCCATGAATCACAAAAAAGGTAGCGGAAGAATGTGGACGAACAGAATGCTTTCTTATTCATTCATGCACTTATTCACTCACTCAATCATTCTTTAACAAACCGGTATTGAGTACCTACTGGGCTGGGTGTTTAGAAGATCTAAATGTGACTGACATATTTGTCCTCCTCTCAGGGGCCTCACAAAACCAAATCCTGACCTTACAGCGCAACACGTGATGACTGAGGGGCCTCTCCGGAGCTTCATTTTGCTCACCTTTGGGATAACTGGTGGATCTGAATAAGGTCTGTAGATTAGTAAACAGTTTTGTATTCATGTTAATTTCCTAGTTTTGATAATTATACTATGGTTATGTGAAAGAATTTCTGTTTTTAGAAAATACACACGGGGTCCTTAGGGGTAAAGCACATCATGTCTGTAACTTAGCCTCAAATACTACTTGTACATAGAGAGAGAAGAATTAAGCAAAGTGGCAAATTCTTAACATTGAGGAATGCTTTGCATATTATACAGAGAGGTCTGGCTGTGCTTTCTGGAAACCCCAGATGCCAAATGTATCTCACCCATTTCCCATCTTCTGTTCAGGGCTTAGGATATTCACCACAAGATGGGAGACAGTGCGAAATGAGCCTGTTTCCTCAGTGATGGTTTCCCATAACTACGCATTCATCCATCCGCACAACAGAGCAGCATCATTAAGACTAGTTATCACAGCCAAGCCAGCTGGAGTCTTAAAAATTCATATCCTGGGATGCATAGTCCAACACCATCTCTTTGATTCCTGATGGAAGATAGAAGGATATCTCTACTGTAGTACATCATGCCAGCACACATGGATCATGCAGAAATCAGGTTGCAATTTGGCCCCTGGTGCTATTTGCACCATCTGATGGCTGTTTGTTGTTCTTGACCCCTATATGCCAGTTGGGCCATGCAGTCAGCTCCTATCCATTTTGAAAAAGCCACTGGTAAAATCAACCCTGCCCTGGACCTTTTGCATTTGAAGGAATCATGAAATGGCCAGTCCCAGAGAATGGACACAATGTAATCTACCACCCACACAGTGAGTCAAGAATTAAACAGGACAATAGGGGACAAGACTTTGTCCCCTCCCTCTACCGGGCTAAGACAATCTAGAGAAAGTACAAGAGTGCCCCCTTCTGCCCAGAGTTGGAATCTTTCTCATTGCCCCATCATACGTTTCTGTCTCAAGGACTTAAAAATCAAGTCTTCCAGATAAAAACATGATTCCAGAACACACATTTTTAAACTATGCTATAGCTGTCCCTCAAACTAGCACTTATCATCTACAATAAGATTTCGCCCTTATTATTTCATTTCATCCCGTCACTGACCTCAAGAGCAGAGCAGTGACCATCATACCCCCTAATATATCAGTAGGTGAAGTCATCCAAGGTCAGGGAAGCTCTCCTCTGTGTCTACATCTTTAAAATTCAGCAACTGAAAAGAATGGTTTCTAAATTCCCCTGCCTCCCTGACAGTATAGATGGGATTCTGTGATTCCTGATGGAGCAAAGACTAGGGAAAATTAGGAAATGGCCATAGGGATTACCCACAATAATTTATATCATTCTAAGTAAAAAATACAAAATTTGTTAATTTTCCTGTTGGGAGGTGACACACCCACACCTATCTTCCTGGTTTCCCATCATCCCACTATTCTCTCCTTCCCTCAATGAGAGCCGCCAGAATGGAAATGACTATCAAATCTGAAGAGAAAATTTACTAGACCTGCGCTATGCAGACAAAAGGTCCTGGACATGTACATACCAAGGTACCCAAACATATAAATAAAGGTCTAGAAGGATGTGCACCAAAGTGTTAATAATGATGTGCTCTGAGAAAAGTCTGCAGGGAAGACAGTCCAGAGGTGACTTCTGTCCTATTTGTCATATTTTACTCTACCACTTTATAAGAAATGCATTTATCTATTTCTGTACTATTTATGTATTAGTGTTATGTATTAACTATGCAAATAAACATTAACTTTTTTACATATTAGCTATGCAAATGAACCTTTATGCAAAATCAAAAACATTTCTACCTGACACCTCAAATGTCAGTTGAGGCAGAGGGACAAATTTTGTTCTACCCAGATCTAGCCACTCTGAAAAACTACCCAATGGGGGGCCCTTTGCAGCTCAATCAGTTGGTAGGATTTTAAGAAGATGGACCCAAACATCGGTCTGAGTGTTGGACCAGAAAATGACACTTTAGTCCTTTCCAGTCCAAAGATTTGACTGAATGTGCTAAGTATGAATCAGTGCACTGTGTAATGGTAAGGCCTGGTTTAACCTGGGTGGGAGAGACTTTCCACCCTCCCATTGCCACCTAATATGCTCACCTCCATAATGGGTGCCCATGCACGCGCATGCGCGCACACGTTCTCCTGCTCTCTATAGGGGCAGGGAAATGAGTCAGCTCCAAATTGAGGCATATTCTCACATCCCCTGGTCAAGGATTCCAGCCTAGGGGAAAAGGGAGGGGTAGGAATCTAATGTGCAAGCACACTAATAAATGCGTGACGTTTGAGTTGGCAGGAAAGAGAATGGGCTTTCATGGCTGACTAAACAAGCAAACTGGGTTCTCAGTGGGTGCCGGCTGCTTTCTCCATCTTTTGGGTACACGCAGATAAACTCAGACGCAGTGGTCCAGCTGTCTGCAATTACCTACATGCAGGTGAAAATGGCTAGAGTCATTGTTCTTTTATTAGAAAGCCAAGAGGTTATGGATTCACAAGATGAACTGCTGAGGTAAACAGAAAAACCTGGGGCACTCTAGGAGCTAGCACTCTATGGTAGGGAGAGGGTGGCTGCCTGCAGACCCTCCTCCTTCAAAGCCTGAGACTGGCATCAAATTGCACTCGTCAGTCCTGGGAGGAATTTGGCATAGACTTAATGCAGCACAATGGCTATACTCACCTTGAAAAATAGTTATTTTGTTGTGGTGGTGGCTGTCTTCTTGAAAGTTTAGAATAACCAGACCAAGAAGGCCTGTTCATAGCTGATAACAGTGCCAGAATAGAAAAATACTTTGCTGAACAGCCTAGAAGGAGTAATTAACCAATTATTTGGGCTAAAAAAATGAGTTGAGAAGAAATGGAAAACTACACTTGGAAATGAAAGACCAAGTTCAACATTCAGCTCTGATACTCATTACCTGTGTGATCTTGAGCAGCACAAAAAATCTCTCTGAGCCACAGCTGTCATCTGTAAAATGGATAGAATGCTAATATGTAGCCCAAGGATGTCATACAAAACCATAAAATAATTCTCATTAGTCTTTGGATGAGGCAACTGAGACTGTAAGAGTTAGGATTCTCCAAGGACATACAGCTAGGACGTGGCAGAGCCCAGTTCAAACTAACGTGTATTTGATTGCAATGTCAGTTCCTTCCATACCATCTGCCTCTACTGTTACATGGGGTTTGATATTGATTGACTGAACTCCATGCATCACTAGCTCCACCCCCGTCACCCAACATGAAGTCTATCACATAATAGATGCTCATCACACCTATTGAATGAACCAACCCGTGAATCAATAAATGAGTGAGCTAATAAATTGTTGGTTAACTTGCAAATGCTATTAAACAGTTACATGCATAACACATGGAATTTGATTGTTTCATGTTCATAAAATAAAATTACATTTCTCCCTATTTGACATGGGTTCAAATGTTAATGTGTGTATATGTGTTGGCATCTATAACACTTATGTGTTGTGTGCTCAAAAGAGAGAGAATCACAAGAGAATAAGATAAAGGCAATCACCATCACACTAGCAGCCCCCTCAGTGCAACATGGATGCGAGGCCCCTGTCTTTGGAACCCTGGGAGCTCCCTGGATATTGTCTCCCCTCCACACCTCAATGGACAGTCCTTACTGCAAATTGCAGAGAACTGTCTTTGAGGAGCAATTCTAGCTCCTTTTTCCATCAGCGTTTGGTGCTCAGAAAAGGTCAGGTTTGAAATTGGATCTATTCTCTGCATTTCCAAGGTTCTGGCTCAAAGTGAAACATCGGAGAGCTTTGTGATCAAATAACCAATGTGATCAGATAACCTTTCATTACACAATAAAGGCCACCGATGCCTGCCTCCACCTTGCCATGCTGAAAAAGGGAGTCTGTGGAATGCTGCACTTCTAACATGGGCTCAGAAGTGTAGCTCTGGCCTCCAAGACAACACCCAGCTGCCCTTTCCACTCGCATTTTACATTGTATGTTTTCCAGATCCTTATTCTATTACCTCTTAGGTATAGTTTTCACTGGACTGGAAAGATTAGTGAACTTACAGGATCTTAGGTAGACAGGAGCCATCAGTGTGATTCCTACTCCACCACTTCCCAGCTACGTGATGTGGGTGAGTTCTTTGACACCTATGAGCCTCAACTTTTTCATCTGTAAAAGGGGAATAATGATACTTAGAGGCTTAAATGTATAACACATGTGAAGTGCAAAATACTAATCAACAGGAAAGGCTCATTAAGCTGAAATATAATTAGCAAATAAAAGTATAGTTTTTGAATATGTAAAAGGAGAGTGAGATTCATATAAAACAGGTGGCATGAAATGATAGCCCTCATTCTAAGCCCAGCTTAGGCATCATCTCCTTGGCGAGCTTCCCCTGCGTCCACCAGGCACAGCTAAGCAGCACTTCAGCCTCACAGAGCACACTGATTTGCGACCATTGGTCCACCTGTCTGTACTCCTCCAACCAGACCATGGTCAGCCCAAAGGCCAGGACCAGGAGGTCTTATGAATCCTTCTATCTTCACCACTCAGCACAGGTCATTCACTAAAAAATGCATATTGAAATTGACTTGAAATTGTGGTAACCAACAGGCGAGGGCTGTTCAATCATCAAACATCACACTAAGTTGCAGTGCAAAGAAAGATTATGTCCTTTTGAAAATGATGGCATTGAGGCTCAGACAGAGGTGACTCTCCTAAGAACAGAGCTGTTACCAAGCTCAGACTAGGTCTGGGGTCTTTTACCCCAAGACCAGCACTGCTTCCACCACTGAATATCTGCTTCCAGATAGGGCTGCCCAGCTAAATTTGAATTGCAAATAAACAACAAATAAATTCGTTAGCATAAATATGTCCCACCTAGTATTTAGGACATGCCCATGCTTAAAAAAAAGTATTTGTTATTTATCTTAAATTCAGGTCTCTCTGAGAGTCCTGTATTTGTTTTCTCTGAATTTGGCAGTCCTACTCCCAAACTCCAACATAGACCCAGCTCATCAGCGTACAGAAACCTGGCTGACATGGCCCAGGTGGCATTTTTTTGAAAGCGGGAGGGACAGGGAAGAAAGAACAATGTGGCGCTAAGTGGGGATATGCAGATTCCCTAAAGCCACAGGAGAGTTGCTCCAGATACCTGCAGAAGAGGCACCCAGAAAGGTGTGGTGAATAGCAACACAAGAGAGAGGGAAAGAACTGGCTTTATAGATAGAGTCAGAATCCCGGTGAGACACTGCCTCTGCCCATCTTGAGACTGTAAAGCTATAAAAATACAATAATGGCCTCACACGGTCATTGCAATGATATGGTGAGATAATGTTTGCTTAGTGCTAAGGCCCGGCACCCAACCAAATTCCCTAGTCCTAATAGTAGCTTTAGTGTTTTGGTTTTTTTGTGTTTTTTTGAGGGAATGAAAAGTAGCATTTTTTTAACATACTGCATATGCCCAGCCCTGACATGAGAATTGTACATATGTTATCTTAGGCAAACCTCTTAACAGTTATCCAGGGCAGTTGTTGTTATTAATTACAACTTACTAGGGTTCAGAGAAGTTGACCTACCTGCTCAAGGCCACACAGATGCCCAGCAGTGGACCTAAGATTTGACCCCAGATCTGCTTATGATTAAAAATCTTTCACCAATTCTCCAAGCTGCTTGGAGTTATCCTTTGGGGTCTTTGCCTGTTGGTAGCCTGTTGAGGGCTGCCACCCACTAAACTTGCAGCCATTCCTTCCTGGAACTGCCTTCTGACCCCTACCTGAGGCAAGGTACAGGGGAGCAAAAAGGATCGGCCCATGCTGCCTCTCAAAGATTAAGTGCAGGAAGGTCCAACCTGAATGGGACATCCCAACAGGGTCCTGCTGCTCTTCCAGAGCCCACTAAGTGACCAGCCCCTGGCTTCAAGGCTGTACTTGAGGCTGCGACCTCCTGTGTACACCCTGGGGCCCTCTCTCGGCTCCATCTCTGTGGGCTCAGAGCCAGGGGTGGGCTGTGGAAAGACATGAGGGTGGACAAGTCTGAATGGAGCCCCCCCTCCAATGGTCACCCCCACAGCCCCAATTCAGTTAAAGATTGCAGGAAGTGGTTTGTCCGTTTAGAAGTCATCTCAGCTCTGGGGCCCTTCTGAGAAATGAACTTGCAGTTCTCTAAAGATAGATTGCGCAAAAACAGGAGGGGGCAGCCCCCAAGGACCCTCGGGCAGCAGCTCTCCTGAGGACCTGCCCAGAGCTCTTCAGTGCCCCCACCCGTGCCCCAGCCCCCAGCAGCTGCCCGGCCTGGAGGGACCAAATCAACACTCCGCCATGGCGTGTGCTCTTGTGCAAGGCTCAGGTTTTGTATCCCCAGTGAACAAATTTTGTTCTGAAGAGGCAGTGGGGGGTGGGGGCGCATAAGAAACAGGGAGGGGAGCCAAAGATGGTGGGGGTGGGGGCGGGCTCTTCAGCTGTTCATGTCATTTATTTTCCATGAGACCTTAACTGTAATTTCAAACTGCATCTGGGTTTTCCAAAACTATGTGATTTGACGTTAGGTTCAGAGAGTTTAGGCCTCTCTCCAGACTCCAGTTCTTTTATGCCATGGAAAACAGGTGGCAGGATCTAGGAGAGAGCAGGGATGTGAGGAGGGGGACTGAGGTCTGCTGAAGGAGGCACAAGTGAATAAGCAATTGGCTTGGGCATCGGGAGGGTGAGGACAGAGGGGTGAATCCACTCAGAAACTGAAATTTCCTAGCAATCAGATAGAGCTAGCCTTTGGTGGAACAAATCTGCACCATATTTTTTACTTCAGACAGTAAGTTTTTATTCAGCTGGTTTTGGAGAAAGGGCATAACCTTAAAGAACTAATAGACACTTGAGGCTTCTGTATGCCATCAACCCATATCCTCTATTACCAGTCTGATCAGAATTACTTAAGCAGCCCTCAATGCTTATTTCATTTGTTGGTGATCTTCTCTCCCGAGTATTGGGAATACAGAGGCAACCAAGATACAATGAACTTAGAATCTAGGGAGACATAAAAAATTGTAGACAAAGAGAAGACCCTGCTATTCCATGTCATAGGATGAGTATTGCAAAGCATAGGTTGGCACACGAAGAAGGGAGCACCTCTCTGGAGAGGCAGGTTAGCTGTTGAAGAACATCAGCCAAGCCCTTCCTGGAGGAGATGGCCACTGAGCAAGATTTTGAAAGGTGAATTCAGCAGATGGACAAGGTAGGCAAGGCCAGTTCCGGCATGAACAAATAGCAGGTACAGAGGCATGGAAACATCAAACTGCCTGGAGCCATGAGCATTTGTAATTGTTCAGCAGGAAGGGATACTGGGCGCAGTGGGATCAAGGCCCCCTAAAGCATGTGACCATGGGACACAGGGGACAAGGATCTTCTGTGAGCTCACTGAGGGCATAGTGGGCTTTGAGCCAACCTGGAACCCTATAAAAGCAGAGACAGTAGCGCTTGGAATCCCACCATCAGAATTCTCTAGCTAGGCAGACTTAAACATCACTTCACCTCCTGGTGCCGAGCTGACCATGACACACTCACCTACGAGAGATCGCTAGCATGCCTGTGAAGAAGCCTGAGCCCCAGTGGCCATCTCGAGCCTTGGGACAAGCTGCAAACAGAGCCCGTTCCCAGTGGCGCCAGCTCACTCCTCAGGCACAGCCCTGCCAGCCCCTCTTCTCCCACTTTACCACCCCAACTAGCCTGAACAATGACAGTTTCTGCACCCACCCGGGTCTCTGTTCTCCCTCTCAAATGTTCCCACTGTTTCCCTGCACCTTACCTCCCTTGAACCTCAAACCTTTCCACTGAATGCTCATTCTTCCTACTTACCTCCTGGACTTAAACCGAACCCCAAGTAAGTACTTCAGGGAGCCACCTCCCCTCCTCTCTTCTCAGAATCAAAACCGCAATCCCAAATTAATCTCACACAAATGCTTTCTTTGCCCTTTTACAGGGCTGGCTGAGCACAGGTGGGGAAAATCACAGAGCTGTGAAACAGTGCCACACCTCCATGGCTCAAGGGCAGAGGTGCTGTCAACACCTGAAACCTTGGAGAATCAAGGTCACTTTCCCATTCTTTTCCTTCCACTAGTTCACCAGCCTCTGCCATTTACTTCCAAAACCCTCGCTTTCAACTTCCCTAGCCATCCCCACCCTCCTAGCCTATGGATTCCTAATTCAAGAAGGAATTGAGGATATAAGGTATGCACACTTAAATTCCTGCCCACCCTTTCTCAAAACTACCTGTGCCTGTGTGTCTTCTCCCCCTCCAGTATCAGTATTCATTTCCTATTGTTCCTGTGACAAATCACTACAAACTTAGTAGCTTAATACAAAAAAGAAATTTATTCTATTACAGTTCTGGAGGTCAGAAATTCGAAATGAGTCTTACTAGGCTAAAATCAACATGTCAGCAGAGCTGATTCCTTGTGGAGGATCCAGGGATCCTTGACTCTTCTGGCCTCTGGTGGCCACCAGCATTCATTAGTTTACGGCCGCATCACCCAATCACTGTGCATGTGGTCACACTACCTTCTCTTCTTCCCCAGTCAAATCTCTGCCTTCTTCATGTAAGGATGCTTATGATTACCTGGATAGTTGCATATAGGACACGGACGAGATGGTGGTGCTAGAAATGCAGACTTAGGAGACAATCAAGACAGAGATTGTTGTTAAAATGATGAGAGCAGATTACATTGCCCAAGCAGAGGACCTATGGAGAGAAGAAAAGTACACCAAGGACCTAACTCTAGTATTCAAACATGGAAAGAGAAGGAGCCCCATGAATAGTCACACTCAGCATATCCAAGGTAATCTCCCTATTTTAGGGTCCATTTAATTTAATCACATCTTACAAGTCCCCTTTGCCATAGTAGGTTACATTGGCAGGTTCTGGGGACTAAGACCAGATATGTTTGCAGGCAATTATTTGGCCTCGCACAGAAGATGGGAATGTCCCTCCTCTGAAGCTCCTCCAGGGCTCTGTTCTGCCTCCTTCTAGGGCCTCTAGAACCTTTGGTCTTCTAGATATTCCATTCTCTATGGGCTCTCTCCCAGGAGCCTATAATCAGGATCAAGTGCCTTCCATATAAATATAAATGCTCTGAAGAAGATGTAGTATATATACACAATGGAATGCTACTCAGCCATAAAAAAGAATGCAATCTTGCCATTTGCAACCCCATGGCTGGACCTAGAGGGTATCATGCTAAGTGAAATAAGTAAAACAGAGAAAGACAAATACTGTATGATTTCACTTATAGATGGAATCTAAAAAACAAAACAAATGAACAAACAAACTGACAAAAAAACAGAAATAGGTCATAAATACAGAGAATAAATGGGTGGTTTCCAGAGGGGATTGATGAAACAGGTGAAGTAGATAAAGAGCCACAAACTTCCAATTATAAAGCAAATAAATCACAAAGATGAAAAGTACAACACAGGGAAATACAGGCAGTAATATTGTAATAACTTTATATAGTGACAGATGGTAACTACACTTACCATGGTGAGCATGTTGTAATGTAAATAATTGTCAAATCACGATGTCATACACCTGAGCCTAATATAACACAGTGTGTCAACTATACTTCAATAAGAAGTAAGTAATAAAAATACAAAAAAGTGGGAAATAAAATAAAATATAAACACTCTGAATCTAACATTTCCTTCCAACTTTTGTTCTAGAAAGCCCCAGAGACAGCGTTCACTTGCTGCCTCTACATCTCACCTCCCACTCAGTAGCCAGGCTACTGCGATCCCCCTCTGCTCCCGTCGTTCCACTGGACCTGCTGCTCTGAACGTGCTGCAGAAACAATGAACAATTTTCAGTCCTATCCACACCGACCTCCGTGCTGCATCAGACTGCTGATTACTGATAGCTCTTTGGAAACTGTCCCTTGCTTGCTCCTCCTCGCATCTTGTTAGTCATTTTCTTTTTGTATTATTATTACTATTCATGGGGCTCCTTCTCCTTCCATGTTTGAATACTAGAGTTAGGTCCTTGGTGTACTTTTCTTCTCTCCATAGGTCCTCTGCTTGGGCAATGTAATCTGCTCTCATCATTTTAACAACAATCTCTGTCTTGATTGTCTCCTAAGTCTGCATTTCTAGCACCACCATCTCGTCCGTGTCCTATATGCAACTATCCATCTGACACCTCCAATGTGACATACCACACGCTTCTCAAGATCATCAAACTTGTCCATCCTCCTGTTTCTGATCTCAAAGTCTTCCTCCACCCAGACATAACCTACTTTCTCTCAGTCACCAAACTCTTAATGATTTCACCTATGTATTTGTTCTCCTTTATCTAGTGACCTACTGACCTAGTTTAGGGCACCCTACAAAAGCCCCATAGCCAGACTCACACCACTCACCCCTACCCACCCCACTGTGAATCACCCTCCACCCAACTGTCAGAGGTATTTGCCTAGTTGCACTTTCTACTTAAAACACTTCACCTGGCTCAAATGGCAAATGGGAGGTCCCAGGCTTGCCTTCTCCCAGGGATACACCAAATCTGCAGCTACTTACAGAACAATTTCCCCTGGAAATAAAAAAAAACAAAACAAAAAAAACTGCCTAAGCAACTCCTAAACATCAGGTGCGTAAGAGAAGGCCCACAACAAAGGAGAGGCAGGGGCGCAAACGCGCCTGAAACCATTCCGGTCATGGCGACCACAATCTTGAGCAAACTTGAAACCTGGAGCCAAAGGTTTGAACCCCACACTGGACACCACAACTTTTAAGACCAGTACCTGAGAGTCAAGCCCCCAAAACATTTATCTTTGAACAATAATGAGGCTCCCATTCACAAGACCCACAAGACCATATTTATCTGAGAAACGCTGACTCACCTACCCGAGGTCTCAGTGCAGAGGCAGCAGATCCAGAGGCTCAGAGAATTGATGTGAATTCAGCTCATTTGCTAATCTTAAGGCATCAACCTGAGGGTCAGGCGTCTACCTTAGCCCACATCTTGGGGGCCTTCTGGCTGGGGGGAACCATCTTCACCTCTCCCCCAGTGCCCGGCTCCAGCTGATGGACGCCACCCTCACGTGCTCCTTTGGCTGGGCTGCAGAGCGCCGGGATCTCGTGGAAGGAGCTTTTACATAGCTCGGTGCGCCGCCTGTTGCTGCTGCTGAGATGTTGGGATGTTGTTCCCACCCTGGAAATACCCTTGATTACCTGGTTCTGGAGGCCACAGAAATGCTGGGCTTGCAATCCTAGGTTCCAAGGGACCAAAACACTCAGAGAGACAGTTCTTGGCAGACTACCTTCCCCAGGGCACTTCACAGCCCAGCCGGTTGAAACACACCCCAGGTCTTCTGTGAAAGAGGCCTCTTTGCCTGTCCTGGAGGTTCAGCCTGAGGGACAGGTTTCTGTCTTGGCACACAGCTAGAGGTCTAGGGAGGTGCTCTCAGGAAATGGAGGCCAGGACTTGGGTGACTTGTTATTATTGAGTTGTAGGAGTTCTTTACATCCTCCAGGATACAATTATCAAATGTATGGGTTGCAAGTATTTTATCCCATTCTGTGGCTTACTTTTGCACTTTCTTGATAGTGTCATTAAAGCACAGCTTTCAATTTTAATGAATTCCCATTTATTTATTTTTCCTTTCCTTGCTCACACTTTTGGTGTCATATGAAAAAATCCACTGCCAAATCAGAGGTCATGCAAATGTATCCTTACATTTTCTTCTAAGAGTTTTGTTATTGATATCCTTTGAGTTAATTTTTGTATATGGTGTGGGATGTGAAAATTAATTAAGGGAATCTCACTGACATGGCACTGGAAGGCCAGCAGGAGAAGCTTTCACACCCACCACTCTTCGTAAACCTCAGACCCCACCAGAAGAGACCAGCCATACTGCTTCAGCTACGTCACCCCCAGCAGGAGGAAGAAAAGTTTCTGCTTTTCACCTCCACACAAAAACACAGCCAGAGAGACTGTCACAACCCAACCCATAAGAAGCCATGATACATGGAACTCCCAATTTACTCCAATAGAATTTTTCCTTAGAATAGCCCTCCCAACTTGGTGCTTTCTCTATAAAAGAGTGTTTCTCTTTTATTCTCTGGACTTGCCTATGGTTCTGCTATAGCTTGCCTGTCCCAGATTGCAGTTCTCTGCTATTACCAAGTAAACTTGCTTTTGCTAGTAAAATAAGTTTTATTTTTAAGGTTAACAGGGATATAGGTCCAATTTCACTCTTTCACAATGAGGCTATCTAGTTTTCCTATAAAGGACTATTATTTCTCCCATTGAATGATCTAGGTATCCTTATTGAAAACGAATTGATCAAAGACATGGGTTTATTTCTGGACTTTCAATTCTATTCCATTGGTCTATATGTCTGTATTTATGCCAGTACCATACTCTTGATTACTGTTGCTCTGTATGAAATGAAGAAGTGTGACTCATCTAACTTTGTTCTTATTTTTCAAGATCCCTTGCAGTTCCACATGAATTTTCAGATCACCTTGTCAATTTCCACAAAGAAGCCAGCTGGGATTCAGATAGGAATTGTGTTGGATCTCTAGATCAATTTGGGAAATGCTGTCATCTTATCAATAATAAGTCTCCCAATCCATAAAAATTAGATATTGTCCCACTTATTTAGATCCTCTGAAATTTCTTTCAAAAATATTTTGTAGTTTTCAGGGTATAAATTTTGTACATCTTTTATTAAATTTGTTCCTAAATATTTTGTTCTTTTTGATGGTATTGTGAATAGAATCGTGTTCTTAATTTCAACTTCAAACTATGCATTCCAAGTGTTTAGAAATACGATTTATTTGTGTATATTGACTTGTATCCTGCAAACTTGTTGAGTTGCTTATAGGTTATACTAGCATTTTAGTGTATTCCTTAAGATTGTCTATAAACAAAGTCATGTCATCTTTCTCTTTTCCTATCTGAATGCCTTTTATTCCTTTTTCTTGCACAGTTGTTATGGTTAGAACTTCTACTCTTATGATGAAGAGAAGTGGCAAAGCAGATATATTCTTTTTCCTGATCTTAGGGAGAAAGATTTCAGCCTTTCACCATCAGCTATGACATTAATTTAGGGGGTTTCATAGATGCCAATTATCAGGTTGAGGAGTTCCCTTCTATCCTAGTTTATTGAGCATTTTTATTATAAAGAGTGTTGGACTTGAGCGAATGTTTTTACTGCATCCATTAAAACAATCATATGATTTTTGTTTTGAATTCTATTGGTATGGTCTAGTAGATGAATTTTTTTATGTTAAACTAGCCTTGCATTCCTGGGATAAATCTCACTTGGTCATTATGTATAATTCTTTTTAAATGTTTCCTAAATTGGTTTGTATTTCCATGAGGATTTTTGAAATATTCATAAGAAACACGGATCTATAGCTTTTCTGTTCTTATAATATCTTTGTCTGGTTTTGTATCATAGTAATACTGGTCTCCTAAAATCATCTAGGGAATGTTTCCCCTCTTCTTTTTTCTGGAAGAGTTTATAAGAATTGGTATTAATTCTTCTCTAAATGGTTGATGGAAATTACTACTGAAGCCATCTGAACCTAGGCCTTTCCTTGGATAGTTCTCTTTTTTGATAATTTATTGAAATAAAATTCACATAATATAAAATTAACCATTTTAAACAAAGCAAACAACTCAGTGACATTTAGAACATTTACAATGTTGTCCAACCACCACCTCTGTTTAATTCCAAAACTTTTCCTTCATCCAAAGGAGAATGCCACAGACATTAAGCAGTTTCTACCCATTCCTTCCTTACCCCATCCCCTGGCAACTACCAATCTGCATTCTGTCTCTCTGGATTTATCTATTATGGATATTTCATTTAAATGGAATTATGTAATATGTAACCTATGTTTCTGGCTTATTTTACTTAGCATAATGTTTCCAAAGTTCATCATGTGGTATGTATCAGAACTTCATTCCTTTTAAGGGCTGAATAATGTTTCACTGTAGATCCACACCTCAACTTACATTTTTCTGTTGGTGGATGTTTGAGCTGTTTCCACATTTTGGCCATTTTTAATATTGCTGCTATAAACATGTATATACATGGACTTGTTTGAGTCCCTGCTTTTAACTCTGTTGGGTATATTCTAGGAGCAGATTTTCAGGGTGATATGATAATGTTATGTTTAACTTTTTGAGGAGCCACCAAACTGTTTTCCACAGTGGCTTTACATTCCCACCAGCAGTGTGTGAAGATTCCAATTTCTTTACATTCTCTCCAACATTTATTTTTTTCTTTTTTTTTGTTGTTGTTTTTATTACAGCCATCCTAGTGAGTGTAAAGAGGAACTACATGTGGTTTCCATTTTCATTTCCTGAATAAGTCATGATGTTTGAACATCTTTTCATGTACTTGTTAGTCATTTGTACAGCTTCTTTGGTGAAATGGCTTTTCAAGTCCTTTATTTTTTTAATGGGGCTGTTTTTGTTTTGGAGCTGTGGGTTGTGTTTTGATCACTAATTCAACCTCTTTGTTACAGGACTATTCAAATTGTCTATTTTTTTCTTCAGTCATTTTCAGTCATTTGTGTCTTTTTAGGAATTTGTGCATTTCATGTAAGTTGTCTAGTTTCTTGGCACACAGTACTTTTTGTTTCTAGAAAGTCAGAAATAATACGCCCTCTTTCGTTTCTAATTCTATAATGAGTCTTACTCTTCTTGCTCAATCCAACTAGATTTCTCAATTTTGTTTACATTTTCAGAGAAATAGCTTTTGGTTGCACTGATCATCTCTATTGTTTTTCAATTCTGTTTAATTAATTTCCATTCTGATCTTTATTACAGCCTTCTTCTGTTTGCTTTAGTTTTAGTTTGTTCTTCTTTTCCCAGTGTCTTAATGTGAGAGATTAGATTATTGATTTAAACCCTTTTTTAACATAAACATTTACAGCTATAAATTTCCCTCTAAGCCCTTCATTAGCTGCATCCCATAAGTTTGATATGTTGTGTTCCTGTTTTATTCACTCAAATAATTTTCTAACTTCCCTTTTGATTTCCTCTTTGACCCTTTGAAATCTGTTATTTAATTTCCACATATTTGTGAGTTTCTCAAATTTCTCTTATGTTTTCTAATTTCATTCCAATATGAAGAATACAGTTTGTATTATTTGTAGCTCTTTAAATTTACTGAGGTTTTATTTTATGATCTAGAATATAGGGTAACCTGAACTTGAGAAGAATGTGTATTCTGCCATTGGTGGATAGAGTTTCTATAAATGTCTATTCAGCATAGTTGGTTTATAGTGTTGTTCATTTCTAATATTTCCTTGTCGATCTTCTGTCTACTCATTCCATGTATCATGAAGGAAGGTATTGAATTCTCCAACTATTATTTTTAAGTTATTTCTGCATTTCTGTCAGTTTATGCTTCATGTATTTTAATGTTCTCTTGTTATATGTACATGTTTAAAATTGTTATGTCTTCCTAATGAATCGACCCTATTATCATTATACAATATCCCTCCATATCTCCACTAACATGTTTTTGTCCTAAAGTCTATTTTATCTGATGGACACTTGAGCTTTCTTGCTGTCACTATGTGCATGACACTTTTCCATCCTTTTACTTTCAATCTACTTGTATCTTTGAATCTGAGTATATCTTATGTAGACAGTATATTCATTGGATTGTTTTTTTCATCGAGTCTGACAATCATTGCCTTTTGATTGGGTTATTCAATCTATTCACACTTTATGATATTATTGATATAGTTGGATTTACATCTGACATATAACTTTGTTTCATATATGTCTCCCGTATTTTTTATTTCTGTTCCTACTGCTTTCTTTCTCATTAAATGAACATTTTTCTAACAGTATTTTCATTTCTTTAATGATTTTTTCACATTATTTTTGAGGTTTATTTTTGTGTTGTTCTAGGGATTGCTGTATCTATCTTAACTTATAAAAAAAAGCTTCAGTTTACTTATTTGAAATATGAGAAAAGAAATCCTTGCCATATGGACCTAAGACTTTTATTTGCTTGTTTTTGTGGAGGAGTGTGAAATCAGTATGTAAAGGGAAAGTACCATAAAGAGTGTAACTGAAATTCCATTAGGAGCTCTGAGATTGAAGTACACTTAACTCAAGCCCCACACCTCCAATTGAGAAATGTGTTTGAGTTAGGGCCTTCTTTGTCATTTCCCCCGTATTCTCTTCCCCTTGGTCCCATCAATCGCCCCTCCCACTTTCACACCTGCCATATCAGTTATGATTCTGCCAATTTCCAAGAAAAAAAAGAATCTGCTGAAGCCAAACATCTGGTGATTTTTAAAAACACACTGAAGACTTGTGGTGTCACAGCAAAGGAGTATCATTTCTCACTTCACAGGACACTGCCATCTTGTCAAGCCTACATCTCTCTTCCAAAGCTTGTATTCCCAGCACATGGCCCTCCTTGCCATGCACAGCCCCTTGGCAGTGCTGGAATACAACATTCTTTCCAGCCCATCATCTCCATAAGCCCACATTTCCACAACTGCAAAGGAGAAGGAGCAATGAGACCACGGGTTTTTCCTAAGAGTACAGATGTGAAAGCACAAATCCCACCAGAATTTAGAACATATTGAGAAGGAAAAGGAAACACAGATATAAGACATACAATCACATACATCTTTTATTCTTTTGTAGTTATTCGACTGTTAGAAATGGTGTATCATACCCAAAAGTGACAGGAAATTGTATGAGGTCAACTGAGGCTTGACATCAATCAGGTCTTTTGTCTCTAGTAGCACTTAATGACAAATCATTGCATTCATATAAGTCATTAATTCTGTGATCTGGGTCATTGTGTTATAATAAACATTCAACAAACACTCCAACCAATATTTTATAAGCAGCCTCATTTAAGAGTACCAAAAGATTTGTAAAACACGCAGTTCGTGTTTTCACAATGTATCGTGCTTAACAGGATTTGCCTAATCTGCTGTAACAAAAACATTGAAATATTCTTAATAGTGGTGCTAATGTCACTATCCATTTGGCAACATCATTCGTAATTACCACTGCTGCTAACCTGGGTTGTCAGTACCTTGTACTTGACCAGGAGCCTTTCATTATCTCATTTAATCCTCCCAGATCCCAAAGACCCGTGCCAGGAAAGCTGTATACATGATTTCATTTAATATCCCCTAACAGTCCTCCAAGGTTGGCATGATTGCTCTTATTTTACAGATTACAAATTTACTGCTGATGGCAGGCAAGAAGCTTGTCTGAAGTTGTGCATGTGAAAAGTGACAGTCAGGATGAAACCATGTCGCCTTAACACAGAGATGATGTTCTTGCCACTACATCAAACAAAACAATCAAGCATTTCAGAATGTGATGACCAGTTTGACAAATAGCATCCTGTGGGAACCCAGGATGTATCTGATTGTTCTTTGACACACACAACCCCCACTGCCCGGTTCTGCAAGGGGACAATTCCTTTAGCTCAACCGTAAAGTAGAAAAATAAACATTTCCTAATATCTCAGTTAGGGGCTGATGATAAGTGATTATATAACTAATAACACAGAGATTATACCTCACATGTCTCAATGTATCTCATAGTTTTGTTAAAGGAAGAGATAGGTCAGGAACACTTCGAAAATATACATTAATAAGTTCTGATGCTCCCATTAAGAATCAAAAAAGTCTCTTAAGAATCCAGTTTAGGCACAAATAAGTGTTCTGTGCTTCCCTGCTACATTCCAAGTATTTCTAGGTTAAATCTCCTTTTTCAAGAGTATCAACATCAGTTCCAAAAAAATTTCATTTGGCTTAAAAAAAGCCAATAAAGGAAAGTCTTCATGAATCAAAACCCCTGATATGGGCACATGATTCTACAGTTTACAAAGTCTTGTCAGGCCTATTATCCCATTTGAGTCTCTCCCAACTCTCTGTGAGGTAAAATGTGCAGAAATTAATGATCCCTGATATATCTTCATTTAGTCAGCAATATTAATTGAGAGCCTGGGGTATGCCAGATGCACTGTGAAAGGCTAGAGAAACTGTGGTGAGCTAAACACACACAATCCCTGCCCACATGGAGCCCCTACTCTAGTCACTGCACAGACATTTCACAAACACAGTTGATACACAAATCAACATAAGAATGAGGGCCAGCACATCATGAAACTTACCCAGTAGCAAAAGCTAGTAAGTCCTGAAGCCAAGGCTCAAACCCTAGTCTTCTGTGTTCAAGATTTTTTATTTACTCTTTCTCAAGGCATTTAACTTATCAGTCTGAATCTCCTGGACTGTAAAATGGGATGACAGTGGTATCTACCTTATCTGGTCGTGGGGAGAGCTAAAAGAGAGAACATACAAACATCAGCACAGAGTATATGCTCAAGACATGTTTTTTCCCTTCTTCTGCCCCTATCTTGGTCCTTTCCTTTCAAGATTCATCTTTGGTGAGAAATCTTCCCTGCCTACCCCATCCCTCACATATCGGAGTATTTCTCTCTGAACTGCAATCGATCTTACTATCTGTGTCACTCCTGTGAGAACTTAAAATGTTATTTTTTTGTTTCATATTTTTCTGATTATAAAAGCAGTACACATGCATTGCAGAAAAATATGTGATAATATTGGTAAAGAAAAAAAGGAAGACAAAAATGAAGCAATTGCCTTAAACTCAGAGATAACTGACATAGGCAGTGTAGTTCAGGAAAAGAGCTAGGTTCTGGGCAAGTCAAGAAAAGCTTGAGACCAGTTTGTATGGCCAGTAGGCAAAACAGGTTAAATGAAAACAAATAAGCTAGATTCTAGAAGAATCACTGGCTCAAACTAACTAGATTGGGGATGGGGAACAGTGGTAACCTACAGTTACCCAAAGCTCATTATATGCTCATCAGCCTACTAAAAATCACATCCCTTGATGCCATGACAGTTCCAAGGCAGCCATCTAAGGACAAAAAGAGGGCATCTCACTATTTCCTGGAAATCCCCTCTCTATTCTGAGAAAACCCCACCTATCCCAACAAATATTCCACCTCCTGCTTAAACTCCACCTATAAGACCACTCAACCTGAACCTCACCATCCTGCTCACATCTCGAGCACACATGACTCCCTCCCTGAGTGTGTACTTTGCTTTATTAAACTACTTTTTGCTTCCACCTGCTCAACCTGCTTGTGAATTCTTTGTCAGTCAGAGTCAAGAACGCTCTCCCGGGTTGAGGTCTCACCTAGCTATCAGGGAGACCTCCCTGGTTGGGACTGCCTGACAACATAACAAATGGGCTATATGTATTTTATGCAGATACTTCCAGATCTTTCTGTAGGCACTTTTTTCATGAAAATTTTTATAACATTTTATACTATGTTTCTCCACTAGACAATGTATTATAAACATCTTTGTATTAAAATAAATACATTTTTGCATTATTTATGTCATTCCATTGCATAGATGGGGGCCATTCCATTGCATGGATGCATTTTCTTAATCAGCCTTGTACATTTGCATATTTATGTTGTTTACAATGTTGCAATGAATATCCATCCTCATAGCTTTTTTTTCTTGTGTATCCTGAATATTTCCTTGTACCTACTCATCCCTTTTAACACAAAGCTTGTCCTCATCACAAGTTCCGTTAAATTGGGGTCTATCTATGTCATGTACCACTTAAATTCCTCCTCAGTGTCTAGGATAAGTCCTTTAAAATTGACATTTCTCATGAAGCTTAAACCAGTGAGCCTGTCCCTCCCACAGGCATTCTTTGCAGATCAAGGACTGTGCTGTTCATATGGTAGCCACAAGTCCTGTGGGTAACTTTTTACATTTTTTAAATTACAATTAAATTTTCAGTCACTCAATCACACTTGTCATATTTCAAACACTTGATAGTGATATAGCTGGTGCTGCCATAGTGAACAGTGCAGATGTAAAACATTTCCATCATCACAGACAGTTTTATTGGGTAGCCCTGGTCTGTGGGTTAGTGGCTATGAATTTGCTTAAAAAAGGATAGTGGCTATGAATTTGATTTTTTAAAAAAAGTTAAAGCAGTAACTCGGCTCTGCTACCAACTTCTCCACAAGGCAGGACCCAAGTAAGTCTTAAACGCAGATCCAAACCTGTGTCATCTCTGTCTGTAGCTCTTTGGTGGGACTACCCTGCCATCGGGTTAAAGCCCATGGTCTTCCTCACAGTCTCTCTCCAGCTGAATCTTCTCCCTCTCCCTCCCCTCATTCTTGTTCACCGACAGTCAATGACTACATTTTCCTGCACCATCTCATTCTTCTAAATCACGACTCGGCTTGCAATTCCTATCCTTTCTTTCTGTGCATGGCTAAATCCCATTTGTCCTCCAAGACTTAGCGTAAGCCTAGGCTTCCTCTGTCAAATCTTTCTTTCCTGACACTTCCAGGCTGTATTAGGTTCCCTTCCATTGCGCTCCACACCACCCAAGACATATTTAGAAAAAAACTAAAGAACCTCTAACCTTAGGCCCCTTCCAGGCCTCAGGCAGGAAGTCTAGCACATGCTCTCATGGTCACACATTTTTGTAAATTGGCGAATGTACAATATTTTAACTGGAAACAGTTAGGGGACTCTTCCCCCCATCATACTTTCCCACATCATGGCATCGCTGAGGCTGCCACCATTAGCGGAGTAGCTTTGGGAAACGTGAGTTGAGAGTGTGTCACTTAATCTGAAAAATAGAGAGACATTTTCTATCAACTAAATAAGTCAGAAATGAAAAACCCCTGATGTGAATACATATAAAGGTACCTGTTTGTTATATTTATATATTAAAAAATGAAGAGAAAGCTCAGATAAAAAATCGAGCAATATAGAAAACAATACAGAACAGTGATAAAATCAATAGAAATTATTCTGACCTCAAGAAGTAAATTGCCAAAAAAAAAAAAATCAGGCCATATCAAAAGTAGTAATTGACTAAAAGAAGGAAACAATTTTGAATAGAGCAATGAATAGGCTCTCAGATAAGTTGATAGTCCAATTAATGATGAGGATTGAATCCTAAAAGCACATTGGGAAAATACTTAAGTTTCTTGCTGATTTAACTGATATTGACAAAGATAGCAAAAAACTCATAATATAACACTAAACAAGACTTGGAGAACAAATATGTTAGTAATGTTGTCAATGAAAAGAGTGTAGTAAGCAGAAGAATGGCTTGCCTTCCCCCCAAAAGAGATGACTACTTCCTAATCCCCTTCACCTCTGAATATGTTACCTTATGCAGCAAAAGGGTCTTTGCAGATGTAAGTAATTGCACACAGATCTTGAGATGGGAGACTATCTTGGATTATCTGGATGGGCCTAATCTAAGCACATGGGTTCTTAAAAAAGTACGGAGGCAAAGGCGTGGGTCAGAAGGAAATTGACTACACAACATTTGGAGCTTTAAAAATAGAGGAAGGGGGCAATCAGCCAAGGAATGTGAGTGGCCTGTAGAAGCTGGGAAAAGTAAGGAGATGGATTGTCCCCTCCAGCTTCCAGACATGAATGTACCCTGCTGACACCTTAATTTTACTGCAGTAATATCTATATTGGACTTGTGAGCTGAAGGACTATAAGATGGTATACTTGGTTTAAGTCACTAAGTTTTTGGTAATTTGTAACAGCAACACTAGAAAACTAGAAACATTATAAAACCAATGAAAATAACACTAGAAACACTAGAAAACTAATAAAAATAACACAAAAACATTAGAAAACTAACAAAAATAACCTTTAAGATGAGCCAGTGCACAAGAAGTGTCCTGAAATAGAATTGCTCAGGTATGATGGAAATTTGATAAGATTTTCCAAAATTTAACAAGAATCCTAAACAGTCACAAGATATTATTAATAATGAATTACAAAGTTGAGACTTTTCTAAGCTACCTATAATTTTAAAAAACTGTGCAATCGCGTTAAAGAAAGACCAAATTATCTTTCCATTCTCCCTTTAAAAAATATCACAAAACTATTGCATGCAGAAGCAATCACAAAATACATAGCCAAAAGTCAGGAAAAATATGAGAGAAGGGTCAACATTTAACGAATAAAAATAGAGTTGTCTTCATTTTCAGATTATTGTGGAATGTCTCTGTCTTAGTTTGGGTTCCCCAGATGCAAATCCCAAGGCAGGACAAGTGCAGGCAGCTTATTTGGGTGGGGCCACCAACACCAGGACCAGCGTCCTAGGCATGCAGCCTGTGCAGTCACACGGGGCTTGTGTCCAGAGGTCCGGTGCTTGCTTTAATGCTCTGCTGCCCCCATCTTGAAATCATAATAGTTTTTCAACTAGGGGCCCTGCCATTTCATTGTGTGCTGTCCCTCACAAATTACATAGCTGGGCCTAACCAGGAAGTACAGCAGGGAACTGAGGAAATAAAGAGAAAGGAAGACAGCTGACAAAGGGAGTGGGCAACTGGGCCTCAGTCCCTCTGGGCAATTCTGGGAGTTCATACGGAAAATATCTCAGAGTTATCCCAACCAACAGAGTGCTTGTCCTCCCAGGAGGCATGGCCCTTCCACCTTCAGAGGGTGGTCAGCTCCCAGGGGCATTAACTCTCCTCACTTCCACCCCACTAGCCCCAGGCACAGGCCTTGAGAGGAGGGCTGCGGGTGTTTGCAGAGGGAACCTGAGGCACTAAGTGCCAAGAAAATGTGGCCAGGTCACTGACAGGATATGGTACAGTTGAAATTATATAATTTGTGGTAATATTTATTCTCATTCTAAATAAATACTCAGTTTCATAAGTAATTTTGTTTTTATTTTCTTAAAGAATGCTGCCAATATATATCAGCTTCAGTCCTTACAAAACTGAATCCACTCCTACATAGCATCATATGCTTACCTTTGCAGATGCAATGATCAGTCCAGTTATAATAATTTCCATTGCCATCTAATTTCACAGACCAGAATTATTCCTCTAGAGGTCCTTAATTCCAAAGAGATCATGTTTCCAGCCATCACTTCCCCCAGTGATAACTCAAAACAGTATTAAGCAAAATCAATAAATACCTCCAAAGCCTCCTATAGGGCCTCAGGGTTTGGATTCAGAGGTTTCACACTACACAGTTTAGGGGCCCCCATTTATATCATAGTCTCTTTGAAAGCCACCTCTTGGACTTGAGCAGTGCACAACCTGCAGACCACTGATATCTAACATGGCCATCAGAATCTGCCTTATTGTCTGACATGAAATGATCATCTACTTTGTTTTGGTTCCAGATACACCCATCCCTCCCTGAACTGAGCTCCCAGAGGTTTTGCACTTCTTCTAATAGAGTTTTACTGTGAGACTTAATTTTACCGTAAGACTTAATTAGTGATTTTCCCAGCTAGAGTGAGCTTCTGGGAGGTATGGGAGTATTCCCACTCCTTTTTAAATCTGTGATGTATTGTCTTATTTAATTGCCCGTATTATCTTACTCATGATTGCACTATGCCATGATCACAGTAAGACTTCAATAAATTTTAGTTGAGAACATACATGAATGAGTAACAAATAAATCCTCATAATCTATGTGTCCCTATCATTTTACGCTGTTTTCCTTCTTAGCATTTCTGACAGTTCACAGTTACTTAGTTATTCTCTGTACCCAAGGTGTATGTTCCATGAGAAAAGGAAAACTTATCTTTTGTTGGTTAGTGAAACCTAATTCAGAGCCTGGCATATTAGATGCTAGAAAAAAGCTTGTTGAATAAAAGAAAAACAACCCAATAAAATGTAATTATTCACATTTCCTGGATGAGGAAGGAGATGTTGGAGTTAAGTGATGAGTAATTATCAGCACTATTATTCATATTCAAATTGACTTGGCCTCAAAAATGCATGCTCTTCCCGTTACTCCATCCTTCCTATCATTACAGTAGAAGCCCTTTTAACTGCACGTTCTTAGTCCAGATGAATTGGCTCACTCTTCACTTGTGCACACACAGAGGCTGACGCCCACGAACCCAAGAGCTACAGCTAACAGACTACACACTATTGTGTCACACACTTCTGGATCCATCCATTGAGTTACAGGCTCATCAAGAGTCAGCACTTTATTTTTCTCAAAACAGCTCTTGTATTTTCTCCCCTGGGAAATGGGGATAATTACATTATTGGTCTTCGAGGCCGGCAGTGTTGATTAGTAAGTGAATTCGGGTCAAGCACTGAACAGTACCTAGTACGACATATGCCCTCAAAGTAAGCTGATACTACATGCATGTGGTTTAATGCAGTAATATGTAAACCTGTGGGATCTGAGTATAAAAACATAAATTATTATTTCTGTGAAAACTAAGTTGAATTCTTTGGAAAAATTTGATGAAGGCAAGTTGGTTTTAAAAAAGCCTTTGTTGAAATGAATAAAACAGCAGTAGATTCATAGACACTGAGAAGTGACTGGTGGTTACCACAGGGAAGGGGCTGGGTGGGAAGGTGGGGACAATGAGGGGGATAAAGGGACACAAAAATTCTCAATCATAATATAAGTTGGTCACAGGGATAGAAGTAAAGCATGGAGAATATAATTAATGATTCTGCAACATCTTCCTAGGTTGACAGATAGTAACTGTGCCACTGGGGGGAGGGATTTAATAATATGGATAACTGTTGAACCACCATGTTGTATATTTGAAACCAATATAAGATTGTAGATCAACAATACTTTAATTTTTAAAAATGTACAAACAAAATGCTGGAACACCCTTCCTGGGAAACTATCCCACTGAAAAAGAAACTTGGACAAAGAATCTTTTAGTTAAAAGATATTCATCACATCACTATTATCATGGTTTAACCAAGAAATACTCTAATGTCCAAAAACATAAAAATGGCTAGATGGTTAAATAATTTGATATAAAAAAGTATCTGCTGAATTAATTCTGGGCAAAACAGCTATAAGATAAGGAGGAAAAACATGGTAAAAAGTTAGAAGTCAGAAATCAAACTGCTCCAAAAGTATCTCTGAGCTCCTGATCCATTTCGAAGAAACTAGAAGTAGAAATAGAGATGATGCATTATGGCTGTGGTTTGGGTTTTTTCCAAGAAATAGGAAAACCAACACACAAATGGCTTGTATCAGAAGACAAATGAATGACTATACAGACATAATTTCTAAGTAAAACAAACAAAACAATTTAATTATACATGTATTTTTTAAAGTCATTCCCTTCTTTAAAAATCATTTTGGTTCACTGGTCCTGTACAGGTTTCTGCTCCTGTTAAAGACACAACTTGAAATACATATGCTCACATTTTTGAATGAGTGAATGAACAGTGACACATAAACGAATGATGAAATGAGTGGCTAAATAAATTGGCTAGTCCTCTTAATTAATGACCTATTTTACATGCCACACAGCTAATCAAGGATAAAAGGTTTTACCCTTTTGTTACTGGTCTGATGGCTTGTTAGGCCTTATAAGTAAACAAATGTGGGGACAGCTTCTTTAGCTTTTTTCTTCCCTTTCAATTTCCTAAACCTCTTCTTTTCTCTGCCATCATTTTCCCATTTTCTTCACCTGCTTGGGTGGATGAAAGAACCTTAGTGAAATAAAAAGCTCAGTGAGGTGAAAGTACATCCCATAAAGACTCCCATTAAGGAGTTTACTGAAGGGGCTTGGACTCTGCGCCCTTAGATGGCCATATTTTATCCCTCCCGGGGAAACTGGACACCCTTAATCCAAAAAGAATGCAATGAGCTTCAAAGTGCAAGAGGCAGGATCAGGTTGCAATCCTTTTATTTTCCAAAGAGAGATCAGGGGTAAGGGATGGGAAGAAATTTATAACTAGCTATTCTAGAGCTTTCGGAGCACAAAAGTTAAATCACTCTAACTTCTGCCTGACTTACTCGACCTCAACCTGATAAACAAAGCGAGATTCTGTGTGAAAGGGTAAATCTGGGCAAAATTGAAAATGAAGGAGCTGGAGTATAAATGATGAATTTAGTATATAGCTTTGCACATAATATGTAAGTATGTTGCATTAATGGGTTTTGTCTTCCAATGATGAAGCAATGTAAAGAAGGAAAAAGACCATGGAACTTGGAACTGAACAGAACCAGGTTCATATCCTGGCTAAGCCATTTTGGGTCCCTGTGACCCTAAATCAGGTTAGTTAGCCTCTCCGAGACTCCCTTTCCTCACCTGTTAAATAAAGGTAATAATATCTATTTGGAAAATTATGGTGAGGATTAAACAGCAAATATTAAAGTATCTAACACAGTACTAATCTTAAAATAAATCATGATTATTGATTTAAAGTAAAAGTTTTCTTTCAGTTCTGATCCAAAACCTTACCACCCATATCCTGGGAGTATAATAAGTAGGTAGGTGATGGCAAGATGCATTTACTCTCTTTTAAAAGTTATGTTTATATGAATTGTGCTAAGCATTTTATATTCATTTCCTTACTTAATTTCCACAACATTATGAGGAACCTGGGGCCTCGGATGGTTAATTAACTTGCCTAAGGCCACACTGCCAAGCAGCAGCCCAGCTCGGGATTGACTGCAGATCTCTTGGACTTTCCAATATTCTCCAATATTGTATCAAAGCAAATATAAACAAAAAAACCTAATCTTTCCTCTTTCTGATAAGCACCCACAGCTTGCGTCGACAGTGCTATATCTTGATTTGAATAAAGTCTCTTTGATATTGGTTATTTGAGAAAATTCACTGCATGTATTTACTTAATTTAAATGAGGGAATCCTAAAATGCTTATGCTCCTGGGCCAAATAATTCCCATTCTAGGAACTTAGAAGGGAAATGAGATTTCCATCATGAAGACATTCCTTACAGAGTTATTAAAAATTCAAAGCAATTGAAAACCATCCAAATGTCCAACCAGCAAAGAAGAGTCAAATTAACTCTGGTATACCTATTTGAAGTAATAGTATCTGGCAATTAAAATAACAGTTTCAGAGAATTTTAATGAATTTAGTATATAGCTTTGCACATAAAATGTAAGTATTTTAATGCTCCTGAAATAATATGAATGTTCAGAGGCAATACACCCTAAGACTTAAGTGTTTGAGCACTTCCATTAGCTTTCCTGGGCTGCCAAACACATACCACACACTAGGTAGCTTAAACAACACAAATTTGTTTTCTTACGATTCTGGAGGAAATTTCTTTGCAATTCTAAAAGTCTGAGATCAAGGGGTAAGCAGGGCTGGTTTCTTCTGAGGCCTCTCTCCTTGGCTTATAGTCAACCATCTCTCTCTATATCCTCCCACAGTCCTGCCCATGCATGTGGCTGTGTCCTGATCTCCTCTTGATCTAAGGACACCAATTATATTGGATCAGGACCGGCCCTAAAGACTCCTTTAACCTTTATTATCTCTTTAAAGTCTCTATCTGCAAATACAGTCCCATTCTGTGGTGCTGGGAGTTACAACTACAACATATGAATTTGGAAAGGGGGGATGGGTGTGGCCACAATTCAGCCCATTAACAGCCCAGGAATCAAACAGACCCTGCATTTAAATTCTGGCTTACCTAGTGAACTGTATCTCCAACATACTGTCCTTCCGGAGCATTAGTTCCCAATCTCTAAAATGAAGCTAATAATATTATCTGTCTCAAAGCTTTTGTAAAGAATAAAAGAAATGTACATTTTAGAAATTAACAGTGTCTGACCAACAATCAAGACATAATAAGCAGTAGCAAGCATAATTATTGACTGTAAAAAGGAGCGTGCGAACTATGTATAAAACTGATCTCCCCTATCAAGAAATATGTCAAAAAAATAAAATAAAGGAATTATGTCAGATCCTTACAGTTTTCTTTTGGGGAACATATTACAAGCAATTTTTCTCTTAACAGTTTTCCATAATATACATAAATTGGTTCTCTAGTTAAAAAGTTAATCAGGAAAATTTTACAAACTTAGATATTATCTTAATTAACCTTAAATTCTTTGGATGTACCAGGAGATATAAGAGAACAAGTTGATGAATTTTACTTTTTATAAGAATTTCCCAAAAAAATAAACCCTATAGTTTTCTGGGAAAATACCTGTAACACAGATGTATTATTAATATATTGCTGCTTAACAAATTACTTCAAAATGTAGAGGCACAAAACAAGCGTTTAGTATCTCAGAGTCTCCATACGTCAGGAATCTGTGAGCCCCTGCCTAGCCACCCGTGCTCCCAACATGAGCTCTGAGGGCCTCGGCTGTCCGGGGATCGGAGGCAGGAGGGACCTACCAGGCTTTGCTTCCTGGGAGTTCCCTCCTGCTTCCCAGTCCGTGGAGATGTAAAGATGCATTTATTCTCTTCTTTTCAAATATGCTTATATAAATTGTGCTAAGCCTTTTACATTCACTTACTTACTTAATTCCAACAACATTAGGGATACCTGAGGTCTAGGATGCTTAACCCAAACCAAGGGAGTCCCAGTAGCTCCATCCGGCTCCCAGGGAAGGAAGCGTTGGCTGTCTGAACGGGCAGCCAGGGGGTTCCCTCCTGCCTCTCTGCGAGTTCAGGAGGCCTCAGTCTACCAGGGCCCTGGTCTTGCGTGAGGGTCTGGAGGGCTGACTCCCCCTCCGATTCTCTCTGCAGAGTGCCCCCAGCTTGTTGTTTCTCACCTGGTCAGTGGTGACTCACACACAGTGTGCCTTGAATAAACGCTTGTTGAAAAGCAATGGGAACGAGCTGGTTTGAATATCATCACGTCTGTACGGAGTCCAAGCCCGCCACCATGGACCGCCAGCATGGGAGGAGCAATGCTGGGGGAGAGGTGCATGATTTCCAAGGAATTTCTTGGGAAGAAGCCATTAGTCTTTCCCTCTGAAATTCTCATCGGCTCCCTCCCAGTTCCTTGACATGGATGATTGTAGGGCAGTACATACCCTCAGATTTGAGATAACACCCCTGGTTCCTCAGCTGCTCCTCTCTAATCTGGACTGTCCTTTACCCCTCTCCAAAGTAGCAGCTCAGAGTATGCTTCTGATGCAGGGCATGGGGCTTAAAATACCAAGACCCATTTTTCATATATTGAATTGAGATGTCCTTAGACATGCCAGGAGAGGGTAGGAAAGGTCATTCCCCAGGGACAAGGGCAAAAGGGACAGTATGATAAAAGGCAGAGGGGACAGCAGGGCACCCTGAGGAGCAGGTGGCTTCAACCTCAGAGGACAGAAACAGGGTCTGGATAGGAGCAAGGACAGCCATTGAGGCAGTTGGCCTCTATTCTGTAACAGCAAAAATAGCAGCAGGGATGCCAATGGCGCAGCGAGGCCTAGAAGGAGGCCAGACCTGAAATGGAGGGGCCAACCACCCGTCTTCTCTACTGCCAGGAACAAAGGGCCAGCCTGAATGTGTGCCTCACTATTTTAACACCCAAAGGTTTTCATTTGGCCGTCCCTGTTCATACAACACAAACTCTCTATGCTCTGACAGAAATTCTTTCTTCAAGAAGAAAACTAAGAAAGCCTCCATCATCACAGCCTGTGGCTGCAGACAATGGCAGGAGCGTGGCTGCCAGTGCGCAGTGAAGGGGGCCTGTGTGCCCGGGCAGCCGCCCTCCTTATCTTTTATCTCCTGCCCACGCCAGAGCTCTTGTTTTTCCTGGATGTTTTGACGACTTCTCTCCTTCAGCTGCTTTGACAGAATTGCCGGCTGCTGGCTGACGTGAAACAACCCTCTTCTTGTGCCTGTGCCACTCTGTCTTCACTCCAGGCCGCAGGGGAGAAAACGTGTCTTTGTGGCTTCCCTTCAATAACCCTCTGAATCCAAACCCCTTATGGGCTCTGGCAGGAGGAGCCTGCGAGACTGTGACTGTGAATAGAGGGTGTTGTTTGCTTCCCTTTGCAAAGCCGGCCTCTGGGCCTCCAGAAATGCATCCAGAGCCCAGGCCTGGTAGTCTGGGGACGGATTCATTGACGAGCTGGCAGATGCCCCAGCCCGTGAGGTTATTATCGCTTGTGTGTATGCAGCTCATTCAAGTCCCTCTACAAAATGCTTTCAGAACTGCTGGCTTTTGATTAACATTTACAGTGGACCTACTCTGTGCCTAGCACAGGCCTCACCATTTATTATCCCCTTAAGCCCTATGATTATGTTCCACCATGGGGTCATTCTGTCTCTTACTTCACAATTGTGGAAACTGAGTCTCAGAAGGATATGGTGACTTGCATACAGTCACACAGCTAAAAGGTTACAGAGATCCAGCCAGAGGTACCAAGAGCTTCAGAGACGACCAGAGTCCCCTAAAATATATCTTATTCTCTGCTAAGCAATGCAAAAAGGAACATAACCCCCCACCAGCCTGAATGATGAGTGTCATACCCCTCTCCCCACATGTAAGGAAAAGGGAAGAAATAACTGATACTCATTTGCCTTCCTAAGTATTCCTCCCTCCTACACTCAACATCAAAAACTTCCTTTAAAAAAAAAATGCAGTTTGTCACAAGGCTGACAGCTGTCAAGATTTGCCAAGGCGGCCAGACCCTGGCCTTCTTCACTAATCTATCCAGAATCTAAACCACCAATGCCTTAATCTCAATGTTGGTTGGGCAGTGTAAGGGGGCCTAGGAAATTCCCCAGGCTCCAGTAGCAAGGCTGAAGGTAAGACCTGATACCAGTTAGTGTAGAGTATGCCAGCTGACTGCCAACATGACAGACTGAGCCCATAGATGTGCTTTATTTGGCACATAATTGTTTTAAATGTGAGCCAGGACTTTAAAATTGGAAGCTCTGACAATATTGAGCCTGTAATATATACAAGGGAGCAATCAACTAGAATGAATAGAGGCTGCCTCCTTATGCAGGGCAAGCAGGCTCCAGCTCACCCCAGTCGCCACTACTCCCTACTGTCTCACCAACACTGCAATTCAGTTTCAGTTCCATTTGTTATTGTGATTATATTGTGGTGTTGTCCTCAGTAAATATTCTGTCCATGTGTATGAGGATAAACTAGCTGCTGTAACTAATAAACCCCCAAATGTGTGTGGCTTAATGCAATAAACATTTATTTCATGGTTTTGTAATAGTTGATAGTGGTGACCTTCCTCCAGATAGTGATTTAGGGACCCGAGCTCCTTCCAGCTTGTGGTTCTGCCAGTCCCTTGGGCTTTGATTTTTGGTATTTAGCCAGAGAAATGGGGAAACAGAGCAAAAAAACCCAATCTGCTTCATAAAAGCCCACGCTCAGTGGAGGCATATGTCACTTCCTCACACACCTAGTTGGTGAGAACTAGTCACACGGCCCCATCAGATGATAGAAGGGCAGGGAAATACAAATTCCACCTGATGGCCACCTCTCACAATAACTCTAGAGTATGGAGAGGGAGCACTTGCTTTTCACCGTCATTAGTCTCGGCCACATCATAGCTCTAAGGAAGGTGTGGGAAAATAAAATACAGACGAAGTGCAATACAATTTTTTGTACACTCACCCATCATACTCATTTTATATTCTATCCCTGACAGCACCTTGGTGTCCAATGCCTGCACTATGAGTCTAGGAACAGAGGACAATCTGATTCCATAGTCAGGGACTGAGCCTAAGATTCTGCATTTATAACAAGTTCCAAGTGATACCGGGATGCCGACCTGTGGACCACGCTTTCAGTGGAAGGACTTTAGAATTCTTGCCTTCCTAGACCATCGGTCTCTCCTCCCGAGCTCCAGTCCCATTATTTATGTTCCTGTAGCTCTCTCTACTACCTCTGCTACACTTCAATGAAATTATGTTTATTAATCTGAAATGGTGTCTGTCCTTCTCAGCAGACTGTCGGTTCCTCAAGAGCAAAGATTGTATAACTCACGCTCAATACATGTTAGCTGAAACACTGCATGGACATTTACTGAGAACCCAGCTATATTCTAGGCATACAATGCTGTATATCCCAGGATATGTGGTGGCTGAACTGAACAAACTAAGTATTTCTCAAACACCCACCATGGTGAAACATGAGCTGGAAGCCACACATGTGGCAAACATTCTGGCTTTAAGGGGCTTCCACCTAGTAAGAGACTTAGGATAAAACTCAGGGCAAATAAAAAGTGGAGGTAGGACCTATGTTTATCGCAGCACTATTTACAATAACCAAGAAATGGAAGCAACCTAAGTGTCCATCAGTAGATGAGTAGATAAAGAAGATGTGGTACATACATACAATGGAATATTATTCAACCGTAAGAAGAAAACAGATCCTACCATTTTCAACAACATGGATGGAGCTAGAGGGTGTTATGCTCAGTGAAATAGCCAGGCGGAGAAAGAGTAGTGCCAAATGATTTCATTCATCTGTAGAGCATAAGAACAAAGAAAAACTGAAGGAACAAAACAGCAGCAGAATCACAGAACTCAAGAATGGACTAACAGTTACCAAAGGGAAAGGCACTGGAGAGGATGGGTGGGAAGGGAGGGACAAGGGGGAAAAAGGGGCATTACGATTAGCAGACATAATATGTGTGCGGGGGGCCTGGGGAAGGCAGTAGGGCACAGAGAAGACAAGTAGTGACTCTACAACATCTTACTACGCTGATGGACAGTGACTGTAATGGGGTATGTGGTGGGGACTTGATAATGGGGGGAGTCTGGTAAGCATAATGTTGCTCATGTTAATGATACCAAAATAAAAATAAATGAATAAATAAAAAAGTGGGGGTAGGAGAATCCAGTGCCAACTTGAAGGCTGTTCCCTCAGAATCTGGAGAAGGTAGAAGGAATGGCTCCTTAACACATAGCATCAGCTGCATGTTTCCACTAGTGACGACCAGGCTCCTCTTGTGTTATGAACTGAATTGCATCTCCCCCAAATTTATCTGTTGCAATCCTAAGCCCCCAGATTTCAGACTGTGATCATATTTGGAGGTAATGGTCTTTAAAGAGGTAATTACATGAAAGCAAGGTGATTAGGGTGGGCCCTAATCCAATAAGGCTAGAGTCCTGATGAGAAGAGACTAGGACACAGACATACATAGAGGAAAACCAAGTAAGGACGAAGGGAGAAAATGGCCATCCACAAGCCAGAAGAAACCAACAAGGCCGACACCTTGACCTTGGCCCTCTACCTCCAGAACTGTATAGAAATAAATTGCTGTTGTTTCAGCCACCCATCTGTGGTACTTTGTTACAGCGGTCCAAGCAAACTGATACACCTTGTCTATTAACGTCTTAGCTACCTGGCGTCCTTAGCTTTCAAGGGAGGTGGGAGGCAGGTGTTGGCTGAGCACCTCTGCGTGATCTTGTTAGGCAACTCATCTTATTTAAACCTCATCACAACCATGTAGGATAAATACCCAGATTATTCTCATTTTACAGACAGAGGAAAGTCAGATTCAGAGAGATGAAATTGCCTTATATCACAAAGAGGGAAGTCAAGGGAGCCAGGTTTGCTTGCCTCTGTTTACCATAAAGCCCAAAAGCAGGCCCTAGCCTCTCTCAAAGTCAGCCCACGGACCTGTTAAGAAAATCAAAATGTACAGGTGTACAGTACCTTGGAAAATATTTTCAAACGCAGTACATCTGAGCAGCATTGTAGCCCCTAAAACAAATGTGATGCAATTTCTGAACAAAGAGAACGTAGAAAATACTGGGGCTCCAGCCTCCACATCCACATTTCTAACCTTTTAACTAAAAACAACCAACAATGGTAGCGAATTTTACTCATGTTCCTACTCCTCTCCACTCAGGTTGACTTTGTGAGTTCTCGGTTTTATCAAAATTGAGTGACAGTATGTTCAATACAGTGTTGGATTCACTGGGGAGAAAAAAGGCAAAAAAAGAAGCTCCGCTTCTCCAATGCCAGGATCTTACAAAGACAGACAAACCATGAGGAACTCCAAGGACTTACTCAGACGCCGTTCTGCAAGTGCGTGTCTTGAACAAAGGGCCAATGTTCCTCTCAGGGCAGAGCGCGGTACCAGTTTCCGGCATTTTTCTTTAAGTCATTAGGGCCATGCCGACAAACAAACATATACTTCTCCTGGAAGAAAGAATCTCATTCAACGCAGCTTACAAGAGTTTGATTATTGGGGAGGGGTGCCTCACGGCACGTGCCTCGCCAGCCGGCCCGCAAATGTACAGATCTGCTTGAAGGGCTTTATTGATGGTGCCGCAGACAGATAGGAGCTTGTGGGAAGAACTGCCATCCATGGATACTCTCTGCCCCATCCTGACCAGCACACAGTTCTGCCAGAAAGAGCTGAAAAGTCTGCCCCGTTCCTTGGGAAATCTGCTGCCCAAACATGTGCAAATAGAGGAATACCAAACCCGTGTCTAGTGGATGTGAGGTTTCCTTCACCCTGACAGCTCACGGGTTTTAGACGACCTGAGATGACATAAAATTGAACATCAAGTGAAATAATGATTACATCTTTAGCCAGATACATATTTCAGCTTTTAATGAGCTGGAAAGATTGCAGGGTGGGCTCTGAAAATACACCAGCATTAGAGTAAGACGGGCCGTAGCTCAAACTCCAGTTGTGCTGCATACCAGCCACATGGGCCGCAGTAGGTACCTTAACGGCTCCAAGCCTGAGTGTCTTTAAAGTGAAGGGAATAATGCTACCCCTTCAGATCTATGGGAGGATGAAATGAGATTACAGAGGAGTGTTCAGACAGTGCTTCATGTGAGGATAAACCCTTAAAGTATGTTACCAATAATTTCTTTCTTGCAAGGGAAAGATTTCAAATACACAGCACATTTAAAGTAAGCTGAAGTTTAAAGCAGTACTACTGTACTGCTAGTTAATAAGGGTTAGGATTCTACTCTAGTCGTTAGTAAGGGATGTGTTCTCTAATCACCTATACCTTGGCCTCTAAATTCATTCATTTCTTCAAGTATATTTATTGAGCTCCCTCTCTGTACTATGCCAGTTTGCTAGAGCAGAGAGGGCCACAGACATGAGCAGAGAGTATCCAGGGGCCCAGGCCCTAAAGGGTATGACAAATGGGTGGAGAACCGGCTGCATAATGGGCAGAAGAAAGCAGAGTTATGATGGAGGAATAATCCTATACAAAGAGAAGTCAGACCGATTCCACCTGTGGGACACACACACACACACACACACACACACACACACTATACTGTCATGGATCAAAAGTCTCATGAAGCTTAGGGCCTTGTTTTCTATGTCTTGTATGCTAGCACTTAACACATTCCCTGATACTCAAGTAGGTACTCAAAAAAGAAGACTGTGGGTTAAGTGAATCAGTAATAACATTCATCCATTTTGACTAGAAGACTCCGATGCAGAGTACTGCTGTGATCTGGAAGAGGAGATGTAAGAAGAAAGTTCTTCAGTGGGAACATGGAGAGGCACAGGGCCATCGGATACCCTCTGAATGGGAGAGCTGGTGCTCCAGACCCAGGCCTTGGCTGGAGGTACAGATCTGGGATGGGAACTCTAGAGATGGGAACTCAAAGCAAGTGAGGCAAGCATCCAGAAAGGAAAGGAGACCCCGGGAGCCAGCCCAGGAGCTGAGCAAGAACGTGCTTTCTAGGAGGGGTTTGCAAAGACCTCTCAGAGCACAGAGTTCCGTCATCACAGCCAGGGTGTAACGGAGGAATGGCTGCTCAACCACTGGGCAGGAAACGCCAGTGGGAAAGGCAGCCGTGGGGGAGGCTCATGTTCCTGGGCCCCGGTGGGAAATGTTATCTCCATACGACCACACACGCCCACGAACCCTTCTCCCACCCAAACCCTTCCTCAGCTATTTGTGTTGATGCTGTGGTTTTCCTTTCTGACCCTTCTTATTGAAACTTTGGAAGAAAAGGGGAAGAAAGCCAGAGCGCCACAGAGGGACTGGGGCTGGCAGAGGGTGAGGCCTTGACTGCTGGTGGTCTCTGGGGAGGCAGCATGAGGCCTTAGGAAGACTGTAGACCTTTCAGCCTCCCACTTACAGGGACATCAGCAATTCTCTAACTTCTCTGTGCCTGTTTCCTCATCTGTCAAATGGGCTCACAGACACACCCACAAATTTCCCAGTGTTCTCTAGACAATGCAACAAAAAATATGAATGTGAAAACCTCTCATGTCATATCTGGTACTTAATAGGTACCCAGTAAACAGGATTTCCTTTCCTTCAGGCAAGGCTTAACTACTATTCTGGGTCTCCATTCTTTAGAAGACAGAATTAAAGTACTACCTACTCACATGGTTATAATGAGATCCAGAGAAAAGCTACTGGGTGTTACATAATCAGATGTGTCTCTCGCCCCTGATATGCTTCCTCCCTGCCTGATTCTTCTAGTGGAGGTACTAGATATAAGCAAAAGAACTGAGCTGCTAATATCCACATGGAACTGAGAGACACTTTTTTAAATAAATGCATGCATGGATGGATAACGGGAGCATGGGAGGATGAGTGGATGGATAAGTATGTCTGAGTTAATTCCTACAGATACAGAATCTTGAAAATTCATGCTTCTTTAACTCCTGAAGGGTCTCCTGAGAAACAGTGATCACATAAATTGTCTCAGGGATCTGGGCACTATGAAAATAATTTCTCCTTATTTTGTAAACCCACAAAGTAGCCATTCTTCATCAGGTCTTGTTTAGAGATGGTTGTACAGCCTGAGAAAATTGGGTTCAACTTGCTGTGCAGAATTTTGTTAATGGAGTCGTATAAACATAGCTCTTTATTAATCTAAATTACTGGCCTTCAGGGTGAGTTTATTTTATTGGCACACATGATCTGCAGTCCCTGGGAACCCTGAAGGACAAGTGTGTTCCAGTGAGAACAAGCCGTTTGTGAACCACTTAGAAATGGACGCTCAGGAGGTGCTGCATAAACAAAATATAATGAATTGTTCCCCTTGTCAAAAACGAACAATTCATAATGTATCCCTGAATGGAACCAACTGGTCCTCTTGTCAAACACTCTGCACTTTGATGTCCATTTCACTAATTAGAAAAAAAAAAGAAGAAAGTAACAGTCCTTTTTTATTTAATGATCTTTTTTTTTTTTTCAGAGTAAAAAAGAGAGAGAATGAACTATCAGCTACCAAGCCACAAGCACCCTTCCTGGAGAACCACAGAGGGGCCATTTGAGGTAACTGGATTAGACTTCCCTAACTAAGAACAACTAGGGCAATACAATAAAAATATTCTGTACTAATGTTGGGGGATCAAACTATTTAAAATAACAATATTCCTAAGTGGCCAATAGGAACAGTGGAAATTATAGCAATAATAATTATTAACAGTTATATTTTCTTCCTGTGTACAGAGTACTATACTTTCATACTTTATATATGCAGTATCAAGCAATATAATCTATTCCACAACCCTATCAGGTAGGTGCTATTATTACCCCCATTTTACAAATGATAAAACGGAAGCAGAATGAGATTAACTGATTTACCCAAAACCACACAGAGAAATACATGATGGAAGAAAGTATTCCATCCAAGACATTCTGGGCCTAGGGATCATTCCTGGACCATTATGCTATAAAGAATATTAGACTAGGAAGGATGAAATGTCCTTTTAGTCTAGATTCTGCCATTCACTCCCCATCTGACCTGAGGCAAGCTGCAGATAGACCTCAATGCTCCTCCCTCTAAAACAAAACATTTTCATGAGATGATTTTGACATAAGCTGGGGTTCCCTGGTTGCAGGCAACTGAAACCCACTTTGGTTAATTTAATTCAGAGAAGGAGAAGGAGGAGAAAAAGGAGGGAAAAAAAAAAACAAGAATTCACCGGCAAGGTACTTAGGTAGTTGACAGAATGGACAAAAGGCTAGAGGCTGGGGAGCCAGGCTTGAAACAACATGCGCCAGTGGTTGAAAAGGCTACTAAACTGTCTCCTTTAAGTGTCACCAAGAAAGCAAATGGGCCCCCAAAATTTGTTCCATTCGTCTGTCAGTCTTTAAGATTTAAAGTCTCAGTGGAAAGTACATTGACCTTGCTGGGGCCAAGTAACACCCCTGCCAGGGGAGGGCAGGGCACCTGACTTACAGTCCCACCAATATTTCACCCACCAGTCCCAAAGAGAATGTCAGTCCTGTTAAGAAGGCATGGGCTTTCTTTCAATCCACTTCCCACTCCATGGAAGGTCACTTTCAGATGAATGTTTAGGTTAAATAAGGTGTGTGCAACATTTGAGTTCCATAAACGTTGAGGTTGTTGTAGGAAGGTGGTGGTGGCAGTTATTGTCCCTACTGCTTTTTCCACAGTTGTTGCCCTGCCTGACATAGAACTTGTAGGTTCTGCAAGGTTGCCAGGACTAGGTTAGGGGAATTTATATCACCAAGTCGCTGATAGTCTATCAATGCCTCTTCTACTTCAGTGGGTGCTCCTACCTCTCAGAGAGAGTGATCACGCTAAACTGAGCCGTTCAATGTCAGTCCCCCTGAAAAGGGTCGTGCTATTTGGATGGTTTTTTCAAAATTTCAGATAAGGAATGATACCTATCTAAACCAGATCAAAGACTGTAGGAATGGAGAAGACAAGCAACATACAATAGACACGGTAAAGACTGCTTTGACAGGACTCAAAGACCTGGCAAGTGAAAGGGAAATGTTAAGGGTGACCTCAAGTTTTCTCACAGATGATCAGGTAGGTGGAGAAACCATTACCTGTGGAAATACAAAGGCAGTTATCAGCCTGCAAAAAAGGACAATGGGCATGTATTTGGAACATGTTGAATTTGAAGTCCTTGTGCACATTTCCAGAAGAGACACTGGGAAGTCAGCTGAGTATAAGAATCTGGAGCTCAGCATGGATTTTGATAATGATATTTGGCAATAATCTACTGCAGCCTTAACTTAAGCCATAGATTTGCTTAACCAATGAAGAGTTGAGAATGTGTGTGTGTTGATGGGAGGAGCAGCTGGGGGGACACCAGGAATTGGCGGTAGATCCCTGAGGTACCAGGGGAAGTGGGAAAGAAGCTCACAAGGACATGGAAAGGAAGAATCAGGGAAGAGGGGTAAAGTGAGGGTAGAAGGAGTCACTGATGTTTAAGACTAGAAGAGGGCTCCTTTGCAATAAGATATAAAACTCAGAACACAGAAATACAAGGAGAGAAATCCAGGTAAGAGATAGCTTTTGCAAGGGCCTTCGTGGAACGGCAGAGTACTCCACAATTCCCTACATAAGGGGATTTTCAGCCTAAGGACCTCAAAAGAGTAAGACTGACCAAAGGGAGATGGAGCTGGCGGGTGCTCAGGACCAGACCAGGCACAGACTCATGGATTGTGATAACGAGTCTGGATTTTATACCTAAGTAGAGCAAAGCCACTGGGAGTTTCAACCAAGACGATGATATCATCAGAATGAGCTTTAAACAAGTCACAGGGTGAAGATTCCAGAAAGTCAAGAGTGGATGCAGTGAAACCAGTTAAGAAACTTGAATAAATGTTGGGATATTAAAAGTGGACAGTGGTCCAAAGCAGGAGCTCTAGAGCCAGACGGGCTGGCCTTGATTCCTAGTCACTTACAAGTTGTGGGCAAAATGTCAAGCCTCTTGGTGCATCCATTTCTATATCTGAAGATAGGTTTGTAAATACATCCTATCTCCAAAGACATTATTAGGATTAACATGCAATCATAGGTATAAAGCACCCCAATTTCTGGTACATAATAAGCGCTCAAAAACCCTCCCATTATTGTAGCTGTGCAGTGAGAAATAACAGTGATCAGAGCAATAACAGAGAAAATGAAGAGACACAGATGAATTTAAGAGAAATTTTTGGTGGCAAGAGACACAGAACTTAAACATCAGCTCAGCTCATGGAATCTGTCTTCTAAGAAAGTACTAGAAAATGCTGTTGAAATGGTAACTTGTAAAAATACGGTATTTGGTGAATTCATATTTTGTAAATTCAGAGTTTGTATAATGAACATGGAAGAAAAAGTCCAGATAAACAGGCACGGTAAAGGTTTGCGTTTCTCAGAATGGATGTGACAAGCACATTGTAACCTCATCTCCAAATAGACCCATTATGTGTGAAGCATTACCAATTATTACACCTGGCTTTTTGGAGAGATTTCTCACAACAACTGCTAAAGACACCAGTGATATAACAGAAAAGCCTGCAAAGACAATCACAGTATCTCATTCTTCTCTTGACATTGAGGTCCAAGAATCTGGGATATTTTATGAGGGAGGATTAAAAAATATATGTGAAGGCAGAAAGCACATAGCATAGTGCTAGCTCATACAGGCTGTTGAATAAATATTATATTTTTTCATTAGGTTTGATGACAATAGTTATTCTTTTTCTTGGTCTACTAATATTATAAACCACTAAGGTACAAACTAGAACACTGAGAGCTTCATTAGCCATATGTGTTCAGAATATGCTATATTCATTTTATGGCCACATACTTGATTAATGATTAAAAATTATATTGGCTGCAATTATTTGTTTTCAAACTATATTGTCACTTAGGTCTTAAAATAAATGACAGCATTAAAATCATGCTAGAACACAGAAATACAAAGATTTATTAGTGAGTACTATGAAAATCTATATGCTAACAAGCTTGGAAACCTAGGAGAAATGGACAACTTCCTAGAAAAATATAACCTTCCAAGACTGACCCAGAAAGAAACAGAAAATCTAAACAGATCAATTACCAGCAATGAAATTGAAGCGGTAATCAAAAAACTACCAAAGAACAAAACCCCTGGCCCAGATACATTCACCTCAGAATTTTATCAGACATACAAGGAAGACATAATATCCGTTCTCCTTAAAGTTTTCCAAAAAATAGAAGAGGAGGGAATACTCCCAAACTCATTCTATGAAGCTAATATCACCCTAATACCAAAACCAGGGAAAGACCCCACCAAAAAAGAAAACTACAGACCAATATCCCTGATGAACATAGATGCAAAAATACTCAACAAAATATTAGCAAACCGAATTCAAAAATACATCAAAAGGATCGTACACCATGACCAAGTGGGATTCATCCCAGGGATGCAAGGATGGTACAACATTCGAAAGTCCATCAACATCATCCACCACATCAACAAAAAGAAAGACAAAAACCACATGATCATCTCCATAGATGCTGAAAAAGCATTTGACAAAGTTCAACATCCATTCATGATAAAAACTCTCAGCAAAATGGGAATAGAGGGCAAGTACCTCAACATAATAAAGGCCATATATGATAAACCCACAGCCAGCATTATACTGAACAGTGAGAAGCTGAAAGCATTTCCTCTGAGATCGGGAACTAGACAGGGATGCCCACTCTCCCCACCGTTATTTAGCATAGTACTGGAGGTCCTAGCCACGGCAATTAGACAAAACAAAGAAATACAAGGAATCCAGATTAGTAAAGAAGAAGTTAAATTGTCACTATTTGCAGATGACATGATATTGTACATAAAAAACCCTAAAGACTCCACCCCAAAACTACTAGTACTGATATCGAAATACAGCAAAGTTGCAGGATACAAAATCAACACACAGAAATCTGTGGCTTTCCTATACACTAGCAATGAACCAACAGAAAGAGAAATCAGGAAAACAACTCCATTCACAATTGCAGCAAAAAAAAATAAAATACCTAGGAATAAACCTAACCAAAGAAGTGAAAGACTTATACTTCGAAAACTACAAGTCACTCTAAAGAGAAATTAAAGGGGACACTAACAAATGGAAAGTCATCCCATGCTCATGTCTAGGAAGAATTAATATCGTCAAAATGGCCATCCTGCCCAAAGCAATATACAGATTTGATGCAATCCCTATGAAACTACCAGCAACATTCTTCAATGAACTGGAACAAATAATTCAAAAATTCATATGAAAACACCAAAGACCCCGAATAGCCAAAGCAATCCTGAGGAAGAAGAATAAAGTAGGGGGGATCTCACTCCCCAACTTCAAGCTCTACTATAAAGCCATAGTAATCCAGACAATTTGGTACTGGCACAAGAAAGGAGCCACAGACCAGTGGAACAGACTAGAGAATCCAGACATTAACCCAGACATACATGGTCAATTAATATTTGATAAAGGAGCCATGGACATACAATGGCGAAATGACAGTCTCTTCAACAGATGTTGTTGGCAAAACTGGACAGCTATATGTAGGAGAATGAAACTGGACCATTGCCTAACCCCATATACAAAAGTAAACTCAAAACGGATCAAAGACCTGAATGTAAGTCATGAAACCATTAAACTCTTGGAAAAAAACATAGGTAAAAACCTCTTAGACATAAACATGAGTGACCTCTTCTTGAACATATCTCCCCAGGCAAGGAAAACAACAGCAAAAATGAACAAGTGGGACTATATTAAGCTGAAAAGCTTCTGTACAGCAAAAGACACCATCAATAGAACAAAAAGGAACCCTACAGTATGGGAGAATATATTTGAAAATGACAGATCCGATAAAGGCTTGATGTCCAGAATATATAAAGAGCTCACACGCCTCAAGAAACAAAAAACAAATAACCCAATTAAAAAATGGGCAGAGGAACTGAACAGACAGTTCTCTAAACAAGAAATACAGATGGCCAACAGACACATGAAAAGATGCTCCACATCACTAATTATCAGAGAAATGCAAACTAAAACTACAATGAGGTATCACCTCACACCAGTAAGGATGGCTCCCATCCAAAAGACAAACAACAACAAATGTTGGCGAGGCTGTAGAGAAAGGGGAACCCTCCTACTCTGCTGGTGGGAATGTACATTAGTTCAACCATTGTGGAAAGCAGTATGGAGGTTCCTCAAAATGCTCAAAATAGACTTACCATTTGACCCAGGAATTCCACTCCTAGGAATTTACCCTAAGAATGCAGTACTCCAGTTTGAAAAAGACAGATGCACCCCTATGTTTATCACAGCACTATTTACAATATCCAAGAATTGGAAGCAACCTAAATGTCCATTGATAGATGAATAGATAAAGAAGATGTGGTACATATACACAATGGAATACTACTCAGCCATAAGAAAAGGGCAAATCCTACCATTTACAGCAACATGGATGGAGCTGGAGGGTATTATGCTCAGCAAAATCAGCCAAGCGGAGAAAGAGAAATACCAAATGATTTCACTCATCTGTGGAGTATAAGAACAAAGGAAAAACTGAAGGAACAAAACAGCAGCAGAATCACAGAACTCAAGAATGGACTAAAAGGTACCAAAGGGAAAGGGACTGGGGAGGATGGGTGGATAGGGAGGGATAAGGGGAGGGGAAGAAGAAGGGGGGTATTAAGATTAGCATGCATGGGGGGGTGGGAGAAAGGGGAGGGCTGTACAACACAGAGAAGACAAGTAATGATTCTACAACACTTTGCTATGCTGATGGACAGTGACTATAAAGGGGTTTATAGGGGGGACCCGGTACAGGGGAGAGCCTAGTAAACATAATATTCATCATGTAAGTGTAGATTAATGATAACAAAAAAAAAGCAGTTCCTGTGTGGTGACCTCCAATTAGTTCTACACAATGGTATAAAGGGCATATAAAAGTGTGGGCAAAGGGTTTGTTTGTATTTATACAGAGGATCAAAGCCTAATTTGGCTACCCTGAAAATGAACTAAGATATGATATGAAAAAGAACTTCCAACATCAGCACTCTCGGGAAGACTCATGCCAGAAGATGATCATCAAAAATCCCCAACAAAAATCCACACACTGCTACAGGTGTGGATGCACTCATCCCACCGGTTCCTGGACTTGCCATGGGAATGAAGAAGGAGATATCTAAGCTGGCCTGTGCATACAGTAAAACAACAAATTTGACCCTATCTATACTGTTGGAACTCAACCAAGAATTAGGAGAAGTGCAAATTGTAGCACTCCAAAATCTTACAACTACAGACTATTTACTGTTAAAAGAACATATGGGATGTGAACAGTCCCCAGGAATGGATTGTTTTAATTTGTCTGATTTCTCTCAGACTGTTCAAGTACAGTTGGACAATATCCACCATATCATAGATAAGTTTTCACAAATGCCTAGGATGCCTAACTGGTTTTCTTGGTTTCACTGGAGATGGCTGGTAATTATAGATCTGCTTTGGTTATGTAACTGTACTCCTATTATGTTAATGTGTGTGCGCAATTTAATTAGTAGTTTAAAACCTATACATGCTGAAGTTACTCTACAAGAAGATATGTCAAAGAAACAATCAATCTTCCCATGTTTTTCTTCCATCTGCTACCTCTATAGCTTTTCTTCTTCCTTCCTAATTACAACCCCTAAATAGAATTCATGCCTCATATCGAATTTACCGTGTATCACAATTCTTCCAAGTGGTAAAGATACCTCAAGACAAATGCTGGGCATAGAAGTCACAGGGCATAAATATGCAAAGAAATAAAAAACTAACCTTTTCAAACAATAAGGCTGCTCTCTCACTTACCAACTTTACATTTCCCTGTATGGCCCCAGAAGATGACTGGTTAGCCAGAGACGGGTAAGATTCCTCAAGGGAGGAACAACCTAAGACAGGCACAGTCGCAGGGGGGCGATCAGGTAAGAAATTGGGGATCAACAGAGGTGAGGCTCAGAACCTCACCCCCCCTGTTTTGAGAGAAATCTTCTGCATCCGTGGATGTTTTATTGCCCTTGTCTAGCTTGGATTAACACATAGTCTACAGGCACACACCTGATCATCTACATTTGCTCTCTTACAACACTAAACTATGTTTTCTACCTTTATCTTGCATCTACCTACCACTTCAGCATTTTATTAAAAATAATAATAATAAAGAGAGAAATGTGGTATCCACATATAAATCAAGTATAAAAATCAAACGAATATTCATATTTGAACTGTTTATAGTTCATAATGCATGATCAAAACCGAAAGTTTCTGTGATGACTGCCCTTGTACTGTTCACCATGTTACTTATTCACTATGTAAGAATTTGTTCTCCATTTAAGAACTTGTTTGTTATGCTTCAGAAGATTGGAAACTGACAAGAATTAGGCTTGGAGTGGATTAATGATTATACATTGAACATTGAGTCCCCTATACAGAATTTTATTGTTGTTAACAACCATTTGATCAATAAATAGGAGAGATGCCCTCACAAAAAAAAGTACACACTTCCAATTGTAGAATAAATAAGTAACCAGGATGTAATGTATAGCATAAGGAATATAGTCAAAATATTGTAACAACTTGGTATGGTGATAGCTGGTACCTAGAATTATCATGTATATAAATGTTCAATCACTGTGTTGTACACCTGAAACTAATGTAATGTGTGTCAACTACCCTTCAATAAAAAATAATTATCTTAAAAAAAAATCATGGTAGAAGTCCTTGCCCAAAGCTTTCTCACTACCCCATAACCCCTGTGACCCATTCTTACATAGACTTGAACTGTTTTGGTCTACAGGCAGAAATAGGAAAAAATAAATGAGGTACTACCAAGCTGGCTACACCCCAAGTGGTGTGCTAAGAGCTCTCAGATGCATCTGATATGGAACTCCCCACTCTCTGTGCAGTAGGAGTTGTGGTCTCATTTGACAAAAATGAGTCTATAGCTCAAGGCATTAATAATCAAGTTAGGCGATCTAGTGAATGACAGATCAGGGGACCCGATTTAGATCTATCTGACTTCAAATCTCATTTCTTTCCCAACTGCACTGGTGTTCCTGCGGAGTTAAGACTCTTGAAGCATCTCAGAAACATTTCTTTCTTGATGAAAGGAAGCCGGGAGCTTACTTTTAAACTTGATTAATGGAAAATATAGGTTTCACTTTCCTAGCAATAGTAGAATCAAAAACTCCTTGCTTAAGAAGTCCTTGCCACAGTGAAAATGAGAAACTATTTAGAAAGCATCAATGTTCTTCTGACCATCAGCCATGTATTTGTTCAGGAAATCCCAGGTGCACACACAAACAAATGGTTTTGTTACTAATCTTGTGGAGTCATAGGAGTAGAGTGTAAAATGACCTCCATAAGTAAAATGCAGCAGTCATAAATAAGGCAAGGAATAGTGACAATAGTGAATTGAGGGCATTTAAACCAGGAAAGTAGGTAGGAAATAGAAATCGACTAGCACCCACGCACAAAAAAAGCTCAGTGATTTGGAGTTTAGGGAAGGGGCTGTTTTTAAAGACATTTTTGTCACTGTATGAGAAAACATTTTATGACTGTTAATTGCTCATGTGCCTGCCTCTCTTACTTCATCTTGAGCTTATTCTGCTAAACAACACACTACTTAGAATCTTGCACAGTGACTGGCACATGGTATATATATATATAATATATGTTTTTTGATGGGATGGATAGATAAAAGAATGAAAATAAAAAGATATTACAATAAATGAATGAATGAATGAATACAAATGAGTGCATTTATGAATGTATTTGCATTAATGACATCTCTCTGAATAATAAGTTTTTCAAAGTTACCAAAATTCCACCACCCTTTCTGCCCTGTTAAAAAGAATTAGATCTAGAGTTTTGGGCAGTGGCCATGCAATAGTGGTAGTGAATGGGTTTCATAGGCTCAGGAATTTTATGGAGAGGACTCCTCAAATACAAAGGAAGGCAGTAGGTCAAACCATACTTTAATAGATTTCTGATATTCAAATAATGAGAAGACTAAACATAAATCTCACATGGACATTGGTTGGCTGTCTCTTTATCATCTACCACCCTCCTTCTTAATGGTCTGACTTGCATCTGCTTTCCCAGCACAGAGCTCACAGGCCATGCCTAAGCTGATCTGGGACAGTCCTATAACCTTAGCCAATTCAGAATGAATCTCAAGACTTATGCTGAGAAATCTCAGGGACAGAGGTTTTCATATCACCTGGATGAGACAAGACAACATGTTATTCCAGGAGCTGTTGGTATTCCTCTAGGAAACAAAGAAAGAAGCAAATGTAGCGTGAAGCCAGAAAGAAAATGGAAAACAAAATCAACTCTTGGGTGTGGCATTACCTGAAGCTGAAACTTTGCCTCTGAACTCTTCAGTTAGCTGTTTGTTTTCAGTTAATTGTAATAATCACATTGTCATTTATAATATAGCCTAACTGATAACCATCATCATTTACCCAGCAAGATCATATCTAGAGCAATAGGTGAGAGAGCGGTTCCAAGGCATTTCCTCAACCTCAGCTGGTGTCCACACCTGTGTTTATGGGCCAGTAGACCTATGACACACAACAAACAGCATTCAAAAACTTAACAGACCATGAAGGTCAAAAGGAAGGGAAGAGTAAGGACGAGCCAACTCTGAGCACTCACCATCCTCACTAGTTCTTGTGCATCTTTGGGGTATCTGGATGGATCAGATGCAGTCCACCCCTGCACCCAGACTTCGGGGTTCACTGAAGAAGCTGACTGACCTCTCATCAAATGCACATCTAGATGACTCCCCTCCTCCGAGTTCCTTCCTAAAAATGACCCTATGGCCAAAACAGGCAATGCCCTTGAGTCTCCCTCACCCTAACTGCAGCTGTACCAAAGGCAATTATGACTGAATGGACTGAAAATGTGGAATTCAGGAATTGGGAAAATGAGCAAAACTCTTAAGTGGCTATCATTGCATTCAGTCCTAGAGCATATTGGGGGCTCAGGGTAGAAGACTGAGCAACAGCTGCCAGCTGTAAATCTGATATAGGGTAATGTAATCACGTTGGACTTGCAAAGCCTGTTTGGTTTACAAGGGATAGAACTTTCCAAGCCTACATCACCAAAGTTCAGGAATATGTCGTCTTCTGGATGGGAACCAAGGCCTCCAGCCACGGCCGTTTTATTCAGCGAGCTTTGACATGGATCTAGCTATTCAGGTTTCTCTGGTGGGTGAGAATAAGCAGCACATTCCCCACAGGGATGCTAAACCCCCTGCTATCCCATACCATGTAATCAAGCTAGGAAAAGTATAGGGTGATGCAATGAATTCCAATTGGATGGGACAGGAACAAGAAAGAAAAACACTCTGAAACCTCCAAATCTTTTCTAAGTCAGTACAGCAACTGGAGGATTTATAATGAAATTCCAATCCATGGGACAATGGCCAAGCCAGGAGACAGCGTAATTACAGGAGGTAAGATTTGGAACAGGATAAATTAGAAATATTGTCCCAAAGTTACAGATTTGACAGGAAGTAAAGAGGACACACACAGTGAGATTTCTGTGACAAGGAGAATACACCAGGGTTAAAGAATGTATATATGTAAGGATCTGTACTCACATCAATTTAAACTTAGACAAATATAAAAATGAATGCATGTTCAGTAGTTCTGTTTAATTCAACAAACATGTAGGGCAAGCCAGGCACTGGGTTAGGCCCCAGAGGTAGAACAGGGCTTCTCAGCCTCCACACTACTGATATTTGGGAATGAATCATTCTTTCTTGGGGTAAGAGGAGATGGCATGGAGACTACCCTGTGCACTGTCGGATTTCTAGCAGCACCTCTGGCCCCCAACCACTACATGCCAGTAGCAATCTCCCACTCCAGTTGGGACAATGTAGAAATTGTTTAATATCTCCCCTGGATGGGAAGCAAAACAATCATACCTGGCTGAAAATCATTGGAATAGAGTAATTATTAAGACAGACCTATCACAGTTCAATGCATGTGCTCCAGGGTTAAACTATTCATGTTTGCACCTTAACTCTGCTACTCATTGGCCGTGTAACCTTGGGAAAGTTACTTAATATATGTCTAACTTCAGGGTCTCCTTCCATCAAGTGGCAATAACAAGAGCATCCTCACCAACAAAATGGAAATAACTGTGGAATTGTGATGAGGATTAATGAGAAGATGTGTAAAATACCTGACACAGTACCTGGCCTGGATTAGGAATGCAAATATTTTCCTAAAGAGCTCACAGTGTAAAGCAAAGTAATAACAGCAAGTATGAAATTCCTTTTCACAGATTTCCCTTGAGTCATATTCAATATTTCTCCCCAAATGCCCAACTCCCATTTCATGTCCCACTCACTTAGATGATTTAGCCCCCTATGCCTATGTCCACTGCCATGAATCAGACTGGAAACTGTACCAACCCTCTTTTTTAATTCTCCAATGCATCCTACATCTTGCTGCGGAAGTTGATTTGCTGGAGATCAGCTCTGAAAACGATGCCATGTCCTTGTACTTCATAGGTTCCACACGGCTTTATCTGACATGCAAAGTCTTCTGTGATTTGGATTCACCATGTTTTTCCAGCCCGCCTGTGTTTCAAGAATTACTTCAATTCCAACATCCTTCAGAAAGTTCTCCCAGATCCTCCCAGGTAGAATTTATTTCTTCCTCTGCCACATGTTCCCTTGTGCTTTTATGCATCTGTAAATGGACTCATAACAATCTGCCTCATTTAAGAGTTCTTCATGTCTGTCTGTCTCCATTAGCATGAGAGCTACTGGGGAGTCAATATTAATCTTTCCATTATTTCTGTGCCCTCAATGCCCTATCTGCTATTGTAGAGTTATTATGCACTACGTGTAAAAGAAAATAAACAACTTGTACGACACAAGGAAAAATGGAAACCAGACAAGAATCAAGAAGAACAGACACCATTTGGCCAGCCAGTGGTTCTTGGCCCATTAGAATCACCACTTAATCAGAATCTCTAGAAGAGGACTCCAGGCATCTGCATTTTTTTAGTTCTTTGGGTGATTTTAATTAAAGAACACTATGGATGTACGACTGTATGTATACCTGAGAATAGTTTCCCCACTGGGATGGTCAAGTTTCATTTGCTGTACCAAGTCCAATTAATTGATAGCAGAAACTTGGAGCATTGCGTTGAAAAGGATTTCGGGCTCCCTTGGGTCTCAGCAAAAGAGAGTATCGTGATTGATTGGTAATGTCTGCCAAGAGCATGTAATCAGGGAGCTACAACAATGGGGCTACTAATTGACCTCTTTGATTGATGCATTAATGAGAAGGAACTGAATGGACATGGACCTAATGAATATCATTTATATATGTATGTATTTATATTTATAAACAGACATATCTGTTAAATGCAATAATAGCTACCATTTTTACCTGTTAAACACAGATCTAGAAACTGGAAGGACAATAACAAGGTGTCAACAGGGTGGGTTTCTCCTAAGGCCTCTCTTTTTGGCTTGCAAATAGCCATCTTATTGCTGTGTCCTCACATGGCCTTTTCTCTCTGTGCGTCTTTGGTATCTCTTCCTCTTTTTAAAAGGACATAAATATTGGATTGGGGCTCCACGTTTATGACCTCATTTAACCTTGACTGCCTCTTTAAAGGCCCTATTTCCAAATTCAGTCACATTGGTAGGACTTCAACAAATGATACACAATTCCATCCATTACAGCCTACTATCTCAGTCAGATGGGGCAGATGAAGGAAGGCCTGGCATCAGTCTATAAATGAAGGCAACGAGAGCAGCCTCAGCACAGAAATAACAGTGGAGGCTCCACCTGGCAAGAAAGGACATGCATCAGGCCTTCGGCAGTTCCGGGGAGATGTTTCCTGGAGAAGTGGCAGGAAACAACAGCAGCAGTGATGTTTCTGCCTTGTCCATTCTCCAAAAGTAGTACTTTTAAAAAGTAAAACACATTAAACCAAGTAGTGTAGGTAATCAAACTGTGAGACACAAGAGAAGATAGTAGAGGGCAGTATTTTTTGTGAACTCCTTCGCCTCCTGATTGCCCTCCACCCAGCCCTACTCCCAGCTCGTCCCCCTGGGGTGTTGAATAGAGTCATGCTTCTGAGAAGCCAGGGTCTCAGGAAATGCAGAGTGTAGAGGTGTCAAAAGCAAAGCCTGAGGAAGGGACTGGAGAAGTAGGCAGATTATTGAGATGTTGTGTTGTATCAATGACAATGCTTTTGGCTTCAAGTAATATGGAAAAATATTCAAGTGGCTCAAACACCAAGGGAATGCTTGGAGGAGGGATAGCAACAGGGTTGATTAATTCCATGGGTTCTTCACAAAGATCAGCTTATTTCAAACTTCTGTGCTGCCGTGCTCAGAACATTCTCAGGCTCACACCTTTTATAGTCCCCAAAATGGTGGCTGCAATTCCAGTCATCATATGTGGGCACACCAGTATCCAGAACAATAGCAAAGCTCCCAAAGTTCCTTTCAGAAAAGGAGGAGAACCTTTTCCAGAAGGCCCTGAGCCATCACCTACTCATGTCTCATAGGTCAAATTGAGTTACAAGTTACAAGTTACGTCACCACATCTAAACCAGTCATTGTGAAGAGGACTGGTCCTGTGATAGCTGGAGTCACTCCCTAAACCTAGAGCTGGTGCTGAGGCCACCCTCTCTTCTTGGCCACAGAGGGTGGACATTTGAGGAAAATCAGAGTTCTGTTAGCAAGAAAGAGAGGGTCGTGGCCATTGGGTAACAGCAGCCAACAATGTCTGCTAAAGCCCAGTGATAGAAACAGGGGAACAAAGCAGGAATCAGGAGGACGTAAGTGCTAAAAGCACTATCTGAGGGCATGTATTGGCCACACTCTGCAGACTCCCCTGTCCAGTCTTGAGTGACAGGGAGGAGTGGCAGAAAGAGCCATAGGCTGGTTGCATGGAGAGGAAATAAGTCAGCTGTCACCTGAGTCATATCTAGAAGCAAAGGGAAACCCTACTCTCCACCCCTGACCCTGAGATCAGCAAGCAGCAGGGCAATTGCCTCCATTCCTGGGCATCTTGAGGTGGGTACGAAGGATGCTTCACACAATGTCAGAAGACGTATGACCAATGTCCACCTTTGCTACTTCCTGGGCCATCTTCTCCAGCTTTCATTCAAGCTTTCTTCCCATTCTTTTTTTTTTTTCTTTCAGAAACAGAACTAGCATCCACACCATTCCACATTCAAGCAGTAATAACTCTCCAGCATGTCAGCTCTTAGTTTAAAAATTATGGCTTTTCATTTCTGCTCCACAGAAAACACCATCCAGCAATATGGTCACAATATTCCAAAGGGAATGTGTAGTCATTTTCCACATCTCTTGGATGCACATGATGCTATCTCCTGATTTGAGCACACTGCAAATCCAGCTTGTTAAATAAAGATGGACTTTGATTACAGAACTCCTTTGATGGAACTTTGATTTCAGTGGCCAGAGAAAAGTATTTTCATCTCAGGTCTGCTATTAATTTGCTGTGCAACCTTCCCCCAAGTGACTCCTCTCTCTGGGAGTGACTTTCTTCATCCAGGAAATGCAGAATTAGATTAGTTAATTAGTTGCACACATTCAAGTAGGCATGACCTTTAGCTCTCATTATCACTACAAACTGAGAAACCTGAGTCTCAGTGAGATAAGGTCTGGGTTCAAACCTCCATTCATATGACAGTATATTGCCCCTTACATGTTCCTATACCATCTTGAAACGTCTGTTCTTTTCTATTTTGTCATTTACTGAATTTTTAAAAAAATAAGCCACTTATTTCTGCTTTCTTCTAGATCGGGACTGTGAGCTTGGGACTATGTTACAGGTTTTGGAATCTCAGTGTCAGTTTCTATAGCTCCCTTCAGGGACCAAGGTGGGGACACGGAGTGTCCCAAAAGGGTGGGGACTAAACCCGAAGTGATGGGAACCCTGCAGCCTCTCTCAGCGCCCCATTCTTGTGACAGGGAGAAGTTTTCCAGCCAAGTGGGTCCTCTCCCCACCTAGTGGTCTGAAGCAAGCCCAGCCCCTCTGAGAACTGGAAAGGAGAAGACCAAGGCCCCTCCCAGGCCCTCTTCCTTTCCTCGGCTTCACAAAGACTATGCAACACAGGTCATTACAGGGGATCAGGCCTCAGAGGTCACGGGACCCCGAGGCTGGGTCACCTCCTGCAAAGCCCTCCTTTGTGGCCTTTCCCAAGTTTGGTGGGCCAGTGCCCTCTCCCCTCCCGGCCTGGTGGCCAGGACAGAGAGTTTGAGGAGGGAAGGAGGAATGGAGAGGTGGTGTTTCAAGGGGGGGAAATGCCCGTTCTCAACTCAGACAAAGGACTAGAGTAAATGGTTCAGAGGACAGCCCCTCCGAGTTACTGAGGGGCCTCTCTGAAATTAACACACTTCCCGAGGCCTGCTGAGAAAGTCGTTCCCCCTCTAAATCCACATGCGTGAGGACGTCAGCCCAGGAACCTGGTTTGGGGTTTGCTTCGTGTCAGGAAAAGAAAGGGCTATAGGCCAGAATTGATCTAAGACCTTTGTCCTTCTCGGGTCACCTGGGGGTCTCGGCGTGGGGCACAGGGACTCAGAAAGAGGCGTATTTCACCATTTGTAACAATAATCTGGAGATCTGGGCGGTAGCTTTGTGTGTCACCACTCTGCTATTTGGCGCTGGTGTGCCTTCAGCAAGTTCCTTGACGTCTCTGAGCCTCAGGTTCTTCATCAGGATCTCTCTTACCCAGTTTTTAGGAGTAAGTATGAGCGGAGGTATGGAAGGTAATTAACTGGTAACTCGGATGCTTGTTTCCTCCATCCCACCCTCCCTGCCTTTTCTCCTCTGCCTTCCTACCTTCCGTCCTTTCCTTTCTCTGATAAGAACAGTGGAAACCATGCCCAGGATGGGGATCCACACATATGCGCCCTCACCCTCGGTGTTCTGGATGGTGCCTCTGAGGCTCCCCTAAGTCATCCCAATCATTTATCGTTACTGCTCAGCCGACCTGTGCATGCGACCAGGGCAGAGTTGGGACCAAGACTCGCATCTGGCGACTCCTGGTCCCATCTTTTTCAAAATGAGCGTAATCACAGAAAATTAGGCCATGAGCCATGATTTTAAAATATGCCATTTAATTCATGCTCAAACAGGAACTGTCCTTTTTTTGTTTTTATTTTTCTGCCTCAAAAGAAAAAAAGAAAGAACGATTCTTTTTAAGGTAAGATCACTTTTGTGATAACACAAGAGAGTAGAGCTGCAAAATTCAGCTTTCAAAAAATAGCTGCATGGAAACACAGACCCAGAGCAAAAGGTCACTGGGTTGGGGGGAAGCGGCGGCCTTACCCCACCCTTTCTGAAACCAGACCGTATGGAACCTTGAGGGGGCTGCTCAAGTTCCAGCTGAGACTGTAGGCGGACACACATGCTTACAAAAAAATGCATGCACACTGACCTTTGTAGTGGTGTTGATTATGTCTAAAGGGGCAGTGTGGAAGGAGGGGGGGGCATGATGTCAAAGGAGACCCTCTGTAACTGCCAGCTGGGGAGTCTGGAGCCAATCCTTCAGCTCACTGGGATGAACGTTTCCTCACTTGCAGGTAAAGTAAGGATCCAGGACTCCACTGTGTAAGGAAGTGTCTCAAAATGACCCAACTGGTATCTCATCGGGTGGCCACTAGCCACAGGGGTCTACTAAATTTTAATTAATAAAAATTTAATTTAATTTAAAATTCAGTTCTGCAGTCACACTAACCACATTTCAAATGCTCCATCTTGACATGCACCGAGCTCCCACTCTGGTAAACAGAGCTGAAGCGGAGCACGTCCTCACTGCAGAAAGTTCAGTTGGGTACCACTGATGAAGAGAGCATATACCACGCTCTCAACAACTGTACCCAGGGAAGAAGATGGGTGCCGGGAGGCATTTTATATGTTGCTTTGTAAATTTCCATATCGTTTGTTAATTTGGCCATGAGCATGAATCATACTTATCCCTCTAAAAATAAAGAACAACAAGGAAGTGATTGCCATTAAAGACAGGACAATGGTACTTCCAGGGATCTGGAAGGTAGGCAAGGCAGACTTCTGGGACACTAGCAACTGGAAAGGTGGGGCACAGATACTCAGCAAAAGAAATGAACTTTCCCATTCCTAATAACCAGGGGTATGGATAGAGTTATGCACATTCACTTTAAAATCATTTACAATAGTTACATTTATCTTATGCATTTTTTCACATGTGTGTTTTATTTTGCAAAATATATTTTAATAAGACTCTTTTAAATGGATACATACATTGTGTGGCTACCTTTTTTTGTAAGGAGGTCCCACCCTTAGCATTAGAAAATGATCTCAGGCTTGGTAAATGAGGAAGGGGTTTCAGCTCTAAGCTTTACCTCCTCTCTTTTAAACTGCCCTTAAAAATGACAGCCCTGTGCATGTTTGCTCCTCATTGTCGAGGCATTGCTCCCTGCCTACCTCCCACTAGGGATGCTCAAGAGAAACCAGCAGAAGGTAACTGATAACAGTGATAGAACTTTTCCAGGGGCAATTTGACAGTATACACCCCCACATTTTTAAGCATGCATATGTTTTGATATATTGATTTTAATTAGATATTTACCTTGAAAAAATTACTATAAAGATTTAGATAGGAGGATATTAATAACCGTGATTTTTATAATATGCAGGAAAAAGAATTGGAACTTAAGTGACCAAGTTAAAAAATGGGTTAAATTATGATATATCCAGATAGCTAGATATGGAAGACCTATTAAAATCATGTTATAGAGGAATATTTGATGGGGAAATCCATTCATGCTATATTAAAAGGAAAACAGCAGATCAGAGAAAAGCACATGCAGTATTATTCTTCGCTGGTCAAGAAAAATTTATATTAAAAATTACTTCTGCTAATATATGTAGGTCATCCCCCACTTAGGAATATGGAGCTTAATTACCCATATTCATTACCTGAGTGTTGACTGGGCTCAGTGACTCCCTTCCAAAGCAGTGAATATTAATAGTTAACTTAAAATGGAGAAACTTGTGATCAATAAGTCATATTGATTCATGTACCCCTGAAATGACATGATGAGAAACTGAAGAACACTTCAGAGCCAGGGTCTTCTTTCCCAAAATCTATAACCCCAATCTAATCATGAGAAAAACATCAGACAAATCCACCCTGAAGGATGCTCTACAAAATATATTCATGCTCCTCCAATCTGTTGTGGTCATGAAAAACAAGGAAAGACCAAGAAGTTGCCATAGATCAAAGCAATAAGGTTACATGACAACTGTATGTAATGTGGTATTCTGGGTTAGATCCTGGATCAGAAAAAGGACATTAGTGGAAAACAGTGTTGAAACCCAACTAAAGCCTGAGGTAGTTAATAGTATGGTACTGCTTTAATTTCTTAGTTTGACAAATGCACCGTGATTATGCAAGATGCTAAACTTAGAGGAAGTTGGGTGAAGGGTATATAGAAACCTTCCATATTAATTGTTGCAACTTCTCTGTAAATCTAAAGTTATTGCCAAATAAAACAATTTTTTAAAACTACTTTTTAAGCTGTCTCTGGATAATGTACTTCTTTTACTTCTAAAATTTCATTCTCAGATTACATCAAACTAAAAAGCTTCTGCGTGGCAAAGGGAACATCAACAAAATGAAAAGGCAGCCTATGGTACAGGAGAATGTATTTGCAAATGATATATCTGACAAGGTACTAATAGCCAAATGTATAAAGAACTCATACAACTCAACACCAAAAAAACAAATAACCCAATTAAAAAATGGGCAGAGCACCTGAATAGACATTTTTCCAAAGAAGACATACAGATGACCAAAGGGCACATGAAAAAATGCTCCACATTACCAATCATAGGGAAATGCAAATCAAAACACAATGAGATGTCACCTCACACCAGTCAGAATGGCCACTATCCAAAAGACAAGAAATAACAAGTGTTGGCAAGGATGTGGAGAAAAGGAAATCTCCTACACTATTAGTGGAAATGTAAATTGGTGCAGCCACTATGGGAAGCAGTATGGAGGTTCCTCAGAAAAACTGAAAATAGAAATACCTTATGACCTGGTAATTCCACTTCTGGAAATTTACCCAGAGGAAACAAAATCACTAATTCAAAAAGATATAAAAATTCCTATGTTTACTGCCACATTATTTACAATAACCAAAATATGGAAGCAACCTAATGTCCATCAATATATGAATGGATAAAGGAGAGGTGGTACATATGTATGTATAATGGAATATTACTCAGCTATAAAAAAGAAAGAAATCTTGCTGTTTTTTTCATGGATAGCCCAAGAGGGTATTATGCTATGTGAAATAAATGAGGCATAGAAAGACAAATACCATATGGTTTCACTTACATGTAGAACCTAAGAAACAAAAAAAAATAGAAATACACTCATAGACATAGAGAAGTGACTGGTGGTTACCATCAGGTAGGACTTGGGGTGAGTGGAAAATCAGTCACAAGGATGAAATTACAGCATAGAGAATGTAGCCAAGAATACTGGAATATCTTTCTATGTTGACAGATAGTAACTACAATTCTTGGGGTGAGCATATAATAATGTAGATAACTGTTGAATCACTGTTATATACTTGAAACTAACATGATATTGTATATCAACTATACTTCAATAAAACAATAACATAACTAAATAAAATAAAATTTCATTATCTAAATTTCCTAGAGTGAATATGCATTGTGTTCTTAATCAGATAAGCAGTTAATTACATAATCAGAAGTTAACCAGGAATCTCTCCTCTTCCACATTTCAAAGGGCTATGTGCATGCCAGAAGGAGTCTATAGGATAAATGTAAAAGCAAGACAATTCAGCTGTTTTATGAATTGGACAGCTGGCTGCAGATGACCTAAGCTGGGCCAATTAGAGCCCTTCCATGGTATCTGACAACTAGAGAGACCTATGACACAAAGCCCCTGTTGCTCTCCAGTGATGGCAAGTGGGATGTTTCAGTGCTATTTTCCTTTTCCAAGTGGAAGAGCCAGGCTGAAGGAGGAGATGATGAGGCTGGAATGCAGAGAGCAGAGATAACACATGAGGAGAGCATGTGTTAATGTTCCACACATGCTGCCCTCCCCTCAGTTATAAGGGTCATCTCCAAAACCTCCCTTTTGGCCTAAAATCATCAAAGTTGGCTTTCTGTTTCTTGTAACCCAAGAGGAAAACTCCCCTACCTGATTCAAGCCCGTGGGAAGCCCCCAAAGTCACATTTGCTTGCCATTTAACTGGACCACTCTCAGGATGGATCACATTAGGTTTTCAACAAATAATGAGTTGGATTGAACTGAATTGAGTTAAAGTGAAGTTATATATGGGTTCAATACAGAAGGTAGCAAATTGAAATCGTTGGCTTTTTTTCCCCAGAACAATAAGGATTAGACTTTGCATTACCATGAGAGGAGGAAACATAATGTCTCAAGACTACATGATCCTCAGTAGAAGTTGACATATAGTTGCAACCCAGTGAATGAATGCATTTTCTCTTTTCTGTCCATAGCTTGCTAGAAATATACCCAATTGCATGGAATATATAAATCTTGTCTTCCCATGACTTAGTTAACTGTGATGGAAGCTTGCATACTATACTGCCATTCTCTATCAGTTGACTACATAAGGTGAATATAGTATGTTGCATGCAACCCCTTGCAATCTAAAGAATACTAAAGACACAAATGATTCTGCTAATGGAAATTAGATGACAGAGGACCATTCAACTTTTTAAATAGCTTCCATCTCAGTGCTGCAGATGTCTGCCATTAGGAAAAATAGTAATATGTTGGACTCATTGGACTCACTGAGAAATCCAGTGAGGGAGAGAGAGAGAAAAAAAAATAAGGAGAATGAGTGAATAGATGTCACAAGGGATTGATCCAATACAGATGAGGCAAATGGCTTTCTTAAATCTCAAGGGAAAATTTTAGGAAAGAGTCTTTGGAAAGTGGAGAAGCCTGGAGAACCTGTGTTTGACACCCCACCTACTACCTTATATTCCTTTAGCTCCACAGGATTCCTTCTACCATCATCAATGACATTTATTGATCATCTACTATGTGCCAAGCAATTTTCTCATAGAAGCCTCTTAACAACGCCACAAGTTAGAACTTATTATCTCCATGTTACGGATGAAGAAATGAAGTAGTGAAACAGTAAATAACTTGCCTGTGGTCACTCAGATTGTTAAGCTGAACCCAGGATTTGAACCCAGGAACTACAACATACTGACTCTCAATCATAGGACTTAAAACACTCTTCAACAATTGACTAGCCACCAGTCAACATCCTCACAAAACATTAAGTTCCCAGAGGGCAGGGGCCTGTTTGTTCTCCAAAACCCAGTGCCTCATGCATGTTCAACGAGAGGTTGAGAGATGCGAGCTGCCTCGTTTTTATATCTCTCTTAATTTTTCATTTATAAGAAACGTATACAGCATTCAATGAGCTTACAACTCAGAGTTTTAAAACATTAACCATTCAACTGTTTCCTGATCCTCACACTGTATCTACAAGTTATATGATATGCTCTCAAAAGATGATGCCAAGTAGTTTTCTTCTGATGTTTCCATGTCCGTGACCATATTAGTATGTCAATTAGCACATAAACCCCAGAGTGAAAGACGCAGATGGAGATGTGCCTGCCTCATTAAGCCATGTGTGACCAACCAAACTAATACCCAAAGCCAATCCCTCAGATTTCTTTCTATGTAAGAAGAAAAGTCAGTGTGTTACTAATAGTCTTCCCAGCTTCCCCTCAAGCTACAATAAAATTAGAACTTTGTATTACTATTTTTAAAGTTCACTATATATTGCTCACCTACTTCGGAAAAATCAAAATAAATGATATATAATAAAAGCATTTAAAAATAAAATCAGAGGGGACTGGAGATTATATAAAGAAAAAAGGCTCACGAATGCTCTAGGCCTTTCCTTCTGAACCTAAAAATAAACCTGATGTGGTCATATCCCCTTCTTTAGATCTTCTTTGGAGTCTGCACGTCTTTTGTGGTTCTTAGAACCTTCCACTGCTAAGGTGTAGTAGGTGAAGTTCTCTGATCTCTTCTGTAAGGTCAGAAGGTCTGCAGGGGTGGGACTGTGTCTTGTCTCTGTACTCAGCATATAGCACTTGACCTTGTGTATACTAGGTAGCCAGGAATTTGAAGGCTGGTAAGTTCTTCTAGGATAGTTTCTACATTCCTGGAACATAACAGGGGATAGCAGGGCTGAGAGGAAGAAGTGGTTGGAGTCCAGAAGTTGCTGGAAGGGTAAAGACAATGGAGGATTCCAGCAGGTGTTCATTTGGTTTGAGGTCGGGACACAGAGCAGTTGCTGGGTATTGAACCGAATCTATGTAGATCAAAAGGGAGTGGCACATACAGAAAGCACTGCTGGTTTGGGTACTCTAAAAGTTGACCTTGACTGACCTGCAAGGTGGCCCCAAGCCGTCTACTAAGAGGCCACTGCAGAGCCTGCCACTAATGTCTATTGTATCACACAGCATTTTGACACATGCAAACCAGACACGTAGGAACTATTCCAAGACTGTTCCAATTTCTTATCACCAAAACACCGAACTATGAGGAAGCAAAAATACATGACCCAGCTGGGGCCAATTTGACCAAAAGACAAAAACTCAAATATTCTAGTACATTCTCCACCAGAAGTCCCTCATTTGGCTCTAAAGAACCACATATTTAGAAGACCTTAAAAGTGTTTATGAGGAATGTGAGTATAAGACACTTCCTGGGGAAGTGGGTGTGGAGACACAGGCCTGGGAAGACAGCCTGGGCCATCTGAGGAAATCAGTCACTGCTCTAACGCTCTAAACGGCTGAAGACCAGGCTGATTCCACTGCAAGCAGCTTGAAGCCTTCCCCTCAGAGAGAGGCACGCTTTCTGTTCTCCCATTATCAGAAATGCTGTCAGGCACATAGTAAGAGTTATGTAATAGGAAGCAATACTTTCCGGCCATTTCTCCATTCTCCTGTTATATAATAATCCTGCTAACATGAAGTACCCCAACGTCCAAGCCACGGAGATGCAACCCTGTCAATTAAATTTATAGTTTATACTTCCTTTTCTTTTTTTTAGCAAGTAGTCCCTACCCCCTCCGTTCCCCCTCCCTCCTGCCTTACAAACATGCCAGTCTCCAAACCGGTTTTTTTTTTTTTCTCAGTAAGTAGACCTACTCCATTCATGAACAAGAGGGGGAAAAGTTACTTTCATTCATTCATTCATTTATTTACTCGGCCAATCCATTGGCAAATACTTATTTAATAGCCGGCCATGTAAGAGATTCTGAAACAGGGGGGAAAGAAAATAAGCTCCAAATCATGGGTTTGTGCCTACCAGACAGGTGAGCTGGGACAAACGTCTTCAATTCTCTGAGGCTTATCTGTAAAATGGGCTGAGGCCAGTAGGAGGGTTTGGGGGAGGATTAGGGTAAGAGAGGCAAAGTACCTCTTCATAGCTCCTCTTCTCCTTCTTAATATTATCATGTATTTGGTACCAGGATTACCAAAATGAGAAAGACAAAGTCTCAGCTCTTAGAAAGTTCATAGCTACTGGTGGAAGACACTAAAGCTAAAAATGAAAGACACTAGAGTGAAAAAGGCAAGTGTGATTTGGTGTAAAACACATATCGCTGAAAGTGAGAATAGGGTGCTGTGGGGACAATGAGAATGACTTCCTAACTCAACTTGATCTTTTTCATATCAAGTGGTAGCACTTCATGTCATGTGTGTAATTGTTGGGGCTAAAATATAAGCAATCTTACAGCTGGGTTATAATATATAATTATATGTTGATATTAAATATATAATAGAATATAGTTGAATTATGTCCTGACTCCTCAGCTTGGTAGGAATTGAATACAGCATATACAAACTGCCAATCATAGGAATTCAAAGCTCCTTTAAAATTCAAGATGAAGCAATGCAATTCACCATATCAACAGAATAGAGGGCAAACCATATTAACAACTCAGTGGGTACAGAAAAAGTATTTCACAAAAGTTAAAGCCAACTTCTGATTTAAAAACTTTCAGCAAACTAGTAATGGCGGGAAATCCCTCAAGCGGATACAGTACCTATGAGAAACCTATTCTCACATCCTACATAAGAATGAAAGACTGAATGTTTACCTCTACATCTGGGAACAAGGCAAAGGTGTCTGCTCCACCATTTTTAATCAGTATTTCACTAGAGGTCACAGGCAGTGTGATAAGTAAGGTAAGGAAAGAAACCCAATGCAAACACACTGGGAAGGGAGAAGTAAAATAGTTTTTATTTACAGATGGTCTGACCACATGTGAAAAATATCTTAAGGAATCTACAAAAAAATTAAGCTGTTGGAATAAGCAAATTTAGGGATGCCACAGGATAGGAGGTCAGCACCAATAAATAATAATAAATTGTATCTCTATACACAAACAGCCAACCACTGCAGGTGAAGTTTTCAAGATGCCATTTACAATAGTATCAGAAACATTAAACACATAGGGATACATTTAAACTATAAATGAGACCTGTAGGCTGAAAATTATAAGTTTAAGAAGACCTAAATAAATAGAGATGCTAATGTTCATGGTTTGGAAGTTTCAATATTGTTAAGATGGCCAGTCCCCCAGAACTGATCAATAGATTCACACAATCCAATCAGAATTCTAGCAGGCTTTTTTGTTTGCAGAAACTGACAAACTGATTCTAAAACTTATATGAAAATTCAAAGTACCTGGAATAGTCAAAGCAATCTTGAAAAAGAACACACTTAGAGACTAGCAATACTTGTGTTCAAAAAATATAAAATTACAGTAATCAAGATGGTGTGAGACAGGCATAAGGATAGACATATAAATCAAAGGAAAAGAACAGGGAGTCAATAATTGGATCCTTGATATGGTTAATTAATGTTTGACCAAGAAGCCATGGTAATTCAGTGGTAGAATAGTGTTTTCAACAAGTGATGCTAGATCAACTATATATTCATATAGGAAAAACTTACCCTCCACATTTGCCATACACAGCTCACAAAAAACTAATTTGAAATGGATCATAGACCTACATGTAACTGCTGAAATTATAAAACTTCTAGAAGAACGCATGAGAGAAAATCTTAGGCAAAGATTTCTTAGGAAAAAAACATGATGCATAAAGGAAAAAAACTGATAAATTAGACACCATCAAAATTTAAAACTTCTGCTTTTCAAAGACACCATTGAAAAAAATGAAAGGGCAAGCCCAAAAAGAAATGTTCACAACACATATATCTGAGTACAGACCATATTCATAAATACATAAAAAACTTTGCCACTCAGTAATACATAAAGCAGCCAAATTGGAAAAAAAAAAAAAAAAGACAATGCCTTTGAGCAGACAGACTTCACAGAAGAAAATACACAAATGGCCAGTAAATACATGAAAAAAAACGCTCAAAAGTATTACATATCATGGAAATGCACATTACGATCACAATAAGACGCTACCATGCATCCATTGGAATGTCTACAGTTAACAAGACTGACGATGTTAAGTGCTGACAGGGAAGTAACTGAGATTCCCACATATTGCTGGCAAATGTGTAAAATGATACACTTAGTTTGAAGAACTATTTGGCACCTTCCTATAAAGTTAAACATAGGCTCACCATAAAGCCCAACAGTCCCACTGTGATATTTACTGAAGAGAAATGAAGACATGCTCACACACAAACCTATGTGTGAGTGTTCATATTGACTTTATTTACAAGTGACAAGAAGCAGAAAGAACCCAAATGTCCATCGGTAGGTAACTCAATACACAGCAATAACAAAAAATGAATAACTGATACATGCAGTAGAATGGAGTCATCTCCAAAACATTATCCTAAGTGAGACAAGCCAAACACAAAGAAATCACTACTGTATGATTTTATTAACATGAATTGTTAGCAAAGAAAAGCTAATCTACAGTGAGAAAAGGTAGACCAGCTGCTACCTAGAGCCAGGACTGAGTAGGAAGTGGCAGAAAAACATCTTTTGCAATGATGGGAATGTTGTATATCTTGACTGTCATGATGGTTCAATAGGAATATATACTTCTCCAGCACTCACCAAACTGTACATTTAAAGTAAGTCTGTTTTCTTGCATGGACACCATACTCAAAATTTATTGAAAATAATTTTTTAGCCAGGAATACTTGTCTTGATGGGGCTTTTACCATAGGATGTACAAATAGGGAGAATTGAAAGATCAGTTGCAGAAGCCCCAAACTGGTTGCAAGTTCAACCACAGAAGAAGCCTTCTACACAGTCCCCATAAATTTGAACTGAGATGTTATACAAAGTCCTATGACATCTACATAGACTAGAGTCCTGTCACAAGACAGATGACACACTCATAAGAGAAATGGAAGAGCGTTTCATCAAGGGGCTGTTGACAAAGGTTTGGGCTGAGTTAGGAGACCAGGAAGGCATGGCGGATGGCCCCAGGACTGGCGACAGGAGGGAGCCGGAGGGAGCTGCCCAGCAGGAGCTGCAGATTTAGCTGGCGGAAAAGAGCTCCTGAAACCATGATGAGATGCCCTGGCTTCTCTCCTCTCACTAAGTCCTTCTATTAGCAAAACAGAGCCAGAAACTAGGGAGCAAAGGAGCCCAGAAGACACAGTCCCTTGAATTGAGTCTCCTGGGGCAGAGCCGGTAGAGAAGGATAGAAAGTGACGTGCAGGGCAAACCAAGATTGTCCAGTACAAGACCCAGCATTTCAGAATCCAGTGAGTAAAGTCTGTTTATCACACTCTTGTTTTATGCCCATCTTGGTGCTTGGCACTGCAGATAAATTTTTTCTTCAGAGGGGAGGACAGTACTTTGTTTTATAAAGCATTTTCCCATCCCTTGTTTATTTGATCCTCACAAAAGCCCCATGAGAAGGGCAAGGCAGGGCTCATGGTCCCCACATTACAGATCATGAAAGAAAGTCTCAGGGGGAGGAATGTCTTATTCAAGATAATGGCACCAGCAGCGGATGGAGCACCAAACCACGAGGCCCACGTGTTGACCCGAACTTACCTGCTTACGGATCAGACCACAGGTGAAGAAATAGATATCCCTCTAGTCACCCTGTTCAAGGACAAAGGAGTCATTCTGGAAAATGGTCAAACATCTAATACACTCGGGCCAACCTCTGCCCTGGGATGGTCAAAATGCTTCTGCCAGAACATGTTATCTGCCTACTTGACTCCCCTTCCTGCAGTGTGTCCCCTTGCCACATTGGGCCCTCCGTGACTTGACTTCTGCTACCATCTCCAAGCTCATCTCCCCCGGTGCCTCTGGAAACCTGTACAAAGCCTGACTCGCCGCTCAGAGCTGCTTTCGTATCTGACATCCCCTTTCTTCCTTTTACCCCCACGGCTGTGCGCACTACTTCCTTATGCTCCACAGATGCCCTACACAAAGACAACTTCTGCTTTGCCTCTTGACAGTTGCAGCTTTTGAGCAGTAGTACTTCATTAACCTAGTTTCATCAAGAAAGAGGAATTTCAAATGAATGGGTTTTCCAAATTAAAAAAAAAAAAAGACTTCTAAGTCTGAATTAAATATCTTAGGTATTTTGGAAGGAAAAGTGTCTCACATCTCTTGGCTTTGCAAATTGAGAACCTTAAAAGTAATTTTAGTCCTGCTTATTTTGAACCAAGGGTCATCGTTCATTGCACCCTAACAGCCATGGGAATTAGTGACTGCTACCACACTGCTGACCTTGCACGAAATGCCGGAAGATAGCCACTTACTGAGTTTTTCTCTTGTTTTTTCCTGGTTGTTTCCTGCCAGGGTCTCTGGATTTTATGCAACTTGCCAGGATGAATCCCCTTCCTCTTCATACTTTTAATTTTCTGTATCTAATTGCTATGGTTTGGGACACCCGACTGCCAACTTAGAACTGTTACTTAAATAAGAAAAAATAAGTCTGCACCAAAAACAGAAAGCATTTTGCTTTATTCCATGGGCTTTTTGACATCTCTGAGTCTTATTTCGCCCATTTCTGATACTCAGATACTTGTCACACAGCCAATGTGGCCAGAAAAGTGACCTCTGGGTGAGGAATGTGTTATCAGTGTCCTAGGATGTTACTGGGTGTGATCCCCTAGTGCTGGCTCATTAAACTGTTCAGATCAATGCTCACCTCTGCTCCCACACCTCAGGGGCATGTTCCAGAAACTTCCTCTCCCTTTCTGCCTTCTTAGCTAAACCGAATTATCACAGGACACCGTTTACTCTTATTGACCACATGAAAAAAACTCACTCCTCCTTCTGCATTTCCCCTCAGGCCAGGGTGTTGATATGATGAAGAATATAAAAGTGTCCTCTCCAGAAATAGCATAACTGGGCTTCAGTAAAAATTATAAAGGGAGCATTTAGTACTAGTAATGAAGAAAGGAGTGAGAAAATCAACTGTCTTCAGCATCTACTATGTACTAGCCTCTCACTCATCTTTCCAGCCTCAGAGCAAGCTTCATTCAATCTTTCCTGAACCTCTTCTCCCATCTGCAATTAATTTTTCCTCCCACGTCCCTTGCTCTTACCTGCAAACCCAACAGAACAATTCTGATACTATATTAAACTCATGTATTTACCCCTCTGACTTCCCTGCTAAGCCTCTGAGCCTCTTAAAGGTAAGACAATCGGATCTTGTTCATCATTCTGTTCCCAGAAGCAGCATGGCACCAACATACAGATGGTATTTAATTAATGTTTAAAAGCTGGAATGGAGCATGCTCTCATAAAACAAGTTGCTCCCTGGTTTCACTGTATTTCCTTGGCCCAAGTCAGTCTGAGTGGGTTGGCCTCACACCTGCCTTGCATCAGAGTTTTGGACAACTTTGAGTTTGTGGCATCCAGGACTCAAGTAACTTGGGTTCGAGGATAGGGTCACCATGCAACAGTTTTGCTTAAGTCTCATTTTCTCATTTCATCTTTTAGAAAAGATGAATGCATCTCTTAGAACTGCTGGCATACATTTTGCAAAAAAAGATTTGAATGCCCTCAGAGAGCCACCAAGGGACCTACAACTAATATGTATGTCTCTTCATGCTCCTTGAAGGTGGTACTGGGGCGTCCATGCCTGGTGGACCTGGAAAGGGGCGGTGTAGACAACCTGTCCCAGACTGGCCAACTAAACAGGTGTTTACATTTTGGGCCAGTGATGCTACTTCTAGGATTTATCAGATGTATGTGCATGAACATTCAACATAGACTGACATATATATATTAGCAAAAAAATGGAAACAGCTCAAAAGGCAACAATAATCAAAGAATGTGTGTTCACCCATAAACTAGGATACTAGGCAGCCATTCAAATTTATGTTTTGAAGGACTATTTAGGGTCATGAGAAAATGCTCACAACATAATATAATGTGGCCAACCCACATTGTATGTATGTGTGTGTGTGTGTGTGTGTGTGTATACACATCTATCCATACATATATGTATATTGGAGAAAACACTATGTACACATATATATTTGGGAAAGTACAGTATATAAACACACACAAATGCACACACATACAGTATTTCCCCAATTCTAAATGGCAACAATTTAAGACTCACCATCCATTTATTTCACATTTGGGTGCTGATAAACACTACAATATTAATAATGTAATGTTGCTTGTACAATGTGTCCTAGTTTAAAAAATATAAAAATGTAAGGGAAAATACATCTTTATTAGAAGAGAAGAAATAAGCCACATGATTTCAGATTGAGAAAAATAATACATTGAGGTATATGTTACACATTAATACAATAAAGTTCTTCAATGGACTGTTGCTCTTTTTTGACACTTTACAAAATTTTCTGAATGGATCTATCAAGATGCTCAGAGCCTGGTAGAGGGAGACAGAGCATGAATCAATATGAGGAAGGGTTGCAAATAGGGGACAGTGTCTGCAGGGTTCAAAGAGTTTACAATGCCCAATTCTGTGGGAAGAGGTGTCAGGAAAGTTTTCATCCAGGGGTGAAGCTTGAGTTGAGTCTTCAAAGGGAAGTAGAGGTAAATGGGTAGCCCGCTGAGGGAAGGGCATTGCACATGTTGGGAATCACATGAACAAACACATGTTTGTTTTCTGAGAACCACAAACCCTCTAGGGCTTGTTCACTAGCCACAGTAAATACCCATATGGGCAGTTAACTTTTTCAGGACTTGAAAGATCTTCCCCATCACACAAAGAAATTTCAAGATGCAAATGCCATGGGACTAAAACTCAAATACCTAGTCCAGTTCACAGCACAAAGGAAGTGCTCACATATACCTGTGAAATGAATCAATGAACAAAGAAATGTAACTCAGAATTCAGCTCTTTTGGTCAACTATTGTCTTTATGCCCTTCCTCTATCTTCCATTTTTAAGAAAATCTTTCCTTGGTAGGGTGATCATTGGGTACATTAATATCCATGAGTTAGATCTGAATGCCTGAGAGATTCTTTACATTTTAGAGAGCTAGGACACAAAGAGCCAGATTTTTTTTGTCTTTGTTTTCACTTACCTTGTGACCTCAGACAAATGGCTTGAATTCTCTGAATCTTGGGGGTTTTGTTGTCTGTAAAATAGAGAAAAATACATCTTCCCTGACCTTACAGAATTGAGAGCATCCTATTAGCTAATAAGTGTTAAAGCCATTTGTGATACCTAAAATTCTATACAGTTACAGGAGATTATCACTTTATAAATCATAGAAAGACTAAAAAGAATCAATAATTTGCCCGAGGGTGTGGGAAATGGCAAAATGAGACTCTTAATCCAAGCCATCGTCTCTGCCCATAACAACACCCTGTCAGCTGGAGCCCTCTGTCAGGTGAGAAAAAGGCGGAAGGAGGGGAAGGTGCTGCCCTTCGGAGGTGCCCTGAGGCTCACTGTTCTGCCCGATCTCAGAACTTTGCCCTCATCTGTCCTCTTCTGCAGTTGACTTCTCAGAGAGCCTTGCAACCAAGTGGTCACAAAGCTATGCCTGAGTGTCATTTCTTCTTCTAGGATAATAGTTGCTGCCAGACCCCTGTGTGGGGAGAACCGCCAGGCCAGGCTTGGGAGGCCCACAGCAACACAGGTCTGCATGGCCCATCCACCCTTCATTAGGATTAACTCCTTCACAGGCCAGGGCATGAGCATTCATCTTTTTTGGGCTCTTCCACTCTTATGCCCAGTCTCCCTGTGGACCATATATCATGGCGCTGGAGGCAGGAGGTGTGGACAAAAGTCGTCATTTGTGTCACGTGGTGTGAAGGGGATGGTTAATCAAAGTCACACATGGCTGCCCAGCTTCTGACTTACCTAAGCTCACCAAAGTCACTGCCTTTGCTATTTTTCATGAGCCATCCTTCCTACCGTTTCCCCTACTGCAGCTTTCAATATTAGCTTCAGCTTCGGGATTCTTATACTGAAAGGAATGGAGGGAAAGCATGCCTTGAGGCACTGAAACCTCACCAGTGTCTCTGATGAGCCTGCTCACTGGCTGGGCTTCTTCCGATCAGCCCGGCTTGTGCTGTATTTGAGATTCATTCATTCATTCAACAAGTATTTGAGTACCTACTCCAAGGACTTGGGATACTTCCATAAGTAAAACAGACAAAATAATTCTTGCCCTGGTGAAGCTTTCATTCTTGTATTGAATGGAAAACAGGTATTTATAAGTAAATTGAAAGTGTGCTAGAAGGTGACTGGTGCTTTGGAGTGGGGGAGATAGATAAGAGCAGACAATGGGAGGTAGGCACTGGGGTAAGGCATGTGTTGCACTTTTAATTTGTCAAAATAAGCCTCATTGGTGAGACGGTGTTTGAGCAAGGTAAAGGAGAGCAAGGGGCGTAGTCAAATGGGTATCTGAGGGCGGAGGGTGCTAAAGAATAGAACAACCACTGTAAAAGCCCAAAGATGGAAGCTCGTCTGAATTTCCGAGCAACAGCAGTGAAGCTGGTGTGTCCAGGAAAGCGTGCACGAGGGGTAACAGAGTAGGGATGAGATCACAGGAAAGAGGAGCCGGTCACACAGTCTCCTAGGACACCAGCTTTTTCTCTGTATGAGATGGGAAATCCTCAGAAGGTTTGGATCTAATTTATACTGTAAAAGAGTCACCTGAGCTGTCAATTGAGAGCAGACAATGGATTATAAAGGGAGAGGCAGGAGGCCACTCCAAAAGCCATGACATTTGTCCAGGTGAGAGATGCTGGTGACTCTGCCCGGGGATTAACAGTCGGGGGCTGAGAAATGACCAGATCCCCCACCCTCCCCATGTGATTTCAAGGTGCCAGTTCACAGGACATGTCCCTAATTAGGAGACATTAAAACATGACATAATCTGTATCTTGATATCCAGGAAAGAAGGTGTTTTTAAGTTGAATAGAAGGTTTTCTGGCAGATTTGAAGTAGAGATGACACACAGAGGAGTCAAGGATGTTTCCGAGTCCTGTGGCCTGAACTGGGGACCCACAGCCTCCCTGACTGAGACGGGGGAGACCAGCAGAGGAGCAGGCCTGGAGGGTGGCGGGGGTGTTGGTCAGGGGTCCGGTCTGGGACATGGGGAGTTTGGATATCTATTAAAAATACAAGTCAGAATGTCCTAACAGGCAGTTGAATATATGAGTTCAGGAGAGAGATACAAATGTGAAGGTCAGAGGATATTTATAATAATTGAAGCCAAAAGACTGAACAAGATCACCAAGAGAAGGAATGTACAGAAAAGAGGCCCCGAATATGGAGCTCTGGGCCTTCCAGCGGAAGAGGTCCGGGCAGAAAAAAGAAAACAGCAAAGAAGACTGAGGTGAAGTAACCAGTGAGATAAGATGAAATAAATGAAGCAATTGAAAATGGCCATCGGTTCTGGATTGATTTGGAAAGGGGAAGAGGGATAACCTACTTATATACTTCTGAGAGAGAGAAAACAAAAATGGCTCATATCTGTGCTCAGTTGGTGACAAGAGGTGACCAGCCAGATGGGATTACAGTAAGAATGACCACAGCAAAGAAACGGTGAAGAGGGGAAAGAATTAGAGATGAAAAGGTATAGGAACCACATAAATCCACTAATTATTCAATGTATTTCTTCACAAGCCACCTGGTTCTTGGAAAGATTTCAGGTGGTTTGTGAGAAGTCAGCTCTTTGCATTGAGTCTTTTCGACCTTACGAAGCAGTTTTACCTCCCTTTCTAAGTTCTCCCTGTCACTTACTCTGCAAGTATCGCCTCACATTGATTCCTTGATTCATTCATGCCACAAATACTTATTAGCAACACTGTCAGTTGCTCCAGTGCTGGGTCTAGACACCTGACTTGAAGACACACAGTTCCAAACCCCTCTTCCATCGTGAAGCCAGTCCAGACACAAACTAAGCATTCCACAAATTAATTCCTCAGGCACTCACAAAAGCCTGTTAATAAATCCATAAAATGTAGAGAAGAAACCCAAGACACAGAAGCCATGGGTAGGCAGGCCAGCAGGCACCAACAGCTCCCAGGTAAGTCAGGGCCACACAGCTGCTGAACTCGTTTATCCTTCCTGGAGTAGGCAGGGGACTAGGAAGTCCCCTGCAGCAATGACAGCCAATGTGGGCACTGCCTTTCAGGTTAAAATCAACTTGCACAGCTTTCAGTTGAGGTCACTTATGCGGCAATGTTGAGAGGTGAGTAGGGTAGTCAGCCCAGCCTGGAAGACGCAGCAAAGGCTCCAGGGAAGTGAAGTGGGTTTCCCAGGGGCATAGCCAGAGGGTGGCTCCACTGGAACTCAAGGCCAAGTCAGCAGAGGGTTCGTAGCCATCAGTGGGGTGGGTGCTTAGGGGAAGCTCCAAACAGATAAATGGTGAAAAGCCTGACTCCAAACAAGAGCAATTGGGGAGACCAGGAAACAGCTGGGGGGAGACAAGATTCTGAGCAGTGTGCCAGGGCGGGCGCTCCCGGGGACAGACGGGAAGGACCGTGGCACTTCCCAAAGGGGACTTCAAGGGGGAGCCCAAACCACGTGCTGTTGTCAAGGGAGGAAAAAGTGCCAAGGAAACTTTTCAGCACCTATGTGGCAAGCGCAGCAGAGAGAACGCCACAGACACAGAGGTTAAGCTGATCAACCTTTCCGGCTTGCCCAGGGCCAAGGCAGTTGCTGGAACATGAGACTTGCAGCCTTAGAACACGGCAAGTCCCAGGCAGACCAGACAGGCTGGGCTCCCTGGTGAGAACTCCAGCCTGTTGCTTGAACCTCGGGCAAACCGCTTCCCTCTTCTGCTCCTCCTCTCCAGTAAAGTGGATGTAAGGATGGGACCCTGGCAGGTTTATCCTGAGATTTCAGCAAAATAAGTGAACAATCCTGAATATACCATCTGGCACTTGGGAGGTGTTCAATTAACAAAAGCTATTATTATTATGTGATGTTATGAAAATGAGATTTTCAACTGCACTTTTTCTTACCTTCTTGGAGCTGAAATGCAGTCCTCTGAGTCCTCCCAGAAATGATTCTCCTAGAAGCTGGGTTTGGAGCCAGCTGTTACAGATCTTCATAAACACCGTAAACGCTGAGAAGCTGAGGCACCACTTACACAAAGAGCAAGTACAAACCTAACTGTGGGCTCCTTGGTCCTCTGGCTGCTCCTTGGAAGTTTCTGTTACTTCCAAGATAAGGCGGATCCTAGATCAACTTTACCACTGGAAGAGTTTATCATACCAGGTTGCCCCTGGGAATAACAGGGAAGCAAACCGACTTTCCTCGTGACGGTCTCAGTATCAGGCAAACAGCGCTGTTCACCTGCCTCTGTTGATTCCAGACCATGCCCCACCCTCTTGCCCGCTCAGCATACGGTCCCCAAGGACTAAAAGGGGTCTTTGGCTAATTTGATAACATCACAGTAACTGACCCCTTACATGCAAGGTCTCTCTATGGATCCTCTCTATGAATCATTTCAATTTCCAGGAGTATTTGATGCATTAGTTCACAGCTCGATCACAAACAGAAAACTCAGGCCCTATACAGAAAACCATTCTCTCTCCCTCTGTCTTTAAAGATCTGCATAACACTGTAGGCTATTGGTTGTCTGGATCTCAACTAACATCATGTTTATTGCATCATAATGTGATAATCTATCTATCTGCCAGCTGAACCCTTGACAGTCACAGGACATCTGCATGCTTCATCCATGGAGATGGGATAGAGTGAACCAGTTAGGAACCCCACCTCCCAGCTTCTAATGGGTACCCAGTTTCTTACTGGGAGATTTTTAAATGTTCTGAGATTGACTGTGGTGATTATCTACATATCTGTCACATATACCAAAAGCCATTGAATTGTATACCTTACATGGGCAAATTGTAGAGTATTGTGAATTTCCAGGAGTATTTGACATCTCAATAAAGACATGCCTCCTTTGAATCCAGCTTCACTACTTACTGTGTGATTGGGAGCAAGCTACATGATTTCTCTATGCCTCAGTTTCTTCACCTTTAAATTGGGCTAAGGCATTATCTACCTCAAGGGATTGTTATGAAGAATTAAATTGGCTATTATTTTTTAAGTAAGTAGAATAGTTCCTAGAGCATATAAAGCGATATGTAAGTGTAGTTATTTATTTTCCGTCTCTGTTAAACATGGTTTAAGAACATGGTTAAGTGCCCGACACATAGTAAGTAAATGATGAAGATTTACTGAAAATATAACCCCTACTGGAATCCAAATGGGGGATGTGTGAGCCCACACACCTTAGTCATAAAGACCCGACTAAGAGGTCAAGTGATTTGAGTTTGAGTTCTGATCACCACCTTACAGCAGGATGACATTGAACAGATTGCTTTCCCATTTACCCTGACATTCAGCTCTCTCACCTGATAAATGAATAGGAAAATTTTGTTTCTACCAACCTCAAAGGGTTGTGTCAAAGATGAACTTAGTTCATGTATATGGATGCCCTTTAAAACAATAGGTGCCTCCCAGATATTGGTTTTCACTTAAAAGTGGCCAGAGACACAAGGCTTGCAGCCTTAGAACAGGAAAAGTCCTTCTCTCATACCTCAAAAGCCCTATCAAGCACTCCCAGAGCCCTTACTCATGTGTCACTGCAAGTACATGAACAAATCTCAGACACAGGTGAAGTCTGACCTCAGCGAGAGAGGAAAGATGTCACAAGGCTCTGAGCACTGGCTCTCCCTTGCTCTAGTTGGGCTGGGATTGCCAAGGAAATACTCTTCCTTTAAATTTTGCCGCTTTGTGGCTCACAAATGGGTAAACTCAGACAGCAGGTGTTGAGCTCAGCTGCACAGAACCTTTTCAGGGCAGCATTCCCAGCGCTGCCAGGGTGGGGAAAATAAAATCCCGTGAGCCAAGCCACCCTAACACCCTGATTCAAAAGTCTCTACTGCCATCTACCGACTCTCAGGGGATTCCATTGGCAACAAGCCAAGAAAGGACTTGGTGGGTGGGAAGGCATTAGGTTTAGCAGATATCTCCAGGCACAATGAGAGGGACCACCTCCTCATCCTCCAAATGGGGAAAGTGAGGCCCAGGGAGGTAAAGGGGCATGTCTGAGTCATTGCCTCTAGCCTGTAGCAGCCCACATCTACAGATCACTTCTTAGCTCTGCCCCACCCCATCATGTTTCTATCTGGAATATGGACTATCAGCCATGCTGGCTTGGAGAAGAGTGTCTTCAAGTCTCTCCTTGCCTTTCCATTTTCTGTTCCACCTTATTCCTTTTGCACCAGCCCCAGACTTGACCTGCACTGCTATTTTCTTCTCCATCTAGAACCCAGATAACTCATACTGTGCAGCAATCCCATTCAGAGATAAGATGTTGAACCACTCACTTTGGAGGTGTTTGCTTATGTTTTAAGAACAAGGGGGACAGGGCAGATCCTGTTTGGTAGATGCTCAACACAGGGTAAACGGTAGATGAGGAAACTAAGGTTTGGGGACATCAAAGAATGTGCCTGGGGCAATGGTTCCCATGTGCCTGACATTAGGATCACCTGGGATCTTTTACAAAGCCCGGGACACACTCCAGACCTATTAAGTTAGAATGGGAGGTGGGAAACTGGCAGCAGTGTTTCTGAAGCCCTCCCCGTGCCCTGCCGAGGGGCAAACAGGTTTGGGAGCCATGGACTTAAATTCATCCAATTAGTAGGTGAAACAGCAAAGCACTGGGCCCTCAACTCCAGGCCAGTGAAAAATTGTGTTGTCACATTTCGACTGTTTGTATTTACACTTTAAAGACTTCTGCAAATTCCACATTCTAATTATATTATTGGCAATGTTCTAAGTGACCCCTGTTTTACTGAAATCAATGTACTTTTAAGAGAACACTCTTATTTTGAGAAATAGGAAAACAGTATCATTTGCCACAAAACTCAACCATAAAGCTAAATACATTGAAAGATAAAAATGTACATTTGTGTATGAAATAACATTATTTCATTTTCTGATTTTGGAGCCATTGCTTACTGAGAACAAAGAAAGGTGCCGCTCTCTGCTTCTGACAGAGAGAAATGTGGCAAAAATCTACCTTTGAGCCACGAATACACATGTTCCATGGGTACCTCTACGTGTGCTCACCATTTTCTCTCCCTGGCGTGCGCTCTCTCTCTAGGCCCGTGACTGAGTACGGGGAAAAACTCCCTTCAGGATCCTCGGTGTTGTAAGTCCTGAGCCCAGGGACTGTGGGTTCTCTGGCAAATTGCAACAGCATCCTGCCCAGGGTCTTATCCAACAGCTGGGGCACCCTCACTCATTGTTAAGAGCAACAGACATTCTTCTTCATTGCTCTTCAGCCCTTTCTCGATTGGCTGGCCCACCTGCTGGAGTGGAACCGTCAGCTCTTTGTCCCCCAGCCTGCACACCAACTCCACGACGCACATTTCCTGCAGGTGAGTGTCCTTATGCCACTTGCTCAGAACACAGCTGTTTGGCAAAGGCCAGCAGCAGACGTGGAACCTGGGCCCCAACTGCACTTAGCGACAATATCCTCAATCCCACTGACCCACAGGCAGCTGAGAGCGGCTGTCTTCGCTGAACAAAAGAGAGTGAATTAGCAATTGCTGGGGATGACACAATCTGTGTCTGTTTTGAAAATTTGGGGGAATTAGTCTTATTCAACAGCCTCCTGGAAATAAACAGGTTATCCAACTTTTTCCCAATCAAAGAGAATCATCCCCTTATGTCTTTAAAAGAAGAAACTTTTCGAAATGAATGGCCACTTTAACATATGGTCAATTTATATATTTAGAGAAAAGAAGAAAAGCAAAACGAAGTGAAAAGCACTCATAGACCCACTGCCTGTAGAAAAGCCATCGTTAACCCACATGATGGCCTTTGCTCTTGACTGTACATCTTGTTTCTCATTTCATACAAAAATGAGTTCACACAAAACATGCTACTTAGTATCATTTGTTTCCCGCAGCAATATATTATGATCATCTTTCTATCCTTCAGCGTTCCTGTACAACATCATTTGTAATGAACACCGAATATTCCCTTTACAAATGATTAAGATAAAGAGAGCAAGAGAACTATTGTACTGACTATCCTCAGCAGTAGATATTATATCACCCATTTTTAAAGATGTAAAGACAAAACTAATGAGTGTTACGGTATACAGGTAATGGTGGAACATAGATGCTTACCCGCTCTCTTCCAACCTAAACTCCTCTACCATACCTTTGGACATCTGTGTTTTTAACATGTGGCACATTTTATTGAAAACAATTCCAAATGAGAATTTAAGTACAGCCACCAAGGGTGGCAGATGACCATTATTCAGAAGAATGAATTGAGTGGGATTTTGACTCTGATGGAGACGGCCGTGCATGGATATTGTTTCTTGCTCTGTCAATAATCTTATATGTCAAGCTTGGAAAGAACTCTGGACTAGATATCAGGGGATCTGGGTTTTAGTCTTACCTTCTCTGTTGCCAAAAAGTAGTCAAAAAGTCATGGCCGTATCACTCAGTGTATCTGAGCCTCAGTTTCCTAATGTATATGCTGGGGAAACAAGTTCAGAGGGTTCTAAGCCACAAATGAAGCCATGAAGCACTATATCAGTGTAAGAACCCTTATGAATTATTCTACGGATCCATCAACAGTAATTTATCTAACACTCAAAAATACAGCACACTTTTAAACAGGGAAGGAGACTCCGAAGCCAACTAATTTTAAGAATAGGGAAACTGACTTCCTGAGAAGTTAGATTTGCTCAAAATTTCCCAGTGACTTGCGAACAGAGCTAATGCTCAAAGCCAGTGTTGGGATTCCCAGGGAATATTCCCTTTATGAGGCCACCTTTAGAGTGATGCATGTCCTAAATGTGCTCATAAAACTGTGGTAAGACGATTCAGTTCATTTCCAGGTGTTTCAGTTCAAGAAAAATGAACATTTGCCAGTAGTAGTGACTTCCTGAGTCATGGAGTCCCAGCTCTGATTTTTTCTTTTTCTTTTTTTTTTTTAACCAAATGTAAGGTCTTTCTGCTTTGAGGGCTGCATATTCCTTACCTAAAGAGAGCTTCCTGGAAAGAGTGGGGAAAACAAATTTGGGGCTTGAGTGTTTCACTGCCGGGAGCACCCACACCGGATTCTAGATACAGGGTTCTCCTTACTCTGACCTGAAGTTGTTTGGTGGACTGATCACAGCCCAGGAATTTGGAGAGCTGCCAGGCTGGGGGAATTAGTTACAGAGTCGTAGAGTGGCGTGGCCTCATCACATGAAAGTCACTTCCAGCTTGGAACGGATTGCAAATTCCTGCCTTCTGAGTGGTGTTTCGGATGACTGGGAGCTGGCCTGTCTGTGGGCTGTCCCTGAAACAGCAGAAGGAGGTCACGGGGAGCAGGGGAGTTCCAGCACCCCGCAAAGGCCCACAGCCAAGAAACAAGGACTTTCTGGTGCTCCGAGCCTTGCCATGACTTAAGGTGTTTGATCAAAAACATCACGTTTCAATTTGCCTTCATTCTGAAACACAGAAAGCATTCACATTTGTCATTTAACAGCCCAGGGACGCTCCTGCCCCAACCTGGAGCTTTTCCAAATTGTCCACGTTGCATAAACAAGGACAACAGGTTTCAGGTAATATGTCAGAAGCTTTAAATGCTTGCTGTGGGCCAAGCACTGTGCTAAGTGTTTTACATGCCTTGACTCATCCAGTCCTGACACTCAACCTTGGGTGGGATATACTAGTGTCACTGTTACAGCCAAGGAACCTGGGACAGTCAAGTGACTTGTACGAGGCTGACAGTGGGTAAATGACAATGGAGGAACTTAACTTGGGACTGACACCAAAGCCCAGGCTCTCAACAAGTGAGATAACATGAGGCCTCCCATGCCTTTCCCAGGCCAGAAAAGACCTCTAAATCAACAGATGAGCATTAAGGATGTAGCCTCTGTTTTGTTGATTCTGAGACTATCTCACATCCCCAAGTCTCCCATTGCAAGGGTTTATAGCCTTAACTTTTGGAAAGTTTTCCTGAGGTCAAAGTGTTTCATCACCCTTAATTCCTGCCTTCTGCACCCCCAGCCTCCCAGCTCCCAAACGCTCCTCTGAGAAGTTGGTCTCAGGCCCCATTCCCATGAAATAGATCCCCTGACATCACAAAGGGATTTTTGTTTAACTTCCATCCTCCTAATCAAAGTTTAAGCAGAGTGTTTCTTGCTCAAATCTAAGTAAAAGAGCATGATTGTCCTCTATTCCACGTTATCCTCACAGTTACAATATGTGCTTACATCTGGTGGTGTAAAACATGATTACGTTTTTTCCTAAAACCCTGGGGCTGGAAAGAGCTTGGAAATTTTATCTTTCACTTCCTCCTGCCTTCAGACAGGATCCTTCTACATCAGCAACATGCAGAAGGACCTTGTAAGAGCTATAAGAACAGTGCATATTATTACCCCACCTGACAGACTTGGGAAGCAAGGCAGAGCCCCTGACCTGAGGTCCCACAAGTAGAAAGTGGCTGAGTTAGGAGCAGGGGCACTCAGAGGAAGCTCTGCTCCCACACAGCCTTTTCCATGGCACCTGTGCCCTGTCACTAACTATGCACTGTAGACACTACCAAGGTTCATGGCCATATAAGCACAGCATCTTCTTAGGGGCATTCAACTTCATTTGTCCAACATTCTCTGCGCTGTGCTAGGGATATAAAAGCAGACACATCAATTCACACATACCCTCCCTCCTGCCCCACACCCACCCCAGAAGCTCAGACCAAGGCCTCAGAATCAATAACCACTTCAAAAACAGACTGGCGTTTAGTGCCCTCTGTGGGCAAAGCAGAGCTTTGCAATTAAGTTGGATTTCGGGGAACTCTCCTACATTACCTGGTCTGTTCAGTGACATTAGCACACAGAGCCTAAACCAGCCTAGCAATGCCACCCACCAGCTCAGTGGCCATAGGCAAATTGCCCGCATGAACTGAACCCTGGACACCTCATATCTACAGCAGGGTTAATAATACCTTGTAGTGTGTGGTGGTCCCCAAAAGGTATGTCCACATCCTAAACTCCAGAATTTATCAATGTGACCTTATTTGAAAAAGGAATTTTTGCAGACGTAACTAAACTAAGGCTCTTGGGATGACCCTGGATTATCCAGGAGGGCGCTCAGTCCAGTAACAGAGTCTTCATAAGAGATACCAGGAAGAAATTCAGGGAAAAGAGGAGAACTCTGTGTGAAGACAAAGGCAGATTCTGGAGTTATACAGCCACAAGCCAAAGAATGCCTGGAGCCAAGTGAAACCAGGAGACCGAATGGGTTCTTCTGCAGAGGCTGCAGAGAGAGGGTGGGCCTGCTGACACCTTAATTTCGGATTCTCGCCTCCAGAACTGCGAGAGACTAAATTTATGGGGTTTTGTAAAGCCACTAAATGTGTGGTAGTTTGTTAAAGCAGCCCTAGGAAACTAATACACGCCGATTTCACAAGCTGTGAAGTATGGAACCTACCCTAGAGAAAGGACTTCATAATGTTCCTGGCAAAATTCTTGCCCTACATGTGCTCAAAGTCAGTCCAATCCCCTCTCATTCTGCCCTTTCCTCCTGGAGACCACTTATCCAACCGAAGACCCAGAATAACTGTTTTAATGTTTTGATTTCGAGTTATTTGTTGGGGAGTGTACATTTACTGATTTCCTGTGGACATTATTCCAATTAATAGCCCCCAATTTTTATTCAAATGGATCTCAAGGACCCAAAGAACGTATTTCGAAAGCACTTCACATATGATCCTGATACAAAAACATAGCTGATTTATTCAACCAGTTTGCTGACCAGCATCCTTTCTGAGGGGTTTGTGATTGGGTGGCAATGGGTAAATATTTTGACCCTCACCCCTGTGCACATGAGCACAGCTCTTCCATCTCCTTTGAAAGGGGGGAATCACTGGAGCAGCCAGGGAGACCTAGAACAGACAGCTGAAAGTACCTAGTCCAGGGGGTTCATATTGCAATGGGGAAGCCAGGTTTGCATGGAGGTGCCCTGGAGAATTGTGCTGTAGCAGGGAATGACAAGAAAGTAGTCCAGCCTCCTTCACACAGAGCTGCTCTTTTTATGTTTTATAAACTTGGAATATGCATATAATTCCTTTTTGGAAAAAAATTTCAAGCATCTGGTCTTTCTAAAAAAACAAATGTTTAAAATAAAAGACATGTTCATGTTCTAGGCAGGAAGCTGAGGTCCAAAGAGTTTGAGTGACATGTCCAGGATCACTCAATGAGGGACCAAGAGCCAAGACCAGAATCCAGGGCTCTGCACTGCACCCATGGCCCGCCTGCTCTGGCAACTAGAGGCGCAGCCACCCAGCCCACCGAGGAGGCCTCAGAGCAGTCCAGAGCTCCTCCCCAGGTGCGAGAGCCCCAGCCCCTCCCTGGAGATCCGAGCCAGTGGTGGGAGAGGCTGTCTCCGGAAACTTGCCCATAGGGTGGGCTTGGTCCTCACCTTCGCCCAGGCAGCCCAGTCTGTGGGCCATCGCTGCTGGAGGTCACACCTTGCTGTGAGTCCTCCTCTCCCCTGTACCTTCCCCCTCCTGAGAGCTGACTCCCAGGCCTTATCTCAGGTGAGGGGACATCCAGGCCACAGGAGCACTTAAAGGTTTCTTGGAACCCAGTTGCCAGGCAAGTGCTTTCCCAGAGAAGAAAGTGTGAAGGACAAGGCAGCCAGCAATCACCCAGCTGGTTCTGAGAATGAGCCCTTATCTGCTCTGGCCCAGCTCTGGACCCGGCCTCACAACTGGTCAACGGGGCAGCCAGGAAAAGTCCCAAGCTGTGGAGGGACAGTCTACCACACAAAGGGAAAGATGCAAAAAAATAAACACTAATGACAAAACTGTAGCCTCAAAGCGCCCGGCGGCACACAGCCAGCGCACCGCTGCAGAAAGACGAGGCAGTGGTGGAAAGCGTAGGCCCTGCACGAGGCTTCTGGCATGCAGGGATTTCCCCAGAAACTGTGGTCACCCTAGAAATGTTGTGCAGGGTCTTCCCTCAGTGTCCACTGCCCTGAGGAGGAGACTAGCCCATTGGAAAAACTGAGAGCAATAGGATTCCAATAATAGTGCCAAGCAGGAGAAGAGGGTGACACAGAGTACTGTGTGGTCCATGAATGACCAGATAAATGGTAGAATCAATAATTTCCAGAAGGCTTCAGAGGGCAAGTTCAGGCAGGAAGACTTGGTTTAATAGGATCTATCGTTTATTTGGTACCTGCTACCTGCCAGCGGTTGAGGATTTCACTTTCAGCAGCACCACGAAGTCTGTAAACATCTCCCCCTCCCAAGGGGGAAGCTGAAATCCAGAAGCCTGAGTGACCCACAGTGACTGGGTGGTGGAACCAGAGAGGGACTTGAGGGGGTGTCCAAGCCCTGGCCATTTCCTGACTTTCCTCAGCCCTGGATGGCCACGAGGATTTGGACATACACAAGGGGGAGCAGGGGTCATTCCAGGCAAGTGAAAGAAACATCTGAAATCAGAGGCAGGAAAATTAAAAATACACTCAAATCCGTTAAGTGGGTTTACTTAGGTTGGAGGCTTCCAGAATGGGTCATAGCAGCTGAGTGCTCACTATGCTGGGTGAAGTTCTAAGAACGTTACACGTACCATTTCATTTAATCCTCGCAATAGCCCTGTAAGGTGTGGCGTATAATCATTCCAATGCGCAGATGAGAATACAGAGGTTAAGTGACTTGCCCAATATCACACAGTCAGCAAGCAGCAGCGGATCTGAACACAGCCCGGATGGAAAGTCCATGCTCTTCATCAGCACATCAAATTTGAGCTTGCTGTGGACAAGCGGATGACGGTGGATTCAAGGTGGCCGCTGCCTCGAATGGCCGGCGCTGCTGCTTGATCGTTCTGCAGAAAAATAAAATGAAATTATAATGAAATGATTGTATAAAAACAAAACACAGTGAGAGCAGGGAAGATCTGCCCAAGAAAACACCAGACAGGAAAGGGTGGCAGCCTCCTTGCCCTTCCAGTCCTATGCCTCCTTCATGCCCATTGCAGTCGTGTGAGCAAAGAGGAAAGACCCTTTCGGCTGCCGGCAGGAGGATGGACGTGAGGGGGAAAGAGAGCCAACTGGATGCCTGGGCCAGAAGCAGAGCAGAGGCGACCCAGGCCTGGAGTGAGTGGGAGGCTGCCCAAGGCTGGAAGAGCAGAGGCGGAAGTGAGAACAGTGGAGAGGAAAGAATGGGATGGATTTGATGATTTGCAAAAACAGGTGTGGATGTGGCTGAGTTTAACCCACAGTGGACCCATTTTCTGACCCACAGAACAGGCTAACAGGCCCTCGTAGCAACGAGAAGTGAGGTCTGAAGTTGTCTTGGCCCCAGAAAGTCAAGGGCAGTCTACCACTGTGTTTACACCTCTAGGAAAGGATGTGCTGTGCAGGAGAAGGTCGGTCCAGCCTAGGAGCCTCCAGACCCCCAGGGAGAGGCCCAGGAAGGTTGCCATGGCATCTGTGAGGGGCATTTCCTAATACAAGGGATTTCATATATTTTACTTTTCTTGTTTCCATCCATTCCACCCAAAAATAAATAAATAAATCAGAGCTATGGAGTGTGGGGCAAAGAAAGGGCATTTGTCTAGTCCATTCTTTTCCAGGTAGTGCCCCTGGAGCCCCCCACAGCTGTTCCAGCAATCCTCACTCTCCATGACATGGCTTTTTACTCCCCCGACATCTCAGATGAGGAGTTGAGCTCCGCTGTGATTAAATAACTTCTCGTGGTCACACACTAGTTGGGAAGAGGCTCCCGCCAGCACTCCACCCTTTCCTTCTCCCAGGATGGGAAGGCAGGTCTGCACAGTGACCCCCACAGGTGAGGAGATCAGGGCCCTGAAATCCATGCAGGGAAACAGCAGAACAAGGCTAAAATCCCAGGCTCACACGCTCTAGTTCAGTGTTAGCTGTGCCTTTCATCATTTTATTTGTGTACACTTGACTTTCTCCCTCAATAGATGGCAAATTCCTTGAGAGAAAGGGTATACCCTTCCATCCTGACATCCCCACAGTGCCCCATGCCAACGATGGCCCTTGAAGACACGAAGCGTGTATCATTGATGTGTTGGATGCACTGACTGTTCTAACTCATCTCTTTGGTGCCAACATTTCACTTCTCCGATCCATCCTTCATGCTGCCTCTAGAGGGAGAGCGCTAAAGGCCCATGGAGCCTTCTGCATCCTCCCCCTGTTGATCCCCCTCTAGGCCTCTGAGGCCACGCTTCCTGGCCATCACCTCTGTTCTGCCCTCCTGGCGTCTGCTCTGCTCCGTCACGCTATCCATTCTTTGAGGAACTCTCGTGGCCATCTTTGTATTCTTCATTAATGTGGATGAGCAAACACATAAAAAAATGCAAGAACGGATGGATGGATTAGTCAAAGAATAAATAAATGTATAGAGTGATGAGAGTAAGGACGGACTAAGTTATCAGACTCCAAATTCTACACAGAACTTTACCTCTGAGCAGCAGTGTGATCCAGGAAAAGTCACATCTCCTCTCTTGGCCTCTTTTTCCTTGTGTTAAAGGGTTTTAAAAGACTAGAAATGCTGCAACCCCCATTCTCCAATTCTGTGAATGAAAATTTCACTCTTGTACAAACTCATTAACGGATGTTTTACACCTCCACCCTTGAAAACAGCAATTCTCCCCACCCAAGGTCTTATCTGAAGCCACCCTTCTCTGCCTCATCCCCACCAGGAGCCGTTGCTATCTGCAGGGACCTCCCCAGGCTGTTTGAGAACAAAAGCACATGTCTTATCTGGTGGCTCTCCTGCACCATCCTGCCCCTGGAAAACGTGCATGGATTTGCAGAATACATGGCCTCTGATAGTCTTCCCATCCCAGGAATGGCTAGAAAGGCAGCCTCGGCTTTCTTAGAAACATTGTGCAATTTCATGCCACTATCAGGGCTGACATGAAGGCACCTCCTAGCCCTGGACCCTTTAGCTAAGTTCAACTTCAGGTCAAGCCAGGGGCCCCCAGCAGCTCAGGGGCACAGGATCCACAAGGAAGAAATTCCAGGATGTTGCCAGAAGCTAACAACAGTTCCCAGCTGGTCCCAGCCGCCTTCTGCCATTGAAGTAGTTTGGAGTGGGGGTCTTCACACAGATGCAGCAGAAGGAAGGGTCAAATGAGCGGCTGCACCCCTGAGCCAGGGTGGAGGGCAGACCATGGAGAACAGAAGTCTCTTTGTTATAGGGAGCTCCTGCACATGGCCCCCAGACCCTTGGCAGAGAGACCTCCTTCTCCCTGGACCCCTGGGGGACCTTGGCTCTGGGGTGGGGGGGCCTGGACCCCTGGGGAATTGGTTGGATTGATGCACTATGCTTGTGTAATGACTTGAAAACCTCTGCTTCTAGCTTGCCCATGGCCAGGAGCCTTCCTCTGCGATTCCTGTTGGAGTACATGCTGTGAGACTCTTAATAAAAAGTAGTTCCTGAACTGCTCTCCCTTGAATGGAATCAAAACTACACCTACCCTAGAATGGATTTTACTTGGAATGCCTCCCCGCCCCCCATCCTCTCTCTTGGTCTGGCCAGCTCCTACTCATCCTCCAGGTCTCATCTGTGATGACATGTCCCACCTCAGAGATGCCTTCCTTGCCCACCCTCCACAAACCAACTCCCTCCCCCCAACACATTCATCCATTTTTCCTGTTTCTTTTTTTCCTTCTGGGACTCACCTTGTACTTGTGCATGTATGTGTCCTTGTAATAATTATGTCCCTCTGTCCTAGAACTTCAATCTCATGATGGCTGAGGCTGTGTTGGTTTTTTTCATCATTGTCTGCCCATCACCTGGCATACAGTAAGTGATTAACAAATAATTGTTGAAAAAATGAATAGAATCATGAATGAATGTATTGCTAAATATAGAAGAGTATTATCGTAGAAACCCTAAAAGAGGAGACTTTATACTAATTGAGACCTATGAGCCCTTAACACATGGTATCTTAACTATTTCTTTATTTTTATGTTAAAAAAAAATATATGGAGATAAAGAATGGAGTAGTCAGTTCTTTGCCCTCTAGGAGTTCACGGGCTCCTGGGAAAGCAGACATGTAATTCACAAATCACTGATACTGCATTCTCATTTAATCCTGGTGTGTGGAGTAAACATTATGATCCACATTTGACCAAGAAGGGCTGAGGCTCAGTAACTTAAGTTCTTTGCTCAAACCACAGAGTCAGATTCCATATCTCCTGAATCCTGACAAAGGTTTTTCTCCTCCCTGTCCTCCTGCCCCTCTCGATTAGGGCTGGTTTTCTAACATGCCATTCGCCAGGAGTGACTCCAGCAGGACCGGGAGGTGGTCTTGCTTCTGGACCCTGTTCCCCTGCTCTCTACCCAAGCCGGGCATCAGAGCACTCTGAGAAGGAAGCGTGGCACCACTCTTGCCCCTGAGCTGGCTTCCCCATCTTTCCTGATGGAAGGAATTTTGCAGGATTTGTGCTGAAGAGGCTTCCTTGGAATGCCAGCAGCCATGGAGGATGTACACCACTAGCAGATGGCAGCCAGGTCTAATGCGCATGGTTATGCCGGCACCCCAAAGGAAGATGCGCTCTAACTTAGACTCCGCTGCCTCCAATGCCGAGTCGGTGAGCAGAGCACCCCTGGAGCCAAGTCTCTGCACCGGAAAGCCACCAGGTTTTGCACTCACAGAAAACTGGCTCTCCCACCAACCATGTTATTCTGGGCAAGTTACTCAAATCCTTTGAACATCACCTTCTTAACCTGAAAAATGGATTCTTAGGATCGTTGCAAAGACAAAATGAGATAAATCATACAACATCTTTGGCATGTAAGAAGTGTTTGAGCTATGATACCTCTTAACCACCATGCGCTCTGGTTTATAAACCTCTGTTTGCATCCCGTTTCCTATTCCAGGCCTCATTGGTTTATCTCATTTTGTTATTTTCTGGCTGTATCAAGGTCCTTTAGATTCTAACCTTCTCTTCTGAAGAGTGACTCCCACCTCCAGTGGTCAGCATGCAGGAGAACCCAAAAGAAACAGCAATTCAACTTCCTGAGGGTCAAGAACAGCTGCAGAGAGGAGACAATTTTGAACAAATTATTGACAACTGAGTGGAAGGTCACCAGGTGGATGTGCTGGCGCCCTCAGAGCATAGCTGGCTTGGAGCATCACATTGGTGCAATGGAGCTGAGGGTAGGAGCCATGCAGGAAAGCAGAGGAAGAGGAGACTGACCAAGTTTCATGGGGCCATTGTGAAAGCTCTGGACATTACCCAGAGGCCTTTGAATGCCATGGATCATATCTGTGTCTTTGATGCAGCCCATGCTGGTGACGGAATGGATGGACAGTAAAGAAGAGAAACTAAGAATCAAGAGACCAGTTAGGTTTTCAAGGTGAACAAGGTGAGACATGAAAAGGGCCCAGGTTAGGGCAAAAGACAGTGAGATGGAGATAAGGGAATGGATCAAGGGACATGCCTAAAACGTATCACACAGGGGTTGCCCATTGATTTATGTGGGATACAGTAGGAAAAGAGCATAAAAAAGCCTCTGAGATTAATGGCTTGGAAGGTCAGGTCTCCACTGTCACCATTAGCAGAAATTTGGGATGCAAGACAGACACACCCATAGCAGGAAGGGAAAATGAGTTCAGTTTGTCACATGAAGTGTTGGAGTGACCTATGGGACATCCAGGTGATATCCAAAAGGTATGTGATCAGATAGATCTGGAGTGGAATGGGGACATCTGGACTGGAAGTGTACTTTGGGGCCATTTGGTATGAAGATGATTAACAGGATCTATGGGAACAGATGAGATCACTTGGAATCTCAAAAAATAACAGGAAAGAGAGAATTCTAGATAGAATCCCTCTTAAAAACAAAGAAAACTGAAACACCATGCATCTCAAGGCATTTAGAGAAGGAGAGGCCAGCTAAGAGGAGCAGAAAGGGATCAGAACAAAGGTCTGACTAGGAAAGGCCTAGAGGGTCTGGTAAGGGGTGCAAGGCGAGAGAATACAACCATACAATGGTTACGCAAATCTCTACATATGCTAAAATTCATACAGCTGTACACCAAAATGCGTCGGTTTTGTTATATGATAATTTAAAACATAAGATCAATAAAATACAAAAAGAAAAGCCTGCTTAGACCTTACCTCCCAGTGGAGGAAGACACAACATTTTTGCATATTTCCTTCTAGTCTTTTTTTTTTTTTTGAGGCATTTCTTGGAAATGGAATTACACGTGCAATTAACAAGTACAAATGTAACCTTTCCTAATTTACATTATGTTGTTTTAAAATTCATGTGTTAAATAGTGAAAATGATGCCAACACAGGAAAAGAACGATGGAGGGAAGGGGGAGGAGGGGCCGTGGATACTGGTTGAACCCAGCGGAGGGGAAAGATAGTAGAAGCCCAAGAAGAGGATATGGTTTCTTTCAAATTCATTTTAAATCCTACCTAAAGCTTAGAAGTATACATGCTTTTAGAGAACTTTCTTCAGATTTTTCAAAGGAAGAGGAAGGAAGCACAGCTTGCTTATTTTTTTCTAGAAAGAGAGGAGGTGGGCATTCAACGCAAGGGCCAAACGTCCCTTGCATGTAGTAACATCGCCATCTGCTGGACATGGTGGTATCACCATCGAGAGCGAGGTTTTCGAAGGACCCCAGACCCTGTGAACGTCGCTCCTGCCCCTCCCCCTTTAAATACTTCCCATGGCCACAAAAAAACTTATCAAACATATTACCAGGGAATATAAGGGTCTGAACCTCATGAAATGCAAGGGGTCTGGAGGTGATCTGAGCCCTTTGGTTACAAAAACGCAAATCGGTATGTGAAGAGCGCTGGTACAGAAATAAGCACTCCCGAGCCCCAGGCGCAGCCCCGCCCACGGCGGGGACCACCGACCGAGATCACGGGCTTTGCCACCAAGATGAGCATTTGGGGTTCATATCACAGTGATGTTCTTCATCGTAACTGAGCTGGTTGTTTTGCCTCCAACTGCCTGTTTCCTCTCTCAGTGTCTTAACAAGTTCCAGACTTGGAGTCATAAAAGTGGTGTGATCAATTAGCATCCTCTTAATAGCTTCCCAGAAAGTATGTGCACAATAAAGGAAGCATGGCCGGCAAAGCCCAGCCGGGAGACCAGGGGTTTCCTCTGAGACCCCACTGGGAGAAGTTATTTGGAGTGAGAGATTTTTCCTGACCCACTTCTGTGACCCCACAAATGAGACCACCAATCTGCCCACACATGAGATCAAGCCTGTAGCGTTGCCACATTTGAGCCTTTAATTGTAGCTCGAAGATGAGAAGAGTTTTATTCTCCCTGTTCATGTAGATTACCCACTGAGAGCCCCAGGGACATAAGAGGCTGGGCGTTCTCAAACAGAAAATGAGCTTAGAGCCCCAAACTCCTGGGGTTGTTTCATACAAGCACTGAGATTAATATTATTGATTCTTAGGCCCAGATTGCAGCCAAGTAAACACATATGGGGCTAACAGCTGCCTGCAGCAGGGCGGGAGGGCAGGGGAGAAGTGGCATTTCCCAGAAAGCAGTGTGCCAGGCAAGGATGAGAGGGGAGATCAAGGGGCCCTCGCTACCCGCCAACTCAAAGAGCTGGGTCTCAAGCCTGCAGTGCAGGTCCATGAGTCAGGACCACGATCTCCTCCTCTGCAGAGCTTCTTACTAGATCCTCCATAACCACAATGCTCAGATAATAGAAACTTCCGTAAAAGAGAAAGTTAAATTTCCTGTTTACTGAGGAGGTAAGCAAAAATGCCTATTACTTTAATTCTTGGGGCTGATATGCTACCATGCCTAATTCCTCTTCTCTCGCTTAACGACCACTCAGAGACACTATCAGATCATTGGTTCTTGGTGTCTGAGGCTTTCATTAACTTAGCATTTATTGGGTGCCCACTGTGGTGAGGCGCTGTGTGGACATGCATGGGGGATACGACAGGCAGAAAAACATACTCAGGCTCTGTCATCCTGAGCTCACCACCATGGGAGGCCGCCTCATGGTGAGGGGCACAGGCCCTGAGACCAGACAGCGGGGTTCCCGTATGCCACTCCTACCTGAGTCACCTGGGGCAAGTTGCTTAACCTCTCTGTGCTGTTATTTTCCTCGCCAAGGAAATGCAAATGACAATCACCTCCTAAGGCTGGTGCGTATTAAATGAAGTTGAAATAAAAAGCTTAAAGCTACTCCAGATACATGGTAAGCATTTAAGAAATGCAAGCAGTTATTATCACGTGACAAGTCCTAAAGGTCTGCATTCCACCATAGTGATGGTTCTCAACAATGCGGATTACAGGTTTTCCAGGGGGAGGAGATCACCCCGAGAGGCACTGACTTGAAACAGTACTTGGATACAGTAGGCAGAACAGTAGTCCCAAAGATGTCCATGTCCTCGGCCCTGGAGCCTGTAGCTTTGTATGGTAAGAGAGACTTGGAAGAATCTTTAAATTCAGGATTTGAGATGAGATTATACTGGATTACCTGGTGAGCCCAATGTAATCACAAGGGTCTTCATAAAAGGGAGGCGGGAAGGTCAGGGTCACAGGTAGAAGGTGATGAGTAATAGAAGCAGGGGAAACTGATAGATTGATCCCTTGGCTGAGAGTCAAGGACTGTGGGCAGCCACCTGCAGCTGGAAAAGGCAACGAAGGCTCCAGAAAGAATGGAAGCCTGCCAACACCTTGATTTTAGCCATTGAAGACTCCTTTCGGACTTCTAGCCTCCAGAAGATTAGAGAATACATTTATGTTCTTATTACCCCTAAGTTTGTAGCAATTTTTTCACAGCCGCAGTAGGAAACAAATACAGATTTGAATAAGAACGTAACCTCTTGCCTTCCCAAGTGTCCTTTTGAAAGACAGCACAATAGATCAGAAAGAGCCCTGGGCCTGGGGCTTGAATCCTGCCTCCATACATTACTGTGTGTCTTTGGATAAACTACTTAACCTCTCTGAGCCTCATTGAGCCATCTCTAAAATAAAGATCAATATAATTTTTTCAAGTGTTGACTGTAAAGCACACAGCAGGCACTTGACAATTTGGGGACTCTTTCCAATAAAAACACAGTGCCCTCCCTGCAAAGAGCTGATTATGTGAAGCTCCAGCTTTTCTGTGCTTTGATTAAAGGTGCTCACTTCTGTACAAGCCACTGTCCATTTCTAAGTACTTGACTTCTCATTGCTGGTAGAGGTTGGGACTGACAGCCTAGATCCCACATGTTTGCCAGAGATAATATTTTGGTTTCTGTTGCCGCGGCCTGCTGATACCCTGAGCCCCACCCCACTGTGCTCCCCAGCCCTGCTCCTGAGTCAGAGCGCCCCTAGCTGAGAGTCTGTCTTCTGCTCCAGGTCACCTTGTCATCCGCACACCTGTTCCGCTCCACCTCACCTTACCCTGGGATGCTAGAGAAATAAGGTCAGAACCTTCCTGGGCCCGTGGGAAATACTGATGCCATTCCTGCTGTCAGTCCGAAGGCCAGCTTGCAAGTGCTGACTGTGGGCACCGCTGGGGACTCTGGTGAGACCGTGGTGGTTTCAGCCCTCCCAGACTCTTCCTAGGAGGGTGTTTGGTAAGAAATTGAAAGACACAGCCTCTGTTAACATAATGACGTACAGGAACTATGCAATAAGAGCTGGCCAATATTTGCAAACAAAAACATTTGTCTTGCAGATGTTTCACTCTTAGACACGAGAGTCTCCCCACTCCCTTTCCCTGGGTCTGCTCCATCTCTGCCCCCACTTTTAAGTGCAAAAGGGACTTACACAAACGAAGGCACTCATTCTACCCCAAACACTCTCAGAGAATAACAAGCTGGAACCATGGAAGTGGAGCGTAAAGTCCAGGTGAGGATCGAGGCAAAGACAGAGGGAGGCACCAGGCGGACCCAGGAGAAAACAAGCGGGAGGGGTGCTCGGGGGCAGCACCGACGTCCACCTCACACCGGGAGGGGAAGCTCCGTCTTGCCCTAGCGCTGGACTGTCTTCACACATGGTCATTTGAGAGCATGGTATTCACCCTGGTAATGACCTGGACCTTTTCACCTTTCCCAAGGTTACATACAGACAGCTGAGCTACTGCGTGCACAGGCTTCCTATCATTTAATCCTCACAGGAACGTGCTAGATGGCTACCTCACTCCCATAGTATAGATGAGGGGCTGATGCCCAAGAATCAACATGTCAAGTGACCGTGAGGCAAATCCCAGATCCCAGCTGCAGTCACCGTGGCCCACGCTCTTCCCTGCACTGCCCCACCCTGCACCCCCACCCAGCACCATGTCCAGGCCAAGGGCGCTGCCAGGACCTCTTCCAACAAGGCCCCAAGTCCTGGGGGGTCTAGAAACCTTGCATGAGCATTGAGTTGTATCCTGGAACAAATGAAGACACAGAGGCGAAGGGTCCTTCCCACACTGGAAACAGCTAGGTCCAGCTGAGGAGCAGGGCAAAGTTACCCGTCTGCAGCACTGTCCTGTCCTTCAAGATGGGCCTTTCTCCTGCAGGCTCTTGGAAGGAGGCCGGGGAGGTTTGCCAGGGAGGGTGTGCAGCATGGAAAAGGGTGGCGAAGGTCGCCGCTCACAGCTGCTGCGGGTACGTGGCCCTGAGCTCGGGACAGAATTCTGAGCTCTGGGCTCAGCTGACAGTCAGGCCAACGTGCAAACATTCTCCCCACACACACACCCAGACGACCCCACATTCCCAAAGCACCTGCTGTGTGTGCGGTCCCCATGCTGTGTGCTTTCAGAGACCCCTTTGGGGTCAAAAGACCCCCGATCTCGGCCTGAAACCAAGTCCATTTGGGCTCTCAGTTCAAGTTCAGTCCTGTCCTGGGCCTTTCTCTTCAAGCTGAACGTCACATGGCCCTGAGACACCTGTTTCGTGCTGCTCCTCCTTGGTGCACAGCGGGTTGTAAATCTTCTAAGAATCACTGATTTCCCAAGACCAGTTCTTAACATATTAAAAAGCAACCCAGGTGACCTTTTAGGTAGATTGTCCCCAGAACACACTTTGAAAGTATTTATTTTCTAGGCCACAGCCTCAAAGGCCTCGTTTTTGAGACCAGAAGCAGCGGGTGCTAATGCCCCTGCTTTGGGACGCCCAGCTTCTGCTCTCACTTCAGGGCCAGCTCCCAGCATCTTTATTTCAACAGCGGTGGTATGGCCAGCGTGAGCTGGTTGGTGTTTGCACCTCACTGACACCCCTGCCTGGGAAGATCTGCCCTGTGTTCCGGTAGCTGAGCTGTGCACACGGTCTGCATGCAGGAAAACCCCTCTTGGAAGGCCTGGGTTCCTCCGTTTGGCTTCCTGGATCCCAGCCTCCCCCCCCTCCCTCACTGGACTCAGTCTCTCTTCCTCAGCCGGAATGCCTTTTCCCGACCACTGTCTAGCCCCCCCTGATCCAGCCTTGACCCCAGAGAGCTTCACCATCTGCTAACTCCTTTCCCACCAAGGGTTCACGGCAGGGGAGCGAGTCCTGGGGTCCTCCAGAAGTTCTCAGGTGTCACAAAAACATTGCCTAGCAGGGAGACGTAGAACAAGTAAGTATGTTGCAATGTTTGCAAAGAAAGTAGAGGGAATGGGGAAGAAAATGGCCAGGAAGCCATGGGACCCAAAGGAGTCCCTGGAAGAAGGACATTTCTTTGAAGTTTCCAGTCTTAGCTTAAGGCTACATAGGAACTGTGCATTCGACTCCATCACGGAGCTGTGTTGGGTTGAATGTTACTAATGTTTTAAATCAGTACAACCAAGGTGGAGGAAATAAAGAAATCCTTCTCATGACTAATCTGTGTCTTTGTCGACTGTATAACTCGGTTTTAGAAGCTTAACACTCCAAGATGATATAAAGATTGTCTAACCCATTTCTCAGATGCACACATCTCTGTGTAGGGAGGAGAGAGGCAGGACCAGAGTGTGAAAGGACTGGCATCAGGAAGGCCCTGTGACACACTGGGATTCAGTGGGAAGAGAGGTTAGAGGAAGCAGCGAAGGTGACATGAACGACATGGCTTGCTATCCCTGGTCCCTCTAAGAAGCTCGGGTGCAATAGATTTTGAGGACGTGGTCGTTCACTGGTCATGAACACAGAGTCAGGTGAGCACAGGAAAGAACTGACCACCCTCCCGAAGAAAACCCTCTTGCTCAGCCCACGTGTTTTACAGACAGGAAAACGGGGTCCAGAGAGGGGACCTGCTGAAGACATTGGCTGTTAGTCTCAAGCCAATGAGACCAACGTTGTCCTGTGCCCAGGCCATGCCACCCCAGCCTGAGCATCTCTCCTGAGCCCCCCTGGTCTCTAAGCCATCAGGAGGCCTCTAGGGCTTCTGTGACAGGCCCAAAAGTAGGGAGCAACGACCTGAGATAAACCACTGCAGCTAATGGTCCTTCTGCTCCCCAAAACCGACTGCCGTAAAACAGCTGAGGCCGCTGCTTCCCTCGGGGGTAGTGGGAGAAGTGAGGCAGAGACAAAAGGTCGCTCTTCCTTTCCCTGTCCCTTGCCCCTTTGTCCTTCCTACTTCCCCTCTTTCCCTCTCATATCACACAAACAGGACACTATAAACAAACAATTTCTATGTTAAACCCCAATTCTACAAGCTTGGACATTGGGAATGTCCCCTAACAGGTCACTTTAAGGCTCTGAGGATTTTGGGCAGTGTGGAAACACTTAGAGGGCAGCCAGGGTCATTATCTCCTGTCCACACAGGGGACTGACTGCAAAGATGCCCGTGTCCCCGTCCCCAAGTGCCCCAGGTTGGACGGCTCTCTGCTGCTTCTGGGCTGAGCTTCAGCCCTGGAAACCCCCTGCCAGCTGCCTCGGGTCACAGCCACGGTGGCAGCCACCCAGCAATCCCTGCTGCCTCCTGGTGTACAGCCGGCGTCTTCTCTGCTCTGGGGCCCTACTGACTCCTCTCCACTCCCCCAAGCTGGGAGACTATCCTGGTCTTGGAGACCAAGCCAAATACTTTCACTGCTTCTCCTAGACATTTTGTCCATTCCTTAGATGGTCCTTCTCCTAAGGACACAGGCCAAAGCCATTTACCTTTCTGTGCCTCATTCCTCCTCTATAAAATAATAGCACCTACTCATAGGATTATTGGGGGGATTAAATGAGTTCATACATGTAATGTATTTAGAACATTTGCTGCTGTATAGAAAACATTATATAAGCAATTAATACCATTTTCAACAGTAGGCTGCAGCTGTCAAAACAAAAAAAAGAATTAATAATTTCTTAGGCTGCATTGATGAGAATATGGTAAGTAGAACGGTGGAGGTGATAGTAATTATGTAATCCCCACTCATTAGACCACACATGGTGTATCCTCATTTCAGGGGGACTATTTTAAGAGAAATGTAGATAAACTGAAGGGCATTCAGAAGAGATGGGTCTACATGGTGTAGAAACTTAATAGCTTCTCATATGAAAAAGGTTGTAGGCTAGAGATGGTTAACCTGAAGCAGAGAAACCTGGACGGTAAAAGGGCTGAGTGAGAAGAGAGAGCATAGGCGTCATCCTCAAATATATGAGGCTATTTTGTCATTTTTATCTTTGTGCCCCCAGCTCCTGGTAGGATGTATGGCACTTGGGTTAGCTAATGACTGAGAAAGCAATCGGGTAATCAATCAATCAGCGCATGCAAATGGATAAACAGCCTGTAAGGCAGAGACCTGATATGAGATATCACAGGGAAATAAAATAGTAATTAAGATAAGGCAATTTTAAGAATAATTTTTACAAAGAGTCAGGAAGAAGAAAGAATGGATAAAGAAGGTGTGGTACATATACACAATGGAAGAAAAAAAAAGATCCTACCATTTGCAACAAAGAGTCAGGAAGTTTTTTTGTCTTTGGAGGGATTTCTGTTCAGGATGATGAGCCTAATGGTGGTACTCCCGGTGAGAGACTCAGGCGCAGAAGAATAGCAACTGAACAACACGGCCCCTTCCCGGATTTTATATTGAACCAATAAAAATTTTGCCCAGCAAAAACTTGGAGGGCTGACAGGGTTGCCAACATTTTGCCAACAATGGATATTCAAACCAATCCAATTATCATCTACTATTGTGGTCATTCTGGGAAAAGGAAAGCACAATTTAACCAGAAGGATGAACATGACCTCAGAATAAAAGAAATCCTTTAAATTCATGAACAAGCTTTCTGAAACCTCAGTCTGTTCTCCTCATCCTCCAAGGACCCAGTACAAACAACACCAAGCAGCACCAGTTTGAGGGTCCGTGTTTGGGAACCACTGGGCTCAGTGACTCCCCAGTCTTTTCTTGGCCTGGGTTTGTGGTTCTCTCTCCAAAAATGGAGCCAGGCACTTAGCAGGTGCTCAATACATATTCATGGGAGGAATGACCGACTCAGGTGCACTCATTCGACACTAGGCAGCACCACTGCCCTCAAGACAGAAACCTCACCTGGAGAGACCCAGAGGCAGGACAAATGCGTGATACATACAGATAAAGTCCATGGAGGAAAAAAGTCGGTCAAAACTCATGAGAACAGAGGAGAGCATGCTGTGTTCTGTCTGACCTTTGGAAAGCTGTGTTCTCTCTGGCAGCTCTATCCCCCGCCCCCCCGACTAATTATAACCCTCCTGTTTCTATAGCACTCAGCAGTTAATAAGGTACTTATATCATTTTGCCATCCACCAAACATTTATTCTTCAAACATCAAACATCTATGCCATGTACCAGGCAGTGTGCTGGGTTCTGGGAACCGACGGAATTTGGCACCCTCTCTCCCTGACGTGGGCTTCCCTACCTCCCCAGACACAGCGGGGGCCCTGCTGCGAGTCCCAGCATCATTACCTGTCCTTCCCTTGACACACTGTGAACTCCTACAGAGTAGGGGTCACAGAGATTTATCTCTGGATGCCCAGTACCTGGAAGGGTGATGTGACCAGAAAATGAAAAGCTCTGCCATCTTCCCGATCTTGCTGGAAGTTCAGCATTTCAAAAAATACTTGGTTGGTTAAACCTTGGAGGCAGGGATGGCTGTATACGTTGTGGGACCCTGTGCAAAGTGGAAATACAGGGCCCTCTGTTCAAAAAGCAGGAAAAATGCTCTTAGGGGAGCTAAGATACAAAGCTTTTTCCTCTCTTTCATGGCGTCTCTTCCAGTTTGTTACCAGGCAGTAACACGAGTAAGAAGCGCTACAGTCAGACTCCTTGGAGGGGGGCTGTTTCTGAAAAGGCCATTGCCTTCTTTCTAGCTCAGATTTCCCATGGCTTCTTGGGGTTGGTAGCACCCGCACCTGCCTGGCTGTAGGGAGACCATGCCTACCTTGTGTTCACTTCGAGTCATGCTGACCGGCCCCGGATTCTGTCCGTCGGAACTGAGAGCTCGTGGGACATCATGACCATGGCAGGTAAATGGAGGCGTGGGGCACACGGGCACATGTATGGTACAGGCTCTATCGTCCCCCAGGGCTCCATCTACAAAACACAAATTCAAAGATAAAATTAAGACTTTCAAGACTGGCGGCAGAGCATTAAACCAGGCATGGGGCCTTGCTGAGCACAGGACCCTGGGCAAGTATATAAGTCATTTGCCTGTGAAGTCAGCTCTGCCCACATGGGACCAAAGGTTCATGGGGGTGGGGGGGGCTCCTGAAGCCTGAGTGAGGCCCTGGCTGGAGCATCAGCAGCTCTTGGGGAGCCCAGAGGCCCCCAGTGGCAGGTGAGTTTAGCCAGTCGGCCTGGGTAAAGAGAGGGTATTGGCTGTGTATGGGCACCTCCTTAACAAGGATAAAAACACTTCAGGTGCTCCAGAGAGAATGACAGGTGGGGCCCTCGGATGGGAAGCAAGAGAAGCGGGCACAGCCCTCGTAAGCCCAGCCTCAGAGCCACCTCCTTGGCCCTAGAGGGGGAAATGGCCGAGACAACATTCCCAGACTCACCGGGACTCAGAGCCACAGGCAGTCCCAGTCCTCGCCACCTAAGGTGTCTTACATACATGCTGGTGAAAGATGCCACAGGGAGAGAAATGCGAGGCCCTGGAATCAGGTGGGGCCACCATCTGGGACTGCAGCCAAGTGGGGTCCTCCCTATACAAGGCCCACCCTGGTCCTTACTCAGACACTGCTAGATGGAAACTTGGCTACTGTCCTTAACCGACAGCAGACGAGGGGGCTGAACTCCTGTTCTAGCACAAAGTCCTCTTCAGCTGTAGTACTACAGGCTCTCACCAGCTGGATGTGAAAACCCCTCCCTTCCCAGCACGTGTCCATGCCCCCAGCTGGCTGAGTGTCCTCGGCTCATTACCGTCAGGGGCCTGAGTTGTCTCTGAAAAATAGAGGTAATTACACCTGCTCCATAGAGATCTTATGGAGGTCAACTGAGATAACACATGTAAAGAGCAAAGAAAGAGGAAGGAGAAAGGAGCCCCCCCACTTTTCCTTACACCTCCCCTCATTCTGCTTTTCCTATGCTCCCCCGCAGAATGTATTCCCCAGCCTCTGAATCCAAGGAGGCCTCACACAAGTCTCACACCCTCCACGGGGCTCCCATCTCCAGGCCTCACTGAGCTCGCCTTCCTAACACTCAGGAAGCATGCTTTTCTGTCCCACAGACTGAGGCAATTGGTCATGTCCAGCTTGCTGAGGGCTCCCGTGAAAGGGGCTGCACAGCATTGGGCCAATTTCCAAACTCAGTTCACAGTCGTGTTTGCTTGTTTGTTTTAATGTAAGAGTTCTCAGCACAAAGCCTGACACATCAGAGACACAGTAGATTGAATTATGACAGCTGCCCAGCTTCAAAGCCCTTACCAGTGTCCTTTGCCCTCAAGAGTAAATCTAAACGCCTGCCTTACCTGGCCCCTTGCTAGCCCTCCAGTCTCATCTCTTGTCTCCCTCCCCTTCCACAGCTGCTGTCTGATGCCCCAGCCTGTTTTCTAAGTATCTCCTCAAAAATGTCTTTCTTATCTTCTGCATATGTGGATGTTTTATTGCCCTTGTCTAGTTTTGATTAACACATAGTCTACAGGCACACACCTGAGTATCTACATTTGCTCTCTTACAACACTAAACTGTGTTTTCTACCTTTATCTTGTATCTACCTACCACTTCAGCATTTTATTAAAAATAATAATAATAAAGAGAGAAATGTGGTATCCACATACAAATCAAGTATAAAAATCAAATGAATATTCATATTTGAATTGACTGTTTATAGTTCATAATGCATGATCAAAACCGAAAGCTTCTGTGATGACTGCCCTTGTAAGGTTCACCATGTAACTTATTCACTATGTAAGAATTTGTTCTCCATGTAAGAACTTGTTCGTTATGCTTCAGAAGATTGGAGACTGACGACAATTAGGCTTGAGATGGATTAATGATTGTGCATTGAGCATTGACCCCCCCCTATACAGAATTTTATTGTGGTTAACAACCATTTGATCAATAAATAGGAGAGATGCCCTCACACACACAAAAAAAAGTACACACTTCCAATTGTAAAATAAATAAGTAACCAGGATGTAATGTATAGGATAAGGAATATAGTCAAAATATTGTAACAACTTGGTATGGTGATAGCTGGTACCTAGAATTATCAGGTATATAAATATTGAATCACTGTGTTGTACACCTGAAACTAATGTAATACTGTGTGTCAACTACCCTTCAATAAAAAATACTTACCTAAAAAAAAAAAATGTCTTTCTTTTTTCCACAATAGGGCTTTGCATATGCTGTTCCTTCTGGCATGCCCTTCCCCCACTTTTGGCACAGCCATCTCTTTCTCATTGAGTTCTCAGCTTACTTGTGATGGTCTTTGATCACCTAGCCAAAGGCGGTCTCCCAAGTTTCCATTGTGTCTTTGTTGTTCATCTCCAGACCCCGAAATCTAACCTAGTCTGTGACCCAGAGTTAGTAATTAATAAGTATTTGTTAAGTGAATGAATGCATAAATGATAAATGAAGTAATTTCTTTTTTCTTCTCCCCTATGTATGAAATTCTTTTCTGGGTGTTTTACAAACGCAAATCGTATCTCCCATTAGCATGCAGGCAGGGTAAGCATTATAGGTTTCTTTTGTTTCCAGGCCAGTAGGCAGTACAGTGCAGCACTTGTATACAGCATTCAAAAAATATCAGATGAATGAATGAATGAATCGTTGAATGAATGAGCCATTGGGCACTTACCCAGAACTTGCTGGGCTGAACTGAATTAAGCAGGCCTGCATGTGTAAAGGAAGTGCCACATCCTCATGACAGTGCACATGTGTTCTGCATTTGTCGGCGGGGCTCGCCTCCCTTACATGGTCGTCACCCATCAGCCTGCTAATGGGATCATAAAGGAAAGGGAATCGGGGTCCTGGGCTTTCTCAGAGTCATCAGCTCAAAGCCCTTTTAATGTGAGTTCCTGACTCTATTGGGTGTGGAGAGAAGAAAAAAGGTGATGAATGGCCCAAATACAAAGAGACTCAGATACCTGACTTTGTTCTTATCTCGGAAAGAATGCAGCAGCCTGGAAGAGTCAGCAGCAGGCATACTGAGTCACAATGAGTTAAGAAACTCAAGAATGTCCCTTGATAAATGTTTGCTGGATAAATGAATGAATGCTTCAGTTGCTTATTACCTTTTAAGTGAATAGGGTCAAAGGTTGGTATTAACCCAAGGCTCGTGGGGTAAGATATTCTTTGTGACCTGGCAGGAATTATTACCAAGGGCAGACTGGGCCAGCCAGTTCACATGGCTAATGAAGATGGGGTCACAGGCTGCAGCCCCCCTGGAGACTACTTATCTGCAGGCAGAGGAAAGATCTGCTTCACAGCCATACTCCCGGCACAAATGCTGGGCAACCATTTTGCAAATTTGTTTCTCCAGGAGGGGAGGGTATCATGCGGATGGTTTAGCTGAAACCCTTCTTCAGAGGGAAGCAACGTAATTCTTGTTTGCATTTGCACGGGACATCTTTAGTAGATGACAGGGACGATGATGCATCTACTGCATGGTCACTCTGTGCCGGGCAGCGTGCTGAGCTCTTTGCATGGATATTCTCACTTAATCCTTACAGGCAGGTATAGCAGCCCACTCTCCAAATGAGAACACCGAAGCTTCAATTGGTCAGAAAGATGCTTTCACACTTACTCTTACTCACATCATCTCATTGAATCCGACGCAGCCCTGAGAGGGAAATTTCACTCTCAGAACAGGACGAGGAAGAGACTTGCTGACTCGCCCAGCTGGGAAGTGGCAGAGCCTGACGCCAGAGGCAAGTGTCCCCGAAGCCAACCACGGTCTCTTAACCAACATACCAGGGACACTCTTTTTATTGGCAGGCAGATTAAAAGTATGGTCTTTGCAGAGGAAAGGTGACTGGTTCAAAAATCAATGAAAGCAGGGTGTCTCACCTAAATTGCCACCTAAGGCCTTACCCGGGCTAAGCTCACAGATTTCCAGGCTGAGAAAGGAGGCGGCAATATGCAGAGGAAGGGAGGGCCTTAGAGCCAGAGGGTATTTTTGCAAGTCCCAACTTTACCATTTATTGTGTATTGTTGGTAAAGTGCATCAACATCTATAGGCCTACTTAGGCACTGTTTCAGATGTTTTAAATGCAGAACAATCCTTCCAAGTGGGCATTAATAGTCATATTCCATGGATGAGAAAATTAAGTCACAAACATGCTATGCAGTTTATTCAAGGCACCCAACTAGAAAGTGGCAGAGTTGAGATTTCAATCCAGGTATTGCAGCAATGGTGCCTGAGCTCTGAACAAAGGAATAATAATAATAATAATACCTACTTCACAGACTTTGGGGATCCAATGCATGCAAAGGGCAGAGCAAAACCTCTGGCCTGTAGATACTTACTCAATACATGACACACTTTATCATTAACTAAATTTCCCACCTCAGGAGATTCGTTCTCATTTTTCAGTAGGTGTTTAGGAATATCCAGATTAACTACAGCTGGATGATACAGACCAATGTCCAGGACACTCCAGGACTTGAAATTAAATATTTTATGCATGGGCTGAGCTACAAGTCCCAGGAAGGCATGCGGCCCCCTGGCCAACTCTGGTGCAGGGCACATTCACTGGTGGTAGGTGCCAGGTAAGGGTCAGCACCAGCCACAGAAGTTAGAGCACAGCAACAAGAAATTGGGAGCAATTTATACTCTGAAATACAAGTCTGCATGTAGGCAGTCTGCCTTCAGCCAGCAAGACCCACGTCACTGGGCTGGCACCCAGGAAGGGTCCCAGGCTCTGGGAAGGTGCCCCTAGAGCGGGGCAAGGCTGGGAAGCAGCTATGTTATGAACACAGGCCCTCGGGAACAGAGAATAAGGAAGGGGTGGGTGGCTGATTCAGGACAGCTTCATCCCAGTTACCAGATAACTGGGCAAAAGACGGGGATGAGAGGGAGAGCCCAAGAGGGGCCTGAGCTAAGTTCCTTCAGCTCATCAAGAGTTTCTTAAAACTCTGCTGCCTTGGGACAGTGGGGATCCTGAGAGCTTGGCATGGGGGGAGGCCCGGAGGAGGCCAAGAGTTCCAGCTGGCAGCAAAAGATCACCAAGGCTGGCAACCAGGCTGGGCTCCACGTGCACCTGGGCAAGCACTTGTCAGGAGCGGAAGGGTTGGGACGCCTGCATTTAGGGGAGGGTTGGACCAATGGCTCCGATCATGCCCTCGAGCCCTGCCATCCCCATTGCAGCAGCCTCATTCCTGCGCTCCCTCACCCCGCCCCAGAGCATCAGGCATCTCTGGGCTACACCGAAGCCTCACAGGCTGCTCGCATAACAACTGTGCAGACACAGCACAGTTCTCCGAAATGTGAACCTGACAGAGACGTCCCTGAGAACAATCCCCCTGTAAAGTCAATTGCTCATCCTGAGAGTCCACAGTCGTGCATCTGTTCCCAAACAGATGAGGAACAGGAGCCCCAAGAGTGGCGCCAAGCCTCTCGAGGAGCAGGGATGGGATGGTCCCCGCCGTCAATGGGGCTTTGTGGCCTCAGTGGAAAGAGAGGAACGCCCTGTCTCAGGAATGCCACCTCCAGAGGGCTGAAGACAGCCACTCTTTGCCATTATGAAACCCCAAACACTCCGGGTGGGGTGGGTTTTTTAAAAGCATATTCTGCTGCCACTGAGGAGCCTTGAAAATGTGGAGAGCATACCACCCAAGCCATTAAATGCCCAGACAGCTCAGACAGAGGCAAGAACAAGGAGCCAATGAGTTTGGGGCAGAGCGTCTCAAAGAAATAAACATGCGGTGAAGGTATTTCCATAGCTAGTAAATACTGTCTTTCAGGGGGTTCAGAAGGAGACCAAACAGCCTGCCCCCGTGATTCCCCAATAAAAGAGTGACACTGTGTATCTAAAGAGTGAGCAGCCAGGCACAGAAGCCAGATATGCCAGCCACCCTTTAATTTATAGGCCGTAAATGATGGAGCCCGTGATCTATGGCCCCTGACTCAGGGGGATTTAGTCTGGCTAAGAGCACACACAGAGGCCACTGATATAAGCGATGGCCTTCAGGGGGAAAAGGTCGGGCTCTCACTAAATGCGAAGCAGAGATGTTTGGAACAGACACTTACATTACTAAGAGACGGCTCCAAACACATCAGGGGAAGCAGCTCGCACCAGCGTCCCAGCTGAGGTCAAGCTGAAGGCCAGGGAAGCTGGGACTCGGCCACGGGGAGAGACGGCCTGCCGCAGCTGGTAGCGGGCCTCCGTGCCCAGCACCCTTCCACTGCACATCTTCCCCAGATGCTGCTCTCGGGGGGAAAGTTTGGTTCCAGTCGTTCACGTGAGCTACTACATCTAAGTGCCACGAGGGCCCAGACTGCATCTGTTCCACCATCACTGTGAGGTGAGGGTCAGCTCAGTGCCGGTCACAGAATAGAGGCTCAATGAATCCTTACCCAATGAAGAGGCAGAAACAGTCTGTTTCTATTCATCTATCCATCCATCCATGCATCCACCAGTCAGTATTCCCCAAAAGGCATGACTTATTACAAAGAAAGGACATATTTCATGCTCAGTGCCTGGCCAGCAAGAGAGAACCGAATAATAATGTCTTATTTTCACTATGTACATATTTTACTGCTGTTATTCAGATATGGCAAGTGATACTAGTTTTCTATGTGTGGCAGTGATATAAAATTTCTGTTCAGATTTCTTCATATAAAAGAAGGGATTCAGTTTAAGTAAAGATATTCAATTAAGTAATAAATAGCACAAGTTTTACAAGAATATGGCAAACCTCTTAAAGGTGGTTCCCGATAACAAAACCTTGAGAAACACCACATTCAACACACATCTGTCGGTCAGAGACTCTCCTCGGGTTAGTGAAGCCCAAAGAAAAAGGCATCCACAATGGATGCTACATTTTTCCAAAACTCCTCTTTGTTACACTTACTGCAACTTTCTGTCCTTTTTGGTCATGTTGTTTGTTATTGGTGCAACCCTATTATTTGTTGATTTTCTTTCAATCAGTCACTGTAAGGAGGTAATTGGCCCCCCTCACCACCAATATTCATATGTTGAAGCCCTAACGCCCAGTACCTCAAATAATACCTTATTGGGAGGGAAGCCTTTACAGAAGCTCAAAGGAGTGTGTTAAGGACCCTAATCCAATTCCACTGGTGTCATAAGAAGAGGTGATAGGGGCACACAGAGACACAAAGGAAATAGCCACGTGAGGGCCCAGAGAGAAGACAGCCATCTGTAAGCCAAGGACAGAGGCCCCGGGACGCACCAGCCTCCCTGACACCTTGACCTTGGCCCTCACACCTCCAGAACAGTGAGAAAGTTAATAAAGTTAATTTCTATTGCTTAAGCCATCCAGTCTGTGACACTGTGTACAGCAGCCTTAGCAGACTAATACAGTCACTACCCTTTGCATTTCATGTTGCTCACTAGGTGCTGCATAAACAGGCTCCACTGAGAACTGGCAGAAACCCGTGGCTGTGGACATGAGACCAGCACGTGTGCAGGGAGATGCTGGCTCTGATTGGTGCCCATCAGTTGTGAACAGGCTGGTCTAAAAGTCAGTTCCTGGGACGTATTCATAGACTGGAAGTTTTGAAAACACACATCTAACTACAAAGTCATATTATTTTATTTTATAATCTATATAGTACTAAATTATTTATAAGTCCTGAGGAAAATGTCTGACAATCCTGCTTCCAAGGATTCTGTGAATGAAACCTCGTTTTCTCACTAAACATAGCCAAAAATTCATGCATTTTGTATTATATCATCCAAACTTCACTTGTGTTCATTAGGCAATCAAGCATTCTACATCCTCTGGTTAGAAAACAGGTTCATTATAACAGGTTAAGGTCTGTGCCACCATCTTGAAATAGTTTCATAACTTACCTTATGAAAAGGAAACTGGTGAATAGCATACAGCCCCTGCCTAATGGAACTTTTTGTCTAGTAAAGGAAAAAGACAAGTAAAACCTTCCAGTGCCAGCCAAGAGGATGTAAGCCGAGCACAGCCTTTCACTTCCACTGACTGCAACTAAAAACTCTGCAAAATAACAGCTAATTGAACCAAAAGGAGAAATAGAAAAGTTGGCGATCGTGTTGAGATTCAGTACCCATCTGTCAGTAGTTGATAGAACAGGAGGGATACAGAAGACTTAAACAACACGCTCAACCAATAGACCCAACCGACGTTTATTGAACATACCACCCACAGCAACATAATAAGTGTTCTTCCAAAGGTACATGAACACTTACTAAGATAGATTATATTCTGGGCCATAACTCAATACATTTAAAAGGATTCAAGTCACACAAAGTGTCCCCTGACCACAGTGGGTTATCTAACTTCTCTGAGATGCAGTGTTCTCATGCAGAACTTTGAGAAAATAAATTTCTGTTACGCCACTCAATCTATGATATTCCTCTATGTCAGCCCGAGCAGACTAGGACACCTACCCCATGCTCTCCCTTGGTTATGTCACCCATTCCTTTTTTTTTTTCTTTTTTAATTTATTGCCTCTCATTTTAGAAACGGCCTCTCTGCTTTGTTTTCATCCCAAATTTCCAACCACCAGATTGGATGCCCAACCAGCAATGTCAACGCAACATGAAATAGTGGGTTTCATGCCTTTGCCTCACTTCACACGTTCTGACTTCGCTATTTCAGTTAAGGACACCGCCATCCTTCTTATCATCAGGCTCAGGATGTTAACTCTTATTACCCCCTCACTCTGTCTTTCATCTCCCAAATTCTCTTACAATTCTTCTCAAAATTTTCCCTAATTTCAATTACTTTATTAAAGCCTTGCTACTGCTCACCTGTATGAGGTATCCTCCTGTATTAAAAAGGGCTCTGCAAAAATTCCAAGCTAAACTGCATTTAATAAACAAGGTCATTTGTTGGTTAATGAACTGAAGTAGGCTTCAGGCAAGACTGGATCCAGGGCCTCATCAGTACCAAATAGCACTCTCCATATCTCCACTCTAATTCTGAGTTGACCTCATTCTCAGTCATGCTCGCCTCCAGTGAGGGCAAATACAGCTTTGGGCCTACATCCTACCAAATGGCAACCCCACTGGTAACAGGGTGCCTCACCCATGGTTCCAGGGGTGATTTTCATGGTTTGAGAATAATGTGCTATGCGTCCTCTCAATGGCCAGACATAGTCCACTGACCCCAGCCACAGAATGGCATCTAGGTAAGTCCCACCGGAATCACAATGACTATGAGTAGGAAGGATGGTTTCCCAAAGCAAAACTGGGGAGCTGCTGCTGCAAACTAGGGAAGGACTGCTAATCAGATAGGCAGTACAAGATAGATTAGATAGAGAAGACGACAGACAGATAGATGGAGAGAGATAGACAGATGGTACACAGAGTTAGATGGCAGATTAGAGAGACACAGAAGATAATAGACAGATGCATAGAGATAGAGAGGTAGACAGATACAGACGATAGATAGAATAAAGCATCTGTCCAGTATGTCTCTTAATTGTATTTCCTAATTCCATGTTCATTCCACTTCAGCTCATCTTAAAGATACCTCTGCTCATTTCTTTCCCCTGTTCACAAGCCTTCAATGACTCCCCACTGGAGGCCCTGCAGTATTCCAGGAACAGCAGTTTGCAAGTGCAGTGAGAAATTTCAGGGCCCTCCTTAAATGAGAGGGAGGAACTTGGAAAGAGGTGAGGCTTTAATGATATAATTACCATGAGGGAAGGAGGGAGTTATGGTTTTATTTTATTTCCTACAGCCCAGATGGACACCTTGGGTTCATGTGGCTTGTAAACAAGTCTGTTCATCTACACATTGAGGATGGGATTCAGAGTAAAGCATTCAGAAATGTGGATTTTGGTGGTATGGTTTTCTGCACCCACCTATTGGACTCCTTTCTCCCTTATCCTTCCCCAGGAGAGCCCCATGAGTGTCTCTTTCCTCCTCACTGTCATGAGCCCCACTAGCATGTAATATTCTGAGGATGGGGAATATATCTGCATTATCTATGTCTATATGCCCAGTGCCTAGCAGAGTACCTGGCAAATTGTACCCCTAATAAATATGGATTGATTGAGGGGATAAATGAGGGGTCAACATTATTATTATTTGTACTTAATCCAGAGTTTTCTATATAGCATGTGCTCAATAGATGTTCATTGAATTGAACTGATCTCAAAACATATAAAAAAGGATTCTAATCAGATTTTCTTGTTTGAGGCTAGTGCAAATTTTGGGAAGCGGTGGGATTTGAGTTATCTATGTGCCAGCATGTCCCAAAATTCATAGCTTCTAATCATGAAACTGTAGAATGTTCGCAGATGTGAGGGACTTTCATGCAAACCAGCCATGTTCTATTTTCTATGTCATTTCTGTTTCAGTGTAAATGCTGCTGAGTCATGTGTCAAGAACATTTGCAAACAAATGTTATCCTTTCTTAGATGTGAGTCATGCCATTCTTAGCCATCTATAAGGAGGAATACCAGAAATGTATGCACATCCCTCCTCCAACCCTAGGCAAACTCCGATGTTTCCAGGGTTCACCCACCTCAGTGCCCATGCTCTGCACTGCCACCAAGGTACAGAGTCCAGCAGTTTCTCTGCTGCTTGGGAAACCCAGTGAATTTTAATGCTGTTGAGCAACTCTGCTCAAACACTATGGGTATGAACTGAGCAAAACTTTAGTTGCTAGGCAACCATCACAAAAGAAAAGGGATTTCCAAAATAAAGATGATCACGAGTACAATTGAATCAAGTACATCTGCACCCTTAATTTTCAATTGGTTGGGGTGCACCATTACCTTGGCTAGACGGTCTACTTCTGGGTCACTCTAGCCTTTCAAATTTTTTAACAAAGCTGAATGTATTTCCAACTCTTTCCAGAGCCCCAGTGAAGAAACAAAGAGGAATGTTTCAATGCTGGGATTGCAAGCACGTAGTGGGTGCTCAATAAATGTTTATTGAATAAATGAATGAATGAATGAATGAATTTGTTGAATAAATGAATGAACATGTGGGCACAAGGGCCTGCTTTTACATTCTGAGGGAATCATGACCTTGGAAGGTGTATAAAAACATAGCTGTACATCTAGAAGATAATTTTTAAAAGAAGTCCACAGATTCTCTGGTTTTCCTCCCTTCAGGGGATAAAGCATGAGGGGGAGCTGGGCTTAGTGACTAACTTCTAACAAATAAAATATGGCAGAACATGCAGTGTGTGACTTGGTCATATAAGGTGTGGAAATGTCTTATTCTCTCTCCCCCTCACTCTTTCATCATTCACTCCGGGGAGATTTCCCCACCCTGTCATGAGGACACTCGAGCCCGCTGTGGAGAGACCCATGTGGTCCAGAAATGAGGCCTCCTGCCAGCAGCTATGTAACAAAACCATCTTGAAAACAGATTATCTAGCCTCATGTGAGCCTCACATGGCTGTGCCAGTGTCAGACTGCCGTCTCATGAAGGACCCCAACCAGAGCCAGCCTCCTGAGGGCCACTCCTAAATTCCTGACCCACAGGGACAGCAACATGTAAATTAAATGTTTGCTATTTGAAGCCAATATGTTTTGGGGGTGATTTCTTATGCAGCAATAGATGATATTCTTTCACTTTTTTTGAGATGACAGCCCATTAGAACAAAACTTCCATGAGTGTGTCTTGTTCTCTCTTGTATGCCCAACTTCTGGCATTTTGTATGCACTCAGTAAACAAAGGTAACAACTCACATCAGGAGAAATTTGTCCCTAATCTTTTATGGAAGCCTATACATACAGATTCACACACAGAAGCACGAATGTAATTCACCAATTTAAAAAAAGAGCTGTTAGAATCTGCACAACCCACCTTCCTTGTCGAGGTGAGAGGGAGCTACATCTAGAAGGAATATAGGGCCTTGACGTGCCCGAGGACAGAGCAATCAACAAAGGGAAAAGCCTGGGAAGGAAAAGGCAATATACGGGGGCTACGGAGTCAAAGGTTGAAGATCTGACTTGGGGACTTTCTTGAAGTTCTCCTGAAGCAGTGTCATCAAAGGAATTCAAGCACACAAAGGCCAGCTGGACCCTCCGGAACCCTTCTGGCCATCTGCTGTATGACGGGAATACCTCCTCCAGCCTCAGGTCTCCGCCCACCTGGGGGACAGGTGGGGAGCATACTCTCCTGCCCTCTGCTGGCCTAAAGAAAGCTTGAGAGGAAGATGTGGCACCAACATTTGCCACATTCAGATTCCCACACTCCCTATTTCCATTGTCATATGAGACTATCCATTTTACAGCAGGCTCCTCAGAAATAAGAGGTCAATAATGGCAGCAAATCGCTGCCTCACTTTCTCTGTGACATTTAGGACAGTGCAGATTATAAGCAAGACTTTCCTCCATGCCAGCCTCGGGTAAGTGAGGGCTAACTGTACTCAAATGCAAAGACCCACTGAAGCTTGCTTTTTAAGGGTGGATATTGTGCACTAGACTATGTGCTGTGAATATGCAAGAAAAGTAGTATCTAGCCTCTGACCCATTACTTATTAACCCACTCCAGGGGGAGGGGACATTTTTAAATACGCTCAGTTGTCTAACAAGATCTAAAAATTTAAAACAATAATTTAAACGTTCCATACCAGAGAATGACGTTCTTCTCAGCCACTGCTTTCGACTCTCCCCATGGCCACAATATCAGGTACACAGCCAGCCTCTAAAACGTAACGATACTATTACTCTTAGTTCAATTCTTTGGCAAGAAGCTTATCAACCATATGTTAGGTACTGTGGTAGTTTCTTTATCTGCATTATTTAGTTTGATCCAGTAACAATCCAATCAAAAAATCAAGCTCAGAGAATTTGCATTACTTACCAGAAGTCACAAAGCTGGCAATCTTGTCAAACCCCAAACCTGCATTCCTGCAGCTGCCCGCCAACCCACACAGATGATCTTCTAAGGGTTCCCCGACAAGCTCTGTTTCCACCGAGAGAGCGAATCCCAGTATTTCCACCACCCCTGCCTTCTTATGTGTTGACCAAAGTTTCAGTGTTTTGAAACAGTGTCATTTCTTGGCTGAATTTATTTTAAAACAATATATCCCTATTTATTGAAAGACACTTCAAACTCATAACCTGGACTTCTGCTCAGTATGAGACAATCAGATTTATCACAAAATCCAGCATAAGCGGTTGCCATATTACCAGGTGGGAGCTTCTGTGAAACGTTGAAAATAGGTCTCAGTTCCCCATAATTCAGGCCTTACCTCCCAGATATCTTTAAGGGAGTCTTTTATAATACAATGTAAATTTTAAGAGGGAGATTCTATTCTAAGGATATGAAAAGAGACCAGTGTTAACCCCTCTGCCACGGCCCCGTTTCTCCCAGCCTAGTCCAGGTTAACCCAGCAGGGAGGAAACTGAAAGAGGAGGAAGAGAGAAATGGTGTGAGGCGCGCAGGAGAGCAGAGATGGCAGAGAGGAGACTGCCTCTAGTGGCATAGGTGCCAAGGCAGTGTCCGGCATCGCCAACAAGCTTCCTGCAGTTGGACAATGCTGCCACCTTCTGGAATGTTTAGATATTTACAAGAAAATAATGGCAAACCCTATCATTTCAATAGATAAACCACGGAGATGTGGCCCTACTTAGCAATCAAGTTTTTTTTTTTAATTACCCCCAAGGTATTCCTGGAATTCACTTAACCTCAAATTAAGTATATTCACTTTTAAGCTTCTTCCTTTTGGACTACACCCCTTAGTGCCTGGACAATTAGAGAAACATTTCCAACATTCTCCCTACTGCCACGCACACTCCCTTTCCAAACCATTCCCCACCCAGGAGCCAGTCTCCAGTGACCTGTAATTCTACTTGGGACAAATTTGTTGCTCTGGCCTGTGAGGGATCGCAGACTGGCAACCTGAAGCTGAGTCTGCAGTAGCTCGGGTTGTGTGTGTGTGTGTGTGTGTGTGTGTGTGTGTGTCCAGAGCGTATTTTAAAGGGCACTAAGTGGGCCTATCTCCTCAGTCAGCTGCCTATACCCACACAGATGTGTGCATCCCTTCACACGCCTGAAGCCAGGAAAACCCACTTGAAAATTCACATCCACCCAGAACCTCAGAATGTGACCTTATCTGGAACTAGAATCTTTGCAGATATACTTAGTTAAGAGGTCATACTGGATGAGAGTGGACCCTGAATCCAGTATGACTGGCGTCCTTACAAAGAGAAACTCATAAACAAGAGACACTCAAGGAGAAGCCAGATGAAGATAGAGGCAGAGAGTGGACTGATGCATCTACAAGCCAAGGAATGTCAAATATTGCTGGAAACCACCAGAAGCTAGAAGAGGAAAGAAAGATGGTTCTTTCTGAGAGCCATCAAAGGGAGCATTGATTTCAGACTTCTAGCCTCCAAAACTATGAAAGGAAACATTTCTGTTGTTTTAAGTCACCCAGTTTATGGCACTTTGTTACAGCAGCCTTAGGAAACTAATACATTATTTATTTTCTATATCTTGCTACTAAAATTAAGAGCCCAGGAATAAGTCAAATGATTTTTGATAAGGGTGACAAGAACATTCAATAGGGAGAGAACCATCTCTTCATACTAAATAAATGTACAAAAATCTGGTGTGTTCCTACACATTAATGGTAAACTATCAAAAAGAAAATTAAGAAAACAATCCCACTTACAATATCATCAAAAGAAATAAAATACCTAGGAGAACATTTAACCAAGGGAGTGAAAGACTTTACACTGAAAACTTTAAGACTTTGGTTAAAGAAATTGAAAAAGACATGAATAAATGGGAAGCTATTTCATGCTCATGGATTGGAAGAAGTAATGTTGTTAAAATGTCCCTACCACCCAAAGCCATCTACAGATTCTATCACAATCCTTATCAAAATTCCAATGGCATTTTTCACAGAATAGAACAAATAATCCTCAAGCTTGTATGGAACCATAAAAGACCCTGAATACCAAAGAAATCTTGAGAAAGGACAAAGCTGGAGGCATCACGTTCCTGATTTCAAACTATATTACAAAGTTATAGTAATCAAAACATGTATAATACTGACATAAAAACAGACACACTAAGACCAATGGAACAGAATAGAGAACCCAGAAATAAACCCACACATATATGGTCAATTAATTTACCAGGGAGGAACCAAGCATACAACATGGGAAAAGGATAGTCTTTTCAGTGGTGCTGGGAAAACCGGACAGCTACATGCAGAATGGACCTGGACCGCTTCCTTACACCAGACCCAAAACTAACTCAAAATGGATTAAAGACTCAAATGTTAAGACCTTAAACTAGCAAACTTCCAGAAGAAAACTGGTGGTAAGCCCTGGGTCACAGCACAAGAGGCAAATAAGACCTTCAGAAGAGAGCTGAAGGGAAATTTCAAATTAAAAAAATAATAATAATAAATATATATGTGTATATACACACACATACATATAAATGTACAGACATGCATACATATCTATCTCTATCTGTACATCACTCTATAGATAGAGATGTAAATACATAAACACAGATGGAAAATAATTTTTTTAGATTTGATGCCCAAAAAAGGCCACAAAAGCAATAAATGAACAAGTGGGACCATATCAAACTAAAAGGCTTCCTCACAGCAAAGGACACCATCAACACAATGAAAAGGTGACCTACTACCGTACAGTATATATGAAAGGGGTTAAGAGAGAAAATCCTAAGGGTTCTCATCACAAGGGAAAAAAACGTTTTTTTCTTTCCTTCTTTTTGTCTCTATGAGATGCTGGATGTTAACTAAGCTTACTGTAGTAATCATTTTATGATATATGTAAGTTAAATCATTATGTTGTACACCTTCAATTTTTACACAGCTGTAGGCCCTTTATATTCCAATAAACCCAAAAAAAAGGACTCTCAAAACTCAATAATAAGAATCAATTTTTTTAACTCAAAAGGCTTACAGTAGGATTGCATTTGTATGTTGAGACAGAAAACCAATCAGTGGTTATGAGGGGAGGAGGGGGCTTGATTGCAGAAGGCCACCAGGGACCTTAGGGAGGGGATGGAACTGCTCTGTATCTTGACGGTGGTGGTGGTTGGACACCTGCCTGCTTCTGTTAAGACTCATAAAGAACACAAAGGAATGTGAATTTTTTATTTATGTAAATTACACCTCTATGAAAATCCATTTCTGGTCACCCCACACTACTGCTTAAAGCTCTTCCATGAGCTTCTATGGTCCATGAGGTTTCAAGGACATATCATGCCCCGGCCTCTCTTTCCAGCCTCACTTCCCAGCCGGCCTCTCCTCCTCTAACCGCACAGCCTTTCATTTTGCTGAACATACGGGTTTCCCTTATCGCCGTTACATTTTCCCATCACTGAGACCATGCTACCCCACCCGATTACCTAGCACCTCAGCCCTGATGTCAGCCCTATTCCCCCTTCCCAGGGAAGCCTCTCCCAACCCACACAACAGGCCTGCTCCCCCAGTGTGTGTGTTCTCACACAATCTTAGCTATGCACCTTGATTTTAGCTGTTTATCCTGTTATTATATTATAATAAGGTATTTATAAAATATTACAATGAACTTAATTTGATTAATACATCAGAATAAAAAGGGAGAAATTTGCTCCAGTGTTTCTCTCTGTTGGATTTCAACCCCTAGAACTGTACGTGGCACATAGTAGGGCACAATAAATATTTGTTGTATGAAGGGGTGAATGTCACAGAGAAATGAACAAATGCATATGAATTTTTAAGACAGGACTATATTCTTCTAATGAATTCTGATCGCAGCAGGCAGTTTGGCTTCCTGCTTCCCAGACTCTTGGGTTGGGAGAGTTAGAGACAATGGAAAAGCACTTCAGTGGAGGGAAAAGTACTCAGAATTCGGTCCCCTTAGAGAAGACAACAAAATTACACTCAGGTGCCTGAGTGGTATTAGCAAAGGAAACAAAGAGCCCTGGGTCACAGCACAAGAGACAAGACCTTCAGAAGTGACCTGAAGGGAAATCTCAAATTAAAAAAAAATAATAATAAATATATATGTGTATATACACACACATACATATAAATGTACAGACACATACATATCTCTGTCTGTACATCACTCTATAGATAGAGATGTAAATACATAAACACAGATGGAAAAGAGCTTTTATTTGAAACAATTTCAGGCTTACAAAATGTTTTAAGAACTAAAAAGAACTCTTATATATCCTACACCCATATTCCCCAATTATTAACATTTTACTTCATTCTATGGTCATGTATCTGACTTTCTACCATCAATCCCATGGAGTGGGGTGAGGCAAAGCCTGTTTCAAGAAAAAAAAAGGATTCTTCTTTTTAATATTTCACCATATATCCTTGGACACATATCTGTTTATCTACCCCTTAACGCACATGATTTTCTTCACGCATTTCAGAGTAAATTAAAAGATACCAGCATCATTCACCCCAAACATTCAATTTGCATATTAGAGTTCAATATTTGTTTACACTATCTTAAAGTAAAATGTACATACAGTGAAATGCTCGCATCTCTAGATACTATTTGATGAATATTGACAAATGCATGAAACTTTATCAAGATACAGATATTTTCATCCCACCAGAACCTTCCATCGAGTCTCCACTGAGCCCTGCCCCACCCCTCTTCTCCCCTGGAAAGGCAGAGGGGTGTAGCCCTAGGTGCCCTGAGCCCAGGGAGGGCACTCACAGCGTGGCCTCGGGAGGGTCAGGCCGCTCTGGACAGACGCCCCCCATGCAGGGCTCAGGCTGCCGCCAGCTGCTGCAGGACCGACAGGGCCCCATACAGGGCAGACAGAGGCTGCTTGGCTTCCAGGTCCCAGGTGGACCAGGGCCTATTCAGCTTCACCTCCAGGCCGCACTCCTCCAGCAGGCCACAGGTGATCACCAAAGCCTCGCCCTGGAGGGGGGCCAGGAGCGCGGGCTTCAGGGTGAAGGGAATGTTCCAGGGGTACTTGAAGTTGGGCTCCAGGATACTCCGGACCTGGAAGAAACCGGTATCAGGTGTCACACATCGGCTGTGAGGTTGGGAAGAGAAAACCTTCTGTCCCTGGAGCTGGGGGTATGCGGGGTCTCTGAGGGAGAAAGAGCCTTGGACCCGAGGGGCTGGGAGTCATGTCCTGGGCGTGTCCTGTGATCAATGTGACCTTGAACATGTGGAGCATCGGTTCCTCAGGTGCTGAACGGTGACACTAACAATTACTTTGCAGAATAGTAGTGCTTGGAATTAGATATGTGTGTGTATGTGTACATGTGTGTGCATGTAAGTATGTTTGCACACACATGCTCATATATATGATACATGGAGAGAAAGAGGGAGCAGTTTGCAAACAGAGCTGTGTAAATAAGCAGGAATATGGCTCAGATGCCCTGAGCTCCCCAACCTGTATTCCTATGAAGCTATTTGAGAACCGTGGGGACCTCTGCAGGGGTTGCCCTGGACATTGAGACCCTCCAGAGGGCATGCAAGCCCATGGGGTCTGCTCCTCTGGGAGATGCAGCCTGACTTCCCAGAGGCCACCAGGGACGGTCCCCCTCCCAGCAGAGGCTCTCTCTGTGCTCAGATCGGTCTCCTCTGCTGGACCCTCACCCTCCTCCCAGGGATGCTGGCCCCTGGGGGTTTCTCACCAGCTCCCGCTGATGCAGCAGGATCCCCTTCTCCATGGACTGGGCCAGCAGATCAAGTTGGGTGTCATTCAGCACTGGGGACGGGGCGCATTTGGGGAACGAGTGACGAAGAGTCAGATGTTCCTCTCCCCCTGGGAACTAGGGGACCCCATGAGGAGGGAACTCTGAGGCAGAGGGAGAAGCCCACTAGGCTTGGGGCCGAGTGCCCAGCTCTGGGAAGTCCCCCTCCGGCTCCTGGGATGGCCTCCAGGGTGCCACATGACATGGTCAGAGGACGGGAGCCTGACTCTGGAGCCACAGGCTTCTGCTGGGTGAACCCCCACGGGTCACCTTCTAGACCTCGGGCTGCCTCTGTGTCACACGGCAAGTCCACCCACTGAGCCCTCCTGACCTCGGACAGAGGTGTGATGGGAGGAGGCAAAAACATAACGTTCGAAGCGCTGTGGAGAGGGGGCGTCTAATGCAGGGGCTCTGGGGGCCACCGTGTGCCCCTCCCAGCCTTCCCCCAGACCACTTACCGACTATGGCTTCAAGCAGGTAAAGGATGAGGTACTTTGTGTTACTCCATGAATACCCGGAATCCTCTTGCAGCTTATTTAGGATGGTGCTGCCAGGGCCGTTCAAATGACCCAAAGATTCCTGTTCAAGCTTTGGGAGACAGATGTTGACAAGGACGATGGTGTGACACTGTCATGTGACTCTGCCTATGAATTCTGTGTCTGTGAGTAGTTAACCAAGGGACGGAGGTGCCGGCTCTCTGCCTCCCCAGGGGACAGTAAGCACCCTTGGTATGTGGGGTGCTCCTTGGCTCTGGTCAGTGGACAGAGGGCCAGAGCCCCACAGCTCAGTTGTCCTCACTGCCCTGCGATCGCCCCATTCTTCCTCCCCCCAGATCGTGGCAGCGTGTCTCCTGATCATTTCCCGTCCACCAGTGTGGTCAGCCCTTGTAAGCTGAGGGAGCCTCTCACCGTGTGCATGAGGGCCTCCAGGGCCTCTCGGTCCTGGAGCATGTCCTGGACGCTAGAGAACACGACATCCTGAACGTCTCTGGGGAGCCGGGCCACAGCCTCCGCTTTCTCAGAAACCTCTTCTTGGAGGCACCTGAAATCTGCCCTCAGGGGTTCATGCCAACCAGGAAATGGGGGCAGCGCTTACATCAGAACATTCCCGGGATGATCAGCCCTTTCCCATGAACCTGAGCAAAACTCCTCTGTCCCTTTAGCTGCTGACCACAGAATGAACTGAGGAGAGCATGTCAGGGGCTCTCTGCTTCCCCCAGGAGATGTGAGGAGGCCTCAAGGTGATCTGCTGAGCAGGAGAGGTCACGTGGGTGGAAGCCCCAGGCAGGCAGGCATTTCTGTGTGGTTCGTGTTTTGTTTGCTCAGTGTTCAGGTTAATGCCGATTGCCCAACAGACCCCAGTAAATGCTTGGAGAATCCAAATACGAACCAACGAACGAACGAACGAACGAACGAATGATGAGAGGGGCTGACCAAAGTGTCAATTACGGGAAGTAGAGCTCAGTGTTGTCACTTGCATGGAAACCTCCATTTGAGTTTTCAATGGGAGTATCCTGATCATAAGACCCCAAATTTCCTTTTAATAAGTACTCACCTCGCCAAAAGGGTTCTTCTATTCTTCCTGCAGAGAATCACAAGTTATCATCTCTTTCCTTGCACACAAGTTGGTTTAAGAGATGCATTGGTGAACTCTGCCCTCCTACTTCCTTCTCTTGCCCAACCCCTTCCTGCCCCATCCTGGTCCATTCCTCCACCTCCTGACCTTCCTGGACCCTCCCAACCACAGAAACTGGGACCAGTCCTTCAGGCAGTGGTGCACACAACAGGTGTGTGCACGATGAGATGCCCAGCACACACACACTCACCTATTGGCAGGATGGTAGGATTTACAGGGTCTAGAAGACAAATTGGAGTCAGTGTCTGAAGCCACTCGGTGCCTCTCACCTTCTGTCCCCTCCTTCCCTGACCCTCTGCTTTCCATCCAGCCCTGCCCTTTGCCCTGGGGGCCAGATCCCAGGCCCTTAAGTAAGGACTGCAGACGCAATCACAGGGGGCTTTTGTTGTGCAGAGAAGCCTCATGGGGTTGAGGGGATCAGACTCCACTTTGGGCTCTAAAATCACCCACTCACCTGGTGACATTAACATGTGCAGTTGCTCTGGAAAGAGAAACAGGTGCTGGCTCACAGGGACTCCCTCCACTCCCCTTCCCCAGGGTCCTTCCCCAGCCCTCTCCCTCCCCTTCCCAGCTCTCTACCCTCTCCCCATTATTTCCTATCTCTTAATACTAATTCAGTTGACACAGTGCCTGGACCCCTGGAGCCCCAGCAAGTCCCCCACTGTGACCATACCTCGGTGTTTAAAGGAGAAGGTGGCCTTCTCTGCAGCCAGGGCCTTTAGCAGGGCAAAAGTTGGGAGCTGCCTGGCTTGGGAAGGTTTTCTATGGGTGTTGGGGGATAAGCCCCCTCTTATTAGCCTCCAAATGGGGTCAGGGCTCAGTGGGGCCTGAGGTCTCAGCAGAGAACCTGCCCGGCTCTGAGACTCACCTTCTGGGAAGGTTCTCTGCTGATCATCATTTGAGATGTCTGGGATGGAGAAGAAGCCAGGTCAAGATGTTAGGCAGAAAGACAAATATGAGCGATATGATAAGAGGGTGAAGCACACCAGGAACTCAGGAAGTTAATTAACTAAAGCCAGAGAGTCAGAAAAAACTCACTGAGTTAATAATGCCCTTTGAAATGAGTTCATTCCACACTCTCTAAGTCTGGGCTAATCTGGAGACTTGCACTAGCTAATGCAGGCGAGATGGGACAGAGACAAGGGACAAGCATCCCAAAATGCCAAGATTAACATAATAAGAACATGAGGGACTTTATTTAAGGTTAGGATTGCACTTTTGGAAGAGAATTGGGAAGTTAGATTCCTAACATTCTTTTGTAATCAGCCAATGACTTATCTTAAGGGAAGGCAAGCAGTCTTAACTGATACGTTCCCAGTACTTAGGGGTGGCCACTGTCTGAGAGAGAAACAAGAGGTTTCTCCTACAGAATTACCTGGAGAACTGGCTATAGACAATGACATATTGCCTCTCACTGTATATAAGTGTTATGAGACCATCTGAGAAACCTACACCCCCCAGTGCTTGATCTTTATCCCATTCTTGAAACTCCTTCAAAGACAGTATCCCAGCTTATGGGTGTACCGCTTCTTCTCTGAGGTTCCCTGCATTTGCCTTTCTTCCAGTGTTTTTCTCTCGTCCTACTTCAGATTAGTAGGGAATGGCTACTGAGAGCTCTGATTTGGGTGTGCAAGTTCCTGTCTCCTGCTAACGCAGACGGAACTGGCTATATGATCGTGCTCCTTAGTAACCTGCCAGAAAATCTCCTTTCTCTGCCTTTAGGAAGTTCTCAGAACATAATCTCACTCTACCACCTGGGCTGTGTGGCTCCCCCAAATCCTGGGGTGGTAGGGACTCAGTTCCCACACGGTGCAGATTCAAGCAGACACTGGATGCCAGGTGACACTGGCTTTAGTGGTTGGCAAGGGATTTGCCCTGTGCTGAGCAGCAGTTCAATGAGCTTCCCTTTCTTCCCTCTGTTTTTCCTTCCTCTCTGCTTTATTCAAGTAAATCTGTCTTTGTCTACCTTGACACTAGCCCCTGCCTTAGAGTATATGCAAATAAAACTTTCATTCGGCTTCACTACTGTGTCTCTGCCCTTCAATTCTTTCTGGCTGTGGGGACAAGAACCTAAGAGAACAAACTAATCACTCACACAAGAAGAGTGGAGGTTATTCCTGCTGGGGTCTTCACACCCCACCTGCAGCCCCGGGACCCCTCCTCCAGGCCGGGGTGGGCACTTCTCTGTGTGGCCTGGGGACCCTCCGTCAGAATCACCTGGATGCTTGCTGACGCTCAGGGTCCCTGACCTCAGTCTGTGTTTCTGAATCAGTTCTGAAAAGCACCCTGGGCTCTTCTTTTAAATAAGCACTTCGTGATGCATCTAACACCAGAGACCTGCCTTTGCAAGGGGAAGGGTCTGACTTCCTCCTCCTCCTGTGAGGATGGGGTCTTCCTGGTGCCCTGTGTGCCCCTCTCCTGAGTCCCCTCCTCACTTGAGCACTAACCTCACCAAAAGGGTTCCCCAATTCTTCCTGCTAAGAGAATCTCAAGTCATCATCTTTCCTCAAACACAAATTGGTTTTAGGGACACAATGGTGGGTTCTGCCCTGCTACTGCCTCTCCGTCTTCCTCAACCCCTTCCTGCCCTACCCTGGTCCATTCCCTCCATGCCAGGCCTTCCTGGACCCTCCCAACCACAGAAACTGGGGCCAGGCCTTCGGGCAGTGGTGCACACAACAGGTGCGTGCATGATGGGATGCCCAGCACACACACTCACCTATTGGCAGGATGGTAGGATTTACAGGGCCTAGAAGACAAATCGGAGTCAGTGTCTGAAGCCACGCGGTGACTCTGACCTTCTGTCCCCTCCTTCCCTGAGCCCCCCTTTCCACCCACACCTGCCCTTTGCCCAGGGGGCCAGAACCCAGGCCTCAGGTAGGGACTGCAAAGGCAATCACACAGGGTTTTTGTTGTACAAAGTGGCCTTTTGTGGGGGGAGATCAGACCCACTTTTGGCTCTAATGTCACCCACTTACCTGATGACATTAACATGTGCAGTTGTTCTGGAAAGAGAAACAGGTGCTGGCTCACAGGGACTCCCTCCACTCCCCTTCCCCGGGGTCCTTCCCCAGCCTTCTCCCCCCCCCCTTTCAGGTCTCTCCTCCTCCCTCTTATTTCCCACCTCTTACCACTACTTCAGCTGACACAGTGCCTGGAGACCTGGAGCCCCAGCAGGTCCCACACTGTGACCCCATCTCAGTGTTCAAAGGAGAAAGGTGGCCTCCCCCATGGGCAGTGCCTCAGGTGGCTCAAAGGCTGGGAGCTGCCCAGCTAGGGAAGGTTTTCTGTGGGTTTTGGGGGCTGTGCCCCCTCTTATTAGCCTCCAAAGGGGATCAGAGCTCAGGGGGCCTGAGGACTCAGCAGAGAACCTGCCCGGCTCTGAGACTCACCTTCTGGGAAGGTTCTCTGCTTGTCATCATCTGAGATGTCTGCGATGGAGAAGAAGCCAGGTCAGGAGAGCCAAGGTTATTCCTGCTGGGGTCTTCACACCCCGCCTGCAGCCCTGGGACCCCTCCTCCAGGCCGGGGCGGGCGCTTCTCTGTGTGGCCTGGGGACCCTCCGTCAGAATCACCTGGATGCTTGCTGACACTCAGGGTCCCTGACCTCAGTCTCTGTTTGTGAATCAGGCTCTGAAAAGCACCCTGGGCTCTGCATTTAAGTCAGCACCTTGGGTGCTCATTATGCATCCGACACTAGAGAACCACCTTTAGGAGGTGATGGAAATTGGCCCCCTGCTCCTCCTCCGAGGATGGGGTCTTCCTGGTGGCCTGTGTGCTCCTCTCCTGTGTCCCCTCCTCCCTTGCCCACTCCCAGTCCTGCCATCCCCCTGGGGATTTCAAATTTCCTCTAAGAAATGCACTGAGATCTGAAAACTACCTAACAATAAGACTGAAGCGTTGGACAGGGGACAAGAGCCCACGAAGGAGACAGAACAGGAGGTGGACCCCGGCTGTGTCAGCCTGAGCTCTAGCCGGGACTCCACAGGGGGACAGGAGAGACCAGGGACTCCGAGCTGGTCGTGTTTCCAGGGCTCACTGCTCTACCCGGGTTTGCAATGACAGGCTGGCATCGATTGCTCACCCACGTGGGGCCTGAACCCAAAGAGTGTGTGTGCGGGGACTGTTCATCTGAGGCTTGTGAGAGAGGGAGAGGTGCACATGAAATCTTGCCTCGTGTGACTAGGGAGTCACGGCTACCGTCTGTAGCTGCTGTGAAGACACCTGGTGGGCTGAAACGGGGGTGATGGGCGACCTGCGAGGGCTCTGCCCCCACGCAGCTGAGCTGCTGGGATCGGTGGGGCCCTGCTGTATGGGGGTGGCTGCGATTCGGGTTGCACTTTGCCCTGCGCTAAGGACACCTCTGTGTTGGGCACCTGTTTTGACCAACCGCCCCCATGCGGGAGACTGTTTCGTATCTCTAACATTTCCTTGGGGCCATGGGCGGAGGTGGCCGGCAGGGTGTGGGGGGAGGGGAGTGTGTGCCCGGGACGCTGAGAGACGTGTCTCCTCATCCTCCATGGAGGGGCGGGGCGGCCCAGGTGGCCTGTGGACAGGTTTTGCCCTCGTGTTTCTCTTCTCAGGCCCCTCTCCCCTCTGCCCCCTTCAGCCTTCACTTACCCCAGTTGTTGCCCTTGATAATCAGCTTCTTCTTCTTATAGGCCATCACCATGCCTTTCTGTAGAATCTTCTCCCTTTTTTCCATTTTGCTGTCCTCTCCCATGGCTCCCCCCTGGGGAGAGAAGCCAGGCATGAGAGCGTCATATATGCGCAAACTGATGTGCGAGGCACATGAGCAAGCGACCCGCCAGCCCCCTGCCCTCACGCTCCCTACTCCTGATCCCCGTTTGCAGTTACCAATTTTTTCCCTATTTCTTCCTACATTTACCCTCACAGTTCTCCGTTTCAGGGTTATATGGCAATGATTTGACTTTTTCCAAATTTAAGTATGTCCAGTTACGCACTCCTTTGATGAGGAGGGTTGCTTTTTCCTTCTGACCCCTCACTGCTCCTTTCCCAACCCCTTTTTTTTTGTCTTTTTATTTTTTATTTTGGTATCATTAATATACAATTACATGAGCAACATTGTGGTTATGAGATTCCCCCCATTATCAAGTCCCCACCACAACCCCTACTACAGTCACTATCCATCAGCGTAAGGTGCTGTAGAGTCACTACTTTCTTCCCTGTGTTGTTCTGCCTTCCCCGTGCCCCACCCCCCACATTATGTCTCCTAATCCTAATGCCCCTTTTCCTCCCTTATCCCTCCCTTCCCACCCATCTTCCCCAGTCCCTTTTCCTTTGGTAACTGTTAGTCCATTCTTGGGTTCTGTGAGTCTGCTGCTATTTTGTTCCTTCAGTTTTTTCTTTGTTCTTATGCTCCACAGATGAGTGAAATCATTTGGTACTTGTCTTTCTCCGCCTGGCTTATTTCACTGAGCATAATACCCTCTAGCTCCATCCATATTGTTGCAAATGGTAGGATTTGTTTTCTTCTTAGGGCTGAATAGTATTCCATTGTGTATATGTACCACATCTTCTTTATCCATTCATCTACTGATGGACACTTAGGTTGCTTCCATTTCTTGGCTATTGTAAATAGTGCTGTGATAAACATAGGGGTGCATAGGTCTTTTCAAACGGGGCTGCTGCATTCTTAGGGTAAATTCCTAGGAGTGGAATTCCTGAGTCAAATGTTATTTCTATTTTGAGTTTTTTGAGGAACCTCCATACTGCTTTCCACAATGGTTGAACTAATGTACATTCCCACCGCAGTGTAGGAGGGTTCCCCTTTCTCCACATCCTCACCAACATTTGTTGTTTATCTTTTAGATGTTGGCCATCCTAACTGGTGTGAGATGATATCTCATTGTGGTTTTACTTTGCATTTCTCTGATGATTAGTGATGTGGAGCATCTTTTCCTGTGCCTGTTGACCATCTGAATTTCTTCTTTGGAGAAGTGTCTGTTCAGATCCTCTGTCCATTTTTTAATTGGATTATTTGCTTTTTGTTTATTGAGGTACATGAGGTCTTTATATATTTTGGATGTGAACCCCTTATCGGATATGTCATTTATGAATATATTCTCCCGTACTGTAGTATGTCTTTGTGTTCTGCTGATGGTGTCCTTTGCTGTACAGAAGCTTTTTAGTTTGATATAGTCCCACTTATTCATTTTTGCTTTTGTTTTCCTTGCCTGGGGAAACACGTTCATGAAGAAGTTGCTCATGTTTATATTCAAGAGAGTTTTGCCTAAGTTTTCTTCTAAGAGTTGTATGGTTTCGTGACTTACATTCAGGTCTTTAATCTATTTTGAGTTTACTTTTGTGTATGCAGTTAGACAGTAATCCAGTTTCATTCTCTTATATGTAACTGTCCAGTTTTGCGAACACCATCTGTTGAAGAGTCTGTCATTTCCCCATTGTATATCCATGGCTCCTTTATCATATGTTAATTGACTGTATATGCTTGGGTTAATATCTGGACTCTATTCTGTTCCACTGGCCTACGGGTCTCTTCTTGTGCCAGTACCAAATTGTCTTGATTACTGTTACTTTGTAGTAGAGCTTGAATTTGGGAAGCGAGATCCCCCCTGCTTTATTCTTCCTTCTCAGCATTGCTTTGGCTATTTGGGGTCTTTTGTAGTTCCATATGAATTTTAGAACTATTTGTTCCAGTTCATTGAAGAATGCTATCAGTATTTTGATAGGGATTGCATTGAATCTGTAGATTGCTTTAGGCAGAATGACCATTTTGACAATATTAATTCTTCCTACCCAAGAGCATGGGATGAATTCCCATTTATTAGTATCCTCTTTAATTTCTCTTAAAAGTGTCTTGTAGTTTTCAGGGCATAGGTCTTTCACTTCATTGGTTAGGTTTATTCCTAGGTATTTTATTCTTTTTGATGCAATTGGGAATGAAATTGTTTTCCTGATTTCTCTTTCTGCTAGTTCACCATTAGTGTATAGGAATGCAACAGATTTCTGTGTATTAATTTTGTATCCTGCAACTTGCTGTATTCAGATATTAGTTCTAGAAGTTTTGGAGTGGATTCTTTAGGGTTTTTTTATGTACAATAACATGTCATCTGCAAACAGTGAGAGTTTGACTTCTTCCTTACCAATCTGGATGCCTTGTATTTCTGTGTGTTGTCTGATTGCCATGGCTAGGACCTCCAGTACTATGTTGATTAAAAGTGGAGAAAGTGGGCATCCTTGTCTTGTTCCTGATCTTAGAGGAAAAGCTTTCAGCTTCTTGCTGTTAAGTATGATGTTGACTGTGGGTTTGTCATATAGGGCCTTTACTATGTAGAGGTCTTACCCTTTTTGCCCATTTTGTTGAGAATTTCTATCATGAATGGATGTTGAATTTTGTCACATGCTTTTTCAGCATCTATAGAGATGATCATGTGGTTTTTGTCCTTCTTTTGTTGATGTAGTGGATGATGTTGACGGATATTCTAATGTTGGACTATCCTTGCATCCCTGGGATGGATCCCATTTGTTCATGGTATATGATCTTCTTGGGTTTTTAATACAGTTTGCTAATATTTTGCTGAGTATTTTTGCATCTATGTTCATCACAGATATTGGTCTGTAGTTTTCTTTTTTTGTGGTGTCTTTGCCTGGTTTTGGTATTAGAATGATGCTGGCTTCACAGAATGAGTTTGGAAGTATTCCCTCCTCTTCTATTTTTTGGAAAACTTTAAGGGAATGGATATTATGTCTTCTCTAAATGTCTGATAAAATTCAGTGGTGAATCCATCTGGGCATGGGGTTTTGTTCTTATGTAGTTTTTTGATTACCAATTCAATTTCATTACTGGTAATTGTTCTGTTAAGATTTTCTGTTTCTTTCTGGGTCAGTCTTGGAAGGTTGTATTTTTCTACCCCCTTCCTTTTAAAATGTTCACATCACAATGTCTAAATTAATATTCATCATGTCCAGTGGGGGAAACTGCTGTCCTCTCTCCAGGTCTGTCCTTTAGCAGTTAGTTAATATACAACTTGGTGACCTCTTCCTCCTTTACTCATTCTTTCCAGAAGACATAGGGGACACATTTTCTGAGTCCTTACATAACTGAAGACATCTTTATTTTACTCTCACACATGATTGGCATTTGACTGGACATAGAATTCTAGGCTGGAATTCCTTAGATTGTGACTTTATTTTTCCCTTCAGAAACATTTATGATTTCTTTTTGAGGGAAGTGCCCTAGAGTGTCACACTATGTTCCTCATTGTTCATCTATGTTTGCCCAGTACACTATGCCATTCATTCTCTCTTCATCATAGAAACACATCCTTCAGTTCTTGTGAACTTTCTTGTATCAACCCTTCCACAGTTTTCCCCCATAAACTTTGATGTATGTTCTCTTCTTCTGGAGCTCCTGTTATTCAAAAGTTGTATCTTGGACTGAACCTCTAAATGTTTTAATTAATAGTCTCCTGTCTTTTACTTGTTCTTTATTGGAAATTTCCTGGATTTTATTTTTGACTTACAATTTTCAAAGATTTTCACTTCCAGTTTCCAGCCTGACATGTAAAAAGCTTGAAAATAGTCATTTCATCATAATATCAAGTAAAAAGTTGAAGAAACTATTCAATTAAAAAATGGGCAGAGGAGCTGAACAGAAGTTCTCCAAAGAAGAAATTCAGATGGCCAACAGACACATGAAAAGATGCTCCACATTGCTAGTCATCAGAGAGATGAAAATTAAAACCACAATGAGATGTTACCTCACACCAGTTAGGATGGCCAACATCCAAAAGACAAACAACAACAAATGTTGGCAAGGTTGTAGAGAAAGGGGAACCCTCCTACACTGCTGGTGGGAATGTACATTAGTTCAACCACTGTGGAAAGCAGTATGGAGGTTCCTCAAAAAGCTCAAAATAGAAATACCATTTGACCCAGGAATTCCACGTCTAGGAATTTACCCTAAAAATAAGCAGCCCAGTTTGAAAAAGACAGATGCACCCCCATGTTTATCACAGCACTATTTACAATAGCCAAGAAATGGAAGAAACCTAAGTGTCCATCAGTAGATGAATGGATAAAGAAGATGTGGTACATATACACAATGGAATATTATTCAGCCATAAGAAGAAAACAAATCCTACCATTTGCAACAACATGGATGGAGCTACAGGGTATTATGCTCAGTGAAATAAGACAGGTGGAGAAAGACAAGTACCAAATGATTTCACTCATCTGTGGAGTATAAGAACAAAGAAAAAACTAAAGTAACAAAACAGCAGCTGAATCACAGAACCCAAGAATGGACTAACAGTTACCAAAGGGAAAAGGACTGGGAAGGAGGGGTGGGGAGGGAGGGATAAGGGGGATAAAAAGAAAGGGGGCATTACGATTAGCATGTATAATGTGGGGGGAGGCATGGGGTGGGCTATGCAACACAGAGAAGACAAGTAGTGATTCTACACATCTTACTATGCAGATGGACAGTGACTCTAATGGAGGTTGTGGGGGGGACTTGGTGAAGGAGGGAATCCTAGTAAACATAATGTTCCTCATGTAATTGTAGATTAATGATACCAAAAAAAAAAAGTTGAAGAAACTGAAAACCAACAGCTCTCCTTAGATCTGTTAGAAAAGTGAAGTCACAGAGCAAAGCACCACCCCCAAAATCTGAGAGAAAGGCAACTATGGAGAATCATGATTTACCAAAGCAGAAATCTCCATGGGAACCAGTGCCAGGGCAGGAAAACCTGAGCAGTAAATCGACGAATTGCCAGAGGCTAATCATGGACAAATCTGAGATTTAAAATTCCAGGAGGACCAAGTCATAAGGGCGGCCTCATACTTTGGTGGGTTTTATCTCCAGAAGCTCTACCTAGTTGTCAAATTACATCAGAGAAAATTCCATTCATGGAAGTAACCATTTTGAAATACTACAGAGCATCTGTCCTCCTTAATAAACCCTACCTCTAAAGAAACTATTTAACCAGAGCCTAACCTATTGGGGTTTTGTAAGAGCCAAACCAAACTGGTGGGAGGGAAATGTCCAATTCCAGCCCCTTCTAACCTTCCACTTGGAATAAGAGAAATACCCAACTCTAGGTCCCTCTAGCCATCCTGTTATAATTGAGGTGGGGAGAGGTACTCAGAAGCACTTGTGAAGTTCACAACCCAGGGAAACAAGCTCACCAAAAGATCAAGTTCTGATTATGGGATTACAGGATACTTCCCCTGTACCTTACCACCACATCACTAAAGACCTACTTACCAGAGTTCCTTTCATCCAGTACACCATGTCCAAATTTCAACAAAAAATTGTAAGGCACACTCAAAGGCAAAAGATGACAGTTTGGAACAACAGAGCAAGCTTCAGAAAGAAAGAGTCAAGTATAACGTAAGTGTCACAATTATAAGGGAATTTTAAACAACTATGATTAATATGCTAAGGGTTCTGATGGAAAACATAAACTACATGTAAGAACATATGAGTAATATAAGCAGAGAGATGAAAATTGTAAGAAAGAATAAATAAGAAGTGCTAAAAAAAAGATCAAAAACAGAAATGAAGAATGCCTTTCACTGGCTCATTAGTAGATAGGGAACAACTGAAGTGTGTCTGAGTTTTAAGTGATGTCGATAGAAACTTCCAGATGCTAAAAGAAAAGAGAGAAAGAAGAGTTGGGGGAGGGAGTGAAGAAAAGAATATTTAAGAGCTGGAACAACTACAGAGGTTCTAACATACATGTAAAGGGAATATCAGAAGGGGAAGAAAGAGAGAAAGAAATAGAAGAAATATTTAAAGCAATAATGACTCAGAATTATCCGCAAATTGATGTCAGACACCAAACCATAGAACCTAGAAGCTCAGAGAACTCCAAGGAAGATAAATGCCAAAAAATCTCAGACCTAGGCATATCATATTCAAACTTCAGAAAATCAAAGATAAAGAAAAAATATTGAAAGAAGCCAGAGGATGAAAACTCCTTACCTATAGAGAGGCAAAGAATGACATCTTCTCAGGAAGAATGCAAACAAGAACAGAGGGGTGAAATATACAGTGTTTAGAGAAAAAAAATCAACCAAGATCGAATTCTGTATCCTCCAAAATTTTCCTTCAAAATTGAAAGAGAAATAAAGTCTATTTCAGAAGAACAGAAATTAAGGGAATTTGTTTCCTGTAGACCTGTTTTGCAAGAAATGTTAAACAAATTTTTTTCAGGGAATAGATAAATAATGTAGGTCAGAAACTCAAATCTACATAAGGAAAGGAAGTGCATTAGAGAAAAAGTAAGTGAACAGAAAAGGAAAACTTTTACTCTTCTTATCCTTAATTGATCTAACAGAAAATAGTTCGCTCAAAACAGTGCACCCAATGATGATAGCTTATGTGTAAGTGAAACGAATGACAGTGATAACACAAGGGATAGGAGAGAGGAATTGGTAATCTTTGTTATTATAAGATACTTGCATTACCCATAAAGCAATATAGTGTTATTTGAAAGTGAACATTGATTAATAGAAATATTTATTAAAAACTATAGGCCAATCACTAAAAATTTTAAAAAGAGGATAAATATATCACATATGTTAAGAAAGGAGAGAAAGTAGCATCATATGAAATACTCAATTAAAACCACAAAAGACATAAAAATAGTGGAAGACAAAAATACAAATCCAAAGGTAACAAATAGAACACGGTCTAAAATATGAAAGCTACTCAACCAACTATATCAATAATCACTTTAAATGTCAATGGTCTAAATACACCCTTTAAAAGACAGAGACTGTCAGAGTGAATAAAAAGAGCAAGACCCAACTATATATTGTCTGCAAGAAACCCACTTTAAATATAAAGACATGTAAATAGAGACATATGGATTAAAAGAAAAAGGGATGGAGAAAGATGTACCAGGCAGACACTGTGAAAGAAAAGCTGGAGTAGCTGTATTAATTCAGACAGAAGAGATTTCAGAGCAAGGAAAATTATCAAGGATAATAAGGAGCATTACATAATGAAAGGGGTCAATTCTCTAAGAAAACTTAACAGTTCTAAGTGTGGATGTGCCAACAACAGAGAATCAAAACACTTCAGGCAAAAACTGGTAAGTCTCCAAGAAGAAATAGATGAACCTCTATTACAGTTACAAACTTCAACACCCTCTATATGAAATTGACAGATGCAGCAAGCACAAAATCAGTAAGGACACAGTTGTGCTCAAAGAACCATCAATCAACTGGTATAATACATGTCATAAACTAAATTACCCCAAACAGCAGAATACACAAGTTCAAACGGAAGTCATTAAAACAGAGTACATTATGGGTGGTAAAACACATCTTAACAATTTTTTTAATTAAGGTATCATTGATATACAATCTTATAAAGGCTTCACATAAACAACATTGCAGTTTCAAAATTCACATATATTATCAAGTCCCTCCCACACACCCCATTGCAGTCACTGTAGATCAGCATAGTAAGATGCTATAGAGTCATTACTGGTCTTCTCCATGCTGTACTGCCTTCCCCATGACCTACCTATATTGTGAGGGCTAATTATAGTGCCCCTTAATCTACCCTTTTATCTCCCTCCCCACCTGCCCTCCCCAACCCCTTCCCTTTGGTAAACAGCAGTCCCTTCTCAGTGTCTGTAAGTCTGCTGCTACATTTCCTTCAGTTTTGCTATTTTGTTATGCTCCACAAATGAGTGAGATCATTTGGTACTTGTGTTTCTCTGCCTGGCTTATTTCACTGAGCATAATACCCTGTAGCTCCATCGATGTTGTTGCAAATGGTAGAGTTTGTTTTCTTCTTGTGCCTGAATAATATCCCATTGTGTATATGTGCCAACTCTTCTTGATCCATTCATCTACTGATGTACACTTAGGTTGCTTCCATATCTTGGCTATTGTAAATAGTACTGCAATAAACTTAGGGGTGCATATGTCTTTTTGAAATTGGGCTCCTGCATTCTTAAGCTAAATTCCTAGGAGTGGAATTCCTGGGTCAAATGGTATTTCTATTTTGAGTTTTTTGAGGAACCTCCATACTGCTTTCCACAATGACTGAATTAATGTACATTCCCACCAGCAGTGTAGGAGGGTTCCCCTTTCTCTGCATCCTCGCCAGCATTTGTTGTTTCTTGTCTTTTGGATGTTGGCCATCCTAACTGGTGTGAGGTGATATCTCATTGTGGTTTTAATTTGCATTTCCCTGATGATTAGTGATGTGGAGCATCTTTTCATGTACCTATTGGCCGTCTGAATTTCTTTGGAGAAGTGTCTGTTTAGATCCTCTGCCCATTTTTTAATAGGGCTATTTGCTTTTTTGGATGTTGAGGCATATGAGCTCTTTATACATTTTGGATGTTAACCCCTTATTGGATAAGTCATTTACAAATATATTTTCCCATATTGTAGAATGCCTATTTGTTCTGATGCTTTCCTTTGCTGTACAGAAGCTGTTTTATTTTGAAGTAGTCCCATTTGCTCACTTTTGCTTTTGTTTCCCCTTGCCTGAGGAGATGTGTTCGGGAAAAAGGTGCTCATGTTTATATTCAAGATATTTTTGCCTACGTATTCTTCCATGAGTTTTATGGTTTCATGACTTACCTTCAGATCTTTGATCCATTTTGAGTTTACTTTTGTGTATGGAGTCAGACGGTAATCTAGTTTCATTCTCTTACATGTAGCTGTCCACTTTTGTCAACACCATTTGTTGAAGACACTGTCATTTCCCCATTGCATATCCATGGCTCCTTTATCGCATATTAATTGGCCATATGTGTGTGTGTTTATATCTGGGCTCTCTATTCTGTTCCATTGATCTATGGGTCTGTTCTTGTGCCAGTACCTAATTGTTTTGATTACTGTGGCTTTGTAGTAGAGCTTGAATTTAGGGAGCATAATCCCCCCAGCTTTGTTCTTCTTTCTCACAATTTATTTGGCTATTTGGGGCCTTTTGTGGTTCCATATACATTTTAGAACTATTTGTTCTAGTTCCTTGAAGAATGCTGTTGCTATTTTGATAGAGACTGCATTGAATCTGTAGATGCTTTGACAGCATTAATTCTTTCTATCCATGAGCACAGGATGTATTTCCATTTACTGATGTCTTTAATTTCTCTCATGAGTGCCTTGTAGTTTTCAGGATATAAGTCTTTCACCTCCTTGGGTAAGTTTATTCCTGGGTATTTTATTCTTTTTGATGCAATTGTAAATGGAGTTGTTTTCCTGATTTCTCTTTCTGCTAGTTCATCGTTGGTATATAGGAATGCAATAGATTTCTCACACCTTAACAATTTTAAAAAATTAAGAGATCATATAATGTATGCCATAGACCACAGTGGAATTAAGAATTTAATAACAGAAAGGGAGCTGGACAATCCAAAATACTTAAGCAACACACTTCTAAATTACATATGAGTCAAAGAAGGATTATTAAGAGAAATTTTAAAATATTTTGAACTAAATGAAAATAAAAATACAACTTATCAAAATTTGTGGGATGCAGTTAAACTAATACCTAGAGGGAAATTTACAGCATTGAATGCATATATTAGAAAAGAAGAAATATCTAAAATTAATCATTTAAGCTTACACTTTAGGAAACTAGAAAAAAGAAGAGTAAATTAAGTTCAAAGTAAGCAGAAGAAGAGAAATAATAAAAACATAGAGAATAATTTGGTGAAATTATATAGTGGCTAATAGTTTCCTCACTATTTTGTTTCTCAACATTTTTTCACAAATTTTTCAAGGCACCACATCACTATTTAACATAGGCCAATCATTTTACTATATATTTCACTGTTTTCTAAATAATTTTATATTCTTATATGCATGCATTTCATTTGAAGAAAAATGTGAAATTTAAAATTAGGCTCCTCTGGAAATTATTTAGGTAGATTAGTCAATGTGAGGCTTTAATTTGATTTTACTCTAAAATACCCACATAATTTATCAATAAATAATCCTCTTTTCCACTATTTCGGGTTGCTTTCTTTATATTTTAGGTATAGATTGAGCTTTGCTAACAAGTTATTATCTTTATGATGTTTAATTAATTGCTTAATTAATTAAATAATAATATCAATTATCTTCAATTCATTTCTGCTTTTGTATTTATACCAGTCCTACAATATCTTTATCATTTAGCTTTATACTGACGTATTATCTGTTAGATGATCCTCCCCCGACGTCCCCCTGCCCTCCTGTGATTCTTCAAAACGTTTATATGTGTTCTCATCTGCTTTTTATTCCTGGTGAATTTAGATTAGATAAACAAGTCTCCACCAAACTAAATAAGGGAAAAGAAATTGGTTCATTAACTGAAAATTGTTTAAACCTGTGTTTTTTCCCTAATATATTGCCATCTTTACAACTCCAGTTTAACTTTGAGGAAAATGGTTTGCTTCTCTATTTATTCAGATCTTTTCTGACATTTTTTCCATGTAAATTCACTTATTTCCAGATGAAGTTATATCTAACATTTCATTTCCTTGTTCAAGGTTTCTAGGAAATATAAAATTAGGTAATAATGGTGCTAACACTCTTGTTATCTTCTTTATTCTATACAAATGCCCCCAGTGTTTTACATTAGTGAAAAATAGTGGTTAATTGTTTGAAAAAGTATATCATGTATCCATTGTCAATTTTAACTTACTGTTTACCAAATTTTCAAGTATCTTTAAATTTTTAAACTTGACAAAATAAAGGCTTCTTAAAATCTTTTCATCGTGAAATGAAATACACAATGAATTTCTTGAATACATAAATTCATTCTTAGTATTTAGAGGTACATATCACAGACTTTTAAGTTGCACACAAAATAAGGAGTGATAATTGAATTAATCAAATACATCTTCAGCATCCACTGAAATGAATACACTTTTTTGTTTAACTTAATGATGTGATATACTAATATATTTTCTAATATAGTATGTCTATATTTAAGGGAATAAGTCTTATTTCATTTGGGTAATTTTTTACATTAACATACTATTAATTTGAAGTCACTTGGATTTTATACAGACAGTTTGGGTCGTTATTTTATTCAAAGTTTGGCCCACTCTTTTATTTTTGGTTTGATCTTTTTCGGTTTTTAGTTTTTTAACTAAGCCGATGATAGAAGTTGTGAAGCAGACAGTCATGCACTGCGGTCTCTTTGCAAGGACCTGGATTCTTAGTATTCAGTGTTATTGACAAAGGCTTATCCATATACTAGAGACATGAAATGAATAGATGGTGGTTATTGTTTGGTTAAAATTGAGGTCTGCAACCAACATAATAAATAATAAACCTGTCTCTGCTTGGCAGTGAACCAGGGCAAACCACTGTCAAGACCAGGAATAATATCTAAGGAAAATTCCTAACCATTCCATCAAAGAGCCAAATATAATTGATCAAACTGTCCTGTACATAAGGTATGATTCAACATACAACAACAAAATACTTTTAAGTAACACAGGCATTGATTTCAGGGGCTGCTAGACTCACAGATATGACCAAACTAATAGTAACAACTATTCTTTATTGGGTAATTACTATATTGCAGGGGAACTACTTAGCCATTATACATTATCATAAACATTTATTAGGTGTTATTTTAACTTTGTGAATGAGAGACCCATATCTCAGAAACATGAAGAATGTCTTCAGGTAGCCTACTGTGTAACTGAATCCTCCAAAATTCAACCCTAGTCTGATTCACCAGCACCTGTCTTATCACCAAACGTCACCTGAGAGAGTTCAGGGCACACCAACGACCTGGGAAGCTCAGACGCACAGAAACACACACGGAGCCAAAAACATGCTGATGCAGCCATGAGCCAGGGTGATACACAAACTGTTTAACAGCATCACAAAGGTCAGTTTACCAATCCAAGCTTGTGGAAACCCCAAGGTGAACAGCAACATATACTCCCAAGTGGAGTAGTGTTTTATTCATATCAAACATTTTTGTCCACTGGACTTGTAATCAAATGACCTGGGTGTAGCTTGGACCTCCTTGGGTCTAATTCATCAACTTTGTGTTAGTGCACATCTTAGTTATTTTCTTTAGTTCCTAAAGCTAGTGAGCAAGGGCAGATTACAAATAAAATGCATTGTGCACACACACATATAAGTTTATACATCCCTCAAACATACTTGATGCTGAATAAATATTTGATAAACAAATTCACTTTAATTAATTCAAAATATTATAGCTGGTTATTCTAAGTAATATATAAATCATATAAATCATATTTGCACTTGAATATATTTAAATCTCACTCCATAATACATCTCTACTTGGGATATCACAGCATTTAGGGTACTTTAACTACCAATGTTTGGTGTTAGTGATCCCTTATTTTCTCCATCATTAAACTGGACATGCACATAGTACAGCAGCTGAACCCTTAGACCCTCTGAAACCCATCATTTACTGCAAAGCAAAATGTAATACCACATAATCAATCTATTTCCTGTTTTACTAATGCTGAATAATTGCATATATTAAAGTACTATAAATGAAGGTGTTAGAATATAGTCTCAGTTCATGGGTCAGAATTCCTTGACACATGAAAAGTGGGAACCAGATCCTAATTAGGACCAGATCCCCTAAGAAGTGAGGCTGGGATGGTTATGCTGGCTTTGTTCTTGGTGTCCCCGTCCCATACCTTGAAAATAGTATTCCAAGGGATTAACAATTTTCCCAATATATTCAAACTTCTGACATCCTGTAGCTTAGGACTGTTGACCAGTTGCACAATTTCTGTCACAACGTATAGGTTCTCTGCTGCTGTCTGGCTCTTCAGAGCTGACAGCATTGACTCCACCACTTTCCTGGGGATATAAGGGAGGAGAAGGGTCACGGTGAGCAAGAGATGCCTTCTTAGGTTATTCTGGGTTATGCTTCTCTTCAAGACCTGGAAGAGGTGCAAGGTTTTGGACTTTATCAGGTGAGCTGTCAGTGGGTAGGAAGATACTGGCTTATGAGGTCAAGTTACAGAGGGTAGCAGAACACCTTCTCTAGTGTGCACAGTGCAGGGACCCCTATTTTCTATGGGCGTGTGGACATGAGAGTGCGCATACCAGAGTGTTAAGGGCATCCGTACTTTTCAAAATTATGTTGGGCTTGTTATAGGCTAGTTTGTACATTTCCAGTACCAGGGCTTCTCACCAGAAGGGGATAGAAGTGAACACATGCAGACGTTCGAGAACAGTGCTTAGGAAGCCCTGTTGTCAAAGCTAGATATCCACACTGAACATGTAGGGTGGGTTGTGGTGCAATAAGGTGTGATGAAGCAGGGGGGATTCTGGATGCTTCTAGCACAGATGGGTCTTTATGGACCAACTGTCCTTAGTAGATAGGCCAGTAGGTATGACTTAAAGATACAGATTTAGGGGAGATGTGAGAGGTTCAAAGTACTAAAGACAGATTTCATCTCCATTTCAGTTCTGAGGCTCAACCCTGATTCTGCTCAAGGGGCCCTGGATAACAGCCACATGGAATGCTGAGATCCTTACTTGGCTTTTTGGTGGAGATCACTGAACAGCCAGCGCTGGGATTCCCCACTGCCCTTGGAGAAAAACTCAAGCCCCTTCCTGTGTCTCTAAGATGTAATGTCATGTGACATTTACTTACCTCCAAGCCTCATTTTATATCACCTTCCTCAAGACAGTCTAAGCTTCCACCTCACTGACTCCCTACTGATCCTGAAAACACCAAGTTCTCTCCTGCCCCAGGGCCTTTAAACCCCTCATGTTAGTTTTATTTTAATGAATATTACAAGACACCAAGAATACAAAAGTTGTGCAATGCCCTGAAAGTAACTTTTAGTCTCTAAGCAGTCTCTGATTTTAAACAGTTGCTTTCTTTAATAAGTCTTTGAATGGATAGAAATGCTATTGAAATTGACATCTATTTCTAAAGGTATAGTTATGAGGTATTTTGTTAAGCTCTTAGTGGATCACTGGACATTGTCTTTTCCCACATTCACAGAGTTCAATTAAATCCCAAGACACTGTCACATATACTTTAAATGGTTTCAGAGCCTTTGTCTCACCGAAATTAATACTTTGTTTATTTTTTTGTTGTTTATTTCCACTGCACTCACTGCATTTCCACTGTCCCCATTACATATAAACTACTTCAGAACAGGGATTTTTTTGTCTTGGGCATTAGTCTATCTTCAGCGCAAAAAATGAGTAAATTACTGGTTAAATAAATATTTATTAGAAAACTAATATCTACTAGTTGAATGAATGAATGAATGAGTGAATGAATGACTTGACCAGAAGAGCAGCATAATCTGGGATGTCATTCTAAGCCTCAGCAACAAAGCCGGCTGGCTAGATGCCTCTTTGCCCATGAAGAAAGTCCCCACGGCTGTTGACCTGTTTCTTCCTCTCACAGGGCCTTACCTCTTTTTAAGTTCTATCCAGGATAGAAATGGGGTGGTAACAATCTGATACTCGAGGTCGAACTCTTGGAACTCCGTAGCCTCCCCCGACAAACTCGCATCCACGCCGGCAGTCACACTGACGCCAGCCTTCTGCTTTTGCACCATAATATTTCTGAAGAAGTATGGTCCTTTCACTTCATGGTAGTCTTTGGGGAGAGAAAAGATAATCTTAGGTTTAGCCAAGAATTCACTCTGGAACAACTGGTGTGGAAACAGTATAACTGAGTCCTATTTTTGCCCCAACCCTCCCACTCATTTTAAACTCTCAGCCAAGAAGCCAACTAATCAATTAATGTAAGTATAAATTATTTCTAAGGCCAGATGTTCGGATCATCCCAGAGGTTGGATAACAGGTATAATGTTCTGAATTCTGAGAAATGGTGATGTCCCTTGTGGACTGGTCCAGAGGACCTACAACATCATCTTTCCACGTACAGCACCTCCTCTGCGGCAGACACAGCATTCATGTCAGGAGGCAGTACACTGAGCAGAAAATGTAGGGATTTGGAGCCCGACAGACCTGGGTTTGGATTCTAGTTCTCCCAGTTCCCAGGGATGTAATCTGGGACAAATTATTTTATAAGGCTCAATTTATTCTTATGTAAGTAGAGATAAAATTCCCAACTTAAGAGACTTCTGTATTACATGAACTAATGCATATTCATTAGTTTCAAATATTTAGATTAGATCCGGATAATTTTTAAGTTCTCAAATAGTCTTGTCCCTTGCCCCTTGCCTTTAGGTAAGGCGAGCCTGAGATCTACCCGTGTGGGTGTGCATTGAAGGGATTCCTGAATGCAGCACCACCTCTACTTGAGCACCTTTGTTTTTCTGTCCTTCCCTCTCTTGGTCCTGGCTGACACTACTGGAGACTGAAGAATTTGGTTCCAGGATGTCTGTGAGGGAGACTTGAACTGGTTCATCAGGTTTTTCCCGAAACAGTGAAGTACTCTTCTTCTTCTGTAATATAGCAAACTGAGAGATTTTTGTGGCATCTGAGAAGTTGACAATCTTCAGGTCTCTGTCAATCTCCTTGGCCAATTTCTTGCTAACTTTTTCAAATAAGGTGGACATGTTTCTAAGAGCAGATAGAAAATGAGTAGAAAGTTCAGTTAGGAGGGGGAAAAAAAGTGGGTAACTTCTCACCTACCCTGGACATTTGTCCTAAAGGAAAGGACATACACATGAGATTATCAAGTTTTAACTTAGAATTGTGACTATATTACAACATTCAGCTCTGGTATTCTAAACTCAGACTGGGCTTTGAGAAAGCTCTGTTTTGAAATTCATTGTTCCTTATGGCTGGAATAGGAAAGCTTGGTATCTTCCCACTCCAACCTAGAGATGCTCTAAAGGGCCAAGAAGAACTCAAGCCCATCATCAATGAAGGGCCAGAAGGAAGGTTGGGTTTATGTTAAGTGGACATGGATAGTAGTAGAGAGGATGGCAATGTTTGAAATTTTACAGGAAAGGCCACACTGAGCAGTGATACTTGAACAGTACATACATTAAAAGAAGGTAGGGAGATAATCAAAAAATTTTTAATAAAACAATCCAATTCAAAATAGCATTAAAAAATGACATGATATTGTACATAAAAAAACCCTAAAGAATTTACTCCAAAAACTAGATCTAATATCTAAATTCAGCAAAGATGCAGGATATAAAATTAATACGCAGAAATCTGTTGCATTCCTATACACTAACAATGAACTAGCAGAAAGAGGAATCAGGGAAACAATTCCATTCACAATTGCATCAAAAAGAATAAAATACCTAGGAATAAACCTAACCAAGGAAGTGAAATACTTATACTCTGAAAACTACAAGACACTCATGAGAGAAATTAAAGATGATACCAATAAATGGAAACACATCACATGTTCATGGATAGAATTAATATTCTCAAAATGGCCATCCTGCCTAAAGCAATCTACAGATTCAGTGCAATCCCTATCAAAATACCAACAGCATTCTTCAGTGAACTAGAGCAAATAGCTCTAAAATTCATATGGAACCACAAAAGACCCTGAATAGCCAAGTAATTCTGAGAAGGAAGAATAAAGCTGGGGGATTACGCTCCCTAAATTCAAGCTCTACAACAAAGCCACAGTAACCAAGATAATTTGGTACTGGCACCAGAACAGACCCATTGACCAATGGAACAGAACAGAGAACCCAGATATAAAGCCAGCATATATGGTCAATTAATATATGATAAAGGAGCTATGGTTATACAATGGGGAAGTGACAGCCTCTTCAACAACTGGTGTTGGCAAAACTGGACAGCTACATGCAAGAGAATGAAACTGGTTTATTGTCTAACCCCATATACAAAAGTAAACTCAAAATGGATCAAAGACCTGAATGTAAGTCATGAAACCATTAAACTCTTGGAAGAAAACATAGGCAAAAATCTGTTGAACATAAACATGAGCAACTTTTTCCTGAACGCATCTCTTCAGGCAAGGGAAACAAAATAAAAAATGAACAAATGGGACTACATGCTAAAGAACTTCTGTACAGCAAAGGATACCATCAGCAGAACAAAAAGGCATCCTACAGTATGGGAGAATATATTTGTAAATGACATAAACAACAAGGGGTTAACATCCAAAATATATAAAGAACTCACATGCCTCAACACCCAAAAAAACAAATAACCCTATTAAAAAATTGGCAGAGGATCTGAACAGACACTTCTCCAAAGAAGAAATTCAGATGGCCAGTAGGCATATGAAAAGATGCTCCACATCACTAATTATCAGGGAAATACAAATTAAAACCACAATGAGATATCACCTCACACCAGTTAGGATGGCTACCATCCAAAAGACTGGGAACAACAAGTGCTGGTGAGGATGCAGAGAAAGGAAAACCCTCCTACACTGCTGGTGGGAATGTAAACTACTTCAACCATTGTGGAAAGCAGTATGTAGGTCCCTCAAAAAACTCAAAATAGAAATACCATTTGACCCAGGAATTCCACTCCTAAGAATTTACCCTAAGAATGCAGCAGCCCAGTTTCAGAAAGTCATATGCACCCCTCTGTTTTTCGCAGCATTATTTACAACAGCCAAGAAATGGGAGCAACTTAAGTGTCTATCATTAGATGAATGGATAAAGAAGAGGTGGTACATACACACAATGGAATACTATTCAGCCATAAGAAGAAATCAAATCCTACCATTTGCAACAATATGGATGGAGCTAGAGGGAATTATGTGAAATATAATTTCATGTCCTTACACCATTTTAAAATAAGGTATTGACTGATTGGCTCAGTGAAATAAGCCAGGCAGAGAAAGACAAGTACCAGATTATTTCACTCATCTGTAGAGCATAAAAACAAAGCAAAAACTGAAGGAACAAAACAGCAGCAGACTCACAGAACCCAAGAATGGACCAACAGTTACCAAAGAGAAAGGGACTGGGGAAAGTGGGTTGGAAGGGAGGGAGAAGGGGAATAAGGGGCATTACGATTAGCACACATAACTTGGGGGAGGCACGGGGAAGGCAGTATAGCACAGAGAAGACAAGTAGTGACTGTATAGCATCTCACTATGCTGATGGACAGTGACTATAATGGGGTATATGGTGGGGACTTGATAATGGAGGGAATCTAGTAACTACAATGTTGCCCATGTGATTTTATATTAATGATACCAAAATAAATAAATAAATAGCATTAAAAATTTTTATTTAGGATTAAATTTAACCGAGGCAAAAGATCTATACACTGAAAACTGCAAAACATTGATGAAAATAAATGGAAAGATATCTCTTGTTCATGGTTTGGAAAGAATATTATCAAAATGCCTATACTATCCAAAGCAACCTATAGATTCAGTGTAATTTCTATCAACAGTCCATAACATTTTTCACAGAATTAAAAATAATAATCTTAAAATTCATATGGAACCCGAAATATTTGAGCAAGAACAAAGTTGGAGGCATTACACTTTCTGATTTCAAAATATATTACAAAGCTACAGTAATCAAAATACCATGGCACTGATATAAGAATGGTCATAGAGACTTATAAAACAGAATAGAGAGCCCAGAAATATATCCACACATTTATCACCAACTTATCTCCTGCAAGAGTACCAAGAACACAAAATGGGGAAAGGAGAGTCTCCATTAAATGGTGTTGGGAAAACTGTATCTCTACATGCAAAAAAATAAAATTGGATACTTATCTCACACCACATACAAAAATGAACTCACAATGGATTAAACATAAGACTTGAAACTATGAAACTACTAGAAGAAAACATAAGAGAAAAGCTTCTGGGCATTAATCTAGGCAATGATTTTTTTGGATATAACACCAAAAGCACAGGCAAATAAGCAAAAATAGTTGAACTGTTTTGCATCAAACTAAAATGCTTCTGCACAGCAAAGGAAACAATCAACAGAGTAAAAAGATAACAGATGAATGGGAGGAATTATTTGCAAACCAGCTATCTGATAAAAGGTTAACATCCAAAATACATAAGGAGTTCAACTCAGTGGCAATCAATCAATACCTTATTTTAAGATGGGGTAAGGACATAAAGAGACAATTTCCTGAGGAAGAAATACAAATGGTCAACAGGTATATGAAAATATATTCAACATCTCTAATCATCAAGAAAATGTAAATCAAAACCAGGAGATACCACTTCACAACTATTAGGATGGCTATTCTCATAAAACAAAAAATAACAAGTGTTGGCAAGGATGTGGAAAAACAGGACTTTGCATACTGTTGGTGTGTATATAAATAGGTACAGTTATTATGGAAAACAGTATGAAATTTCCTCAAATAGGATCCAGCAATTCCAATCTGGGTATATTTCCAAAGGAAATGAAGCAAGTATCTTGAAGAGATATCTGCATCAAAAAGATATATGCAGTCCTATATTTATTGCTGCACTATTTGCAATAGCCAAGATATGAAGCAACCTAAGGGTCCATCAATAGATGAATACATAAAGAAGACGTGGCACATATACACAATAGAATGTTATTTAGCCATAAAAAGAAAAGAAATCCTCTCATTTGCAACAACATGGGTGGATCTAGAGGTTATTATGCTCAGTGAAATAAGCCAGGCAAAGACAAATGCCATATGATTTTACTAATTTGTGGAATATAAATACAAAGCAAAACAGAAGGAATAAAATAGCAGTAGACTCACAGACACTGAGAAAGGACTAATGGTTACCAAGGGGGAGGGGCTGAGGCAGGCTGGAGGAGAAGGGGAATAAAGGGGCACAATAATTCACAATCATAATACAAGCTGGTCGTGGAAACATTAGCACAGCATGGAGAATATAGTCAATGATTCTGTAAGATCTTTCTACATTGATAAATAGTAGCCACACTAGAGCGGGGGTGAAGATTTAATAATATGAGTAACTGTTGAACTGCTGTGCCATATATTTGAAACTGACGTAAGATTGTATATCAATGATACTTCAATAACAAAGAAAAAAACAGAGATATCTGCACTCCCATGTTCATGTGGCATTGAAATAGCCAATATGTGGAAAGAACCTAAGTGTCTTCAGACAGATAAATGAATAAAGAAAATGTGTATGTAGGGTATACACATATATGCATATACACACACACACATATATAGTTAATAATACCGTATTGTATACTTGAAATTTGCTAATAGAGTGGATCTGGAGTATTCTCAACACACACAAAAAAGGTAACTATGTACAGTGATGGATATATTAATTAGCTTGATTGTAGCAATCTTTTCACAATGTATGCATATATCAAAACGTCACACTGTAAAGCTTGAGTATATACAATTTTTATTTCTCAATTATAGCTCAATAAAGCTTGGAACAAATTTAATTTGAACATATTTTTTAGAAAAACCTATTTCAATTTTAGTAAACCCAGGCTTTACAGCAGTCTCAGCAAAAGAGACAAAGAGTACTTAACAGGACAGGTAAGATTTCTGGAAAAATGTATTTACAGTAACTCATTCATTCATTCATTCATTAAGTCATTCATTCAGCACCATTTAATGAGTACCTATTAGGTGTTAGGCCTTATGCTAAGAATTGACAATATCATGTGTGGTGTATATTGTAGAATTCCCAGAATCTCCCTCCTGGCCTTAGTCTATTTACATATTAATAGGTGTTTACCACTGCAGAGCCTCCTGTCATCTGGGGCAAGAGGTCGAGAGAAAACAGCCATTCTCTCCTCCCCTCCCTTCCTGGTACATAATCGGTCTGGTGTCTGCCAGTCACCAAGGACCCGCTCACGGAGTTCCTTCCAGAAGGGGTGGGTGGGAAGCAGAGAGTGTGCCAAGGCTGCAGAGTGGGAGCTGCTGCCAGAGGGGACAGACAGTGCCCAGACTGGCCAGCAAATTCAAGCAAACTGTGACCAAGAAAAATGGTTTCTCCTAACTAATCCTTTCCCTTATTTTGGCTTCACTAGTTTCAAAGGGAACTTGCCCCGGGCCAGGTACATCCTTCCTCCTGCAGCTCCACCATGGTAAACAAAAATAGGAATGGTCCCTGACTTCTCAAGGATTACAGCCTAACGAGAAAGAAAAATATTTACCAAATGATCTCACTAATAAGTACATGAATACATATGAATCATGATTAGTGCCACAGAGGGGAGGCACCTGATACTCTCAGAACCTATGGCAGATACTTCATTGTTGTTGTTTTTTGCCAGGGCCATTAGGAGGCCAGGGAAGTCTTTCTTAAGGAAGTGATTATTCAGCTGAGAAGTTAGATGAGTAGAAGTTGATTAAAATAAAGGAAGGAAAGAGGATCCCCAACAGAAGGAACAGCATTTAGAAGGAACAGAAGGAAGGCCTTGCGATGGGAGACAGTTCGGTCCATTCCAGAAGCTGGCACAGGGGCTGGAGTGGAAAGAGTGGTGGAGAGAGTGGGGCATGAAGCTCAGAAAGAGGGTAGCAGTCAGGCTGAGCTGCTCTTTAGAGGTTCTTTGGGGTCTTTGGTCTTTATTCTAAGAGCAAAATGAAGTCAACAAATACAGAATTGTAACAGGGGAGTGATTCACATAAAACTGGGCCCCTCTTTGGAGTAAAACAGACTAAATGCAGGCCCCACAGGAACCACAGATGAAGTCCTGTGTTAGATGATCTCACAATCCAAAAAGACAAAACACATGTGGAAGCAAACCACACTCAGTAGGGTTCATGAGACACAAAATACGTCAGGATTAGATCTACAGAAGGTCATAAAACTGAGTAATCTGGTAGAGACTGCTGGGGAAGTATGGATAAAACACTGAAAACATAAATAGGGAAACAAAAACATGAGAAAAGAACGACGTACCATAAAAAGTGACCAGGCAGATTGGAAAAATACCCCAAAAGAACTTTGAAGATGAAAAATTGAGTCATAGTTCAGTGAATGAGATAAATAGTTGATTAGACCCAGTTTAACTGAGAATTAGTGAACTAAAAGGTGGATTTGGAGAATGTAACCATAATTCAGTGGAGGAATGTAAAGAGGAAATACAGAGATATTAAGACATATGGAGGATATAAAGTACAACATATATGTGTGTGTGTGTGTGTGTGTGTGTGTGTGTGTACAAATACAGAACTGTAACAGAGGAGTGATTCACAAAAAACTGGGCCCCTCTTTGGAGTAAAACAGACTAAATGCACACATATGTACATATGTACATGAAGTCAGAGGAAAGGAAATCAGAACTTAAAAATTAAAGTATCTTTGTGGTTTTCTGCAGCAAGAAATTTGAGATACTAATTTTAGATTTTGTCAAAGTATGCACGTTAAAAGTTTAAGGATAACCACTAAATGAATAGAAATCGAATGTTTAAGAAAACATGACTAATCTAATAAAAAGACAGAAGAAGAAGGGAAAAAAGTCACAGAGAAAACAAAACTCAAACTAAATGATAAAAATAAATCAAAATATATGGTAAATATAAATGGATTAACTCTAGCCCATTTAAGAGTCAGAGATTATCAGATTCGATTTTTTTAAATCTAGAAATACTCGTTTTATCAAAAAACACATTTATAATATTAAGATTAGAAAGTTAAAATTAAAAGAATGGAAAAAACAAATCAGGCAAAACCAAAATAAAGTCAGCTTTTCACATTCATATCAGACAAGGTAGATTTCTGTTAAAAAAAATTAGGGTAAAACAGGATCACTTCGTAAAAAATACAACATATAATAATTAGAACACAGGTAAACCTAACAAAGTTGCCTCAAAACTTACAAATATTGTTAAGAGAAAGAGGTCAGTTATTGGTGGATGGAGCATTAAAAAATGTCATAAGATACAGAATATATGAGCAATGAAATTACCACTTAATTTAATGATTTAATGAGCACATATAAAACTACCTGTTCTGCAGAAAGGGACTATTCATTTTTTTCACACACAGAGAGTATTTGTAAAACATACTATGGATTATGTCATAAAGTAAGAAGAATCATACAACTCAAATCACATTTTTTAATCATCATGTCATAAAATTTTAAATTAATAAAAATATGATTTAAACCCCAAGGTGTGTGGGATCTATAGACAGAAATCCTCACATCTAAAAACCTCACAGGTCAAAGAAGAAATGCAATAGGAATATTGCAAATAAAAATAGTAGAATGCATTTGTAGCTTTAAATGTTCTTATCAGAATAAAAGAATGGCTAAAGATGAAAAAAAAAGGCATTCAAACCAAGAAGTTAGAAAAAAGGAACTACAAAGCAGTTCAAAAAGTAGAATGAATGAAACAACAAAAATATAAATGTAAATTAATGAAACAGAAAAGAAAAATATGCCAGTGAAGATCAACAAACCCCGAAGTCGGTCATAGGAAATGACAAATGAAATAGACAAACTTTTAACAAGACTGATCAGGATCAAATGTACAAAGGAACAGATTAGGAACTAGAATGGGAACATAATTATAACAAAACAATGAAAATATGAACTTTTGCCAATAAATATGAACTTTTAGATGGACTGGACAACATCCTAGAAAAATGTAGTTTATATAAACTGACTTAAAAATAAATTTTGATCTAAAAAGACCTATACCTTTTAAGGATATTAATTCAATAGTTACAAAATAGACACCAAAATAATCTTAAATTAGGCCCAGGCAGTTTTGCAGGTGTAGTCCATCAAATACCCAAGGATTAGTTACTGGAAAAAGAAGAAATGTTCCTCAACTAATTTTATGAGGTTTTTTGCAATCTTGTGACTGACACCAGACAAGGAGAGTATAAAAGTACAACAGGAAAATTTAATTTATGAACCTAGATCTTAAAAATCCTAAATATCAAGGGAATGAGATTACAAACCACAGTCTGGGAGAAAATATTTACAAAAGATATCTGATGAAGGACTGTTATACAAAATCTGCAACAAACTTAAAACTCAACAAAGGAAAATGAACTACCCAACTAAAAAAGTGGGTAAAAAATATGAATAAATACCTTTGCAAAGAAGATACACAGATGGTAAACATGGAAAGGTGCTCTACATCATATCTCATTGGGAAAATGAAAATTAAAATGAGATACCACTATGCACTTATTAGAATGGCCAAAATCCAGAACACTGACAACACTAAATGCTCACAAGAATGTGGAGCAACAGGAATTCTCATTTATTGTAGATGGAGATGCAAAATGGCATAGCCACTGTGAAGAGAGTTTGGTAGTTTCTTACAAAGCTAAATACACTCCTACTACATGATCCAGCAAGCATACTCCTTGGTATTTACCCAAAGGAATTGAAAACTTATGTCTTCACAAAAACCTGCACACGGATTTTATAGAGATTTTGTTCATAATTCCCAAACCTTGGAAGCAACCAAGATGTCCTTCAGGAAGTATGCAATGGATAAACAAATCATGGTCCATCCAGACAATGGAACACTATTCAGTACTGAAAAGAAATGAGCTATCGAGCCATGAAAAGACATGGAAGAAAGTTAAATGCACATTCCTAAGTGAAAGATGCCACTCTGAGAGGCTACATACTGTGTGATCCCAACTATATGACCTTCTTGAAAAGACAAAACCATGGAGACAATAAAAGGATTAATGTTTACTGGAGTTTAAGGGAAGAGAAAGATAAATACACAGGTCACAGAAGGTTTTTAGGGCAGTAAAGCTATTCTGTAAGATACTGTAATGATAGGTACATGTCACTATGCACTGGTCCAAACCCTGGGATGTACACGACCAAGGGTGAGCCCTAATGTGAGCTGTGGACTCAGGGTGGCAGTGATGTGGCAGTGCAGGCTCATCGGCCGTAACCTAGGTACCCCTCCAAGGGGATGTTGTTAGTTGGGAAGGCTGTGCATGTGTCAGGGCCGGGAATATATGGAAAATCTCTATGCTTTCTGCTCAATTTTGCTGCGAACTCAAAATTACTCTAAAGACAAAGTCTATTTAAAAATGACAGGTTGGCAAAGGTATTGAAATTAACATTCCAGTTTTCAGAGTATACTTGTCTCTCTGCTTAAAATAGGGAGATCAATGCTGTCTGGCTCTCAAGCAGTAGAGATAACACATGATGGATAAATTAAAGAGATTTCTTTTATAGTTCTCCTTTCTAACAAACCTGGGGATAGCTACCTAAGAAGCTCATGATTTTCCAATGTTTTTCTAATTTCTGGAATAATAAAGCCTTCTTCAGAATCTCATGGGAAAAAACATCCTAAATAAAATACGGTTGACCCCCTGTGCAGTCAAAAATCCATGTATAACTTGACTTTTGACTCCCTCGGGACCTAACTACTGAATGCCTACTGTTGGTTTTATGGTAGTAAGTGATAAAAGAGACTAGTTATCTACATGTATTTCATACATTCATGACATGTATAACTTTTTCTTGTTTCTTTATTTCTAGGCTACATGGTTCATCTGCAAGTGTTTTCATATTGTTGCAAATCTCTATTTCTCCAGTGTATTTATTCAAATAAATCTACAGAAAAGTAGACTCACACAGTTCAAACCCATGTTGTTCAAGGGTCAACTGCAATGGCAAACACAGTCCATAAAGGTCTTTCAAAAATCTTTGTCAGGTTGTGTCTATTCCAGTAAAACAAGAATCATTTACCTCTAAAATATCTAATATTATAACTCACACATTCATATATTAATGGGAAAACTGTATGAACATTGGAGAAAATATAAGAAAAACATTTCAGCACTCATTTATGATTTTTAAAATTTAGCAAATTAGGAATTTAGGAACTTTTTTTCCCTAATTGAACACTGGCATCCATCAAAAGCTTACAGCAAACATCAAATTAATGATGCAACACTAGCAATCTTCCTTTGAAGACAGAAATAATACAATGATGCTCATTCCCACCACTGCCATACTGCAGTTTTCTGGAGGTTTTACACATCACAGTGATAGGCGAATATATGAGAAGCACAAGATTTGGAAGGAACAGCAAAACTGTTATTATTTACAGATGAGGTGTTATATACAAGACAAGGGAACTGTCTACAAGACAACAAATTATTGGGATCATTATAATTCAATAAGGTCTCTACATATAAGATCAATCAAAAATCGAGTGTGTTCTTGAGTATCAGCAATGAAGAGAGAATGAATGAAAGGAGCAGAATAAATAGACTTGCAATATAGAAAAGTCCTCTCAGTCCGAAAGGGAGCAACAGTGAATGAACGCAGCTTAGTTATGAGGCTATTAATAGAATGTTTCAGATGAAGGTGACAGCAGTTCACACCGCATGATGAGCAAGGAGATGCTATAAATCAAAAGGAGTTGGTGATGGTTTCTATGGGAAAGAGGGAAGGGGGAAGAAAGACTTCTGGGTTCTGACTTGGGTAGCTGGATGGATGGTAGCACCATTTCTTGACTAAGTGAATAAGGAACACTGAAAGAAAATCTATTTGAAGAGAACGAAAATGAATTCATATTTTAGCCTGCTGATTTTGAGATCCAACAGGAAATTAAAACAGATGGTTATCCAGATAGGTGCTGAGAGTAGAACACTGCGCTGCCTTAGAGATAAAAAATGCAGGTCCTGTATGCATACAGGTAGAAATTGAAACCTGAGTGTAGATAGAATCATGAACTTGAATATTTAATAGCTAGGCAGGGGAAGGGTTTAGCGCATTTTGCAGAACAACTGAAGAATCTTTCAAAATGGTTCTCTCCTGGGAAAATTGAAATAAGATTTTCCAGTTACATAAAATTTAGTTCCAATGGTTCATGTAAAAATCCCCTCATGTTACCATTTCAATTCTGCCTGGCAAGGGTCATGGAAGCAATCGGGAGACAACAGAAAATAACAGGAAGAAAAGAAGATTCTCTTACGACTGGACGTGGATAAAGACGCAGCAAAGATACATCCCCTAGCCTTACATACTTGGACATTCTCAGAAATTCTCCTTTATAAAGGAGGGCCAGAGGAAGAAGTGCCACCTTCTTTTTGGGCACAATTAAGCAACAAAAATAAAACAAAACTGTGAACACAAACCCACAACCCCATCCTGAACCTATCTGTCTCTGACCATAGTATCTTCTCTTCTTATTCATCCCCTGACCCCAGTTAGAATTTACCGGATTCTATACTGTTTTGTCTTGTAGAGAAAGACTCCCGTTGGGTAGAGTTCCTTCCGATCTTCAGACCTCCCGTTGTCAGGCAGAGTTTGTCACAAACTCCAGAGACAGATAAATGTGATTCTGTTCATTGTATTTTCATTCCACCCATGGGTCCCTGACTCAATTTCCAAAGCAGTATCCTGGAAAAATAAGCATGTGATGGGCCCTTTTCTCTTCCAGGAGGCCGGATCTGAAGCTGACTTCTGGATCACAGGATCTTAGCTCTCAAGACCTTCCCAGCCAGAAGAAAAGGAATAAATAGCCTTTGATTTTATAGCTGTCAGGCTATCCGGGCACAACGTATAAGGTTCTTCAGAAGTCATGCCCATTTCTCATCATTTCTCAACAGAACTGGCTAAACAGGTTTTGATTTGTGATTCATAGTCACAGCTGGAACACCTTTCAGCTTCTATTCTATCTTAAATGTGCTGTAGGTAAAATATAACCATGAGTCAACAAGACAGATAGAAAAACACTTTAGGAACAGGGCCAAGTAGAAGGGCAGGGCCCCAGGAAGAGCCTGGAACTGCCTAGGTGTGGGGCTCATGCAACACCACCCCTGTATCAAGTATTACGTAATCCGAACTTGGGACAACCTTCACTTTAAAGATAAATAAAACGAAGAAATGTAAAATGCTAAATTTTATGTAAAAAATGTACATTGCAAAATGAATGACAATAACTTGCCCGAAACCTGTGTACGCCATTTCCGATTCCTCCCTGTGGACTACGTGAAGTGCCCGTAGGAGCAGAGATTGTATGACAGGAAGGCCAGCCTGTACATTTTCTCTATTACCCCACTCCTGACACTCATTATGGCATTTCTTTACTTAATAGTGTTTCACAACATTTTTATTTACCTTTGTTCTTTCACACACAATACCCACAGGGCCAGCTTGTCCGGCCCCTGCCTATCTCCTTGGACCCTCTTAGTTCCCTAAGAATGGCCACATGGACCTCCATTCTGCACCTAGCAGGCCTGACTTACTCCCGTCTGAGGCCTCATGTGCTGCCTCTCCCCCGTCCCATCAGGTGTCTCCCCACCACGACAGACACACAGATGTCCCCTCGGAGGAAGGCCTCCCTACTAACTCTATCATATCCCATTTTATCCTGCTCGCAACTCTTATGGGTCCTTAAAACTGCCTTATTTTTCCATTTTTTCACATGTGCTTTGTCTGTGTCCCCACACTGCAGTAAGTCTCTGAAACTGGGGACTCTGTCTTACTAACCTGTCTATCCCAGCCCTTGAATCCAGAACCAGAAACTGCCTCCCCTGGGCTCCGGCACATATGCTTGTCCTTTCTCTGGAAGCTTATTTCTACCTTTTTTCCTGTCCGATGCTGACCTTTCTAGAGAATCATGGTCCATTTGGCACAAAAAAGTAGGCTTTGGGGTTTTATTTTTTAACCACTTCATGACCATCTTCATGAAGGCTACATTCTGGTTGTATCTGGGTCACAGCAAGATTGCGTAAAACCTAGAGAGGCGCAGCCTCTGCAGCACTGAACGTGTGAAATGCACATGCATGTAGGACACGGTCTTCTAATTGGTGATCATGAGTCATACAATTTGGCCAGACTGATCTTACCACCGTGGCCATAAGGAAGTGCATATATGTATTTGGGGAAGGGAAATTTTCTCCACTTTCCCTCTTTCAACAAATGAAGGTGTTCAATGGTCTCCCTACCCTGGCAGGGCTCATAGTCTTGGTATCTCATCTTTGTTCACTAAAGATTATCCTGCTAGTTAGTTGTGGAAGTAAGATTTGGGCCTGTTCCAGTTACTAACACGGGCATATTTAGATCCACATGCCGCTTCCTCGTGCATATATGACAAAGGCCTGAACTCTCTCTGAAACATTCACATCAGTCAGCTGTCTCTGAATTGACAGAGACCCATTTAATCTCTTCTATAAGAGGAAGGAGGTCCAAAAAAGAACCCAGTTAGCCCTTACCAGCACCTGAGAGCACACGCACTCACTAAAGTGTGTGTAATTCATTGTCTGGGTTTCCCAGCCAGCTTCCCATCAGCTGTCATGACTCACGGTTCCTGCATCTCAGCTACCTGCACCTCCGCCCACGGCACCTTCCCTTCCCTTGCTCATCTCACTCCCTGCCCAACAACCCATCTCAGAGTAATTCTTCTGACATATCCATAGCACTTTCCTGAGTCTTTCAGACTGTCAGACTTTGAGAAGCCTCGGGGGCTCCCACTCACACCACCCACACACACACTCTTTTTATAGCTGTTGGCTCTGCCTGCAGTGTAGACCAGGGTCTGCCCACTTCTCACCACTCCCAGTGCCAGCACCCCGCTGAAGGCACCATTGGCTCTCACCTGGATCAGTGCCGTCTCCTCCCCTCTGGACACCCTGCGTCTGCCCTGGCTGCCTCGGTGCAGGTATTGTCCACACAGCAAACACAGGCAGCTTTTCAAAAGGTGCGTCAGATCTGTCACTTGGGAGGTCAGATCACACCAATGCTTTCTAGTCTCACTTCAAGTAAAAGCAAAGTCATTACAATGTCTGACAAGGGCCTGCACTGTCTTCCCCTCAGATTCTTCCGAACTCCCTCTTTCTTAGCCATGACTCATTCCACGCATGGCGTGCTTCAGTCCCGGCACTTGCTAATTTCTCTACCTGGAACCCTTTCCCCCAAATAGCTACGTGCCTCATCCCCCAATGTCCCTTAAGTTTTGTTCAAATATTACTGCTCAGTGAGAATGAGACGTCCTTGCAAAATTGTAAACACCACCATCATTTCTACCACTACTCAAGTTCTCTTTTACCATGGACCAAACCTTCTTTGTGGCTTCTCAGTTGAGAAGAGAAGTGATCCCTTCCTGGGCCCTGGCTTAGCAGTGGGGGGACCCCTACTCCAGCCACAAAGAGCAATGGAACTCGTAGTAGTGCTTCCCTCAGAAGCCCAGACGATCTTCAGGATACCAAAGTTATGAGAGATTTATGATCTAGTCACTATGTAAGTTAAAAAGTCATATCTATGTCCTCCCCTTTAAGAAAAATATGAAGATGGGAAAGTATCCACTTTACTCCCTCTCCCAGGAGAACTTTGTACTCCCCTTCTTATCTGCTCCTCACAGCATCTCTCCATGTTTGAGCACATTAGCAAATATTTCCTCAATAGCTGGGAGGCAGTAAGCTGACACCTGTAAAATGCCCGTGGAGTAGCACGACCCCTCCTATACATTATGTCATGGAAGAAAAAGGATAGTCTTCTCTCAAGCTTTGAGAACGATCTGACATTCCAGCTAAATTCTCTCTCATGGACATCCTAGATCCACACTCTTCAGTTCCACATATGATCCGTCAGGAGTAAAGAAGGCAAAGAATGGGAAACAAGAATGGTTAGATAGAGGAAGACAGAGGCACCCAAGAATCCAAGAGGCAGCCAGGAGATAGTTCTCAAGGAGCTAAAGGCATGGGACAAGGACCCAAGATTATTTGAGAATTCAATGATTATCTGAATCCAGATGTATGTTAGTTCATTTAATATAGCAGCCTCTTGAGGTAGGAATATTTAGCCTGAAACTTAATATAATTTGTTCCAAGTTACATCCAGGAAACTGGCAGAACTAGGCTCCAAACCCACAGCTGTCTGGCCCCAAATCTTAAACATTTTCTGCTCAGTGTGCTGCCTCCAGGGCCCAATGCTGTGCCTGCCAGGGGAGAGGTTGGACCTGGAGAGATGATGCCATGGACCTCCTGGACCAGTGCTCAACTGGGATCATTCTTACTTAGGGCAAGGACGTTACCCCTGTTATCCGACCCTTGGGTGGATTCAAACACTCAACTTCAGCAGTAATGTACACTTAAAACATTAATGGATTAGTTGGCTTCTTGGCTGAAAGTTTAAAATGAGTAGGACGTTTGGGGCAAAATAGTACTTAGCCATTCCACTTCCCACCTAAGCTTTCTCCAGAGTGATTGCTTAGCTAAACCTAAGAGAACCTTCCTTTCCCCAGAAACTTCTGTGACAGACCCTTTTCCATTCAGTGACACTGTGGTCCAGAAGCAGAAGGCTCGGGTGGATGTAAATGTTGGGCTAAAAGCATGTGTTGGGGGAAGCTGCTGCGTCCCACGAATACCCATGAAAAGCACAGACAGCAAAAGCAAACCCAGACAAGCGGGACTGCATCAGACTAAAAGGCTGTTTCCTTCTGCACAGCAAAGCAAACAACCAGCAGAGGGAAGAGACAACATATGGAATGGAGGAAATATTTGCAAACTCTCTGACAAAGGGTTACTATCCAAAATATATGAAGAACTCATAGAAATCAATAGAAAAACAATCTATTTAAAATATGGGCAAAGGATGTGAATAGTTCTTTTTCCAAAGAAGACATGCAAATGTCCAATGGTACATGAAAAGGGTTCCACATCACTAATCATCAGGGAAATTCAAATAAAAACCACAATGAGGTATCATCTTACACCAGTAAGAATGGCTATTATCAAAAAAAGAAAGAAAGAAATAACAAGTGCTGGCAAGGACGTGGAGAAAAGGGAACCCTTGTGCACTGTTGGTAGGAATGTAAACTGGTGCAGCCACTATGGAAACCATTATGGAAGTCCCTCAAAAAAAATAAAAATAAAAATAAAACTACTGTACGATCCCATAATTCCACTTCTAGGTATTTATCCAAAGGAAATGAAGTCACTATCTTGAAAAGATATTTGCACTCCCATGTTCTTTGCAGCATTACTTAAATAGCAAAGACATGAACACAAGCTAAGCATCCATGGATAGATGGACAAAGAGGTTGTGGTATGTATAACAGTGGAATATTATTCAGCCATTAAAAAGGAAATGCTTCCATTTGCAACCACATGGAAGGGCACTGAGAGCCTTATGTCAAGTGAAATGTCAGACAGAGAAAGACAAATTCTGCATGGCATTACTTAAATGTGAAATCTAAAACAACAAACTCAGAACCAGAGAACAGACTGATGGCTGCTGGTGGCAGGGTGGAGTGAGGCTAGCACAATGGGTGACAGTGATCAAAAGACCCAAACTTCCAGTTATAAAATAATTAAGTCCTGGGGTATAATACACAGCACATTACTACAGTTAACAATATAGTTAACAATGACTTACTGTGTGTCATTTCTCCTGTGTCCCCTCCTCCCTTGTCCACTCCCAGTCCTGCCATCCTGCTAGGTGATTTCAAATTTCATGTAACAAAAGCACTGAGATCAGGAATTTGCCCAATAGCAAAGATTAAGTAAGTGTTCAATGGGGAGCAAGAGCCCACTAAGGAGACATTTCCTGATACCTGAGGAGCAGGACCCCAGCTGTATCAGGCTGAGCTCTAGCTGGGATTCCACATGGGGACAGGAGAGACCAGGGACTCCAAGCCGGTCATGTTTCCAGGGCTCACTGCTCCACCCGGGTTTGCAGCGACAGGCCGGCATTGATTGCTCACCCACGTGGGGCCTGAACCCAAAGAGAGTGTTGGGGGGGACTGTTCATCTGAGGCTCATGAGAGAGGGAGAGGTGCCCACAAAACCCTGCCTGGTGTGACGAGGGCATCATGGCTGCCATCTGTAGCTGCTGTGTAGATACGTGGTGGGCTGAAACGGGGGCAATTGGCGACCTGCGAGGGCTCTGCCCCCATGCAGCTGAGCTGCTGGGAGTGGTGGGGCCCTGCTGTATGGGGGTGGCCAGGATTTGGGCTGCACTTTGCCCAGCGCTAAGGACACCTCTGTGCTGGGCACCCCTATGGCCCCTCCCCACGTGGGAGACTATTTCGTGTCTCTGCAACATTTCAGTGGGGTCATGCATGGAGGTGGCTGCGGGTGGTGGGAGGAGTGTGTGCCCTGGGCAGCTGAGAAATTAGAATCCCTTGTTGAGTTTCAGCTAAATCTCCCAACCCAGAAAACTTGTCCACAAAGGTAGTAGGAAAGAAAACAATGCTGTTGAATACGCATTAAATCAGAATATGGTGCGTGTTACAGGCAATCTGATAAGTGAGTGCAGTAACAGAAAGAAACGCCACCCATACACTTGGTCTCATCTGCTGTACATCCAAGCAGATACAATCCATTACACTATTACATAGGCATTTTCAAGATAAATGATCACTAGTTCTCCAATAAGAGGACTTGACAGCACCATCTGCCACACATGGCTTTTCCTGACATAGAATTATCCTGGTAATTGGCGTGACCCCCTGTGTTAGCTCATTGATTTTATCAAAAGAAAACCAACCTCTCATATCTCTATAAAAGCAATAGATTTGCAGCTTGGAGCAAAGTCCTCACTGAATTTAGGTTCTTTCCCTTCCACAGAAACTGGGGCCCTGATAAATAGACATCTCTCCCTGACATCTCTCTTTATATTGACATTCAAAGAATAGTTCTCAGATCCTTGAGAAAGACATTCCTGGCTCCTAAAACTATTTTCAAAAGGATTTATATACAATTCAAAGAGAGGAGAAAGTACTTACAATAAAGATTTTCTAAAATAAATCTTATAAGACAAAGGAGAGGAGGGAACTCCCTTCCCTTTTTCTCAAAAGGGAGAATCAAGTCTCTTATTTTTAACTTTATGTCCTGAGGAAGCCTCTCCCCTGCCAAAGAGCCCACCTCCCCAGAGCTGAGGGGAGAACGGAGACCAGCGTCCAGCACACTGATGGGCACAAACTTATTTTCACCCTCTCCAGGTCACCTGGATATGATCCCATGACCTTTCCACAAGCCCAGGTCTCTCCCATCTCATGACCCCTAACCCAAGTGTCCCTTCCACTTGTCACCTCCTCCACCCGCTGTCCCCCCACAGCCAGCCTCCTGAAAGACTCCTGTACATGCTGCGCTCACCTGCCCCCGGCCCTCATGCCTCAAGCCCCTCTGAGCTGCCCCCCAGGGGCCTGGCCCCACCGAAGTCTCCAGAGAACACCTACATGACTGTCCCTCCTGGGCGCTCCCTTCCCTCTAGATACCAGGACACCCTGGTCCACAGGAGCTCCTTCACGGGGCTGCCCCTGTTCTGTCTCCTTCACGGGCTCCTGTCCTCTGGCCCAACACTTCCGTCCTCTGGTTAGGCAATTTCAGGTCTCGGAGTAATTCTTATGTGACATTTGAAATCCCCCAGGAGGACAGCAGGATGGCGAGTGGTCAAGGGAGGAGGGGAGTCGGGAGAGGGGCACATGGGGCACCCGGAAGACCCCATCCTCACAGGAGGAGGAGGAGGCCAGACCCTTCCCCTTGTAAAGGCAGTTCCATAATGTTAAATGCATAATGATCACTTACTTAAATGCAGATGTCCTGCCCTTTTTGCTCAACATGGAGTTCAAGGGCATTATGCTAAGTGAAACAAGTCAGAGACAAAGACAGTGTGTGATCTCACTTGTACGCGGAAGATAAAAAAGTGAAACTCATAGAAACAGACATTAGAATGGTGGTTTGCCAGGGTAGGCAAAATGAGAAGATATCATTCAAAGGGTACAAACTTCTAGAAATAAAATAACTGCTAGAGATCTAAGAATACTGTATTATATACCTGAAATTGTTGAGAGTGTAGACCTTAAATGTTATCACCAACCCCATCCCCCCCAAAAAATCCTAATGGTGGTGATCATTTCCCAATACATATGTGATCACATCATTTCACTGTATACCTTAATACTAGGTATTAATAAATAAACTTACATATGTTATATATCAATAATATCTCAATTAGGCTGTTGGGGGGAATAAAGTGGAAGTTCCAGGGTCCTCTTATGAGTCTGATTCAGAACACACAGAATGAGGACTCTGAGTTTCAACAAGATCCCAGGTGATTCTGATGGAGGGTCCCCAGGCCACACAGAGAAGCAGACACCCCAGCCTGGAGGAGGGGTCCCGGGGCTGCAGGTGGGGTGTGAATACTCCAGCACGAATAACCTCTGCTCTCCTGACCTGGCTTCTTCTCCATCCTAGACATCTCACATGACGATAAGCAGAGAACCTTTCCAGAAGGTTCTCTGCCTAGATCTCAGTCCCCACTGAGCCCTGACCCTCATTTGGGGTCAAATGGTAAGCTTATGTATCTCCCCAAGCTGGCCCAGAGGTGCTCTGAGGGCCCAGGTGGGGCTCAATATCTCCATCAGCCGGAGGGTCTGCAGGATGTCAGGTGTGCCAGTCTGTGGGCAGTGGGAGAAGTGATGGGGGTGTCCCCGGAGAATGAAGGCTCCACGGAGAAGTGGCCTTGGAACATGGCCTAAACTGGAACAAGGTGGGGAGGGAACTGTCCAGCCATCTGGGGCAAGGATTCCAGGTCGACGAATCAGCAGGTCCGAGGACCCAGAGGGAGAGATACCTGGCCCGGGAACAGGTGCAGGAGGGAGGGGACTCGTGGGAACCTGAGGGCAAGTCGGCGCAGCCCCTCGCGGGATGTTGTCATGACTTTGTTTTTACTTGAAAAGCTGCCTGTGTTTGCTGTGTGGACAATACCTGCACCGAGGCAGCCAGGGCAGACGCAGGGCGTCCAGCGGGGAGGAGATGGCACTGATCCAGGTGAGAGCCGATGGTGCCTTCAGCGGGGTGCTGGCACTGGGAGTGGTGAGAAGCGGGCAGACGCTGGTCTACACTGCAGGCAGAGCCAACAGCTATAAAAAGAGTGGTGTGAGTCGGGGCCCCCGAGGGTCCTCAAAGTCTGACAGTCTGAAAGACTCAGGAAAGCGCTATGGATATGTCAGAAGAATTGCTCTGAGATGGGTTGTTGGGCGGGGAGTGAGATGAGCAAGGGGAGGGAAGGTGCCGTGGGCGGAGGGGCAGGAAGCTGAGATGCAGGAACCGTGAGTCATGACAGCTGAAGGGGAGCTGGCCGGGAACCCAGACAATGAATTATACACACATTTGCAACAGCCATGTGTCAGGGTACTTGTAAGGGCAGCCTTATTTTCCTTTCTTTTTTTCTAATATTTAAAATGTTTATTGTCTGTCTCCTTTCCTAAAGGTAAGTGTTTGGGGTTGGGGACTCTAACTAATCTCTATACCCCAATGCTAGACTCCAGACAATGTGGAGAAAATGTACGCCCGGATCCTGGGAACGCCCGGCACTCAGTAACTCTTTGTGGCTCACTAGTGCAGCGCGGGGAGAACCTGCAGAAGCTGTACTTCTCTGCATCAGAAAGGCAGCGGGAACAAGGCTCAAGTGGCCAAGATTTGTAGGACCTTGGTCAGGACAGGAGGGAAACAAAGGGAGACAGAGACGCAAGATCAAGTCAGGGTTGGGGAAGGAGAGGCCCGAGAGGAGAGATGGGCAGACAAACCGGTAAAAAAGGCTAATCTGAAAAGGTAACTAGTGGGACTTTTCCAGAAAACCACGTGTGTTGCACAATGGCTGCCCCCACCTCACTCTGCCTATGAAATCCTAAGTAAATCGACATCGCTCACACTTCACCACTAATCATGGGACGGAGAGCTTTCCCCAGGATATGTGGGAAAACCAAAGAACCCTATCGTGAAGTTTGCCAGGAGTGAAGGAATGGCCGCCGCAGAGCTGAAAACAGGTGAGGGCTATTTACACGCTTAGCAGGTTTCCTTCAAGAAGGAATTTGAAATATTTTCTCATGCTTTCCAAGATTGCTGCCTCTGCAATAAGACACTATTTTCAACATAGGAGGACCAGGGGTCGTTCACTGCTGCTACACGCCCGATTTCCCAGATTTTCCCCTTTGCACCCCTCCTCTGGAATGTTGTAGGAAACGTTTAAGTAAAGCTATTGGCTACCTTGGTTCTGAACCTCTTCGGTTCTAAGCCTAATCAGAAACAAACCAAGAAACTCAGAGTTCACTGTCCTCACAGAACTCTCGCCAAACCGCTAAGTCCCTTTCTCCAGCTTCTAGAATATCGAACAGCAGGCAGGGCCCACAGAACGTTGATGTGTGAAAAAGTGGTATATGTAATTAAGATTTTACCTTTCAAGTCTATCATTTTTTATGCAAATTATACAGAGTAAAACTCAGTTTGGGTAGATGTGTTGGTCCAGTGGTGTTAGGCAGAGAGCGCAGCTGTGAGCTGTGTCCTGAGTGGAGTGGATAATGGAATGTCCAGGATAGAGAAGAGTAGGCGTGGGACCTCGATGTACATTGAAAGGAAAAATAAAGTGAAAGAAATGCATTGTGGACAACTGCCACCTAAAAGGCGTGTTGCCTTGTAGAGTGTTGGTTATTACAAAAATTCATAGGTGTGGCTTCCCTGTTCATCCAGTTTTCTCCTGCTGTAGGCACTCGGTTTGCTCATGTAAGTCTACTGGGAGTAACTGGAAAGAGGACAACCAAGTTGTTTCTGTCCTCTTTAAAAATCTCCTGTTATCTTTAAAATTGACACTGTTGCAAGATTGAATTGCATACTATATGCATAGTACTTGATACACAGGAGTATTAATATCATTCGTTGAAGTTCCGTAGAACTCCACACCCAGGCAGTTCAGAGGTCCTGCCCAAGGGGGCCCTGGCACTGGTATGTGTCCCTCCTCTTGAAATATGTGTCTACCTTTCTTGTTCACTCACATTTTATTTTACATGTTTACATCCAGCGCATTCACAGAGTAGGAGCCAAAAAGCTGTTCCAGTCACAGTGACTGTGAATCCATATGCATTAAACCCCGTTCAGCCAGTTCTGTTAAGAGACAATACTAAGTAGGCATGACTTCTGAAGGAGCTGACCTACTCTGCTCCAAGAGTCTAGCAGATACAGGATCCGATTCCGTCGCTTTCGGCTGGGAAGGTCTTGAGAGCTAAGATTCTGTGATCCAGAACTCAGCTTCAGATCCGGCCTCCTGGAAGAGAAAAGGGCCCATCATATGCTTATTTTTTCAGGATACTGCTTTGGAAATTGAGTCGGGGACCTATGGGTGGAATGAAAATACAACGAGCAGAATCACATTTATCTGTCTCTGGAGTTTGTGACAAACTCTGCCTGACAACGGGAGGTCTGAAGATTGGAAGGAGCCCTACTCGACGGGAGCCTTTCTCTACAAGACAAACAATATAGAATCTGGTAAATTCTAACCAGGATCAGGGAGGGATGAATAAAAAGAGAAGATATTATGGTCAGAGACAGACGTGTTCAGGATGGAGTTGTGAGTTTGTGTTCACAGTTTTGTTTTGTTTTGTTGTTTAATCGGGCCCAAAAAGAAGGTAGAACTTCTTCCTATGGCTTCCTGTTGTTGATAATGGGCAAGTATGTACGGCTAAGGGATGTATCTTTGCTGCATCTTTATCCAGGTCCCGCCTTAGAGAATCTTCTTTTGTTCACTTTACTCTGTTTATAGGCCGTGTTCAGTGTGGTCTCCTAGGTCCAGTTTACATTCTCCCCTACCATGAGGATTCATTCATGTCTTCATCATAACACACACATCTCTGTTGATTTGTTTCCTTTGCTGTGCAGAAGCTTGTGAGTTTGATGCAGTCCTGCTCGTCAATTTTCACTTTCGTTGCCTGTGCTTTTGGTGTCATATCCATGAAGCCATTACCAAGACCACATTATGAAGTTTTCCCCCTATGTTTTCTTCTAGTAATTTTAGAGTTTCTGTTCTTTACATTTTTAAGTCTTTAATCCATGTTGAGTTGATTTTTGTGGACAGTGTGAGATAAAAGTCCAATTTCATTATTTTGCATGGGAATATCAAGTTTTCCCAACACAATTTGTTAAGGAAACTATCTTTTCCCCATTGGGTATTCTTGGTACCCTTGTCAACAAACACCATAAATGTGTGGACTTCTTTTGGGCTCTGTATTTTGTTGCATTGGTCTATAGGCCTGTCTTCATGCCTGTAGCACACTGTCTTAATTAATGCAGGTTTATGATATATTTGAAGTCAGGAAGTGTGATACCTCCTGTTTTGTTCTTGTCAATACAGGGAATTTTGTGGTTCCATACCAATTTTAGAAATGCTTATTTTTTCCTATTTCTGTAAAGAATGTCACTGGGATTTTGGTAGGGATCATGAAATCTACAGATCACTTTGAAGGGTATAGACATTCTGATTATATTCAGTCTTCTGATCCATGAACATGGGATGTCTTTCCACTTGTTTGTATCTTGTTTAATTTCTTCAATCAATATTTGCTGTTTTCAGTATGCAACTCTTTACCACCTTAATAATTAAGTTTATTCAGAAGTATTCCATCATTTTTGGTGCTATTGAAAATGGGATTATTTTCCTAATTTCCATTTCAGAAAGTTTGTTTTTAGTGTATAGAAATGAAATGATATTTATGTTGTTTTTTATCCTTCAACTTAACTGAATTTGATAGTCTTTTTATTTATTTATTTATTTGTTTGTTTTTATTTTGGTATCATTAATCTACAATTACATGAGGAACATTATGTTTACTAGACTCCCCCCTTCACCAAGTCCCCCCCCAAAAAAACCCCATTACAGCCACTGTCCATCAGCATAGTAAGATGCTGTAGAATCACTACTTGTCTTCTCTGTGTTGCACAGCCCTCCCCGTGCCTCCCACCACATTACATATGCTAATCGTAATGCCCCCTTACTTTTTTATCACCCTTATTCCTCCCTTCCCATCCATCCTCCCCAGTCCCTTTACCTTTGGTAACTGTTAGTCCATTCTTGGGTTCTGTGATTCTGTTGCTGTTTTGTTCCTTCAGTTTTTTCTTTGTTCTTATACTCCACATATCAGTGAAATCATTTGGTACTTGTCTTTCTCTGCCTGGCTTATTTCATTGAGCATAATACCCTGTAGCTCCATCCGTGTTGTTGCAAATGGTAGGATTTGTTTTCTTCTTATGGCTGAATAATATTCCATTGTGTATATGTACCACATCTTCTTTATACATTCATCTACTGATGGACACTTAGATTGCTTCCATTTCTTAGCTATTGTAAATAGTGCTGCAATAAACATAGGGGTGCATCTGTCTTTTTGAAATTGGGCTCCTGTATTCTTAGGGTAAACTCCTAGGAGTGGAATTCCTGGGTCAAATAGTATTTCTATTTTGAGCTTTTTGAGGAACCTCCATACTGCTTTCCACAGTGGTTGAACTAATTTACATTCCCACCAGCAGTGTAGGAGGGTTCCCCTTTCTCCACATCCTCACCAACATTTGTTGTTGTTTGTCTTTTGGATGGTGGCGATCCTTACTGGTGTGAGGTGATATCTCTCCAATAGTCTTTTTTAATGGAGTCTTTAGGCTTTTCTGTATATGATATCATCTGCTAACAGGGTAATTTTAATTCTTTCTTTCTGATTTGGATAATTTCAATTTCTTTTTCTTGCCTAATTTTTCTGGCTAGAAATTTCAGGACTATGTTGTCTAGAAGTGGATACCCTTATGTTTTTCCTGATCTTAGAGGAATAGCTTTCAATTTTTTTACCATTCACTATGATGTTAGCTATGGACCTGTCAAATGTTGTCTTTATTATGTTCAGGTACTTTCCTTTTATACTTTGTTTGTTGAAAGTTTTTATCATGAGAGTGTGTTGAATTTTGTCAAATGCTTTTTCTATGTCTATTGAGATAAGTTTGATTTTTATCCTTTATTCTGTTAATGTTATGTCCTACATTAATTGGTTTTTGTGTGTTGAATCATCCTTGCATCCCAGCAATAAATCCCACTTGGTCATAGTCTATGATTCTTTTAATATGGTTTTTATTCTGTTTGCTATGCTACTATTTCATTGAGGATTTTTATATCTATATATATCTAGGATATTGACCTGTCCTTTTCTTTTCTTATGGTTTTTCTGGTGTTGTTATCAGGATAATTCTTGCCTTATAATATGAGTATGACAGTATTCCCTCCTCGTCAGTTTTTCTTTTTTTGGAGGAGTTTGAGAAGGACTGGCATTAATTCTTCTTTAAAGATTTGGTAAATTTACCAGTGAAGTCACCTGGAACTGGGTCTTTCTTTGTTGGGAGGTTATGATTACTGATTCAATCTTCATACTAGCTAGATGTCTCTTTACAAATTTTATATCTAACATTCCCATGTCACTTCTTCTTTAACCTGTGCATTATTGAGGTGTGTGGATTTATTTTTTTAGTTCTAACACACTTGGGATTTAAATTATATTTTTATTGTTAACTTTAAATATAATGGCACTGTGATAAAAATGTAATCTCAACAATGTTGATTTTTCATATTTGTGGAGATGTTTTTAATGACACAATACATGGCCTGTTTTGTGAACACCCCTATGTGTGTGAAGTTTCTTTGTAAGGAGTGTGCAGGGTTTTAATATCCTTTAAATCAAATTTGATAACTGCATTGCTTATATCTTCTATGAGTATATCTTATGATTTATTTTATACCTGACCCATCAATTACTGACTTCTGACAATATTTGTTTATGTTTTGAGGCTTTATTTGGTTCACTTATGTTTTGAGTTATGTGTTCTTGTTATTATAAAGTTATCCTGTTTTACCCTAATAATGTTTCTTGAATTGAATCTATTTTGTCTGATATAAATATGGATATACAGGTTTTATTTTGGTATTTGCCTGTTTTGTATTCTTGCATTCTTTGAGTTTTAATTTATTTATCTTAATGTTCTAAATCTGCTTTTTCTCTTGAGCATATTTCTAGATTTTGTTATTTTTATCTACTCCAACCTCTAACTCCTAATTGAGAAGAATTAATCTATTTACATTTACTGTACTTATTGTACATTTTATTTACTTGTATCACTTTAATCTGAACTTCCTATTTTCTCTGCCTTTCTTTCCCCGCTTTTTGTCTTTTATTGGATTAGTCCTGTTCGCTTTCCTCCTTTTCCCCCTTTACTGGTCTTGAAGTTAAATATTCAATTTCTATTCATTTAGCAGTTGTCCTTAAATTTGAAAATGCATATTTAACTTAACAAAGTCTAAAATTAATGTCTCTACTTTTTGGCAAAAAATACAAAGATGTTTAGTGTTTTAATTCCCCTGACTTGTGTGTTATGAGCTAGAAGTTTGGTATTACTTTCCTTGCTACTGCCAAGTTAGTTATTATAAATACAATTATTCTGTAATATTAGATGCAATACTTGCTTGGATTTTCATGTGTGCTTACCAATGGCCTGCACACACTGCCTCCTTAGATTTCACTCCTAGCCTTACAGGTTCAATGTCATTCTACCTTAACAACTTACCATTGACAAAGAGAGTCAGTTATTGACACCCCCCTTTCATTTTTTCATCTGCCTGAAAATATTTTGCCTTAATTTTGGCACAGTAGTTTAACTAGACTAAGAGTTTTTTGTGGAGTGTTATCTTCTGTAGCACTTTAAAGGTATTATTTCATTTTCTTCTAAGACTATTGTTACAATTGAAAATTCAACTCTCTGTATAATAGTCGTACCCTCACAGATGATTCAACTATTTTTGTAGCAATTTTTAAAGATCTTTTTGTCATTATTATTTCATGGTCTCATTAACATTTGATTTGCTGGAGGTTTAATTTTATGTATCCTGTTTAAGACCCAATTTTTATTTCTCCTGTTCAAACTACTGGAATCTGAGGATGCAAGTTATCCCAAATCTGGGAAATAATTACTATATCTTGATTTTTTCCTTACTCTCATTCTATTATCCCATACATATATGCATATCTTAAATATATATGTATATATGTGTGTGTATGTACTCTGTATATATACATATATATGATGTACTTTATATCCTCCATGTATCATAATACCTCTATAATATTTAACATCTCTATATTCCACAGCTGAAGTATGATTAAGTTCCTAAAATCCAACTTCTAGTTCACTGACTCACTTAAGCTAGGTCTAACCAACTATTTATCTAATTCACTGTTAATATTCATAATAATTTTTCATATTGAGAGTTCTTTTTTGGGTGTTTTTTCCAATCTGCCTGGTCAGTTTTTATGGCACCTGGTTCTTTTCTCTTTCATACATACTTCTCTAGGAGCCTCTACCAGATTCTCAATATTATGACCTTCTGTAGATCTAATCCTGATGTATGTTGTGTCCGATGAACCTCACTAAGAGTGGTTTGCTACCACATGTGTTTTGTATTTTTGGATTATGAGATGATCTTACCCAGGGCTTTATCTGTGGCTCCTATGGGGCCTGTGTTGAGTCTGTTTTACTCCAAAGAGACTTTACTTTTGTATCTGCCAGGGTTACTTCCAATCAGGGACCCAGTTTCATATGAATTACTCTCCTGTTACAATTCTGCATTTGTTGAGACTTGTTTTCTTTTAGAATAAAGACCAAAGACCCCAAAGAACCTCTAAAGAGCAGCATGGCCTGACTGCTACCCACTTCCTGAGCTTCAAATCCCACTCTTTCCACCACTTTTTCCACTCTAGCCCCTGTGTCAGCTTCTGGAATGGATCAAGCTGTCTCCCATCATAAGGCCTCTTTAAATGGTGTTCCTTCTACTGAGGGTCTTCATTTATCCCCTTTTATTTTAGTTAACTTCTACTCATCTAACATCGTAGTTGAATAAACTTCCTTAAGAAAAACTTCCCTGGCCTCCCAATCACCCTGACCAAAAGACAACAATAAAAATACATCATAGGTTCTGAGAGTATCAGGTGTCTCTCCTCTATGGCACTAATATGATTTATATGTATTCATATATTTATTAGTGAGACCATTTAGTAAGTAACTGCCTTTCTCACTAGGCTGCAAACCCCAAGATATCAGAAATCATTCATAGTTTTGTTCACCATAGTATTGCCAGTTCCTAGCACAGGGCATAGCCTCTAATAGATGCTCATTAAAGATATGCTGAATGAATGAGTAAATGAATGAATGAACAAATCGGCTGACAAAGGATCAATTTCCCTAGAAATCACATCTCTCCTCTTAAGCACTGACATTTGTTTGCTGTGCTACGACTGATGGAAATCCTGGGTTTGCTGGCGTTGAGTGTAGGCAACATGAGAGCATCTTCCAGGCTGACCACCTACCCACGGCTCCTCATTAACCTTACCACATTGCTACTGATTAAGGTCCACCTAGCACAACAATGCAGGCTTCTGGATTTATTGTGTTACAATTCGTCTTCATGAGGTGACTCTTTTGTTCTATTTCAGTCATAGCAAGATTGTATAAAATCTTCAAAGGCATGTGATTTACAGCACTGAACATGAGCAATTCACAAACATACATGAAGCAATTCTCTGGTGAATAAAAATTGTACAACTTGGCTGGTTTCATCTTTACTACAGTGGCATAAGAAAGTGCATATGTTTACACTTTTGAGGGGAAATTCTCCTATTTCCCACTTTGAACAGCTTAACTAGCTGCTCACTGACCCCTGACCCCAGCGGAGTCTCAGCCTGGGCATCTTAGCTCTGCTCTCTGGAGCTCATCCTGCTGGGTATTTACCTCAGTAAGACTTGGGTCTGTACCAGCTACAAACAAGGGCGTATTTAGGTCTGCATGCCGCTTCCTCATGCATAAACAACAAAGGCCTAAACTCTCTGAAACATTCACATCAGTCAGCTGTCTCTGAATTGACAGAGACCCATTTAATCTCTTCTACAAGAGGAAGGAGGTCCAAAAAAGAACCCAGCTAGCCCTTACCAGCACCTGAGAGCACACGCACTCACTATTGTGCATATAATTCATTGTCTGGGTTCCCGGCCAGCTCCCCTTCAGCTGTCATGACTCACGGTTCCTGCATCTCAGCTTCCTGCCCCTCCGCCCACGGCACCTTCCCTCCCCTTGCTCATCTCACTCTCCGCCCAACAACCCATCTCAGAGTAATTCTTCTGACATATCCGTAGCACTTTCCTGAGTCTTTCAGACTGTCAGAGCTTTGAGGACCCTCGGGGGCCCCCACTCACACCACTCTTTTTATAGCTGTTGGCTCTGCCTGCAGTGTAGACCAGGGTCTGCCGCTTCTCACCACTCCCAGTGCCAGCACCCCGCTGAAGGCACCATCAGCTCTCACCTGGATCAGTGCCATCTCCTCCCCGCTGGACGCCCTGCGTCTGCCCTGGCTGCCTCGGTGCAGGTATTGTCCACACAGCAAACACAGGCAGCTTTTCAAGTAAAAACAAAGTCATAACAACATCCCACGAGGGGCTGTGCCGACTTGCCCTCAGGTTCCCACGAGTCCTCTCCCTCCTGCACCTGTTCCCGGGCCAGGTATCTCTCCCTCTGGGTCCTTGCACCTGCTAATTCCTCGACCTGGAATCCTTGCCCCAGATGGCTGGACAGTTTCCTCCCCACCTTGTTCCAGTTTAGGCCGTGTTCCAAGGCCACTTCTCCGTGGAGCCTTCATTCTCCAGGGACACCCCCATCATTTCCCCCACTGCCCACGGACTGGCACACCTGACATCCTGCAGGCCCTCCAGCTGATGGTGGTACTGAGCCCCACCTGGGCCCTCAGAGCACCTCTGGGCCAGCTTGGGGAGATACACAAGCTCTTCTACTCCAGTATAAAGAGCAATGAATTTCATACCAGCGCTTTCCTTGGAAGCCCAGACTGGGTTTTGAATACCAAAGTTGAGAAGGTTACAATCTAGTCACCAGTCTAAATTAAGAGTTAAGGTGGTGTCATATTTATGTCCTTTTCTTTAGGAAAAATATCAAGGGCTTGGGAGAGGTTACCCACTTTCTTCCCCCTCCCAACTGAACTCTGTACCCTCCTTCTATCTGCTTCTAGCCACATGCCCTCGATGTTTGAGAGTATCTGCAAGAATTTGGTCAGAGACTTTGAAGACAAAGACCTTTGGCCCGTGAGATACCTGCTGAGTGCCAACAAATCCCGTCAGTTTGCAACATTATGGAAGAAAAGGAAGAATCACTCACAGCTCTGGGAACAGCCTGATGTTCCAGTTGAATACACCCTCGTGGACATCCTGGAGCCAAGCTCTTCAGCCCCGGGTACCGTCAATCAAGGGCAAAGGAGGCAAGGATTGGAAAACATGGGTGCTGAGATGGAGGTGGTGCCGTAGGCAGGAATCCCCGAGACGCCCACACAGGAAGATCTTCGGGTCAGTCTAGCCTGAAGGATGGGGCGAGCAACTACGACTGTTTGAGAATCTACTAATATCTGGACCCAGGCAACTATTAGTTCATTTAATGCTTACAGTAGCACTGTAACTCAGGGACATTATCCTGTTCACACAACAGTAAATTGAGGCTTATAAAATCATTTGTTCCAGGTTACATCCCTGGGAACTGGGAGAACTGGGATCCAAACCCAGGTCTGTCTGGCTCCAAACCCCAAACATTTTTTGCTCAGTGTTCTGCCTTCTGGACCTGATGCTGTGCCTGCCCCAGAGGGGATGCTGCACTGGAGAAGATGACGTCATGGGGCCCCTGGACCAGGGCACCAGTGATGTCACCATTTCTTAGGGTTTTAACACATTATCCGTGTTATCCAACCCATAGGTGCATTCAAACATTTGACCTCAGCAATGACTTACAGTTAAAACATTAATTGGTTAGTCGGCTTCTTGGCGGAGAGTTTAAAATGAACAGGAGGGTTGGGGCAAACCAGGACTCAGTCATTCCATTTCCCACACCAGCTCTTCCAGAGTGATTTCTAGGCAAAACGTAAGGTCACCTTTCCTGTCCCCAGGAACTGTTGTGACAGGACCGTTCCTCTTCAGTGACACCATGGTCCAGAGGCGGAAGGCTAGTGCAGATCTGTCCGCTGGGCTAAACCTACTTGTGTCAGGAGAAGCTAGTGGGTCCCACGGATCTTCCCTAGAGTTTCAGGTTGTTACCATCCCGCTTCACAACTGGGAAGACCTGCAGAAGAGGTAAGGCCCTGGGAGAGGAAGGAACCGATCCACAGCCCCAGGGGACTGTCCTCGTGGGCAGAGGCACCCAGCAGGCTTTGCTGCTGAGGTTCAGAATGAAGAAAATGGCACCCCAGATTATGTTGCTCTTCTCAGATAGCCATTCATTCATTCAACTAATAGATATTATTTAACATGTATTTAGTAAAACAGTAATTAACCATAATCTGCTATTATGTGCTGGGGATAGAACAACAATAGGACAGTCAAAAATCTTGGCCTAAAGCCACTTCTATTTAGTGTGGACAGGTGGTGGTCAGGGAGTGAGGAACAGGCAATAAAAAATAAATTAACAAAATATTGATTCAAATGGGACAAAGACTCTGAAACTCTGTTTAAATTAAGTATGCAGTGGTACCCTGGGATTGAATTTACCTCCATGCACATGGGCAAAGGTGGATATCAAATGAATCTCTCAGAGCTTAACAATGGACTTGTTAAGTCTTTGCACCTTTGAAAAATAGAGATGCCAAGTTAAATAGTATTTTTATGAAGATAACATAGTGATAAGTAAGCAACTAGTTAAAATCAGACTGTTTAGGACCAGAAGTTCCTTTGATGGGGCATTGCACATTTTTATATTCCTGGTTTCTTGCAAGGCTCTCATTAGAAATAACATTGGAAAGGACTATGTATGGTGCAAGAGTATCTGGGTTTCCACAGCTGCTCAGAAAGAAAAAAAAATCATTTTTCTTCTAGAAATTTCTTTCAGTAATTAAAGAGGCAATTTCTAGGATAAATACTATTTGCTATCTCCCAGTAAATTAAGTAAGCCTGAGGTCAAACCTTTAAAGATGGAAAAGAAAAGGCAGTTAGGTATTTTTACTAAACGGGCTGTGGGGCATGCGTTTCAGCTACAAGGGCAGTTACAGATCATGGTGTGAGCTCCAAAGGCAGGGGTAGGGCGAGGTGGAGACTAGCGGGTCTCTCTGTGCAGCTGACAGCTGATCTCAGACCCAACCAATGAAAGAAACACGAGCAGGAGGAAAGCAGGCCACATGTAGGTTTAAAGGTCCTGGGGCAGGACAGAGCTGGCTGTTTTTAAGACTAGAGGGAAGTCAGTAAGTCTGACCCTTAGTCCACCAGGACAAAGGCGATTTAAGAGAAGCTTAAAAGGTAAGTTGACATAGCATCTTAGAGACACAGGAAGGGGCTTGAATTTTTCTCCAAGGGCAGTGGGAAAGCCCAGCACTGGCTGTTCAGTGATCTCCTCCACTGAAAAGCCAATGAAGGATCTCAGCATTCCACATGGCTGTTATGCAGGGTGCCCACCCCAGTGATGCCTTGAGCAAAATCAGGGTTGAACCTCAGAACTGAAAAGGAGATGAAATCTGTCTTTAGTACTTTGAACCTCTCACCTCTCCCCTAAATCTATATCTTTAGGTTACACCTTCTGGCCTACCTACTAAGGACAGTCAGTCCATAAAGGCCCACCTGTGCTTAGAAGCAACCAAAATCCTGCCTGCTTCACCACACTGTGTTCATCTGCCCCATAACCCACCCTACATGTTCAGGGTGGGTACCCAGTTTTGACAACAGGGTTTCCTAAGCACTGCTTCTCGACCACCCGCATGTGTCCACTTCTAGCCTCTTCTGGTGCAAAGCCCTGGTGCTGGAAATGTATGAACTAGCCCCTAACAAGACCAACATAATTTTAGAAAGTACAGATGCCCTTAACACTCTGGTATGCGCACTCTCATGTCCACACACCCGTAGAGAATGGGGGTCCGTGCACTGTGCACGAGAGAGAAGGTGTTCTACTGCCCTCTGTAACTTGACCTCATAAGCCAGCATCTTCCTACCCATTGAGGGCTCACCTGGCAAAGTCCAAAGTCTGCACCCCTTCCAGGTTCTGAGGAGAGTGACCCAGAGTAACCTGGGGAGGTATCGATTCCCACTCTGACCTTCTCTTCCCACCTATCCCCAGGAAAGCATTGGATCAAGAGCTGTTTTTCCTGGTGGAGTACAAGAGCAGAGGGGACAACTGTATGTGGTGACAGAGCCAGTGGAACCGGTCAACAGTGCTGTGCTACGTGACAGCAGCCTTGTGAACATTTTGGGGAGATGCTTTATCCCTTGGAATACTCTTGTCAAGGTACAGAACTGGGAAGACGGTCCTGAAGTAGGATGGGGACACCAGGAACCAGCCCAGCCTTGCTCCCCAGCTCTTCCGCATCCTATTAGGACCTGTCTTCAGGGGTTCAGATGAATGGGATCCTTATTCCCTGCTTCTCATATCCCCAACAACCCTGACTCCTGACCTGACAGTATATTTTAATACTCTCATTTTAGTATTTTAAGGACCACTAAAGCAAACCTCTGTGTTTAAAGTACGCTAAATACTAGGAGACCCTGAGCTGAAAATTCATGGATTGAGACTGAAATATCTTCAAGCACATATGATGTACAAAACGCACTCACAATTACCAACTGTAACTTTTGAATTGATTTAAACAAATGAACTGATCATATATTTTTCAGCACAAGCTGTAAACTAGGGACATATAAAGATTTTGTGTTGAAATAGGCTGTTACACACAATATACTTTATGTGTAATTTGTCCTCACTTAAGATACCTAAGAACTAAAAAAATATTTAAAGACACACAAAAAAACTGAGATGTGAACTAATTTTCCCAAGGGCTATGAATTAGCTCTAGAGGCCAAGGTGCCATGCAGGTGGTGGGATTCCAAGTCCAGTGGACAAAGACATTTGAAACAAATAAAATGCTACTCTGGTTTAGAGGCTCTCTGGTTCAGCCTTGGTTTTTCGATCTGCTTGGAGTGGTGGACCAGGTTTCATGAGGCAGGAAAAGACCCTGTGCTTTCATGTCAGGTGACCACTCAGCTGTGTGTCCAGGGGTCCACCCCAGCCACTCACAGCCAGCATAGTACTAAATGCCAGCTGCTAGGCTGTGACGTGGTTAATCCATCATTAGAAGTCAGAACCCCTGGTTCATGGCTGCCTCTGTTTTGCTTTGGTTCTGTGTATATTTTGGCACCTCTGAGCTTCCCAGGCTGTTGGTGTGCCCTGGACTCTGTCAGGTGACGTTTGATGACAAGGGATGTGCTGGTGAATCAGAGTAGGGTTGAATTCTGGAGGAGCCCATTACTCATTAGGCTGCCTGAAGCCATTCTTCACGTTCCTGAGGTATGGTTCCCTCACCCATAAAGTTAGAATAACAACATCTGCATAAAAGATCATGATAATATGTACTCACAGTCAATCAGGACTCCTAAAATACAATGTGTAAAGCAGATTGCCCTCCCCAGTGTTGGGTGGGCCTCATCCAATCCACTGCAGGCCTGAAGGAAACCAAAGGCGAATGAAGATGGGCGTCACTCTCTCTGCCTGGCTTTGACCTGGGACATCACTATTCTCCTGCCATGGGGCTCAGACTTGTGCTATAACTTAGACACTGGCTCTGCTGGGTCTTAGGCCTTTGGATTCAGACGTGAACTCTACCATTAGCTCTCTTGGGTCTTCAACTGCACGGCTGCACGTCTTGAGACTTTTCAACCTCCATAACTGCATGACTCAATTTCCTATAATAAATCCCTGCAGAGGGACAGACACATGGAAAGCCTATCAGTTTTGTTTTTCTGGAGAACCCAGACTAATATACTCAGTAAGGTTTGTTCAGCTTCTCAATTTGTTGTTAGGACAGAGTGACATTTTCCAGGCACCTTACATACTAGACTGGAAACCCAAAGACCAAAAAATTTTTTAAATAGAAGAGTCAGAAGAAAAAAACGGCAACACAGAAATTTTTCAAAAAAAAGTCAGGAGAATATTCATTTTTAAATGTAGAGTATTTGTCTAGAAAATCCAACATCTGAATAACAGAGGAGTTCCAAAAAGAGAGAACAGAGACACACAAAAAAATATTGGGAAAAATCATCCAGAAAATAACCCAAGAAAAGAAGAGACCTGCAGGACACTTCCAGAGGAAAGGACCCCCAGAAGGCACAGTTTAATGGGTCCATCCCTGCTGCAGAACACAGGTGCAAACAATCAGGACACTTGCTTCAAAAAGAAAACTATGACTATTTCAAAAAAGGGGAAAAATAAGTCCTATTCCAAGGAATTTCAGCTTAGAAAACAATGTCCAGTCAAAATAATGATTGAGTGTGAGAGTAAAGTAAAGATGTTTTAGGAATGCATGGTGTCCAAAAATGTATTCCCACATCCCCTGGAAGGATGAGTGGGAGGCGGAGAGGGAACGGGGGCGTGACATTAACTAACTGCTAAAGGAAAGACGGGGAGAGAGAGCAGGTTCCCCTACTGCGCATGGGGAATACTGACTTACACACCGTGCTGTGAACATTTTAAAAGGAAGGCAGGATGAGCAGTGAAGGGTTCGGAGGCAGGAGGAAAGGCAGTCCTCCTCAAAGCAGAAAGTAACCGGATACACTCATATCTGGAAGGAGTCAAATCATAACCGTGTAACCCTGAAACTGAGAACTGCGAGTGCAAATGCCGGACAAAGGAAGGAGAGTGGGCCGCTCCTGGAAATGGGGATCAGGAATAGGCAGGGTGGGGGCAGGGGGCTGCTGGCTCCTCGGCTCATGGGCTCTCCTGAACGGAGTTCTAACTCACAGCATATATGACCATTTTGCCTGGTTTCTCTCCCCAGGGGGAAGCAGTGGGAGAAGGTCTCAGAGTGAGAGAGAAGACGCTGACCCTGCCAAAGGGCACGGTGATGGCCTCTAAGAGGAAGCTGCTCATTTTCAAGGAGAATGGCTGGTGTAAGCAGAGGCTGAAGGAGGCAGAGGGGAGAGGGGCCTGCAGAGGAGACCGTGGCCGCCACGCCCCTCCATGGACAGGAGGGGACACGTTTCTCAGCGTCCTGGGCACACACTCCCCTCCCTCACACCCTGCCGGCTACCTCTGCCCATGGCCCCAATGAAATGTTACAGAGATATGAGACAGTCTCCCACACGGGGGCAGGGTTGGTCAAAAGGGGTGCCCAACACAGAGGTGTCCTTAGCGCAGGGCAAAGTGCAGCCTGAATCCCAGCCACCCCAATACAGCAGGGCCCCACCAATCCGACCAGCACAGCTGCGTGGGGGCAGAGCCCTCGCAGGTCGCCCATCACCCCCGTTTCAGCCCACCAGGTGTCTGCATGGTAGCTACAGACGGCAGCCGTGACGCCCTCGTCACACGAGGCAGGATTTCGTGGGCACCTCTCCCTCTCTCACAAGCCTCAGATGAACAGTCCCCGCACACACACTCTTTGGGTTCAGGCCCCACGTGGGTGAGCAATCGATGCCAGCCTGTCACTGCAAACCCGGGTAGAGCAGTGAGCCCTGGAAACATGACCAGCTCAGAGTCCCTGGTCTCTCCTGTCCCCGTGTGGAGTCCCGGCTAGATCTCAGGCTGACACAGCCGGGGTCCACCTCCTGTTCTGTCTCCTTCGTGGGCTCTTGTCCCCTGTCCAACGCTTCAGTCTTATTGTTAGGTAGTTTTCAGATCTCAGTGCATTTCTTACAGGAAATTTGAAATCCCCAGGGGGATGGCAGGACTGGGAGTGGGCAAGGGAGAAGGGGACACAGGAGAGGAGCACACAGGCCACCAGGAAGACCCCATCCTCGGAGGAGGAGCAGGGGGCCAATTTCCATCACCTTCTAAAGGTGGTTCTCTAGTGTCGGATGCATAATGAGCACCCAAGGTGCTGACTTAAATGCAGAGCCCAGGGTGCTTTTCAGAGCCTGATTCACAAACAGAGACTGAGGTCAGGGACCCTGAGTGTCAGCAAGCATCCAGGTGATTCTGACGGAGGGTCCCCAGGCCACACAGAGAAGCGCCCACCCCGGCCTGGAGGAGGGGTCCCAGGGCTGCAGGCGGGGTGTGAAGACCCCAGCAGGAATAACCTCGGCTCTCCTGACCTGGCTTCTTCTCCATTGCAGACATCTCAGATGACGACAAGCAGAGAACCTTCCCAGAAGGTGAGTCTCAGAGCCGGGCAGGTTCTCTGCTGAGACCTCAAGCCCCCTGAGCCCTGACCCCCTTTGGAGGCTAATAAAAGGGGGCTCAGCCCCCCAAACCCACAGAAAACCTTCCCCAACCAGGAAAGCTTCCAGTTGAGGCCCTGCCCATGGGGGAGGCCACCTTTCTCCCTTGAACACTGACATGGGTCACAGTGTGGGGCCTGCCAGGGCTCCAGGGCTCCAGGCACTGTGTCTGCTAAGAGGTGGGAAGTAAAAGGGAGGAGGAGAGAGCTGGGAAGGGGAGGGAGAGGGCTGGGGAAGGACCCCAGGGAAGGGGAGTGGAGGGAGTCCCTGTGAGCCAGCACCTGTTTCTCTTTCCAGAGCAACTGCACGTGTTAATGTCACCAGGTGAGTGGGTGATATTAGAGCTGAAAGTGGGTCTGATCTCCCCCCACAAGGCTGCTCTGCACAACAAAAGCCCCGTGTGATTGCCTTTGCTGTCCTTACCTAAGGGCTTGGGGTCTGGGACCCTGGGCAAAGGACGGGGGTGGATGGAAAGGAGAGGGTCAGGGAAGGAGGGGACAGAAGGTCAGAGTCACCGAGTGGCTTCAGACACTGACTCCGATTTGTTTTCTAGGCCCTGTAAATCCTACCATCCTGCCAATAGGTGAGTGTATGTGCTGAAGGGGGTGCTGAAGGGGGTGCTGAAGGGGGTGCTGAAGGGGGGTTGAGGATCCCATCATGCACACACCGGTGTGCAGGGCAGATCTTCTTGACTTGCCACCACTGCCCTAGGGCCTGGCCCCAGTTTCTGTGGTGAGGAGGGTCCAGAAGGCCAGGAGGTGGAGGGATGGACTGGGATGGGGCAGGAAGGAGTTGGGGAAGAGAGAGAGGCAGTAGGAGGGCAGAACCCACCAGCGTGTCTCTGAAACCAATGTGTGGGCAAGGAGAGAGATGGTGACATGTGATTCTCTTTCAGGAAGAATAGAGGAACCCTTCTGGCAAGGTGAGTGGTTACTAAAAGGGAACCCAGGGCCTCTTGGCAGCCTACTACAAGCGGAGAACCCGAATAAGAGGTTTCCAGGCAACTGAGTAAACTGAGCTTTACCTCCCTTAATTGACACTTTGGTCAGCCCCTCTCATTCATTCATTCATTCATTTGTGTTTGCATGCAACAACCATTTACTGGAGAGTATTGAGCAACAGGCATTATTCTGAGCACAAAATAAACAAAACACGAACCACACAGAAATGCCTGCCTGCCTGGAGCTTCCACACTCGTGACCTCTCCCACTCAGCAGATCACATGGAGGCCTCCTCACATCTCCTGGGGGAAGCAGAGAGTCCCTGACATGCTCTTCTCAGTTAATTCTGTGCAGACCTGGAACGTACAGGCCCCATGGCCTTGTGGGGGGCAGCTCATTCGGGCCAGGTCCTGCCCCACGCACTGCACGTACATAATCCTCACCACAGCCTCATTCAACAGATGCAGAAATTAGCCCAGAGCACCTAAAATGCTCCTGTCTAGGAGTCCAAAGCTACAGCCACATTATTCAGGACATGTCCCAGAAACAAGCCCCTGCTCATTCCTTCTACTTCCCATAAACCGCTTCCGAATCACCAGCCCTGCTTCCTGCGTCCCCCCTCCCTGTCCCTGGGGCAGCTCCCTCCCTGGAGCTCATAGTGCCATCCACAGGGAGGCCTGTGGTCAGCAGCTAAAGGGACAGAGGAGTTTTGCTCAGGTTCATGGGAAAGGGCTGATCATCCCGGGAATGTTCTGATGTAAGCACTGCCCCCATTTCCTGGTTGGCATGAACCCCTGAGAGCAGATTTCAGGTGCCTCCAAGAAGAGGTTTCTGAGAAAGTGGAGGCTGCGGCCCGGCTCCCCAGAGATGTTCAGGATGTCGTGTTCTCTAGCGTCCAGGACATGCTCCGGGACCAAGAGGCCCTGGAGGCCCTCGTGCACATGGTGAGAGGCTCCCTCAGCTTACAAGGCTGACCACACTGGTGGACGGGAAGTGATCAGGAGACACACTGCCACCCTCTGGGGGGAGGAAGAATGGGGTGATCACAGGGCAGTGAGGACATCTGAGCTGTGGGGCTCTGGCCCTCTGTCCGCTGACCAGAGCCAAGGAGCGCAGCCCCACATACCGAGGGTGCTTACTGTCCCCTGGGGAGGCAGAGAGCTGGCACCTCCGTCCCTTGGTTAACTACTTACAGACACAGAATTCACAGGCAGAGTCACATGACAGCGTCACACCATCGTCCTTGTCAACAACATCTGTCTCCCAAAGCTTGAACAGGAATCTTTGGGTCATTTGAACGGCCCTGGCGGCACCATCCTAAATAAGCTGCAAGAGGATTCCGGGTATTCATGGAGTAACACAAAGTACCTCATCCTTTACCTGCTTGAAGCCATAGTCGGTAAGTGGTCTGGGGGAAGGCTGGGAGGGGCACACGGTGGCCCCCAGAGCCCCTGCATTAGACGCCCCCTCTCCACAGCGCTTCGAACGTTATGTTTTTGCCTCCTCCCATCACACCTCTGTCCGAGGTCAGGAGGGCTCAGTGGGTGGACTTGCCGTGTGACACAGAGGCAGCCCGAGGTCTAGAAGGTGACCCGTGGGGGTTCACCCAGCAGAAGCCTGTGGCTCCAGAGTCAGGCTCCCGTCCTCTGACCATGTCATGTGGCACCCTGGAGGCCATCCCAGGAGCCGGAGGGGGACTTCCCAGAGCTGGGCACTCGGCCCCAAGCCTAGTGGGCTTCTCCCTCTGCCTCAGAGTTCCCTCCTCACGGGGTCCCCTAGTTCCCAGGGGGAGAGGAACATCTGACTCTTCGTCACTCGTTCCCCAAATGCGCCCCGTCCCCAGTGCTGAATGACACCCAACTTGATCTGCTGGCCCAGTCCATGGAGAAGGGGATCCTGCTGCATCAGCGGGAGCTGGTGAGAAACCCCCGGGGGCCAGCATCCGGGGAGGAGGGTGAGGGTCCAGCAGAGGAGACCGATCTGAGCACAGAGAGAGCATCTGCTGGGAGGGGGACCATCCCTGGTGGCCTCTGGGAAGTCAGGCTGCATCTCCCAGAGGAGCAGACCCCATGGCCTTGCATGCCCTCTGGAGGGTCTCAGTGTCCAGGGCAACCCCTGCAGAGGCGCCCCCCACGTTCTCAAATAGCTTCATAGGAATACAGGTTGGGGAGCTCAGGGCATCTGAGCCATACTCCTGCTTATTTACACAGCTGTTTGCAAACTGCTCCCTCTTTCTCTCCATGTATCATATATATGAGCATGTGTGTGCAAACATACTTACATGCACACACATGTACACATACACACATATCTAATTCCAAGCACCACTATTCTGCAAAGTAAATGTTAGTGTCACCGTTCAGCACCTGAGGAACCGATGCTCCACATGTTCAAGGTCACATTGATCACAGGACACGCCCAGGACATGACTCTCAGCCCCTCAGCTCCAAGGCTCTTTCTCCCTCAGAGACCCTGCATGGCCCCTGGCTCCAGGGACAGGTTTTCTCTTCCCGACCTCACAGCCAACGTGTGACACCTGATACGGGTTTCTTCCAGGTCCGGACTATCCTAGAGCCCAACTTCAAGTACCCCTGGAACATTCCCTTCACCCTGAAGCCCGAGCTCCTGGCCCCCCTCCAGGGCGAGGCTGTGGTGATCACCTGCGGCCTGCTGGAGGCATGCAGCCTGGAGGTGAGGTCCCCCACCTGGGACCTGGAAGCCAAGCAGCCGCTGTCTGCCCTGTATGGGGCCCTGTAGGTCCTGCAGCAGCTGGCGGCAGCCTGAGCCCTGCATGGGGGGCGTCTGTCCAGAGTGGCCTGCCGCTCCCCAGGCCACGTTGTGAGTGCCGTCTGTGGGCTCAGGGCACCTAGGGCTACACCCCTCTGCCTTTCCAGGGGAGAGGAGGGGTGGGGCAGGGCTCAGCGGAGACTTGACCAAAGGTTCTGGGAGGATGGAAATTTCTGTATCTTGGTAAAGTTTCATGCATTTGTCAAAACTCATCAAATAGTATCTAGAGATGCGAGGATTTCTCTGTGTGTACATTTTATTTCAGACAATATAAGCAAATACTGAACTCTAATAATATGCAGTTTAAATTATTTTGGATGAATGATACAAGTATCTTTCAACTTACTCTGAAATGTATCAAAAAGATGAGGTGAGTTAATGAATGAATAAACAGATATGTGTCCAAGAATATGTGGTAAAATATTAAAAAGAAGAGTCTTTTGTTCTTGAAAAATTTTTGTATGTCTGGATTTGTTTCAAAATAAAAACTGCCCCCCACCCTAAAAATTATACCCGTGTGTGGAACCATTCTGGGTGAGTTCTCCAAGCTATGCCTTTCAAGCTGTGGATTCATTCTTCTTTCATTTTAGGAAATCTTTTTCACAGCATTAAATACATTACATATTTCCTTTGTTGGGTTCTCTAGTTCACAGTCACCAACTAGTTTTTTTTTGCATCCTGTAAATACATTTTACCTTGTGTAATCCTTATTTTTTTGCTTTGCTTTTTGTGAGGTCATGGCAGCTGTTTGCCTATCAGCTGCATTTTTCACCCCATTTTTCTAATTTATTACTTCAGATTTATGTTGTTCTGATAATCAATGTGTTTCCTTAGCTCTGCCATCTCCCTTTTATTTAATTCTGTTGTTTTACCTTCTTATATATGAGGTCGCACATTATTGAGATTATTTCTTTAAATACGAAATAATTAAAATGGTGGGTTTTTTAAAAAGCTATCTCTTTTCCAAATGGATTCTTCTGCTCTTTTTCCCTGTAATGCGTGTGCATAGATGCGACATCACCTTTTAAGTTTTTTTCATATTGCTTGTGGGCAGCATGGGTGGCTCTGTCCAAATCCTCAGCACAAAGGTCATGGAGTGAGTTTTTCTTTTTCTTGACTCTTTCACCCCCTGGCCTGAGACCTGCTTCTGTTCCACTGCAAACTGTTGTTTGAAGCCTGTTTCTATAGCATAAGGTCATGGCAGGAGGTGGGGGAGGAAGGCTGACCTGGGCCCTGCGCAGTCTGGGATGGGTTTACTGCATGGCTCTCCCTGAGCTCCCGCACCGCAGCGGACTAACCTGCCGTTCCAGTACTGAACGCCCGCAGTCCTCCGGTCCCAGTCCTGGAGGCAGAGCAGGAGGCCTCCGGGTCTTAGCTTCCTTGTGAAATTTCACCTGGCCCGCCTGGGGGGAAAAATAGCGATTCAGCACCCGGCGCGGCCGGATGGTCCATCCCCTTCAGGTGCTGCTGTTAGTTCCGTTCGTGTGGCTCTGCCTTGCCCACTTTCTTGCAGGCAGTGCTACCCCTCTCTCCTCAGAAGCCATGTCCAGTCCTTCCCTCCCCCCGCCCAGTCGCACCCCCACCCCCACCCCCACCGTGTCTCAAGAGAGCAGACCAGGGGGAAAGAGTTATTTCACAAACCTTTTGGCCTTGGGTTTATAACCCGTGATGTGGAGAAGGGCTCTTCAGCTTCCTCTCGCTCCCCTGTCTTGCCTGAGGGTTTCAGCCCCGGGCAAGTTCACTATGGATTCACTGAGGCTGAGAAATGAAAATGAGCATTCCTGGGGGTGAAAGGATTTATACCTGGCTTTATTCTCTCAGCAGTAGGTGGAACACTAGAATCACGTCTGCACCCGGCAGTCCACAGAACCAGAACCCACCTCTGTGTTGAGCTTCCCCAGAGCACCCAGCAGAGCTCCTTATATAGTGAGTGACTCAGTCCATACCGGCTCCTTGCCCACAGGTGTGGAAGCTTTAGCCTAGCCTTGGCCGATTACATAATCAAGTAGTTTAGGGTCAGGTGAGGATCCTGGCCATAGGAAATTCCATTTTCCCCTATAGATCTAGTCTGATTCATATTTCCTGTTTTCTCCTGTGTTAAAACATCCTAGGGGTTGTTTTTTTGGTGTTGTTATGGTTGTTTCTAACTCACGATATTTAACTCTAGGTGTTTAGTATTTCTTTTCTCTTTCCACCCAGCAAAAGATACCCAAATGATACATTCCAGAAGTTTCTCCTGTCTTTGGTGTTCAGGGGCACAGAGGTGGCCGGGAAAGCCCTGTTTGTGTGGAAAGGTCCAGGTCACGGCCCTGGGTGGCGTGTACCTCTCTCCCCTTCCCTCCAAGCTGGGAGTTACTGGTGTGATTTTTCAGAAATGACTGATTTCAGCTGGCTTCTGTAGCAGCAGACAATGGAACTTCACCAAGCTCAGACATACAGATTCATCTTCCCCTTGTCATGGCCATCCATGTCCTCATCTTTAGGTAATTTCTGTTAGTGTATTTTTGCTGCATAACCACCCTTGTACATCCTCATGTCCTCTTTTTCCTTTAAGGTAATTTGAGTAGTTTTCTCTTGCAACCAAGATCTTCAATTAAGAAAAATAACCTTATCTCCTTTGGTGCCTTATCTCAGACCCAGAACTCTCACTTTCATTCTTTGAACAGGAGAGAGTCAGAGAACTAATATTTATGAAGTATCTCCCATGTGCCAAACTGCATAGTAGGCGCTTTTAACAAAGATTATATACAAAAGATCAGATATGAAAACACTTTAAACTACAACCACACAGAAAACTAGAGGCAATGGAGCGATGCTTTCCTCAGTTTTGATGGAAAATAATTTCCAACCTAGAAATCTATATCGAGTTCGAAGGTAGAATGAGGGCACTTCCAAACAAAGATCTTTTTAAATCACTGCCCATGTTCTCTTTTCCAGAGAGCTATAGGTGGATGGGACACACCGAAATGAAAGTGATATCCAAGAGGAAGACCTTGGCTACGGGGAAAAGATGACCTAGTGTATGAGAGAGTCGGGGTGGTCTCAGGATGACATCTAGTACTGGGGCCAGAGAACAAGCAGCCCCCACCTGAGCAGACAGGAAGGCCTCAGGAGAGAGTTCTCGGGAGAGATGAAATTGAAAGAATACCTTGCATGTGAGCAATTAGGAGGAGATTTAAGCCACTGGCAGAGTTTGGATTTAATTAGATATAAATACATTGAAAACAGAAGAAAAATAAAACCAAACAAAAAGGACCACAAGGAACAAAAAAAATCCTATAGGAAAGGAAAAATAATTATGGTTTACTAATGACTAAGCAGAGCTTACTTATACTTCCTAATACTAGTAAAAGCAGAAAGATAATAATGTAACTCTGGTGGGGAGATGGGGCATGGGACCTATGTGGGGTGGAGAGGGCAGGGGCCCTAACCCTTCATCTTCCCTCCTGTAGGGCCCTGGATAATGCCTACAGCTGAGCAAGTTTATTGTGTAGGAGGTGACAGACACAAAGGGCCACATATTGTATTATCTCATTTATATGAATTATCCAAAATAGGCAAATCCATAGAGACAGAAATACCTCAGTGGTCAGGTGGGGGGATTCTCTCAGAAGGTAATGAAAATATTCTAAAATTGACTGTGGAGATGGCTGCACAATTCTGTGAAAAAGCCACTGAATTGTACAGCTTCAATGGGTGAATTGCATGGTGTGTCCATTATTATTTCAAGAAAGCCCTTTTAAAGAGAGGTAACACAGGTTATTACCAAAACAAGCAACTAAAAGAATTTAAATTGATCGTCTCCGGGGAAGCAACAGAGGAAAATGGGGGTAGAGTGGGAGGGTCTGAGACTTTTAAAAAAAATCTTACAGAATAATTTGATCCTTTAAAATATGTGAATGTAAAACTTTAATTTTAAAAAAAACAAAGCATAAGTCTTAGTGTAGGTCTAAATGCCCTTGTTGGAAGCTGGAGAACCCCCACTCCCCTTTACCCCCAAGGATGTGTCAGGGTCATATTGTGGGGAGGGGTGGGAGACCCCTCCTGGGGCCATGACCCCAGGGCCAGGGCAAAGCTAGAAACTGTTTCCCTGCACAGGGTTCTAGAAAGTTCCTCCTGGGAGCACAGCCTAGAGACTGGCAATGTCACCCTGCCAAGGCCCTCAGGACAGCCGCTCAAGCCTCAGGTGGGGCCAGGGAAGGATGGAGCCGGGGTGGGAGGGAGCCAGGGCAGGAGGAGGGTGAGGGCACCCCCAGTGACTCCTGGGAGGAGGGCAGGTGGTACCCAGGCTGAGGCTCAGCCCAGCCCAGCCATCCCTTCTTTCCCAGCCCCCTGTCATTTTAAAGAATGGCTCTCTTTCTTTCTCCTTGACACTGAATGCCACTGCCCTGGGCTGTCCCCCAGGGTCCTCTCAGGGTCCCAGCCTGAATTCACCCTCATCCCCCTAGAGGGCGCGCTCCCCATGTGGATGCGGGTGTGCTTCTGGCGCCCCCTGTAGGCCTGGCCTGCACACGACTGGGCCTCTGCCTCATGCTTCCCCAGGCCAAGTGGCCCTGGTGGGGGCTTCTTCTCTGCAAAAATATAAAATATTATCATTTAAGACTGTGTCGGCTCACTCCCAACCATGGAAGTTTTTCTTTGGACTTACATGTTGGGCAGAAAAGGGGATAAAAAGACTATATTGTTCTAAAGATGAATATATTAATATTTTGTATTAAGACATTCTCTTAGGCCTAAAATCTTACTCTGATTTCAACATAAATTAAGATGTTTTTGTGGGCCCTTAAAGTACCGTGGGCCGCGGACGTGGTGCCTACTGGGAACATGGGCCAGTCACTTCCCTCAGGTCCTCAGGGCTGTGGATAGCTCTGGCCCCTGCAGTCCCGGGTGGCACTGCCCCAGGCGGCCGTAAGCCCCTCACCCCCCCCACTTCCAGTGGGCTGTGAGTGCCCGCACTGACTTGCAGTGTGCTGCCCTGATCACAAGCCTCCTGTGGCTCCCCCGTGCCTGCTGCAGAAAGGTGCTCACAGAAGTGGAACATGCTCTCAAACTGTGAGCCAGACACTGCTGGGGTCCAGGGGAGGGGAAATTAGAGGCTCAACCTAAATGATTCCACTCAGGACTCAATTATGTGTGCTAGGAGGAGGGGGAGGAGAGGACGGAACCCCCGTTCCCTCCCCACGCCGTCCCCATCTCTTCTGTCCCTCGTCACACCCGCCTGGGCCTGCGCTACCTCAGAAGAGGAAGAGAGGCCAGATGCAAAGGGTGACAGTGCGTCAGCAGGTGCCGGCGCTGTCCTGCTACTGTAGAGAACTGGAGTTCCTTAGTCCTTGTCACAGAGGAGGTGTTATGATAGAGATAAGAACTATTATTTTATATAAATACAGATAAGCTTCCACGTCACAGATAAAGAAACTGCGAAGAGGGATTTAGTCACGTTCCCGAGGGAACACCTGCTATAAAACTAAGAGAAGAGAGGCCGTGGTTCTGGGGCTTCTCAGGGTCCTGTGCTGACAGCTGGGGGGGGATTTAAGGGTGAGTTCCAGGGTGGGGTTACCCACCTGTGGTTTCCACCGACCTGCTGCCACAGAACCGGGGTGCATGCAACAGGGAGAAATGTGCCCAGGACTCCCCACTCCCCACTCCACACTTCTGCTAGGAACTTGGCCAGGCTGGCAGCCCTCACCAAAGTCCCCACATCCACAGCCCTTGATGACACCTGCCCTTTTCTCACCTCAAGGAACATGTCCCTGTTTCCAAGAAACGCCAAGAGCATGGCCAGAGAGCTGGGCAGGAGAGGGGAGCTGGTGCCTGTCAACAACCTAAACAATGCCTGGCACCCTCTCCCCTTCTGCCTGGTGAGGGAGAAACACACTTGCCGCCCCTGGTCTTGGGACACCCCCTCATCCCCACAGACTTCTCCCTCATGGATGTGCTGGAGGCCCGCTCCCCTGGGCTGGGTACTTTCAGGCAGGGCTGGTGGGTGGCAGAACAGAAGGGCCTGCAGGGCAGCTGGCCACAAAGATGGCTGGGAAGGCTGACACTCTCCACCCAGGCACATCCAGAGCACAGCCCACCCCCACCCTGCCCCCGGACACCCATATTCTGTGTGGGGAGAGATGAACTGATTCCTTCCACCTCTCCCCAGTTATATGATAAGTAATGATAATAATAATTTCAAACAATAGTAATGGTGAACATGGATTAAGTACTTGCTGTGTGCTGGGGACCATGTTGGCAACACCTCAGTTAATCCTTGCAAGAAGACGCTGTCATTCCTCCGTCCCCTTTTCTACACAGGGAAACTGAGGCTCTAAGAGTCAGTGGCTTGCCCAGGAGCACACCCAACCAATAAGTGGTGGAGGCCAAACTAGGACCTGGGGCTCAGCCTTAGCTACATGCAGCCATGCCTCCCTCACTGCCCTCTCTCCCCACAGAGGTGAGCCAGAGTGAACCCATCCACACCCAGGGGATGGTGACAGGGGCCATGAGCACGAGCCCCAGGCTGCAGGGGAAGGCAACCGCTGTACAGACCCTCAGAGTTCCCCTCACACCTGGGAGACTCTGGTGGAGAAGAGGTGAGAGTCAGGCAGGTCAGCCCAGCAGGCTAGGCTCCCTCGGCTGAGGGGTCTTTGGGCAGGGTCCCCAGGCTGGAGTAGGGGGTAGGGGGCAGAGGACAGGAGAGAAAAGGCAAGGCTCCTGCCTGCTCAAGGCCTCAAGGGAAGCCTCAAAGAGTGGGCTGGGCTGGGGGGCAGGGGGGAGGCACTAATCCCAGGGGCCCAGGGAAGGGAGGGCAGGTGGTGAGAAGGGACTTAGATCAAGTCAGAGATCTCCACCCAGATGTTTTCAGGGCCAGAAAAAGAAACAGAAATGTGGTCACTATGGATTTTGAGACCACAGGGAGTGTGGAGGACTGGCCTCCAACACTGGCCACTCCTCAGTGGCCACCGGCTATTGTCAGGCAGGACTGTGAACTCGGTGGCACCATTTCTCAAAGTTAGAAATCAAGGTTTTCGTGTGAAACCTACCAACTTTAACATGAGCAAAAACACATGGGCCAAACAACATATGCCTTTTGTCCAGTTTAACTTGCAGAAAGCTGGATTGTGGCCTCTGATCCAGACATTTCACACCTGGCAGAAGAGAGTTGTCTGAGCCTTCCCTGTGTGTTCCGTTTCCAATCACCCACAACTGACGGCTAACTAGCAGTCCCCAAGTCCCGGCCAGCCGCACCCCGGGAGCCCTAGTCCCCGGAGCCCTGGCAGAGGCCCCTACTCCCAGCTCTGCCTCCTCCTGTCCCCTTGCCCCCTCAGCTCACCCCCTTGCAGGAGACTGAAGTCTCCCAGGCCCCCGATTCTCAGGGAGCAGCACAGTCAGGAGAGGGAGAGCTGCACTGGTGACGGAGACCTGGGAGGCCTTGGAGACTGGGGAGGCCCCAGAGACCACACGCCAGAGCCTCAGCAAAGCGGGCCACCCAAGGCAGCAGCCTGTCCTCAGGCCGGGCTGTCTGAAGGTGGAGGTGTGCCCTGGGAGTGCGGGGGCTCTGCGGGTGCTGAGAGCCACTGAAGAGCCCAGGCCCCCAGCCCTGCCAAATAGCTGCCCCGCTAAAGACCACCCCCACCTAAACATGGATGGAATTCCTGGCACTTGTGCTGTGATTCTCAACTCTGACTGCATTTTGGAATCACCTAGAAAGGTGTTTTGGTTTTGTTATTTTAAAATACCAATGCTGGGGTGCTGCCCCCCAGCCTCCACACCGCCCCCAGCCCAGTCCAGTTTTCTGGACTCCTGGAATGGAACCCAGTCGGTGGTAGTTTTTCACTCTCCCGGGTGATTCTGTGTCCTTGGTTTCACAGTGTAGAGTCTTGCACCAGCTTTGGAACCAGGGGATCCTGGGTACAAACCCCGCTCTGTCCCTGGCTAGCTGGTGGCCTTGGCAAGTCACTTGACCCCATGGGTCCGACTCCCCTCGTCTGTGAAGCCGGGCTGCAGAGTCAGGCTGAGGGTTAAGCCGTGATGAGAGAGGAGTCTGGCTGTGCTGGTGCAGCCACTCGGCTTTCCTCCCACTGCCTCCCAGGCCCCGCTCTCCTACTCACCAGCTCTCTTTTTCCACCACTGGGCATCTGTGGGCCTCCGGTCCCCACTGTGCTGCAGGAAGCCCACCTCGGCACACAACCAACAAGTGGCAGCGCTGCAGTCCACCTGCTCCCATCCAGTTCCAACACCCACGTGTTCCGTGAAGCCGGGGAAACCGCCACGCCACCTCTGAACCCAGCAGATAGCTGGCCTTCTAATTAGGGGTTATTTGAGCAGATGTTAAGATACTCAGACTCGTCCTGCCTGTCAGTTATGGGAAGGACAGGAGGCAATGTAAGGGGCGGTGGGGAGCAGCTGTGGATCAGGGAATCATGTGGGGGTTAAATATTCAGTCCCTTACCAGGTGGAGTCTGCAGGCGCGTCACAGGTTTGGCTCCTGTGTGAGGAGGCTGTCCTTCCCCATCTATCTGAGGTCTCAGCTTTCCTAGGGCACAGGACTTTCCCTGGGAAAACCAGGACAGTTAGTCACCCTAGCAGAGAGTGATGGGAAGCCCAAAGTGACAGTGGCTCTAGATAAGAGAAGGATTTCTCTGTTACGTAGAGTCTAGATTCGGAGCCTCATAACTGCAGGGGCAGGTCATGGTGTTCAGAGACCGGGCTCTTTCCATTCTCTCACTGTGCCCCCCTCTCTATGGCTTCCACCTCATGGTCCAAGATGGCTAGTTCCATTTATCATGGCCACGTTCCAGCAGGCAGGAGGGAGAGAAGGACTTGCACAGACCACTTCTGTTTGTACCCCACTAGCCAGAACTTGGCCAGGCGACCCCATCTAGCTGCAAGGGAAGGTGACTTCCGTGGTTTTTATTCAGGACAGCTTTGTGCCATGCAAACAAGCGGGAGTTCTGTTATGTTGCTTTTAAATAGCACATTTTTGGGGGGAGTGATAGCCCTGCCGCCACCATGCCCCAGCTTCCAGGAGGCCTGCCCCTCCCATGGCTTCCCCTCTGCACCAGCTTCCACCTGTCCAGGCCGTGTGGAGGTCACCTGTCCACAGTACCCCTGACTCCAGCTGCACTTTCCCCAGAGCGGGCACTCCAAACTCTGGACAAGTTCGACGAGGCGAAGTGAAGCCTGTTTCTTTATTATGGGACTTTTGGGGAGCTTTTATTATTGTGCTAATGTACACTGCTGTGACCCCAGAATGCCTTAGGTTTTTTCCTAGAAATATCTCCTGTGCAAAATGCTGCTCTTGCCATGTCTGAGTGTCCCCCCTCCTGCCTTTGGATTTTCTCCTCTCCGACCTTGGCAACCCTACCCTGGTCAAGGGGCACCCTTGCAGGCCCTCCTCCTGTGTTTTTCCCCACCCACTACTCCACTCTGCCCCCGAGACCCTTCCAGCAGGTCCTAGAATCCTGGGTGGATGTGATGTTCTGTTCTCCCTTCCTCCCTGCTAGCTCCAGGGCCACAGGCACAGTGACCATCCCACAGGGCACCGTCATGGCCTACAGGGTGCTGCAGCAGGTGACCGAGGGGCAAGCGGAGGCCGGAGGCGCAGGAGCAGCGAGGACAGGACTTGCTCTGGGAGGGCTGGGAGAGGGGCAGGGGCTACTTCCCGACCGCCCCTCCCCTGCAACTGGAGCGGGCCCTGGACACAGGGATGCTGGGACCGCTGGGCAGCCCTGGCGGCTTCACTCTGAGCACCCTCCAGGGTCCCTCCAGCAGCCTGTCACCCTTGGAAGGCAGGACCGTCCTCTGCATTCTTGGAGCCCTGCTGGCTAAGAGGGGTGCATGTTGGGCTGGGGTCGCGAGGAAAAGAGCCGTGAGGCACAAGAGCCTCCAGAGGCCCCTGCCCCACCACCCTGCACAGCCGCAGCCCCACAGCTTCTCTCTGTTCCGTCTGGGAGACCTTCTCAGCGGGGTCTGCGCTCCAGATGGCCCCAGCCATTCCCACTCACCCCTGATTCCCGGTGCAAGCAGGGGCCACAGCGGGTAGCGTGGAAAAGCACAGCAGCCGTGTTCTCACTCTGCTTGTGTTTTACATGACGATAAGCGGGCTCACCTTGCAGGAGGCTCCATGCCTCCTTCAAGAGGATTTCCTGAGCCCCCTCTGGGTGCCACCAAGGTGCAGGGGGAGCAAACGGAGGCGTCTGCCCTCCTCTTTCAGTCTCTAGTGGGGACAGACTGTCACACCTACAGAGACAGGGAGAATTGCTGGCTGAACGGCTGAGAGTCTAACAGGGGACCCGGTGGACAATCCAGGACGGGCGGGGGGGCTCCAGGAAGGCTGGGGACAGGGTGCCTGCAGGGTGGCGATGTGGGCGGAGCAGTGGGGCAGTGAGAGGACTGAGGGTTTGAAGACTGGGCCAGGCTGCTCGGTGGTCCCCCTTGGGAAGTTGGGGCCTTCCTTTCCCAGAATCTTTTCCTGCACAGTTCTGGGTGAGAAGAGAGGGATGAGCATAAGGTTTGGGAGCCAGGAGGGAGGCAGCAGCCATTCATCTTCGAAGGCTCCGTGGCAGGCAGGTTTGGTGACAGCCTGGGGCAAAGGTGCCCAGCAGGGTGCATGTGTCCGGTGCTTCCTCTGACTATTAGCACTGCTGACAAGCAGGACCCCGACCACATCACCAGACGCAGAAGCCACAGTTCCCCCACAGGCCTGTCCACACACTCCCTCTTCGCGATCCCCTTGCCACTCATCTCTGCATCTCTCCTTCTTGCTTCCCTACTCTAGCCATGGTGCTCTGCATGCTGTGGTTACTTGAGCAAATCAGACCTGCTCCTACCTCAGGGCCTTTGCCCTCGCTGTTCCTTCTGCCTAGAATGCTCTTCCCCCAGATACCCACAAGGCTAATTGTATTTGCTTATCATCGATCTCCCCCTACCAGAAATATAAGTTCCCAAGAAAGCAAGAGTTCCTACTGTCTGTATTACTCATATGCCTGCTCCCTGAACACGTGTCTGCACATAGTAGGTGTCCTAGAACCATTCCTGTGCGTGGAAAGGAGAATGGGGTGCAGAGAAGCCCAGCCAGGGCCGGGCCTGCCGCAGGTGGCTGGAAGGATGCTGTTGCTCAAGGGTGGAGCCCCATATTTGGGGTCAAGCCAACCGGGGTTCCCATCCTAGTTCTGCCACTAACAGGATGAGGAGCCACAATTATTCTGGTTAATAACCACTTCCTGGTTAATAAATGTCCTGGTTAATAAAGCCGTTGGGAGCAGATGGCCTAACATAAGGGAAAGCCCTCTGTGAAGTGGAGCCCACCCTACACCCCTAACAGATTGTGTTTTAGGGAAACCAAGGGGGCAGGAGGGGAGGAAACTTCCTCAAGACCGCTCAGCACTTCCAGGGCAGGCACAGGGTCCACCTTCCAGAACTTTTTCAGCAAAGATGTCCTCAAAGGTACCTGGTGGGGCCGTTCCCCACTTTTGGGGCTCCAGTATACCAGCCCTTCCCCCATGGGTTACCAGGGCCCACGGGGAGAGACACAGGTACCTCACACCCTTAGTTGCCCTCAACCTGCATCTCAACAGCGCTGAGTGACGCCCGGCCTCACCTGCTGGCCTGCCCTGCAAAGAGGGATCCTGCCTCAGCAGCTGGAGTTGGTGCGAGCCTCGGGGGGAGGGCGTTGGGAGGACATCAGGGGAAACGGCCCGAGGGGTTTGCTGGGGATCCAGCCCCAAGCCCCTTGGCCCAGCCCTCACCCATGGGAGGAGCATGCCCTGGCGCTGACCTCCAAGCGCCCAGGCCTGTGCACCCTCTGTTGGGTGGGCCCCAGGCAGTCAGTCATGCACAGGTGTATTCCCTGATTATGTGGAACCCCTACCTTGTGCCAGGCCCTTTGCTAGGGCCTGAGACTGCAAAGGTAAAAGTCCCGCCCTCAGAGTCTGGGCAAGGGCATGCACAAACAGGAAGTTACAGACAGGGCCTGGTATAGCTCACGCAGTGGCTACAGGGGTGCTGAGAAAAGGGAGGTATTTCCTGGAGAGGCGACAACTCTGCACAGTTCCTGACTTAATGGGCGGGAATATAGGCACTGGGCATCCAGGCAGGAAGGTACCTGCAGAGGCTGGGAGGCACTGCCGAGTGTAAGAAACCACTGACTCCAGCCGCGCAGGAAGGGCTGGGGTGCACTGCTAGGACCATCTGCCAGAAGGCAGCAAGGCCTCAAGCAGAGGCCCCAGGTCCCATCCTGAGAGTGGGCTCCACGGATCCACGGACTGGCAGACGTGTCGTTCGTGCTGGGAGGTTCCTTGTAGGTGATGAGCATCTTAGAGTGAAACTTGATTGGATGGCGGAAACAGCCTTCTCCCTGCCCCCAGTCCCCTCGTCCCAGCAAAGTCAGGATCCGGCCCTGCCCCTGAGGCTGGTGGGGGGCTGTGGGCTGGGGCTGCAGCCGCCCAGCCACCGAGTCATCTGCGACCCTGACATGGTTCCACGGCTCTCTGCACCCTACTGGTCCATCACGAGCCCACGCTGCTGGCCAGCCACAGCCTTGCGACCCTCTAGGCTGAGAAGGGCCCCGCATCCTCCCCTGGGGTTCGAGCTGTCCTGACCCCAGGGAGCTGCGGGAGGGCCAGGACTCAGCTGTCTCTCTGGGGCCGCAGGTGATCATGGGGCTCCGCCAGGACTGGCTCATGAGCCCTCTTCCATCCCTGTCAGGACTGGTCTCCAGACGTGGGTCACCCATCCCGCCACCCAGATCGGGGACTGCGGATACCTGTAGGCTTAGGGTCCCACCTTGGATGAAGATTCTTCCTTAAGCAGCAAAAGAAGCTGGTTCCAGAGCAGCCTGGGCTCCGTCCTCTGCCCCACCACTGGCAGCCCTGTGGCTCTGGGCACGACACTCCCCTCTCTGTGCTTCTGTCCCTGTAAATTACCCCTTGTAAAACCAGGAGCATAAGTTTGCAATGATGACTTACAAGTTGCACATAAAGTGCTCAGAACAGTGCCTGGCAGTCAGCTATTGCTGCATGCGTTGATGTTGTTAATAACAGTACCACCACTTTGGTGGAAGCTGCAGACCTTTGCCCAGGTTAAGCCAGGACTAGTCTCCCCTTCATCTCGGCCCCCTGCAGCTCTCCTTCTGCCTCTGTTTTCCCATGCCTGGCATGAGAGAGCTGGGTCACATCACTCACATGTGGCCCAGCTGCCCCCCTCTCAGGGGTTCTCTGGGCCACACCAGCTGGGCTGCAGGCCCGGGAGCTGGGCCAGGCTCTTTCCATAATCTTGTTTCTGGTTGTGGAGACTTGCTGATCACTTGAACATTTTCCCAGAGCAGCCACTGGATTTGTTTCATGACAGGAAGCATTTCTGGTAAAACTCACAATACCGTGTGTGTGTGTGTGTGTGTGTGTGTGTGCATGTGTCATGAACAGGGAGCAGGGGCTGAGCCTGAGGACATGACACAATACCCTGTGTGTGTGTGTGTGTGTGTGTGTGTGTGTGTGTGTGTGTGTTGAACAGGGAGCAGGGGCTGAGCCTGAGGACATGCAGTGGCCAGGGGGCACTCCTCGGGCAGACAGACCACCTGGTTTGCCCACTCAGCAGGATGGCATTCCATGTTCTTTTCTGTTGCTAAAACTTATCTAACAGTCACAGCAATTGTCATTGTAAAAAAATAAAAGGTTCCTAAATGTATGAAGAACAGTTTAATCTCCCTTAACACCACTCCCCAGAAATAAGCAGTATTATTGACATTTTGGTATGTATCTTTTCCATCTTTTTTCCATGCATTCGTGTAAAAATTATCTTGCAGAAGAAAATTGGTTATATATTTATAGTTTTGTAAACTTGATGTTTTTAATGCACTACGTTGTGTGCATGTCAGTAAACACTGTCTGCAACATGAGAAGTTAGGTTTTAGGCAAGCGGATCTTAACAGACCTTACTTACCCCAAACCCTGGAAAGCTCTGGTCTGGAAACTGCACTAGGTCATACTGCCACCAAATTTCGGCCCCTTCCATTTTCTCTGACACGGGCTCCTCCTTGTGGGGGAAGCAAGAACATAGCCACTGTCCCACTCCCTTGCCACAGCTGCCTGGCCTATCAAATTAATCAAGTCTCTCTCTGCACGTTGGTCTGGGCCCACCATGATTTGATCAAGAAGGTGGACAGCCGCAGGTAATTTAAAAGGGATTCACTGTTTACTCACACATCTTAAAGGACATTAAACGATCTGTGTACACACACGGTCTACATTAAAATCCTCTCTCCTTTCCCACCCCTCACCTCCAGCACATCGGCTCCTCCAGCTACCCCTCCACTGACTTCTTCGCCCCTGGCCTCCCCCTCCATCTCCTTCCTTCTCCTCAGCACCTGCCCCTCTCTGAACTTCATTGCACAGACTGGCCAGTCGTCTCTCCCTCCCAGCAAGAATCTTCCCTTCTGCAGGGGAGGGAATGGAGGTCTGATGAACATAACAATAAATGTTCCATAACACATACATTTTTTTTTGGTATCATTAATCTACAATTACATGAAGAACATTATGTTTACTAGGCTCCCCCCTTCACCAAGTACCCCCCACATACCCCTTCACAGTCACTGTCCATCAGCGTAGTAAGATGCTGTAGAATCACTGCTTCTCTTCTCTGTGTTGCCCATCCCTCCCCGTGACCCCCACACACTATACATGCTAATCATAATGCCCTCTCTCTTTTTCCCCGCCCTTGTCCCTCCCTTCCCACCCATCCTCCCCAGTCCCTTTCCCTTTGGTAACTGTTAGTCCCTTCTTAGGGTCTGTGAGTCTGCTGCTGTTTTGCTCCTTCAGTTTTTTCTTTGTTCTTATACTCCACAGATGAGTGAAATCATTTGGTACTTGTCTTTCTCTGCCTGGCTTATTTCAATAATACCCTCTAGCTCCATCCATGTTGTTGCAAATGGTAGGATTTGTTTTTTTCTTAACACATACATTTTTAAGCTCAACTTTCTTGAAAAGTAACTTTTGCCTGAAATTAGAGGGGATAATGGGAATCAACAATGTACCAATGAAATTAAAATAATTCTAGAAAGTGGTGTTCTATCACCATCTAAGACGGAGAATAATAAGGCAATAGAGCAGAGGCTCTGGAACCAATAGATTTGGACTGAACAGCGGCTCTGTCAGGGACTGTGTGATCTTAGGCAAGTTTCTTAACCGCTCTGAACTTGTTTTCTCATTTGTAAACTGGGGTTAATATCTCCAGGTGTTTGTGCCCCTAAAAGGCATGCTCACTGCAGGTACAATTTCAACATTTCCAGAAATTCTCACCTGGTCTTAGCGCCTCCCCATATCAATAGGGGTTTCCAAGGGGTGGAGAGAAATAGCCATCTTCATATCAATACGTAATTACAGGGTGGATCGAAGGCCTGTTTGGACAGGAGGGGTTGGGTGGGGGCCGGGGTCCCTCTTTGCAGCCGGGGTCGGAGGAGACTCGAGCAGAAGTGGCTGACTGCTTGTAAGCAATAAACGGATTCCTCCACTTTATTTCTCCCTTTGACTGATTTTGGTTTCAAAGTTATTTTGCCCCGGGCTGGGAACATATTTCCCCCCCGCGGAGTTACACTCACATGCAGGGGCCCCTCAATGAAGATCAGTTTCCTCCCGTCGCAGCACCCCTACAGAGCCCACCCCAGGGGTGCTCACGGAGGGCCCGGGTCTAGAACCCCCCCTTCAGCAGCCAAGTCAGCCTCCCGGCCCGTCAGCATCGGGACCGCAGAGGCGACCTCGGGGCCTCGGGGGAAGCCGGCCCGGCGCGGGGGCACCTCCGCTGTCCCGTCGCCCTCCCGGCCGCCCCTTCGCACGTGTCCCCGAGCTCACGGCTCGGCCTGGAAGCCTGCGGCTCCTGGAGGCGTGCGGTGCGGCGCGGGGTACAGGTACAGACGGGGTGACGGTGGCCCCGGGCGCCGGAGAGCCGCCGAGGAGCAGGGAGCCTGCCCCTCGTAGCCTTGCCGCAGGAAGGCGCCCCTCCCCGGCCCCGCGGCCCCGCCGGGACCCCGCTGCGCCCCCTCCGGCACCGCGCGCCCGGCCCGCCTGCGTGCCGGCGGCGCCCCTTCAAGACACGCCCAGCGCGCCCACTTCTCCCGCCCGTCTCACTTGTCCCTGCCGGACCCGCCCGCTAGGGTGAACCTCACCGAGTAGACGGCGCCCCGCCCCGCTCAGCCCCCGGGTCTCGGAACCACAGCCAGTCCTCGGTTTCCCTACGTGGCCGCGTGCGCCCCGGACTCCGCTGTTCCCCAGCGGCTCCCCTGCCGGCCTCTACGCTGGCGCTCAGCTGTTTGGGGCGCCTTCCCCCCACAGCCCCTGCTGCTAGCTGCCTTCCCCCTTTCAGTCGTGGCTCACGCGTTATCTTCTCAGTGACAGCTACTCTTTTCCACCCGATTAAATCGTAAAACGCGCCCCCACCGGTGCCCCCAGTCTGCCATTATTTTCCCACAGCCCTTAGCATTGTCTACTGTACTATACAGTAGTTGAAGTCAGTTTAGAGTTGGTTATATTTGGGCAAAGTCTATATATTTTGAAATACGTGCTTATAAAATAGGGATTATTTTGTAAGAATATATGCAATGTTTGTTGCAATCTCAAATGGAACCAGAATGGCATTCCAAGTCAAAAGATCTAGATTTGAGCACAAATGCTAATTATCCTGATAACAAATATAAAATATTTGGAACAATCTTAAAGCCAGTGGCATAAACCTTTATTCTAAGGACAGACATTATGTAGAGAAATCAGATTGGCAGGTGAGAAGGTATCGATCTAGCTGTTCTTTGCTTATCTGACTGGCAAATATTGGACCTGAAATGAAATCCATTTCCGGGCAAGAGAGATGGCTCATTTTATCAAACCGCCTGCAGCACCGTACTTCTGTCTCACTAGGTTCTCAAATAAACCTGCTCTTGTAACTAGAGGAGGAGTCAGCAAACTTCCTGTCAAGGGCCAGATAGTAAATATTTTAGCTTCTGAGGGCCATATGGCCTCTGTCACAGGAATTGTAGTTGGCTGCTGCAGAGCAAAGGTAGCCAAAAATAGTATGTAAACCAATGAGCGAGGCCATGTTCCAATAAAATTCTATTCACGGACACTGGAATTTGAATTTCATATGCTTCACACATGCTATATTCTTCTGATTATATTCAACTTTTTAAAAATGTAAAAACTATTCTTATTCTCAGTCTGTACAAAAACAGGTGGTGGGCAGACTGGCCCACAGACCAGTTTGCTGATCCCTACTCTAGAGTTAGAGAACCTTCTACTTATTCTCTAATATGCAGAGGGCCAACTGTGCCAACTGCAAAGGCCACAGAGGTATTTATCTATTCCTGCACATTGTTTTGTTTATATCCATTCATGCAACTCAAGCATTCACTTGGTGCCTACTCAAATCCAGGGACTAGGCAAGATCCTTGGGCCACTGAAGTAAAATTACACATGGTCTTCTCTCAAACTCTCAGTGTTAGCGAAGACAAGTGCAGTTCAATCTTGGGGTGCTTGATGAGACACTTGTGTTAGACTCCTGAGGCTGCCCTAACAAACGACCACCCCCTAGCTGGTTTAAAACAACAGGAATGTATTCCCTCACAGTCCTCAAAGTCAGAAGTCGGGATCCGACTGTTAGCAGGATCGGTTCCTCCGGAAAAGCTGAGCAGCTTGGGGCTGCTGGCAATTCCTGGTTCCTCGACTTGCAGGTAGGGCCCACTCTAATCCAGAATGGTATCATCTCTAGATCCTTAATTTCATCTGCAAATACCTTCTTCTAAAAAATTTCACATTTTCAGGTCCTGGGTGGACCTATCTTGTCAGGGGGCCACTATTAACCCATTACAATTCTCTCTGAAGGTGCTTAGAAGGGCCATTATCCTGAAGGTTACACGAAGGAGTGACACCAGCTGGTCCGTGAAAGATGGGAGTTGCCGTTCATCATATGGCCGTGAGGGAGGCAGAGGGTGATGGGCTCAGGGACCAGCCAGACCAGAGTCATGGAAGTGACACTGCATGCAACTACCTCAACAGCCAGTAGTTGAGCCTGGCTGGAGAGCAGGGCATGAAGTGCGACAGCATGAGGGGCAGACCAGAGAGGTCAGCGGGAATTCCATCCTGAAGGGCTGTGGGCCTCACGACCTGGCACTGTTAAGCCAGATGGTTCTGATGGAAGCCTCTGGGATTCCCTTTCACAGTTAACCTTTTTAATGGCATCATAGCTCAGATATTTTCATTAACCACCAGCATGGTTGGTTTGGACCAGACAACCTTTAGGCAGCTTCTCCCAATCAGGACATTTAGAGTTCGTGATTAAGGTTTCACGATCTTAAAATACCAAACATGCTAGTTTTCTACCACTAGTAAGATCACGGCCTTTCATTTCTCCCGGGCAGTCCCTCTTATACTCAGTCTCCTCCCAGTATTTAAGAGCTGTTCTTTCTTCCACATTATGCTTCATGTTGCTACCACCCTCCCACTCTTGGGAACTGCAGATGAGGCAGGGGTATAGTTTCCCTTTTGTTCCTTCATCCATGCAAGAGTAAATCCAAAATAAAAGTTCAATTAATGACAAGATCACTGGTCTTACTGCATTTAGCTAAGTTAAAAGCAATTAAAACTGTGCACATAGACAATAATGAACAAAAAACACTATTAAGACCTAGCCCTCCCCTAAAAGATGGAGATGTTATGTAAATATATGTGCATTCCATAAAATACACACAGAGAGCTTTAGAAGCCTAAAACCAAAACATCAGTAAACGAGGCCACACTTAGAAAAATGAAAGCTGATTTTTATTTTATCAACAGCCATTCTTTAAACATGAACATGCATACGTAATACTCTACGCACACATCACAGTTTTTAACGTTAGTTAATAAAGGTTAAACACACAACATACATCCTTACAAAAAAAGTCAAAATGCAAACTTAAAACTTTAAACAGAAGTCTTACTAATTTAAAAAAAGTTTGTGTTGGGTACCATTTGTACAACACAGTTAATTTAAACATTTTCATTTTGGCTGCACATGAAAAAAGCGGCAGTAGAAAATAAAGTAATTGAGGGTTTTAAATAGCAGAGTAGGCAGTTTTGCCATGCAGGAGAAGCAATATTAAATATTAGTTTTCAAAAAAAATCCACATTTAAAAATATTTAGTTCAAGTCACAGAATTTTTCTCAGTAGAGACCCCAACGCAATGCATGATTAGCTGCCTTAGATGGCCTTTTGAAAGGACAACCTCCCTTCAGAGTATGACTTTACTGATTTTGGCACAGAAAAGAAGTCTTAAGAACATGAACATGATTAAAAAAGAGGGAAGAGGAACAGAGGAAAGAAATAAAAAGCAAGAGTAGATGAGAGAGTAATTGCAATCACTAAAAACTGTGCATTCTCAGTCACTGCTGAATACTGTCTTCTGTCTAGAGCAGGCGCCTACTCCACAACTGTTATTGCAGCATGGATTTAATCTGCTTGGAGGTAGTCTCATCATTCAAATGTTTTGTTGTGTACCTGAAAGTGAGAAAAACCCACAAAAACATTAATACGAGAGAAGTTTAAAAAGCCTTTATCTGCACTGCGTTCTTTAATTATCAAAAGATGGGTGACTGGTCAGGCAAATCTCTCACAAAATTGTGCCTTTTCATTCCCGCCTTCACCCTGGTCAGGTTCTGCGAGCTTACCCTCTCCCCACCACCTTTACGTGGAATACCCAACAGCTGCTGAACTTACTTCGCTCTCCCTTGCTGAAATGACCTGGTTGCATTCTAAAGTAAGCAAAGCTGTAACTTCTCCCTCGGAGGAAAATAACTGTTGTCCCATCCCAGGGGTTGGCAAATTATGGCCTGTGGGCCAAATCCAACCCACCATGTGTTTTTGTATCGCCTGTGTATGAGCTAAGCATATTTTTAGTTTTAAATGGTTGCGGGGGGGTTGGAGTCAAAAGAAGAATAGTATTTCATGTTAATGTGGAAATCATATAAAACTCAAACTTCAGTGTTTATATAAAAAGTTTTACTGGAACACACTCATACTGATTCATTTATATACTGTCTATGGTTACCTTCCTGCTAAAATGGCAGAGCTGAGCAGCTGTGACAGAGAGCGTGTAGCCCTTTGCTTACTGTCTGCCCTTCACAGGGAAGTTTGCCAACCCTGTTCTCGTCTGCTGTTTAAGACAGCTCAGCTTCTACAGTTGTCACATTCCAAAATGTTTCAATTCTCCAAGTGCCTTATTTCCAGGTAGATGTGTTTTGCTATAAACAAGTAAATATAAATTAAGAATCATGAAGAATGATTATTATTTTATAAGAAAATTCACCACAGGATAACTTTAATAGCAGAAATTTAATAACCAAGCCTACAATGTGTGAGGCACTGTTCCAGGAGCTTACAACCTAACAAAGGAAGAAAGATGTAATATGCTATACTACAGAAGGGTATTCTAGGTATTTGTACTTAGGAGCATGGAAGGACAGTACTAGATGGGGCCTTACAGGCTGGGCGAGACCAGGTCACACGGACACTGTAGGCCACAGTGATGAGTCTGGAGATTATTCTAAATGCAACGAAAGCCAGCGGAGGATATTAAGCAGGGGAGTGATGTGTTTTTTCATTTATATTTTCAAAGGATCACGCTGGCTGTTGAGGCCAAACTGTAGGGAGATGGAGCGACAGAGGGACCAACCAGAGGGTATGGGATCTACATGAGACAAGAGCAAGGCTTGGGCAAGATTAACAGCAATGGAAGTAGCTGCTCAATGCTTGAGTATGGGATATGTTTTGGAGGTAATTCAGACAGAATTTAATGCTGGACAGGTTCATCTGGTTTACAACAATTTCACATATAATCTTTGAGGGATGTATCATTTCAAGCAGGTACACACAGATAGTCTTTCTGTGTTAAAGGAATTTAAGCTCAATTCTTAAGTTCAAGTCAATTTAAAAACTGAAGAAAGTCTCTGAACTAAAGTAAATCCTTAGAGAGGTAAAGACAAACATATGCTTCTAAGTACCTGATATTCTCTACAATTTTATGTCAAAGTCACTTCCAAATTGCCTCATATGACTGAGCAGAAATCAGAGTGCCTGGCACACACCAGGTGCTCAATTACTATTTGTGGAAGGAAGACAAGAAGGTGAGCAGCCAGACTGGAAAGAAAGGTCCATAAAGGAATACTTACACTAAGCAGCAGGGGATGTAGTAAACACTTAACCTTTCTGCTTAATTTCCTAAGTGCAGATGAAGTACATATGGACACACATAATCCTACTGATGTCAGGAGATAAAAATTTTCAACATCTGTCTCCATTTTCCCCCCCTTTCCTTTATACAACTGGATGATGGAAAGAGCCAAGTAACATGCCCAACACAGTTTCTACCACAGTAGCTGACAGTATGAACACTCAGCAGGAGACCGTGGCATTCCAAGAGCTGTGCCCGCTCTCCTCTCTACCCAGACCCAAGGGCTCGCTTCAGTGGGATGTGCCCATGGCCTCCAACAGTTCTCAGACCTTTCCCTGGGAGGGCCAATCGAGAGGCCTATGGCGCCACAGTTTCTTATCAACAAAAGACCAAAAACAGCTAACATAGGTGAAAATAATTTATGAACATGTATGGCACTCTCTTACTTTGTGCACAAAACATACTCTTTTTCCAACTGCATATGACTTTCTACTGAAGAAATGCAGCTTTTATCTTTACTCTTCAACTGAATGAAAGCAGCAATGAATTATCTAGCACTAAACCTTAACTCCTAGCTTTAGCTCGCTCACTCTCTCTTATGATCAAAGGCACTCAGTTCCATTTCTCCACTGGTTAAATGTAGACATGACTTGTAATGCTTTCTCATAATCACACGCTGTAAGTTGGAGGGACCATATAATTACTGTAGAAAAGCATTCAAAATAAACAATGTGTGTGCACACGTGCGTGCATATGCACGCAATTACACTCCTATTTAAAATTTTCTGGTTATTAACTGTTGGTTCTAAGGAAAACAACAGTGAGCATCTCTAGTAAAGGAGTAACTCAAAAAAAAATAATTTCATGGAAGTGTGCTCCATTTTGTAGAGGTGTAAATAATAATCAACAATTGCAGAACACTTGTGGGATTACAAAATGCTTTTTTAACAATAGCTCCTTTGCTCTGAGTGAAGCATATTATGAGCCAGGTTGATTTAGTTTGGGCAGTGTTTCTCAAAGTGTCAGATCATCTGTATCAGCTACCATGTTTACTTATAAAAAGAGGTGCCTGAGACCACCCCAGAGCTAATGCAAAAGCTCTCTGGAGATGGTGACCTGAGAATCTGCATTTTTTATATCCATTCAGGTGATTCCAAAGTACACCAAAGTTCAATCCCATAGTAAACCTAAGACTCAATGGTGTAGCATCAAACACATGAGATTTCAAGAATGAAATCCTAAATTTGAAAATAAATTCCTACTCTTATTGGCTATATGATCTATCTGTAATTCTCTTAAGAGCTTAAGGTAACTCTTCTGTACAATGGAGACACCCCAGCACCCAATATCCACGACCTACCTCACAGAGCAGTGGTAAACATTAAATGATACATATGAACCTACATTGTAAACTTACAGAGACATAAAAATGTCACTAACTATAACCACTACCACAAACCTCAAGAATACTGTTTAACATCACAAAACTTCCCAGGTGAAAAAAAATGAATCAGACAAAGAATATGCTTGCTCACTATGAATAAAAATGGTCTGAGTGATCTCTGTAGTAAACTTTATTTTCTAATTTCCATCACAGATTTGAGAAGAAAACTTAAAACTGGCAGTGGCTCTTGCCTCAGTGGTGCTTCTCTTCCCCTCTCCCTCCAGCACAGAGGGAGACTTCAGGGCTGTCACTCATCACCACTCTGCCCAACGTGGGCCTAATTCTAGAGTAAGAGAGACTGACCTACCTTTAACCTCTGAAAAATAAAAGCAAGCTCTGAGTTTTTAAATTAATATTATGAAGCAGAGTCCATTCAAGATAAAGAAATAAGAAATAATACTTAACCTCCTAGACAAGCCTCAATTATCTCTTACTTTTCAAAAAGGATTTCCTGTCACCTGTTGGCTTTAGAAAATCTAGCCAATCTGAAAGAAAAGGGCTTTGCAGGAAAATCAGGCTGATTGGGACAAGGGGAGTCTTCAGAGAGGAATCCACTAGAAAAGTTCATAATACCATAAATATTGGGGAAATCAATGAAGTTTGCATTGTAAAAAATTCCAGAGTAAAAAACTAAAACCTATGGTTTCTGATAGGCTAGTGGCTGAAATAGTTTGACATTATAAGAATGCTTTATTATGTTTCTTAATCAGAGTCTTTCTGATAATCACTTGGAATACTTTTATCAGGTGGTCACTACTTATAGAATGCTTTTCATAGTCCTAATAAATCATATGATGGTCCCCCTCAGCTGAAAAGACAGCTAGGTTTTGCTGCATTATATACCAAGTGTTGACTAAGTATTCAAGAAGAGTAACTATACTGCTTTTGCTCATAAAACATGTGGTGAATATCATACTGAACTAGAAATCAATGATGACCTGTGACCTCAAAAAGTCACTATATTAGTATTTCTGTACTCACATATTTTTTGTGTTTAAACACAAAATAATCAAGTAATGAGTCAGTCACCTTTTATCTTAGGGAAATTATACTACCAATTAAATCTCTGTGGTCAAGATGCTATAAAATGCTAAAATTTTTATTTAAAAATATTCCAGCATTCTTTGGAGCTTCAGTAGTTAACTCAAGTAGGTCTAAGTTGAGAAAAGACATCAAATAATGACTGGCTGATTCATTTCCATTATAAGAAACAGTAAGAAAAAAATGTAAGAAATATAAAAATTTAATAGAGATCTATAATTGTGAACACAGCACCATAATTACACTGTATTAAGGGAAAAGAGCTACTTTGTAAAACAGTTTGTGTAGCACTATTTGGTAAAAAAAAATCTATTACATAGAGCTATGACTACAAGCACAAACACTCTGGGAGGAAAAAGGTGGCTTATTTCAAAACTGTGTGACACCCTCCTTTTTAAACTTCCTGTGTTTACTGAATTTTATTTACAATTAGCATGCATTAACTTTCATTAATAAATAAATAGCAACACTCCTTCAAGAAGAGCCAAAAAAAAAAAAAACAAGCCAAAATCTCTAGCAAAGTAATTAGGCTGTTACGGTTTGTACACACACACACACACACACACACACGTTATGAAAGTATTATAACCAATATTGGAAAGAAATGTCACCAATAAGCAAAATGAGTTCTTCACATTTCTAACTATAACACTTATATTCAGATCCTTTGTGCTATTCACATTTTGAAACATTTTCTTTATACATATGTACATGTACATATACACACCTGAGAGCATTTAGAAGACCTTCTACACTATTAGGAGGTTGGTCCTTAAGAACTTTGATACAACCTTTCATCTAAGGAGAAAAGGAAACAGAAAAGGTAAAAAAAAAAGTTTTTTCATATAGCTTTCATTTTCAAAATAGTAATACTTAAACTACCACCACAACTATGGATCTCATGAGACATTACATACTAGAAAGGTCAAAATAATTATTCGTAGAATGGGAGAAAAAAAAATCTACCCAAGTGTTATTATTTTCAGTTTGCCAGCCAAATAGAAGCACCGCTGGTGTGGTGGTGAGTGAAATGAGAAAGCTAAGCATCGGCAAGGGAAGCCTTCCTGGAAAGGTGGTGAGCAGCCTTTTCAAGGACAGAGTGGACACGCTGGCGAGGAAAAAGAGGAGCTTTACAGGGAGAGCAACACCATAACAAAAATAATAAAGTTCATCACTTTATTATTATGTGCAGGGCTAAAACAGTTCGCACAGGGAGTTCACAGAGGGCCTTGAAAGCCCCAAGGACTCATCTGGAACTGATGGGGCCGGCCCAGGGACTTGGTGCAGGCTACTAAAAAGGGAAACAACCCAGCAAAAGCAGTAGGTAAGGAAGATTAGCCTGATTACTGTGAAAAAACAGAGCACAGCAGAACACCACAGGCTGTGGGAGCCATGGAGATGTGGGTTCAAATCCCACCCTACCATTCACCAGCAATTCTACCTGCTAATTTCCCTGTATTTTAGTTTCTCTATTAGTACAGAGGAGACAGCACTTGCATCCTAGGAGTACCTGCAGAGTTAAGTGGGAGAACAAATGGAATATCCCTGGGACACGGCAGTTACTCAGTTAATGTTAATTGGTTTTACTTTACACAGGATAGACATGAAGGCAGGAAGACTGGCTCATCAGTTAGACATGAACTAGCTGTGACAGGGACACTGGGGGACAGCACTCATCAGGCCCTGGTCACAACTCCAATGAACCATATGTGAAAGGGTGAGGAGAGAAATTACATTAACAGAGAAACCAGGAAACTATATAATACAAACTTCTGTACAAGAGACAAGCAAAGTAGAAACCCAGGTTATAGCCACAACTATTACGACTGAGGAGAGTAGGGAATCTATGCAGTCCTCAGCTTTTTTCATTGGAGCACCTTTACTGACTTTTTACATATATTTAGAAATAAATATTTTGTCTGAAATGGCCTTTGGCCAAAGGAATGAAAGGACACAATTTTGAAATTTTCTTATGCCTGATTATCTATTTGTATTGCTATACAGGCAGAAGGACCACTTGGAATGTGTGAGGTTTCTCTACAAGGAGATGCTCTGAAGACTGTCATCCTCCAACCCTTCCATGGTACCTGGATGCAGGCTCCATGGGAGGCAGCCAGAGAGCTGAGGAGGCAGAAACCCACCACGACCACAAACTACAAACTGAGCCCTGTGACAGAGTGCAGCCGGGCAGCTTTTTAAATAAAAGCCTATGGTTTCCACTTATGGAAACTGTTGGGAATTACATAAAATAATATAACTTACGTCAATTTTTGAAGTTTTGGCAAATGCTCCCACTGGATGCACATGGTCATAGAGGATTATGACGCCCACCATTACCCTCAAGCAGAACGACACTGTCTCTTCATTTGTAAATCTGCTTCTGTATTCCCTGGAGGTAGAAAAGGTATGATGGACGAGGCACACCACAAATAATGAGCTGATTCAACTCTCAGTTGAGGCTGAAAGAAGTACCCTGTCGATCTCTGAAAGGGACGGTAGCCTTATGCACCCCAGCCCCACAAGAATTCCAGAGAAACGGGGTGGGAGCAATGATTAGCACTCAACATATCCTCACCGTGCGTGCGCCCTCCTTGGTATATTACCGCTTCTGCGTGGCGGAGATCGGACAATTTTAGAGAAATCAAAGTAGCCCTGAAGTAAAAGTTTGGGGATAGGCACTTTATGAAGGCTGTAACCATCAATATGATGAAAAAGCCACTAGCTTAATACAGCATTATGTTTGCTATTTAGGTGCTAACTTAACCAAACATTTTCATCATTGTATTATTGGATTTCCATTTTACTAAAACTCGATCATATTCTTCTCTCATTTGGGAAAAGGAAATAGAACTTTTGTCTACAGAGAAGGCAGCATGGCACAGAAGAGTGCAGACCAGGAAGGAAACACCCAGGCCCGTGTACGGGGTAGGCCACTGTGCACGAGACCCTTCACTTCCAGGCCCTCCTATACAAAGAATGAGGACGGCGATGACGCTGGTGGTGATGAAGATGAATAGTTGCCCTCCTACTTCATCAGGCTTTCCAGTAAGATGATGTGCATTCTAGTGCTTTGGAAAATAAAAAACTCCATAAAAACAGAAGTTTTCTAGTAAAACCATGTATTATTCAGGAATCCAGGAGGGATTCTTCCTGCATGCTATCAGGAAAATCCAGCCAGGAAACACATGGTTACAGCATAAATGGTTTGAGAAAAAGGAGAACGCAGAAGAGAATTTAAGTTGGTGTTAGTTAAAAAAAAAAAAGAAGAGTGCAAACTAATCCTGAGAGCAAGGGATAAGCAGAACAGCGCTAGCCTTCCAGGAAAAAGGCAAGGTTCCTTACTGACAAGGGAGAGAATATCTGAGAAGCCTTCAAGCCTGTCCCCCACCCCCAAAGCCCCACCAACTCCCCACTCTGAAGTCTCAGCCCAACTGGCCTGAGGCACCTACGACCAATTGTGCTTCATACTTAACCACAAGTTACACTAAGCTGCCAAGCTAGCTTAAGTCTGTTCACACAGTAACACTGGGTACCTAGGATACACAGGATTCCCCCACCTTCCAAATGCAGTATGTTCCTATCTGGACAACTATTTCAACAAGATTGTTAAAGTAAAAAGATCGGCTCATACTCACGGTGTCTCAAGCATGACTCTGCACACACTAGCCATGGTGCTTAGACAATCTGTGGTATTTTCTATTGGTAAATTTTTATTCTGTAAAATATATGGAGAAAAAAAAAGTAAAAGTGGTAAGTAGCTAAGTATAACTTAAAACATGAAACATTAGTAACTTTAAAATTTGGTTCCTATTCCCAATTTTGAAAAAAATGTACTGTCCTACACTCCAGGGATACAGCTATGAACAAGCTGTCAAGGCCCTGCTCTCCTGAGAGCTGCTGACATTCGGGCTCAGAGAAACAACCACAAGAGGCAGGGCCTCATAGGCCGGGAGTGTGTGGGCATCATCCTAAGGGTACTGGGAAGGCACTGGAAACATTTTAAACAGAGGACAGGAATGTGGTTTTAAGACTATTGCTAGGCTGCTCTTTGGAGAAAGGACTATAGTGGAGGGAAGAGCAGAATAAACAAGAACAGGAGGACATGAATGCAGCATTCTGGGTGGGCTGACCTAGAAGGGAGCAAAGAGGGGTTAAGTTTTCAGATTCAGGGTATATTTTGGAGGGAGAGCCAATAAGACTGTCTGATGGAGGAGATATAGGAGGTGAAATAAAGAAAGGAATTCAAGGTGATAACCCCTAAGTCACTTGCTTGGATAGTGGTACTACAAATTAAGACAGGAAAGACTAGGGAAAGGGCAGAGCTGGGAGGAAAATATGAAGACTTAGGTCTGGCCATGACATCGCTGAGGTGTCAACTGTACACCCAAAGGGAGACTGCAGACAGGCGTACTCACGTGGGCCTCAGGGGAAGCGCAGGACTCCGTGTGTCCTTAGGGAGCCTGGCAGCTTGGAGAAGGTTTTTAAAGTCACAGGACTTGCTGTGATCATCGTGTCTGCAGGTAGGAAGAAGGTAACTTCCTGGGGAACGCTTACCTCAGATACAAATTTCGTTGTGGCATCACTTAAGGTTTTCAGCATTGGGGTTGCTTCAGCATAAAACAGTGACATTCGATTTGCCAATTCATTATTTACTTCATTTTCTCCTTCTGCCTGGGTGATGATAAGAGCACTTGATATCAGTCAATAAGTTATTAAAATGTGGTACCATTTAAACAAGGACCTAGACAGAGTGCCTGTCTCATTAATGCCTGCTTAATTAATCTTATAAATACCCTTTATATATTAGACCCTCAAGTGCATAATATTTAAATATTCTTTAAAAACAGAAGGATTAAAAATGACACTAAGCAGTTTTTTAAAAGATTAACCTCTTTAAAAGTACTTTAAACAATTTTAAAAACCTCTGATGGGCTGCCTACTGAAATGCAGGACTGCTCTAAATGCTACAGAGGATGCAGAGATAACTATGATACTGCACCCCACCTCCATCAGGAACCACCAGCACCAACACAGCTGCCCCAAGAAGATGCTAAGAGGTGATGATAGAAAAGGGGCTGAGAGACTAAGTTAGACTGGAAAGAAACTACAGAGGACTCAGAGAAGAGCCAGGCTTTTGCAGGTGATGATGGGCAGGTACACAAGTACTCCAACCAGTTGCGGAGAAGAGCATGCTTTCAAATGACTGGGCAGAGTATAATTCACCATAATCAGTGTAGTAAGAGACTAGTGAATGACAAGCCTGGGAAGAAAGGCTGCAGGCGGACTGTGGAGTGCCTTAACTCTAGCTTTCTTCTTCTGAAGGCAGTGGAGAGCCACGTAACAGTGTCAGAAGAAAGAAATGACAAGTCAATTTTCTAAAGAAAGTTAACTGATGATAGTAGGCAGATTATACCAAAAATGAGAAAGACTGTGGGCCAGGAAATAAGTCCTGATGCCCTAGAAGGACTGACAAAAAGAGACTGGGATTTACCTCTAATTACTGAGAGTGAAAGACAGTTCAAAGATGACTTTAATGTCTTTGGCCTTTGTGATGGCAGGATGGCTGTAATAGAGGACTAGGTGTTTTGCTTTTATTTTACACGGTGGGTATGAAAAACAGATGATAAGGTCAGCCTCACAGCAGGAATTGATCTATGAAAAACAAAAGTGAGGCAAATAACAGATGCTTCATGGAAGAGAAATCTTGGTCTAAACCAGGGCCTGTCTTAGAGCAACAACTAAATAAAAGTATTTATCAATGGCAAAATAGAAGAACACTCTCATTTGGTATTTTTTAAACTTCTACGCCACTTACCACTCCTTACAAATTCACATAGCATTCCTTTATTAAACTATCTGCTTGAGGCTAGGGCAGATCCCAGAAATTTCTCTGTTTCAAACCAATAAGCACAATGTAAGCCCTCAAAACACCTAGAGAAAAGGATATTTTCTTCATATTTAAGGTTTATTGTTATTTGACTCCATGGAGGTAGAAAAGGGCATTAAACAGCTTAAGACAAAGAGACGACAAAAGGCTAACAAGCCTAAAAAACCACATGAGATGCCATGCCAGCCAAGGAAGAGGCACAGAAGCCGAAGAGGCACATCAGCCATGGAAGTGCTCAACTCTGTGCCTCCCTTTCCCCCTCTTGCCAGTGTTAGCGTTCCTCCAACCCAGGCCAATTTCTCTACAGGATTCTTCCACTCTGAGAATATTAGGACAAACACTCATAATCACTAACTCACAGAATTTTTGTGCAGTTAAAATGAGAATGCATGGAGGAATTTTATAAGCTTCAATGTTATATAGACAAAAAGCGATTTTATCGAAGTAGTCAAAAGAATTTAAGGGACTAAGTGGAAAAACAGGTAAGCACCATATGGTTTGCTACATTTTGCTTGTTTTCCCCCCGACAGCTGTGGTTGCCCATACTTACAAACTTTATTACTAGCTTTAACTTTATGTGAATCAATGATGAATGAATGGACAAATAAAAGAACAGAGTGAACCAAATAAGAGCTGAGCTATTATTACCAGCCCCTAATTCAAAACATTCACTTACTGGAACATTATTAATCCTCATACGACTCAATGTTCTTCTATAATAGCTGAAATCATTCTGTATGGCAGGATTTGTCATCTAAAGAAGACATTTAAGAAAGAAAAATATATTATGTACTAAGTTATAGTATAAACATTAAGTGAAAATAGGTAACGTTTCCCTAATTTGTAAAACCATCTTAAGAACTGGTATTATCTAAGATAGCTTTTTGTACTTCTTGTTACTGAAATCATGTACCACTGTATTCACTGTATTTTGTTACTGAGATACATGTTACTGAATATATAAAACCGTGTAGACTGTTTTTTTAGTGATGATCAGTATACTTCCCTTTTTCTTTTCAAAAATGTCAGGTAATATACTAAAAGTGGTTTACCAAAGAACAATATTACCAGGTAAACAAAAACAAGAAGGAATGTAAGATCATTTTATTTTATTACAACAAAACGATGTATAAATTGTCAACAGAGCAATCTTCAAACACACCAAAGTTTTATATACAAATCCTGTGCCCTCAAAGTATGAATAAAAGAGGACTGTTTTCTGTGATGCAATCATAAAATGTTAGCGATGGGGACTGAGCTCTTTCATTGCCTAGACATGGTACCCGAGGCTCTGAAAAATCAAAGGACCTGCCTCATAGCTGATGACTGCGACAGAGCCTAAAGAGGAAGTCAGGTCTCCTGATATAAAGTTTAGTGCTCGTATCTACCAACAGGAGAGAGGAGGGGAGGGAGGGAAGGAGGAACAGCAGGTAGACAGAAAAAATTATTTTTACAACATTTTAATATAAAAGAATGTAGAAATGAACTGGGGATGAGCAGAAAAGATAAAAATCATCAGAAAATATCAACACTGTTCTTTCAAAGGCACTTTTTAAATGAAATCAATGGAGACTGACCATTAGGAAACTTGCTATCCGCTATGCACACATCAAAGGCACTCCTCCTAGTGTTCTCTGGAAGGCTCATGATCTTATAATCGGAGCCAGCAGAAAATCCTACCTTGAGCTCATCAAACCGGAGTGTGAAATGAAGAATTTCTGCAAATTGTTTAGCAAGAGCCTGCTCCCGCTCTAGATGCTGGGTAGGAGAATAAGGGGTACTGGTCAAGGCTCCCAGAAGACCTCTTAATGCTGCTTCTAAAGAAAAGATTGAAACATTATATCTCCCTGATATTTATTTAAAAGTGAACAATTTATAAATGTTATGATTTCAATTCTCACAAAAGTAAGGTCTCTTTAAAAGCCAGATTATCTAAATATCATCAATCAAAAGGAATACTGTTTAATACAACAAAAACCTTAAGAGGACTAATTCAATTTTATAATTCTGTAAAACCCAAATTCAAAATAATACAGATGTGAATTTTAATTAAATAGCAGGATCAAAGGAAAACTTTTATACTGTTTTCACCATTCTACAGTGTTGATTTTTATGAAATGGTAATTGTTACCTATAGCTGAGTAATGTCAATGGCATTATGCCCACATACTCAAATCTCTACATGCCTATGAATGAATTACCAACTTCTCATACTTTGAATAAGCTCTTATTTATAAACACAAACTGCTTTCTTTCAGCTACTAAAGGGAAGAAATACTTGACTTAATAATTTAAAATTTTTAATATTTTTAAAAATTTTAGTAATTTAAACAATTTTAATAAACTAAATAAAATGTTTAATAATTAGCTTCCTTAGTTTCTTAGAGCTTGGCATGTCAGGACCATGATACAAATATTCTAATTAATTACATATGTAAAATGGCCCCTTTGAAATAAGTGTTACTTTTGGAATGCCAGACTAATAAATACTGTGTTTAAAATAGAAATACTGGTTATTTCACATAAAAAAAAAATCAAAGAAATCAAACTAATTCAGTTACAGATTGCAAAATCAGAAGACAAAGCCAAAAACATATTCAGAGAAAAAGTAAAAGTTTACAGAGGTAGATGGATCTGACATTAGTAAATGTCAGATTAATAAACAAATAATTATTAATGATAATAGCTTTGTCAGATCATCAATCCTTGACACATCAAAGATACCAGCTCTACCATTTATGAAGACAGTTATGAATCAAGATCACCATCAACTATGACAAGCATTACAGATGGGTAAACTGAGTTTCAGAGTAGATCTCAAGGGTATAGCTGTAAAAGACCAGATGTCTCTGACACGACAGCCTTATTCTTTCCACTGTTAACACAAAATCTCTCAAATTTCAAAATATTCTACCTAGCCTTCTGTAACCTTATGAAATATTCATCTGATTACTACCAATAGTAGGCACTTCTAATGTGTCTTACCATGTGCCCTGTACTGGGCTAGACACTTCACACACATTATTTGTTGTCTACACAATGCCAGATGACACTTATTATCCTTTTTTTATAAAAGTCAGAAAACATACTGTCTACCACAAGTCAGGCACTGGGAAATCAGAGATGAAGGTAGACATTTGCCCTGTGCCCACATAGAGCCTGACTATACAGAGAGAAGAAAGTCAAAGATTACAGTTGTTATGTGAGTTTTTTTAAGAGAGTAACAGCACACTGAAGGTATAAAAAATGTGACCTCACCTAGTTGAGGGCTCAGGAAATGATTTCCCTAAAAAAGTGACATCTGGGCTGAGACTTGAGTGTACACTAAGGATTAAGTAAGAGTTTGCCAACAGACAGGGCAGGCAGCCAGATCCTGAGCTGAGAAGAGCACCACATAGCAGAGGAACTGCAAGGAGACCGGAAGACTCCACCAAGAAACAGGTGGAATCGAGAGCACAGGGAGTTCGCCAAGACCACAACAATGTGCACAGTTTGTGTGCCGTGTTAGAGATCCTGGCCTTGCCAGCCTGATGTCCCCAGGAAGACTATTCAAAAGCAAGGAAGGGATACCATCAGATTAGCATTCATAAAAGCTCCGTTTCTTTTGCCAGATGGAGAATGGATTGTAGGAGTATGTAGGCTTATAGAGGTTCAAAAATGGATGTGAAGATCAATTAAGAGAAAAATGTTTTTTGGCTATTTTGAAAAATGGTTTACTTCTCCCAAGATTCATTCCATGTTGTCTGTATTAATGAAATGGAAAGCAAAGTTTGAGAGATAAGAGAATAGGGAAAAACAAAAACTGAGAAAAAAATACTGTTGTAGGCTATTAAAGAAAAAAAGAAAACTGCATTTCCTAGATTTTATCAAGTTTCAGGGTTAATTTCAGCATTCCAAGTGGTCTACCTTTTGGGGGGATAGAAGATCCGCTCCCCCCCCAACCCCAAGGAGTATAGTCAGGTCATTTGACAGAGCTCGGACGGCCAGTGACCACAGTCAGAGTACTTCTGTCCATGAAAGGCTAAAGCCTTCAATGACAGATCTGCCAGGAAAGGACACCTCTTTGGGGACTGATATAAGACAGTCCTACTAGCCCACAATGTTCTGCATCAAGAGTGGAATCAGACAGAAGATGGCTTAGGTCTCTGGCTGAGTTGGAAAGAAAGGGAGGTCAAGTAAGAGAGGACGCAGGGATCGGTCTCTCTGATGACACTTCTAAAACAAAGCACGTGATTATGATTCTTAGAAAAAGTAGGGGACAAAGAAGAAATTAAGGGCTACTAAGCCCTAAATTCTGGAAGAAATTACTTCATTGACCAGTGCAGAAGTCAAAGCTATACAAGAAGGTTGTTAGGAAGAGACCAACTGGGAGAAATAATAGATAGATTAGGCCACAAGGTAGAATGACAGGGGAAACAACTGGATGCCTAAGAAGAGGAGGCCCTTGGGGAAAGCTACCTGTAGAGACAAGAGCCATTTACTCTCACCATTGTGATCCACCTACTATCCAACACCAGTCCTTGGATCCTCAGAAGACAACCCAAAGGATGTGGACTGTGGGAGACTTAAGATTGCCAAGAGACTTGACGATACTTGTTGTGGGCACTTAGGGATCTTCCGGATACACTTTGATAAATTCAGCCCAGTGAAAAGTAGTCAACATGTAGAATACATTCCCTCACTGTGATTCCCAGAGGTGGTCCCTGTAATAAGTCCCTGGCACAGGAACACTGAGGAGAGACTAAGTTTGTCTACTGTCTGGTCACACAATCTTCCCTCAGGTAGCTGCCTCACCTGGGAAGGCCTCAGACTGAAACGAAGTGCAGGTTACTTCCCAGGTTAAACCATCAGCAAAGCTCAGTATCTTCCAAATTAGTCTTGTGAACACTTCCCATTCCTATATAAATATGCAAACCAGCAGGGTACCAGGGTCCCTCTTCTGGACTACAGCCCACAGTAGGTATATCTAGAGTGCTCAGGTCAAGCAACCCTCTCCATGGGACTGCAAGATTCTGAAGGACCATGAGCATCTTGATAGTTATGTGGTACTCCACGTGCTGTGGTTATCCTCATCTCTGCTCAACAGTGAGGTAGGAAAAGAAGGGACAAGAGGTTTAGTGGATTTACAGCAGAGGCATCCACAGATTGGAGATCCAGATAGGATACTGAAGCTCAGAAAATATAAATGATGTAACCAAGATCACACAGCTCGTAGGTGGCAAACACCAGATTTTAAACATAGGCCATTATGCCTCCAAAGCCTAAAATCCATTATTATTGCTTCTCCTAAATACCCAACACATATTTAATATATCAGATGTTCATGTTCACTAATCCATCACTCACTCAACAAACAAAATATAAGAGGCCAAGATGAGCCTGAGTAGGCCCAAGCACCCTCTAAAGCAATTTAACTCCAAACATATCTAGGAATTAGCAGCACAAGAAAAACTCTACTATGTTGGAGTCAAGATAACCAAGATTAAAAGCCCTACGTTCTCGGAGCTTACAAAGCTACAGACTGAATGGCAAGTAGTGTGAAAGAACTGCTTGTCATGCTTGGGGAAATAAATTACTATTCTTATTTCTAGTAAGGGAAAGATCACTTATGCAAATACTCTCTCTAAACTATTATTTGTCTTTACATCTAAGTCTGTATTTCATCTAAGGAAAAATCGCAATTCTCTTATTTTTTTTTAAACCTTGGCATTTTTAAATAAATAGAACTTCAACTTTAAAACAGAGGCTGCGAACACAAATAGCTAAGGGAAAATCTAAAGGGAAAAGGAGAGCAAGACATAAAAAGTCAGGCAGCAATAGGGACCTATTACAAATGAGAAAGCACAAGCCCTAGCCAATGGGCACAACTGGTCTGCCACTTGACTGCAGCCAACTGAGATGCAAATGTATTAATCAATTGTTGCCTGAGCTACTGATTATTTCAAAGCACTGGAGACTAAAGAAAGCAACAAAACCCAAAACCCAAATAATCACCAATTTTTAAACTAAAAACTGATTAGGAATTTAAAAAATGATGTGGACCAAACAATTGGCATTTGAGGTCTAAATTTAGCTTATGAGCCCCAGTTAACTTCTAGCTTACAGCATGGTTTTCTTATCAAATTGCATGCATTTAGAACATGTAACATGTTTATCTGACTCACAAGTCAAGACTACATAAAAACATGTGTCAAGAAGTTAAATGTAAATGTTTCATACCTTTGACACGCATCTATCTTTCTTCCCCCATGTCCACCACTTCACAAAGCAAAGCCTTTCCAATTTATGTTTTCAGGTTATACAAGCAGCTAAATGGCTAAATCTTCCCTACTCTGCGTCTTCCTTCTCCAAGAAAGGGAATTCCAATTTTGCTTACTCAATTTATTGAAGGCACAATTCTGATCTCTGAATAACTTACCCATGCAAGGAAGAAAGCAGTGGTTTTTAATTCTTTTTGCTGTAATAACTCCCTAGGTAACTGTGGGTGTATCATTAGCTTCCTGTTTCTCATCTTGCATAGTTTTAGACACATGAACTGATCATAATCAGCAATGATTTTAAGGACACAAAAACCTGAATAACCAAGGGGCCTGAGGATCAGGTCCCACATATTAGAAAGGACCTGCTATAGAGCTAGAAAGAAATTCTACAAGTGGTTTCTCACACCTGGACCTCTTAGGATACAAAGAAATCAGGTATTTCCTTGTGGAAGTTACAGTTTGTTGAGGAAAATGTTTTAAATAAATTATTAAAGATCTGGGTTGATAGGAATGATAAAAAGATTATGCTGTAATCTTAAAGGCTAACAAGCTTGCTTTACCTATGTGACGTAACTTAACAATGTGAACATAAAATACGCTACATTATTTCCTGTGTCAGAATCAGTGTCTTTTTCACTAGGGAAGTCATAATTACAAAACTTTCAACTTACCTAACCTCTGAGAAAATTCGTAAAATTTCTTTAATTTGCCTACTAGTGGAACAACTGCACCCCATGCCTTCTCTTGCAACTTCTCATCCGTTGGATGCTGGATTGCCTTCAAAATCCAAAGAATAAAAATAGTTAGATCTTTTTAAAAATCACAATAGTATTATTTTTACATTATAATACAGGCTTCAGCAAATATAGGAAACAATGGTACAATCTACAGGATACAGAATAATGGACCCAGGAATGCTGAAAGCAGGCTTTCTCAATTGTATGGATACTTTAAACCTATTATAATACATCACTAATTACCCTGGCATTGAACATGGATATAACAGAGTTAAAAAATGACAAGATATGTGTTTGTCAAAAATATTATGCCTTGGTACTTATTAGAGCCACAAAAAGAAACCATTTGAATTGTTTCCAGTATCACACACAGGTTCTTAATAGTTCTTGTCAAAGATCACTTTAGTGGAATAAAAGGACACCAAAGAGTAAGGCAAAAAATGAAGATGACAACTCTAAGAACAGGCTAAGAAATTTCCAATAATTCAAATTGCAGGGTCCAAACTAGCTTTAAGACACCTACCAAACACCGGCCTAAATCAACCTGAAAAATGGAATTTAGAAATTGTCAGATACTTTTTCCCTCTAACTTAAATCCTGTTTTGCAATCAAATTTTCTCAAGCTTCCCTGAATAAGGTGAAAAATCAGTTTCAAATCTGAAAAGAATAAAATAAACCATAATCTAGGGACCCTAGAATATGAACATGAATATGCCTCTTTCTATGCCCAGCCTTTCAAACCACTAGGTAATAGAGGGCTACACCCAAAGAAATGTATCTTCTTGCTTTCATCTTCCTTTTGCTTATGGATGCCTTTCTTAATCCTTTATGGGACTTAATGCTTCTGTCAACAATCTTGTTTGTTTTCTCTAACAATCTTCAAACAAACTAAACACACCATGTGAAAGCTGAAATTCATAATCAAGGTGGGGGAGGCACGTATAAACATTATCAAGAGCTACTGACATGTTTAGATTTTCCCAAGGCACTAGCACACTGACTTCATCCACATAAAATTAAAAACAAGAAAGCAAAATAAAATTGAAAACAGATGGATTTCGATTAGGGTGTTCTGAATAAATTAGCTACAAACTAAATAAACGGGCTTATGTATGTATTATTTGCTCAATTTGTTTTATAATAATGACACTATTTTCAAATTTTCTTGACTTTTTATATACAATTTTTTAAAATGATGTTTAAACATAATAGAAATGAATACGATTTATGTGACTATCTAGAAATACTTTAATATTAAAGAAAACCTGGCATTATAACATGTAATAATCCTTATTTCACACTAATATGAATATGTCAAAGAAAGCCTGTGATAGTATCCAAATGTATATAAAAAAATCTTTTTAGCCCAGTCTCAGCAATGCTTTATATCAAGGAGTAAAAAATTATTTATTATTCAGGAAATAAGCAAATAAATAAAAATTAAAAATTTCTTCTCATAAGAAGCCTATTGTACTTTCCCTTTTTGCTTTTCATTTTTTAACTGAAGTATAGTTGATACACAATCTTATATTAGTTCAAGTGTTCAACACATTGATTCAGCAGTTACCCATATTACTAAATTCTCCCCCTACTAGTACAAGTACTATCTGTCAGCACAGGAAGATGTTACAGAATCACTGTCTTCTCCGTGCTATACTACTATCCTGTGACCAACCTACATTATGACTGGCAATTTCTATGCCCCTTTATCCCCCTCTAACCATCCCCATGGGAACCACCAGTCACTTCTCAGTGTCTCTGCATCTACTGCTGTTTTGTTCATTGCTTTGTTTTGTACACAGATTTCACAAGTAAGCGATATCATACGGCACTTTGTCTTTCTCCACCTGGCTTATTTCACTGAGCATAATACCCTCTAGATCCAACCATGTTTTTGCAAATGACAGGATTTCTTTTCTTTTTAATGACTGAATAATACTCCATTGCATATATGTACGACATCTTCTTTATCCATTCATCTATTTGATGGACACTTAGGTCAAGAAGCCTATTCAACTTTTCTGGCAAGGATCTAAAAACAATTTTCATAATATCAACTCTTTCTCATAATATAAAAATGCTCCAGCAAATGTCACCATTTCCACAACTGAGTAGAGTATTGCCCTGGCCTTGCCTTGCCTGGATTTAGAACTGAAGACACTGGCTGCGTTTTTATAACAATTTTACGGTTATAAAGTCAAACAATTTTGAACAATTTTATGGTCCTCCTTGTAATTGATTCCTTCTCCTTTCATATCAGTTTTCTGCTGTTAGATGAGGTTTTGGTACACTGCCCATTATAGCCGAACACACAAATGGCCCTCAGTAAATGTCAGCAGTGAGGTTGTCATGGAGCAGATATTAGAGCTCTCATTTTCAGAAATGGTATAACTGTTAGATGTATCAAAACATTAGTGGAAAGTTCTGATTTCCCTCTCGAGTGGTTTATCCCAAAGAATAAACTTTGTTTTTTTAACAGATCTATCTTCAGTCAAATTTTATTCTAATTTAGAGTCATGTTTAACAAAATGCTACTTAAGAAAAATACATATAATTCTACATCATTAGCATAGTAGTATGGTAAACTCTTGGTCTATGATCTATGTGTCAAGCATTGGGCTATATGGTCTTTATGTGGATCATTTAACTCTGGCCTCAAAACAACACTATAAATTGCTTCCACGTTGTTGCTAACATAAAGTAAGGTACCATAAAGGTTTTTACACTTATCTTCCTTTTGTATGACAGTCTTTTGGAGAATATTTTCTAAAATATAAGTATCCACTATAAGAGTACAAATAATTTTATAGATTTTATTTTACACACTGCCAAACTGACCTCCAAAAGACCCCATGTTATAATACCACTTGTATTAAGATCACCTGTTTCTTCATAAACGAAACAATATTGAGCTTTGAACAATTTATTAATGTATGTAGTAAAACTTGACAGTGATGCACATTAGTAAATCTGAACGCCTTCTCTATTGTCTGTGCTTTTTCATAATAAGATGATTGTTCTACTAGTCTTTTAAATCTTCATATTGACCATATTGAGTTATGGTAGTTATATCTGTTCTTTGTATATTTGCTATATATTCAGATTTTTTTACTTCCTTTCTTAATTTAAATCCTTCTATTCAGAAATCTTTAATGCTTATATAAAGTTAAACCCAAGCATCAATATACATTCCTCACTGAAAATTTCTTCAATTTATCCCCATCTACAGAAGACTTACCTGCTATTTCTATAAAAGTTTTCTAGCTTACCTATTTTATATCAACTTTATTTATTTCTCTATCAAATAGTTTAATTATGTGATTTTTGAGAAAAGTCTCTAAAGCCTGGTAAGCTGAATCTCTTACCACTGCTTTTTATTCTCCCATTGTATTTATTGTTCTCCAATGTTATTTTTCTATATAATCTTTCCTTTTTTTTTTTTTCTTTAACTTTGAGACATTTGTTCACTTTTCCACATGGCCAATCATGGAATACTAAGAGTGAATGATGATGTGGGTAGAGCTTCTATTCCCTCACAAAGACGACATCACGGAGTGACTCTGGCCCTACAGAGAACTTTGGTCACAGCATTAAAAGCTCCTGGTTTGACAGCCTCACAAGCCCTCTTTGAAATGACCTATCTATAGACTTTTCTATCATTTTGTGGTTTTGTAGAAGATTTCAACTACATTCAATTAAGTCAACATAAAGACTCTGGGGAAAACATTTCTATTGTAGTGAGCTTTCCCACACAGAAACAGGGTAACCCTTCCAACTTGGGGAGTTTTTTTAAAAAGTCCTAAAAGTTCTACTTAAAAAAAAAAAAAAAAAAGGTAATGGTCTTTGTCTCTATAGATAACAAGATGTTTTCTCCTTTACTGTTTTTGTAAACCAGTTGATAAGAACTGAATAATAAAAACAAACTTCAAAGAGATGTAATGATGTTAACACTAAAAAACAATTAAAAATAATTTGTAGTACTAATAATCAACATGGAGACACTACAAAACATTTTTACAACAACCTGTGCATTGGTGTGACCTATAGGGAAAGATTAATTTTTCAATTAGTTAATTAGGATCCTGCTTAATCATTTAAGTTTTCAACTTCCATAAATGTTTGATTTTTCAAAATATTTTAGAGAACCTGAATTTCACAAAAATGGTTACATGCCTTCATTCAACTAAAATCTTTAGGTTTCATTTAAACTAATGATACTAGCAAGATTTGTCTAAAACTCTTGTATTTATTTCTTCAGGAGTTACTACCTGCTTACTAAGCAGGTGCTTATAACATAGTAAGTAAGAAACCAGGTTTATTTTCCTCAAGCTGGAGGTACAGTGGTGGAGATATAAACAAGAAGTATCAATGGTTTTTTTAAAAAGTAATGGTTATCATAAAAGAAATGGGTGCAAAGGGCTAGGGCAGAAGAGTAAGGGGAAGGCAGTAGACTGCCAGGGATCTAAAGGAAAGACAAGAATTGAACGGGAGAAAGAAAAGGACAGGGCATATTCCAGATAAAACCAAAGGCAAGGCAGCGTGCGTGTGCAAGACATTCAGAGAATAAGCAGCCCCAGTGCAGGAGGTGAACTGAGTTCATGTCAGCTATGACTCCCCTCAGTTAATGATACTGCCAACTGCTAACCTAAACTGCAAACCACAGAGTCATTTTCCCCTTCTCCTGTATATTAAAGATCCACTCAATCACCCAAAACCTGCAGCCTCTCAGTTCAACACTGAATTGTCATCTTCTGGTACCTGCACTTATTAATTCTGCCTTCACTAGTACTCCGATCATCAGCAGCAGAATCAGGCTGAATATGGACTGTAAACCCAATACACTGATCCTTGAAAACTTTTCCACTACTAGTTACAGAGAAGAACAGGAGCTTCTGCTGTGTGATAAAATGAAGAATCAGGGCTTTGCCTTCAAGAAATGTGATAGTGAAAAAATGAGATACATGGTCAAGAGCTAGAGAGTTTTTGGGTTGTACAGGACACCTGAGTGTGTACATACACTGAGGGGAAGAAGTCAGTAAAAGAAAAAGACAGAAAAGGAAATTAGGAGAAAGAATAATTAAAAGAGTAAAAGTTCCAGAAGAGGATGGAGAACAGGTAGACAAGTTAGTCTTGCTAAGAAGTAGGAAAACAGCTTCTTCTAAAAAACAGAAGAAATAGGAAAAGAGAGGATGGAAACCTGGTTAAGTGTGGAGCCGGGGAGAAGTTGAGGGAGCCACACCAAACACCTGCTCTGTGATACAAAGTCATCAGACAGTGGAGGGAGGCGGCCACAGGATGACTTCAGCTCCTCCCTATGAAGCTTAGGTGGAGCAGAAAAAATAGACTGGCAGAACAAAGAAGCCGAAGAAAGTTATGCTCTCTCCTCCCCTAGATTAGTACCCCATGGATACTGTAAATTTTAGGTGTGGAGCAACCAAAAAAGTAAAATTTTCTTTAATATACATAAATTACACATTTACAGAACAGTTTTCCTTTTACCCTTGTATCATTGTAACCGCTTTTGAAATAATGCAAGTTATCTTCCTTTAAATATAATACTTAGTATGCTACATAATATTCTAAAGTGTGCAGAAAAAACAGAGATTAAAAAGAAGAGGAACATAATAAATTTTAGTTTACTGAAAAATGTATAAGCAGACTTTACCTCTCGTATTTCATGGCCAGCTCCTCTATATGATTGCAAGTCCTCCAAGATGCCTTCTGCATCTTTTAATACTACATTCACCTGATTATAAATTTCCTTCTCAGACTCTGTAGGTTGGGCATCTAAATAGCAGGAAAGCACAAAAAAGTTTACAATCACGATTTTTTTAGTATATGTATAGCTCTAAGCAATGAACAATCCAAATCTCTAATGATGACTGTTTTATTCAATGTTAACTTTGCACTTCTAAGAGAAGATTCCCCATAGGTCTACATTTAAATAACTAGCCTCAAGTTCTAAGTATCACAAAGAATCAAGAGAACATCAATTATTCCTATTTAATTAAGCTACAAATCATAACTCAGTATACTGAACAAATTTGAGAATTACAGTACAAAATTTAAATCATGAGTGTTAATAATCACGTTTACTCCTATATTCACCACGACCAGTAAAAGCATGAGTAATGATCTATTTTATTACAATGGATGAAAGGCCTAAATATATCCTGCTCATCTATGATCTAAGAATGAAACTATTTTCCTATAAAGTTCATATCAATGACTGAGTTTTATTATAAAAAATTAAACTGTTTTTAAAGAATAGTTTTAGATGCTCCCTTTTCTAGAGACTATTTTAAATTCTGTACCAATGAACTTCTCTGCTGATGAACAACAAGACTGATCCCTACGCAGAGGAGTTTGAATTATAAAAACTGCTGCAGAATTAATAAGGCTGCTGAAAAATAGATACTTCAAGCCACAACATTATCACTGAAATTTTTAAATACAGAGCAAAAACTGAGTTCCTATGTACTTGGGTTTCAGTGAGAGAAAAATGAAGGGGGGAAGTACCGTTAACAAAGCATGATCAGGAACACAAACAAACATACGGGCATTTGCGCCGCCTCTGGTATCAGCCACAGAACGTATGCTGATAGATGACTAAGTCTGGATTTCTCTCTGCTAGACTCAAGGTAACAGAAATCCTGTTTTTAATAACTTGGTCATTTGCTTCCCTAAGGATAAATCTTTTTTATATGATACATTTAATTTTTTTCTTGAAAACTGGGTACTCTGAGGAAACTGAGTTTTTCATAAATCTTTCCAAATAGACCACAGTCAACACTAGAGCATTAAGCGCTTAAGATAAACACTATGATTACCATAATGTTTTAGAGCAGAATTGTTCCGGCAGAATTCCACCATACTAAAATTTTCTCTTATGGCGGGTAGGGGAAACAGACCAAATTTGTAATATGAATCAAGGACATTCCTGATAAATCTTTTTGTTTACCAATCATACAAAACTAGTACCTAGACTTTGCTGAACCCATTTCACCTTCTCACAAATACACGATTTATCCCTTTCCTTAGAAAATTTAAAGAAACCTAGTTCACATATGAAACTAGGAGACCGGATGCCTAATAGCTGTAACTTTATTTTGCACGTGGGGCAAGTCATAATTCAATTCCACCTATTAAACCTGCCAACAAGTCAAAAACATACCACATATTTTTTAAAATCAGCAATTATGGTACCAGATTTTACTTTCAACATACTTAAAAACAGTACTACCGCAACAACAATAAAGTAATATTCACGTGCAAAGCCAACTTAAGAATTTGTTTTCTTATCTGTTCCTGTATTTTTCAAATTTCCTTTCAGGAATCATGTTTCTTAAAAAATGAAATTCTATGATAAAATAATTATATAAGAGGAGCCAAATGAAAAATTATAAAGACTCTGTATCTGATGCTATCAAGGTTTTACTAGGAGTAAATATTGATGCTGTAGTTAAATGTTTTTTAAAAACCAGGGAGTCATTTAGCACTAATATTTTTTCACATTTAACCAGACCATATTCTCCAAAGTAATAAGTTTGACACACACTAAAAAAAAGTGCACTTCATAACTTTTATACTTACACCAAATGCATAGAGAAAAATATTTTTACATGCATAAAACAGCAGTTTTATACTTTCTCACATGGAACTGTGAAACTACAGACATAACAGCAATAGTAGACACATATTGTAGTTTGAATTCATGAAGTGGGAATTCATGACAAAGGACAATATTTTGACTATACATATCAAAAGGTATTTGTGAAGTTTGAAAACACTGAACTATGTATTTTTTGGTGTGGTGACTGTTAACAGAAAAATGTGACACTGAGACTTACATACAAAAGAAACATTATCAAGAAGTTTTAAATAGACCTTGGAAGTGGTTCATAATTACTAAAAGTTTAGTAAGTACCAAGAAATTTAAAAATAAAGGAGAAGATTCCAGTTTCCCCTAAGGGGGGAAAAATACCCAGCACCACACTGATTAAACATTTTTTAACTGTCACAGGAAAGTCACATTTATAATTTTGAAAGCTGCTGAAGACTGCTGTAGAAATGAAGACAAACAGAAAAGAGCAGACAGGTAGGTAATAAGCACTACTTTACTGACAGCAAGTCATGCAGAAGGGTAAAATACTAGGGAGGAGGAAAGACTGTATAAATAAAACATTTTTTCAAAAAATGGTATTATATAGTGCAACCAAGACTTGTCACTTTGATTTTTCATAGCAAAGATGAAAACTGTGTTACTTGAAGAAAAATCTGCCACTAAGCCAGCTAAGAAAGACATGCATTTGACTGCAAAATAAAGTATCTACTACTGAGAGTAGGCATAGTGATTACTTATCAAGCTTAGTTTTAAAAGCTGTTCAAGGGAACTTAAAGCGTGTTTCAGTTGCTCTTACTGTTTGAGGGTAAAATTAGGTATTGTAGTAATTTCAAACCAGTTTCCTATAGAAAAGTCACTGAAAACAACAGCTGAAATTAAAGTTATGATACAAATGGAGGCAAAGATCAGTTACAAAAGGAAAAAAATTAAGTCACATAAAAATTGTAATTGTGATATGGGTCTTTCTGCTTTAATCTTGCATTTATTCGTTCAGTAAATATTTATGATTTATCTTCCTAAGTTTCACTGAGGCAGGGACTTCAATGTATAGTACATACCTCTGTACAGTATATAAACTCAGTACCTAGTAGATTTGCTATAATAAATATTTATTGAATTAATGAGGATGCAAGAGATATAAATATGCCTCCAGCAGGAGTTTAAGGAAGCTATCATATGTTTTTATCTCTGAACAAATATAATCCTACATCATTTTGGAAAATATAAGAAAATGACACCTGAATAAAGATATTTCAAAGTACAAGGCAAAAGCAATTGAAAATATGTTAAAAGGTAAAATGGAAAAATAAAGTTAGACTAAAAGAGTGGGTATCAGTATTTTTAAAAGATGGGAGGAGAACAGGTAACACAAAAGACACAAGAATTAGAGGAAATGTGACTAAATGGAAAGGCACTTTAACAAAGAATCAGAGAAATTAAGATATTATTTCTCATGTACAAATGACCACTATATTTATTCTCCTATTTTGGTCAGCCTGGAGGTAGGCAAATTAGGTTACACAGAACTTCTACCATTAACAAACCTCTATGCGAAAGTTGGGAAGGAACATTAAATAAATAAATAAAAAGTCCTCCCCATCCAAAACCGCAACTTAGTGAACTAACAGATACAGTAGTTACCCAGGCTAAAGATTTGTCACTAGAATGAGATAGAAATCAGGAGTATCATAAAACAAAAAATTCCAAGAATGAGAAGAGGCTATACAGGCCCCAATTCAGTGATTTTTAATATGCTTTCATTAGCATAACTGCTGTAAATTTTATGGGGCAATTCTGGACTTGTATCTTAACTGAACCATAACTTTTCAAATAAAATCTTATCATACAGGTATAATTCAAATATCCTTCTTCTAGTACCTCAAGAGCAGGTAACAGTATGTTCCACTGAACAAAGAATGTCAATTCATGCCTTACTTTGTACATGTTCCTTCTTTCTACAATGTTCTTCACTAAATGAGCCTCAAATATTCTAATTTACCTTCCACAACCTAACAGAAAGCCTTCCATGATGTCTAATCTACACACTGCTACATAAATCCTTATCTACACCCTGAATGAAACTACATAAAGGAAGTTATTAGTTTGCATTTCTATCCTACTAGACTGAGAACTCCTCAAAGGCAGAGTTTGTATCTGAATTACCTTTTCATTCCCAGCACCTACTGGCTGGCATACCGGGGGCAAGTCTAAATGTACAATGAAGAGACAAACAGTACGTGTGTGTGCTCATGTGTAAATTAAGGGAATAATGACTTACTTTAAAGATATAGGCTATACTTTGTAAACTACAGGATTCCATTAAATGTTTTAAATGTACTAGAATACTTCATTTGCATACAGCTTGATGCAAAATGCCAGTATATCTATCTGTATGAAATTATTTGTGTAGCTGCGCAACCATGGAGATACATTAGGCTAGATTTAACCAATGAGAATGATGGAATAGTAAAACTGCAGTACTTCGGTAACCTGAATATTTCTGTTCATTTAGAAATAAAGAATGAGTACTAAATAATTTATTTAATAAAAGAATATGGCTTTACTCTCAGTAATCGTAAGGAACTGGCAGAACAACTGTGTTGGGGGCAATTCTGAGTCTGGTGTAGAACAGTTTAAGAGAGGACCCATCTGATGGGCTAATAAGGTTACCGTAGTACCTAATAACACAGTAGCCTAAAGCTTTTACAAATGAGTATTTCCAAAAAGAAGACAAATGTGCAAATGGATGAAATGTTTCTTTCTTTCAAAAGAAAATGTATTTAAAAATCTAAATATGAAATAACGATGGGCAAACTCTGGCCTAGTATATAGTATGTTTACACTAAATTTCATTTACAGTATACCAGTGAGTGTCAAATCAAAAGTTCTACATTGACTGATGAATGCACAAACAGCATTTTAAAATTTGTATCTGCCTTTAAGAAGTTAACACTTAATATGTAGTTCTTCATCACTGGTTATTATTATTGTTGTCAGCAATTTTAACCTTTTTCTGTCATAAATTACCTATTTAAATTTTAAGGATAATGATCCAAATCCCCAGACTCAAAAACCAAGACCAAGTACTACAGTAAATTCATGCTCCTCACTTGACCACAACATAATGCTAGGTTTATAAAAAGACCAAGTGCCAAGTCTTGAACAAGATCTTGACTGTATCAAAGCCAAGATTCTGCAAACGTAAGGAAATTGAGACAAAGAGTAAAAAGGAGACAGAACAGCAGAAAAATATACAAGACCAAGTTTGAAACAGAATGCAAATGAACTAAAACGCAGCTCTAACATAAGTTGCCTCATCTGAAAAGATAATCTTCAAGACAGCGATCTGCTCAACATCCCCAAGCTGATTAAAATTCATGCTAAACATGCACTTAAAATAGCACTGTTAAATTGTTGAGAAGGGTCAAGACAACTAATATTCATTTAATAACATTTTCCCCTAAAAACCCAACAATTTAGTATGGTCCTGATATTGACATTATTATTCTTTGCTAGCCTATATATACACAGTACCCAAACTATAATAGAACATTTATAGGAACCTAATAAAAGTAGAAAATATCAGAGACCACAATTTATTCCATAAAATGGAGACAAGCTATAAATTAATGTGTTCATCTGAACTGTCCTGGTTTAAAGAAAACAATATATAAATTACTCATGAAATAAAATGAATTGTGTAATATCACATAAACTAAACTGAAGTTGATGGAAAATGCAGTGGTTCTGGGATTTAAGCGATTTGTTTAAAACCAGAAAAGGTCTTAAATTTTAAGTATTAAAAATCTGTTCAAATGTTTTTATCCCAGATAAAAATGCAAGGGATCACATGATTTAAAACCTAAAGGCTCTCTCTTCACCCTTTCCTAACAATTTTCTAATGATCAGTTAAAATAGCAACATTCACATTGAAACACCAATTAAATATCATTGTTCTTAATTTGACAACCAGACAAGCTAAAGCAACACTGACAGCCAAAAAAGCAAAAGCTTTTCAACATGCATGGGGATCAGTGACACTTACCTGCCACTCTCAGACCATATTACAATAGGTCATGCGACATGAAACAAACAGAAGGCAAATTACTCAAAGGTCTGTGAACCCATTATTTTTCTTTTTTATTTAGAGTTAAAAAAAAATGAAATCCTGAAATAAATACAAATGAGCTTAACTTTTCAAATCAATTATCCTGCAAAGATTAAATAATCAAGGTTCACACTTACCTTTTAATATTATGCCCAAATTACTGAGCTTTGAATGGCCTTCATGAACAGATTTGTATTTAAAATACTTCAAGAGGTACATAGAACAATTGAAACCTAGTCAATTTTTCTCAAGTGTAATAAAATTTCTCCAAATATTGCTTCTATTAATAAATCTTGAAGTAGCACTTGTTCTTTCCACCAAAAATTTTTTCATAAAAATGTTTGCATTAGAGAATCTCAAATGTTTTCATTGGAGATCTCAAAGTATAAATGTCCAACTAAGAGATAGGAATCACTTATAAAAATTCAAGCAAGAACATTTATCACAATTTAATCTAAAATTAAGACTTCACGTTCTAGAAGGCACCAGAAATTTTACTCAAACAATTCATAGCTCAGTCATGCAAAGCAGTTAAAAAGATGGCAAAGTGGAAACATTCATTGAGAGCAAGACAAACGCAGTCTACCGCAGGCAAAGAGAAATAGATATAAAATCATCTTCTCACTTTCAAAATCAAGGAAAAAATTTGGCCCCTGCTCAAGGTCTGTGCATGTCAAAACTTTAAGAAGATTCCCCATGTTAAGGTACCTGTCAAGACAAGAATGAGAAAAGAGAAAATATCCCTTTATAAAAAAGAACACATGATATATATATATAATTTTTTAAATAGTAACAGGGAAAATGTTCATTAGGCCATGAATTCGTCCTTCAGGTTACCCAGACTGTGCTCTGGCAAACAGCAAACCAGGTTCTCAAGGTGTTGATATGTAGGACCTAGAGGTGAAATGTGGTTTTCCTGTACAAATGGCACAACTGTTGCTCTAATTCTTCTTAAAATTCTCCCAAGACAAGTTTCATTTAGGGCCTTATAATGAAAAATTCTTTAAGTATTCCAATAGTGTTAGTATTCTGAAAAAAAAATTTCTGATCAAGAATTATTCACAAGTAATCTTGCTGAATATTGCACTGAAACAATTTATTTCAAAGCCAAATATTAAAAGAGTTTTGGCCACAGCTCACCTTTGCATTTCATCTCAAAAGAGCAGAATCTTAAACTTTCTTCCTGTATGCCATTAAAGCATGCATTTCTAACCAAATTTAGATTATTAATAAATCCGTGGAGGTTATTTAAGGTATTCTGATTCTGGATATGCAGCACAATTCCGGTTTTTATAAAATTATCATAGGATTATAAGCAAATGGACTGGTGGACACAGACACTAAGGCATACTATTAGAATTTCATCATAAGGCTACTTGCTTCATGGACTAATGAAAGGACAGCACTGGCTACAGACTCAACATGACTTTAGCAAATGAAAAACTAAATCATACATATGATGGTGATGTTTGCCTACAATTAAGAAAAAAATCATGCAAACTTTGTCTGATCCCCATATTTTATTAACAAATACTCTGGCTGGCCTTCACTGTGGTGTGAGTATAATTAATCTTTCACCTTTACCATTATGCACCAGCTGTGAAGGGCTAAAGAGACTTACTTTCAAAGTCCAAGAAAAAATGTGCTGCATTGTGGTCTATGTCCCTGGTTAGCACCTTAATGAGATTACCCATGCCAGCAAACCTAAAAATGAAAATGGCAACATCATTTAGTTCCAGTAAAAAAAAAATTTAAGCAGAGGCCTGGGATTTGGCAAAGGCTGGCTTGCTCTTAATTACCAACAGGTGCAGGTTTATATGCTTCTGGTATTAAAAATTTGGAACAACAAAAGCACATTTGGCTCTGAATTTATAGTTCTTGTCCCTTTTCCACATACCAAAAAAGTTACATAAATCAAGATTGGAAAAAATGAGTAAATTTTTACATACACTTTGTAATATTTACATTTGATTAACATCTATACTAATGTTACTCCGATAAAATGTTTGAGGCATATATTCTCAATTTACACTAATATCAAAAATAGACTCCTCAAGGAAGTAAATATTGAGACTATTATTTCTAAATAACAGAGATACTTCCCTTCTTGTAGAACAAAATCCTACTGGGAATACAAGGAAGATAGTATTCAAACCATATTTAACCATTAAAGATTAAAAGGAGTTATCAATCAATAACCCACTTAAAAAATTTTTACCACATATAAACCAACATTTCTTACATCAGATACACTCCTAGGATTAATCAAATGTTTTATTTTTTAACTCATAGATTGATTATTCAACAGCATCAACTATATACAACCATATGAATAACGTAACTTAGATGTTAACACAGCAAACAAGCAAAAAGGGAGCCAGCAATTATCACAACTTAGTAAATTTGCAGAGGGAAATGGTAAAAATAAGGCAGCGGCATAAATGCTGCCCAAGAATGTGCCATGACTCAGTGAGGATGAAGGTGGAAGGAGGTGTCAGGAACATATAGGAAAACCAGGTTCAGACATGGAGGTGGCAGTAATTATGGGGAAGGCAACTATGGTATCACAGACACTCTGCCCACTCCCTATCCTCAATCTCAATACTTTATCTCCAAATACGGACTGCTGGCAAATATAAATGAAACAAAACATAAAAGTAACAATATATTTACCAACAAAAGAAGACACCTTATTACTCACTCCCATTATAGGATGTCTGTTGTGAACAGAGTTAGCACTTTTGGCCACCTGTGTTGTCCCCCCTTCCTCCACCTACTCCCTGGGCAGTGGCATATGCTCATAACTTTAACCTTCCCAAAGAGGAAATAACAGTACATGTAGTATCTGGGTAGCCATTATTTGCTTGAGAGGTCAAAGTCTGATGGACTTGCCTTAGAAAATGTTAAAAGCAGTCTAACTTATCCACCAATTTGGTAAATGCTGAAGGATCCCCTTTCTTTTAAAAAAATATTCCCCCAACGTGAGTTAGCGACCTACCTTAATTTTTGATATTAAAATCCCTATTTACATAGATTTTGTACAATGTTTTGCATAGCTGGCTTGGCTGAAATTAAAAACTAAGAGAAATATTTCATCTTAATTATTTTATGCATTGTAAAAAGTTTAATAATACAAGCTTTTATATACAAGGAGAAATATATTTTTCCAGTCATCATATCCAAATATTACCTCAAAATGATTACTAAATTTATTCAATAGGTTTTTTAAAGGAACCATTTGAACACTTTACAGGTTTGATTTTTTAAAGCTTTCAAATACATAAAGAGTATCTGTTCCCAAACATATGTAAATTCTCTAACAAGACTGGAGACCTAAAGTACAGCTACCCAGTGGTATCAAAACTTCAAATAAATGGGAAATAAGCATGAGAAAGGACTGTAATTGTCTTTGCAGTACACGATTTTGTGTTAAGAGTTTAGTCTACAGAATCAAACAATTCCAAATCTAGTTTATTAGCTTATTAGCTGTTTGACCTTGAGGATGCTAGTTAACCTGAGACTTACTCTCTTCATCAGTAAAATATACATAATCACAGTAATTATTCTAAAGGATTACTACAAGAGTTCAATGAGATCAAGCACTGACTTAGCACAATGTCTGGCACACAGAAAGCATTCAATTAATGCTGGCCATTGTTAAAATTATAAGCCCCAAATCACAAAATAACTCTTTAAAAAATAATAATAGCTCTATTTCTTTTAAAACAAACCAGTCTTCAATTTATCAATGAATTGCAATGTTATAAATCAGAGTAAATCACAAATCACCATTTTTAGCCCTTTTTTCCCAAAAGTATTGCTGAAATGCTGTCCTAAAATTACTGCAATGAGACCACTACAGGAGGGAGGCAGATGGGAGAGATCAGATTTCCTTACCTTTTTTCTTTTAGGTGCACAGTCAGTCCTCAGGGAAATTACTGAAACTAGTGAAGTTTCTCTGCTCTGTTTTCCTACATCCCCTTTTGCAAACCTCTCCCACTAGTCAGTCCTTTTGAGGCAGCACAGTCTATACCCTCACCCTGTATCACACTTGGTCCTGACCTATTCACTCTCCACACATACTCAGACTTAGAGGCTCTTACCTCTTCACCCCAAACACAGACACAGTTTGAAATGGCAGGTTTCTCAACCTCAACACTGTTAACATTCAGGACTGGATGATTCTTTTGTTGAAGAAGACTGTCTCATATTATAGGATCTTTAGCAACGCCCTGGGCCTGCACACACTAGATAACCTAGTAGTGACCCACCACACAAGTGGTGACAACCAAAATTGATTCTTGATAATGTCCCCTCGGGGGTCAAAATGACCCCTGGTTAGGAACCACTAATGTGGTACAACTGCTGTCCAGTGCAGAAAGACCCCGTGGCATGCAGCACGATGCTGTTACAGGCAACTCATATCATGTATTCCTCTCTGAACAAAAGCTCATGGAATTTTTCAAAGATCTGAAAACAGTTTATTGTAATATTATCAGTTGTCCTTTTTTATTAGGATAAATGAAAAAATTAAAACCATATCCCTGTCTTGCATGATTTAACTCTTCAGCCAAATACAAAACAAACCAAAAAACCTCCCATCTCCTCATTGTGATTTATTTCAACAAATATGATACAGTGGCCAACTGTCAGCTCTGATAGGTGCCAGACTGCCTGGGTTCAAACCTCAGCTCTACCACTTCAAGCGCCATGACTTTCACCAAGTTTCTTCACTTCTCCATGCCTCAGTTTGTCACCATAAAATGCACATGACAATAATATCCACTGCAGAGGGTCCATAAAATCACTAAACAGGTGAATACAAGCAAAGCATTCAGTGCCATGCCTGGCAATCTGTTTGCTGCTATGGCTACGGCTGTCATTAGAGGAGCCTGACCGATGGAGAGGACCTGCCCCCTCCCTGTCGCAGAGCCAGTAGGACGTGAGGCTTCAGTGCGTGGCAGCCACGTTTCTTGCCAGAGAGAAAGTCAATCTGTCACAAAAGAACGAAGCTGACATGCAGTGGAGGGTCAGAGAAAATGCCCTCATGTCATTAATGTTTGATTCCATTTGTTCCCAAGTTCCAGATTCTGTTTCCCTGCTAGCCTTTCCTCTGGTTTTCTTTCCCCTAGTTTCTTTCAACCAATTTCCTTTTTGCCTGTTTAGCTGAGCTGGGTTTTTGTCATTGCATCTCAAAGACTTCTGACTAATAAGATTTCTAAGTTTCAGATGAACAGATAAATCTGATATGAAAGATACCAAAAGATATGAAGGATTTTTCAGATTATTATAAAATTTGGTCCAAAACATTACTGTTATATTTTAAAGGCACTATTTCAAAGTAAATAAGTATTATACTTTAGAATAATAAACTGTATTACATACAATCTGAATGAATGTAGGAAGAAAAGGCTAAACAATTCTATTTCAAGTTACTTTTTATTTTAATTCTTGGATATAAACATTATAATTACTAAATAAGCTAGAAAGAAATTTAATACATATTTAATGTAGAAACCAGATATAGTTTACTTCAAGTATCTGTAGTATTTCTGGTGAAATTTTGTGACTATGAGCTCTTATGTTACAATGTTACATGTTTGTTCCAAAGTCGGTGACTTGCCTGGAAAGGAGCACACTCTTCCTGGCTGGCAGTCTGTGGAACGTATTTTTGAGCTCACAAAGGGCACTGGATACATTAGACCACTTTCCCATTAAACATCTGAAAAGATGTTACTTTATTAGAATAATAGAAGCCAACAGAAACACAACTATACTCCATCGTTAATATACTATTTTCTCTCTCTTTCTAGAAAGTTCCTAAGAGATGCTGTTACTTCATTTACTCTTTTGAGTTCAGGGGTTTAATACTGTCTCATCTGCCCAGAATGCTAACCCCAAGAATTTCCACGTGACTGGCTTCTTTTCACTCTTCAGGCCTCATTGCACATTCCTTTTTTCAGAGGCTGTTGTCTGCCAACCTTATCCCTAGCAGCTGTACCCGTACCCCTTTACCTTCTATCACATCACTCAACTCCTTTCTTTACTGTACTTAACACAATCTGAATTACCCTATTTATTTAGTATCAGTTTTCTTCATGTACAGTTTAAAAACCTAGTAAATATTTCCGGGTAGCTGGCAAGAAAAAAAACTCATATTGACTGGCTTCCTTACAAATCAGATGATCTTAAACTTGGCAGTATTAACGTTTGAACCCTGTGAGCCTCTATTGTGGAAGGTGTCCTGTGCACGGTAAGATGTTCCGCAGTATCCCAGGCCTCTACCCACTAGACACCTGGTATCACCGCAGCACCCACCTGTGACAACCAAAAACATCTCCAGACACTGCCAAATAGCCCCCCAAACGGCCCCCAGCTAAGAACCACTAGGTTAACCGTTATGACCACCAACATGGAACACGGCCTCAGTTTAGCTCAGCCATCCTACTGACGATCTCCAGTCATCTAGTCTCCCACTCTGCCAGGTGACCATTCCACAGGCTTTTTTTTTTTTAGTCTCCTTAAACCTCCCACAATCTATCTTCCCATGCAAGAAATGACCTCACCACATTTTTACAAATGTAAGCATCTACTATCCTTTGTCCCACCCTTCCTTCCTCAGTAACCACTTGCTCCACCCTTTCCTGGGGCACCGGTTCTCCTGCTACTCAAGGCTCCACACCGCCTCTACCACCGCTCCACCTTGTCTGCCTCTCTACCGCAAGAGCTGGCAAATGAGCTGCCTGTCATTACTTATTCCTACTTTTTCACCTCCCATTCCTTCAACTCATTCTAATCTGGCTTTTACACCCACCAGTATAATGAAGCTGGTCCTGCAAGGTCACCGAAACCTGCACCTGGCTAAAATCCAAAGGGCAATTCTCACACTACAACTCACTGGACCTCTTAATAGCCTTTGCTTCACTTCACTTCTTCCTTCCTGAAACACTTTTTTCTTTTGACATTTAGGACAATACAGTCTCCTGAGTTTCCTTCCTACTTTATGGCTCTTCTTCTCCCATACCCTTCCCTTTGGAATGCATGCAATTATTTTTCCCACCTTAAAACAAAACAAAGACGTATTCTGATTATATTTCCCTCACCAGCTCACACCATATACTCTGCTTGTCTTTGCAGCAAAATCCCTTAAAAGAGTCACCTACACTCACTGTCTTTTATGCCTCTCCTTCCGTTCTGTTAACCTCACCCAAACCTGGCTTTTGCCCAACCCTACCCCCATCAAAAGTGCTCTGGAAAAGCCATCAAATAACTTTCATCATGCTGATTCCTAAGGTCAGTTCTCAAGTTCTCACCCGCCAGGAGCACCTGACATAGCGACACTCCCTCCTCCTCCTCAACACACTTTTCTCAGTAGCTTAAAGGAGACCCCATCTCACCTCCTTTACTGCTACACTGCTATCCCAGCCTTCTCCTCACCACTATTATCTCTGGCCAGGATTGCTTCAAAAGCCTAACTGGTTCTACCTGTTCCTCCTCCTACAATCTCTTCATAAGAGGTAAAGATACCTATTAAAAACATAAATCGACCACATCCTTTCTCTGCTCAAAAACATGCAACTGCTTACTGATGCACTCAGAATAAAATCCAAACTTCTTACCAGGACTACAAAACCCTACATGATGTGTCCCTAACTCACTCTGGTCTCTTTTCCCACCAGTTTCCACCAAGTCTGTTGCAGTTTCTCTAACACAGCAAGATTTCTCCCTCCTTACAGCCTTTACTTCTGCTTTTTCTTGACCTGGAATGTTCTGTCCAAAGACCTTCAAAGGACAAACTACTGCATTTCATTCAGGCCACTGCTTCAATGAGACCGCCTCAGAAAGGGTTTCCTTGACTAATCCATCTGTAGTCTCTTTCCCTCTCTACTCCGTCCCAAATTAATGGCTATCACCATCTAACATATATTCATTTCTTTTGATAATCTACTTACTCTGTCTCCCATATCAAAGTAAACTTTAAGAAGGCGGGGCTTTGTTTTGTATACTACTCTATCTCCAGCATCAAAAACAATGCCTGGAGATGTTGTAGGTAGTCATAAATATTTACTGAATGCATGATTAAAAGTATATACAGAAAACAAAAATTTGTCTGTAAAATTATAGAACTGTTCCAAGGAGGGAAAAGACAAAATAAATGTTGACAACTGACAACTCTTGAGTTGCTTAAAAAAAGGCCTGAGAGGGCCTCTTGTCTCCTCCTGGTGTGAGCCGGGAGCTCTGTGTGTCCTCTCACTGTATTTCTCAATAAAAGCCTCCCTGGCTCTCCTACTTTGAAAAAAAAAAAGGCCTGAAAATTTAGAAAGAGCTTATTGCCTTCTCACTCAAAACAACAAAGATACACTGCCTCTCAGTAAAAGCAATTAACTTTATGTACAACTACTAAGAATATTTGCAATGTTAAATCTAAGGGAAATAAAATGACAGACTATATGGATATCAAGAAAGTCTACAGTTTGCCAGGACAATTTAGGAAGAATACAGTATCCTCTACACCCATAATGATGGCTCCAAAATGCAAATAAGAATGGAGACTAGCCTATTATCATAATTCTGAGCTTGGTAAAACTGAACAGAATTCATAACATTGAGCAAAATAAGGTTTAAGATGTGGGTTTAAATTTTAATCAATTTCCTTTGGACCCTAAGTCCTCCAAAAGCCTTATTTGGGAATTATTTCCATCTTCTGAGAGAGAATTACAAGCCAAGTGTCAGTTCTGCCCCCTCAAGATTTCACAAGGGCAAACTCCAAAATTAAGCCAACATCCATTACCATTGTCAACACAGGTAACTGAATAAAAACACAAAAAAATATGAAGTGTTAGAGAAAAAGGAGATATACTCAAAACACTCTATTGTAATAAAACTCCAGAACAACAGATTTCACAAGAATGATTTACTACAATTTCATATATTCTAATTTATGGGGACTAAAAATGTGTGAATCTGAAAAAACTTGTCAAAACAATCACTAGAAACTGCCAACTATTTTGTGTTGAAGACAGAATTTCTTGCATTTAGCCAAACTCTAAATCATAGACAAAAAGGCTTCTAGAAAATATATTACTATAAAATGTTCCTGAATTGTTGTTGGACATAAATATATTACTTACTAAATATGCTATTTTTCTATCCTATCAGACATTCAGACCTGTAGCAACAACTTCAAGTCTTTAAAATGGACAAGACGGCAAATTAATGTGGAATTTAGCCTTCTTCTGCTTTACTTGTCTGCCAAGAAATCTCTGGTTCTCATACATGTACTGGGAATATGAGAAATGTTAACAGAATGGAAAATCGGTGATGAAAAGTAAGATGCAATTTTCACTGACAATGGAATACACAGGACAAAGAAAGGCCAGGAGTGACTGAGCAATCACAAATTTGTTTTATTCACACACATCCTTCACTTTTGTGTTCAGACACCATGTAATACAACAAAATATAATATTTTGCATAAGCAAAAATGTGGTGAATTACTTTCATCATTCTCCTTCCACAGACAAGCTATCAGATATACAAGAGATTCTGCAATTGCTTTGTCCTATACTCAACCAAGTAGCTATTATATGCTAAAAAGCTGCTTTAATATTTTTAAAAAGTACTAACAGTGCATTTTGAAGATAGTAACAATGCTAACAGAAGAAAAAATTTCTATTAAGCAATGGTTCTTTCAAAGAAAGTAATTCATTTGCTAGAACCTGCTGAAGAAATAACCAAATTGACAGGCTCTTAGAGGGTAATCACAGAAACAGTATAGGACACATGCTGAAAATATTCTTCTAATTAATCCATTATACAGAAAATGTTGCAATTAAGTGAATACTAGCTAGTTGAAAGGCTAGGAAAAATTCACAGTCCTAAAAACCAGTCACATAACTCCACAACTGTATTTCTAGATCTAAGGTTTAAGGAAAAACATTTCTCAAGTGATTGTATAAAGCAGCATGTACAAGTTAAAATAGTAAAAACTACAAAAATAATTCAAATGACATCAACAATCTCAGCACATCTGCTTCTGAAAATATTCAGGCACCACCTTCTTCAAACACTGCACAAAGTCTTGTTTGTAGAACTGCTTCTATGAAACTGCAGCAGCACCACTTAAAGCAAATGATGATTTAATATTGCAAACGAATAGCAGAGTGACTCCAGGAGTAATCTAGCAGCTGACAATAGTGTAAGAACAAAAAAATTTTCAACATGTCAAAACTAAAAAATCTAGTAAAACTAGTAACACTGCAGTAATTAATTTTTGATGACTTTTCATATTTATTAATGCAACCCAGAGTTTTCTTCTATGATGATTTCCAGCTTTCACCTTAGCTGAATATTGACTCTATTGGCCAAATGTGTATGTGGTGCACTCTCTGATACAAGCACACAAAGTAAATCTTCAGCACAGTGCACAGTAAATATTCAGTACATACCTGCTGAACTAACTTAATCACTGTAAATAGGTGGGATCCAGTGTCATTTCTTTTTTTTGGAGGATCAGTTAGGTACACAATAATTAAAAGAAGTATAATCACAATTCCTTCTTAGCTTTTTTCTTTTTTCTAGCATGATTTTTTAAAATTGGAATAAAGATGATGTACAATAGTATACTGGTTTCAGATGTACAACATAGTGACTTGATAATTATACAAATCACTAGATGCTTGCCACAATAAGTGTAGTTATCCCATTACCACAGCAAGATATTACAGTATTATTGGTTATAGTCTCTATGTTGACTTCCATTACTATGTCTAACTTATTTTACAATTTGAACTTTGTGCCTTTTTACCCTCTTCTATTTCACCCATTCTCCCCACCCCTTTCCCTATGGTAACCAACCTTCACAGCTCCCAATATGACTACAACTCACATTAGGAACTCAGCAGCTGATGGTACTGAACATATTAACTTTACACAAGAAGCCTGAAAAACCCCAAAAGCGGAGTACCGGTATAAGGAGAGAAATAACCAACTGAAGCCAGCCTACCAATAAAGCATCTGTAACAACTACCCTGACATTATGCTATTTGCTCTACTGAGGGCACTGCAGATGCACATCAACCACCTAACTACCTTCTCTCAGCTATGTCTCCGATTCTTTCGTTCTCTCCTTTCTCCCCAAAAGAAACTGCTAAACAGTATCTTTTGTTTTAACACAATGTCAAGTGGGCAACAAATAATCTGTTCAACTAATATTTCCCTTCTCTTGCCCTTCCTGTTTTCTGATCTTTATGTGGTAAACGTGCAAACAGAACCTGAGATAACAGGACTTCAAGTCTCTCTCCACACCTGGTTCCACTGAACTTGATAAAATAAGTAGACTTAGCATCCTCTCTGGGACTCCGTATTCATAGAGTTTTTCTCCTCCCACCTAGACTCCTAAACAATCTGAGCATGAGCTATCCAACTAGAATTCAGAGGAAGCATGCAAATGTTATTGTTGTTCTTAAATCAACATGGGTAAATTAATGCTGAATAGTAAAAGAGGGGGGCTCTCACCCCCAAGCTCATCCTTCTATTACCTGCTTTGTGATGTTGGGACTAAGAAACTGTTAAGTGTTATTTCCAAGACTACTTTGCCAGCTGACTTTTCATTAGGTTCCATCAATGGAAAGGACCAAAGGAAACTGGAAGGTGAGAAGACAAAAGGTGCCTCTTTCTGTATTTCATTTCATTTCCTCTCAGCAGAAGACAGCTAGAGCTCTAGGCCCCAGCTTACTGCGGAGCCCCTAGTGGCAGTGCAGTACCTGGCCCCCTCAGAGGTCTGAGTTCCCAGCCTTACAGGATCCCTCCGTCCAGCTCCTAAATTCTGCCTCACCTACTTGTTCACTTTTACGCCCCAGCTCTAGAAGTGACAACTGTTCCTATAGTTATCATTAATATCTAAGTTACCTCATGTGATATAGTAACATGTGTATTTGGTCTTTATCCCCAGTTCCTAGCTTAGAGCTCCTAAATCCCTTGAAACTTCCTGGGTGACAGGAGCCCTTTCTGTCTTAATGAGTTAACTCTTGGTAAGCCCTTAGATACCTTCAAGGTGAGGACTGGTTGCCAGAAAGACCAAGGCATGACTAGAAGGCTGCAACTTTTGGCCCCATGTCCTGACCCCCAGAGAGGGGAGCTGAAATGAGATTTAGGTCACCAGTGGCCAATAACTTACAATCACTCATGCCTACCTACATAATGGAACCTCCACAAAAAAACCTAAACAACAGGATCTGCAGAGCTTCTGGGTTGGTAAATACATCCAGGGACAGAAGCTCTTTTGCTCAAGACATTTCTGGACCTCACTCTATGTACTTCTTCATCTGGTGTTCATTTGTATCCTTTAAAAAATCCTTTATAATGAACTGGTACTAGTAAGTAAAGTGTTTCCTAAATTCTGAGCCATTAAAGCAGATAACTGAACTTGAGGAGAGGGTAATGGGAACCCTGATTCATAGCCTGTTGGTCAGAAGTACAGGAGGCCTGGGACTTGCAGGCGGCACCGAGAGTAGAGGGCAAGCCCTGTGGAGTCCGCACAGTTAGTGTCAGAATCAAAATGAATCATAGGACACTTAATTGGTGTCTGGAGAGTTGGAGAACTGGTTGGTGTGGGGGAAAAGAACCATACATTTGGTGTCAGAAGTGGTGTTGGGGAACAGCTGAGAACTGGTATCAGAATGTTGCGAGTGAAAACACTCAGACCTTGGCACTCTCTTTTTGCTCAGGCTTGTAACACTTGTGTAAAGAAATCCACACATGAAGTCCTGTTTAACAATACCTACCAAGGTTTCTGCTTTCCTGGTGAAATCTTATTGATATAGGGTAAGTTCTAGTGAGCAACTTAATCCTTAACTTTACCAACTCTATCTAATCCATCCTAATCAGGTACTCGTGCTGCCATTAATAAAGTGATCCTTTAATAAAGTGATCCTTCCTTTGCAAAATCTAAAGGAAGACAGGATTCAGGTATTACTGGGAGCCAGCTTCAAGGCCATCATAGCATAACTAAAATCTCACTGTGAATCTCTAGCCCAGGTCAACAACAGTATATTTTGTTAGTCCAGGAATTACATGGAGTTAAATTACTTGCTTTAAAGAAATGTGACATAAACGAATAGATTGGAAATTGGAAGACTTCGTTTCTAGTCTTGACTCTTATCACAAAGTATGTGACTTGTGTACTTCAGTTTACTTGTTAGAACGAATTTCTCACATTGCTTCTGGCTATGAGTCTACATGTTACACTGCAGCTTTCCTGATCCTGACATCTAGTGGATACACTGAGATTTAACATTTTAAAATGCAGTATCTTACTTAACCTACTGTAACTAAAAGATTAGGATGCCTAGTCGTATACAAGAAATACAATAAACCAGGAGACCAATACCACTTCTTAACTGGAAGTGAACCATAATAAAGTAGTATCACAACAGACTCTCATGGCATCTCTGAATTGGATTCAGAGATTCTAGCACTGCTACTCTTCCATGCTTCCAGCCACTAAAAATTAAACCACCAACGCAAATTACTGCCTGATTTGCAAATTTAGAACAGGAAAGCACAGAAGTGCTTCCTCCTACAACATCTTACATCAGGGAGACATATGGTATTAGAAAGGCTAGTACAAAGTTCCAACAGAGGTCATTTCAGAATGCACAGAATGGTGCATGACAGAAATATGAAAAATACACCCTCAAAATTACCTGTTTTGTAAGGATTATGAAGGTTTTTCTTGAAAAAATATAATTAGACAAAAAATAATATTCTGAATTCACTTTCTTACAAGTTGCCCCTATTCTGAAATCCATGAAAAAATTATATACACACATACATAGTAAAATATATTAAAATGCAAGGGAATGATAAAACTAAAATTTAAGATACTATCTCTTGGGAGAGACAGGGCCATAGGGTTGGGCAACTTCAAAGGTCTGGGTAATATTCTAGTTCCTCAGTTACTGGTGGATTCATGGGAGTTTTTTATTTTCAGGTTTTTAATTTACAAATAAAGGTATATGTTATTTCTATGTATCAATACTTAAAAATTTTTAAATGTGAATCATTGCTATTCAATGATACTTAGGGAAAACACATGCGACTCATCTGAAGATGCCCAAAACAAAACTGAATGGATTGGAATTCAGGTACCTGAACTTCTTCCAATATACACACAACAATGCATGGACAATCTAGTAAATAAAACCCTGCCACCATCATATAAAACTTTAAATACTTCTAATGTTTACAGGGCCTGGTGGTGATGGTTGCTGTTCTAAATCACACAGCCTTTCATTAGCTCCTGTCTGCCAGTCACTGTGACAAATACTAAGTATCTGGCATGAAGGAATTCAGACAAGTAGAAAAGATCACCCAAGAAAATGTGGCATGTTTTCATAACAGAAACATGCAAAGGACACTATGAACACAGAGTAAAAGAAACACCTACCCAGTGGCTTCCCAGAGGGACTGATTCTTAATTCTCTCATTTTCTATTTCTTTAAATCAGGAAATAATTCAAACATAAAAAACTCTCATATTCACCTACTCTACTGTGCAGATTTAAGCAGTAACATTTTGCCGCTAATTTGCTTCAGATGCCTCCCTACTTTGTTAACCTCCTGACCTCCTCCAACCAGTTTTCCTTTCCTTCCCTCCCCGATCTCCTAAGGCAATCAGTATCTTCAAAGTATGCTTCCCTTCTTCCAAACCTATTTTAAGATTTTTACTATGATGGTATGTATTCATAAACAACAGTACTGTTTTGCTTTTCAATTTTCATAAACAATATACTGTCCATATTCCTTTAACACTCACTTTTCTTACTCTATGGTGTTTTGGGAATCATCCATGTTCACTCATTTGAGATGTTACATCCTATTCCACTGTTCAGAGACTGGTTTATTTATTCATTCATTCCCCTGCTGAGGGACACTGGGTTTTCAGTTTTTCTCTATTAACAAATTATGCTTTATACTTTTTCACACACTATATACAAGAGTTTCCACAGAAAAGCTATCTAGAAATTAGAAGGCAGGTGTAACTTGACCAGATTGCGCCAAATGCTCTCCAAAGGACTCCTCTCAATTCACTGTTCTACTAGTTAAAGATTTTTCTCCCACCCTCCAAACCTGAAACTTTAATTTTTAGATTGTGATATAGCTCACTGATGTTTTATTTTGTGTTTTCTTGATCACCAGTAAAAATGTGCACACCTTTGCATGTTAATAGCTACCTGTAAGATGTGTATTCATATCCTTTGTTACCTGTGCTGTTTATTTTTCCACTGTCAGCCCCACACCTACCTTTCTGTTCAATACCCCATACTGGTGGGGCTTAGAATCCGTACCAACATTCCCCACACTCTCGCCAGCTGAGTTCCTGTCAGGTTATGTCAATAAGAGGCACTGGAGAGTGGAGAAGGCAAGAGAGAGAGAAGGTTCCTGCTTGTGGCTAGGACGGACAAGAAGTCACTCCAGAAGCAGTTCCGATGCGTGACCGTGGTCTCCACGGCCCCAGTGAGGGGCAGGAGCAGCTGCAGTCTGTGGGCTCCAGTTCAGTGGGGGTAGCAGGCAGCATCACCCCATTCTTTTGTTTTTGCCACTCTATCCCTCCCTTTCTCCCTTTTGCTCTCCCAGTCTTTCTAATGCCTTTGTAACCAATCTCTATATTCAGTTCTGTTTGAAATGCCCAGAAGCATATGTTTTCCTAACTCAACTCCTACCACCCCTTTTTTTCCAAATGGCATTAGGAATTCTAAATATGAATTCTGAATACCAGTCTTTTGATGCTAATATATCTTAACTCTGTTTAAAGAGCCACTTGTCACATGTAGCCCAATTTTTTTATCTTTTCTTTGTAGTGTTTATTAAGTAAAATTGCCTTAGCCACTCATGGCCTTTTATTCACCAATGTGATCTGATTTGCATTTCAAATCACATTTGATGGATTTTGATTTGCATTAAATATATGTATCATTCTGAGGCAGAACTGCCATCTCTATAAAAAACATTTTTTCATTTAATCTAAAAATATGGTAGATTACCTGAATACATTTTTCTACTGCTAAACCATCCTTGCATTCCTGGGATAGACTCCATTTGGTCATTAAAAAAAATACATATTCCTAAATTTGATTTGTTAATATTTCACTTAGGGTTATTTCATAAGTGAAACTGATTTATAACTTTTTTTCTGTTCCCCCCATCTGTTTTGCTTTCAAGTCTATTTTATATATCAACTCTTTCAATCTATAGAACAATTTATAAAAGAGAATAATCAGTTCCTTGATGAGTTTTACAGTAAAATTCTTCCAAACATCTAGATCTACATCTTTTTCATCTCTGAAACTCTAGCCTGTCGCAGGCATTCTGTCACACAGCCAGCACTCGATAAACATCTGTTGAGTGATAAATCAAGTAAAAAAGCTTATTCATCAAAGAACAGCATACCTAAGTTAAGGGCATCCTGTAAAAGGTGTAGCTTTAGGTCAAATGAAGCACAGAGCAAATTTACAAAGTAGGGAATAAGCTTATGGACCTGCCAAGGAATAAGTCAAATATAACTTCCACAAAAGTTAAGAAACTCAATCAAAGGCAAGGTTTACTGCTATCATCCTATTAAAACTGGTCTAGACAGCAACATTTTATCAACACCAAACAAATCTTCGTGGGTCATTTTTATGCACTCTATCAATGAGCCAAAAATTCTTACAATGTTTATTTATCCCAAGACCAACAGTCATCCTCAGAAACTGCACTTTTATATACATATATGTATATACACACATACAATTTTTTCTTTTGGCACAGAGATTAAGGGCTATAGAAATGTCCTTGTCCACTATATATAAACATTTCATCCCACCCTCCAAGAATGAGAGTCCCTGACTCCTCTTCCAGTAACCAAACTACAGCAAAAATGGGAAGGAACACAGACCTCACTCCCCGGTAAGGAGGCCTCATGGAAGTGAAAGGATGAAATATGTACCACCTGCTCTCATTCTCTCTTCCCTGCAGACATTATCAGAGGAAGAGGGAGAGGGAAAAGCAGAATCCAATCTCAGAAATATGCCAGGCTTTGGCATACAGAAATAAGCACCATTCCTAGAGTTTATTCTACTATGTTATGCTAGGTTAACTAGTTATCCTGCTATGACTGAAATGGTTAAGAGGTTCTTAAAATTCATCTGTCTTTCTCTCATAAAGTTGAGTTAAAAGATAACACTGTTATCTGAATAATGTAATATTTTGAAGTGAGGCTTCACTTTTTTTCTTAAAATGGACTGGGGTTTCTTCTTAACATTAACAGTCATTATGAGGAGAGGAAGACATCAGGTAGAATGGCTTTATATCCAATCATCAATGAATAAGAGAATCTTAGATCAGGAAGGAACCATCTATGCTGCCATGCATGTGTCCCCTTCAAAATTCAAATGATGAAATACTGACACCCAATGTGATTAGGGTCTCTGGGAGGTGATCAGGTGATCAGAGTGGAGACCTCATGAATGGAATCAGTGCCCTTATCAAAGAGACCTCAGAGAGCTCCTTTGGCCCTTCTACCATGTGAGGACATAGCAAAACAGCCATGTCTGAACTAGAAGAGGGCCCTCACCAGAACTCAATTTATGGTTAGCACCCTGATTAGGACTTCCAGCTTGTACAAACGGGAATAAATAAATTTCTGTTGTTTATAAGCCATCTAGTTTATGGTACTTTGTTATAGCAGCCAAGCTAAGATAGATGCTAAAACGTTAGACTCAAGTACCATCTAACCTTGGGTTAATACTACAACATTCATGTCAAGCAGCCATCTATCCTCTGCTTAAAGACTTTACATGCCTGCACCCAAGGAGTAAGTCACTGTATTTTCAAATGACTTATGTTTTAGACTTCAGTCAATTTTTAGAAACTTTTGTAGCAACTTCAATAATCAAATGATGCACAATTAATTCAACATGAATCCTGCCCTCAAGAATCACACAAAACTTGTATTAAACTGAAATTCATCCACTTGTTAATTTCTCCTCAATGGTTCCAGTTCTTACTGGCCTTCTAAAATCAAACTAAACAAACTCCTGTGCCACTTGACAATAAAGTTTAGAAGGGATTATTTAGGCAATACTTTCCATAAGGGCCTTCTTAAATGTTATAGACTGAAGGAACTAAGGAAAACAGAACCATCTTTCCCTTAGTATAGTATCAACTTAACTTTTGTATCCAAAGCACCTTGCAGAGGGCCTTGGATGCTGTATGTAATACTTACTGAATTAAAGTAAAAGTCATTGAATGAGATCTCATCATGTGCCACACACTGTGCTAAGTACTATATAAACAGTACTATTTTAGAAAATCCTCTATTTTATGAGGTTGGTTAACACTATAATCATTTTACTTCCTAGCAACCAGAAGGTCAGAAGGATTAAGTAACTTTCTCAAGGTCAACAGTCAACAGTAAAGCTGGAATTCACTGGCTCCCAACAGTTCTCAACCATTTAGCCACATTGCTTGTTAGTTATAAATGAAAGTACACACAATTCATCCAAAAAGATTAAAGAAAAATTTCAAGTGTTCCTTGAAAGAAATTAATTCAATGCTAGGATCAAATCTCTCAGAGAAAAAAAATTTTAAGAAAAAAAATGTGACTAGAAAAAGATGACAGATGTTAATTAAGAAATGTCCTTAAATATTTCTCTACCATTTGTCAGATGTTTCTGTTTGAGCCCAGCATGCTAAAAGAATTTAATACCCTCTGAAATTACCAGAGGGCATAGTCAAATGTTTCCCTTGTTCTTGAACTTCAATTAACATTCTCTTAAATGTAACTCCTCTGAGCTCATCATAATCAAACAGAATACAAAACCAAAATAATTTCCTCTTCTTGGTAATCATACAATTGTTAAGATCTATACTTGAATAATTTTTCTACATTTATAAATCAGCATCTCTTATAATGCTAAAAAAAGAGATTCCAGCAAAGTTCACTACACTGTGATCTTATAGTGGAGGTGGTAATTACAACCCAATAAATGTTTTCACTGTGTAATTTTTTTAAATACTATTTTATTTCAGTTGGAGAGTACAGATTCACTGAGTAAATTTAAAAAGCATACTCTATGATTATTTTCAAATGACATGGCCTGAATAAAATAACACTGCAAAAGCTAATTTACCCAAAAATTAAAAAACTGATATATAAAATATAGGAAGCAATAATTTATTGCTTTCTTAATACAGCAGAACATATTAGTTTTAAATAGATTTTTGAAACCATTAAGACCAAAATGCAGAATGTATATATCATTTAAATTTTTTTGAATTAAATATGCTATCTAATAATTATAGATTTTAAGGTTTTACATAGTGTATACAAGGGCAGTATTTAAGCCAAAGTTCAAATCACTAAATAACTTTGAATGTTGTTACCCCTTGTCTAAAATTTCTGGTAGGGAGAAAGGAGAATAGGAAGGAAGAAGTGAAGGAAATGAGCAAGGATAATAGAGTTCACGAAATGACCTGAAATTATGTACCTCAATTCTCTAATTTTATAAAAGGAGGAAACTGAGGACTACAGAAATTTGGTGATTTAGGCAAAAAAAAATAGTTTTTAGAAGGCGTGATTTAATCAATGACCCTGGCAATGGAGCTTTTGAGAACATCTTTAAAATAAGGCATCAGGGCCAGATCACACTGATAGAACCAATCAAGTACCCCACCGAAAGAAAACAGAAGTCAGACACCCCACCACATCATCTTCAAAACAAGGATTAGCTCTGTTTTCGCTATCAACCAAACTTCAATAGCTCTGCCATCCCTTTATTTGTAGTCAGCTCCAAGGTGTTGGACAAATAGTCAAATTTAGTTACAGGCTCTTCTTAGCTTAGGCTGGCACACTGTCATTGTACAGTTTATACCACTTTAGTAACTGCAGAACACCTGGAGACCTTTTACAAGTGTTGACCTTTTCTGGTGTTTCCGTAACACAAGCATCAGAGCACTTATTACCTGCATCCTTCCTATAGCAATTAATCATGACAGTTCTCTGGTTAAACTCAGCATCTCAAGCTGGTATTTTATTTTGTACATGTTTATTTCATGTTCGTTGAACTGGAATGTGAGTTCTTTGAAGGCAGACACTCTCCAAGGCTTAACATTTATCTTCTCCTTCCTTTTCCACAGAATGTATTGTTGCTGTGATTATGGACCAGTACAAAGAAATTTCTTCCAAGCTATTTCAAGAACTTCCAGCGGATGTATCAGGATATTTCTGAAGGGATGGGTGTCTAACTCTACTTAAGAGTAATCATACAGAACATAAAAAACTAACTTACTCAAATATGATGGATAAAGAAAGGTCTACCTGACTTTTCACCAACAAAAATTCTTAATGAGTTCCACAAAGACAATTCAGTGATGTGAACCTGGATGGGAATCTCTCATTAACATCTACATGAAACTTAGCAATTCCTTCTCAAGATCACAGGCAACAAACCACAATAATATTAGAAATACCTATGAACTTGTTATCAATAGAAATCACAGGTATTTTTATATAATATTACAATTATTGCTAACTCATCACTATTTAAAATTATAATTATTTAGAACTGTTGCTAACACTTATTCTCTAAGGTGAGCAGCATATACATTACTATCCAAATTTGTATTTTTTAATATTTGTTAACTATATTTCAATATAACCAGTTTCCTCTTTAATTCTGTGTGTTTTACTTCATAAAATCACAAATCATTATTGGAATCACTATTCTGAGAAGGGATCAATAGGCCTCACCCAATTACCAAAGCAGTCCATGGCACAAAAAATGGCTGAAAACTCCAGCACTGTAACACATAGAGTGAGTGAGGTTAGGACAGTTCCAAAGGGCCAGCATAGGAACTGTGATGTCAGTTATAGTAAGTGACAGCCAAGTTGTTACATGTAATTGTCTCTGCTTATGACTAGGAAGAGCAAATAACAAGATTTTAAACTGATCAGTTTTCACTTGAAAGAACACAAAATATGTCTATAGAAAAATGACATTTTCAAATACTTATTAACTTGCTATAATTAAAACAATTACAGGATTATAAATGTTTAAATACTCAGGACCCTTTAACAGTAATTATTTTTGTTGTTGTTGTGTTTGTTACTTTTAAGATTTCTTTAGAAAGACCAAAACACCAGTAACAGGTAGAATTCTTGTTTAAAAAAGTATTTAAAAGTGCCTTCCATTTATTTTTTTTTAATTAGTAGAATTATGGGTTAGACCTTTTCTGATTAACTATACCAGTTAAAATTACTTTAAAAGGAATTCAAAGAAAAACACATACCTCTCCTATTAAAAGAAAGCTGTAAAAAAAAAGTTCTAGTTAATTAACATTTCCCCACTACTTCTTATTCTAAGCCAGAAACTAAACAATATAGGGTATTTCCTAAAGACATTTTTAGCAGTTCAACAGTATGTACAGAACATTTTCCTTAAAGCATGTTTAGCCAATGTAGTTTTTTTTTTAAATCATAATTTTTCATTTGTATTTGAATAATCATTTCCCCCAAAGACATATTTACCTTCAGCCAGTGCTGGTGATTCTGTTCTTGTCCTGCTATCTGTTTAAAGAAAAAAGAAAGGAAGAAAGTCTAACACATTATTGTACTTTAAAACAAGTTTAATTTTATTAAAACTAACTTTAACAAAGTTTATGAATGCTATGACATATCACATGTGTATGTTATATATGTCTATGTGTGTATCTCCTTGGATTAACTCAACAACTATTTACAGAGGACCTACTGAAGTAAGGCATTATGTTAACCCTTGGGAAATACCAATAGGTGATAAAACACCCCAGTGGTCATTCACACCTCAAGACATCCAAAGACTAGTAAGTGTACCAAGAAAGTACAGTTCTCATCATAGCTTATGAAGCAAGAGATAAGGGGAGAAAACTAGTAATTCCTCTTTATTCTTGTAACAGGGGCCTAAAATTGTCAAAAGAGGCACATTTCTATATTCTTCACAGTTTAATTTCATTCAGCGTCAACATATTAAAAAAATCAGTTTAACTGCAGTTACTAAGATCCTTATATTCCATGACAATAACCTATTACTTGCCAGAGGCACATCTGGCAGAACTCAAGTGAACTACAGTCCTCTCTAGAACTGGTTTTACTATTTCAAAGCCTAAAACAATTTTATGTAAAATTAAATCTTCAAAATGAGTTTATTCTAACTTTGCAACCAAGAACAACTATAGTCACAAGGACAAACTTGCTTGGTTCACAATAGGAGAAATACTTGACTAATATAACTAATCACTTTAAGGTGAAATTTCTTTCCCTAATTGTTTCTTCTATAACTTGAGTTCTGTATTTAACAGGCATGTAAGTTCTATGCATTAAAGGGCTTTGTAACATTTTCAGGGGCAGGGGCAATGCCTTCCAAGATGGTAGTGGTCTGAGACAAAGGTTTAAATGTGGTGCCAAGTCTCCAGCAGATTAGAAAAAAGGGGTGCGGTGGAGTCCAGAAACAAACCTATGGAAGTTGGATTGGCAATCTCAGGCTCCACTGATTTAGAAATTCCGACTCTAGGGGAGGAGAGAAGGGGCTTCTGCAGGAGGCACTGGAAGAATCCTGAAGCAACAACTACCACCTGGTCAGTCTGGACTCCTTACTTAGGACCACACATGGTAAGGAAGGGGTTTCCACATGGTGGGGGGGCATCCTGTAAACTGACCCTCACAACCATGACGATTATGGCAGCTGCTGCTAAACAAAGGGGACAGGAGGAAGTAGAATGAGAACCCAGGGGATTCGACTGGAGCTGCCATGCCTGGTGGGAACTGTAAGTGGGCAGCTGTAGCAACCAAGGCCTGGCAAGGATAAAGCAACTATGGGCCCTGATCCCTTGGGGGAAGAAGGTATGGGTCCCTCTACCAGGATAACACCTCAACCTGCTGAAGAGCTGGCTCCAAGTGGGAAAATCTAGAATGAGTAGTGGAAGCCTGAAATAATGAACATTATTCCACTAACCCTCCTGTTAGTGTAACGTGCAGACTGTGGCCAGACACCACCTTGAAAGCTTTGTAGTAGACTGGATTAAATGGCAAGTGCTTAATGGAGGATACAAGGGGACAGGCTACATAGGACACCTAATGTGCACTACCCCACACTGTCACTCCAGATGCGGCACCTCCCCTTAGCAACACCACGAGGCTCACTTTCTGCTCACAGGCTTTGCTGTATGTGACGCCTACAGGAACGTTTCAGCCATGCTGCGACATACGTGAACCTGAAAGTATGACGGTGTTAACACCAATACTCAGCGGGCAACCCCTGAGCAATGGGGGGTGGGGCCTGGTAAACAACCACCTACGTCTTCCCTCCTAGAGGCGCAGTCCTCACATCTTCTCAGAGGGATTCCTAACAGTCGAGCCCCAGCAGCTCACAGACACGACTAGTCAACACTCTTGGGTTGACTTTTCTTCCTCCCTGTTTCACTTGCCCCAGCTTTCCCACTTCTGTTCCTTGTTAACAGGTTTCCAAACAAATCACCTGTCTCAGAAGTCCCTGTCTCAGGCTCTGCTTCTGGGATGAAACCAGGTCAACACCCCTGTCCTTCAGGACGTGATCCTCCTTTACTCTTCATCCTACGTCACTGCACGCTCCTTCTCAGCCTCCTTTGCTGAACTTCTCTCAAACCCTTGAATGCAGGCTCAGCCCTGGGTCCTCCACTCCCTTTGGGATCTCATTCCATCCCATGGCTTTATGCATTATCTATATATCCCAAATGTATTTATCCAGGGACATTTCTCTCCAAATCCACACTCACAGCCACTGCCTAGTCAGTATCTCCAGAAGGATGTTTTAATACCTCAAACGTCATGTGAGAAAAATTGATCTCATTTTCCCTCTCCAGAGACTGGTCGACTTAGTCTCCTGCCTCTCAGCCGACGGCACCTCTATCTTTCCACTGCTCAGTTAAAAACTGTGGATTCCTTTGCAACTGTTTTCTCACACATCCCATATTCCACCCAAACCCTCACTTCCTAAAAGCTTCATACCTACTATTCTATCTCCTATAACAAGGACAAACATGTAATCTTAATCTAAAGGGTGCCATGGCTATTAACATGTCATGCTAAAAATGGAGGTGATTCAGTGCTAAATAGTCATGTTTTTAAATATCCAGTTTTTAAATGTTATCAACTAATTCAGTATGTTTAGAAATGCTCAGTAGGCCAAAACAGTCTGAAGGCTATATTTATATTTGGTGATAAGACATCAGTTTGCAACTTCTGCTCCAGAACTTTGTATTGTCTACAATTTATATATTATTAATCTTTATCTTTCAGTTTCCTCTATCAGGAGATGAATGGAAGCTATTTATGTTCAAAGCCTAACCACTCCGTTTTTCCTCAAAAGCTCCTCTTGGATCAATGTTACTACAAATGGAATGAATAAACTTTTACTTTTTCTGCCACAGAGGAACTTCCTTCCCTAAGGCACACTACAGTTACCCAGAAATACACAAAACAAGTGGCGTGGCTGGCCACTTCCATAAACACAGGAGAAAAACCGGCAACACCTGCATAAAATCATGGTGAAAAATTCCATTGATCTTAATTCCTAATAAATCAAGAAATAATAAAATATTCAACCTCAGAAATAAAATGTTAGGTCATAAGTAGTGAATAATTAGGTAATATGTGAATTAGAAAATCCAGGCATCTAAAATCCACAAACCTAGAGGTTCTTCAAGTGTTAAAATGTCTTTGCCTCCAGTAAAACATAAACCGTGAGTTACGACTTCAGAGCATTCTATCAACCATATTAACAGCTTTGCAGTATTTCAAATGATGGTACACAAACTAACTGGTTATGCAACCTAGACTGCATTCCTCTTCATTTGGGTATATGATAAAATCTAACTCAGTTCAATCTGTTTAAGCTCCCCTTGAGATAAACAAAGCACTTTTTGCAGCCATTTTATAAACAGAAAAGAGCACTTGAATTAAAGGGTATATTGACTATGTTTCAAGACTGGACAATACTATAAAAGTGCATTAGAAAATTTCAACATATATCTAAGTTTTAATTTAGTAACTTGAAAAAGTTATTGTATATCCATTTGAGGAAAAAAAATTCAAGTCTATAAATTTTTTTTAAAAACAGAAGAACCAATGAGATTGGCCAGTCATACTCATTAATTAAAATTTTGTGTAACTGCTATAGTCAGGGAAAGAACACAGAAATCAGGATAGGTCCAACTGTATATTAACGTAAAAAAAAACACACCAAATAGTCATCAGAAATTCTATTATGTATACAGGTCCAAAATAGATACCCTAGAAGATGCTATAATGAAAAAGACTGCACTTTCAAGATGCACCTAGTCTTATTTGTTTAAGGTAAAGTGCAATTAAAATGCTCAAGGTAAAAATGAAGTATTATGAGAAATATCTATCTGCAGTGATGTGGCAATTAAAAGAAGAGATTTTTGGTGGAGTAGAACATGGAAATCAGGTATTAGGAAAGACTTTGTGAAGCCCTGATAGATGAGATAGATTTTGATGAATGACCAGGATTTGGGCACGCAGAAAAAGGAAGTAAAAGGTTTAAGGAGAATATGCCACATGATGAATGTATAAAGTAATCATCATAGGGCAATGAAGAAAGAAAACTTTATTTTATAAATAATCCTTATTTTTTAAATAATCTCATGGAAAATTGAGATACAATCTTCTCAGTCTACACATTCTAGATGGGTTAGCTTTCATTTCTCAAAACTAAATCTCAAAAAATAGAAAACAATACCTCATCTTTAGAGGAGTAATGTGAAGCACTATTAGAAATTTAAAATGGAAAGATAGAATCAATCATACAAAAATTAAAAATAAAGGAAAACCAAAATGTTTTAATAGTTCATATAAATGTATATAAAATTCAGAGAGGGAAAGATTAACATGATAATATATGAGAGCGCAAATTAGTAAATATATATATGCATTTTATATTATGTAATAAAAAGGAATTTAAAATAAGCAAAGTGATTTAGCACAGTGGTTCTGGAATGAGATAGACCTGGGCTGAGTTTCCACTTATTTAAACTATTAGGTTCTTTGAGCAACAGTTAAGTTGTAAATGGAGACTTTCATTTATTTAAATTAAGTTACCTGAGCATCAGTTTCCTTTATTTGTAAAATAGCAAATCAAATCTCAATAAGTATATGAAGATTAACAGAAATGCCAGTTTTATTGAACACTGTCATTACTGTTCTAATTCATTATTAAAATTATAATATGTACGTATCTGTTTTGACATTCTAATTCAAGTGCAGTACACGTAAGATTACCCATGTCTAAGACACATCAGAGCTCAAATACCTGAATACAAATCTTAGGCGTCTATGTCATCTTACACCATGATTACTACCACAAAATGGTTTCATCAGAAGAAAATGAAAAGGTTACATTAAGAGTCCCCCTCCTTGTTATACTCAGAACTACACTTTCTATACAGATAAACTATTAAGGTACATATAATACATACATCAATTTTGGTATTATGCAATAATTAATGTTATATAATTATATAATGTTTTGATATTATGTACCTTAAACATCAACTATATTTGTACATTTTGAAATTAGCACTATCAGGAAATTCTTAGTCTTTATTGTAAACTCAAGCTGCAGAAGATCTGAATCATCAACATTTCTCATTAATCTAAAAAAGTTGCATTATGCCAGGGAGAAATAAATTTACAATAGTTGAAGAGATAACTCCAGGCTTTCAGAACATGACTATTTCTATAGGTTTTTAAATTTTCTTATCATTTTAATTCTCCCTTTTATTATAAGATCAATACATGCTCACTATATATACTACATAGAGAAAGTAGAAAGGAAAAAACATCACTACCTGCAGACTCACAACCAAACCTAACTACCTGTAACAATTTATTCCCTTGTAAGTCTTTTCTATGCACATTTTTAAACAATTGAACACCATTTTCTTTACATGGGTCTTTTTTTTTTTATCATTTATGTTGTGAGCAATATTTTCATATCATTAGAAAGCCTTCCAAAATTGTCATATGCCATCCTATCATATAGGTATATCCCATTCTTTTCAAATACTTTCCTTCTGTTGGACATGCTATATCCAGGGCCTTCAGAAACACATGAAGACTTTGTGTAGATATTATGAACTGGTACTTTATTATATGACCTGAACTACACCTGGGTTGGGGTTCCAGGACTCCAGCAAGCAACAGCCCTTAGTGTGTATACGTGTGTCCAGGCACACAGGGGTCACACTCTTGCCTACTCACAAACATAATCCCTGGACATCAAGGCACAAGTATACCTAATCCAGTGCCAGGCACACTTGTCCCACCCCAGTTTTCTCAGATGAGACTACCACATCAGGTCCTGTTAAAGGAGGTAGGGTGCAGGATGGCAGAGTTTGAGAGCGTCAGGTGGGGAGTTTGAGGGGATGTCAGAACAAGACACTGTTGTACACATTAGTGAGTCCAGAAGTGTAGTCACATGAGCTCTCCTGAGTCCGGACACATCAAAGGTGCTAGTGTGGGTTTTATACAGGCAACAAAGATGTGGCTAGAAGGCCCGGATCCCTAAGCCCACGCATGGTTCCAGAAATGACATGTCTATATTGTGACTGACATAAAAGAAGACACAAGTAGAGTTTTTAATGTCCTTGGTTTAATCTACTCAATATGTTCAAAATGCCTTATACAATTTACACATGATTTAATTTTAAAGGAATGATAAATTAAGAGAAGTAATAACATAGGAAAAATAAAGCTTTACATAATTCTACATGTAAGGAAAGTATTATTTTCCAATAGGTCAATATTAGAAAAGACCAAATAAATATATACTTGAATTTATACATCCTGCTAAAAATGTATAGCTCCAAGATTATCTTAAATCATTATACTAGCACTGCAATAACTATTCGTTTCTGCTTCTTGACCTGCTTCATTACCCCCACCTGATCTACTCCCACCATCCTCTCCACTCTTAGTCCTCTTCTCAAAATAAAAAGATTCTTAAAAAATGACCAAATGCGGCTCATCTCAGAAATGCAAAGTTGGCTTAAAAAACCTACAGGCTGTTTTTCACTGCATTAACAGATTAAGGGGAAAAAACCCTCATGAAGAGCTCAAAAGACGCAGAAGAACTTTTCATGAAAGCTACGCTCACAAGTGATTTAAAAAAACTTAGCAAAGTAAGACTAGAAAGGATAATAGGCATCTTCTTCTACAAAAGCCTATAATAAACATAATTCTTAATGAAGAACTACTAAAAACTTTCCCCTTGAAATCTAAGAGACACAAGTATTTCCACTATCACTATTTCTTTCCAACACTGTACTGCAGGTCTCAGCCAGTGTTAAAAGTCAAGAGGAAAACTTTACTGGCTGGAAAAAAATTTTTAAGGAAATCCAATTCATGAATTTTGCAACGTAAGTGAGTATTATCAATAAGAATTCTCAACTGCATCTCATTCTCGAGTGAAAAGCACAAAAGATCATTTTCCCCCCAGACAATACAGTTTATAATAGCAAAAAGAAATAGCAAACAGAAACTAGGAATAAACCTAGTAAAAGCTGTGCAATAGCTGCATGAAGAAAAATCATAAAACTTTATAAAGGCATAAATAAATGTAAAGACATCATGTTCATAAATGAAGACAATACTGTAAAGATGTCAATTCTCTCCCAAACTCATATAATTATTTAATGCATTTCCAAATGGTATCTCAAAAGGATTCTTTTGTGAAACTTAAACTAATTCTAAAATTTATCTGAAAGAGCAAAAACTCAAGAACAGTCAAAATGCTCAAGGCATCAAGTGAAATAACTTGCCTAGACATCAAGATGTAAAATAAAACTACAGAAATTAAGAGAGAATGCTATTAACATAAGGACAAACTGGCAACTGAAGAAAACACACAGTCCAAAAAGAAATCCAAACATACATCAAAGAGGAGGTATGTAAGGGATCACATTGGATGTCACTGGGGAAAGGAAGAGACTGTTGAATAAATGGAGCTGGTGTAATTGATTATTTATATAGGAAAAAATAAAATCTCTATCCTACACTATACAGATTAATCAATTCCCATGGGATTAAGGATAAATACAAAACTCACCAACAACAAATGAAAAGATCGATAAAACTGTGCATATGAACATCAAAAACTTGTTTATCAAGACACTTTAAAGAAACTAAGCATATAAACCATTAGACTATAGGAAGACACTGGCAACACATGTAACAGGAAAAATACTTGTATCTAGCATATAAAAACTGCTCAACACAGCAAGAACAAGACAAAGAAATTTAGAAAAACAGGCCACAGTCAGGGAGGCATTTAAAGAAAAAAAAAAACCACACACACACAAATCCTCAGCCTTGTAAGATAAAACCATATAAAATATCATTTTATATCCATTAGATCAGTAAAAAATAAGAAATCTATTAAGTGTTGGCAAAATCGCTTATCAATAGGTTACTCCTAGACACCCAACATGTAAAATTGTAAGTTATTATAATCACATTAGAAAACATTTGGCATTATCGTATTAAACTGAACACTGCATACCCTAGAAGCTAACAGTTCTACTCACAGGTGTACACCTAGAAAAATTCTTGTAAATGAATGCCAAGAAAAATGTACAAATGTGTTCCAAGCAGCAGTATTTGTTCCAGAGGAGGAAAAAAAATACACTGGAAACAACCTGAATGTTCACTGATAGGAATATGATTAAACTGTGGTTTTTTCACACAACAAAAACGTACAGGGTAGTACAAATCAGTGACAGCCACCTGCAAGAAAAAGGATGAATTCTATGAATTTGTTTAATGAATTTAAGGGAGTAAGTCTCAGAAGACTACATAATTTTTACACAGCCCCACCCCCAAAAAAACTCAGCAAAACTAAAATATGTATGATTATGTATTTTTTTGGGATACTGACATACATGATTTTTTTTTTGTTAAGGCTATAACAGTGGTAACCACAAAATTCAGCAGAGTTATTTTCCTCTGGGCAGAGGCAGGGAGATTACATAGGGAAGGAACATAGTAGCTTCCTAGATCTTATCCACTTTATTCTTATTAATGCTTTATAACTTACATGTGTTTCACATATTTTATATGTATCAAATACTAAAATAATTTTAATGCCAAATGAGTATTCAAAGGCTGGCAGGAGAGGTTAGGCCATACTCTGGTGCTGGGAGGGAAGTGGTGGGGTGGGGTGGGGGGGAGATTGAGAACAGAGAAGGTACATTCGAATGACAACAAAGGTTTCTGTGTGGGTTTTTGTTTGTTTTTCTTTCTTACAAATATTTTTGTAAGAAAAATTCTTACAGTATGAAATAATGGACCTTAAAGAGTGATTCAGGTAAAACGATTCAATGACTTCTTATGGGGACAGGAAACAAGTGTTTTCTCCTAGCACTGTTAAAGGAACTGATAACTTTACATGTAAAGCACAAAAGTGAAAGGTAAATTTAATACTTTGACTTTCAGGGATCTGCTCCACATTCCAAGTGATGCTCAAAGCTAGAAGAAGCTTTTGAGATGACCCTTGTCTTCTAAGGTGTTACAATTACAGTGAATGCACTCTTTTTCCTGTGATAATCAGAACCAGAAGTTGCTCAATTAATCAAAATTCTTATTTAAATGTACATATAAAATACATACACAATTTATATATACTTATAAAATTAAATGTATCTGTACACACACACACATTATATAATATGCACATTCATTAGCTAATCCTTTTATAACAACCAAAGCATGTTCTTTTAATACAGGTCACTGCTAGGTACAGGCAAACCTCAGAGATACTGTGGGTCCAGTTTCAGACAACTGCAATAAAGCCATATCACAATTAGAGCCAAATGAATTTTTTGGTTTCCCAGTGCATATTAAAGTTATGTTTACACTATAGTGTAGCACAGTATAATCTAGGATCTTGTCTCGGTGTTGATGGCTGCTGACTGATAAGGGTCGTGGTTGCTGAAGGATGGGGTGGCTGTGGCAATTTCTTAAAATAAGAGACAGTGAAGGCTGCCCCACTGAAAGACTCTTCTTTTCACGATGCTTTCTCTGTAGCATACAATGCTGTTTAACAGTGTTTAACCCACAGAACAGAACTTTGCAAAACTGGAGTCAATCTTCTCAAACCCTGCCACTGCTTTATCAACTAAGTTTATGGAATACTCTTAAATCCTTTGTTGTCATTTCAATAATTTTCACCTTGTCTTCACCAGGAGTAGATTGCATCTCAAAAAAAAAAAAAAGCACACTTCCTTTGCTCATGCCTAAGAAGCAACTACTTATGTTAGTGTTTTACCATGACTGTAGCAATTTGGTCATATCTTCAGACTCCACTAATTCTAGTTCTCTTGCTATTTCACTGTATTTACAGTTAGTTCTTCAACTGAAGTGTTGAACCTCTTGAAGTCATTCACAGGGGTTAGACTTTCTCCAAACTCCTGTTAAAGTTAGTATTTCTTCCCATGAATCACAAATGCTCTTAATGGCATCTAGAATGGTGAATATGTTTCAGATTTTCAAGGAACTTTTCCCAGATCGATCAGAGGAATCACTATCTATGGCAGCTCTAGGTTGATAAAATGTATTTCTTAAGACTTGAAATTACTCCTTGATCCATGGGCTGCAGAATGGATGCTGTTAGCAGGCATGAAAACAACATTCATCTTACTATGTATCTCCATCAGAGCTCTTGGGGGACCATGTGTACTGTCAATGAGCACTAATATTTTGAAAAGAATCTTTTTCTTAGCAGTAGGTCTCAACAGTGAGCTTAAAATACTCAGTAAACCATGTTGTAAACAGAGGTACCATCATTCAGGCCTTGTTCCATTTATAGAGCACAGGCTGAGTAGACTTAGCATAATTCTTAAGAGCCCCAGGATTTTCAGAATGGTCAGTTGAACACTGGCTTCAACTTGAAGTCACCAGCTGCATTAGCCCCTAACAAGAGGGTCAGCCTTTCCTCTGAAGCTCTGAAGCCAGGCACTGACTTCTCCTCTTTAGCTATGAATATCCTAGATTACATCTTCCAATAGAAGGTTGTTTCATCTACATTGAAAATCTATTTAGTATAGCCACTTTCATGAATTACCTTAGCTAGATCTTCTGAATGACTTGCTGCAGCTTCTATCGTCAACACTTGCTGCTTCACCTTGTGCTTTTAAGTTATGGAGAGGCTTCTTTCTTTAAACGTCCTGAACCAAACCTCTGAGCTTCACTTTTCTTCTGCAGCTTCCTTACCTCTCTCAGCCTTCACAGAATTGAAAAGATTTAAGGCCTTGCTCTGGATTGGGTTTTGTCCTAAAGAAATGTTGTGGCTGATCTGATCATCTATCCAGAACACTCAAAGTACCTCCATATCAGCAGTAAGGCTGTTTTGCTTTCCTATCATTCACGTATTTACTGCAGCAGCACTTTTAATAACCTTCAAGACCTTTTCCTTTGCCTTTACAACCTGACTAACTTTTAGGCTCAAGAGGCCTAGCTCTTGGCCTGTTTTGGCTTTCTACATGCCTTCCTCACCAAGCTTAATCATTTCTAGCTTTTGATTTAAAGTGAGAGATGTTGTGACTCTTCCCTTCACTGGAACACCTAGAAGCCAATACATAATTATTAATTGGCCTAATTTCAATATTGTGTCTCAAGGAACAGGGAGACCAAAGGATAGCGAGAGAGGTAGGGGAACAGCCGGTTGGTCAAATAGTCAGAACACACACATTTATCGATCAAGTTCACCGCCTTCTATGGCACAAGGTTCATGGCACTCCAGAACAATAGTAATATCCAAGTAAAAATAGCAATATCCAAGATCACTGATAGAGATCATCATCACAAATATAATAATAATGAAAAAGTTTGAAGTATTACAATAATTACCAAAATGTGACTCACAAAGAGACACAAAGTATGCAAATGCTGTTGTGAAAATGGTACCAATAGAGTTGTTCAACACAGCATTGCCACAACCTTCCACCTGTAAAAAAGGGAACATCTGCAAAGCACAAGGAAACAAGGTCTGCCTGTACTGAATAGTATTTCCTGCCCAACGTGCAAAGCTTCTTCAGGCTATCTGTAGCGAAAGACAGCTGTTTCATTTTAAATTTTCTACCAATCATAGCCCAATACTTTTGTAAAGATTACTAGAAAAGAAAACTAGAACACTAGAAAAATGAAGTTTTTAAAAGACTTACAAAAACAAATCCCAGTTCTTTGCAGATTGGCAACAGTTTATGATTAGTGCTGGTTTGCAAAGTATGCTAGTATAGATAAAGCCATGGGTGCCAGAGCCAGGCTGTCAGGCTTGGCTTTGAAAAGCTAATCTCTCTCTGCCTTTGCAATCTGTAGAGGGGATAAAAGAATACCTACTTCACTGAGTTATTGTGAGGAGTAAATAAATGAATCTATGTTTAGCACTTGAAACAGCTCCTGACATATAAGAATCACTCTATCAATGTAAGCTAATGTTATCATTATTACTGTATAAACCATATTCACATACTTTTTCTAAAATGTCTAGTTGTCTCTCTAAAATGTAATGAGAAATGAAGACAGTGAAAATTCAGAATGCTTCATAGCTTTTATAATTTTCTCCAATTGTTTATATCATTATTAGTGACAAACATCACTTCTTTCAAAATTGATCAATGATTGGTCACTGAACATCTGTTATCAGGACATGAACAGAATGCAAAGTGTGTAGCTAGCTGTGTTACCTCCTTGCCTCCTGGTGACAAACCCACATGACATTTTACAAAAATGGGTAACCAATCAAGAGAATTTGCCAGCAAAGATAAAAGCACAGCAAACAAACAAAACCAGTAACACTGGAAGTCAAATCTAATGGAACATAAATGAAATACAGAATCGCTGGCTCCAAGAGGTGTTGACAATGCTGTGTCTGGGAGACTAAACAAGCAATCACAGAAACTTTGTGTAGGTAAATCTATCTACATAAATGAAGAAAGGAGTTATGATGAAAAGGATGAAGATATCCCAGAGAAAGTGACACTAGCAAAAAAAAAATTCATATTAAAGGAACTCTTGAATGTATTTCATGACATTGAGAGTACAATGGATAGAATGTTGGAAATAGATACCAACTTAGAAAGAAGTATGACAAAATGTGGCCAAGCATAAAAATGATGCTCACTCCATATTGTAAACTATACCACAAGGAAGAAGAAAAAGCAGGTGATTGCTCACCTTTAATTACAGTAAATTCTGATAGCTCTAACCTATGTAAAAAATATGTAAATATCAATAGATTTAAACTGCATAAACAAAAGGAAATGGTCTTTTTTAGAAGCAAAGAATACACTGTCCAGCCACTCATGTCCTTTTCCACAATTGTGGCACTTCTCAGAATATCTCTGATTTACACTTGATAGTAACCGAAGCACAAATAGTCCAGGTTGGGAAACCCAAAGTCTTAAGGCTAAGTTCACATCTTATTTTGCCAGAGCCATTTTTTCTATTGCTGGAAATATATAACATAAGCAAGTGTTTAATAATAATAAACCTAAGGTACCAAAAACTAAGATCATCCTCTACAAAAGTATCTATTTAAATACAACATGCTCTCAAACTTCTGGATCTGAACTACATATTACAAATTTCAAAATACAGACAGCGGTATTTTGAGTCACCCATGCAATTTTTTAAGCTTTATCCCATGTATTGAATGAAAAACCAACAATGCCAAAACTAGGAACCACTAATAAAATCAAATGCACACATCCCATTCTTAAAAATGTCCTAATCCTTAATATACCATTAAAAATTAGAGAAATAATTTGCAAAATTTGGCTGGTTTAAAAGGTAATTTGTGTTGCTTACAAATAACATAAGCCAGTGTGCCATGTATTCAGACTCCTGCAGCATGATGCCAACCAGGAGAGCATCACAGACCTAATCTACATTTGACCTGTGACCCTCACAGAGAGGTTCTGTGCGGGTCTAACAACTATTAGTTGTCTATTTGTTAGTCTAAGGACTAACAAACATTAGTACTGCCATATATTGCACTAATTCCAGAGAGTTCTATGACCAAAACAAATATTTAATCATTTCACCTCTTGGCAAAAATACGTATCCACATAAAATATAATTTGACAGAAAAAGCACACTAGCTTTTTTTAACTTTGAGCAAGAATCTTTTAAGTTTCTCAAAGCTTCAATTTCTTCATCTGTAGAAAGAAAGATAATACCTCTCTTAAGATTGAGAAACTCAAAGACTGAGAGACACCTATTACACTGTCCAGTTCTTTTCCCAGGTCTTATCTGTCACATCAGGCCAGCAGCACCCCCTCTGCAGAGGTGCTATTACCAGCATCCTTGCAAGTTCTAAGGGCCCAAACCATTTAAGCAGCACCAGAATGCTACGGGGTTTCTGCCTGTCAATTCAACAAGTATTAAAATCTTTATTATATCTCTCGCAGTGCTTACACAACAAAGAAATAAGATGATTTTTATCCTGAAAGAAATTAATGGCTTCTGTGGAAAAAATAATTACATATATAAAACATAACAAATCTGTAACACTTCTATCCACACTAGATTATTGTTACAGATTACAATTATAGTAGAAATTCAGGTAACAGGACAATGTGAGAAAAGAGGATATTCCAAGTGTGGGTTAAACATCTTCAAATGGGCCCTATAACACATCATTTCACTCATCAAAACATTCAGCTCTTGCCCAAGACTGAAAGGAGTTATCAGATTGTTCACTGCCCTCATATCCCCCATACCAAGCCCAATATAATATGCTTGCCAAATTGTCACCTCTGTTGTTGTGTATATGCTGAATGAGTGGATGAATGAATAAGCAAAGAACACAATAAAAGATTTAAGGAGCCCAAATATGCAACTTGTTTAGAGTTCTGGCCTCATCATTCTGCTAAAAAGATGTTTGGGAAAATGAGCAATAAGGAGAGATACAGGTAGCAGATAATGGATAAAATTTTAAAAACTAATTTCTCCTTTTAAAAACTAAAAATAACAGACAGACTTTAAATAAAATATTCTAATGGGTCCATTGTAGTTTTACAGAGAATAGTTTTTCCAGGCTGACAAAATAACTCAATTGCAACAAGCACAGATAACCACTTTGGAAGGATACTACATATCTAATGTGTGAAATCTGCACAGCTTTCTATCAAGGTAGCAATCAAATAATATATTTTTTTAAAGACTATAAAAATGAATTGTCACCTAATCTAAAAATGATCTATTTCCTAATGGTAATTCAACAAACATTAGTACAGGACCTCCAACAGGCCAGACGTTATACAGGCAAGGCAGAGTACAAAATGCTGAGTACGACAAGACCTGCCTGCTGAAAACTCATGTCCAGAAGACATGTAAGTCAATTATTACAATACAGTGTAATTAAGTAAAATGCTATATTAGAATTCTGTGGATAAAATGCTATAGGAAAATAGATGAGGGAGTAAGTGAATTATATCCAGAGGAAAACATCAGAAAAAGCTACAGAAATGATGAAGAAGTGATGACTTTTGAGTTTACTTGCATGTTTAAAAAACACCACCACCACTAATAACTTCCAAAGACATTTTTCACATGTTTCAAATTAAGCAAGACAGTTTTTTAGGATATATATGAAAATATCCAAAACTTGAAAAAAGAGAATATTCTCTCCTTCTAGAAGAAGCAATTTAAATGCTACCCATCTGATTAGTAACAAGGGATATGCAACAGACTAACTAACACTAAAGTCAGTAAGAAGAAGGCTTTGTTAAACTGAGACTGAGGCATTATCAAGATTTCCACAGAACAACCAAGGAAGAAACACAAAAGTTAAACAAACCAATTACGAGCAAAGAAATTGAAACAGCAATCAAAAAACTACCCAAGAAAAATACCCCGGGCCAGATGGATTTACCTCCGAATTTTATCAGACATACAGAGAAGACATGACACCTATTCTCCTTAAAGTTTTCCAAAAAATAGAAGAGGAGGGAATACTCCCAAACTCATTCTATGAAGCCAACATCACCCTAATACCAAAACCAGGCAAAGACCCCACCAAAAAAGAAAATTACAGACCAATATCTCTGATGAACGTAGATGCAAAAATACTCAATAAAATATTAGCAAATCAAATTCAAAAATATATCAAAAGGATCATACACCATAACCAAGTGGGATTCATCCCAGGGATGCAAGGATGGTACAACATTCGAAAATCCATCAACATCACCCACCACATCAACATCAACAAAAAGAAGGATAAAAACCACATGATCATCTCCATAGATGCTGAAAAAGCATTTGACAAAGTTCAACATCCATTCATGATAAAAACTCTCAGCAAAATGGGTATAGAGGGCAAGTACCTCAACATAATAAAGGCCATATATGATAAACCCACAGCCAACGTCATACTGAACAGCGAGAAGCTGAAAGCTTTTCCTCTGAGATAGGGAACAAGACAGGGATGCCCACTCTCCCCACCATTATTTAACATAGTACTGGAGGTCCTAGCCACGGCAATTAGACAAAACAAAGAAATACAAGGAATCCAGATTGGTAAAGAAGAAGTTAAACTGTCACTATTTGCAGATGACATGATATTGTACATAAAAAACCCTAAAGACTCCACTCCAAAACTACTAGAACTGATAACAGAATACAGCAAAGTTGCAGGATACAAAATTAACACAAAGAAATCTGTGGCTTTCCTATACACTAACAATGAACCAATAGAAAGAGAAATCAGGAAAACAACTCCATTCACAACTGCATTAAAAAGAATAAAATACCAAGGAATAAACCTAACCAAAGAAGTGAAAGACCTATACCCTGAAAACTACAAGACACTCTTAAGAGAAATTAAAGGGGACACTAACAAATGAAAACTCATCCCATGCTCTTGGCTAGGAAGAATTAATATCGTCAAAATGGCCATCCTGCCCAAAGCAATATACAGATTTCATGCAATCCCTATCAAATTACCAGCAACATTCTTCAACAAACTGGAACAAATACTTCAAAAATTCATATGGAAACACCAAAGACCCTGAATAGCCAAAGCAATCCTGAGAAAGAAGAATAAAGTGGGGGGGGATCTCACTCCCCAACTTCAAGCTCTACTACAAAGCCATAGTAATCAAGACAATTTGGTAATGGCACAAGAACAGAGCCACAGACCAGTGGAACAGAATAGAGACTCCAGACATTAACCCAAACATATATGGTCAATTAATATTTGATAAAGGAGCCATGGACATACAATGGGGAAATGACAGTCTCTTCAACAGATGGTGCTGGCAAAACTGGACAGCTACATGTAAGAGAATGAAAGTGGACCATTGTCTAACCCCATACACAAAAGTAAATTCGAAATGGATCAACAACCTGAATGTAAGTCATGAAACCATAAAACTCTTAGAAAAAACATAGGCAAAAATCTCTTAGACATAAACATGAGTGACCTCTTCTTGAACATATCTCCCCAGGCAAGGAAAACAAAAGCAAAAATGAACAAGTGGGACTATATTAAGCTGAAAAGCTTCTGTACAGCAAACGACACCATCAATAGAACAAAAAGGTACCCTACAGTATGGGAGAATATATTTGTTAATGACAGATCCGATAAAGGCTTGACATCCGAAATATATAAAGAGCTCACCCACCTCAACAAACAAAAAACAAATAATCCAATTAAAAAATGGGCAGAAGAACTGAACAGTTCTCCAGAAAAGAAATTCAGATGGCCAACAGACACATGAAAAGATGTTCCACATCGCTAGTTATCAGAGAAATCCAAATTAAAACCACAATGAGATATCACCTCACACCAGTAAGAATGGCCAACATCCAAAAGACAAACAACAACAAATGTTGGCGAGGCTGTGGAGAAAGGGGAACCCTCCTACACTGCTGGTGGGAATGTAAATTAGTTCAACCATTGTGGAAAGCAGTATGGAGGTTCCTCAAAATGCTCAAAATAGACTTAGCATTTGACCCAGGAATTCCACTCCTATGAATTTACCCTAAGAATGCAGCACTCCAGTTTGAAAAAGACAGATGCACCCCTATGTTTATCGCAGCACTATTTACAATAGCCAAGAATTGGAAGCAACCTAAGTGCCCATCAGTAGATGAATGGATAAAGAAGATGTGGTACATATACACAATGGAATATTATTCAGCCATAAGAAGAAAACAAATCCTACCATTTGCAACAACATGGATGGAGCTAGAGGGTATTATGCTCAGTGAAATAAGCCAAGTGGAGAAAGACAAATACCAAATGATTTCACTCATCTGTGGAGTATAAGAACAAAGGAAAAACTGAAGGAACAAAACAGCAGCAGAATCACAGAACTCAAGAATGGACTAACAGGTACCAAAGGGAAAGGGACTGGGGAGGATGGATGGGTAGGGAGGGATAAGGGGTGGGGGAGAAGAAAGGGGGTATTATGATTAGCATGCATAATGTGGGGGGTGGGAGAAAGAGGAGGGCTGTGCAACACAGAGAAGACAAGTAGTGATTCTACAACATTTTGCTATGCTGATGGACAGTGACTGTAATGGGGTTTGTTGGGGGGACTTGGTGTAGGGGAAAGCCTAGTAAACATAATATTCTTCATGTAATTGTAGATTAATGATAACAAAAAAAAAAGAAAAAGAAAAGGGGGATTACTCCCTGATAGGATAAAACTAACTGCAAATCAACGATTAATGCATGCTTTACATATCGTTAATTTTGATCTTTTAAAGGGTGTCAGATGATCAGCTATGGCAGTACATTTTTCTGATAATATTCCTTTTTCTTAAAAAAAAAAAAAAAAGCAGCTCCTGTGTGGTGATCTCCAATAGGTTCTTCACAATGGTATAAAGGTCATATCAAAGTGTGGGCAAAGGGTTTGTGTTTATACAAAGGATCAAAGCCTAATTTGGCTACCCAGAAAACGAATTAAGATACGATGTGAAGAAGAACTTCCAACATCAACATCCTCGGGAAGAGTCATTCCAGAAGATGATCATCAAAAAACTTCAACAAAGATCCTGGCGCTGCTGCAGTTGTAGCTGCATTCATCCCACCGGTTCCTGGACTTGCCATGGGAATGAAGAAGGAGATATCTAAGCTGGCCTGTGCATACAGTAAAACAACAAATTTGACTGGATCTATACTGTTGGAACTCAACCAAGAATTAGGAGAAGTGTAAGTTGCAGTGCTCCAAAATTGTGCGACTATAGACTATCTACTGTTAAAAGAACATATGTGATGTGAACAGTTCCCAGGAATGTGTTGTTTTAATTTGTCTGATTTTTCTCAAACTATTCAAATTCAGTTAGACAATATCCATCATATTGTTGATAAGTTTTCACAAATGCCTAGGGTACCTAACTGGTTTTCTTGGTTTCACTGGATATGGCTGGTAATTGTAGGTCTGCTTTTGTTATGTAGCTGTATTCCTATTATGTTAATGTGTGTATGCAATTTAATCAGTAGTTTGTTAAAACCTATACATGCTTATGTTAGTCTACAAGAACATATGTCAAAAAAATAATCAATCTTCCCATGTTTTCTTCCGTCTGCTACTTCTATAGCTTTTCTTCTTCCTTTCTAATTACAACCCTTTAGTAGAATTCATGCCTCATATCGAAAATTACCGAGTATCATAATTCCTCCAAGTGGTAAAGATACCTCAAGGCAAATGCTGGGCATAGAAGCCACAGGGCATAAATCTGCAAAGAAGTAAAAAGCTAATCTTTTCAAAGAATAGTGCTTCTCTCTCACTTACCAACTTTACATTTCCCTGTATGGCCCCGGAAGATGACTGGTTAGCCAGAGACGGGTAAGATTCCTCAAGGGAGGAACAACCTAAGACAGGCACAGTCACAGGGGGACCATCAGGTGAGAAATTGGGGATCAACAGAGGTGAGGCTTAGAACCTTACCCCCCATTTTGAGAGAAATCTTCTGCATCCGTGGATGTTTTGTTGCCCTTGTGTAGCTTGGATTAATACTTAGTCTACAGGCACAGACCTGATCATCTACATTTGCCCTCTTAGAGCACTAAATTATGTTTTCTACCTTTATCTTGCATCTACTTACCACTTCAGCATTTTATTTAAAAAAAATAATAATAATAATAATAATAAGGGAGAAATGTGGGGTTCACATATAAATCAAGTATAAAAATCAAACGAATAATCATATCTGACTTGATTGTTTTTGGTTCATAATGCATGATCAAAACTGAAAGTTTCTGTGATGACTGCCCTTGCACTGTTCACCATGTAAGAACTTATTCACTATGTAAGAACTTGTTCACCATGTAAGAACTTGTTCGTTATGCTTCAGAAGATTGGAGACTGTTGAGAGTTAGGCTTGGGGTTGATTAATGATTGTGCATTGAGTCCCCTATACAGAATTCTATTGTTGTTAACAAACATTTGATCAATAAATATGAGAGATGCCCTCTCAAAAAAAAAAAAAAAAGAATTCCACAGAACAAATGGATTAAGATTTTTCAGGCCAACTAAACACAAAAACCACACTAATTTTTTCAACAAGTCTGATTTCACTTGCTATACAAGTGTGAACCTTAATCTGTTTGCCCTTCTTTTATTTCCACTTATTATTTTATTTTCATTTTTAATTCCACTAATTCTATATTTTGACTATTCAAGCCTAAACTTACAAACCAAATGAGGGGAAACAACTTTCAAAAAAGGACATTTACTATTCTAAAAATTACTCTTTAAGATGAGATAGTATATATGTATGTGTTAAAGCTTTATCTGTAAAATGCATACTCCAAATGCTACATATCCTGGGATGAAATGGGTTTCTTCTGTATTTTCTCTTTTTAAAAACTGCCTCACAAACAAACAAAAAAACCTGCTGCACATGTCTTACAGGCTTTTCTCCTAAGAATGAAATGTCCACCAGTGGCCACGTGATATCTGATGGGTTCAACATATAAAACCAATAGCATCACATATATCACACAGGCTAATTTCTCAAAATCCAGTCATTAATTGTTCAGTGAAACTTTGTTTTTCCTAACTTTCAGAGGTTTTGTAGAGATAATCAAATGAAAATTCATTACTTCCAGATACTGGCATACATATGTATATATACTGCCTCATGCTGCCTTTTATGTAATAAAAAGGAATTGTCAGTTCCTGACATCATTGTCAGTATGCACACATACTATTTTGCGCTACATATACAAAACAGTGTACTTCAATGTATTATTCTAAAAATATTAGTATGAACACAAATATAAAGCAAATCAACAGAACTTTTCTAAGCTATGCAAGAAACTAGTATTATGCTACCTTTATTTTACATACCATGCTGCAAATACTTTCATATCACCAGTAACTTTTACTTAGTCAAAATGAAAAATTAATAGAAGATAAGATTTCAAAATAAATTCTCAATATAAAAAAATCAATCAGTAAGTAAATTGTGAAAACATTGACTCAACATCCTTCCTGTTTTTACCTTGTGCTCCTCTCTGCTCATTCACTAAGAACTTACAAAAATCCGTGTATCTTTTAATTTCTCTCTTTTCCTTGTCACTAGATTTCTACTAAACATGAGGGTACCTATATATTCCAGCTTTCACGGTATAGCTTTTCTTTTAATTTTAGACTCCAGGAAAATCAATCTATCTAGAATAAATTTCTTATGAGCAAGACAAATTTGCAGTCACTTGGGAAGCAGACCTTGCTTCCTTGAATTAAGAGGAAAAACATTTCAAAAGGTACCAGCAATAAAAGAAAGAAACCTTGCAGGTATTCAAACTATGAATGTGGAGAAAAATGGTGATCTCTGCTAAAATACAGACTAGGAGAAAGTACTGATCACTGAAGTAACAACAGATCAACAACACTTATTTCAGCCAGAACACCCAGCCTCCTTCTTAATGTACCTTTTCCTCAGACATTATTAGTCTTAAGAATTTTTTTAAAAACCTGAATTATATATAGCCATCAATTATCACCTTTAAACTCTAAATCAGGGGATGGTTATTAATATTTATTAAGTCAGCTTCTATTCAAAATTTAAGTTTTATGATAATGAATCATTTACTTACTTTTACTGTATTAAAACAGTAACATGAGGAAGAATAAAGGAGGGGGGATCTTGCTTCCTAACTTCAAGCTCTACTACAAAGCCACAGTAATCAAGACTATTTGGTACTAGCACAAGAACAGAGCCACAGACCAGTGGAACTGAATAGAGACTCCAGGCATTAACTCAAACATATATGGTCAATTAATATATGATAAAGGAGCCATGGACATACAATGGGGAAATGACAGCCTCTTCAACAGCTGGTGTTGGCAAAACTGGTCAGCTACATGTAAGAGAATGAAACTGGAACATTGTCTCACCCCATACACAAAAGTAAATTAGAAATGGTTCAAAGACCTGAATATAAGTCATGAAACCATAAAACTCTTAGAAAAAAAACATAAGCAAAAATCTCTTGGACATAAACATGAGCAAACTCTTCATGAACATATCTCCCCAGGCAAGGGAAACAAAAGCAAAAATGAACAAGTGGGACTACATCAACTGAAAAGCTTCTGTACAGCAAAGGACACCACCAATAGAACAAAAGGCATCCTACAGTATGGGAGAATATATTCATAAATGACAGATCTGATAAAGGGTTGACATCCAAAATATATAAAGAGCTCATGCACCTCAACAAACAAAAAGCAAATAGTCTGATTAAAAAATGGGCAGAGGAGCTGAACAGTTCTCCAAAGAAGAAATACAGATGGCCAACAGACACATGAAAAGATGCTCCACATCACTAGTCATCAGAGAAATGCAAATTAAAACCACAAGATATCACCTCACACCAGTAAGGATCGCCACCATGGACTAACAGTTACCAAAGGGAAACGGACTGGGGAGGACAGGTGGGAAGGGAGGGAAAAGGGGGGTGGAGAAAGGGGGCATTACGATTAGCATGTATAATGTTGGTGGGGGGCACAGGGAGGGCTGTACAACACAGAGAAGACAAGTAGTGATTCTATAACATCTTACTACGCTGATGGACAATGACTGCAATAGGGTATGTGGGGGGAACTTGGTGATGGGGGGAGTCTAGTAAACATAATATTCCTCATGTAATTGTAGAGTAATGATACCAAAATAAAAAAAAATACTAACATGAAGTTTTTGTTTTATAACTTCTTGGTAATGATTAGCAGCTATCATTCAGATACACATTAACAGCTATTACTACATTAGAGTGCCTGCCCTCTCCTATGCTAAACTATTCAGTGAAAATTTGGGGGAACCAGACTGTCACATGATCTGAAATTACTACACTACAGATTCTTCGCTAATTAAAAGGGAAAACTGTGCCTTTATAAATAGAAAGAACTGGCAAACACCACCTTAACTGAGGGATCAAACTTAATATCATCAAAAATGAGACAGACATTATATGTCTCCTGATGTGGGGAAATCCTCAATATTACCCTATGTAAAATACTTGTCAAATATGTTTAACCAGAACCTAGTTATTAAGAGATGTAGAACACACAAATCCAGATTATGGAACAGACAGCCTGCCTGGATGGGAAGGAGCAGGAATGGGGTTACAAACAAGGAGTTCAGGTTTGGGCCATGTTAAATTTGCCAGGCCCAGGGCCTCCAACTGAAGACATGGAACATTAACGGAGCACAAGAGTGGAGGTCTGGGAGGGTACCACAAACACTGTTCCTCCACCCTCACGGCTTCCTGTCTTGAAAGAATGGTCCAAAGGCCAGGGGTACTTGAGACATCATCACAGTGGCAGTGACAAGAGACCAGTGCGACAATGTCCTAACCAGACTGTTCCTGCAGCGTAATCTGGGCTGTTGCTTTCCCAATGCTCACCCTCCTCTGGTTACTGCTCATTTTTCGAACCTGGATTCCTACTCTCTCCACCAATTCTGAGCTATCTGCCATGATGCCAGTTGATTCCTTGTCCATCCAAACTACCCAGCGGTTTCTGCACCTTGCAACCAAAGACCCTTACATGCATTATAAAGAATATTCTGAACTCAAATAGAAAGCTAACTATAATTTCCTTCTTAATTTAAAGCCATTTCTACACAAAAAAGCAAAGCTTACATGTTACAAATGTGACTCTGAAGCACTGAGTATAAACCATAAAAGATACTCAAATGAAAGATGATATAAATCAACTTTCTGAGACAGTTATGAGGTGTCTTTATAAAAGAAAATTTTAAGTTTCAAAGTATAAAATTTGAACACTGGAAAAGTCTTAAGAATGCCCAGAAAACGATGACAAAATAGCAAGATCTTTTTAAAATACATCAGCCAAATAATGAATTAAAAAAGCTTCCCAGAAAAAAGAACACTGAAATGCATTTTGAGAGAATAACACTAGAATGATACTGGTTTTTACAAAGTGTTCTCTCTACAATAAGATGCTGGCTTTTGTTTTATATACTCCAAATTGCTCCAAAAACAGTTAAGAAAAAAATATTCCACCTGGGCCTACCTTTTCTTTAGACTCTCTAATTCATATGCTTCCTCACTAAAAACCAATTTTTAATAAAACTACTTTTCATTCTTTCTGAAAACCTTTCACATTTCAAATCAGAAGTGGAATATTTAGCTATCCTAAAAACTAAGATTTCTTACATCCTTTTAGTACCCTATAGTTTTACTAAATCCCCAATCCATGTGGTATTTTTTAAGGAATACATTTAGAGGAAGAAAACACATGTTAAGGAGAGTAAAAACATGTTTTAAACTGTAAGAAACATCGCTATATGGGAGGGGATTATTAATATTTGTGTACCTTGCATTTTGCTAAAGACCATTAATTTTTTTGCACAACACTACAAAACATGTAATATCACCCTTTTTATAAAAAGTTAATGAGGAAAACGAACCTCCAAAATTGGTTTTCCCCACTTTATGTCAGTGCTAATAAGGGGTTGATCTGACATGAACCCAGATCTGCCTGGTCCCAAAGTTGACAACATTTTATCCGCAACAAAATGCCTCAACAGGCATATTCCTCTTGTAAAAATTTAATTTCATTGATATTTTTCTTACTAGAAAAACAACTGTAATTATTACCGTGGACAGAGCCTGTGAGGTGTAACCATAAAGCAACTTTTTGTCCACCACTGTTCTTCAAAGTTATCCTGAGGCGATAATGTCCTTAACTTTTATTAAGGCAAGCCTAATAGGACTTTGGTCCTTCTCAAGTTATAAAAAAGATCTTGAGTTTAGAAACTGATAGATCCACTTTCGTATAATCATCAGAATTTTTCATTCAAGGGTACAGCTTCTCCTCTGGTCCCCAGGCTAGCCCTAGGCAGCACCTTTACCCAGAGGGCTGTGCTTTATCCCTCTCCCTTCCCCCCTACAAAGCCTGGGTGGGGCGGTCAAGTGTCACAACAGGGCCTGGCTGCTCTCTTGCCTCAAAAGGTGTTTAGAGGCCACCTGTCAGGGATGCTTTCACAGGTGACCGTCGGAAGCTCTCACCACGCCAGCCCTGTGGACCTCTCACTGCAATTCTCCTGAGGCAAAACAATGCTCCTCCTCTGGGGAGCTAACCGTTTATTCCCACCGTCACCCATACTACCTGGATCCTATGGGCTTTCTCTCACTCTGGTCCTCATCCACTCTAAGGAAACATGTACCCCTTGCCCCAAGAACTCTGGGAGAACGAGCAAGTCCTCACTTGACTGTGCTGGCCAGAGTGAGGGCCTCTCTGTCACCCAGGCATGAGTGAGACACACCACCCCACTATGTTCCCCCCCGACTGCACGAGACACATTTTAGTCTGCATGTCACTACTGCACAGCCCCTATACTTGAGGGGGAGTACTCCAGGATAAGAGGCAGGCGGATTGGAAGAAAACGCCTAGCATACCAACAACTTGGTTCAAAAGTTCTTCTAATTCCCAACTTCCTGAATCTTTATACCAACAGATGGGGTAGGCCTTAAAAATCACAAGATCCATTTTCTGGCTCTTTCTTTCACAAGACCTGCAAGGTATTCTTACAACTTACTTTAGAAATGCACATCTACTGACTTAGAGCAAGCTCAGAATAAAAAGTTACATTTTAACAAATTATTACATAATATAATTAACATTTTTCTAAATTTTCCACAAAAAGCAGATAGAAAAATTCATAATCCCACCACACACAGCCACCATTAACACTTCAATGTACTGCTTCCCTTTCTATAAAACTTTGTCGTGAAAACTTATTTCGTTTTAACTTTTTAAAATCTTGTACAAAAACACCTCATGTATATACTTTCATTGAGAAATACAGTTTCCCACACAATTCAAGTATGCCTTTTTCAAACACTGAATTTCCATTAAATCAATGTAAGAGTTTAGTTTAAAAGCTTTTTGAAATTTGTCTCACAATGTCACTCCCCACTGCCAGAGATTGAACTTCCACCTTTTCAATTAAGCATAATCTGTAGGGTCTCCTTATACCCATTACATCTCTAAATGTGATTTTTAAACCCTGTATTCATCAATAAAATCATACAAGAACATCATGGGAGTTTCCGTTCATGGGATATGATCTGCACTCAGATGAGACGTGTTTCAGGGCTTTCCTACTACAAGTTATCTCCAAATTGACAAGGTAGAATTCACAAAGTGCAAAAGAGCAAGGTTATTATTTATTATTCCTTTATGAACATGGCAACACCAAGCTTGAAATTGGGATCTGTTCTCATATGACTGCAAATAAAATTCTTATCACCACACATACATGTTTACTGGCTCCACACTCATTATCACAACTGCCAAAAAGTTAATCTAATACTCAAGAGCAGATTATTGAAAACTTTTAATGTTTAAAACTGGATTTGGGGATTTTGTTAAATGTTTCACACATCATTTATCATCCTTTCACAGAGCACACATTTAAAAATTTGTTTTAAAGTCTTATTTTAGAAGATGTAGTGAGAAATAAATTCCATTTAATGTGCTACCAAGAAAAAGCCACTCATAGTTCTTAGCTAAAGAATCTTTGCTCTTCTTATGTTTATGTCAGTAAAACTCAAAATTACAGAAGTGCCTGAAGGAAAAAAACTCAGTTCTCTCTCCCCTAAAGCTGACAATAAATGTAGTCACTCAAAAAGCACACAAGAACAATAAGCGAGGGTAAATACTGATGTGTGTCTTTATGCCTAACTGGGGAGGATGAGTGCACGCTCATACAACATGCATATATATGTGCATGTGCAGAGATGTCTGGAGAGTGTTCACCCAAACAGTGGCTATTTAGATGGTGATTTTTGCTTTCTTCTTTTACTTTTCCACTTTGTTTAAATCTTTTATAAATATGAGCATATATTTTTACAAGAAGAATGCTATTTGAGTCATTAAAATATGGTATGAAAATAAGTAATTAAGACATGTGGTATGGACAGAAGGATAGACATGTAGATCAATGAAATAGAAATGAGTCCAGAAATAAACCCATAAATCTACGGTCAACTGATTATCAACAAAGATACCAAAGTAATTCAATGGGGGAAAGGAGAGAATTGGATATCCATATACAAAAAGATGAACTTACAAATTTAACTCACACTATATACAAAAGTTAATTAAAAATGGATCACTGACTAAAATGCAAGAGCTAAAACTAAAAAACTTTAAGAAGAAAACATAGTAAATTTCATGACCAGGTTGGGCAAAAGATTTGAACACAGCACAAAAAGCACTATCCTTAAAAGAAAAAAAGATAAACTGAACTACACTAAAATTCAAAAAACCTTGCCTTGCACCTCAAAAGACATCATTAAGAAAATAAAAAGACAAGCCACAGACTGGGAAAAAGTGTTTGCAAATCACATGTCTGATAAAAGACACGGACCTTGATAATATAAAAAACTCTTACAACTCGGTGAGACAACTCAATTAAAAACAGGCAAAAGATCTGATAGACATTCATCAAATAAGATATGAAAATGGCTTGAAAAGATGTTCAGCATCATTAGTCATTAGGGAAATGCAAATCCAAATCACAATGATACACCACTTCACACCCAACTAAAATGGTTACAATCCAAAAAGACAGTGACAAGTGTAAAGATTTGGAGAGACTGAAATTCTCATACACTGCTGGTGGGATATATAATGGAACAGTCTGGATACCAGTTTAGCAGTTTCTTTAAAAATTAAACACAAGTTTACCATATGACCCAGCAATTCCATTTCTAGGCATCCACCCAAAAGACATGTAAATATACAGCCACACAATTATTTGCACACAAATGTCCACAGAATTTTTTGTAACAGACGAAAAGTAGAAACAACCCAAATGTCCGTCGATTGGTAAACGGTTAAACAAACTGTAGTATATCCATATAAAGGAATAGTATTCACCAGTAAAAGGAATTACTGACACACTCAACAAGGATCAACCTCCAAAACATTGTATGTTAAGTAAAGGAAGTCAGACACAAAATAACTGTATATTATATGATTTAATTTATAAGAAATGTCTGGAAGAGAAAAACCTGTAAAATATAAAATAGGTAAGTACTTGCCTAGGGCTGGGAACAGAAATAAAGATTAGGTATAACAGGTGACAGGGAACTTACTGGGTTGATGGACATGTTTCCAAACTGGACTGTGGTAAATTCTGCAAATTTGAGAATTTAGTAAATTTACTAAAAATCATTGAATTGTGCACTTAAAACGTGAATTTTATGATATGTATACTTTAACACAACTATTTTAAAAACAGTGGAGAAAAGTTAGCACAATTACAATTATATTTCTTAACCGAATTATTAGGTTTTTCTAAATATCAGAAAAATCAGTGATACAACAAAATTGTACTAAAAGAAAATGTACATTAAAATAGTGTATCAACAAAGCACACATAACACTCATCTATTAGCAGGACTATAGACTATAGGTGATTTTTACTTTATCCTTTTTTGTAGAGTACTTCTAAGAGCCATGGGCACACACCTTTTTGACCACATTAAGTTATTAGCCCCATATCCCTACAGATTTTTTTTTAAAAAGTCATCTGCTTTTTCCATATTAGTTTTGTCTTCTAGCTGTACAGGATTATAACAGGAATATAGCTATATAAAAACAAACACACATACACATATATATATATACATTATATATTTGTAAATTTCTATACTAGATACTTAAAAAGAAAGCAGATGTGACCTTGCTATAAGGGGAAAAAAATTCCTGGGATAAGTTATCTTAGAGCACCTGTTTAGGCCTACCTTATAACTTGAGGACAGTTTCCAGTAATACTGCAAGCCAGTTACACTTTTTTTAAAAAGTGGTCATTCATCTCTTACTTGTGAGGCCTAGATAAGATCCTAGAAGGGATCTGCTATACCAGAGGCAGTGAGTGGACCTCAAAAAAAGTTCTGCTTTAATACATCAACTAAGAAGAATTCTGAACTTAAGTACTTAAATATTCTTTTTAATTATTTAAATACATAGGTTATCTACATACCCAAACTAGGCAAAGAGTAGTTTAAAAATTAAATTTGATTTTCATAAAATATACATTATTTCAAAAGTTGCTTATAAAGAAAGAACATACAATCAGCTAAAATGAAGTTCCTAAAAGATACATATTTAATATGTTAATAAGCTACTAAGAAGGGGTCAGTGACACATACCAAAGACAGAACACTGGCCAGTTGTCAACATGACACATACTATAATGGAACTTTGGCACACCCATTTCAAAGAGTTGCCAACCCCAGGCAACATATTTTTACTATTGCTTCAACATACTGTTCTATAAATAAAAAGGAAACGCTTTAGCTTAACTATATTCACATTTTAATATAGGGAATCCCCAATTATCAAAGATCATCTCCAAAATGCTTCAGCCCTGATTTTCAGGCATCAACCTATTTTTACCCACTAGCAGCTTAGAACTAGTACCACCACAGCTAGAAGATTATTTTACACTTCTAAATCTGTGAATTCATGTACACTTTAACCCAAATGAAAGGAATAAATGATGTTTACTTCTCTGTACTTTTAAATCAACTTGGTAAATATATTTATGTACTACCAGGACTCATTAAATACTGAAGTTAAAACAGGTTTAAATGTAACAAATAATCTTTAGTAAGGGAAGCTTTCTTTCAAAATAACATTTTTAGAATGCTTGTTTACAGAAAATAGAAGGGAAGATTTACAAAATACTAATTGATAAAACTGAGACCTATACCCTTTCAAAAAAAATAAAATAAATGAAAAACTGCAAGTTTAAACTTGCTGCTAGGCTAGCCTTACTCCCTAAATTTATACTGTCCCAAGATCTAAAGGAAAAGGCTCACTTTAAATTGTTGTGCTTAATTAACAGTTTTGTTAGAATATGCCAGAATTTTAAGTAGACAATTGTAGTTTGATATAAACAAAAACAAAGTAATTTCATGTCTTGCAACCCAAAGGCGGTTTTCTCATATTTAACTTTAATTTAATGACTCTGAAATTCTTAAAAGACCATGTATGATTTTTTTCAAATAAAAAGATGTCTGAATATGTTAGTCATTACTTCTTAAGTAACTGTTGCTAGTTACCAACTTACCTTGGAGAAAATCTGAAAATTCGAAAAGACCATTGCATATAGGTTTGCCTAAAAATCAGATCAAGGAAATGAACGAAAATAGTATGTACTATATTCCTACTACATGCCAGGCACTTTTTAAAAGTCACATTTATTGAGGTATAATATGGTGGGAAATAATTCTCCAAAGGCATTTTTCTAATGTGTTCGATATTTTCAAAGATGTCTGCATAGCAATCAGCCTTGAAAAATATAGTGTTTCCCTCTGGAGCAAAGAACAGGCATGCTTACTGTCTAGTACAATAAACATAATGTGACCCTCTAGAGCAAGGGGCAGGCACACATACTGCTGCTCTTTACAAAAGATCTGGACTCCCTAAACTCAGGGCTTCTCTCCAGTTAACGTAGCCCACTCTGTGGTGCAAGTACTACCCGAGCATCAGGAAACTAACACAAATGCTGGTTCTCTGCCCACTGCTATTACTATAGTAATAAACTGTCCTTCATCTCTTACATAGGAGTCTCATGTCTTCTACCAGTATCCATGAAAATGTGGCAGGGCAACTTACTGGTTTGCAAGTATGGTAAGATCTCAGACTATCATGGTTTCTGGACAGTTAGGACAACAAGGATGGGGTGCTGACAGAGCCATGCCTTTCTAGAAGAGAGAGGATAAGGCCCCTGAGAGCAGAGTTCTGGGAAATGAAAAGCTACCCTGGGATCTGAGAGCAATCCTAGTACTGGGTGGGAAAAGGTGGGAATAAGGACCCCCACTGTCCTACCTATTAATGGACACAAGTTGAATTAATAGAAACTGAACACTGAGAAGTGGGATTGAAATTAGCCACCCAAATGGTGACTTGGTTGTTGTTCATTCTCCTCTGGGCTGGCAGAGGAAGGGATGTGTCATGACAATGGGGCAACAAGCCCCATGTCACCACTGACAGGCACTGTGGCTATGACACCAAGCCAAGGAATCCCCAAAGCTGAAAGAGTATGTGTAAATTATGATGAACTTGCTGCCAATACAGAGCTTTAGGTGGACTAAAAGTATGTTTAGGTCCCTTTGGATGAACTATGAGGGACCAAAAGCGAATGCAAAAGCCTTGACTACTGGGGCAGAGGTGCCCTCTCCCTCTCTGCCCCCCTCCATCTCTCTCTATTTCTACCCCCAAGCTCTGTCGCTTTACAGACGAAAATGTTAAGGGATGGTGCTGAGGTCTCCCTGACCACCAAAAAAGGACTGTAGGCCATACATACCCCTCTGAAGCTGCCCAGGGAACTTTAGAGAGAGAGAGTTTCATGGCTTTCTTGGATAAATGCACCCAGGTTGTCACCATCCTGTCTAGTCCTATAGAGGAAGGGGACCTCCAGATTCAACAAACAGGATTTGGGCAGGATTTACAGTGGGGAAGGGAAATGAATGTGATTTATTGGGGGATGGCTCTTTGAACCACTTCAATGTCCTGTTATTGCCTCCCAATGTACATTAGGAATGGTGTACATTTCCATCCTATAAGTACCAGGGGGGCATCTCCCAACCAGGAAGGACTGCATGTAGAAAAGTACTAGTGCTTTTGGGGCCCCACAACCTCACTGACCACTTCGACTCTACAAGTCTCTGTGACTCATGATTTTCCTGACTGGCGCCTCTGACACAGTGACGCAGCCTCCACTTGTAGGTGCCCCTAGGGGTTTTGGACTCTGCCTCCCTGACACAGCTATCAGGCACAGTAGTGAAGCAGCTATTAGCAAGCTACTGGGCCTCTGTGGAAACTGAATGCCTGACTCACGGGAGCCTCATGAGTCTCCAGCCTGATAGTCCTACTTCAGGGTGGGTCAGCTCCTAACTCCATGACTAACAATGTAGAGAGTCAACTGAAAATGCGTTTTTGAGGATACATCTGACTTTGCCTTAGCTCCAGCGGATCTCTACATGACAAAGTAATAAGACCTCTGGAGGAAAGTTATCCCCTACTCCACCAGCAAACGCAGAGGCTCAATGGAGTCCACAGCCGGTAAATCATCATGTCTTAACATCATCCCTGCATTGTCAATACTCAGGTACAGATCCCTCCCTGTCAATTCTTTCCTGGACTTGTGAAACAGCCTTTTAACTTGCCTACCTGTATTCAATCTTACTTCACCTTCAATCCACTCTCCAAAAGCCGTCAGAACAATCTTTTGAAAGACAAACTTGAGTATTTCACTTCCTTTTCCCTTAAAATCCTGTAATGGTTTCCCCATAGCCTTCAATCCCAGCTGACCTGAACTTGTTATCCTGACTCATGCAGCCAGTCTTACAGTCAACTTACTGTCTACCTCTTTCCCATGCTTCCTTTACAACCTATATTACTGTCATACAGAGCCAGCATGTATTTTTAAAATGTACATGACCTAAATTAGTATTCAGTGTAATTTGGATTATCTAAGAACATGCCAATTGATGATTGGAAGAAGTATTCTAAGCAGAGTAGAGAGTCCATTTTTCAGTCTAGATTTCATATATACTAGACATGCATCAAGTAAAAACTAGAATAGATCAACAAAAGATTACTTGCATGGCAGAAAGTAACTACAGGATTGAAAGCTTTACAATGTCACATACAATAGTACCACTGATCATCTTTTCAAAATAAATAGCTACAAAAATATGTCTTTGCATTAGATGTTCTATGTAAACAAAATCACCCAGTATCTTTGAAAACAGCCATTCTCACCTATGGTACTATTATCAGGCTGTGGGATGTGTCACAAGAATGTGTATATTTAAAGAATCAAAATTCGAAGAACGATTTCCTTGTTTAAAAAGTTTCACAAATGTCACTCATTTGCATTTTGGTACACTTGCATGAGTGGGAAAGGGGTGAAGCTATAGCTAGTGAGCAGGAAATTATAATCCTGTATATGCTCACAGGAGGGTAGAGAACAAGTGAACATTTTCTGTTGTGAGTGGCAGCTGAAAAAGTTTTGAGATCTGATGTTTTAAGAATGCCTTCTAAATTTATAATATAAATTATAGGACCTCAAATTAATACTCTGAAACAGAATTTTAGTAAAGACTATAAGTCAGAGACCTAATTTAACTGCCAGCCCTCCTCGTCCTATCTGGGAGAGCATGTGGACAAGTTACCTAAGCTCTCTAAGCCTTACTTTCCTAATGTAAATTAGAGATTAACTAAAAATTAACCTACACCTTGCAGGGTTGCTGTAAAACTAACTTAAATGTATATGAAGCATTTGATACATAGATGTTCACTATTACAGCCTAATAATTAAGAGTCAAGACCCAGTTCTATCACTTAGTAGTGGTTGTCACTTTAGTTACTTAACCTCAGTTTCCTTGGCTGCAAAATGGGAATCCTAACATGTACCTAACAGAGTTGCTGCAAAGATTAAGTTTCAACATTTTAGAACACTGCCTGGCAAGTAATAATCATCATGTGTTAGTTATTATTAACATTACCACCACCATCACTGAAATATTAAGGAACTGTCACACTATTGGGTATTTCTTTCATTTCTGCTAGATGAAAAGGTATTCTTTGAAAAATTAACCTAATTTAGTGAACTGGTCATTAACATAGGATGAGCTCACACACATCCAAGAATTTGTATGCTTTCCAAAACTTTTAAAGTATAAGAAATGATCTGAATTGACTATTGCTCGTGAATGCTGACAAGATACATGTATCAAATATCCATTCTAAGTAAACAAATCCATTCAATGAACTAAAGTGTAACATAAAATGACATGCCTATTATACTTTCTAAGGCACAAAGATCTCATAGCAGTTTAATCAAATATAGCAATCCTCAAAATAGACAAACTACTTGAAAAAACTTTAGCTCAAAGCAATCAACATCTGTCTCCAATACTTCAGCCACATGATTACAAAATGATGTTAGTCAAAAACTCTTTGACTTCCACCATTCATTCAATTATGCAAAACATCTACTGAGTATCCACTGTGCACCAGGCAGGCATTGTGCTAAACTCTGGTGCTCTAACAGAAAAGGAGAATGAAAAATAATAGCAATCATGCCACTACAACACAATTAAATATTTCTGAATATTATAAATTTGTGTTCCTTAAACAGTGAAAGAGCAAATTATGGGCTCTCATAGTTGAGTGCATCAACACTTAATGAATCAAATAACTTCGTAAGTGATGACCTAGCAATTTCTCCAATGAAACTAGAAGTAAGATAAAGTCAGTATCCCCTTCTATAGCCCTGAATCACTTACAAGGCAAAGGTTAATCACCATTTCAAATATGAGTCAAATCACCTCAAGAATGACACTAAACATGATTGTTTTAACCTATTTTTTGGGTAAAGTCTAAAGTGAATTTTAAGTTTGTTAAATACCACCCTATAATCTACCAGAAATAAACATTCGCCCAGTTTTACTCAGCATCTGAAATTTTATTTTTGCTGAGCAACTAGATTTACTTTAATAATCATTCCTCCCTTTGACCAACTACTTTCTTAGGAGAGAAAAATCCAACCTCTATCCAATTACCCAATAATCTAGAGTTCATACTATATATCCTACAACAAGAGTTTCCTCTCAGGCAGCTACATATCTGTTCAAAGTTTTAAGGAACTGAAAAGAAATATTATCTAGCAAAATTGCTCCACCAAAAAAGAAAGAAAAAAAAAAGCCATTTTGACTATGAGTTAAAAAATCCTACTGCCAGAGTGCTTATCCAAAACCTAAACAGGGCCAAACAGCCAAGTGCCTTTTTAATACCTAGCTACCCAGAAGGAAGGGCTGTTGGAAAATGCTATTAATACTGATATAACAATTGTATCATACTGATATCAGGTAGGTGTACTTCAGGACTAAAAACCTTCCTTGGAATTCATTATTATGGAGTATGAATGCCACATGAAAAAAAAGTGCTGTCCTTTTATTTTATGAGTGCCAATTAGGCAGTTTTGGTTATACATTGCTGTACAAACCGGCTATCAAATAAGCCCCAATTATCAAGTGGTTCTACATCAAAGTTGCTGTTTCTACTATTAAATACAATTAAAGAATTAAAAGGATAGTATATTTTTCTTGAGGTACATTAGTCTCAAATTATTTGCAAGAAGTTCCAAACACCCAAGTGAATGACATTCTTTTAGCTACATAAAACAGTCCTCTGGAATGTCAGCCTGCCAAACTGCAAGACTATAAGAACACAAAATACACCGATACACATTTTCCACATAAAAATTAAGGGGTAAAATGATGACAAACTCAATAAATCTCCAAGAGGGGCAAAAAAATGCAAACAAATTCTTAAAGATCTTTGTCTCATCCAGAGTGGAACTTTATGTTACTGCAAGAACTCAGGCATTTCATCAGTATTCTGCACACCAGCGGACACTCAGTAACGGTTGTTGACAGATGAGACAAGAAAAAGTCTCACCAACAAACGGCATTAACAGGTAATGTTGCAAATCAGTCATAGAACTAAGCGAAGAGGAATGCGGAATAGAAAGAGTAACAATCTTTTGCCAAATCGTACATTCAGAGAAAATTAAACCAGCACAGATACTCCAAGAAAAAGACAATTAGAAGATACTTGGTAAGGCCCAAAATAGCCACAAGGAAAAACACACACACACGCAATTGCCACTTCCCCTACAGTTTGACAGTCACAGATTTGGATAATTATAGTAGAAATTGTCTGCTTTGGAAACACACTAAGACCACACCCTGGGGCTGCGAATCTGGACTTTAAATGCTGAGAATAAGCAGTAAATTGGACGGTCTGCGCGCACAGGTGGAAGGGAGTGGGGGGGCAAAAAACACAGCGACTTCAACGCGCGTGACCAGAGGGCTGGGTGTCGAGGCGTGGCGGAGTCCGAAGGAGAAGGGGGTGTGGATCTGGGGACGAGCACCGGCAGACGGCGTGCGGAGCGGCGGCTGCAGGCAGGAGAGGGAGCTGGCGGCGGGGGCGAACGTCTGCGCAGCAGGGGAAGAGCCGGGGAGCCAAAGGTCACGGGCGGCAGAACTTGGGGTGCGAGGGGACGGCGAGCAGGCGCGTGGAGGTGCGCGTGACAGGGAGGGACGGAAGAAAGGGAAGTCCGAATGAATGAGCGCCGCGGGGGCCGGGCTGCGGGGCTGGGGGGCGCCCGCCGAGGTGCAGCCGCAGCGCCCGGGTGGGCGTCGGGACGGGCCAGCCGCGCCGAGGGATTAGGAGGTGCCGCGCCGGCGCGGGCCGTACCGCACCCGCCTCTCCGCCAAAATGGGGTCGAGGAGCAGGAAAGCGAGGGGTGTGCGGGAAGGAGAACGGTAAAAATACATCACTCACCCTCCGCTCGAGCCTCCTAGCTCTCAGCCCCCCTCCTCCGCCCTTCGCAAGCCGCAGCGGCGGCTCCTCAGCGGCGCTAGAGGGAGCCCCGGGCCCGGACCGGGGCGGCGGCTGCGGCCGGACCGGGAGCCCCTCCGCACCTGCGCGTGTGGCGGAGCCGCGACGAGCCAGGCGGCAGTGGCACGGGCGGCTCAGAGCGGGGAGGGCAAGTGACCCGGATGTACAGGGTACAGGCGAGGAGGGGGAGGGGGAAATGCCAGGAAGTGAGGGCGCCATGGACCTGTCCGGCCGTGCGCATGCGCTGAGCGCCCGCCCCGCAAGGTAAATCCTCAGCCTTCCTTTCCCGCCCCCTCTTCCCCCGCCCCCAGGGGGCGGGGCGAAGCCGGAGACAGGTGGTCTGGCGGACGAGTGACGAGAGGAAAGGGGCGCGGCCCACGGCCACCGCGTCCCCGCCCTCCTTAAAGGGGCAACACCTTCGCGCGAGGCTGGCATCTGGGTGGGTCAGAACCTTGCATCCTTCTCATTTTACGGATGGGAAACAGATTCAGAGGTGGCTGTGACCTGCCTCCAGTCAGCGAGCTCCGTAATGGCAGGAACCGGAACTCCGGACTCGCAGATCAGGACTCTGCTGAACCCAGCGAAGCTGCCACATACCCCTACCCCGTCCTGGGAAGGCTGCACAGGTGGGCACGCCTTTCCCTTGAGCCAGGTGCTGGACCTCCCTCACTCTCCCGACGTGGCCGATGCGCTTGTCAGGCTCCCGCAGCCGAAGAGATGCACCGTTATCGCCCGTGATGGTATCTCGGAGACGCCTTGGGAGGTGTTAAATGATCAGTCTGAGAACAGAAATCAGGCGCCACTTGAGACTTGTACCCGTGCCACGCAGAGCCCTTTCAGATAAATGTGACTTTGTTCTAGGGTCTGCTCTGGGCAGAGAACTGGGATGTGGCCGAGGGCACAGCATCTTCATTATTTAAAATAAATTTCCCTTATTTCCCCTGTCACTCTTCCAACATAAATGCTCTCTTTACATACAAAAACGGCATCCCATCTAGCTAGTTGATCCTAATGCTGTCAGAAAACCGGCAGATTTTTTTTCTCATTAATACTAAAGTGCAAATGAGTACCGTGTTACCTCTCCCAGGAGTGTTTTCAGTTTGCCGAGCAGATCATTACCATGGAAGTAAACGGCTGTGAACATTTTGGGGTAAGGACACTACTGAAAATTCCATAAAATACAGGCTTTTCTCCACAGAAAAACACGCCTATGCACACAAATTTGCATGCAATTTCAGGGGATTTATGGACCTAGAGAGCTTATCTATGAAACCCTGGTTGTGAACTCTTGTTATAGTCAAATAGTTAAAATCCAATAACTATCTAGGCTTTACCAGATATGGCCAAGAAATCACTCCTTGCCCCAAATACAGAAGAACAGCTCCTACTTTATTTATTTATAATTTAGCCTTTGTCTTCCCCTTGAGTTATAAGGAGACCAAATGGTATCAGCCATATTACATAGAAATATGTTAAGAGGGTTATGGAGACATTAAGTGGTTTTTTAAGGCACACACTAAGGGTAAGAATCCTAGGCTTCAGGCTTTTACCCTAATTATCATACTTTAGGATGATTTGGAAGTTCTATACTATATTATAATCTACATCAATTTCAGCTAAACTTAGGGAGCCGATATTTTTTCAAATATTGATGCTGACATAACAGCCCTCACAATCCAAGAATGCTGGCCCATTTTCCCAATATACTGACACCCAATCTTAAATAGCCCTGTCCATGTAAATCCATTGTCCTCAATTTGAACAAGAAAAAGAGTTCATACACCTACCCAATCCCTTAGATACGAGCTGTGGGTAACCAAACATCTCACCCCACCTCCCACCAAAAGAGAAATGTCTTCCAGTGCATCCTCAACACATGACCAACCAGTTTAGTTGGAATATCTCCATTTATAGGGAGCTCATATTGCAACTGTCACCCTCCTCTAATTGGGAGGAACCTCTTCTTTTACACTGAGCAGAAATCTGATACCCAGCAATTTTCAACCATTGGTCCTAATTTTATCTCTGGGAAGCAATACAGATATGATGCCAGCCAAGGGGAGCTTACAGTCCAGAAATGGTAACAGCCCATTGATGAGCAATAACTAAAATCGGATGAGCCCTGTGTGGAGAGTGGAATACTCTTTTCTGAGGCATCTTTCTCCTTATCAGCCCTAGACCCCCATTCCCGGCCAGGGTAAGAGTAAGCTCTACCACTACCCCGTGTGAGATATCCTAAAAGATGGAACCGGAAATAAGATCCTGAGAGAAGTGAATTTATTTTTCCATAACCCTTCCTTCATTATCCTGCATAAATGTAATCACATCAGTTGAGGTCAAAGCTTTCAAGTTTTACACTGAAAATAACCAAAAGGACCAAAAAAAAAGAGGTTCACATAAGGGTGCTAGGCTCTCAATGATTACTTAATCACTGTGTCTTGCTTGCATTTATTTTTTGAGTGCGATGTGCCAGGCACTGTACTGAGCCCTTTATTTGCATTTCCTCTTCTGCTTTTCACAACCACCCTATATAGTATTACTATCATGTCCAGTTTATAAATGAGGAAAACCAAGGCTCAGTAGAAAACAGATCCAGGATTCAAACTCAATCTGTCAACTCCATAGTTTGTTTCTCCATTGAGGATAACTTGACTCTGTCTGCTTTTGTAAATTTCAGAAGACCCTGATGCTTTCTTTAAATACTGTTTTCTATGAATATCTCTTAAAACTAAGTCAACTTTAAATCATTATAAAGAATAAATTGTTTCATTCAATCATTGATTCATTCCATCAACACACAGTTTTGCCCCTCTATTATGTCTTATGCATCATGCTGAGGGTTTAGGGTAGAGGGAAAGGAAGATATGCGGTCCCTGCCCTGGAAGAGATGTAACCTCAGATCAATACACGGTGATTCATTGTAATTTAGGAGGATGGAGGAACCAACTCTCCCCAGGACAGCTGTGAAGGCTTCAGAGAAGATGAGCTTGGTTGTGAAGAGACTGAGGAAGGGCCGAGAAGAAAAGGCACATGGGCAGAGGAAGGGAGTTCATGAGACTGCAAAAGACCGCCTCCTGCAACATGATAAGGGCTTTGAACTTGCTTCCTGAAGGCAACAAGAAACAGAAGCTTCTATGAAAAGGAGAGACATAATCAGATGGGGTTTATATCAAGGTCACTCTGACCTTAGTGTCTAATATGAGCGACAGTCAGAGTGAGAATGGAGGCCAGCAAGCCAGTGACATTGTTGTGGGGTCTAAGCAAGAGACACGTAGAGCCTGGTCTAGGAAACTGGTGGTGGGGAGGAAGAATAAGCACCCGAACTACGATGCTTACTGATAGAAGAATCTGCAGGAGCTTATGACTAGTTCAGTCCGGGGGAGGAAGCAGCCGGAGCTGTGGGGTGCAGCCCCGAGGTTCTGAGCCCAGCAGACTAATTGGATGGTGACACATCCAACCCCCATGTCTTCACACAGTTTTCATTCCTGCCCTCTGCCAGCCTTTATCCATGGAAATACCATTGCTTCAACTGGTATCTTCAGAGATCTGCAACTATTTCCCAGTACTTTTTCATATCTCTATAGTCAGATTTATTATTTTAATGGCCTCAGAGTTAGAGTATTTCATCATGTTGAAATAGCTCAGTTTCCTTCAGTTGCTAAAGGCCCACACTCTGCATTCCTGGTTTACCCTAGACTCATTTGGCTCTGGGCATTTATTTTTTGCAAGGGATGAGCTGAGCAAGGAAAGAGAGCCTTTAGGTGAAGGGTATTGGAAAAGGGTGGCCTCAAGAGCCAGCAAAGTTTGGGCAACTGTACTGCATGTAGAAATTGTAGATCTGTGGAAAAGAACCTATCAGCCTCTCCTGCGTTCCTTCATTCAGCAATGCATTCTTGTGAAACAGGGCAACAGAGTAGAGCCGAAGCCACCTCAAAGCTCTGGAGGTAACCCAGATAGTGTCCAAAACCTATTCTACAACTTACATAAGTCACTCAACCACCCAGAGCCTCAGATTCCCCATAAGTTTGCTAAAAGAATTAACTTGGGTAAAATTTATAAAATACTTTGGACAGAATTCAGCACATTAAATTGAATGAACATTTTCAGTCTTGGTTCCTTAGGTTTCCTGACTCCCACCATTTTCTTGAGTCTCTGAGCAAACCTCCCAGGGCACAGTGCACGTGCTAGAGTTCAGAGCCTGAATCAGCCAGAGTGAACTGGGGCCACACCCTTGATCTCTCTAACCTTCCATTTCCCATCTGTGAAATGGGTAGAACGACTTCACAGGAGTGTTGCAAAGCTCTCAGAAACGCTGCACTATGTCACTATTGGGTATTACTGCTCTCACAAGGATGGTTCTCTTGGTGTCTTCCCGTTAAAAAAAAAGTCATAACCTCAGCATAAATTCCCTGGATTGTAATTACTGGGTCAAAGGATCTGAACGCTGTCCTGGTTCTCAGTTCGCGTTGCCCAACTCCCTTAGAGGTGACTGAGTAGTTGCTGCCATCGTCAACTTGAATACACCATGCAATATGTTTAAGCACCTCGATTGTAGTTTTTGCTGCTTCCGTATCAAGTCTCAGTCCTCAACCTAATATTCAAGGACTGCTACCAGCTGCTTCCCCTCCCGGTCGGAATGAACAAGTACCGGATCCCTGAGGAAACAGGCACCTTCCCAGACGTTTCTGCCACAGGGTTTCAAGGCTGAGGCTCCAGTGGCATACCTTCCAGATGAGCATCCAATGGGTGCGTTTAATGAATACAGAGGAGAACAGGGGCAGGAGGCCTGGGGATCCCTGGGCGGTGCTCAAAGCTTGTCCAGCAGGAAAGATGGCATCAGAGTTGCTACTGAAGAAGAGCCAAAGTATGAAGCCAGCAGCCCAAACCTAACACACACCTGTTATTTAGCAAAGCATCAGCCAGTCTCTCAGAAGCCATAAGTTGTCCTTGTGGCCGTAGGGCCCCAGAGTTGCAGGGCCTACTGATGAGGCTCAGTCACATTCCCCCACATCACACGTTTCTCACAAGTGGGCAGCCCGTGCCTAGTTTCACCAGCCCAAGTGAGCACAAATGATAGGCTCTCACAGCCTTGCACTTGCTGGGCCTTCCCTGGGCCTTGAACATGCTTCCCAGCCTCTTCAAGTCACTGTTTCTCAGCCTTTAGGCCCAAGAATGGCCTCCTCCAAGTGGCCCATCCCATCACCAATCCTAAAGTCGAATCCTACCTCCCCTATCATTCCTACCATGACCCTGACTTTTTTCCCTTTATGGTACTTATCACAGCTTGTAACTATTTTTACACTTCAGCTTAAACATGTTTTAACTAAAAAAAAAACTTTCACTAAAACATCAGCTCTGTGAAGGCAGAGGCCAGGGGTATCTTGCCCACTCCAACACCTGTCGCTGTGCCCTCCCTGCTTCTGGGGACCCTCAGTACTGATGGGGAATGACAGGGTAAAAGAGAGGTCCCAGCTCCTTAGGTATCTCTTTTCCCTTGATTATCTGAATAATACACATTGCAGAAAAAAGCTGAAAATACACATGAGCAAAAGGAAGAAAATATAAATACTCGTGATCCAACCTCCAACACCATATGCTACCCTTTCAGATGTTTTTTCTGTGTCTGTATCTATATAAAAATAATGCTTACATTTCTATAAAAATGCATACATTTCTCTAAAAATAATGCATACATTTCTATAAAAATGGCTTTACTTGAATCATAAGCTACTGTTTCATCTCATGATATACGTTCATCACCTTTCCCTAAAGAGGTACTTCAGCTCCATTGCTGTTAAGGCCCCTGTAACACTCCACCACGCAGCTCTACCATAAAGTATTTAACAAAACCCCAGTGCTAAGTTAAAGGGGAGGTTTCTTCAATGTCAGTCAAGGTAACACATTTTAATACAGCAATTCCTTCTTGATGAGATCCCACTTTTCCTTCTGTGTTTGTATTGCTATAGAGCCGTATTCCTACAGAACTCTACTCCCCACCGCCCATTCACCACCTGGACTTCTTAGAGGCCCCATCAAATGGAGAAGCAAAATTGCAGCCGGAAAAGCCAAAGTACGAGGAAGCGAGGACTATGCCTACGAGTTCAGTTTGGGAATCTGCTGCTGATACAGGCAAGAGAAATAAAGAGCATGTTTTCTTGCCAAGATTTTAATGTAAAAAGAGGAAAAGAAAGACTTTCTGCATGCCTTCACTTCCTCCCAAGCCCTGCCCTGAGGCCAAGTTTCTCCCAGGAGGGATAGGCTGGTTCCCAGAGTTCACAGCTGTTGTAAGCAGGCCACAGCAAAGTCCACCTGCCCCATGCGAAGACGGGCTGACTGCAGAAAAATCCCAGAATGCACACCCAGGGCGCGTGCTCTTCTCCACAAACGGCACTTCGAGCCCTTGTGTGGGTTTGGTGGCCACTGGGTACTTTCCGCTCTGCCGGTCACACCCGTCCCCACCTACCTGGTGGTCAGGGAAGAGCACATCTGCTCCACCAAGACTGGTCAGGGCCCAAGGACACTGGCTGCCTCTGCCACCTGCCCATCCCCGCTGTGGCTAGGCCTCCTTACCAAGGTGCCCAGGGGAGGTCATAAAACCAGAGACGGCACTAGAGGAATGGAGGAGAGAAGAAAAGCTGGGTGGATCGCCCCACTGTGACTCAGAAATCCAAACAGGGCTAAATTTCGACCTTTCCACCCCCACCTTCTATGGCTGCCCATCAGAGTCAGAGGAAAATTTATCTGTGAAAAAAGAGAATCCCTAATTGCATCAAGGGGCATTAATGTATCAGTGCCATTTTTAAAAGATTTTTTGTGTGTTCTGCAGAAACACCACGCTTAGAGGAAAGAGCAGGAGTATTATTTTTAAATATAATAATGACAGAAAGCACTACTACCAACTACTGACCAACACCTCTGATCAACTGCTTAGTTTCTATCTGGTTTTGAACAAGATTATCTCCACCATTTTGTAATTCAATTCTTATAACAACATCATGAGAGAGATGTTATTACTTCCGGTTACCAGGTGAGAAGATTGAGGTACAAAGAATGTAAGTGTTTTGCTGGGGGGTGGTGGGGGTCACAAAGCTACCAAGAGTTGGAGGCGGGATTCAAACCCAGGTCTTAGCAGCTGTTTACTGTGCATAAACCTCTCTACCTTCCTTGCTTTCGCCCTCGTTTCCTCCTTTCTCTCTACCAACATTAAGTCACTACACATCAAGCTCCATCTAAAATATGAGACCACTCATCTATAAAATAGACACAGTAACCAGGTAATTCACAGTTATTGTGAGGATTAACTGAAATAATAGATGGAATATAGGAAATTGCTAACATTCAAGCACTTTTATCCCAAAAACAGCAATGACATATAATTAAACCTCATATGTCGACATTCTTGGTAAACTCTGAGTGTTAAATAAATAAATATACATTACTGACTATTGTGATTTTTGAAATTTGCATTTTAGTATTCAAATCCAAAGGCTGTTTATTGCAGTGGCTGAGAGCTCAGACTCTGGACTCAAGACAGACGTGACTTGGAATCCCTTCTTTTTCTCATTTGTGAAAATGCAATGGTACTGTCAGAATTAAGTTATTTCATGTAAGGCACTTAACAGGGCCTTGCAAATATAAGTGCTCAATAAATATCAGCAGTCTATTATTTATTACTGTTAATAATTACTTTCAGTAAGATGGTATTTGTAGTAAGCTGCCTACTGTTGGTTATTTACAACAAAAAACAAAAACAAATTTCCCACAATAGGGTAACAGCATAGCAGGATTCTGAAAGAACTGTCTTTAGAATGAATGAAAATCAACTTAATTAAAATGTCAAAGTCCCTGCTTTACCACTTGAGAAGCTTTGTAATTTTGAGCAAGTCATTTCTTTTCTATAGACCTGTTTCATCGCCTCAAAAAAATGAAAGGTTTGCTCTCAATGACTCATAAGTCCTCTCCAGATTTAAAGTTTATAGTCCTCAGTGCTAAATATACAGTCCCTTGACATCAAGGATAATAGTAGCAATATGAGAAAAAATGTTATACATTCATACTCTCAGTCTCTTAAACCAGGCTGTTTTTTTACAAAATAGTGATCACCTCCTAAACAGTCTGTATTATGCTTACTGTCTCTCTCCACAAACTAGGCAAGACCTCCAGGACAACGGGGATTTATGTCTGGTTTGTTCATTGATGTATTTACCTCCAGCCCCTAGAACGATGCCTGGCACATTACAGAAGATCAAAGAACATTTGTTGATTGAAAAGTCGTGACTATTAAATTAAAAGAGCAAAGAACAAAAGGGTATATACAATAGAACACCATTAATATAAAACATGTACTCCCAAGGGGAAATGGTAGATAGGATTTCTACTCATGGGATGGGTAGAGAAGTTAAAAATTGAGACAGAGTAAGAGTAGGATTGAAACAATTTTTAATTTTTCCTTTACTGTTACGAACAATTTTGTGTGTTCAAAAAGATGGCATTCAAAAAAAGGGGAGCATGTGGACACAGAAGAAAAGTGGTCACGGGAGATGGGAGTGGTCCTGAAGGAGAGCAGCAGGGCTGGGGATGCGATCAGAGCGAACAGCAACCTGGGCAGGTGGTTCCTCTCCGAAGGCACACAGAATCCCAGGGCCCAGAAGAAAACTAGTAACATGATGCAGAAAAGAAGAGCCAACTTACGTTAAATTTTCAATTACAAGCTAATACCTACTAAACTATTCCCAAGGTGATAGAATTTCCCCATTACCTGTCTCAATCAGTGGAAGCTTCGGTGAATTAGAGCACAAAGGGGCACCCGCTAACCGTTCTCAGTCTTGAGCCCTCTCTGGATCTGCTGGCTGTGAATGCCAGCAGGACTGGTTCCACACCCTAAGGTTAACCGGTGAGCCTTTTCATTAACCAACTGATCAACATTTCCATCCAGGGTCACACACTGCGGGGAACACACTAGGTACAGTACAACAGCCTTCCCTTCCAGGACACAGAAGACACACTACCTTATCACAGTACAGAGCAGCAGAGCAACACACAACTGCCCGAGCAATGATACAGACACATGGCCTGGAAAATAAAAGGGAAAGAATAATTCCTTTGGGCTTTGGGGAGCTGGGGGGAGGGGACAGGGAGAAGATGTCTAGGAAAGGCCCTGTCCTGAATTTTATCAAATCACCAGGACCCTTGTACTCTTCGGAGGCTTACTCTTGAACCTGTCACCTGTTCCTATCTTGCATTTGGAACTGCACACCACTCATAATGCCTCCTGCCTCCACCGCTGCCTGAGTTCATCATGTCCACACATTTGAACTTGGAGCAGACCAGGTCAGAAGACGCTGTGCTTTTTGTTTCAGCACACAATTGCAATTAGATGATGATTCCTGTACTTCCTTGAATACCGCACACTCTACCAGGGCAGAAGTCATGCTGGTTCGTCACTACTGTATCCCCAGTGCTAGTGAAGAGTCTGACACCATCCCCGGCACCAGGCATGCACTCAGTTGCAGCCTGTCAGAGATGGCATCAGCCCAGCCTGTGTTAACCCAGACCCAGGGCCTTAACTCTGCACTCAACTAACAACATGGTCACAGCCCTGGAACCAGGGAATCAGATAAGCAGCACAAGGAGGTGGTGAGATTTAAATCCTCCCCAGTGTGGCCAAAATGATTAGGTCACTAGCTATGTGCCCAAATAGTTGAAATCCAGAGCTTTAGACTGAACAATGAGGGTGTCAAACATGAGCTAAGAATGTAGAAAAAGTTTAGGTTCTCACAGGTTTGAGTTTTGAGGCTGCAGAAGAAAACACATTACATAAGATGAAAAACAAAAGACCAAAAGAGAACCAATATGGTCCAAGCTAAGAAGCAGCTTAACTGGTTTAGCTAGCTTCCTTTCTAAAATCCTGGGGCTGATTTCATGTTAGGACACAGGTTTAATGAGAAAGTTTCCCTCCCCAAGTCTTAATGCCCAGAGGAAGGTAGAGAGGAGAAGGCTGCCTTGTCCAAGCTCTGGTCTTTTCGGAACCCACAGACTTGGAGAAAATGTCTGTGGTGTACATTTTTGCATTTATTAAGCATTTTTATTTAATAGGCCACTTGCATTAAAGAGTGCCTACATCAGAGTTTCTGAGTGAATCACCTAATTTCAGACATGGAAGGAACCTTGGAGTTTGCTCCAATATTTTACAAGATGCCCAGAGGGAGTCCACAGGTGCACAATCCCCAAGGCCTGGACTCTGGGCACAGACTGAGGGTCACAGGGGTCCCTGTAAGTCAGAGAACTGCTGAGTTCATTTCCAAATGTCAGCTGAATCACTGAGGTGTCAACAGAGTCCTGCAAAAAATCTCTACTAATAACCAGTGTGCAATATTTGGTATTACGTATTGTGTGACCTTTCAGGGTAACGGTAAAGGAAGTTGATTAAAAGCATCATGCTTATTCGGCCCTTCGTCACATGAGTATCTTCCAACGTGGGGGGGGAAATGTTAGGAGATGTGTACCAAATGATAAGAAACAAATGGAAATGCAGGTTTTTTGGGACTTCCCAATCATTCATGAGAGTGCAGTGTGGTTTCTTCCTTGGTAGTAATACTAAGCTGACTACAGAGCTCCTATAAATACTATTTCCTGCTGCTGTTCCTTTGCCCATGCTGTTCCCTCTGTTATGAACAACCTTCCTGCCACTGCCGTACTTCCCAGCAAATTCCTACCACCCCCCAAGACTCTAGTCTGGCAACTCTATGGACATTGGATAAGCACTGCAACCTAACTTAGTTCCTGTTTTTACCTTACAGTGACACACAGCCCTGCTTATGCCTGAAAGACCTTCTATGAAGTATAAAAAGATTGGCAATGGTATGAGGTTTGTATAACACCCTGTACCCCATTGAGAAAATGACAGGAACACAAAGTAATGTTTTATTAATTTACTTAACTTGATGTCTTGAAACACAGAGTGATTTTCATGGATAAATCAGCCAACCCAAGATTAACAGCCTGGCTTACTACACTCATTTCTTTTTCCAAGCCACAAGTCAAAATAAACTCAGTCTCAATTTATACCTTGGCAAAAATGTGATTCAGTATATCAACTCCTGAATTCACTGTAGTTATTAAAAGGATGGACGCATCTATCAGAATAGGTAACAAAGAACCCCAAAGTCTCAGCCGCAATAATGACCACAGTGGTCACTCTGGGGACGACGAGATGAGCCCAATAACGGCATCTCTCTGGGCTTTACCTGACAGTCTGGATTAGGCAACACTGTGGCTGACATCACTTTAAAGGATGTGATCCCCTCCTTTCCTTCAACCTCCTACAGAGCTGTCCGGCAGGGCTGCAGTGTGGATTGGAAGACAGGCAGCAGTCAGGGAAAGATGATATCTAGTAACACTGTCAGGATCATTACCCCCATTCTTCTTCAAATGATAATAATGATGTTATTATTGTAATTTTCCTTGGCCACTGGTTTCTGAATTTGTCTGCACACCTGGAGAGCTTAAAAACTACTTCTGCTGTGTTCCACCCCCAGCATTGGTGAATTAATATACCTAGTGTGTGGCTCAGGCTTTGGAATTTTAAGACCCCCAGGTGATTCTAATGTTCATTCAAGTTTGAGAACCACTGTCATACAGGCACTAAGATTCCTATCTATACATACATATAGTTGCATGCATACATGCTTACACACACATGCACACACAAGCTGGCCAGGTTCCAAGAATCTGCTGCCTCTAGAGTGGTGGTCACATGGGTCAGCATGAGTCAGACCACACTGTGGTAACACAGGACACCTACGAATCAGCCCCAACAACTACCACACGGGTCACTGTCTAGGACAATTGAATGAGCCCAGCCAGCCCCTTTCTCTGGTCTTTACCCGACTCTAAAGCCTAAGCATTTAACCCTCAGGCCTTTCTGGTTTCTTTACTTTTACATTATGCCTCTTCTGAAGTCCATTTTAACAAGTTTGCGAGGCCCAGAGTAAATCAGAGCCAAAACCTTACACTGGCATTGACAGACTAGGAGGCCCCCTGCTGAGGGGAGGGCCACTGGAGACTTGGTCATTGAGACTATGCTTTGTTCAACTCCATCCCAAGACCCAAGAACGGTAGACAACTTAATAGAAATTTAGATAAGGAGATTGTCAGTAATAACCTGGGGTGGGGGGGGGGATGAAAAGCAGATGTAAAAACTCAAACACCACAGCATCTAAGTTAAAAACCTCACAGATCAACTTGTCACCAACTATCATTTTGACTTCCTTTTTTTGTTAATTTCTCCCAGGATGAAATTACATTTGATGGCATGGAAGTGAGTGAGGCCAGGAGACCTACGAACAAACAAGTGCTCTATCACTAGGCAGCAAAGCGAAGACATGCATGTTGGGTGCAGGGCGCAGTAAGAACAAGACATCCTGCCACCAGTACACAAATCATTTTCAGCAAATCATCTCCTGCTCTGTTGGATGTTGTATCTGCAGAGTCTGGAGAAAACCAGAAAATCCAGCTTGTTTGCTCTTGTTTCGGCAGTTTAATTTAGGAATCGTACTGGCTTTACATAAACTCTTTACTAAAAAATGCATTCCGTTTTTTGAACATGTGAGTTAACTTGGGCCCAAGGGAAAGAAGCATTGTATACAATTACACAATAGTTACTCTATTACTTCAAAACCGAATGGAAGCCTCAGGCAGAAAAGTCAAAAGGAGCGACAAATCATTTTTGTAAAATTATCTGAATGCAACCATCTCTTCTGATGCGTGTGAGCTGACAATGGTTCTGCCTTTCTCAAAGCTCATTCAATTATCTGTTGCTTATCTGGACCTGGGAGAGTTTTCCTCCCATCTAGAGTTAGTTAAAGGAAAAAAGCAAGCAGATTCCTCTCATAAAAGCCTGAAATGAACAACAGTAACTACTCCCAAGGCCCTGCTTATTGCACAGGAGGCATTAGACAAACCTTTGCAGGATCTCTATTAAGGATCTTTTTTCTCTACAACCATCACAAAAGAAGAGGAAGGAATATGGGATCCACAACCTCAGACACCCTATCGTACCCCTAGGTGTACAACTACTAGTAAGAACTAAACATTTCTGAAGCTGTTTCCTCATCTGTAAAATGGAAATACCTACTTGACACGGACATTGTAAGAACTGAGAAAACAAGGTGCCTACTAGAATTCAGTAAATGTAAATGGACTCCATCTGATCATTGCCAAAAATCTCAGGAAGCTCACTAAAAGGTAAGGTTTTTAAGAGAAGGGACAATGACTTACTCATCTTTCTGTACCCAGATCCTACACGGGGCCCTATAGAGACTATAGCTGTCTCTTCAACCCCTACTCTCTTCCTCTCCCACCAAACAGCATCCTTCAGTCATTCAGACCTTGATCTCCAGGTCCAGGGGTGGATCCTGAACGGGCTAAGCCAATCGGAGCTATCCTATTTCCTCTGCCACCAGGCTTCATTGAGAGATGGAGGCGTGTCCTGAGGTGATCCAATCAGAGAGAAGCTCAGCACTTTTGTTCAATGGCTCTGGAGAGAAATAGTAGCAAGTCTTCCCCAAATGTGAACAAACAAATGTGCGGTCTGATTGCTACTCCAGCCGCCAGGCCATCACACCTGAGAGTTCTCCTCTACCTTTCCTGGGGCACACATACTCTTTGCGGTGTCTCTGATACTAAGCCAAGCCCTCTCGCTACTGTAAGGAGTCAACCTGAGAACAAAGCCAAAAGCCATAAGTACAAAGCCCAGAGAATCACAAAGGAAGCCAGAACCCTGATCAAAGTGTGCCCGAAGCCTACATACCTCTCCACTTTTTGGTTATGTGAACCACTTCAACTGCTTCTGCCAATTATCCAATTCGAACTGGGTTTCTGTCCCTTGCAACTCACAGCCTCCTAACAGCCTCAGGCATGGCTGCATGAATCACTGAGCAAAGGACTGTGCAGAAACGTCACTGCTCTTTCAGTGATTTAACTCAGACGTTACGTTCTCAGGGAGCAGGAGCCCTCATGGGTCTTGGTCACCCAGTATCAGGTGCCTAACAGAGTTTCTGGATACAGGCCCAGAATGGAATGAAACTATCACCCAGAGTTCCAGAACCTTTTAAAGCCCCGCTCTCCAGATGTGTCTGGATCAGAGGGACATGAAGAGGAAGCTCATCAGATTTAGAGCCATGAAGCAGGCCTGAGTTCAGATCACAGATCCAACTGAGCCTCAGCTTCCTCTCCTGCAAAATGAGGATAATCATAACGCATCTCCCTGGGCAAAGGGAGCCGCGAAGAGGTACCTGGGGTAGGCCGCTTTCAAGAACCATATTTCCCTCCTTCTGTGCAGCTAACCCTGCTTCGTACCATGGGTTCTGGTCTGGGGTTCAGAAAATAGGGTCATCAGATATACATGGTGGTGGGCCACACCTGGCATCACCCAGCAAAGCCAGCCCTGAGAGAATGAGGAGAGGTAACGCGCACCCTGAGCCTCCCATCCCTCAACACACACCGATTCCCTCAGGAGGTGGGGCTTGGGCAGAGAGTGCATGTAAAACTGGGCTGTCCAGCTCCTTGGGTACCATGCTTCCTCTTTGCTTTGCTGGTTGCTTTCTGAAAGAGGTGTGGGGTCAGTGCCATTGACAGTGTCACAGATCCGCACATCCCTAGAGGATGTTGATTTAGCCATTCCTGGGTGATATGGAACTCAGCTAGACTATCAGCTCCAGTGGGGCAGGGGCCTTACCTCATTCCCTGTCTACCACCCCCACCCCTGACCGGTACCCAGGCGCAGTGTTTCCTGAGTACATGAATGAAAATGAGTGAGTGGATAAGCCAGAGTGATAGAATCAAGATTCCAGAATATGACTGTAGTAAAACCCTACCAGTTAGTACTCAGACTACTGGTTGTGCTGCCAGTAAATCAAAGACTCAGAAATGACACAGGGCTTCTAAGGCAGACAGATATGGGCACTGAATTCTGGACTTGGAATTCTAGTTAGTGCCTAGTTCTGAGATTTCCGATAAGATCCTAAACTCTCTGAGCTAATTTCTTTCTCTGACAAACACAATTATCAGTATTAAATAAGAACTTTTTTGAATACAGCTATACATAAGGAGAAAAGATTGAAAGAATATATACCAAAATATTCAGAGCAATGAGCCCTAGCTGTTAAAATTATGGGAGGACTTCTATTTTTCCCTTTTTTGTGCATTTTTGGATTTTCTATAGTGAACATGAATTGGTTCTGTAATAAAAATAAAAATAAAAGTGGGGTGATGCCAAAATGTCTAGCCCAGCGCCTGTGTTCCATCCCTATTAAAGCCCTTCAGACATTTGAAAACAGCTATCATAGTTCTCCTATTTCTTGAATTCAATAATTGAGCTAATTTAATGCTATCTTTATATGACTTGATTTCAAGGCTCTTTTTTTATCCTTCCTCTCTGCAAAGGCTCCATCTGTTAAAACCCCACTCTGAGTATTGTATAACCAGCTCCCAGAATCAGCAGCACACACTCGTTTGCTCATTCATGTTAATTTATTCACTGAGTAAACACTGGCTAAAGACCTACTATATTGGACATCCTTGCTTTTGCCTATCCGCCCCCCCCCCCCCATTCACAAATAGTTCCCAGATTTTCTTAGGGAACGTCTGCCTTCCCTCATTCTAAACCCTTGAGCTCTGGGAGATGCAGACCCTACCCCAGCTTCTCCAGAGGGCGGGCATTTGATCTAGGGTGGCCAATCAGAGCATGGCATTTGTTTAGCCATAGGGATTGGTTCAGGGATGAGCATGTTACCGCGGAAAAACCAATCAGAGATACAAGACTCAATTCTGAGACTTTTGCTGAACTGCTGGAAAAGTGGGCTTATTTCCCTTCTGCTAGGGCTGCTGACAGCCATCTTGCCACCACAATCCAAAGAGAAATGGTAGGCAGCACAGCACTGAGAGATGGAGAAAAACTGTAAGCCTTAGCAACACATTTAAGCCTCCATGCCTTAAGTTCCATCCCTGGACTTTTCAATTACATAAACCAGAAATCCTCCTACAGTACCACATGCCAGTTGGGGTTCTGTTTCAAGGGCAAAAGAATCCTGACTAATGAAATTTGAAGTGCTGCAACATATGCCGCATGCCATCTTTCCTGGCATTCAGTCTGATGTGGAGATAGCTACACACAATTACAGTTATTTGATGCCAATATGATCATTGCTTTAATATAATACTACACAGGGCAATGGGAACACGGGGAGGTGTCAGGAATGGCCTCACACAAGAAAAGACATCTAAACCTACTCTGTATCTGCATTCAGGCAGGGAAGATAACATTACCGTTTGCAGGAGTCACGTTAACTCCCTGCTGACACACACCTGCTTCACAGTGAACTCAAACCACTACATCCCACACTGCACTAGGGCCAAGGATACTGAGCATGCTAAAGGGTGCTGTCTGACTGCACCCACATAATAGCATCTGGAGAGACAGTAAAGTGCCAAGGTCAAACGGCCTCACTTGCAAGACTTTTATCTGACGATACAGATGATGTTACAGCCTTAAGTAACACTCAGGTCAGTGTTTGTGATTTTGTTTCTATACACTTACTTTTTGCTCCAGTGTTCTTGCCCATTTGGATTACTGTTCACCAAATAACAACATCCTAACAATAGCCCTGTCAAGATGAATAACCTATTTACTGAATTTTATTACCAAATGATTAGGGACAGAAAAGAGCAAGCCTTGGTTCCATAAAACATTTCACAATGGTTAGAAATGTGGCTGATGGCAAAACACAACAGTAATAAAGATGCCCCTGGGAAGATGTATTTTGCTAAGAAAGGCCCTACAGTTTGGTTTTTTTAAGTGAACAGAGCCACTGTCTCTTAGACCTTTGATACATACTCAATGGGAAAGTAGTGAAGATGGTAAGTCGGGAAAGGACACCCCAGGACAAATTCTCCTTGCTTTTATCATTTCTAAGCACATCAGAGATTCACTTGATCCAGAAACCCAGCTCCAACTTTCCAGAGCAAATAATCATACAGTTGGAAAAACTAATACTGACGGAACACCATGTGGTCTCAAGAGAGGTGCCAGGGATTACAGGCAGGAGGAAGAAAGGCTTGAGATGCCTTCTAGATAACTTGGATTTCTAAGAAGCAGCTGGGTGTCCTCTGTTTTTAAAACACTTTTGAGATTGCTGGTGAATCCCACTTCCTCTCCTTGCCTGCCACACGACTCTGCACGTGGATCCTACCTACTCCCCTTCTAGAAAATGGGATTATCAGTTATCACACATTGACTGGCCAACCATTAAGGTCCAGGCAGAGCCAAGCAATGGAGAGACCTACTGGGTCTGGGAGTGAGTGTGAGGACAAAGCCAGCCAATGCTCAATCAGTGCTGGGCTTAGCAACTCCGCAGAGACCTGCCGATCTCTAAAAGTAAGAGGGGCTTTCATGTCAAAAGCTTCCAATGTGAGGTTTTTTTTACTAGTTTGTTTTTAATAGAAAAAGTACTATATGTTTATGTTCAAAAATTGTAAAAATATAAATGGATATCCTCCTCCCACCCTAGAACCACAATCCCTTAGGCTTTTCCCCCAAGAGGTAAACAGTTTTCCCCCAACCATCTTCCTCCTTGGAGTCCCCCTAGCAATAGACAATGCATAATCGAACCCATGTGTGTGTGAGGGTGAGTGGGGGTGTGTAAGCACTTCTACAGCTCTCCTTTGTTTTCACATGGAGCACACAACATACGCTTTCTGGCATATTGCCTTTTTTTTTTTTAACTTAAGAAAGTAACCTGGAGATCATTCTTTTTTAGTATATATGACCTATGATTTTAAGTATTCTACTGTAAGAATATACCACAATTCATTCAATCAACCCCCAGCTGACATACATTTCAGCTGCTGCCAGGTCCTCGCTATTACAATGTTGCTGTGTACATACATTATACACATCTGCAGACCCAACACATGTAACTATAGGAAAGATAGGATTTATAAGATAATACCCTTGATGTGGAATTGTAGGGTCAAAGGGCACATGTCCTTAAAAAGTTGGCAGGCCATGAATATTGCCCATCGAGGATACTGTACTTATTTTCACACTGACCAATAGTGTGATAAGTACGCAAGTTTCTCCACCTACACTCACAAATATTTTGTTTTATATATAAATACCACGGAAAAGTGGGAAGCAGAGCTCCATACTTGTCCCATTGTGTTGGGCTGCCCTGTGTATCACACGTACTAGTTCCTAAAAAGTCCTTGCCTGGATGCACAACCCAGAGATCAGTTTACAACAGAATGAATGTCAGAGCTGCTGGTGTGCTGAAGGCGGCTCACACTGGCTCACAACAGCTCACTGTGCACACCTCTTCCCAATTCAGTGTTCACTGACATCAGGTCATGGTGTTAGTATTCGTACCACAGAAATCAACAAATGCTACCCATCAGGGCTTCTTTTATTCCCCAGAGAGAACTTTACCAAACATATCCACACATCAAAACACACATTAACGGAAACTCATGTTCTCCCACTCTCCTCTTCAGCATGGTCACAAACTCTTGAAACCTAAGGATTTGAGGAATACTGACGGGACCTCTAATCATTACATCTTTTAATAGTGCCTCTCTCAGTCTCTCCCCTGTGCCTCTTAGCCGCTCTCTCATATTCCCATCTCTTTAGCACTTAGTGCTTGTTCTTGATGCTTTTCTACAGTATAGAAACTGCGAACACACACTCTAGGCTACACTAGACACCTTGGGGTCAAATCCCAGCTCTGTCACTTACTAGCCATGTGACCTTAAGCAAGAAACTTAAACTACAATGTCTTACTTTCTTCCTCTGTAAAATACAGATGATCATGCCTTCCTTACAATTTTCTTCTGAGGATTAAGTGAGCTAATGCAAGTACACAGAACAGTGTCTGGCACATGTTAAGGGCTTAAAAAATGTAAACTGTTATTATTGTCTTCCAGTTCCCTAATTATCTCTTTAGCTATATCTAACAGGTCAGCTAACCTTTTTGTCAAGTTTTAATTTCAGTCATTATTTTTCATTTCAATTTGGCTGCTTTTCCAATCAACCTGTTCCATTTTTAATCTTTTTTTACACTTGTGATATCACCTTTAGTCTTTAATCACTTTAAATACACTACTTACAGTCTCTTTTAGATGATTCTATCACTTACAACTGTAAGTTCATCTCCTAAATAGCTCACATTATTTAATTAGGAACTCCCCTTCATAGGAGGTAGCTCTTTCTGTGGAATCCTGTTAGGTTTGGGTTGTTGAAATATCCCTATGGAGTAAATTTTGTGTTTGTGCTAGGGATTTCCATGGTATTAGGCCACTTTTTATGTTGATTTCTCAGCTTGAGGGGTCTCACAGCCCATAGACAATAAAAATATAGATTCCACAACCACACATGGTAAGGCCTCAGGTTTTTAATTTCTTGCTGGTAAGCTTTTTCCACTCAAGGTAAACTTCCCCTCTGTTTCTCCAAACAGTAGAGTTTTTCTAGCTGCTTGTCATGTATAAGTGTAATGTTTAAGGTTCCCAGGCACTCAATTCCACCTTGTGGAAAGTTCTCATTTCTAGACCCACCATGGCATTAAAACCTTAACTTTCAGACACTATAGCCTGTACCCAGGTATAAAAAACCCATAAACTGTCATGGCTTCAACTCACATAACCATTTGGCTTAGACATCTCTCTTCACTTTTGACACTTGTGGCTTTTCCTTTCTGATGAGTTCCCCTGGGTATAATTCTTGTATTTCATCCACTCCGTATCCATAGCAGGAAAGACTCACATCAGTCAGCGTGGTCCACCATGTTGCCACAGTGTTCCAGGTCTCCAGCCCTAATATAACCACTCACCATGCTTGGGTCTCATCCACAGTAGCACTGCGGCTTACTCAGGCATTAGAGCCTAAAGTCAGCATGTAATATGGAAACTGAAAGGAATCAAAATTCTCCTCGAAAATCCCTTAATAACATCTCACTGACAAACTATCTCCTGAAATCCATCTCCAGCATCTCATTTGGTTTCTTAGGTGGAGCACCAGAAGAGATAGCTGGCTTGGTTTCAGGGCCCTGTTGTATGATAATTAAAATCTATAAATATGGGACATCCACTTGATGGCACAAGATGCTCATGCTCTAAAAAGCCATGGGAATAAAGGCTGACAGAAGGAACAGAGGAGCTGCGTCTCTCATTCACACCCACTCCAAGGGAGATGCCCACTGGGTGCAATGACAGGCTCACCCATGCTCCGTCAAGTGCTATTTTTATCTCTTCTTTGCTTTGTTTTTGCTGAGCAAGGGCATTTGAATCTGGATCGGTTGGAAGCAGACATCCATGAAATGGGAGATACAGGACTCTCTAAGTGGGAACCCTGCTTGGCTCTGGGGGCAGTACTAACTGCAAAGGAGCAGGAGGGAACTTTCTGCAGTGACGGGACTGCTGCATACCCTGATCTAGGTGGTGGCTCAACGCATGTGACATTATTAAAAATTTATCGAGCTGAATGATTAAGACGGGTGCATGTTACAGGATGTAAGTTATACCTCAATTAAAATAAAAGCTAAAAGCATGCAAGAGAGACTACCGCGTAACATTTTGCCAGCTGATCTCCATCTATGGCTAAAGCTCCCTGGTGGCTCGCCAGATAAACAGCAGGAAGTGAGGAGATCAGGAAGCCTGGGGAAAGAAGAGGCAGAAAAGGGCAGTGCCCTGTCGGGGGGAGGGGACACCCAGGCTCATCGAGTTGGTTTTCCATGAGGGGCCTTACAAGAGTGACAATTTACAGCAGTTACGAGCACTGGCTCTCAAGCTAGACTGCTTGGATGTGAATCTGAACTCTACCCCTGCAATGGACTGCTTGTACCCCCAAACTCATGTGTCAAAAACTAACCCCCAAAGTGATGGCATGAGGGTGGAGCCCTTATGAATGGGATTAGGGCTCTTATAAAAGAGACCTCAGAGAGCGCCCTTGCCCCCTCTATCACGTGAGGTTAGAGCAAAAGGATGGCTGTCCTGGAATGAATGAAAGAATGTACAAGGATTCTGATTTCAACAGAGGCAGGTGGCTCTTACTTCTACTGAACTGAAGTCTATTTCCTGGCCTAATATTACCATCCACTTTAATTTTTCTTTACAGTGAAGTGGTTATGGGCACAGACTCTAAAGCCACATGGCCCTGGTTAAATCCAGCTCTGTTACTTACCAACTTGGTGACCTTGAATGAATTACTCAAACTCCAGGCCTCAGTTTCTTCTCCTGTAAAACAGAATTATAGCAAGGATTAAGCAAGTAACAACAGATCTCAGGACACAACAAGTCCCCCATACATTCTAGCCACTATTATTTTTTTCCCATACCATATACATGGTCTGAGAATAACAAACTCCAAATTCCATTTCTTCATACCATAATAGTTCACAGAGCATGTTTCACAAGTATTTTTCTCATTTAATGTTCAAAATATAGTCTTAAATATTACAAATGAAGAAACAGAGATTCAGAGAAGTAACTTGCTGAAGTTTGCACAGCACAGTAAAGGACAACGACCCAAACCAAACACCTATGAATGGGGGGCAGTCTGACTGGCCTGCGCAGTCCTGGGGGAGAGGGCGGGGCCAGGCTGTCCTTTCAGATTGAAAATTCTAAGACCAAGGATGCTGGAACTCAAGCCACAGCGGTTCAGTCCTAGTTCCAGCAAAATGCTCAGCTCAACTTGACTTTGAACTGTTCTTAGTCATTCTACCCCTGAATCACCTCCTGTCGTAGGTTTCTCTACCGCAGAAAAAGGAAAACAAACATACATATTATACCACCTCTGTCACCGGCAAAATCTCTTACAGTGACAAAAACTTACGAATCAAAGGGAGTTTTCATAAAACCATAAGCAACATCCACATTCAGCAGCATTCGGCGGTGCAGAACGGGGCAGCACCCACAGCGCGCAGGCACTTTGTAACGCATGGAAGAGAAACAGAATGCCTTTTCGGGCCTTTACTTTGATAAGTCTTTAGCTGCCTTTGGGTTTTCTCTTAGCTTTTCAGTGGATGCTGAAACTACAGGAAGCCAGTTAACCAGCCTCATTTAATTCACGGGAGGCGTGGGGGCCCCGCCTGGCCTCCGTGGGGGAACACTACTGCGGATTGTGTCACCCGCGGCTGCTGCTTCTGACGTATCTCCCATTTGCCAGCAAGGAACGGTTTTATTTCTCCTGTTTCTGTTGGTGTGGGGGTGTTGCTTAAAATTCCCTTTTAAATAATAACCACGGTACTGCTCAGTGGCCAAAGAAAGGGATTTAAGAACCATGCCAGCAGACGCATAAGCTATGTCAAGCATGTGCAACACGCCTCACACCCCACACAGGTACAGCACATACCCACAGGCCCATGATCTCAGTTCTGAATCTCCTGCTATGTCTTCCAGTTAAATAAAGGAATTGTTTGTTTGTTTTCTATTTAGTTCTTTGACCAGATTTACAAAATACAAAATGGGGATAAGTTGTTCACTTGGGAAAAACTGTAGGGCCTTGGGTAAAAATCCTAGAAATCAGAAAAGTATGCTAACTCACTCCCACAAAACTCTTCATTTTGTTTGAAGAACACGAAGAGAAAGCTGGTTGTTACAACACTTACAGACAAACCCAGTACACAGGGTGTAGATCCCCTCGAAGGAAAGTAGCCATCTCAAAACGAGAGTGACTTCTTTGCAGTTACATGATATGGGCAGAGACAACCTGGACTACGGCTCTAGAAACTAGAAACCAGATCCAATCTTGTCTCCTTTTCAGACTCACACCAGGGGCTCTAGACCCTTCTTCATCTCTGATTGCTGTGTGACTTTGGGCATATCACTGAACCTCTCTGAGCTCCTGCATCCTCTGCTGTAAAGTGAGACTGCTCAATATATTCAAGAACTATCTACTGAATACCAATGATGTGCCAAGCCTGTGGCCATAGAGATTATTCCAAGAATAAACCATTCCATCCACCCAGGAGCCCTCATCAGTTCCTGGGGCAATTACAGGCAGACAATCAATTACAATGGAGAATGAAAAAGTGTTACAAGGGTGAGCACAGGTGCTGGGCAATCACAGAAAGGTATTTAATTGACTCAGCAGGGGATGGGAAGTGATGGGTATAGGAAAGGCTTCCCCATGGAGGTGATACCTAAACTGATAACTATAAGACAAGTTAGAATTTGCCCAGTGAGGCAGGAGGTCCAAGGGATCCAAGAGGGGATACGAGAAGAACTGACAGCACATGCAAAGGCCCCCAGAGAGGACTGCTGGCTCACAAGGTCCAGCACAAGAGGCAGGAAGACAAGGAGGATATGTAGCTCTGGATATGCAGGCTGGTGGGCTTCCCAGGGCAACTTGCCTGGACTGGGTGACCTCCCAAGGTCTCTCCCAGAAATGAGGGTTGACTCTGTGGTCTTCTGAAAGCCCAGACCCTCCTCTTTCCCAAACAGCCCTGTCACCAGCATGCTAAAGCCCTGAGCCCACTGCAGGGCACCAGGGAAACCCCAACCATCCCACGTGGGCCCCCCTCTTTCCTCTTTCCTTTCCCTTGGGAGTGACTTGGCAGTGACTCAAGGAAGGAGCTGTCCTCTACTTGACATCTGTTTCTAAAAAACACCCAGGGCTTACACTCTTCTGATAGACATCCCCCTTCTCCCACCCAGCCCCTGACCTAGATCAAGAAATGCCCGCATTATCTGTGTCCCTGTCTGTCTCCTCCAGGACACTTTAAGCTACTTGAGGGCTGACACTGTTTGGGTCATTTCTGGTCTCCTCAGCACCTGGTACTATGCCTGATGCATAGCAGGTCCTCAAAAATGCATGCAAGACTGGACTGATTTCCTCTCTCTGCAAATGAACGCCCATCCAGAGTGCCATCTCTGCTGCCCAGGGCAGAAGACCCAGAGATCCAGTCTTGCCAAATCCACACCCCTCCCAGGACTTAATGGATCCTGGGATGCAGTGATGCCCAACCTGAAAACACAGCCCCTCAATACAGCAATAGACAGTCTCGTGTCCAAGAGAATGACTTGCCCAGGGTCTCTTAGCAAATGCAATGAAATGTTCTTGAAAGGGCACGGCATTCTTAGTGGAAGGCTGTCTAGTCATTCAACAAGAAATGGTGCTTATTTTAGGGGAAAATGCTTCATGTTGGCAGATCTAATAGGGCTTTTTTTTTTTTAACTGATTACACACTTTCAAGACTCCTGGGACTTTCTAGGCAGTACTAAAAATTCCCAATGAAGCAAATCTGTTTATGACGGTGACCTAGAATTTCTTTTTTTTAAATCATGGATCATTTTTTAGGTTAAGTTTACATGATCTCAGGCTACAACAATTTTCAAAGAAAAGTTAAGCTTCCCAGATGTGGGGAAAATAAAAGTTCCTATGGCCAGGATCCTCACCTGACCCTAAACTACTGGATCATGTAATTGGCCTACTGCTAGGCTACTGCTTCCACGCCTGTTGACAATGAGTTATTGACTGAGTCACTCTGTCCAGTGCTCTGGGCGTAGGCAGACACGGAGGTGGATTCCGGATCTGCAGACTGCTGGATGCAGATGTGATTCTAGTGCTCGACCTACAGCCCCGAGAATAAAGCCGGGTATAAACCCTTTTGACCCCAAGAACGTTCATTGTCATTTCTTTCTCACAGAATCCAAAGTGAAATTGCCCAGGGCTGAAACCCTCAGGCAAGACACTAAACCATTTAATTCCTTCATTTTTAAAATGTTTAGATATTAAACAACTTTACTATGACATGAAAGATGATTTTTAATGAAATGATTTTGACCTATAACCCTTCCCCAAAAGAATTTCTCGTAATTCTGTGTCCTTTTAGACTCTTTAATTCACTCTGTACATAAAAATGTATTTCATTAACAGGAATTACTTCTATTGCAGAAGTTCCTTAAATAGAGTCCTTTTTTCTTAAATAAAAAAACCATCATGCAAGTCACTGGCATAATAAACACCACAGAGCAGAACCCAGGTGACAACTTCAGTGCACTTGGAGATTATGGACTTGCGACACTTAGGACATTTTCCAACCTGCTTCATTTAACAGTTATTGACACTGTCCACCTCTCAGTTAGTAGGAAACACAGGAAATCAGGTGTTTTACTTATTCCACCTGGCACAGCAAAGGCTACTCCTAAAGTCTGCAACAGCTGCTGAAGAGTTTACATCAATATTTTTCTGCAAGTAAAATAATAACATCTCAAATAGTCTAACTCACCCCGGCTTAACCAGAGCACATGGGAAAAGGGGGAAATTTTTCAAAAAATACTGCTGCTGGGTCCTATTTGGCAGAAACAGGCACTCTAGGCACATATTTTTCAGCTCTCCAGGTGACTGTAATGTGCAAGTGGGACCAAGTTTTACAGGACTAGGATAGCTCATTAGTCAAAGGGAACCCATGGGAAATCCTATCTGGAAGTAAAGAACTCATCGTAATTAAAAAAAAAAAAAGCAGCTGTAAAAGTACCCAACACTGCCTGTGACCCAGAAGACACTCACTAAATGGTAATTAAACAAAAAATAATAATTCAGTTGTTCCTCTTCCTCAGTGAATTCATCATGCAATTTTATTGTCTTATTTATCGCTTACTGTTTTTTCTAAGCCATGATTCATCCTCTCCCTGTTAAAAAAGTATAAACTTATACCCGTAATCTTACACCATAAACTTATACCATGGTGTTCATTACAAGAGCTCTGTAATATTTCCAACAACCCTTAATCACTTTTATAAAACTTTGCCCCAGAACAGTGGCTAACAGATACTAAATCATAAATATTAGCTATTTATAATAATTGTTATTATTCAGAATTCATTATAATTCTCCTAAAGGCTGAAGCTTATTTTACACTATCAGAAAGAATTGGCATTCATGTAAAAAGTTATTAGGGCAATGTTTAACAAATTTATGAAAACAGACTTTTAAGCAAATCAATTCTTTTCATAATTTTGTGAAAAAAATATTAAATGTGATCACTGTGCAAATAGCTAGCTTATGTACTCATTCAAGGGGACCCTGCAAAAGCTACTTGTTAACACTCAGCCATTTGCAAAGTTTCTTGGAAATGCTAACACTGCAATTAGTTAAAATTGGTCACTAAATCCAACTTTTCCCTACAATTGCCTCCCTGAGCCTGAATTAGGAAGGTGATTTTTATATATATTCACATCACCCCCTCAGTTCTGAGAAACCAAAAATCTTTTAATATGTATATATATTTCTTAAAATAAAGAGGTTTTATTAAAAGTATTTCTAAGCATCTAGATGCCCTGCTGATAATGAATGACTCCGGTCCCGGGCTCTCTCCTGTTGTACCAAGGATAAGAAGGGACTCAGTAGGTATGCTGGGCAAACTGTTGTGTCCAGTGCAGGCTCCATACTCATTTTCAAGAGATCCTGAGCTTGCTATACTCTTCCCTTCTATTTCAAAATATCTGCTATTTCATGTTTAAAATCAACTAGACTCAAAAACACACATCCCAAAATAATTATGATTTGCACTTCTTTATATGTACATTGTATGTCAATAATAAATGCCATAGTCTAAATGTTTGCATCCCCCAAAATTCACATGTTGGGATCCTAACACACAATGTGATAGTGTTAGGAGGTGGGGACTTTGGGAGGTGCTTGGGTCATGAGGATGGAGCCCTCTGGATGGGATTAGTGCCCTTATAAAAGGGACCCCAGAGAGCTCTCTCACCCATCTACCATGTGAGGACACAGGGAGAAGTCTGTGACCCAGAAGAGGGCCCTCACCTGACCATGGTGGTGCCCAGATCTCAGACGTCCAGGTGAGAAATTTCTGTTGTTTCTAAACCATCCTGTGTGTGGTATTTTGTTCGAGCAGCCTGAACCCGCCAAGATAAGGTCAAAAGAGATTATATATGGGCCTTTGGCTGGCAATGGTTTGGTTTGCTCAGTAAGAATGTAGTGACTGACTGTCACAATCCAGGCAGCCTCAAAGGTGCCAGGGAGATGGAGACAGGAACACAGTCCTTCTTGTAAGACCTCACACTCAGGGGAGCATGCGAATTGGCTACTGCAACAGTGTGACCAGGCCTCTGCCAAAGGCAGCCACAGGGTGCTGAAAAACCTCAAGGGAGAGGCCTGAATACTGGCCTGAAACAGTCAGAAATTAGGAGATAAACAGAGTAGGTACAATGTTAAGATAACCACTGCCCTTCACATAAACCATACTCTCCACTCCCATCCCCTAAACTTGACAATCACATGCCATTTTGTATCATCGCCCAATGATTGATTCCTTCAAAGAGATCATAAACACCTTGAGGGTGGGCACTTTGTAATATCAGTAGCAGAAGTACTAATTTTCATTTCTATACTACTAGTTTAAGTGTCTATAGTACATTAGCTAGCTAGACAGTCATATTACCTGAATATTAAAACTTTTCTTTCTAACTCATGTTTTATTGAATATTCTGGTCAGCCAAGCACTCAATTACTAGTGTGAGATGCTTGCGAGGACGGTTCCACTCAAGTGATTCCAATTTGTCTTGGTTGATTTAAATTTGTTGTTGAAACAACTGCAATGCCTGAAGCCTCCACTGCACCAGACCTACAGAGGGTCCCCAGAGACTCACACGACTGTGGGCGCCATCCCCCTGGACTGTTTCGGGACTGTAAAGAACCAGAGATGCAGCCTGGAAATACCTGCATTTGGAGGAGCCCTCCCCCACACTGGAGCTTCCAAAGTGTTCCTTAATCCGTGCAGATAGTGTCCTTTTCTGTTAAGCAAGTTCTCCATGGCTCTATCAAGTATAGTGCAGAAAAGAAGCGAACATATTGGGGGACGGAGCTTGGAGCAGAGGGGGACGTCCCTTGAAACACATTCCCAGCTGTTTAACTTTCTGATCATAGCTGGTGTTAATTAGCTATGAATATCTCCTTCTTACCACAGGACCCACTATCTTTGGCACTATTGCTTTTATTTGCAAAACCAGAGAGATGCCTAATGCCCAAGAATGTACTCAAAGTATTAAGGATTATTCTTAATTAAGGAAGGTTCTCTGTCCACACACACACATGGGCATATTTAAGGATATATCAACTTTCTACAGTGCCAATACCAGGAATATACAAAGCACTCCAGACTTTGCTCAGTGCAGGTTCAGCACAGAGAGGCCTATCCCATACAGATTTGGGGTTTTTTTTGAGACAGCATAACTGATTCTAGGATCCACCACAAGTTTATAAAAAATTCTCTAGCTTGGGGTTTCCCCCTCCAAAAGTAACCAAGGTTCATTTCAAATATTTTGCTCTATTAACATCTCAAGGAATAAAAACTGCTAGAGCTTCTTTTATTCACTAACGATCTTCCCTGAGATTCCATCTCCAGCTGAAGGATGCTGTGCTACACCGATGCACGCCCATCTACCAGAGCCAGGACTTGCAGTCTCGGAGATCCTGCTATTATACTGGGCAGTTCACTTTCCAAGATGATATTCAACAGCATCTATTAAATATCATTTCCCTTCACATTCCTTTTCTCTTGGAACTAAAGACCATTTTCAGGATCAAATTCTGAAGCAAGATAAAATACAAACACAGTTTCTGCATTTACTTAACCATTCTCCCTGCATAAGTTCATTTCAGCGAAAGTTACATACACGTCTTACATTTTTATCATGACACATACACAGTCTGTACATAGTATCATGATCTGCTTGTATGTTAAAAAAATGTTTTTGATGAAGCTGTAGTACTGACAGCTCTGTGTCCAAGTGATCAATTTGACTTTAACTTTAAGAAATCTCCCAAGTTTTTTGGAAGGAGTGGGGTGGGGGGCTACCTACATACTAGGGTGCTTAACATGTTGGTGAATGTTTAAAATAAATATTTGGGAGCTTTGACCAATCATTTCCCTAAATTAATAACATTATTATTGTGTACTTTAATAAGTGGTCTTCTTTATTTTTCAGGAAGTTCAGCATAGCATTGATCTAAGAAACCTAACGTGAAGATGGGAGAAGGCACAGGAGGAAGAACTATCGTGCGCTGAATGGCCCCGGGCGCCAGACCTCAGACCACGCAGTGAAACTGTAATCCATGGCTAGACCTGGCCCTACCCTTTGTAAAATGGAGAGGAGAGAAGCCCACTCACAGACGAGCAAGACAAAGGTGGTGTTTCTAAAATAACAGACAACTGACTATCAAACCCTCTCTCAGGGTAAGGATGTGTCGCCTTCAAAGACATATCACTGTTTACTTGAAAAAGTGACATTGGTAGATGTACAGAAACTTATTTCTGGGTGTCTGGTCTAACTCCCTGCTTTTATAGGTGATGGAATGTGAAGCCTGGAAGGAAAGGAACTTGTCTGGGGTCTGACGGTAGGATCACAGCAGAGGCAGGGCCAGCTACAGAGTCTCTACCACCACCCCCCGCCCCGCCACCCGCCGCCATTACTCAGGACCATCACTTAGCTTCCTCCCATTTCCAAACTCCTCCACCTGCTTCCCAGGTGTCAGCTCAGTTCAGGTGTTTTCCCTTCAGTCTAGATGGGGGCCCCTGCTCAGTGCACCTGACCCCACGCTCCTCTTTTCCAGAGCCCTCCTCCCACCATACCACTGTATACTATAGTATATACTGTACTACACTGTGTATAAGTGATGCCATCACTTATTCAACCAGCTTCTCCTCTGACCTCTGAGCAAGTCTTTGTTAAATTCTCTGTCTTGGACCTGAGCACAGTAATGACACCTACGTGCAAACTGCGCAGTGAGCCGAATGGCCAACTTGTCCCAGGTTGTAAGGGAATTTCCCAGCTTTGGCAACGTAAGTCCCAAGTCTGGGAAACCCCTCAGTTCTGGACAAACCAGGACGGCTGATCCCTCTAGTAGTACTGACCACCAACAGGGTCAGACAACAACCCCTCTCCTCAGCCACTCAGGCTGGGCCTGGAGCCCTGGCCATGCCCTGTGGTCACTCCACCTCAGCACGACCCCGTAGAATTTTCTGCCATGATGGACATGTTCTATATCTGCAGTGTTCGGTAACGTAGCACAGCCCATGCGGCTTCTGAGCACCTGCACTCTGGCTCAGTAACCAAGGGCCTGAGGTCTTAATTTTATTTAATTTTAATTAGTTTAAAGTTAAGTAGCCCTGTGTGACTACAGAATGAAACAGCTCAGCTCTGGTTTACATATGTGGAAACAGGGGCCATCTCTGTGACGGAAACCAGCTTTGGAGTCACTCAGGTCCAAAGCCAGACTCATAGCTTCACTTGTTTACTGACACATTTACTAATGTGTCATACTTTGGGAAAGCTTGTGTCTTCATCTATAATCCTTACAAATTTACTATGAGACAAGGTTCGGCACATGGCTGGCCCACAGTAGAACTTCAAGAAATAGGATTTCTTTAGAAGCAATGAAACCAAATCTGTGTAAAAATGTTACAAAAATCTGATTCTGAGACAAAAACAGTGAATGTGTGGGCATCACTTTGACCAGATCTCCAAATCCCTTAAGGTTTAAATTGATTCTCAACTGCCAAAGCTGTTCTACAGGGCTCACCTTGACTTAATTGCTGTCCCAGACCTGTGGGTGGCTGTCACTGAGTCCCATCAGAAGGTGCCAGGGGAAGGCAGTCACCGGATAAGTGGAAGATACTGTGCCATGTCACCTAAGTGTGTCCCAACACAGTCCCAGGGGCAGGGGTCCAGGTGGGTCACAGAGCAGAGAGGAGGCAGCACCCAGAGGAAGCCTTGCTGTGCCCGCATGCACCCCACCTCCACCAAGGGCACCCAGGGCTCACAGAGCACGGGTAGGGTGCTGCACACGGGCAGGGGATCTGGCCCTGCTCCCTCCCGAGGGACCCATGTGCTGCCTGCCAGCGGCTGCACAGCCCCTAGCGGTAGATCCTCTGCGGAGCCTCTTCCCGGCCCTAATGAATCCGTCCCTTGGCAGGAATGGGCGGTGGGTCCCAGGAGATGCAAGCTGCGATCAGAATCACCCAGGGAACTGTTTAAAAAGTGCTTCCCAGAACTGGCAATCGGTGTTTGCAAAACTCCCCAGACGACTGTGCTGCACAGCTAGGGCCTCGGTATTTTTCACCTGAATGCTTGGGAAAGTGATTCTCCAGAGCCACACAGCAGCACCCACAGAGAGCAGCACCCTCGAGGGCTAGGGGCAGAGGTCCCTCTGGCTTTAGGGACAACACACAGATGGCCGCGGAGCCCTGAAGCAGACTTGGGACACAAGCTGCCCCCTCCTCCCAGCCCCAACTGGCAGAGCACCTTGCGGTCCACTAGGAGGAACCCAGGTGGGGCGAGTCCTTCTTCCCCACTGACCCCTGAGTGCCCCAGGGCAGAAGCCCTAACCCATGCGCCCTCATCCCGTGTCCCCAGGCCGGTCCAGCACTAAGCAAGCACACAACAGACGCTTTTACTGTGGCTGTCAACCTCATCTCGGAAGGAAACCAGCTCGCCGAGATGGTATGACTCACCCCAAGCCCCACGGTGCGGGGCGGGGGGCTGGGCAGGAACTCTGGCTCCTTCTCTTCCCGAGGCCCCAGGGGGCTGCCCCTCGCCTCCCCCACCCTCACCCGCACACACTTTCTCTTCTTCCCTCTTACAGCCAACATGCAGGCTTTGCCAGTCGGAATAAAATCCCATGTAGTATGCTAGGGCTCTAATTTATAGGGCCCCACCCATCCTCCAAAAACAGATGAGGGAGGAAGTCTTGGGAGAAAATACCCTTTGGGCACTGTTCGGGTGGGGGCAGGGGTTTCCACGGCTTCAGAACTTGACAGACCCGGTTGCCCCTCAGTAGCTGGTAACCTTGTCCATGTTTCTTAACCTCTCTGGGTGCCGCTTCCTCAGCTGTAAAATGGGGGTGATCTATTTACCACTAGAGATTGTGGTGAGGATTACTGAGATCCATCACAGGGGTCAGAAGGGCGCCACGGCCAGCAGGAAGCAGGAGGCACCAATAGGCGGCAGGGTCATTCGCGGTGCAGACCATCCCCATCACAGGCTCCACGCTCCGACGTGGGCCCACAAAAGCCTCCGAAGCGTAGACCGTCTTGCCTTATTCATCCCCTTCTCTTCCCACAGCCCACCTGACCGCTCCCCCGGGGGGCCTGGACCACCCTGGAGGACCTGGCGACTGATGATGTGGCTGGACGCACCACGTGTCATCCCCACCCCACCAGGACCCGCAGAAAGAGTAAACGACAAGTAATTTTCTATTCCTCATTCCAGACTTTCTTAATTAAAATCAAATAGTTGCACACACTCCACGGCTTACATTTCCTGCATCGTTCACAGGAAAAAAAAAAACTTAGGTACAAAGAGAGAGAGCATGTGCAGGGGTGGCCTAGGGGACCCTCAGAGGAAAGGGCAGTGGCTCTTGACGCCCAAACGGCACCTGCAGAGAGCAGAGGCTGAGGGCAAAGCTGCCATTTCCAGAGCAATCACCCCGCTTTCCTCAACCAGCCTCCACAAAAATCGATAGCACCTTCACTCTGTGACAGGCCCACAGAAAAGCCCTGCAGGGTGCCAGTGTGAGCAGGGGTGGGAGGATGGCCGTGAGGGGCATTCTGCTCCAGCCCCACCCGGAAGCTTGCACACGGGCAGGAAGTGTTCAGCTGCTTCAGGAAACCAGCCTGGCACTCCAGCTGTTAAATACTTCCAAGAGGTTGGGAAATAGTTGCTGTTCAGTGCTCCCCAGGGCTCCCAGGCCTCCCCCAGGATCCAGCAGGGAAATAATTAACATCAAGTACTGTGAGGACTTCCAGAAGGCACTCTGATGGGTGCCCAATGTGAGACACTCTGACCACCCACCCTGGGCATGGCTGAGGACCAGGAAGAATGCAAATAAAACTCTGCAGGATTCAGAAGAGGGACAAGGCCTTAATAAGTGTTTGCTGAAGGAGGAGAGAGGGAGAGGAGCAGACTGATGCATGGGGTAGTGGCACCAAGGACAGTCCACGGATGACTCGCCTGCCTCCAGGCCACTTCCTCCATCCAAGTTCAGGTCACCAGTGAGACAGAGCCTCCCTAACCCAGCTGAGGAAGCTAGGGCTGAGCTCTCGCAATGCACAGTGGATGCCTGCCTACCCAGCCCCCAGGCCCTTTCTGGAAACGGACCCGTGTTCCTATGCGGCATCCTCATCCCTCCCCTCCATGTGCTCCAGGGTCCAGCATGTTACCTAGGGCGGGGCAAAGCACAGATCTCCCAAACCAATTGTTCAGTAGTTCATTCCAAACAGGTATGTGACCCTAAATGGCCGTATGAGTCCTTCTGAGGGTCAAGAATGAGCATGTGACCCCAGCTAGCCAATAAGGGCTTTCCCCAGCACCTGGGCTGGAGCCACTGTGTAAGGGACACCCCCCACCCCACCCGGCATGGGATTGTTAACACTGAAGATATGAGCTGAAGCCAAGCTGCTGGCAGCCTCTTGCCACCTCAGAGGAGAGACTGCCTCAGAACCAAGCACGGAGGAAAGCAGGGCCCAGAGGCAGAGGGAGACAACCTGGCCAGCATGGTTTGGCCCCTGGATCAAGCACGCCTGTCTGGTTACTTAACACAGGAACTCATCCTTTCAGCTAGCTTGAGTTTGGTCTCTGTCCCTGGCAACACAGAGCGCTGACGGACACAATCCTCCACGGGTTAATGAGAAGTTCTTGTTTCTGCCACCAGGCCCCACTTCCTGCCCTGGCTGGGGCTGCCATTTCAGGTCTGATTTGGTGGCCTGCTGATGGCACCTGGAAGGCTGGCTTCTGGCCCTAGGCCCTCTGCATTGTGCAAACAGAGCACCCCCTCCCTGTGTACCCCCAGACTCCAGCCTCATCCTCCATCTCCCTTGCTGCCACTAGCTACCTTTCCTAACACACAAACCCTTCAGTGGCTCTGTACCACCCACGGATTGTGAGGCAGGTTCCTTTAACACAGCTTAAAGGCCACCATCACGTGGCCGTATGAGCCATGTTCTTCTGCACACAAGCCCTCCAGCTCAGCCACACAGACCCACTCAGAGGCATCAGCACCCCACTTGACAGGAACCATTTCCATACTGGAGGTGTTGCAGTCCCACGTGACACCCAAGCTCTCTGAGGACAAGGATGACCCCTCATGTTCTGTGACCCACATCCTGGCTGAGCCAAAGCCTCCACTCCTCAAAGGGGTTAAGTAAATGTTGAAAGAATCCCATAAGACAGCCTCCACCCCTCAATGATTAACAAGGGCCTCCCCAAAGCTTTCCAACACCCACCTAAGATATAGAGAGGTCCGGAGTTAAATAAGCCGTTGTGCTGTCAACTAAAGCTTTTCTGTTTGTTTTAACTGAAAAACAGCCAGCTGTGTAAATTTCATCCAAAACCATAGGAAAAAGTCTACGGATAAAAGTTCTCTTGACACTAAACATAAACATTTATAATTACAATGTGCAGAGAGAGTTCATTTCAAATAGTTTTCAGAGTCCCTCTGGTGTAACCTTCCCATTTTACAGAAGTAGAAACTGAGATTCCGAGAAGTGAAATGCCACCCGAGGGTCACACGGTCAGGAGGAAGAGGAGCCAGAACACCAGGGTCTCTGGTCTCCTCCCCAACATTTACAAATAAGTTCACCTCCATTTTAATCTATTTTATTACCACACTAATTAATGCATACTAACTTAAAAAGCCACAGAATTCTGTCTGTATTTTCTATTCTCTGTACTACAACTCATGGGGTGTCTGAAAAATGGAGTGTCTGCTTACCGGTAGAGAAACTTGAGCCTTCCAGGCCCTAGACTGTGTGTGGTTTCTCACCCTCTCTCCCACCAGTAAATAACTGCCAACCTTGGCCACAGAGACAATAGCTGCTGGTTGTGCAACGAAAGGCCACATCCACTTCCTAATGTGGGCCAAGGCGGTGGCGGGTCTTTGCAAAAATGACTACCCTCCCCTGGACCCAGCAGGTTGTCATGAGGACATTCATTCACTGCTCAGGGTTGTGTTTGTGTTGTTTATCTCTCATTAATCTCTAAAAGCATTTTGCAAAGGAACAGTGACTTCAGAAGCAACCTCAAGTTTGAATTTCTGGCTGCTCCTTTCACCCACTGTGTGGCCTTGGACTAGGTCACTTAGCTTCTCTGAGCCTCAGTTTCTTCATCTTCAAAACATGGCAACAACGTCACCCACTGAACAGGGTTCGAATCCCTCGAGCTGTCCTTTAGCTGCCCTGCTGACCTGAGCCATCACCTCAGATTCAGTGAGTCTTTCCCCTCGTGCCACCCATCAGTTGCCCAAGTGCTTAGCCCAGCCAACACGATGCAGCCCATACCTGCCAAAGCTGGGGGGGTCAGACCCTCAGTGGCTGCCCATCTGCTTTCCTGGGGACTGACCACCCCTTGGTCACTGCCCCCCCAGGGCCTGTCAGCTCCAGGGTCCAGCTTTACACCTGGTCACCCAGGTACGGTACAGAAGCCATAGAGAGAGTTTCTTCCCAAAGGCCTGAAAACCAGTAACAGTCACCATAAAGTTATTCACTTTTTTCTTCATGGAATCAAATGGAATTTAAAGTAACTCACTTAAGTCTCTATGGCCCTTTCACACACGTTGCAATAAACAGAATATGAAACTTACAAGATTCCTTTTGCGACCTCTGTCCAAAATGAAGCTTGTGCTCGCTTTCCTGTTGCCACTGAGGAACAGAGAGGGGCCTGCCTGCCCACCGAGCCCACAGTGAATAACCAGGCTGTACGTCTGCAGAGCACCCCCACCAATCACGCTCCCACGGCAGGGCCAGGGCCCCTCACCAGCACACCCTCCAGGGAAGACATCTCTCCAAGCTGACCCTGCTCCTGTGCCCCTGCCCCACCCAGTGAGGAGTCTCCACTTGTTGAGACAAGGGAAGGGAAGCAGAACTCACAAGCAGAAGCTGCAGCCAGGGGGTGGTGTGCTAACATCATGGTAAAGCTGCCTGAAGGAAAGAAGGGCATGGTGCGTTAGCTTCTGACTCATCTAAGTGTCCTGACGACCTGAACTTTCATCGTTCACATGGAAAGTGTCCAAATCAGGTCTCACCCAATGTCAAAACCAACCTGGTGATAAGAGAATGTAGGATGGATAACAGATTGCGGATGGACAACCCCAACGCACAATTCCTTTGAGTTGTGAGGCTTACACTGGGGGTGGGGAGGGAAAGAGACACAGGAAGCTGCTGGAACTGCTCATTTCTACAAAGCCCAGAAAATAGAGCAGCTTGTCTTCAGCTCGTGCTACAGCCAACTGTAAGTGGTGGCAACAGCGTGGTGAAAACGCTCTCCAGGTGTGCACATATGAACACAGACGTGTACTCAGCCCCTCTGCTACATGCCATTCTTCGAGAATCAGAAGCCAGTGTAGAGGGAGAGGGAGCCCTCAGAACATGCTGGAGGAACACAAAATAGAGCAGCCACTTAGGGAAACAGGTTGGCAGCTTCTCAAAATAAATTCCATACAACCCAGCAGATTCCACTCCTAGGCATCTACCCAGGAGAAATGAAACCTATATCCACACAGACTTGCAGAGGAATGCCCACGGCAGCATTATTCTTAAAAGCCCCAAAATGCAAACAGCCCAAACATGCATCAGCTGGTGAGCAGAGGAACAACACGGTGTGTGGGTATTATTACTGGGGTATTATCCCGCAGTAAGAGAACAGCGCACCCGTGCTCTCGATGACATCTATGACCCTCAAAAACATGCTCTAAAAGAAGCCAGACATGGAGACCACATATTATGTGATTCCATTTACATGAAATGCCCCCCAAGGCAAGTTTACAGGCACATTTACAGATACAAAATGTAGACTGGTGGTTACTTGGGGCTGAGGACTGGGATGAAGTGTCACTGGACACGAAGGACCTCACTGGGGCAATGAAAACATTCTAAACTATGTTATGGTCATGGCTGCACCACTAAGGGACCTGAAATCACTAACTGTGCACTTGAAATGGGTGGATTTTATGATACAGAAAATATACCCTGCATCAGTTTCCTAGGGCCACTGGAACACATTACCACAAATTTAGTGGCTTGTAATTCTGGAGGTCAGAAATCCAGAAAGGCCTCACTGAGTTGAAATCAAGGTGTCAGCAAGACCATGCTCCCTCCGGAGGCTCTGGGGGGGTATCTCTTTCCCAGTTTCTGGGGGTTGCTGGCACTCCTTCACCCATCTCAAAGCCTGCTGGTTAGCCTCTTCAAATCTTGGATTCTGACCCCATTTCCAGCACCACACCTCTCTGACTCTGACCCTCCCTCTTCCCCCAATAATCCAGAATGATCTTCCCATCCAAAGACCCTTGACTTAGTCACATCTGCAAGGTTCCTTCTGCCATGCAGGGTGACACAGTCACAGGTTCTGGGGCTTAGGAAGGACATGGATATCTATGGGAGGCCCTCAGTCTGTCTAGAGTATGTCTCAATAAAGCTGTTATAAAATCAAAAAACAGCCAGTGTCGGATGTGGCCTTTAATAGGCGACCTTGTCTAGATCTCCATTGAAGAAACCCTTGGAAGCCTTGTCCTAGGGCACCACACGCAGCACTCGTGAACCACAGGGGTTCTCACTGTGGCTTCAAAGTCTAGGAGGGAACAGGGCGGGAGGGTGACGAGTCCCAGCAAGGACACTCGGACAACGGGTCAGCTGGAGGTGAGGCGGGGGTGAGGCGGAGAAACGCCTTCAGTTGTCACTGACTTGGCCCCCGCCTCTCACGCCCCCCCTGCCCCCACCACTGGAAATTCTAAGGAGAAGGGAAGTTTCGTATCTGCCCAGATCTACGTGTCCCGCTGTTCTGAAATTTCCATCTCATTGACTATTTTAAAAGAACCCAAATTAAGTTAATCCCCAGAGGACCTCTGACGTGAGCAAGCCCTACATCAATACGTGAGGAGCCGCTCCAAGTCGCTCCCTCAGCAGCACAGGGGCCAGACTGTCCTTGTCAAGGCAGCAGAAAAGCAGCCAGGACGGGGCTGTGCTCCAGCGAGGCTGCGCTCAGCACAGTGCGGGCCTGACGCCCCTCTCTGCTCCCAGCTCACTGCCCCCCGTCCCCTCTCCACCGCGACCTTCCCGAGGTTAGGGCCCTCTCAGCATGTGACAATGCTGTTTTCTCCATCTCTTCTCCATCTCTTTCTGGGGCCCAGCTTAGTGTGAGCGCAAAGTAAGTGTTTATAACATACACATATATATAATATACATTTATAATATGTATAGTAATTCAGTATGCTGCACTTGAATATATATGTGCATGTTTTATATAAACACCTTTTTATTTGTACCAGTTGGTATTTGAGAAATGCTTATTTTCATAAACATGTACATCATATGTATCTTTTTCTATATATAGACATGTTTATAAAAGCATGTTTTATATATATAGGTGTTCAGTGACTGTTTCATACATATGTACATGTGTGTGTGTGTGTGTGCATGCACATATGTGTGACTGATGGAATAGTGAAGAACAAGATATTTAAAGGCAGAACAGGCTAAGGAGCTGACATGCAAAATCCAGAGGGTGAACGCCATGTCTCTTCTGTTCCCTTCTGCATCCCGAAGTCTAAGCCCAGGGCTTGCCTGGCACTTTGCATCTGCTCGATCAACACCGGCTGAATGGGTGAATGGCCAGCCTCGTTTCATTCAACGAGCATTTATGGAGCAACGACTTACAAAGTGCCGGGCAGGGTGCCAGGCTTTGGGAGCCAGGGTGAATAAACAGAGAGATGTGGCCTCTGCCTTAGGAGGGTCGTGAGGTACCAAATGAACAGGCACGCCAACCACATGCACTGCGTCCAAATGGAGAGAAGGAACAGGGTGTCAAGATGGAGCAAAAGAAAGAAGTGCCAGAAAGGCTGAGCCTGAGGACAGAGGCGTCTGCCTTGTAAAGAGCCAGGGGCACAACTGCTGGCAGCAGGAACGGGGTGGAAAAGCCCACTTCTCCAGGGAACGGTAGGCGGGCTGCAGCCAGTGAGGACCGGCAGAGAGATGGCAGGGGGCTCAGAGGAAGGCAGGGACTGGGTCCTCAGGACCTTGGGTTTTATTTAGCTTTTATATGATGATACAAAGCCATTGAGGGTTTTAAGCGAGGGATGGTATGAGCTGATTTTGCAGGAGGCAAAAATGTCCCCTAACCGTACCTTGCACTCTCTTAAAACGCTCTGGCTGCCCTTGAACGGTGCTCAGACAGATAATATGTGACTCAGTCATCATTAATTCACTCTATTTTGTCACAGACATTTAATGAGCACCTAGTATGTACCAGGCACTGTGATACATGCTGGCAACACTGAGATGAAGGAGACAAAGTCCCTGTCCTCTGGGTGCCTAAAATCTCCAACATCCAAGATCAGCCAGCTTTGCACAAACTAGAAGAATCTAACTCAGATCAATACTTCTGAAAGGTGCCAGAGATTCAGAGCTCTGGATGAACACTGTGTCCTTATTTCTTCCTTTCTTTATCATTTATTTGTTTATACCTTGCCTCCTTCCAAAAGAGACTTGAGACAGCTTGCAACAAAAAAGGACTGATAAAGATAATTAACAGAAAAAGAAAATCATAGAGGGAACAAAGCAAACAGACTGAGCCTAAGGGCTGATTATAGCTGCTGTAATTCAGCATAAATTTGGCCCTGAGCATCCTGGCAGCCAGGGCAGAAAGGGGTACAGGGTAAGAAGGAAGAATCACCTTTCCTCTGTGGTAACACAGCTTTTCCTGGCTATCCCCTAATTTCTAAAAATCAAGGGTGGGATCTATTGTGGGTGGGCAAGGAGGGGTGACCCTGTAATTCACCTTGTTCATTACAGCACTCCACACCTTCCCTTATAAATGTGTGCCTTTTCTAGTTCTACTAGCTACCATGCTAGAAACTGGCATTTATTGATAACTTCTTCTTTCTTATTGCCTCCCTCCCCACCATCATCACAAACATTAGTTATAAGTTCTATCAATTCCATCCCAAAACAGCTCTCAAATTCATTCCCTCCTTTCACTGTCCAGCACCACTGCCTTACTACTGGCTCCCAGTCTCAGAACCACCTCCTGCCTCTAGCCGGGCTCTATTCCACAATGTCCCTAGAGTGATTTTTTTGAGCAATCATGTATCTGGCTGCACTGCTCTTCTTCTGCTTACAATCCTCCCACAAGTGGACTCATTCCACCCTTGCCCACTGGGAAGCAGCCATCTCTCTTTTGGGGCAGCCTCTGGCTGGCCTGAGGCAAGCAGTCACAGTGGTCCTAATCCCTTTGTCACAGTGAGCAGTTCAAGGAAGAGAGAACCCATGTCTAAACCAATCAGCACACAGCATTCTCCCAACTACAGGGATTGGCTCCAGGGTGTACACATGACCTCAGGTGGCCCTGTAACAAATGGGGAGAAGTAGATTAGAAGGCTGGAACTGCTGAGCCCCACTACCACCATGAGGGAGGCAGCCTGAGGGTGAAGCTCACATGGGGGGGGCAAAGCTGAGAGAACAGCAGAGAAATTACCCAGGCCAAACCCCACCTAAAGACTATCCTATCCCTGGACATTTCAGTTAGCTGTGTTCATTAATTCCCTTTCCTACCTGAGCCAGTTTGAGTTTACTGTTATCAGCTACCAAAGGCACATCTATTCTACATAATCTCAACATAAAGAACAAACTCCTTGGCAACAAGGGTCAGCAAACTACAGCTCACAGATCAAATCAGGCCCACCACCTGTTTTCATCAATAAAGTTTTATTGGAGCACAGCTACACCCACTCACTTCTGAATTGTCTTAGGGCTACCATGGCAGAGTAGAGCAGTTGCAACAGAAACCATATGGTCTGCAAAGCCTAAAAAACGTACCATCTGGTTCTTCACAGAAAATGTGTGCTGACTCGTGGCATATAGGTCATCCATATTTTGCCTTCCCTTCCAGACTAACTGTCCACCACCGTCTGTCTCCCTGCCCACTGGAATGCTTGTCATCTCCTCTGGTTTGGTCACACTAAGCTTTTTTGTAGGACTACTTCTTCTCTACAAGCTAACTCCTTGTATCCTGCTAACCTCAGCTTAAGCGTCACCTCTTTGCAGGTTCCCCGTCAGAGTTAGGAGTACCTTGTGCAAACACAGCAACTTTGCCTGGCCTTATTCTTCCACCACGCTGGGCAGAATTATCCAGCTGTGTGCTTGTCTCTACCTCTGAACTGTAAGCCCCTTAAATGGCCAGAATTATGGATTCTTTATCTCGAGGCCCCGTGCTTATTAGCACAATGCCTGACACACAGTAGGTGGCCCCATGTTTACAGACCTGAACTAGAGACTGGGTCCTCAAGGAATGGGCTCCAGCTGGGTGGTGCCTACCTTGTAAATGGGAGGCAGGAGAGAGAGGGGCATGCAAAGCTTGCCCAGCTCACCACGTGATCAACGCCCACATCGGGGGCAGGGGCCTCATCACGGCCTCAGCAGTATGTCTGCGAGGGTCACTGATCAGAGACGACAGATGCTGGCTATGACTATTTTATGGAAAAAAGGCTTTTGATGAGAAAATAATAGGGAGCTCCCAGAATCAACAGGCAGGCTGGAGACCCAGGCTGGGATAAAGGACGGAGGGAGACTGGGCAGAGGGAAACGTGGCCAAGCCACATGGCAGACACCTGCTCAGGACACTCACCATCTACTTCCACTGGACCCTAAACTCTGGAGAGCCCCTGAACACCCTTCATCACTGCAGTGCCCACCCCAGAATCTTAGCCACGTGCCCACGCTGAGGCCACACACCAGGGCCCGAGCAGCCAGCGGCAGGAAGAAGGAACATCCATCCACCTCAGCTTCCACAACAGGAGGCAGAGATCTGCCTCCTTCCAGGACTTAGTTCTGGGGGTTCCTCTGAATGGGCAGGATGCTGCACACCCCAAAATACAGCAAGTGCCCATGAGACACACCAATTCATGCAACTGTAGAATGAAGTAACTGTAGATCCATGAACCCCGTCTCACCATAACTGGTCCCACCATAACTGGTCCCACCAAGTGGACTTGGTCTGCCAGGGTGGCGGAAGTGAGGGTTGAGGCATCTGTGTGTCCCCACAGCCCCCAGAGCCAAGTGTGAACAAAGGAAATGTTTCTTCATCTGTCACCAGAGAGAACAAGAGTCAAGCAGAATTTCATGCATCTGCTATTGCAAAACATGCACAGTAGTAGCAAAAGGGTCATTTCCAGAAAGATCCCTCTCTCCCTACTCCATGAAGACATTAGGCATCAGCTCCATTCTGGATAACGTAATTGCCACGATCTGAACTTCATTCATTCTTCTGCTTGTTCATTCATTCCACAAACTGTGCCAAGATCCAGATGGGCCAGGTCCTAAGATGGGTATTGGGGATACAAAGATGAACTGGATGCCAACCTAACCCTGACTTCTGGAAGTTCAGTCAGCTGGAGGGGGTACGGAAAGTAAGTTTCACTTTGGAGATGACAACGGTAGTGGAGGGCTGGAGGTTAGTGATCTGTATGTGTGTGCAGACCTTCGTTAGCATTTGCTGGACATCACTTCTCTACACACACACACACACACACACACACACACACACACACACACACGCCCTACCCTTACCCTTTGGATGCCACGTCCTCTGGGAAGGCCTCCTTGACTTATCAGGCTGGGTTTGACGCCCCCCACCGCACCATGGGCCCACAGCACCCGGTATCATTGCTGTCTTTCAATCTGAACTCCTGCCTTATATGAGGAGGGGACTCATCTGTATCGCTGGTGGAGGAACCTGTGCTCAGATTAAAAGAGGCACCTAGTGAAGTGTCAGAATCTGAGGCTTCCCCCCTCCAGAACATTCATTGTCATCTCACCGCCTGAGGATTCAGGTCTCATCTGGCCAATGCACTAGACCCTGGCTAAGGTCCCTTCCAATGTCAGCTTCATGCAAACCACGGGCCACAACCCAACAGTTACCTTCTTGGTCAGACATCAGCCCAAGGGCCATGGTCCACAGGACAAGGGCTGCATGTCCGAATCTGGGTCCTATTAGGAATGGCTGCTGGTGACTGAGCTGGCTAAAAACTTCAAGTCTGTTCCCTGAGGCAAGAGGAAAAAAGGCAGAGGCTGACACCGTTACCGCCAGCAGTGCTGTGGGGCAGATGCTAACTCCTGGCAACGGGTGGTCCTCAGGAAACTGGGAGTTAAAGCTGGTCTCAGATGCCCCTGCTCTACCCTCCATAAATCACAGTACCAGCACCTGCCATTTGCACCACACTTTCCAGTTCAAAACACACTTTATACGCATTTGCTCACTTATCACCCACTTAAACCTTGTTATATGAGGCACTCTGCCTGGATCTAGGAATCTAAAGAGTAATAAAACACAGCTCCACCTTTTCTTGCCGCTTCTAATGGGAAGGCCTCCTGGACCTCCCCGCCCCGCATGGGCCCACAGCATCCCGTATCATCACTGTCTTCTGATATAAACTCCCTGCCTTGGATGAAAAACAGGTTTAACTACTTCGTACATAACTGTGGTCCCAGGGCCTAGGACAGTGCCTGGCACACAGTGGGAACAGAATCAACGCCTTGAGGAAATAACGCTTGGGAGGACAAGGCAGCCATCAGGGAAAGTGGAACCAGCAGCAGCTAGGTAAGGCTCTTAAGGTAAGAGCCTGGTATCATTCCCGCCTGGTTTTCTAGATCAGAAAGTCTTTCTCAGAGAGCTTGGGTGCCTTGCCCAAGATATTCTTGCTAGTAAAACTAGTTGGGCCCCTAACCCCACTCTCTTCACACCAATGTCCATACTGACTAGACACCCTGGCCAGTTCCGGCTCTCCTTTTCCCTAGGGACCATGGACTGCCATCTGCTTTCCTACAGTCCACTTGTTGTTGAGACCTCAGGGACTCTCTACCCTCTCCCTGGGACATTTTTTTAAGACACCAGAAGATAGAAGCCTGTGATGAAAACAAACAAATAGAATGTCGGGTACTCATTAAACAAATGTTTCCTGAGCACCCATGAATGCTCTATCTACAGGCAGAGAAGCAGGAGCAAACACAGGCCAACATCACTGCCTTCCAACGTCTGATCACGAGGCCATGTTATGAAAAGATGGTTCCCTTTGGTGAATGAGTGGATGAACGGATTGCAGGCAATGTCAAGTGACCACTGCAGGTAATACCAAGATGTAACTCAGGCTAACTCAGTGCACCCGATCTGCTGGGGGGCTGGGCACCACACAATCCTTCACCCCAAGTCACTCTACTAGCTATTGGCTTTCACAAATTCTCCTTTGAACATTTACAGTATAAGAGAAACAGAACAAGCCCCCTTTTCTGTACATTGCTGGCTTCCCAATTCAAGTTGAGGATTTGTGTTTACTCAGGGTCTATAAACACAGACCCAAAAATGGTACTTAAGAGAAAGCAGATGAAATGTGGGTAAGGAATAGCTAATAAAATCAGGGAAAATGCTGTGTTTTCAACCATGACTATGATTAAACAAAACTTGCAGGAAGGATGATTTGAGGGTCAAGATGCATGAATGTGTACAGAGCCTGAGTTTCCAGGATAAAATGTAAACCGTAACTTCCTGCAGAATTAATTGGTCCCCGGTGGGAGATCTGGGCTAAGTTCCTCTGGACGATGCAGCCAATGTGGCTTTCCCTCCCCCTTCCTGCCACTAGGTGGTCACATAGCTTGTCACAACTGCATTTAAAAATCACAGGTTAGTTGGGGACAGCCTTTGACGGAGGAACCTGCACTCAGATTTAAAGAGGCACCTAATGGAGTGTCAGAGGCCGAGGTCTCCCCCTTCCAGAACATGCACTGTCATCTCACCTCCCGAGGCTTCAGTCTCATTTGGCCACCACCCTAGACTCTGGCCAAGGTCTAGTTATTGGCAGTTATTCCAGTGCCAGCTTCCCGCAGCCCACGTCCTCCATCAGCCCAGGCAGGAACATGGAGTGTGGAGAAGCACTTCTCTTCCGAAATACGGGCAAGAATCTGGCCTGAATTTCAACATGAGAGGCAAAAATGCCAAGGGGCCAAGGAACCCTAAGGACCCCCCAGGAAGTGGATGACTTCGCAGAGATCAAAGTAGGCAAAAAAGGGGTGATGCCCAGGGACAACCTTAATGCAACCCTAATGAGTAAGTTCCCACAATTAAAAGACAGTAGGAACATATATTTGACTACGCACTGACCAAATTCCCCATCACTGCTTTCATCTGGCTCCCCAAGTTTTGCTTAATTCCCCAAGCCACTGAAACAGAGAGATGTGCCCTTCTGCCTTCTCCCCATCTTTGCAGCATGCAGCAGTTTCCCAGGCGAGTCTTTAATGTCAGACAACGGCAAGACGACCTTCATCACCTGCTTTTGCCCTCTATAGGACCAACTCCTTTATCAGCGTCTCGGTTTACCTGACGGTGAAGCCGGTCTCCCTGGGCTGGGTCCAATTTCGCAAAAATCTAAGGCCCCAGTAACTCACAAAGTGCTCTCTGGAAACTGACTTGGTTATAATACTGGAGTGGAGTCTATGCTGAGTCAACTCAAAACCAGCCTGGATTCTAAGCCCTTCTGAGTATAAATGACCAAGAACATGCTGAAGGACTGCTCCAAAGCTGAGCTGATCCACCCATTCATGCAATGTACTTGCCTGCTTTTGCATGTGCTGTTCCATTTGTCTGAAATGCTGTTCCCAATGCTGGCCTTCAAAATTCAGTTCAAATTGTCACCTTCTTTATAAAATCTTCCCCAGCCCCTCCAGGGACAGTTCAGTTCAAAATGTCTTGAATGTGTGAGCCTGGCCAAGTGCTGTGCTTAGCTAGATGTGCAGAGAGGAAAAACTTCCTTACCTGGTTGGAGAGCCTCCCAGGCCAGCATCTCCAAATAATCTCTTGCTTACAATACTATTTTTAAATTTTTTACAGTGAAACATTTAAAATATAAATAAAATATAAAATTTTTTAAATATATAATGAATAGTAAAACCATCTCTTCTATCCACCACCCAACTTAAGGAATAATACAGTAAATACAAAGTTCCCTGGGCACCCCAACACGACCATGTTCATCTCCCCGGTTCCCCAGAGGTAGGCACTATCCTGAATCTTTATGCAGTTCTTTATGGATTTTAACCTCATATTATTGTAATCCTGAAAGAGTATATATCCCTGTTTTGCAAGTTTTAACGTTTTCATAACCTGAACACTTTGCATGTTAACACAATGGTTTGTTTTTATGTCCAACTCTTCCCATAGTCCAAACCCTCTGTAAGTAGGTCCTACATCCTGCTAATCTCCACAGAGGGTCACATCGCCCAAAGCCCAGCACACGGTTCATGCTTAATGCACGCTTGCTGAAAATGGAAGGTGGGAGGAAGAGAAAACACTGAGGATGGGGTTTTCATTCACTGGACCCCAAAATGGAGTAGGAGAGGGGTACAGAAGGCTTCCCCAGTAGGGTCCATCTAGAGTACAGCCTCCTGAGTGCCTCCTACAGTCCTTAGAGTCTGCAGACGCATAGGACCCTGTAAGATATGGCCCAGAGCAGGCTGAAGGGACAAGCAGCCTGTGCTGTGGGGAACAAAGCCCACAGTACCCTACCCAGCATGCAGGAGGGGCTCCGGATGCATTTGGTGAACAAATAACCATTCCTGCAAATAAGAAAATAGAAGCTGAAATGAAGGTGTGACTGGTCCACAGAAGACCCACCTTCAGGACCTTGCAACAGAACAACAAAGTCCCCAGTCATCGAGGATTAATGCCTTCCGTTCAGGTCCAGCTCCCACAGCAGAAGCCATGACTACACATGCTGACTTCCAGCTCCCTAAATAACACAGCCCAGGTGGCTCCCAGGGGCTCTGGAGGAACCCAGGAAGTGCCATACACATGAGAGAATGCTTAAACACGCAAGGGGGGAGGGAAGGGGAGGAAAGGACAGTTTGTGTGGCCACCCTGAGAACAGGCTCACTTTGAGAGTATAAGGAATACCAGCCTTCAGGATAGAACGCTAAGGCCTCAGTAAACCCTCTTTTCCTTAATTAAGCTGTGTCTTGGCTTTTGAATTCTGTGCCAGCCTGAAGTGCATCTGTGCAGGCCGTCAAATAGAATTTAAGAAGAGCCAGGGCTAAGAGATTAAGTCCCAACTCTGGCCCTGACCAGCTGTGCAGCGTTGAGCAGACTACTCAACCTCTCTGGGCTTCAATTTTCTGAAAAAATTATGCACTCATTCCACAAACACTCAGAGCAAGGCCTCCTGTGAGCTTGAACTGCAGACATAAAATAGAAAAGGCCCCATCCCAGGGCTCAGTGAGGTTTACTGGGCCAAGGCAATGGGGCAACACAAAGCACTCTACAGGTGTGAGGTGCTGTTGTTATTAGACTTTAATTTCTATCATATAAGCCCTTTCTGACTTGTTTTTTCTTTTTATTTTAAAGATTCAAGCCACAGTGTTTGGTCCATGCTAAGTAGAACAGAGAGCCAGGAAGCTCATCTTTAATTCAGCACTGACAATACTCTCGGCTCAAACTTGGCAAAACGCTTTCTTTCAGCACATCTATTCATAGACAGCTGTTCCTAGAGTTAGCTATCAATTATTCACACAAACAGAGGAATTGAGAGGGGCCGGGCGGGTGGCAGGGAGGGGCCCAGGGAAGGAAGAGAGGAAAGAACAGGGCTGGAAAAGACCCCCTCTCCCCAGAGAGCGGCCACACCCCTCCAGGTCTGGTCCCTGGGAGAGGGATGGGGAGGTGACAGACATGTTACCCAGGGCCTCACCCCCTCCTCCCCCCACTGACTCCTCCTGTAGGCAGTGCTTCAGGAACCTACTGCACAGCTGAAGAAAGGGAGGCTCGGAGAAGTGAAGTGACAGCTCGAAGCAACTGGCAGAGCTGGGGAACACCGCAGGTGGGAGGCCTGTGCCCAGCAGCGGGTTGCCCATCCCTTCCGCCCTTTGGAGCTGATGGAGACTTTAATCGTAATTAAAGTCTCGGAGTTGCCATAGGCTTCCCCCTCTCCCAAGGACTAAACCTTTTACCAAAGCTGCTTACCATCTCATGGGCTGCCAGCTGTGATTTGCAGAGCTGACCTAAACGTCAGCAAGGTGCTGGCAGGGATGACACGCAAGGATGGACGCCGGACCTACCCTGGCATCAGCCTCTTCACTTCGGGCCCCTTCATTTTCTTCCTCTGACCCTCAAAACTGCAAGAGTGAGAGTCAGGCAGGACTCGGCCTGGTAAACCCAGGGCCCTGCAAGGCAGGAGGCGGGAGCTTCACTTCTTCAATCGTTCCTTCAAAGCAGCACACGCGGCTGAGTTACACGTCATCTCCTCTGGAAGGTGTTTGCAGTCAGAGCCCAGATGTTGGCCAGGAGAAGAGGAGGAGGGGAATGGGGAAACCGAGGGATTTTCTGGACACACAATAAATTTCTGTTTGAGATGCGAGACCACGTCCCCCCTTCCATGTCTAATCACAGAAATGCATACATACATAAAAATGATCAATCAGTCTTGCGGCTTGAAATGAAGATTTAAAAGCACCCCAATTTCAATTTTCAATTAATTCATACACTGATTCATCGAATGTACATTTGGCCCCTATGTTCTAGCCACCTTTTGATGTTTTGTGCCTTCTTTAAAAAATGGCTGAGGAGTTTTGAATGAGAACTGCTTCAAAAAGCAGACAAGATGACAACCGGGCTACGTGATAGATATGGAGCTCAAGAGAACTGGCATTTCAAATGCCAGAGACTGGGACTTTGCAATCCCATGACCGGTTGCAGTCAGCTGCCCACTGAGGTGCCCTCCTCTGCTCCTCACGGGGTCCTCGAGGCAGATGCATCCACCTCTCTGCCCCTGCATCCCACCAACTCCCTCTGGCAGAGGGGTTTAAAATGCAGTCCCTCTCTACCACTGAGGTCAAGGGCACCCCACTCTCTGGACACGGAGGAGGGGGACGTGAGCACTCGTGGTCATATGGTTACCTATGTTCTACTGAGAACACAAGACAGCACCTTCCTCCGTGGAACCAGAAATGCACTTTTGCTCTGACACTTAATGAAAACAACTCAACCAAACAGAAACACTTCACTGCTGTTAATCATTAGCTGTCATTCAACCTTACCTTTCCCTGGAAACCATTTCCATACGATGTGAAGACAGTTACTGGAGGCCTGGTGCCTCCAGATGCCCCTCACCTCATCAGCTGATAACCTGGGCACTCTACCAAAGTCACTTGACCTCTGTCTGTCCCGAGGTTACCTCCTTTGTCAAATGGCAATATTAACACCCTCCCGATAGGTCTAGGAGGGTCTGCTCCATGGTGGCTATTCCAGCCAAGAATTATTAGCTGTCTTTCTCCAGTTGTCTTCTATTCCTATTATCAGGCCTGTCAGTATTTTCACCTCAGGAATGCCTGGGCCTCAGTTTCAGCAATGATTCTGTTATTTTGCATACTGTTCATGGTGATTTAAATGCTGGTTTTCTTTCTTTCCCTCTAAATAGGAGAGTTCTAGGTTTCTTAGAGAAGAGGGGAGGGGAGAAGGCTTCCTTCCCATACAAACAGCATAACCACATTGCAGAAAAGGTGGAAGAGAGAGAAAGGAAAAGAAATGCATCCATACTCGCATGCCCCACAACCTCTGACACCATGATGGTGTGCATTTCCTTCCAGTCTTTTTTCCTACAAATGACTGCGTTGTTTACCTGGCCCTCCCTTGAGTGGCTGTAGGATAACCAATTCAAGTGTTGTGTTATCTTTAGACAGATTATTTCAGATGTATTTTGTTTTCTTAAAAAAAGCTGGGCTGAAGATCTTTGAGTAACATTTTGTCCATATTTTTTATTGTTTCTTTAGGATAGTTTCCCAGATTTGGGGTTGCTGGATCAAAGGTTACAAACACCTTCATGGCTCTTGACATAACATTGCCATGGTTATCCAGAAGGGTCTCTGGAGGACCCAGCTGGCCACCAGCAAGGAGACACAGGTGCCTCCACGGTTGTGACATCTTTCAGAAGCATCATGGGGCAGGATGAGGCAAACACTGTGTTTTCTCTGGAGCAAGCTCTCATGGAACATTCTGGTCTCTGCATATCAGCACATGCAATCCCAGGGGCTTTTCCCATTGCTGAGTGGGAGCTCTGCAGCACATGTAAGAATGAACTCCAAGGTGGAAGCAAATACTAACTCCCTCCTACCTCAACAGCTATTTAAGATGATCGGGAATGAAAGATTGGGTTCCTTTTCTTTTGGTTTTAAGTGTCTGAGGTCTTGAGACAAAGATCAGTCTATCTGAAGATGGGCATTTTCCAACCACATTCCCATTCATGACCAGAGGGTTGCTGGGGAAGGGGTGGGTGGAAGACGCTCCAAAGGACACACTGTGTTTACTCATTTGCTTCTGAGAGAGGGAGATCTGGGGGAAAGTCAGAGGTAAGCAAACGTCGTTTTGCTACACTTCCCCTGCATGTCACCACCGAAGCTTATAGAAACACGCATGGGAAAGAGACAGTTCCACTGGGATGCAGGGCCTCAGGGAAGTAGGTCATCTCCAAAGGCTTGGGTCCCCCATGGCTGAGGAGGCCCTTTCAGATCAAGTCCAGAGTGGGACATTGAACCACAGACTCTAGAGGTGCAGGATCAGTGACAGTCACAAAGGTCCCAAATTTAAGAGTTGTTTTCTCCAAAGAAACTTTGTCTCTATTCAAAAAAATTGACTCAGGCCTCACTAGGCCAAGGGAGGCTGCCTCCTTCCTGTCTACTGGGTCTCCCACACCAGACAGCTGGATCCCCAATATCCTCTCCTAAGTTGATCACACTCAAGCAGGAGAGATCTCTGGAACACATGATATCTTTCGGGAAGAACAGCTCCACGGTCTGAAGATGTGTGTGCATCACAACACACAATGGAATTGTAGCACCCACTCGTTTAACTTCACCATATTCAACCTTCCTCAAAGGCCCAAATGCTTTTATTCTTTAATTTTAAAAAAAACTTTAAATAATGCAGAAGGATACTTTGCCTGTGTGTTTACTTGTGTTTTATTTTTTGGATAGTGTACAGTGTACTTTACTTTTTATCACATAGTGCTCGTGCCATGCATTTATGCATACGTGTTCCTGCACAGCGTCACGTACACAAAGCCGCATGTATGCCACTGTCTTTCAGGGGCAATTTGGGAGGCTGTCTGGGACCATTTTCACCACGGATGTTTGCCTGCTCTACTGACTTCTGAACGTCAAGATTAAAACGTGATTCTGCTGTGTAAAGTTTCCTCTCTTCTGGTGCTTCTGGGTCTTGAGGGATGTGTCACCTGTTAGGTACTAGCACAAAATCAGTCTGAAATCAGAAAAACCAGGCCTCCGAGTCTGGTAATACCATGAGAAGGCTCCCCGGCTTTATAAGCCTCCTCCCATGGACAGGCTGCCTGGGCAGGAGAGCTCACCCTCCTCCCTGGGCCATGAGTTGGCCATGCAGCCCTCAGCAGGGTTTTCACTTTCCTGGCCTCGTCCCTCATTCTTTCAATGAGCAGCCTAGACGATTATCAAACTCCTGTGTGACTAGGCAACTCACATCACCTCTCTGGGCCGCTGTTGCCTATCTGAATAGTTCCCACCTTGGAGAAGAATCAAAGCTTCCCAAGTGGGATTCAAGACAAGGTCACACTGCGTGGAGACGCTCACATTTTCAGCACTGGGGCAGGTGGCAGGTCAGCAGCCGCAGCCAGCTAGGAGGCGCTTCCTCTTTTACTGCCCATCCCCCAACCTGCACCTTACAACTGTTTCCTGGGTGGGACACAGCCCTGGGAAGGATAGGAAGGATCTGCAGCGCCCTTTCCGTCTTACGCCAACCACCCACCCCCAGCCATGCAGAGTTAGAACCAGAGTTAGAACCTGGGGTCTCTCCCATGTGGCTTTTCTAACAGGGACCGTGGCATCAGAACCGCCTGAGAGTGCTTGTTAAAAATGGGCATTCCTGGCTGTCCCACCCAGCGAGCTTAAGCACACCCAAATTATGGTTGGATGAAAGAAATACTGGGGAAGAGGGAACACACGCATAGAATATCCTGGCAAGTTCACGTGTTGAAAATGGGCGGGGGGTAAAACACTGCAAGTAAAGGTGTAAGTCCTGTGAACACACATTTTCTCACATCTACAATGACCAGTGTCCAAACCTGAGATTATTTCTTCAGATTCAACCCCCTCCAAAGCATGAAGCCACAGGACCCTCCTTTCCAACTCTTACAGGAGCACATGCAGACAGAGCAATGCAGACAATGCAGTGTGCTGCAAATCCAGACACCAAATGCACCAAGAGGTGTATTAATAGCATGAGTAAGTTCACACTGAGTTTACCAAAAACCTCACCACTCAAATTACAACCGTTTCCAAGCAATCTACTTGCAAGAGTAATTTATAAATTCTGAACTTCCTTGGCCGACAAATTCACAGGGGTTCCAGGTGCTTCTTGCAATGATGGTTGTCAAGATGCTCACTTGGAAAACCACCACCCTCTTCCAGCAGTACCCAGAATACCCAGCACTGCCCAGCAGTATCCAGCACTCCCAGCAATACCCAGTAGTACCCAGCATACCCAGTGGTAACCCAGCAGTACCCAGTGGTACCCAGCATACCCAGCGGTACCCAGCAATACCCAGCAGTACCCAGTAGTGCACAGTAGTACCCAGTTGTAGCAATGTTACTTTTTGGTAGGCAACTGCCTATGAAGATTTTTTGTTATATTCAAGTTTTACTCAAAAGAGATAGTAAAAAACAGTAGGTGGGCACTGAAGCTGGCAGAGTGTGTTTGAATTGTACCTCTGCTTTCTTTACCTCTAAATTTTCCCAGTTTCTTCATCTGTAACATGTGGATAATATTACCTGCCTCAGGGAGTGATTGTGAAGGTAAGAAATAAAACATGCAAAGTTCACACAGTCCACGCTCAAGGGAAAGTCATTACTGCTACAAGGGAGACCAAAAGGAGAAAACCAAAATCACAAACCCCACAACATGATGCTTGTGGGGCCTCGTCATCAGGAAGGCTTCTGCCTGAGCCGCAAACGCCACCAACGGTACTCACGGAAATACTGCCACTGAAGAGCAGAATGGATTCGATTCCTCCACAATGAAGTGAATGCTTGATGGCAATGAGGGCGTGTTCAGAAATGACTGAAATCTCACTTGACTTTCATTCACGAGCCTCTTTGATCTCATGCCCACTGACTGGCTTCTCGTGTCGCCAGTGTTCAGAGTGGTACATAAAACCAGAGTCCAGGGGAGCAGAGCGGACACTTCAGGATGTTACTGCCCGAGTGTCACTTCCATGTTATCTTCTACATCCTACCTCAACTCTGGCTTTGAGCAAAGCTGGGGCCAGTGCCTGGACTGGCAGAAAAAGTCTCCCTTATTAGTCTACACCCTGCTCTCCCTGATCCCTGCCCCTGAGGCTGTGCAGATAGGGGACTCAAATGATTGAGCACCTATTAGACACCAGGCCCTATGCCAGGCACACTCCAACACTTTCTGACTTAAGAGCCACAACAAGCTGCGTAAGAGGCTCTGTGATGTTAACAAGGTAGGCAGTTTGCAAGGCTCCCCAGTTACGGAGTCAGGTGTGAATGGAGACTAGGCCCCAAGGTCCACGGTTCTTCACTCTGCCACCAGCCCCTTTCCAAGGAGAACCCCAGGGTCTAGTTGTGCATGAGGCCACTGGAGCAGTTTGAAATTATCCGAAAGAAATACCCACCCTCCCATCAACTTCACACCCCATATCTCTGCAGGAAGGAAAGCCCAAGCCCGAAATGAGCACGGGATAGATAATTTCTCACCCACCTATGACCTTGTCCTTGGAGGAGTGGTTTATCTTTGGAGTATTTCTGCGGAGGGCAAAGCTAGGAGCTTTTGTGCACCCCTCATCCAATCCCCCGAACAGTCTGGAAGGCAGGTGTTACGGGCCCAGCTCTATCCATGACAGTTCTGGTTCAGCAAGGTCCATGACTGGCCCAAGCTCGCACAGCCTGGGAGTGGCAGGGCCCAGGCTCCTTCAGCTCCACAGTGCAGTAGCATTTGCTGGGTGGGCATTTAGGTTTGAATTCCCAAGAGCACCAGTAGCCCGACAGAGCCGGTCCCAGGAGACTCTGTGACGCAGATGAATCAAGGACAGAGCTTTCCTTCTTGCAGTTCAAGGCCCTTCTCATCCTTAACTCCTCGGTAAAACTGCACCCCATGTTCTCCCCCTTCCTGTCTGGGGACGCTGCGGGGAGGCGAGGCCATTAGTCTCTGACATGGTGTGTGATCATAAGGCTTGTCCCATGTTGGGCCTTCTTTTTCACTGTAGATTTAAGGGCTTAGTGTGGGTCAAAAGTAGGTCAGGACAGAGGCACCTTCTGAGCTGGGGAAGGGCATCCAGCCCCCAGCATCCCCTTGGCCTCAGAGCCTGTACTACGTATGGCCCCACGGTGTGCACAGCCCAGCATGGGAGCCAGAAGACCTGGGCTCCAGTCCTGTGTGTGCCTCTTGGGCAAGATGCTTCCCTCTCCGAGTCCCAGTTCCCCCATCTGCTAAACTAAAACTACTGGATGGCTAAAACCGGAAACTGAGCATGAGCCTCCTGTTCATCCTTCCAGACCACAGTCACGTGTGAAGGCCCGCTATGCTCACACTGCTTCCCATTCTTCTCTCCCCACTTCCCTCCCCACCTAGACTACTGGAGTCTCCAGGCCCCGCTGGGCCATCAAGCACCACCTGGCAGATAAAGGATGGCTCTCTTCTGTCCTCACCAGAGACTTGTTTCTGGCCTCCATTTCTTATCACATGTGTTTCTGGCATGGCTGCCCCTTCCACCGACTGAGCTGCCAGCTGCTCAGGGAACACTGGTGCCATGCTCAGACTTGCATCCTCAGTGTCCGTCCAGGTCCTGAATGAATGAGGGGACCTCCGAGCCCTCTCTACTCCAGGTGAGGTCCACAAACCAGAGAATCAATCCCATGGGAAAGTCTTAGGGATGCAGAATCTCGGCCCACCCAGCCTCTAACTCAGAATCTGTAAGAGAATCCCCAAGGGATTTAGAGGCACACTCCAGTTTGGGTAACACTATTCCAAGATACCCCCAGCTCTGACATACCCCTACCCCACATCCCTTGCTTGGACCACCTAAAAGCATCTTGACTTTAGCAGAACTTACTAAAACAAAGCCCATCATTAACCAAAGGAGATTCACCTTAGCAACCTTCTAGAAGCCTGCCACTGAGTCTCAGAAGCAGGATCTGAATGTGCAGCCCAGGGTGCCTCTGGCATGTGTTACCTACAGGCCCTCCGAGTGTCAAGAAGGCCCGGCAGTTTTCAACACTGCCTAGGCCTGTTACCCTCAGTTCTGTGGATCTGGCTGTGCCCCCATCCATTAGCCCCAACAAATGGATGACAGCACAGCTGCCGACACCCGACAGCAGAGGCAAACAGGCCCTGGCCCGCCTGCCCCTCACGGGCGCTGCATCCATGTGCAGAAAATGCTCTTCCCTTGTTTTCTTTTCATGATATTTATTCAACTCAGAAGGAAAGGAACCTTTCCAAAACATTTTCAGTTTTTTAATAAACCCTGCAATTCCTCTAATGGTTTCCAATTACCTTAAATATTTATAAAAATCACTCTCAGCAACACTTCTTTAAACAAATCCCCTCACTGCCTTCGATTATTTATATATTTATGAACATGATGTCTCCCTCCCTTGGAGCAGATGGCAGTGAGTAAGTCTTTGGAAAGGAGGAAAAGAAATCAATGGACAGAGTGTAAACTCGACGACACCCCAGTTTACTCTTTTTGACGAGCTTTGGTACAGTACCTTCCCATTCAGTGGAAGCACCATATGTGGACAGTCAACAAGTGGTTTGGGAAAACATGGAGGCTTGAACTTGACTGTAGGAGGAGGCTGCCAGCCAAAGGCTTGGTTCCTAATGGGAACTGGAGCCCTGTTAGTAGAAGGGATAGGTTGGGATGGAAAGAGCCCAGGGCTCAGGGTGGGGAAATAACTGACATTTGCTGAGCACCTACTATGTGCCATGCACTGTGCTGGAAGGGTCTTCATACAAGCTCGGAGTTCGTGTTTACAACGACCCTCACAGGTAATGGTTATTATTCCTCACTGGGAGATGAACAAGCCCAGAGAGGGGAGTATCTCGCCAGAGGTCACAGAGCTAGGAAGCGGAAGCAGCAGGAGGTGAGCTGGACCGTCCGGCCTTGAGACCCATGCCCACACTGCCCCTAGAGGTAGGAAAGGATGAGGGGAAAATACAATTGCCCTTAACCTCATGCATTCTCAGCTACGAAGTTATTACCGTCCTTTCATCCTGGTGAGGCCAATCACCCTTTTCAAAGCCATTCAGAGACTTAACTCCCCAAATTCTACCTAAGGAACAGGAACTTTGTCCATTTGAGAACCTGCAGGCACTGGGTCTCAGCTGAATGCTGGAAGGAGTCAGTGCAAAGGCTGAAAGGAGATATGCGAGGAGGGTCTTAGGCACATAAAGAGTTAACTTCAAGGGAGAGAAGAAAAAAAGACCCTTTACCCTCAGGAATGGCTGAAAACCAGGATCAGCATGATTCTTTCTTCATTAGGCCTTTATCAAGTGTCCCAGAAGGAAAGAAGAAAAGAGTAGCATTAGCCCTCCCCCATTTAGTGAGAGGCTCCAATTCAAGTTAAAAGAGAGGAATGGGTCTGGGTTTTGAGATGCTTGCGCTCTAGTAAAGGTAAAGCAATTATTGCTGTAAATGATAGGAATCATCACTAATGCCCACTGACCCGGGAAGGGGGGGTCTATGCTGAGAGTCCCACTTACATTACCGCAATGAGCCAAACCCCTGCAGGACATTACACCGGAGAGCGCGGAGGCGCCGAGAGGGGAAGCAGCTTGGGGCCCAGCCCCAGTCGGGGAGAGGGCAAAGCGAGGTGCGCCTCTGGGCCGTGCCTCTTATCGGGAACCTGCGAGGCAGATGCGGCGGTGACCATGTGCCTGTTCAAGGACGAGGAAGAGCCGCTCCAGAGGGCAGTGACCTCTCTAAGGCCGCATGGCCACTGGGTAGCTAATGTACTAAGTTTAAATTGGGTTTGTGACCGACACACCACCGCTCCCACCATGCTCACTGGATGAATGTTTCACTGAAGGTGGCCAAGTCCCAGACTCCAAAGCCACAGGACATTGGTCTCTTCGACCCACAGGTGGTAATGCTGCCAAGCGTGTGGCCACAACCTCCTGGCACCGGCGTCCCTCGGGAGTCCCTCTAGTTGTGGTGCCTGGGTCCTGAGGAGGAGCTGTCAGAGACTAGGACTCCACGATGGAATCAGCATGCACTTGGGGAGAACCACCAGGGAACAATTTCAAGGTCACCTACAGGCCAGTGCGCTGACCTTGAGGTGGAGACAGAATGTTCCTCCATAAAGAGCAAGGGGAAACTGTCACTCTCTGTTTGTTCTGTCAAAAACACATGTACTACCACCACGTATCCAGCACATGCCAGACAGCCTGCCAGGTGCCAGGGGAAACATAAGGGCCATTCAGAAGGAGCACAGCCTATGGAAGGAGGGAGAGGGCCTGCAGATGAAGACTCAGGGAGCATCCCGAATCTGCCCCTACTGGCTCAGAGTTTTGAACCAAGTCCTGCCCCCTTAGGTCTCGTACAATGAGAATAAAATCCCCACTTCACAGGCAACCATGACCCCTCCATGTCTTAAAAATGAAGGTGAACATGTCAAATTGCAGCTGACCACTGCTGGAGGAGCCTGCTCTTGCCTCTTAAAATAATAGCGGCACTCAACACTCAGCTCCTGCCCTCCAGATGTGGGGAAGAAAACACCCAGCTAAGAATCCTAAGAGAGGTGCACAGAAACCCCTGGGAGCTGAGAAAGGAGGAGGGGTGGCTGTCAGAGAATGCAAAATTACTGGAAAATCTCCCAAAGTTAAGTGCAGAAACCATACTGGGCCTTTATCTGAAGGCCATTTCCAAGTACCCCAGTGCATAATGCACCGGGGACACCCTCAGCTCACACACACTCTGCCGCTCCCCATGGGGAAACTCTAATAAGGATCTAGAAAATGCAAATGACAATGTGCCTCCCCAAGAAGAAAACCCAGGCCAGCTAACCACTTCTGCACGCTCCACCAAGGGAGAAAACCCACGTCTCCCAGCTTCCTCCACGTTTACAGAAACCCCCAAGCCTGGGAAATCAGCCCAGATGCCAGCCCCAGCCAGATGCCCGCCTCGGCCAGTCAGCTGGTGGTGGCGATCAAGATGATGCCTCCTTTTCATTTCCACAAAATGCAATCTTCCAAGAATAGGAGAGGCTCAAAGTCAAAGTTTAAGCTGCTTTTCACAAGGAGTCAATATTTTCACAAGATAATCCTCCTCCAGGAGAGGGTGGATTTACACAGATCTCAGGGGGCAGAATGTGGCTCTGGGGACTGCGGGATGGATGCTACGGGGCAAGGAAGCCAAATATGTGGAACCATACCCACTCGTTTGTCAGAAGTCACCATCCACCCATTAATTTCACAAGTATCTATGGAGACTCCTAAACACTCCTTCCAGGTGGTGGGGATGCAGAAATTTAAGGTGACTGGCAATGACAGTTTCCACTACTCGGCCCCCTCCAGGTCAGGAAACCTATGCTCACTTTCTCTAGACCGAACACAAAGAAGCCCATTTTACAGACAGCTGCCTAAGCCTCAGAGTGGGTAAGGGGCTGGCCCAAGGTCACACAGGTAGTAAGCGGCAGGGCCAAGAATTAAACAGAGGTGCAAAGCCCACGTGACATTCGCCAGCGGAGCCTCCTCCCCGCTCAACCCCTCCCATACCAGCTCCATTTCTTGCAGCAGGGTGGGGATCAAAGACCGCCCCCCTCCCCCGCCCCGCGGTGCTCGGGGCAAGGGAAGTCCTCGGTTCCTCTTTCCTGCCACCCCCGACACAGGCCACACAGGTTCGAGACCCACCGTGTTTGTTCAGTTCTGAAGGGAAGACCTGCAGGCTGCAAGGGCATCCACCCGTTAACACAGAACTTCATTTTTAAAAAAAGATGATGAAAAGATGAAGGGCAAAAAGGAAGTGATCTTTAAACACAGGCGGGTGGTTACCCCAGGAGGAAGTCTTGAGGCCAATGGAGATCGTGTTCGCCCCCTCTAGTTCCTCAATTCTAAGCGAACGGCCTTCCGAGGCCCCAGGGGAAGCGGGCTGCGGGCGGCCCCGCGCCCGGGTCCGGACCGGCGCCCTCACCTGGGGCGCAGCTCTCCCTGCGGGCGCGGGACGCCGCCGCGCGCTCCCCGCAGCTGGGGGGCCCCGGGCGGCGGCCCCGCGGCGCACGCCCTCCCGCGCCCTCGCGCCTCCAGCCCGCCCGGGGCGCATCCCCGGCGACCCCACCCCGCGGCGCCCCGCCCGGCCCTGCGCGCACCCCCACCTCGCCCCGCACCCACCGCGCGCGCGCCCCGCACCCGCGCCCTCGGCGGGGCCGCGCGCGGGCGAGCCGGGCAGCCCGGGCGGCGCCGGAGGAGCCCCGGGCACGTACCTGGCGGCCCCGGCGAGCGGCGTGCGCAGCGCGGGAGCCTCGGAGCCTCGGGCGCCGCCGCCGCCGCCGTTTCCGGGTCGGGCGGCCTCACGTCAGCGTGCAGGTCTGCGAGCGGCGTCCGCCGCGGCGGCAGCAGCTGCGGCCCCGGCGAGGGCCCGGCGAGAAATCGCTATAAAAGGAAGAGGCGCCTCGAGGGGGAAGAGGAAGCGCTGTTCACCTTCGAGAGGCCGAGCCGCCGGCGCTCGCACAAAAGGAGGACGCCCGCCGAAGCCGCCTCCCCCCGTGCCCCGTCCCCGGCGCATCGCGGGGCCCGGCGTCAGCGCGCGCGGCGCCCCGGGACCGCCCCGCGCCGGCCCCCACCCCAAAACCCGGCGGCGGGGTGCGGGGACGCTGTCCGGGCGCCTGGCTGCCCTCGCGCTCCCGAGCCGAGGCGCGTGGCCAGGGGTAGGGTGACCTTGGGCAAGTCACAGCGGGCGGGCGGCTGCCTGGGTGCGCTGGGGGCTCCTCGCCCTCCGGCTGCAGGAGGGAACCCCAGCTCTGGGAGGCGCCGGGGCGGCCCAAGGTCACGGCCCGTCGTACAGGGCTCCGCCTCGAACCCGAGTCTCCCGACCTTCAGGCCGGCCAGGGTCCGCTCCGTGGGTCCGCTTGCCCTCACCTGGACATTGATCGGGGCCGGCCCTCCTGGCGGCGGGGTCAGTGACAGCAAGTGCATTCAAAACACCCATGCAGGCCTCAACAGATACTTGCTGGGGGCCTACTAGGTGCCAGGGTTGGTCTCGGCCCTGGGACACAGCTAGGAATCCAAACAAAATCCCCGCCGGCCGGCCGAGGTAGGAGGAGACAGGCAATATGTGGTGGTGTCAGGTGGTGCAAGGGCTCTGGGGAAAAATAAAGCAGAGGGGAGTGGGGGTGTCGGTGCTATCGTGAGTGGCTTTCCCAGGACTCTTAGTACAGAAATTCCCAACAGCTCCTCACTGCATTTCCACTTTCAGGTTATGGGAGACTCTGTCTTTCCATTGCACCTACAGTGGCAAGATACATATTTTTCTCGGTGTAACGGAAGGGGCCTAGGAAACACATTCTTCTTCCCTCTGCCTTGCTCCCCCAGCCCTCAAGCCCATCCCATATTGTCTTGAAATTCAGCCAAATTTCTAATCTCAAATATAGATGATGTTCTTTAAAGTAGTCTTCCACTGGCTTCTAGCAGGGTGTCAAAAAAGGACATCAAAAGCTTTCATTCTTTCCACCATCCACCTCCAGCCATCCGGGATGAGTGCGGTTTGGGGTTGGTATGGGCTCAAACAAGTAGTGCTGACTTACCAGGTTATAACCCTTTTCTTTACCAAAGATGCCTAAAGCGCTCTCTCTTGCCCAGGCCCAGGGCTAGGAGCTGAGATTCCAACAGGGCTTACAAGGGGCTCCTGGCCTGAGGTGCCACATGAATTCTGAATCGGTATTTGCAGCAAAGCAGCGGAGGTGACTGGCGTTTAGAGGAGATAGAAGGGGGAGGGTGTTTGCTCAACTTGGAAAGGAGGGAGCCGCAGGGAGGGTAGGAGAAGGTCATAAAACCCTTCCCACAAGATTTGAGAGGCATTTAGGCCTCTGGAAGCACCTGGAAGCTTGCCTGAGCGTCAGGACCCTCATCTCTAAAGGGCAGAACTGGTGCCCACCTTGCATGGTGGAGTACGAATGTGTGAAACAGCTGGGTCCTGAACAAGGAACACGAGCGGGAAAAGGGGTTGGAGTCAGACGGAGCTGAGTTTAGTTTCTTTCTTGGCCACTTACAAAGTAGGTATTAATAATTTGGAACGTTTTTGAAATAATAACCAGGTGCCAAATGCTATGCCCAACAAATGTAATTCTCAGAACAGCCCCATGAGGCAGGCTTATCATCCTCAGTGTTATGCAGGATATTGGAGTCGGGAAACATGGAATTTGCCCAAGGTCATACCAGTGAGATAGTGGTGGACCTGGGCATGAACCCGAATGGTCTGGCTCCAAAGCCCAGCCCTTTGCCACGCTGAGACTCAGTCCATCTGTGAAATAGGATTGGCAGTAATTACTTCATGAGGTTGTTGTGGGGCACAAATGAAATAGCACATGTGTAGCACTGAGCCCGTTAGTGAGACCCAGGAGAGAGCTAGCACCTTATCATAATAATTGTTAAAGGCTTAGGGGTAAGGAACTTTCTGGCATGCCTAAGAACTGAAGTTTGGCTTGAATGTAACATATGGGGAGTCGGGAAATGGAAGAATAGGTGAAGGTGTGGGCAGGGACTAGATCACACTTACCCTGCGGTCCACTGAATTCAGAGATGTCTGGAAGGAGGGGTCCAATGTATATCTAAGTGTCTCCACTCATTGGATACAGTGAGGTTGAGAGGATGATGCTGGCCTCTGATCTTGGCTCGTTCAATCAGGTCCTGATAGATCTGACGTATTCAAGCAAATGGAAACCTGGAGATAGTGTCCAGAAAAATCCTCTGGCCATTCACGGCTGCAGTGACCTGCTGTTTCCCTGAGTTACCCACCCTGACATTGGCAAGTGGAAGCCGAGTGTCTCAGACCATTCGGGCTGCTGTAACGAAACTATTGCAGACTGGGTTTCTCAAACAACAAACGTATTTATTTCTTATGGCTCTGGAGGCTGTGAAGTACGAGAGCAAGGCCCCAACCCATTTGGTGTCCTGTTGAGGGCCCACTTGCAGGTTCATAGAGGCCTTCTTCACTGTGTCCTGTGACAGAGAGAAGAGGGGGCCCTCTGGGGTCTCTTGTAAGGGCACTAATCCCATCAATGAAGTCTCAGCACATGTGACCTAATCACCTCTTAAAGACCCCACCTCCCAATTTCAACACATTGGGGATTAGGTTTCAACAGGAATCTGGGGGCACTCAAACTGGCAGTCCAGATCACCCAGCATCCTGCAAGGAACACTAATTTTGGAGTCAAGGAGGCCAGTCTGCAATTTCCAGCTGTGCAACCCTGGGCAAGTCATTTAACATCTGACTCCCTTAATTTCCTCATCTGTAAAACGGGAATAATAACGTTATTACCTCGTGTGGGTGAGACCACTCCATGAGATCATGAATTTCAATGCTTTATAGCTGTTCAGCGTGTGCCTGTTAGTTCCTCAGACTCCCGTTCCCCTGTAGCCCATGCAGTGCACACTCTGTTCAAGCAAAGCAGCTGACTCCTTCCATCATGTATGTGAAAGTGCTGCAAAAATATGCAGTTCCCTGCTGAGCATTTTTACAAGAGTAAATGCTATTATGTGTCAAAGGTAATGGAAGGTCAAAGTTCAGAGACACAGGGACTCCGTTTTTGTCCTGCTGCTGAGTATTTTGCAATGAAGCAGGTTCCTCATCCCATCAGGATAAAAACAAACTCGATGACAACGTACAGTGTTGTCAGGGTTCCCACATCTCTGGCCATTTGGAACCTCCGGTCTTCAGGGAGGAGACTCATAGCCCAGGCTGCTTTGAGTTGCAGGAGGGCCTTGTGGAAGGGGGATTGTATGGGGCTCTGGCGGCCCCTCCAGGATGGGGAGCCCTGCTCAGGGGGTGGACAGGAAGCGGCCCTCGGGCTGGAACGGGATCCTAACCTGAGCACAAAGAACGGGGCCTCGAAAGCCGGTGAGAGATGGTTTCCAGGGCTGGTAGGAGGGGCGGATGGGGGGCATCTGCTTAATGAATATGGTTTCCTTTGCAGATGACAAAAATATTCTGGAACTAGATTGAGAGGGTGGTTGCACAATACAGTGAATGTACAAATGCCACTGAATGGTTCACTTTAAAATGGTTAACTATAGGTTATGAGAATTTCACCCGGAATTTTTTTAAAAAGGAAGGAAGGGAAAAACACTTGGTGTGTGGAGGGGAGCTAGTGAGCGGGACTCTGAGGGTTTTCCAGTGTTTCAACATACCCACAGTAGGGCTGCCCAGATGAACCAAAATGTCAGACTTATAGCAACTGGGGGCTGGAGCTCCTTGTCAGCAGCCAGTTTATAGACGTGACCATCGAACAACTGAAAGTAAAAGAAATTAGCGTTGATCCATGGAGTTTTGTCGTGATCGTTTTATGATGATGCTGACTTAATTTGTGTTTCTGATAGAAGCACATGGCATAGTGGAGAAGCTCAGGGTGGGGACAGAGGGACCTAAATTGGGATCCTGCCTTTAGTTCTTACCAGCTGCAACAACTTGGGGAAAGCAGCTGGTAATTTCCTACGTGGGTGATGCATCTACACCATTGGATGTTGGAGGAACAAGTGGGATGACAGAGGTAGAATTGCCCCTGGAAGGTGCTTTAATAAATGGTAGTTGCTGTTACTATATGGTGCACAAAATCTTTCAAAACATTGGTCCATGGGGTAAATGAGCCAAAGTTCTTGGGGGGGAACTCTAGAAACCACTACCTGGACTCTGGGGACTCAGACCTGCACAAAGGAAGGGACTTGTACATGCAGGGCCTCCTTACCAGGCAGCCTGTGTGCTCAGGAAGCAGTGTGGGATGGAGGCGCAGTGCCCAGCCCTGCCCCCTCTCCTCTCCTCCCCTCTCCTCACCGTCTCCACAGTGAGGTGAGAGAAGCAGCTGAATGGCCTGTCACTGGTGCATTAGAAAGTGACAGTCATCACCGAGAGCAAGTTAGCTGAGTGGATATACTGCACATTCCCTGGACTGACTTAGAAAAGGGGGCAGCTAGCACTTCCACTCTAACAAAACCTTAAATCCTCAAGAAAAGCTGAGTGATGTGATTTGTTTTAGGGACACAGCCATGAAGTGGTTACTTACATAGGAATTTCTATGTAAATGGGTTCACTTCTGTCATCCAGAAAAACTCAATTAAGTGGGGGGTGATATTGTATCAGTCACAAATTCAGTAAGAAATCAAATGGCCCTGTGTACAGGGACAGAAATATCCCCACTCTGATCACACTGAAACGAAACCATTCTAAATTTAATGAGTCATTTCTTTAAGCATAAAACGTTCTCCCTACCCTTGCCCACAGCTCGGTGCACACACACGCCCAAGTGCATACACATATAAGGGGGAAGGGTGTCTATGTGAGTTGTTTTTCCTAGTTATGAAAGTAATACATGTTCGTTATAGAAAAATCGAGAGACAAAAGTAAAAGCAAGCAAGCAGAACTTATCCATAACACTCTTTGCAGGGTCAACCATTTTTCCTTGACATTTTGATATATTATCTCTCAGCCTTTTAAAAATGCATTTTAATACAGTTGCTATCATACTCTGCGCACGATGCTGAATCCCACTTTTATATTCACTTACACATGAGTATGCTGATCCCATGTAGGTTTAAACAATAGACCGGGAGGCCACCACTGACTGAAACCCACACAGGAGAGAAGAAAGAGAAGGCAAGTGTGAGACCGAAACCACTGTTTCCCCTTCAGTGTCATTTCCTCCAGGGCAGACGCTGGGTCTTATTCAGCTTTGTGGTCCCAGTTTTTAGTACAGTATAGTAGCTGCTAAATAAGGGCATGTGTGTCTTACCAATGGGTTTCAGCCCCAGGCAAGTTCACTATGGATTCAACGTGACCAAAGAAATTGACAGCAAAACGTTCTTGGGGTGAAAGGGTTATACCCAAGTTTATTTCCAGGTGGCAGGTCAGTCACTAGAATCCCATTCACTCAGAGCAAGTCTGCAGGCAACAAGCCGGTCTCTGCCTCTGGGCCCCTCTGTCCGCACAGCCATCCTCTGGGCCTCTGTCCTCGGCGCTGCCACCACTCCAGCCTCTGCTCTGCTCTCCTGCAGCCTTGCAGCCCTGCCACCATGTCACACCCAGAGCACTGGGTGGAGCTCTTTATATAGAGTCAATAGCCATGTATTGCCCACAGATGTGCAGTGAGCTAGTCAACCAGGGCCAGGTGGGAATCCTGGCCACAGGAACTCTCATTTTATCCACAGTGTGAATAAATGAATGGATGGACAAATGGGGAAAAGATACTGATGCCAATGAGAAAAGGGCCAGCAACCTTGCCTGACAGGTCCAGCCACTGAGCAAAGCTTCTCTGTAGACTGTCACCCTGCATGCAGAGAAATCTGCTCAACCATGTAACAGGGAGCGGTGGGGACCGTGGTGAAGGGGAGAGTGCATGCCCATCCTTAGGCGCTCACTTCCGATCTTTATCAAACCCCAAGCTCATTAACAACAGGTGTCTGCAAACACTCAGAGTAGTGTTCTCAAAGTATGATCCCTGCATCAGCAGCATCATATCACGGGAACTGATTAGAATGGCACATCTTCAGCCTGTGCGGCCTACTAACTCAGAAACTCAGAGGTGCGGCCCAGCGCTCTGGGTTTAACAAGCCCTCTGGGTGATTCCAGGGCAGTCAACCTCCAAGTTTCTCTGACTTGGAGAAGTGTTTCTCAGCCCCCATACACATCAGAATCACCGGGGGTACTTGTTCACCCTCCAGTACCTGAGCCCCCAACCCAAGATTTTGATTTAATTGATCTTGGGTCAGGCCAGATCTCAAAGGTCTCCAGGCGCTTTGTGCAGCCAGGGTGGGGAAGGTTAGATTGCAGAGGCTACACGGGGCCATCTTATTCCTCTTGATCCTTGGCCTTCCTACCGTGTCGCTTCATCATTAGTGTGAGCACAGTATTATAATCTATCACACAGACGTTTTTATTATGAAATATTTCATGCATTCAAAGCAATGTGGAGATTAATGTAACACACACCCATTTACCCACCACCAGCCCCGTCATCTCTTATTATTTGGCCATTTGTATTGACTGAATTGTGTCCCCTCAAATTCATATGTTGATGCCCTGACCCCCAAGACCTCAGAATGTGACTGTGTTTGGAGATAGAACCTTTAAAAAGGTAATTAAATTCAATGATGTCATGAAGGACAGGCCTTAATCCGCTCTGACTCGAGTTCTTCCTAGAAGAGGAAATAAGGAATCAGACGCGTATAGAGGGAAGACTGTGTGTAGATACAGGGAAGACAGCCACCTACCAGCCAGGCAGAGAGGCGGAAGGAGGAACCCCTTGAGCCTGGAAACCCCTGTCCGCCGAGGTGACAGGTACTATTACTGCCAACTGATAGAAAAGCACACGGAGTCCAGAGAGTCGTGCCTGAAGTCTTCTGTTTAGTAACAGAAGTTGGACTTGAACCTGGTCTTTAGACCCTAAGCTGGTGGTTTGCCCTGGTACAGAAAGTGACTCTACAACTCAAACTCACCCTTGGATACCTAGGAACCAAGTCACTGTGTAATCACATTAACATGATGAATTATAAATTCCTGTAATCAATTGTCCTAGTCCCCCTTGATATTTGCATTTCACAAAGAATTTTTGGATACTATACCTGATTCGTCAGAGACAACTGGCTTCTTCCTGCAATAGCTGTTGCTAACTTAATCGCAGGGAGAGCAGGGAAAGAACAGACATCATCATTGGAGAAAAACAGCTTGTAAAAGTCACATTCTTGGCACACCAAAGGTATTTCAGAGGGATGGAAAGAGTAAAGCGATTCTTCCCAGCAACTAACAGTTGGAAAAAGGACACTGTTTCAACTTGAATTCCCTCCTCTTTCTGTGAAAGAGAATCATAAGCCTAAATAAAAAAGTTTTTTTTTTTTTTTTGGATAGACAAAAGTTCACTTTAAATCTTGTTGAGGGAGAAAAAGAAGCTTCTCACTTACCCTGGGGTCACCAAGTGACACTAGGCACTATCAGATTATTCTCCTTGCCACTTACCATATCTTATTTCTTTTTCTTATTTACAGTCTCCTGCCACTGAATGTAAACTCCAAGAAAAGGGGGGATCTTGTCCATCCTGTTCCTGAGCACCCAGAGCAGGTCTGGCACCTAGCAGGTGCTCCATGAACATTTCTTGGAAGACCTCGTAAAACACAAGCCATCCACTTGGCGCAGGCACGCAGAGGGCAAGCAGCTGTGCCTCACAGGGGGCTCCTGTGTGTCTGCATAGACCTCGGGCTGAAATTTCACAAGGACGGTGTACAAGACAGAACGAACAAAGTGGTCAAGATGAAGCTGGGTGTGGTTTGGGGGGGCAGAGGGGAGGGCAGCCTGACTGCAGCTGTATCCAGGGGAGAGAAGCAGCTGGGCTTTCCTTTCTTTAACGTTGTAGAAGAATTCTGCACAATGATATAAAGAATGCTTGTCTGCTCAGGCAGCTCTCCCCACCTGACATGCCCTCTCCTCATCCTGCCACCAAACTCGGGCACATCATACCCTTTCTTCCAGGGGCAATTCCAATCCCACCTTTCCAACACTCCACCCTATCTTCGCACTTGGCCGTATTTGCTTCCGGATTCTTCCTCCCTCCCTTCCATCCCCCCTGCCTTCCTTCCTTGTTCCTTTCCTTTGGGACGGGGAGACGGGATAGGGGCGCCCTGGGTCACCCTCCGTGCCCAGCCTCCCCACCCACAGGGAGAAACAGGACCCTGAGTTTGCTTTATGGTCCCCATGTATCCATAAGCAAGACATAGAGTTTTGCAGATTTTTAAAACTTCACATAAATGGTTGCATTTTGCGTGAATCCTTCTGCACTTCCTTCTTGCTCTGGACCGTTTATTCATGTTCCTACACGGAGCCCTCGCCTGCTTGCTGAGTGATTCATAACAGCCCCTCACCACCTCGGGAAAAGCTGTGGGGTCTCCCTTTCTCTCCGCCTCTCTGTTCCCTGCCTTCCTCGGTAGGAGCGTAAGCCCCACGAGAACCGGATCGCTTTTAGGTATCTGAACAGTACCCAGTGCATAGGGTTCCCTGAGAAACTGGTTACCTTGTTTCAAGAATTCACCAACACTGGCCTGCATTCTGCTGTTGAAAGTGAACACAATTGTGTTTTGTTCTTCCGTGGATGACATCTGCATTATTCCGATATTTTGCTTTTTTAAACAGCGATTTTACAGGCATATTGTTTTTTATGTCTCCTTGTGTACATGTAGGAAAGAATCTCCTTGTACCCAAGGGTAACATGGCTGGGTAATAGGCAGACATGTGGAGCTTCACATTTGTTAAAACAACTACCTGCTTACCAAAGCAGTTGTGCCAAGACTTGTCACCACTGGTTGATTATATATTTTATATGTAATATATAGATTACATATATAGAAAAGTGCAAACACTTCTGACCTCAGAACTCTGGCACTCAAATACCTCCAGAATTTTTCCCTGAACAAACTATGTATGTCATGGAGATCCTTCTCTTCTGGCACATGGAGAATTTCCATCCCCTTCTCTGTGACAGCTGTTAGAGCTCCATCAGCAGGATGGACGTTAACTTTGTGAATTAGTCCCTTGTGGTGGTTTTTAGGTTATGTTCCAAAACATCATATATTAAGCTTGCTTGCATACTCTGTAGTTCTGTTTTTTATGGCTCCGTATTATTTTACTGGGTGGATGTATCATAATTAACTAGTCGTGTATTTTAAAAATAACAGCTTAGTATAAGTCTTGTATTTTTCTAAGGAAAAATTCCCAAGAGTTGGAATTTTGGTCAGTGTATTAATATTTTTTTGTGCTTATGTATTGCCAAAAGGATTATTATAATTCAGACTGTGACAACTTTCCCCCCACCCCCCAAAACTGCTTTAAGTATCGTGGGCATTTGTTTTGGCAACTGTGCTCTGAGTGTCCCCATAGGTAGATCACTGTTGATTAGCCTCTGTGTCCTGGCACATAGTAGGTGCACAGTAAGCACTTACTGAAGGAAGGGGTGCTATCAGAAAGAGGACTGGGTGGGAGTCTAGGAAGGTGTCCCTTCAGGCACTGAGAGAGGGCACGTCACGCTGAGGGTGCTCAGGTTAGACACCTGGACACCTGGTAGGCAAGGCTGTGACTCAGGGGCCACCTGGGGGCCTGGGTCCCTGCCCATGTCCGGCTGCGCTGACCCTTGCACTGGCTGGTGGTGGCGGTGGGGGAACAGGTCGGCGGGGAGCCGAGCGGGCCCTGCCTGCCTGCTGTTAGTCTGAAAAAGCTGCTGGCAGGGAGAACAGGGTGGAGCTCACAGATGACAGGCTGTAGTCACGAGCCATTTGAGGAGCGAGTCGAGCCACCTGGGTGTCACCTGACCCAGGCTGCCTGCTCTTTAGCTGTATGACTTTGGGTGAGTTCTTTAAGTGCTCTGTGATAGACAGAATAAATCCCCCCGCCCCAGCCCAACCCCATCCATGTCCTTGTCCCTGGGACCTGTGAAAAGTGTCACCTTATGTGGCAAAAGGGACTTTGCAGATGTAATTCAGTTAAGGATTTTGAGATGGAGAGACTATTCTGGAGATGTGATCATATAGGTTAGCAAGGAGGGTCAAAGCAAGGAAAAGGGAATGGGGCGTGGGAACCAGAGGCCGGCATGACACACTTTGAAGATGGAGGAAGGGGTGCTGGGCCAGGGGACGCAGGCGCCTCCGGAAGCTGGGGTAGCCAAGGTGGATTCTCCCCTGAAGCCTCCGGGAGGAACACAGCTCCGCTGACACCTTGGTTTTAGACTTCTGAGCTCCAGAACAGTAGGAAAACCAATGTGTGCTATGGTGAACTACTAGGTTTGTGTCAGCAGAAGTAGGAAGCTGTCCTCTCTAGTGGCCCCAGTGGCCTTATCTGTAAAGTGAGGACCTTGACCCCCTGAGGCCCGGAGACGCCCTGTCTCAGAGAGGGCACCTCCGGAGTGTGATTGTCCTCTGGGCGCCCAGCCTCCGCTGAGCTCCCTGGACCCCTGAGGCCCCACCGCCGCCTCCCCCTCACAGGTGACTGAAGCCTTTGCACTCAGGCCCTGGGAGGCGCCAGGACAGGTAACTTCCTGCTGCCCTGGGGTGCTCATCCCCCTGCAGCTCTGACCCACTTCCCCAAGGCCCCAGGGGGAAGCTAACAGGGGCTCGGCTGTGGGAGTTGAGCCAGAGCCCCCAACCCCGACTTTCCTCTGGTGATTCATTACCGCAGAGCAGCCAGGAGAGCAGCCAGAGACCACCATCCTTCCAGAAGGTCAGGGTGGGGGGAGAATCAACTGGGCTGAGAGAAGTGTGATTCACCATGCGTATGCATGTACCGACACATGCCTGCACACGCACACACAAGCATGCATATGCACACACACAAGAACTGTCTCCTCTGTATGGGCTGCTGTAACGATTGCCAAAGACCGAGTGTCTGATACACAACAGAAATTCATTGCTCACAGTCCTGGAAGTTGGGAGTCCAAGATCAAAATGCCAGCAACTACAGGGGCTCGCGAGGGCCTGCGTCCAACGAGGACCTTGTGTTCAGGTGTCCTCACATGGGGGAGCCAGGAGGAGGGCTCTGTGGGGTCTCTTCTATGAGGACACTAATCCCACTTATGAGGGCTTCACCTCCCCAAGTCCTACCTCCTAATATCCTCACATTGGGGGTTAGGATCTCAACATAGACACGTTCAGTCTATAGCAAGAGCACACGTATGCACACAGGTATACACATGTGCTCACACCCCCCAGCACACACTCCTCCACACACACATGCTCCCAACAGTGCCAGGATACAGGCAACGCTATGCAACCCGTTTTCCAGATGAAGAGATGAAATGTAGAGGGGAAAAGGCTGGCCCAAGGTCACCCTGTTGGCAGGGGCCATGCAAGGACAGGACCCAGGCTGTGCCCTGCTGGGTTCAACAGGCCAGTGGGCTGGTAATTCCCCTGGGTGGGTTCCAGTTCTTCTCCTGTCCCCACTGCCCAGCAGGGCTGCGCCTCCGCATTCCTTCTCCCTAACTGGATACACGCCCAAACAGGACTTTATTTATAGTAGTGCCAACTGGGTTTGATTTCCAGAGCAGGGATTAATTATACTGGAACACCCTCTACCAGGCCAGAAGGAAAGGCGACCGCTTCATGTAATTTTCATGTATTCTTTGCTCAGCTTAAGTTTGGGGCGGTGGGTCAGGTTCTGAGTGTCCCTCTTACTTGAAGATGCTAATGGAGGACCCACTATGTGCTTACCACTTATGGACAGCATGAAAACAGACGTGGACAGTGCCTACGTCTGGTCAGTGGCCGGAGCCCTAGAACTGCAGGGGGAGGTCCAGAGGCCAGGCCAGGACCCAGGCCATTTTCACCGAAGTGCTTCTTTTTGCTTTAATATCCGCATGTCAAAATATGTGAATGTTATTTTTCAAGGGTCAGTCCCTGCCCACCCAACTCAGAATCACCTGGTGGACCGGCCACAGGTCCAGAATCCTGGCACCCCTGCTCCTTAGGGTAGTGACCTGCTGGCTCAGAATCCGCGGACTGGGTTACAGGGTTTGCATTTTTTAACACTCCAGCTTGAGACCCACAGGTGAAGCTGAAGGGAAACCAAAGAGGCAAGGTTGTCAGAGAACAACCGCCTGGCCGGCAGAGGCAAAGGGGAGCATCCGGGTACTTGAGTGGGGCTTGGCTCCTCAAGGACCTCTTGCCCCAGGGAGGCTTCGTGGGGCACCTGACCACTGGGTGTGTCTGAACCCCAAGAATCCTGACTTGAAGGGAGGGTTTTCTAATCTGAGGTGATGCGTTACCCTATCAGCATTTCCCAGACTGACTCGCCGGAGGGAGGGGCTACCGTTAAGGGGGCAGGGGCACAGGTGAGGACCTTGTTTTTGAACTCACAGCTCAACCTTCAGCAGTGTGTCCACGCCTCCCGAGTAGACCTGCTGAACAAAGTGGGCCTCGGAACCACCAGGCCCGCTTCCCCCGGATCTGAGGCCATCCCCTACCCTACCCGGCCCATCCCTCCAGCCCTGCACCACGACTTCTGAGGCACAGTGGCTGTGGGCGGGTCAGGAGGGGGTTGTGCGGAGCAGGCCAGGCCTTCTGGGTGCGGAGTGCCCAGCGGGGGCCACCCTCAGTAAGGGGGGATGGCCGAGACCAGAAACCAGAAACCCTCACAGGGGCCAAAGGCTGTTTCCTCTCTGAAGGAGAGCAAAAGGACACTTTCATTTGTTTTCAACTGTTGGTAAAGTTCTTATTGGCCCAAGAAGCTGAGAAATACATCTGTCTCAGATTTAATAAGCATAAAAAAGCAGAAGCGGTGATGCTTAGTCCTTTCTCCTTTGCCACTGCCCTGAGAGGTGGTAGGTTCAAGCTTCCTCTACCAAAAGCAGAAGGGGAAATTCAGAATATCAGCAGGTGGTGGGCCAGGCTCTTTACCATAAAGGGCAAGGTGAGGGAGGGAGCCTTGAATTTATACCAGACCAGACATACATCTTACATTTGATCTTTAAAAATATTTACCAAAGTAAAATTCAACTATGTGCACATACAGGAGGGCCTATTCTAGAATTTTCCAAGTTGTCTGTTACCTGTTCATCTTGTGAGGGGAGGGGTAGTATCCACATTTCATGGGCAAGCAAACAAAGGGCTCAGAAGGGCCAGCTCACTCGCCCAAGTCCACTCAGCCATGACGGGCACTCCCAGGGGCAAGCCCAGGGCCAGAGAAGCCACAGCCCATGTTCATGTTTCTAGAGGCCAAAGAAATGTCTAGTTTAGCCTGAACAACAGTATTACTGCAATAAAACAGAGGCTACCTCGCATAGTTAGGTTATTTGCCTGGCTTTTGAAGGCTTTGGAGTTCGTGATTCCTGAAAGTTCTATCTTCTTGAAGATATGCTCATGTCCAAAAGAGTGGAAGGAAAAGAGAACCCACAGAAGGGGAGAAAATTTTTGCAAATCATATATCTGATAAGGGCTTGTCTCTAGACTGTATAAAGAACTCCTACAACCCAATAACAAAAAGACAAATACTCCAATTTTAAAATGGGCAAAGGCTCTATGTAGTCATTTCTCCAAGGAAGATATACAAATGGCCAGTAAGCACAAGAAAGGATGCTCAACATCATTAATCACCAGGAAAAGCAACGCAAAACCAGAGTGAGACACCACCTCACACCCACTTGGCAGGCCACAATAAAAAAGACGGATAATAACAAGTGTTGTCAAGAAATTGGAACCCTCATAAACTGCTGGTGGGAATGTAAAATGGTGCAGTTGCTTTGGAAAAGTCTGGCAGCTGCTCAGATATTTACAGTTACCCTATGATTCAGCAATTCAACTCCTACGTGTATGTACAAGAGAAAACGAAACCATACATCCACACAAAAACTTCACAGAAGCATTGTTCATAAAAGTCAAAACAGTAGAAAACACCCCAAATGCTCATCGGTGAACAAACAAAATGAAGTATATACATACAGTGGAATATTACTTGGCAATAAAAAGAAATGAAGTACTGACATATGCTACAACATGGATATAAACCTTGAAAACATACGTAAAAGAAGCCATAGAGGACCACATACTGTATGATTCCATTTATATGAAATTTCTGAAAGACACAAATCTATAGGGACAGGAGGGACAGGAGTGGTTGCTAGGGGTTTGGAGGGAAATGGGCAATGACTGCTAATGGGCACGGGGTTTCTTTTTGCAGTGATGAAAATGTTCTAAAATTGGTTATAGTGATACTTGCATAACACCATGATTATACTAAAAAGAGTTAAAATGTGCACTTTAAATGGCTGAATTATGTGGTATATGAATTTTATTGCAATAAAGCTGTGATAAATAAAAAATGAAAAGAGAAAGTACAGGGAAGTGGGAAGGCAGGTCAGGTGTTGCCAGTAGGGGACCAAGCAGGTAGCTAGGTCATAAGGGGCTTACCTTGATCAGCTCTTAACTCTCACCTCTGCATTTTAGCAGAGTTTTAGAAAAAAACTTTTGTTGAAGTATCCCCCAGTGGTCTGCTGGGGCTGCTCAATCCAGCTTCCAAGAACCAACTGTATGCCTCCTTTCCCAGCTTGGCATTCAGAGACATCACAGTGGCAGCTTGTAATCAGCCATAGTAGAAATATTTACACCAAGGGAACTGGCGAATGTTACAAATTAAGGTTTTTAAATATTTTTTTTTTAGAGCTGATTACGCATTTACCAGGATACCACTGAGAATAACACACATATATAGAAAAGTGCTCCCATCAGAATGAACAGTTCAATGAATTTTCACAAACCCAAAGCACCTCTGTGACCAGTGTCCAGAGAGCAGTATCTGCACCCCAAAGTCCCCTCAAAGCCTCCCCTCTGGGCAACCTCGATTCTGACTTGTAACCACACACATCAATTTTTTTGTACATTGTGCAGAATCAGAGGAGATTTCTTTTGAGTCTGGCTTCCTGCACTCAACACTGTTTGTGACAGTCCTCCAAATCCGCGTGTGAGCTGGGACGTGCCCCTTCTCATTCCTGTACAGTGTGAAAAATCCCCAGTGTGTACAGTCTTTCTACTGTGGACAGACATTTGGGAGGATTCCAGGGTCTTACTACCATAAATAGTCCCGCTATGGACACTCTGGTGTATTCGTCTGGCCGGCGTGTGCACACATTTCTCCCTGGGAGTCCATGGGTCCTGGGCATGCACACATTCGCCTTCAGTAAATAGATTCTCAGCCGATCTCACTTTGGCTCCTGCCTGACGCCTTCAACCTCCTCTTTCCTTGCGAGCTCACTCATGACCCCGGCACCTTCCATTCTGGCGCAGATCAGACCCGGCCTTCGCTGTGGGCGGCAAAGACACGTCCCAGCCAGCGGCCCTCGTCTGGAACGGAGGGCAGGGAGGCCCGCACGGACATGCTGCTCGCTCTGCTCTGGAGCTTTCTTATGGTGGCAGAGCCATAAAACGAGACCCAGATAGGGAAGTAGTTGACTGGTATCTGGAGGTGGAGCGGCCCGGGGGGGCCCTGAAGTCTGAGCTCTCGGAGTGGTTTCAGCTGAGCAGGAACTGGGCTTGCACATTCAGACAATGCATTCTTGTGAATCTTTGTTCTGTAGCTTAGTGTGTCGCAAAAAGAGGTCTATTGTCAAGCTGCCTATTTACTGGGTGGCAGTCAGCAATATGCAGTGCAAGTGGGCAGAGCAAATGTGGGTGAGGCTCCCGGGGCTGTGATCCTGGCTGGGGCGGGTCCTCCCTGTGTGAAGTGTCCTCCCAGCCCCCCCAACAGCGAGTGTCTAGTTAGTTTTGCCAGGATGCTTCATGTGCTCGCTCACTCAAGGAATCCTTGGCAATTGCCAACGGCAGGTCAAGCATTGAACAGATTTGTTTCTGATTTCTCACTGGTCACTGGGGAAGTGGAGGTTTAAAGTTCTTGTCATTTTTGAGAGGGTGAAGAGGGACCAGTGCCTCCTGAGGGATGATGGGTGACTGCAGATTCCTGGGCCCCTCCTGAGACTCAGAAGGTCTCTGGATCTCCAGAAACAGGGTCCAGGAATCTGACTTAATATTGAAGGTCCCAGGTGATGCTGGCCCATGTAAAAACCTGGCCCTAATGTATTTTCAGACCAGCATGCAGATGACACATTTGCCATCCCTTGTCCTCAAGTCTGCTTGGACCTGTAAAATAGAAATTTAAATGTCATCCACAGCAGTGTGAAGCCAAGCAAGGCTTCTTTCCTGGTGGTTTTGCAGGTCAAAGTCTTGGCCCTCTGTACCTCTGACTAGGGCTTGCTGTGGGTAAAATTTTTGTAAAACAGCTGTTTATCTGAGCTTTAATTCCTGTTTTCAGGAGCTTAAGTGTCCCAGCGTTTGCATACAGAGCTGCTGTGCTCACAGATACATGCGTGCACTCCATCACCACTTGCTTCTCGGCCACATTCTACACGCGGCAAGACCCCGTGTGCCAGTTTGACCTCTGGCTCCCAGCTGAAGAGCAGCTGTCCAAGAAATACTTCTTGGGGTCCTCCTGGCAAATCAACTGCAAACTTCATTGCACTTCATGGTTTATGCTCCCCTGGAGGGCCAACCTGCCTTGTAGAAGGCTGGGGTGGGCTGGCCTTGACCCAGTTCCCTTCAGAAAGGCCAGCCAGGGAACACAGTAGCAACAAAGAAGTAGCACGGGGTCACGGCTGGGAGACACGTGAGTCATGACCTCAGGGTTCAAGCGCAGCCCCCGCCCTTCACAAGCATCTTGACTTTTGGCAATTTGTGTGATAACTGCTTTGAGCATCAGCCTCCTAAATTGTAAAATGGGGCAAAGACGAGTTCTGCTTTGCCCTGTTGCTGAGACGAATGTGATTGTGCTGATATGGCACTTGGCCTGCTGCCTCACGCCCACGACACCCTCAGTGCAGGGTGGCTGTCGCTGCACCTGCACTGGAGCCGGCCTCTGTGGCAGGGAGGGCACACATGGGCAGGCCTGTCCAGGCCCTGCTCCAGCTGTTTCCGGGGCGCCACACACTGTCCCGCCAGCCACCGTGCGAGCCATCTGCCTTGACCGACTCATTTCCCTGCAGGCTTGCAGCAGGCGAGCAGCCCCCTCTTGGGAAGTCACCCTGGGTGAGCATCCCCCTCCTACGAGTTTCTTGGGGACAGGCAGGAGAGGGCTCATCTTCGCAACCACAGGCCTCTCACCTTTCCGAGAGTGTCTGCCGGTTGGAATGCAGGGAGGGCAAGGTCACATGGTGACACCTTCACCCCAGGCTGCTGGCTGCAGACAACAGGCCCACCCTGTCTGTTCCACTTACCCTGTGGGAGTGGACACATCCTCAGCCGTGGCTTCTGCTAGAAGGGGGACCATTAGCTCTGAATTACCTAGCATTGCAGTTGGGACACGAGATTCCCATTCAGGAAGGGTGAGAACACGTGGGCAGGTGGGGGTCAAAGTAGAACAGGCTGGATGGTCCTAGTAATTCTCATCTCTGCCACCCACCCACACGTTCTGGGAGTGGGGATGACTGAAGAAAACGGGTCGGTGACGAGGAGAATGAGCAGGGGTGGACGGGGCTGGAAGTCTATTGCCCAGGCCACAGATGGGCTTGCTCTGCTGTCATTACACTGTGACCTTGAGCAAGTCACTGCTGGTCTGAGTGGATTTCATGGCAAGATAGGCCTATGGAGCCTTTCGCCTCACAGGACTGAATGTCTCACAGGAGCCCCTGGCACCTGCACTGACCACTACACTTTAAAGGCCCAGGGCAGGGAGTGCAGAGCTGCTTCTGGGTTCCAGTGGCACACGGAGGGCCGTGCCCCTAGGACTCACTGCTCACCGGAGGGGCTGCTTTCACTGGGGGAGGCTACTAATTTCACAAAGATACTCCCGGCTGAAAACAGTATACAACCGACCCAAATATTGCAACATTGTACAGTTAGACAGAAAGCTGGCTGCCCTTTGCCTGAGTTATGCAGGTAATTTTGTTAGCTTCTTTCAGAAATATCCTGATAGCCACTGGTGTCCACGCCAAAGCTCACTCTCTCAGGCAGCAGGGGTAGGAGCCGCCTTGTCTGCATGCGGAGCAGGCTCTGCAATCTACCACCTTTCCCGGAAGGAGACAGGAGCGTCGTGATCAATGCTGTGGGATCTTCAGTGTTTCCGTCCTGGCCGGTCTTCCACGGTGCTTCTCTGGCTGGAACTTTGTGACAGAGACCATCTCCCATGGGGCAGAGATTCTGAGGACGGCCTTGGAGCCAGAACCACTCGTCTGGACACCTGACTTGATGGTTTGCCAGCTGTGATACCTGCATGGCAATGAATCTTTCTGAACCTCATTTCCAAGCCCCATAAACCTGAGCAGTTCGTACCTCTCACCGGCATTTTGAGGACTGGGAGAGAGAATGCAGACAAAGTGCCTGGACCGGGTCTGCTCACTGCATGGCAGTGCCAGGTGAACAGTTATGTGATAGGATGTACACAGCGCCAGGTCTGTGCCAGGCACCGCCAAGAGCTCTGGGCACCCAGGCACAGCCCCCCTCTTCTTCTGGCCTGTCCACAGAAGTGGGTGCCCTGGGGGGAACTGGGGGAACTAAACGCTGAGGTCCTGCTTTGGAAGTCAAGGGGAGTGATGTACGTTTCTGTGGATCCAAAGCCAGCTTTTGCCCACGAGCTGGGAGGACTCGTGCTGTCTATACCCACCATGCACAGTCAAGCGAAGGCTTCACCTTCTCCAGGAGCATGGATGACTCACAAAATGGCCTGATTGCAGATGTTTGGGATCAACTGAGAATATGTTTATTTAAAAGCAATTTTAAATATTAAAAAAAGTAGAAATTAACACATACAGTACTGAAAAACTGTCACATTAAACACATGTGAAATGACAAGTGTACTGATGTTTGACTGGAACATCCAGATGAGAATTCGGAGTTGAACTAGCGGCACTACGGGATTCCTATACAACATGTTGAAGTTCTAGGCAATAAAAAAATAAATAGCAATTGCTGTTCAACAGTAAAATAAGACACACACTATTTGCAGAACATACCTTTCCCCTCTGGAGGAAAGAAAACCTAGCTATTTTTTCGTAAGGTTCCATACCTTCAAAATACTATATCATGTACAAAATTGCAGATAGTGGCTCATTGAGTTTAAGAACAGTATCAGTTTAAACTCAACTAAGATCACCAAAGGTATTTATACCTAGATTTCCTATGTCCCCACAGTAAGCTGGATTAGAGAGAACTAAAATTCCTGATGGAAAACAAAAAACCAGAAAAAAAGGTATTAAAAAATGCATTTGTGTAAGTTGTTGCAAAAGGGGAAAAAGAATAGACAATGACTCCATGTAATTTTAGACATCTAGTTTTTGCATTAAAAAGAAAAAGTTTATTTTGAGATCAGTTGAAAATACTATAGGCCACAGAAATGAATAATTATTTAATGCAACTTAAACTGTGTAATTGCATGAACCAGGACACTAAGTAACTTCAGAAGGTGATTTCCTGTCCTGACGCCAGTGTCGCTTAAGTACAAAGGCTACAAACACTGTCAGCCACACGCCAGCACACCAGCTGGTTCCTGGTGCTCTCAGTTGGCATGGGACTCGGATGTGCCATGACACTGACGAAGCAATTGCCTAAAATCACTCTCTGATAAAGCTGATAAGATATGTTGCAGGTTTTTGACATGCAAGGTTATTTATTAGGTGGCTATTCAAAGTTTTCATAGTAATCACATAAGCAGAGCTAAATTAATATTCACTGAGCACTGGGACTCCATGAAAGGGGACGTTTCCTCAGGGTTGGGTTGGGAGTTGTGCTTCTGTGAAATGACCATTTCTCACTCATTGCTGAGGTTATCTGCTTAAAAATGGTAGTTTTCTGCGCTGTTGCCAATACAGCAGGTTAAGCAAAAGTAATGCCAGAATGACACACGAGCCTTGGAATCAGAGAGCAGCCCCACTGACTGTGGAGTGAAATGAACTGCATTCTTTTCAAAATTCAGACTGACATAAAAGACCGAAATACCCATGATGTTCTTAATGGTCCGATAAACACGGCTGTGAAGACGAGTGAACGGGAGGGGTTCCTTGCAGAAGAGCATGTTCACAGTGCAACTCAGAGCAGTGTTCATTCACACTTGGTTATGAATTGACTTGAAGGTGACGAGTCTACTGAATAGAGCTGAAGACTGGAAACCCTGCCTGTGCGGGAGGTTTAATAAAGAGCATGGAAAAAGGAGGTTGAGTTCAGCACCTGATTCTACAGTGGGGAAACTATGAAGGGTTGCGTTTTAAATTTGTCATCTTCGTGCATAATCTTTCAAAAGTTTACTGAGAACAAAACTAAAAAAATAATTTAAATGGATGCATCAGATCCTTTAACTCATCTGAAGGATGCTAATTAATAATATGGTATGTAAATCATACTCTTGAGAAGGTCAAATGACTGGAAACAAATATTGTTGCAACCTTATTAATTTCTGCTTTAATGGCAATCAAGTTTAAAAAAATGTACAGTTCAACTCAGCCATACTATTCCTTTATAAAAGGCAGATTTCAGGTAAGCTTCTAAATGCATGCATAATGTAGAGGCTAATATTTTCTGGCAGTCCTTGGTTCCTGAAAGTTGAACTTCAGATGAATTTTAAACTTCTGTCAAAATAGTCATGGAAGATATGTTCTTTTTGCATAATGAGGTAAGTAATATCTCAGGGGTGGGCACTCAGCATCATAAGACAGTATAAATCCACTTGTCCTAACTTTCATGAGGCGGTGGGCACTGGAAAATGACACCAAAGGTTTTGGGTCAGTGAGTATTTTGCTGAAGGAATAACACTTACATTTAACTGAGCACTTTTCTGTAATAAATACCCAAGTATTTTGGAGCTGTAAACTGTACACACAGGTAACCACAGGTTGGTCTGTCATGGAGCTTAAAGTTTCACCTGGAGAACAGAACCCACCTCTTTGCTAATGTGGCATTTTCAGTAACATAATTGAGAATACTGTTTCATTAGGAGCACAGAGTCAGTTCTATGCCTTTCAACGGTTGCGGGAGACCACTTCTCTTTGCAAAGCCGGCAGCTCCTATATTCCCGTTTTTGTTTGCTTGCTTGGAAAACAGCACAGACTGAGATGTAAGTGCTAGATGCCAAGGACAGCTTTGGCAAACCAGTAAGGCGCGCTGGGTCCCAAGGCTACCCTAATACTGGCGACGGCAGAAGACCACAGGGTATTTACAACACACACCAGATCCCCCTCCTGAGGTGGCCTTTCCATGAGTTTCTCATTCTGTAACAGCAGCTATATACATGTTGTGCACAGGATTATGTGGAGGCAGCAGTCTTGCATGAAGGATGTGGACAATCTTAAGGCTCTGCCTTTTTTGCTAGTCGGACAGGATGTGAACAAAGGACACTGGAAAGACCCCCTTCCTTTCAGGCTGTCCTTCGATATGCCCGATCTGCAAGGAGAAAACAGAGTCGTCAGGCAGGAGGCACTGGCGGCCATCCTCCACCAAGCCCAGCAGGTCAGAGCAGGTCTGGAGTCTGCCACAGACCTGGAGGGGACACAGTGCGTGCTCCCCGCCGCTGGCGAACTACAGATGGCCAAGGGTAACAGGCAACATGACAAAGGAACAGCAGCGAACCTGCGGCGCGTTCAGCATTCTTCACGGGTCCTGTTTCAGCTGCGTGTAGTCCCATGTGGTAGCTACTCCCAGGATCCTCATTTTACACACGAGGGACAGTGGCCCAGAGAGGTGCAATGACCACGCCACAGGCCCACACAGGCTGCAGAGGCCGGGCTCCTGGCCAGGGCTTGGCTGCTTATCCTTCTTCTGGGTGACCTCAGGCAAGCTTTGCTAAGCCTCTTGTCTATAAAAGGGGGCTAAAAAAATCCTTCTTCTCAGGCTTGTGAGATTACATAAAAAGTTATATATATGGAAGGGGCCACTGTGAACCAAGAACTCATCCTCAGGTTGCTGTGGGGCAAGGGTATGGTGAGAGTCTGAGATGGGTGGTGGCCTATGGCAATTTCACTATCTGTGGCCTAAGCCTTAAGCCACAGTTACCTGAAAAAAATCCTAATTATCTTAGACCAGTATTAATTACATTGAAGACAATCCTATAATAAGCCTAAAAAAGAAAGAGTAACCATGTGCGCTGGCTTCCAATGACGAATACAGGAAGAGGAGGGGGGCTTTGAGCCAGGCCAGGCCAGCTCTCCTTTCCTGCCACGAAACACCTGCAGTGTAGCCGGTGGTGGAGCAAGAGCTGTGTGTCCAGCACGGTGCTGGTTCCGCTACTTACCAGGTCGGAGACCTTGGGGGGCCACGCAGGCTACTGTGCAGGTTTCCTTGTCTGGCTTAGTAGTTAAGTACACTATGGGCTTTACTCCCAAATGTATGATGTAACCCACCTTCTGCGTGGGGTCTTGTTGGTATCATGCACGTTGGAGGGCTTTGTGAATTAAAGACGATTAGTGGGCTGGGTGGCATTATTTTTGCATCTGGTTTGGCAGATGGGCAGATGGCAGTTTCTGTTGAGAATGATGCAGAGACCCCAGTGACAACTTCTCTCAGAAGCCTCTCCCAGAGTCACCAGTTTCTTAGCGAAGAATTGGATCGCTGCTTGCTCATAATGCCACTAACACATCGCAAAGTGAATGCTTAGTTTTGTGAGGTAGGGTTGCTCATGTCCCACTTTTCAGAGGAAGAAACTGATAATGGAAGGGACATGCTCTATCCAAGGTCCCAGGCAGTGTGGGACTCACACTGGGACCTCAGAACTCATGTTCTTGTCATGATTGTAAGCAGGCTGCCTGGCAGGCCCAGCTCTAACAGGGAGGCTGGGAGCGCCACTTGGCCGTCCCCCAGCTCGTCCCTCCCTGAGAGGGAGGTCTCATGACCTCAGGCCAGGGCTTCTCAACCTTAGCATCCCAGACACTCTGGGCCCGGTAATTCGTGGCTTTCCCTGGTACTGCGTGATGTTCACTGGCATGCCTGGGTTCTACCCACCAACCAGACGCCTGAGTGCCCAGCCTCCCCTAGTTCTGACGATCAAAAAGCCTCCAGTATCACCAAATGTCCCTGTAATGCACAACCCCCTCATTGAGAACAACCCATTGCTTGGGTCCAGGAAAAACCCCCATGGCTGTCATCAAGACTCCAAAGTCACCATCAAGGCCCAAAGAAACGCCAAAGGCGCGCAAGTGTGTGTGTGCACACGTGTGTGTACATGCATGTGGGTGTGCATGCCTGTGTGTTTCTGGGGGTGGGCAGTTCTCCTCGCTAAACTGAACCACAGCAGACAGAACTGGGTCCCTCCGGGCGGGAGGGGCTCAGGCTGTCAGAGACAGAATTTCCACGCTGATGCTGGGAAACGACTCGTGAGAGAAAGCTCTGCGGCTGCGGTCCGTTGTACCTCTGGCCTGGCAGCTCCCACAGGAGGCACACTAGCTGTGGAAGCGCCGGGCCGCCCTTGCAGCCACTGAGAACAGGGGCGGCTCCAAGGGCTGTGAGCTCCAAACAGCCACTGGGTGGGGACAGTGATGCCTTTCCTTCCTGACACGTGGGCAGTAGGTTTAACGTAAAAGTTTTTATATTCCTGCTTGATCTTCTCCTAACGTCAGGAGGAAGGTTTCATGCCCCATTTATGAAGAGAAAACTGCAGGCCGGATAAAGGGGGGTGAGCCTGAGGACGGCACAGTGGCCAACAGGGCTCGGGCCCGACTCTGGCCTGGACAGTGTACAAGTGAGAGGAAAGCATGCGGGCTTTGGGCCGGAGAGGCTCCAGAATCCTGACCACCTGCTCACGATCTGCATGCCACAGACGTGCCTACTCTGAGCTTCAGTTCTGCACTGGAAAATTAGGAAACA